>NW_027120673.1:0-2400000 GCF_030686945.1 Centruroides vittatus
TGTAGGGACAAGTTATACAATGTTAAAACTGAATTCTGACAAGAGAAGACTGAAAACTTTGGAGCAGAAATGCAGGAGACAAGATTACACTATCAAGCGCCTGTATGAAGAACAACGTAGATTGAAAGCAGAAAATAAATTGTTAGCTGGAAAGCTTGAAAAATATCATATAGAAAGCTTAGAGAATGACAGTGCCCAAGGTATGCTACAATAATTCATGTGATGACATATTAATATTCCTAATATCCTATTATATCAATATAGTACATTATAACACAAAATTGGTTTTATGTAATCTGCTATTGATTGTTTAACTTTTTTGGCAGATTTGTGTTAGTGACTAATAAAATTATATTGTACTTTTAGGTAACTGCAAAGCAGATTTCATACTTGAACAGCTGGTTGTTTACAATAAACAAAAGCCTCGTTGGAGTGACAACACAGTAAAATACTGTGTCTTATGGAGCAAAAAGTCTTCTAGGGCATATACATTTGCTAGGAAAACTCCACTTTTATCATTACCATCAAAATCAACATTGAAAAGATATATAGGCTCTGTTTCTGGGGTTAGTGTGGGTTCCCTAATTAAGCAACGATTAACTCAGGAGGCAAAAAAGTTGTCACAAGTGGAAAAATTAGGTTCACTTATTTTGGATGAAATGACCATTAAACCTAATCAACAGTATAACAAGCAAGCAGACGAAGTAGTGGGAACAGTAAAAATGAATGGCCTGGAAAAACAACTTGGACTTGAACATGTCACAGCAAATAGTCTCCTGTGTTTTGTGTTTTCAGGATTATCAAAAAATTTTCGAATTCCTGTTGCATATTTTTTTATCAATGATTTAAAAGGTCAGGAACTTTATACTTTAACTTTAGATGTGATTCATTCAGTGGAGACAGCAGGTCTAAAAGTACTCAGGATAGTTGCTGATGGCCATAGTAAAAATGTTAAGTTATTTGAATTACTTAGTGCTGTTAACCCTCCAATTCCAAAGATTCCACATCCAATGGATAATAATCGTTCAATATTCCTATCATATAATCCATGTCATATATTAAAAAATTTCTGGTCATTGCTTCTTTCTCCAAGTAGGGTAATGGTGAATCATGGAAAACATATTAGTGGTGTATTTCTCCGAAACTTGTTTCACCTACAGAGAGATCATGTTATTAAACCAGTAAGATGCTTAACTTTTAAACATGTCTATCCAACAAATTTTGATAAGATGAAGGTTAAGTGTGCAGTGGACATATGCAGCCAAAATGTAATTGCTGCACTGAAGTTTTTACAGAAGCACGGACACAGGTTTGGGAACTTAAACTTTGTTGAGGCCGAGGGCACAATTGAGTATTTGGAAATGATGCAAAAATGGTTTGCTATTCACAATATCAGCAATACTCAACACCACATTCATTCCAGAAATGCAACAGTGATGCAGTTTGTTTCTGCTAATGATGAAAGGCTCAATTGGTTGGATGGTGAGTTTTTGGAATATTTACAGTCCTGGAAAGATAGCTGTGACAGTCCCAATGTTCAATTTATCAGTAAGCTAACTTATGAAGCTGCTTGTCTCACAACCAGATCCACTGTTCTGTGTATCAGGTATTTGTTGGAGAATGGTTTTGATTTTATATTAACCAGAAAATTCAATTCAGATGATATAGAGAACCTTTTTAGTGGACTGCGGTCCATGTCTGGATTCAATGACCAGACAAACGCCTGCAGCATAATGCAAGGACTTCATACAATTCTTAAAACAGGACTAATTAGTGCATCCCTTGAAAGCAATGCAGAAAGCTTAGATTGTGAGGAATGGATGTCTCCTAATGAAAACATGTCCATTATTGTAAATCAGGTATTATATTTTGATTAATAAATTACTTTAATAGACCTAATTTAATTTAATTTAATATACCTAATAAAGTAATCATTATAATAATAATTTATTATTTTTAAAGGCATGCATGGATAAGAACTATACTATCAAGGAAGTTACTAAGCATATTGAGCCACAACTGAAACAGCTAGAGATTAGACCTTCCAATATTATAAAGCCAAACATTCAATCTGCTACAATGGCATACATTGCTGGATACTTAGTACGTATCACCGAAGAGAAAATTGAATGTTCCGACTGTTTGGACATACTTGCATCAGTGAAATCCCCTGCACCTATCATGGGCATAATAAATTTAAATGATCTAGGCGGGCTCTTATATCCAAAAGTAGAGTTTATTGGGTTTTTGCAGCAACTGGAGAAGGCTATTCATGCAGGCTTACCATTTTTAATTCAGCAACCAGCTGTGATGCATAATTTATGTAAGATTATTCTTCCTTGGATGGAGAAAAATCCATTGTTTATGTGTGGTAAAGATGGACACCAAAATATACTGTGTAATGTAATTCTAAGAAAATTCATCAGACCCTACATTTCCAACTACATAAGAACTGTGAACGACACTTATATTCGGGAGAATCATAGACCCAAAACGTCAAATAATAAAGCTTTATCAAGAAAAATAATAAAAGTGGCACCTCTATAAACATGGGGTGGCCACAACTGGTACAGGCCTGGTGAAAACTCGTGATTTTTGTATATTTTAAAAAATTTAAATTTTGTTTATAAAATGTTAAAATTAATAAAAATTATTGTAATAAAGTAAAAGAGAACATGTTTTTTGCATTATTTTTACTGTTTCATTGCTTTAAAAAATTGTAAGGATATAAAAATATTTTTGAAGTTGAAAATTGTTTTAATATGACCAGAATAGGTACAGTACATCTAGCCCATTAATTATTATCGCATTTAACCGTCTAGATAATTATTGATAACATGTCTATTGTTTTAGATTGTTCTGCAGAAATCCGGGCAAAATCTTAATTAAAAAAAATCAATAATTTGCTATATCCTGTTTGAATTACTGTTTTATTTTACGAACATATGACAGCATGTAGCTAGGATAACTTAATCAGTGTGTGTTGTTATGGTCCGTTGTGTGGCTCCATCTAGCGGGAGAAAATATTTTCGTTTGGACAACTCTTCTATGGGATTTCCCCCATTTGACTAAGCTGTTTCTTATTGTAGGCTGTGGTACTATACAGCAAGGGCGTCGCCAGGGGAGGGGCAGAGGGGCAGTTGTCCTCCCCTAGAAATTCGAAAAAGTTATTTAAATGCTAAGTTTTAATTAAAATAATCTTCTTAGGCTTCTTGTAAATTAAAGAAAATGTTTTATTTGAGATATTTCTTTTCCGGTACATAGTAAATGATTAAAACTTTATGAATCGTTTTTATTTTACCTACATACAATTCATATCCTCTATCAATTTACATCATCTTGCCCCCTCTTACCCATTGGCTGGCGTCGTCCTTGCTATACAGTTGAGAATCTGAGAAATACAAATGTTTATTGTTCGTTATTATTATTTTTATTATCTTTTATTAGTTCGTATTCCTTATTTGTGATTTAATTTGTACATAAAATAAATGTTTTTTCTTCCTATTTTCTCCCTGTATGTTTTTCCCCATAGTAACAACTGTATACGTACTTTTACATCCCCCCTTTATTTTAAAAGTTATTTTTTAACAATCGGGAAATTTACGCAACTCGTTGATGGAATTCTTTTCAAATTCATCATACGTTCGACCAGTCCCATAATGTTTTTTACTCTTTCCTCCCTGTGGGCACTAAAAGGGCCTCTTTTAGAGGCCTACCAGTGCCAAGCGGTTTCGTTCCCTAAAGAGTTCGGTCGTGGGTTCGCGCCTCGTCAGGATGGGCTGGCCACGTGGAGTTTTTCGGGTTTTCTCCATGTCTGTAACGCCTGAACAGGGGCCAGTTACTCTTATAAAGATCTCCCGGAAGGCATCCCCCTAGGAAGATCGCCCAAGTGTTGCGTTGCCATAACTTAACTAAACAAACAAACAAGTCTCTTTTAGCAAGCCCGTTATGGCTTTGGCTCGATCCACAATGGGACGGTCGGGTAGTGACGGATAAAATCGCATAACAGATGGGTTTTGTCCGGATATCTGATCCGGACAAAACACCACATGAAAAAATCCTGGAGCTTTTTCGACCCATTCCGTTTGCAGTTTCTTTCGTGACATGACACCATAATTTGTATATAGTTTATAGGTTTATGTTATAATGTTTTTTTCTTTCTTTCCTCAATCTTTTTCATACCTATCAACTTTCTATAGTTCTCTAATTTCTTTGTTCCCCAAAATTCGAGAACTTTCTACCTACGCTCAAATCCCGAAGGTGTGGGAAGTGAACAATGGGTAGAAAAAGGCCCTGGGGTGATCAGAAGGGAGAGATAAACACTTTTTAGGTAGACGCTAGAGAGATCGGACGGATCAAGGAGAGACTCTCGGTCTTTCGTTAGTAAAAGACGAGAGTGCGGAAGCGCTGTGTTAAAGCCAGGAATAGGGTAAGGAGACGATATAGTGGAAGTCTTCGAGATGCTTTGCAGAAGAAACGTTAAGAAAGAAATCGAGGAGAGGTGCAGAGACTGCCCGAAAATAAAAAGACTGTAAGTTAAAAGTAATTTTTCAACATTCATTTCATACAGTTAAAAATGTTTTATCAAAATAAATAAATTTGATGGTGATTGAATTGAATGAAAAAAAACAAAAAATCTATCAGTGTGACTTGTATGCTGTGCACTGAAATTGCCTAAAAGAGACGTTTCGAATGTGTGTACAGCGCTACATACCAAATACAGTCTACAACAGATGTCTTACCAAATACGTGTTTAAAGTAATGGAATTAATGTATATAATACAGTACACAGAATATAATGTTGGTGAAATTAAACTTTCTAATCGAATATAAAGTGACCAGACGTCCCGAATTAGGATAGGCAGTTCGACTTTTAATTATACTAGGAGTTTCTAATTTTTTTCATGTATCGACCCCTTTTAAGAAAAATTTTTCTCATCGGCCTCCTTATTATTATATACATTATATAATATACAATATTGTCTACTACAGTCAGAGCCGGAGCATCGCATAGACAAATGAGACAAATGTCTAGGACCCAGTTTTTAGAAGGGCCCGGTCAAACTGTCTATTTTGAAAAGATTTGTAAATAAGAATAGTTTACTTTTTTGTTGGGCAACTGTATATAATAAACAAATAAACAAAAATATATTGCTTTTTATATGGTTATTGTGAATTCTAAAATCTAAAGGAAATGTGTTCTTATGTTTCTTCTTATTGAAAGTAATTCTTCCAATAATTTAGAAATTTTTTTTTTTATAGCGATAAGAATAATATTAACTACAAGACGATGAGCCCGGCGTTGCCCGGACAAAAATTAACAACAAATGTACATTTTGCTGTTTTATACATCGAACAAAATGCTTAATATTAATTATGATGAAATAATTGATAAATTTCCTGGGTAATATTGTGATTGTATAACAACTTTTGTTAGACATTTAATAAAATAAATTTCAATTTTTTTTAAATTTGTAAACAAACTATTCAAACTTTTCTAGAAAAACTAAAATTTATTGTTGTATATTAAATATTTTTTTATTAATAAAAATTTAAGATTTGTTTTAGTTTTTCACATTATTTAGTTTTGTTTTATTTATTGTTTTATATTTTGTGTACGCTCTATTTCTTGTGGGAGAGGGAGGGGGCCTGGTAAGAAGAAAATGTCTAGGGCCCCAAAGTGGGTTAATCCTGCCCTGACTACATTATATAAAGCTAAAAAAACGGGCAGTCTCTTTCTTCCTTTCTGTCACGGTATGCCAAAAATGGCCACTAGGGACGCCCCTAGCTATTATTTAAATTAACAATATAAATTATTTTATATTTTTACAGTATAATACTCAGTATATTATTATTATTTTTATTTGTAATTTGTTGTGCCCCGATGCCTGCCTGCATCGGACCTTTCGAATTGTACGTATTCAGAAGCAACAGCTCTCATACGTAATTTTTAAAAAATCTGCCTAAATTATTTGAAAGCGAAAAATTATGTAGACTTTTTAAATATTTTTAATACATTTTTTTCATATTTGCAAAGTTTTATTGACCCCACTCAAACTTTCATCTAGAAGTCCTGAAATATACTGTCCTAATTTTAAAACTGTTTGAAAATGTTCCTCTTTTGAATGAGGTATTTTCTCGTGACGTATGAGTCACGTGATGTATTGAAAATACGTCTTGTAGAGCACGTTGTAGAGTAGCTAACAAGTTTGTACAGCCATCGATGTAACAGTACATCAAAGCTTGACGTAACAAATATAAAAATATTTATAATTACAATGCAACATTATTTTACTTATTAAAAACAAGACAAACATTTCTGAATACGCGTACTTGGCTTTCATATATCTCATATTGAAAAACATATTTTAAGTAATCTTTAAATATACATATTATTTAAACTTAAAAACATTATATTATTTATAAAATAGCAATTGTCTTTAAAAAAATAATAATTTTAAGAAAAATATCGAGTGGTACTGCCAGGGGTCGTTTTGTAATGATAATTCTATGGCGACATTACGAGGGACGAAGCGTGGGAGATAGACAGTAAATATGATGAATGAGTTGTGTTTATGTTTGGGTAATAAACAAATGATGAACTTTTATTCAGAGTAAGTTACTCTGTATTCAATGTAAAACATGTGCTCGGTTATTTTGTCTCGTGGTCAGTTCTTAATGCTATTCAATCTGAACTAACTACGAAATATTTAAAATTTGATGATGCCAAGCCATTAATATAAAACAATTTAATATTATTTGAAAAGTAATTTGTGAAGTTAAATCATAAATTAACATATCAAATCGTCAGTTTTGTTTATATATTATACAGTTGTCAAAATTAATATAGGAGCAATGGAGTGATTATGATCCATTTGAAATTTTTTACGTGGATAAATTATAACTTTATTAACAAAAATGGTTTTAATTTTAATTGATTAATAGTTTCTTTAATTTTACAATGCTTTAATAAATGTAATAGTTCTAATTTTGATAATCATTTTGTATGAAAATACTCAAAACCTGTAAAAATTTCATTTATAATTTTAAAATATTCCAAATATTGAGTTTTTACTTAATTCCATGATGACTCAGTGACATAATTTCAACAGAATTACAAGAAACTAACAGAAATGAAGATTATATTTAATGAATAACTAAAGGTACTCATTTAAAATCTAACAGATAAACATGGGAAAAAATATTTCATACTACAGAATGTTTTATAAACTGAGATTTTATAAATTTATAATCTTTCAAATTTAATGAGTTTTATTTTAATAAAACATAAACTGTTTTATAATAATTATCATTATGTGTGTCTGTGAATAACTTTGCCATTTATTGAAGGTGAAGTGTAATTTCATATAAACCTGTCAAAAGCATTAATATTTTAATTTGTAGAAAACAGGGTAGGGTAGATATGACTTTTAGATATTACTTATAAATAAATGAACGAAAAAATAAGCTCTATTGACAATCTGTAGTTTGAAATGTTCTGAACAAAGTTGAATCTGATTAATATTTCCTTAATTAAGTGTGGAATTTGTGTACATGTGTATTAAGTTTTCACTACGAAAATTTAATTTAGATTAAATTATATAAGTATATATACACATACAGTCTTTTTCTAAAAAAGTTTACTGCTGGTATGCACATATGGTGACTAAAAATAAAGTTCTGTTTTAGGAAAAAGTAACTGAGAAACATTGTTTAATAGAAAAAATAAATTTCTAATTAGTACTATGTAAATTTACACATTTGTATTGTAGTATTTATAGTATTTTTCAAATTTCTGTAGGCCTATATCTTCATCCTGTACTTTCTTTCCTATTTCATGTTTTGGATTTAGTGTCAGTTGCTAAATGTAGTTACTACACTTTTACCTTTTTCTTTGAAATTATCATCATTAGTGCTTCTCTGCACTTCATTTCTTGATAAAAACAAAGGAACAGGTAATTAGAAAATGTTTGCCCTTTCATTGAAAGATGGTCTCTGACAAAAAGGAGTCCTCACATCATTTGCTTTTTATGTCAATTCCAATCAACTTGTGGCATTCAATGTTGCTAATAGTGTCCCAGTTCATTTCATTCATTTTTATTGTGCCTCTCACCAGACTTCTCATCTGCTAGTATACTGGTGCATTCCAGCTGAAAAATAGCACTGCATATATTTTTAATTTTACTGAATTATCAATCGCTGTCAGAACATTTGAGTATAAAACAGTTTTTGTTGCTTGTTAAATGAGTAAACATAATTAAGAATATTAATATCAAATATTAGTCTTTAATTCATTTTTATCAATTGAATAATGTTTATATTATTGTAATTACTGTTTTTAATTATCCAAAAAAATTGAATAACATTTCAATGACTTATCTTAGCAATGTAAATATTCATGTAATTTATCTTAATCATTTGGCTTTACATTAAGTATTTTTAATTATTAAATAAAATTTTCATAAAAATTAATTATGATTATGTAGATTTGAAATAAATTATCAAATATATACAGGGTGTGCCAACGAAAATGAAACGGCAGAGTGTTCGTGTTCGTCCAAGCAAATCGCTCGAACAGGTCGATTTTATTCTCGAGGGGACATCTTATGCAATAAAGTTTTTGCGAATCTGAATATTAACTAAACAAACATTTTTTCCGAAATAAATGTTTGTTTAGTTAATACAAAATAAATGAGTTTTTAAAATTTTTTGTTGTCTGTTGTATTCAGAATCGCAAAAAACTTTATTGCATAAGATGTCCCCTCGAGAATAAAATCAACCTGTCCGAGCGATTTGCTTGGACGAACACGAACACTTTGCCGTTTCGTTTTCGCTGGCCCACTCTGTATAAATATATATATATAGTGTATGTTATATTTTTGTCAACTGAAATATTAATTATTTAATACATTTAATAAATAATTTTTATTTTTCATTTATTAATAGATAAAAAATACAAAGTAACTATTTATTCAGATAGCCTAGTTGTTTATTTATTTATTTTATAATATTTTTTATTTTCAGTAATTTAACAAATTACAGATATAAGAAACAGGTGATATTTTATAGAAATTTATATTCCTGTTTGTCAGTTCCTTTAATTTCATATATTTCATATTTAATAATAACAACAATATTCTCAGTGTCAGATTATATCAGAAGCAATGTATTAAAACAAACTATTGTAGAATAAGATGTTTTACAAGGTTATGGATACTTTAATTGAGAGTTTTGTGATATAATTTTAAACTTATACATTTTTTGTAAATCTCTATAACATAATTAAAATATTGAACTTAATAATTGCATTAGAAAATTTATTAATTTTTTAAAATTTATTTTTTTTATGTGAGAACTTCTTCAATGGCAAGATTCACTTTCTTGGGGTTATGGCCAAACTCACATTGGAATGGCCAGATAGCCAACTATTATCTATATATATAAAAACGAATGTATGTCTGTCTGTCTGTGTGTTTGTTCTTCATGCATTACCACATCATTTATCCGATTGCCATGAAACTTCGGGAAGTTGTTTAATACACTCCTGCGAAGGTTTCTGGCATATGTGAAGACCACCATTTTCCCCCTTTCAAAAATATATTTATATATGGATTAAGGCTTTTATGTCCAACATATGGCACTAACTTCTGATGACCTAAGTTTGCTTTTCTGCGAGGCATTATGTTTTTCTGTGAGAATGGACTAAAGCAGATCATTTTCTACCTATCTATATAAATAAAATATAATGTTTGTTCGTTCCTACCGTTGAAATTTTGACACAACGTTGCATTCGAATACGCACGTGTTTTTATATAATATATGTGTGGAAATTCCCCCTACTGGGGGGAGATGGACGGGATTAAGGCTTACTGTGAAGAACTTGGCTTCTGTTATACTATTTTACATGCGGTTTTTTGCATTTTTAATTGCGTTTTAATAGGTTACGTCAACAGAATATACACTAAAAAGGGATTTTTCGATATTTCCTTGTGGGGGAGAGGGACAGGATTAAGGCTTACTGTGAAGAATTCGGCTTCTATTATACTATTTTAGACGCGTTTTTGATTGCGTTTTAATAGGGTACGTCAAGAGAATGTACACTAAGAAGGGATTTTTGAAATTCCCCCCACGGGGGAAGTGTTATACATTTATAATAGATGCATTTTGAGCCACAACAACGGGTGGCCGGGTCAGCTAGTTGAAAATATTTGAAATTAAAAAAAAGCCATTTAATAAATTTTTTCTGGGTTTCAATTCTTTTACATTTTCTTAGTAGGCCTTTTCTTATATTTTGAATTTTTACACTTCAATAAAGGTGATAGTTTAATTATATTAGTCTATTTTAATCATTAATGTACTTCTTGAAGAGATAAGGAATCTTAAAGCTTCATTGTTTCTATCAAAATAATAAACTAAAATTATTGGTATATAATAAATCAGATAAGTAAAATAAAAGTGTCTTCCAATATTAGTGAGATTTTATAATATAATACAGTTTGCCAAGATATTTTATTCACTTTTATTCTTGACATTCTCAGACAAAGAAAAAATATTATTTTACTGTATATGAAATATTTTACAAAAAGACTAAATTACAGAAAAACCTTTTATAAAATATCTTTATTTTTTATAAAAATAAAATTTAATATTTATAAAAAAAATATGTAATTGATAAAAATTAACAAAAATCTCAATAATCTGTGAAGATATTTTTATTTTACTTATATAAAGACATGAGGGTAATTTCTGGAAAAATCACTTTTTACAGACTAATAATTTAAATTGTCCAAATTAGATCAGTATCATCATAAGTGATAGTTAAAATCTACTACTAACAAGGAGAAAGTCAGATGTGAGAGTCTCCAATTTGAATGAAACTTGATGAACATGTAGCTATTAACACATGCAGCTCTTTGTCTAAATAATAAGACCCAATTTTCAAGAATTTTCTAAAAACAGGTCTTTGAAAATTTAGTGTTTGGCTTATAAGGGTTTGAAAGTTTCATGTTTCCTTGGAATGGTGATAGTTTTATGGACAAGATGTTTGAGTGATATGATGTAGGTTTGAAACTTTGCTGTTTCAGTTATTTTTTTCAATGTGTAACATAATTATTTACTTAATATTTTACTATATCATTAGTATTATTATTACTGTTATTATTCACATTTAAAGCTTATAAAACAAATTAAAGTGGATGTGAAAAGTTGGAATGAAAAATGCATATACTGTGTCCATGAGCATATGCAGAAATTTTCCTTGGGGCAAAGTTTGGAGACAAATAATTGCATCAATAAATTTTTTTTAATTATTTAATTTTTGGTGTTTTTTTAACACACAAAACACTTCATGGTGGAAGGTAATGAAGACATCTTAATCACTTTTACAATTATGATTTTTGGAGTCTTTTATTTAATCCTAGGGGAAGACAAGACTATGATGTCATTTCCTGTTTAATGAAAACAACATCTCTTTCATGTCATTAAATAAAATTTTTATTTTTTCATATTTAGTTTTAGATATGATGGTATTGTTATATTTCAAGTGTAACAAACATGAGTGCAATGAGGAAATGGTTCAGAATGTTAACAATAGAAAAACAAAACAAAAAAATGCTGCAGCTATGCTACCACAAGACTGCTTGATCATGCTGCTTGTCTATGCTATTTTCAGACATAACAGACTTTTTTTTTTGTCCATGCACAGTAACATCCAAAGCTTATTAGTTCATGGTGACACAGTATGTGTATTTTTAATTTCAACTTTTCACATCTGCTTTAATTTATTTTTATAAGCTTTAAACATGAGTAATAATAGCAGTAATCATAATGCTAATGATAAGATAATTATGTTACACACAAAAAAAAATAAATAAATAAAACTGAAATTACAAAACAAAATACTAAAAATAAAGATTATTCTTAGTTCTAAAACAAGTAAAAACTACTTTGACTTAGTCCAACTTTGAGGAACAAATACAAGTTAAATAGACAAACTGATAATGAAAACAAAAAACTCTTAAACTTTCATTATTACCAGCTTTTTTTATTCTGTTTTTTTTCTTTACAGTTGATATATTCCAAATGCATTTTGTTTAACTTGTAAACCTCATCAGTGGATACATCAAAATATCGATCACTGCACCTCTTTTATGCCAAATAAATTTTTCCCAGCATGCATCGACATTAATCCCAGTATTTTAATTTATGATATTTGCATGTGCAATGATGCAAAAATGCTTGATTATTCGCCTTTCAATACAATTTTCTTTCTTATATGGTATTTTTACATTTCTATTATTTATATTACAGTTAAATTCGTTACAATGTTAGAACTAAGAATAATCTTTGTTTTTAGTATTTTATTAAGTATACCGATCCCATTGTTTTTCAATTATGAAATTACAAAGTTTTGAACCTAAGTTATGTCATGTTCCTCCAGCACTTGGCTTCTTGTCCATTCCATTCAGCTATTGCTGCTCTAAGGAAACATGAAATTTCCAAAGCCTTATAAATAAGCTAAACATTCAATTTTCAAAAGTCCATTTTTAGGAAACACTTGACAGTTGGGTCGTATTATTTGGACAAAGAGCTGTTTGTGTAAATGGCCATTAACCAAGTTTTGTTTGAATGGAGGATCTGAATGTCTGACTTTCTTGTTGTAAGTACAGTAGTTGTCTTCTTTAACGCTCCAAAAGTTTTTGATAACAAATCAGAAACAACTGCTTTATTGAAGTAAATATTTGACACTACAAAAAAAATCCAAACACTTCGATTTCTACATTGTAACCTCAGGGAGTAATGTTCTGTTACTTTTAAATTGTTTATAAAAAATGCTTAAGAAATTAGAACCAAGAATGTTAGAACATTTTTCAAATGTTCTTGGACTTATTCTAAAATGTTCTAAAGTTCTTCATTCTAATTTTTTTAGAGCATTTTTAGGAGCAGTTTAGAAATAACAAATCTTTAATACCTGAGATTGGACTGTAAAAGTCCAAAAATGCTTAGATGTTTTGTATTGTCAAATATTGTACTCCAATAAAGCAATTGTTTCTGAAAAGTAATTGTCTTTTACACCTTACAAAAATATAATAATTTAATTTAAAGTATACCAGTAAAAGGATACTGAAAGTTAGTAACTTATGATTAAGCTCACTGTATTTTTCTTTTGTTGACATTTCTTGAAATATGTCAACATAATTATTGTATTCAAAATGCAAAAATTAATAAAATTTTATTTGCATTACATCAAATATTTATTGATTGTAATATAATGCTGCAATTGCATTATTATTATATTACAGAATATATGAATACATGTCTGCATTTATCAGAAGATCAAAATGTCCTTTTTTTATCTTTCATTTAAAAATAAAGGTCTTGTTCTTTCTTATGTACTGCATAAAAAAACACATTCAATACTTTTGTTGACAACAGATTTGAGATTACATGTGCCAACCACATTCTAACTACCAAACAGTTTGATGATAGAAAAGAAAATGAAGTGAAAAAACATGTACTGAATCAGGGTTGCCATAAAAAATTTTTTAGAATTATTCCAAAAGTGACCAAGAATTACCCTGGATTACCATAAATTTGCAGCTGGTTTTTCTATTTACTCATTTATTAATACATTTTAAATTATTTAATAATTTTGTTTTTATAGGTGAATATTATTATTCAAAAAATAAACAAAAAAAACAGGATTAAATTTTATAGAAAAATTAATTTAACATTTATATTAATTGAATATAGTAATACTTCTCATTAAGAATTATGTTTTCAAATAATTTTCATAATAATAATCATCTGTTTGATGAGCTATTGGAAAATATTAATTAAAAAGTTTGATTACAGTTGTCAACTTTTCTGTTTTCTTGTTTTCTTAAAGAACAGAAGATTTTTGCTAATGTGTTTTTAAAAAAAATGTGAGAAAATTCTTATCTTCTGATATTTTAATTGTACTTATATCATGACATTTTTTTCCATTTTTGACAATTGTTTCATCACATGCTCAAATACAACATGAATGGTTCTTGCATAGATGAGTGATAAATGTAGGAAATAGTCTCCCATCATTTTGTGGAAAAATGTAACATTTAAGTTCATATTGTACAAAGGAGGACATTCAGGCATCCTGCCACACTCACAAAAGATAGGATATTAAACATTTTTAAAGTAAGACTGTTTTGCTGAAAGGAGGATGTCTGGTCAGTTTATTTACAATGCATGGTTCTTTTCAGGGCCATTGCAAGCAGACTTGGCAGGGTGTGCACACATATGGGTGCCATTGTCAAGGGGGATGCTAAAAGACATTTCTAATTTAGTGCCTGATTTGAATTATGAAATGACAAAAATGGAACAAAACATTATGTTGTAAAAGAAAAAATTAAACTCCAATGGTCTAAGTGTTAATGCTTACATAATACAGTGTATTTACATGGCTATATAATATTGCATGATAAACATATGCAGAATGTTCCTGATGGTGAATTTCTTTTCCAGGGAAAAATAAACTCATACAGACTATTAAATAACAATATGCCAGATGTTTATATCATTCAAACTCATTTCAAAGGGTTTTGATGGCAATCAAAAAGTAGGAATTTGTGGTATATTTGCACTACTTTGTAAAGGCTGCAAAAAGTAGGACTTGGGTGCAGGCGCAAGGTATCCTAGTGTGGCAGCATTGGTTTTTTTTCATTTAAAATGTTCATTTATCGGAAGACCAAAATGTTCTATTGTTTAGTCTTTCATTTAAAAATAAAGGTCTTGTTCTTTCTTGTTTAGTGCAACAAACAAAAAGTTATTCCTTCAAACCAAAGGAAAATTCAAGATAATTTTATTAGCTATGTTATAATAAAACCCGTAGAACTGAAATATATTATTTTTGTTTGAGGTTTTTCATACAAAATATAGAATATCTGTTTTTTAAGAAGTTTCCTCACAAATTAGATGGTGTTCACTTAATAAATTGAATTAATAGTTCATTATTATTTATTAGTACAGTCAAACCTGTTTTTATGCTGTGGATAGGGACCGCATTAAAAAATCGCACGAAACTTCACGAGTGGCTATAAAAAATAGTTTTCGCAACACAATTAAAAAAATATTTTTTTTTTATGCGGTGAATAGGGACCGCATAAAAAAAGTCTCACATAGAAAATAACTCAAAACCGTACGAAATAGAATTTATTGACAACAGATGTCAGCACTTGACTGCATCGTCTCGTCTATCGTCTGTTTTACATATTTTTGTCTAGGTGGTGTTTTGTTGACTTAAAAAATAAATTATTTCATTTTTCGCATATTCATGCAATAATATTACTATAATAAGTTTATTTAGCTATAATAAGTCAACGTGAGACATGACAAATCGCACGAGACTAGTCGCCAACTATACTGCACAAAAAAAATCGCATTAAAAAATTGCACAAAAAAAGACCGCATAAAAACAGGTTTGACTGTATTACTTCATTCTTTTACAGTGACTATGACAAATTTCTTTGAAAATGTTTATAGTTTTTAGTGCATGTATGTGTGCATGCATATAAAATGCTTTAATTTGAAGTACTAGAAAGAAAAACAAATTGTAAATGCGTTTATCTAATTTTCCATCTTTAGGCAGATGGCAAATTAGCTAAACATATTTGCATATTTGTTAAAAAGTAGCTTATTTACATGTAGCCTACCTAGTTTAGTTTTTTTATGCATTGATTGTTATTATATAAGTAAGTTTTAAATTTCTATTTAAAAGAATGAAAGCAAATGATTGTCTTGTTAAATCAGGCTACATTACCACTACTATTAATAATTAAATACTAAGTAATTTGGCACTAGAGGTAGGCATTAGGTGCCATTTCTTATTAAATTTAATATAATTAAATTAATATTTATTAATCTGGTAATTGCTTGGCTTTAATATAATTATCAGTTTTGAGATGTTTATATATTAAAAAATGATTTCTTTGGAAAATTTAAGATTGTAGCTATCAAAATTAATCAATTCAGATTTTGTATTTGCTTCTCTAGATGAAAGTTATGCTTTTCTATAAACATTAGACGAAATAATATAAATGATTTTTAAAATTAATTATTTGACTTTTAAAATGAAACTGCCCTTTTTTATTACATAGTATATAAAAAATATTTGAATAATTTTCATTGTAAGGTTGATTACAGCAGTGGTGTGCTGTCCGTGGAAGCTGTGGAAATGCCGCTTCTCTTGTATTTTCTAAAATATAAATAGATATTGTGTGATTATTTTCATAGTTTAGCATACTTTCAATTACTTAAAATTAATACAGGTACTCCTCACTTTACGACCTATCTGCTTAACGACCACTCACACTTACGACCGATCAAGTTTCGACCTGCAATTCGGGGAATCCCTTTTCTCAGCTTGAGTGTCGATCAGTGGAGAATGGTGACATGTGCACTAAGTGTACTATAATAGGCTAATAGCGTACTATGATAGTCTTTTCATGAATAAATTTGAAATTTGTTGCATAATTTGTATAATTGTACAACGATTCTATATTCCCAGCGCAAGCTCCTTGCTTATCGACCAATTCACTTAATGACGTAGTTGTCGGAACGGAACTCGGTCGTAAAGTGAGGAGTACCTGTATTTTATTATAACCACATTATGTAATTTAATACAAATTTCTATACATGTGAAAAACAATGATAACATTGCTATTGTATATTGAAATATAAATTTGTATATATATATTCCCAATGAAAGCACTGTATTGTCAAATACGGGACAGCTTCTAAAATATCTGAATCGTGTAAAGCAGCCAGATTATAGGCATTCACATTTGCGCTTTATAGAGCACCAACCTCTGGTGGTTTAGCTCGAGGATGCTACACACCAAAATATCGTATAACACTTCCAATGATTTTATCCATTAGCCATTGGTAGGGAGCTATTTGACTGAGTGAATTGTTTTCAGATTTAAAAAGTAAAGAATATTCAAAGTTATTTTTATGTATGTTTCTTTACAAAGCCATATTTAATTATAATTTTCTTTTAATTATAATTATATTGACAGATTTCAGACACAAAATGTTTAGAATTTTTATCGCTTTTAGATGTTAATAATTTTAAATATTATGAAAAACAATTTTTCCAAGTGAGTTTTATTAATTCTTTAAATTAAGTAAATTTTATGGAGAATTTTTTGATTTATCTAAATTACTTAGTTAATTGCAATATTCATGTCCAGACTACATTGGCATGTCACTTTTAGACATAAAAAATAATATAATTAATTAATGACGATCTGTACAAAGATGTATTAAAAGAATTATGTGATTTAATATTATTAATTTTTATGGTACCATCTATGAGTGCATCTGCTGAGTGCAGGTTTTCAACCATGAAGCAAATTCAGACATGTGCAAGGAACACTCAATCAGAAGAAAGATTGTTGCCACTAGCATTACTTTCAATAGAAAAAGAGCTTTTAAATACTTTGATGGAATCAACGACAAGCAATTTTTATGATATAGCAATTAATGACTTTTAGGGGAAAAAATCAACAAATAGAATTAGTTTATAAAAAATAATAAAAAGAAGTTCTTATATCTTTGTTTTGTGTCAATTATCTATTTTAGAATTAAAATAAATAAACTGTTTATTTTTGTTATTTCCAGTATTTGTTTAAAATTTTAATAGAAACATAGCTTCCCTATCATTAAATGTCAGGGTATGCCACTGGATTACAGGTGAAATTATAGCTTGTAAATATTTTATATCTTGGTAAATAAAGCATATTAGATTTAGTAATCATAATACATTAATAACAATTAATTGACTAGGTGTATCGACACATACTCCGTCAACGTTAGCCCAGGACTCTCTCTGCACGACCACAGCTGTTTATCGGTATATTCAACTTGATGTTGTTCCCTTGCCTTGTTGTCGGTGTACCTCGGCCAGCTGTAACCAATTTTTTTTTTTTTTAATTCTAACAACATTGTAGGTAACTGTAATCGGTTAACTGCATCATCCATAGCCAAATTGGCGATTGTACATATATAAATGTTTCTATACTATTTCAGCTAATGCGTTGTAGGACACATTGTGACCTCTTCCCTACCACCTTCCTTCCTTCCTTACTTTCAACCCTCCCTATCCCTCTCTCCCCCTCCTTCCATGGCTAAGTTGTTTAGACAGCCTTCTTATTTTAAATTAAATAAATAAATAACAATGAATTGAAACAAATAATTTTAAATTGCAATAACAATTTATAGTTAATTTAAATAGTTCTAAATTAATTCATTCACATTATATTAGAAAGTAATCTAAAAATATTTCAAAAATAAATTTTTGAATTGAGTTTAAATTTAGGTAAAGCATATTATCTTTGAGATGATGATGATCAAGAAAAATTAATCAAGCAACAGATATTTCTCTAAATACAGCTTTAAAGTTTTTAAAAATTGGAAATATAATTTTCAGCTTCATAATTTCAAAAGCTGTGTCAAAATTTTTAAAATTATTACTTATTATATTACTTAATAATTATTACTTATTATAATTTATGTCAACAATTTATTGATTGGTAATGCCAAAATTATCTGAAAGTAATTTTTCATAAATAATCATAAGCTTAAAAAATTAAGGAATTGAGTTTAAGAACAAATTTTATATTAATTAAGTAATTAATGCATTAAAATAAAACTTATTATTAAGTTCTTTTTTCAAATAACGTTTTTAATAAATTTGTTACAAAAAATATATGAATTAATTGTAAAGATAATTTGTATGAAAAATATACATGCAAGTTTTTTCTATTTTAAACATATGCCATTAAATGTAAGCTTTGTATGTATTTTTATTATTTTGCACCTCCTACAAAAGTGACTACATCTTAGTTATATACTTTTCTCTAACTGCACTTTGTAAAAACAACTATACCTCAAAAAAACCTTCTAATATGAAGCCATTTTATTATCTATTTGAATGCTTTTGGTCATTTTTAATGACCTTCTTCAAGAACAAAAATTGAATGCTTCCAATGTATACAATGAAATTTGTTTTGGAACGTTTTTAAATTTGAACTTTCTAGTGCACAATCTCATAAATATAAAATTACAATATATATGCTATAATAACATGTACACATACACATGTACTACAGTACATATGTACAAACATACACATAAAGTACGTTTGTACAGGTACATGTTGTTATTGTATATCAAGTAGAAGAGAATGAAGAAAATCTCAGTGGCATGGAGAGCGGGTGTATTATAAATATATTAGTAAGCAAAAGGGATGGTTTAAAGAAATAAGCATAATTGTGGCCTTGTTATGTTTTCAGTTATGTTACTTTATTTATGCATTTATTATGTTTGTATCTACTTTATGTGTATGTTTGTACATGTTATTATCATATAGATATTGTAATTTTATATTTACGAGATTGTGCACTAGAAAGTTCAAATTTAAAAACATTCCAAAATAAATTTCATTGTATACAAATTGGAAGCATTCGATTTTTGTTCGTGAAGAAGATCATTAAAAATGACCAAAATTGTTTGAATAGATAATAAAATGGCTGCATATTAAAAGGTTTTTTTCGAGGTTTAGTTGTTTTAGATATATTTTAGTTAAACAGTAAAATGATTTTCTTTCAGCTTGATTTGTAAATTCTGAAATTATGAATAAATTAAATGAAAATTTTAAATTTTTTGAATTATTATTAACTTGTTATAATATAAAAATTATATTAAAAGTATGTTTAAAATTTTAAGAATATTTTAAAATTTAATTAAATGTAAGTTCTTATTTATATTTTACTGATCAAGTAGATAACAACAAATTATAATAATGTTTTCTGTTTGAATTTAGACTATTTTTATCATTTAAATGTCACTTCATATTAGTAATTAACCAACAATTAACAAAACTGTGATTCATATAGTAATCATAATTGTAGTCATTTTAAATTTTATATATTTTATTAAAATTGTAAAATTATTACTTTCAAATACATTTATCAGAAATTATTTTGAAATTTTTTCCAAATTAATATATTATATATAACAAACACCTTTTTATGTTTCCAGCACTTCATAGTTCTAATGAAAGTTTTCAGCTTGATTTATAGGCTTTGTTCAGGTTAGAAGCCATTCCAATTAGAAGGAACTGTGTTCCAAAATGGAACAATTTAAAGTTTATTTGAGGTTATTTAAATTTATTATGTTGTATTTTGAGATTTATAAATTTAAATAAAAATTATTCATTGAAATGTAAAAGAACGTATAATAAATATTAAGCATAGGGAGGCAATTATTAAAAAATTATTGATTTAAGTACATTCAGATAAAAACGCTTGCCAAGCTCAGGGAAATTTGATATTGCACCTTTGACATTGAGAAAATTTTTAAAAAAGACTGAAGAATTTTAAAAAATCTAGTAATGAGTTGCATAACTTTATATTGCACAACCATAAATAAATTAATATTTGTTGATGATGAACAAAAGAGAAATGTTTACTGGACTGTAAAACAAACATACTACACCTTTTAAGTATCCAGTAGGAAGTTTTTATTAGATTAAAAACGTTTTCGGCTGCGTTAATCAGCCTTCGTCAGTTAACGAATATCAAAAACGAACAAAATTCGAAATTACAAAAAAACGGTGTTCGAAATTTACAAAAAACCGTGCTTGCGCATTGACGGGTTTAAGCCCTGTTTTCCATATCAAAACGTGATGCTATTCGACAAGACACTTCCAGGCCGATGATAGGCCGTCTGCATCCCGGTGAAAGAGTAGATAAGTGCGCCTTATGTATTTCCATTTTTTCCAAGTATTTGATAGCCTGCCTGATATAACAGTGCATTGGGATAAGGCCTCCATTGTCAGAGCCACTCGATCCAGGCAGGCTATCAAATACTTGGAAAAAATGGAAATACATAAGGCGCACTTATCTACTCTTTGCATCAACCACCCGGATGCAGACGGCCTATCATTGGCCTGGAAGTCTCTTGTCGAATAGCATCACGTTTTGATATGGAAAACGGGGCTTAAACCCGTCAACGTGCAAGCGCGGTTTTTTGTAAATTTCGAACGCCGTTTTTTTGTAATTTCGAATTTTGTTCGTTTTTGATATTCGTTAACTGACGAAGGCTGATTAACACAGCCGAAAACGTTTTTAATCTAATAAAAACTTCCTACTGGATACTTAAAAGGTGTAGTACGTTTGATGATGAACATTGAAACGAAACTTGACCAGTAAAAACATGAGAATATACTATATATTACTAGTTTGCATATCATTAGCACATATTGTTTTAGAATCTAGTGTACTGCCTGACACGTTAGGGTTATGACTGGCTTTACTCATAAGCCAATTATTATCGATGGTCACGGCCATTTACTAGGCCGACTTGCTGATATTGTTGCTAAAACTTTATTAATTGGACAGCGTGTGGTGGTGGTGAGATGCAAAGGAATAAACATCTCTGGAAGTTTCTTCCATAACAAATTAAAATATTTGTCATTTCTGAGGAAAAGATGCAATGTGAATCCTGCCAGACGACCTTTCCACTTCTGGGCTCCCAGTAAAATATTCTGGCGCACGGTACGCGGAATGCTTCCTCACAAGACCAAGAGAGGAGACACCACTCTCGAAAGACTGAAAGTTTTCGAAGGGATCCCTCTTCCGTACGACAAGAAGCGCATGGTCATACCTTCGGCCCTCCAGGTGCTGAGGCTCAATCCTTGCAGAAAGTATTGCACATTGAGTCGTCTATCGCACGAGGTCGGTTAGAAGTATCAGAATGTAATCGCCAGGCTGGAGATGAAGAGAAAAGCGAAATCCGCTATATATTACTCTAAGAAAAAGCACAACACGAAATTACTCCAGCAAGCTAAAGAGAAAGTGGCCAAGAGGATTGGACCTTACAAACAAATAGTGAAAAGTTATGGTTACACTGTTTGAAAGAAACACAGATGTATAAAGTGACAATAAAAAGTCTTTGATTATTGAAGATGTTGGACTTAGCAGGTTTGAAAACCTGCCTGCAGCTTCGTAGGAAAAATTATATGTGGCATACTGAAAACTTACAAAGTTCACTTAGTACTTGCATCCAGAAAAGGTTGTTCGTCATTGATGTAGAGAATACATATATATTGTAAATTAGATGAGTAAAATTTTAATATACACAATAAAATTTTACTTGGAACTCTACAGAAAAATGAAAAATCTAAATTTAAACCGATTGCTTAATTTAAGTATTAGAGGGGATGAAGAACAAGCATAAACATTTTTAATTAATCAGCTATCTTCAAGTGTCATAAAAAAATTTGAACAACACTTTTTTAAGAATATGAAACATTGACAGAAATGTATCAAAGATGATAAATTAAAAATTATTAAATAAATATCATGTTATAGAAACATAATACAGAAAAGCTATATACTTTTTCTCTCCTCCTAGTGCTTCAATTAAGCAGTTGGTGTATATTTTATTATTTGAAGCATTGATTTTTTAAAAATTTTTTTAATTTAAATATTTTCTATTGAATTCAAACTTCTGAAAAAACACAAACTCAGGCAGATTTTTATTAAGCATTAGTGGATAGTTTAAATTTTCTACCAGGAACCAATAAAAAATATGATTTTTTACATAAATTTTTTATTCATTAAAAGAATTAAAAACTTTAGTAGCAAAATAAAAAATAGAGTTTTTAAAATAAATAATTCAACAAACATTATTGCTACGAAGAGTAATTAGTATGTTGTTAAATCAAGAATAATTAGTATGTTGATGAAAATACACTTAAATATATAAGAAGCCAGAAAAAAAATCCTACAATAGGTGAAAGATTTCAGCTGTTGAGATATTTTTTCTGGCTTCTTAAATATTTGAGTGTATTTTGATGCTTACTATACCACAGAGAGCTGTCTTATTGAATGATTCTTATAGTTATTTCTCATTGAACAATTTTTTGATTTTTTAAGCTAAAGAAATGATTAGAAGAGTTTGATCAAGACTATCAGGTAATCAATTTCTTGCTTCATTTTAACAGTAAAAATATCTGTTTATCATAAAATGTCTATTTTCATCTAAATTATCTTATTTTATCAAATAATTTCTTTGAGTTATAAACAGTTGTCTTCTCAAACTTACTGGGGTGAGTAAATAATCACAAACAAAACCTTTTTAACCAATAATTGAACTTTAACGTAGTTTCTGAACATTTTCAGCCTCTACCAAGGCCTGCCTCAGGTGTTAAAATAAAATAACTTGCAAAAATTGGAGCATTAGAATGATGATGCTCGACTTTAAACTTTGAATGTACCACATGATTTGATATATTCAAAGTTTAAAGTCGAGCATTATCATTTTAACATTCCAATTTTTGCAAGTATTTTATTTTACACCTGAGGCAGGCCTTCATGAAGACTGAAAATGTTCGGAAACTACATTAAAGTTCAATTACTGGTTAAAAAGGTTTTGTTTGTGATTATTTACAATTTCTTTGAATTGTAATTTTCATAAACATTAGAAATTCTCTAAGGCTATGTGCCAGTGTAAGGATCAGCAGTTGAGAAAAACTGCTAAAGACCATTTATGAGATGGACTGATAAAATTCTAGCTTCTAACATAAACATTTTTCTGATGACGATTCAGATTGTTTCAACTTTTGCATTTTTAAAGAAGGATAACAAAGTAATAAACATTTTATGAATAACTACAGAATTTGTTCTTAACCTGAAATAGATTATTAATTTGAATGATTAATTATAATTTTAAAAATATTTTAAGAAATTCTAAGTTTTAATTTTAATTGGTAAAATATCTATATATATATAACATAGATAATTTACATTAGGATAATCAGAATCACATTTAATATTATTGACATGTTTTTATTGAAGATATTATGAATTATCTTTCTATTATTAAAATTGAAATTTCTTGTTTAACTTTAAAAATGTAAAGCTAAAATGCATACTGTTTGTAAAATATTGAAAATGCACAATTTTTTCAGCATACATACATACATACATACATATATATATATATATATATATATATATATATATATATATTATAAAAAAATTTAGTTTGAAAATTTTAATTTTTGTTTAACATAAAGAGCATCATAAACAGATTCTTTATCTAACAGAATTCTTTATTTTCCTTTAAGATCTTATACAGATTAATATATGCTTAAATATTTGTGAATTTTTATTTGTATGATCAGTATTAGTTTCTATAATTGAACTTTAAAATTGTAAAAATCTTGATTTAATAAATTTAATTAAATGAAATTATATCATAACTAATTTTCTTTTCTTTTCATTTTTTGTTTCTTTGCAGAATAATTCCTGAATATTGAATGCTTAACCAGAAAAATCTCAGTTTAATATTTTATTTTCTAATTATTGAAATTATAATTAAAATATATTAGATATATATGAAATCATTTTTCAGAAATATTGATTTGGAATGTAAATTATAATTTACAATTTCAATAAATCATAATTACTTTTATTGAAATTGATAAAGAAAGTAATCAATAACTTTATTAAAGCTTAATATAATTGCATTGAAATTTAGTATAAAATATGTTGAATATTTGTTATTTGAAATGTATAATAAATTTGTGTGTTTAGCATTTTATTCTTTTGGTATTTGAAATATTTAAGTGGAATTAAAAATTATTCTAATTTTTAAAATATACATATAATTTAAAAAATAGTATTATTTATATGCTAATGCATATTGCTTAAATTTATATTTTATAATGTAATAATAGCCCACATTTTAATTCTGACATAAGACTATTATTTGATTCAAGCAATTACTAATTGATAAAATTTCTTATTACACAGAAAAGGAAAAAATCTTCCCTCGAATACAATATAGACGAAGAGGAAAAAGCCTGAATCCAAATTCCATTAACAAAGATTCTACAGTTCGTTCATTTTGTCCATATTGTCAAAGGATATTTTTTAGTCCAGGAAATTTGAAAAGACATATTGAAATTCACATTCTTGATCGGAAAAATTATAAATGCCATATTTGCCATAAGAGATTTTCTTGGAAGAACACGCTTAATACCCATCTCAGGCGAGATCATAGCATTTTTGTATAAATTCAAGTAATTCATCTCTAATTAGTTATGAAATATGTAATTTATTTTTATTTAATCTAAATTTAAAATTATCATTTTCATAAATATTTATTTTTAAAAAACTAGAGTAAAGCATTTATAAGCATATTTAATAAATAAAAATATTCATTCTAATATAATACTTCCAATGCTAAAATTTGTTAAAACTTTACATATAAATAGGGAAAAAATTTTCTGGAATTTTAATACATTTTAGTTTCTTTTTTAAAATTAAATTTCGCTTTATTTTATCACAAAAATTTTATTGGAATTTAATTAAAAATGATTTCACTTTTTTAAAAAATTGTTATTTAGAATTTATTATTATTATAAATATGTATATATAATATAGTAATTATTTTATAAATCCATAAAAATATTCTAAAAATAATCAAAATGTACATTTACAGGGTATTAAGAATCAATAAAACTTTTTCAAATAAATGTATAGTTTAATACACATTATACATTAGTTATATATGTAATGATTTGTAACAACACTTATACAGTAAATTAAATTGAAGATTATTTCTAATAGGAGTATACTAATAAGCAGCAAAACTATAACAACTTATATTGAATTTTATAAAATTAAATTTATGAAAGTTTAATACAAACAAAAAATTTAATTTGCTTTAATAGTAACTAAATATAAAAAATATATTTCAAAAATATATTTTTTATATTTTTGAAATATATTTCAAAAATATATTTTAAAAAATATATTAGAAATATCTTCAATTTATTGTAGAAAATATAAACATTTTCTTATTAAGTGTGAGTTAAGATTTTATATTGAATATTTTTTTATAAATAAATATATAATATTTTGTTTATTATTGTTAAGTAAATTGAAAACTTAGATAGAAATATCAAATTACAATTTTACATAAATAAAGAAACAATCTTTATATTGATTAGACATTTGCTTGGAAGTAACGTAAGACAAAAATGAAATAAAATTTTATTATTGCTTTATATTTTTTGATTGATACTGATGTTAGATTCTATTAAATTTGAAAATTTTCACATTAAAATATTTTTTCGTGGAATCTTTATCTGTGTTACATTTTTTAAATTTAAAATACACATACTAAAACTTATATTGAATTTTTAACTGCTGCAATAACAATTTTTTTTAACTTTTAAATTTTGAAGAAATATATTTGACTGTTATAATAACTAAAATCATTCATTTGTAATTTTAAATTTTGCAATACATCAGATAAATATAAAATTTGCTTAAGAATTAACAATTTAATAAATATTTTTAAAGTTAATATTGCAATAATTATGTTATAAATATTTGTTTATATTAATAAGATCATTCTGATAAATACTGTAAAATATATCTTATTGTTGATAATATAATAATAGAAATAAAATAAACTACTGCCAACAAATTTTGTAACATTTTATCTAAAAATAATTCCTTGTTTATCTAATTGCTTATATAAGAATAACAAGTTTAGTGACAAAGATCTTGTTATATTATTATTATTTAACAGATTTGATAAACAAAACTTTCAGTCTGTTGATTAGATCATCATGAGTTGCAATATTCAAGAATCATATTAGTTTTATTTTATGTATTATATTATTGTTGTTTAAATTTTTTGTACTTTATTTCATAAAATTTTGTAAATTAAATCTGAGAATTAAACTTAATATATAATATGTATTGCATTTTAAAAGACTAAAATGTAAATTTATAATTGGAATGTATATTTCATCCTTGAGTTCTGATCCCATATTATATTGTAACATCTCAAATGCTATTCAAGTATGTATGGAAATATCAAGAAATGTTGTACTTTAATCTAAAAAATGAAAATTGAAAGTTTTATTTAACATAGGAAATATACAGTCTGTTTCAAAATTATAAACCCACCTAACTTTTTTCAATAACCAAAACATTAAACAATAGTAATGTATTTATTACATTAGTATGTTGTTTACAACATATAAATTTAAACATTTTCTGAAATTTTTAGAGCTATCTGACAATTACAAAAAAAATTATCACAGATTTTTATTTTTGATTGTTTCAAAAGTATAAACACAGGTGCATAAAAAAATGATTTGTGATGTTTGAATATTTTGTAGGTCCACCATTTGATTTAATTAATTCAAATACTCTGTCAGGCATATATTTTATTAGTTTTTTAAGTTGTTTTTGTTTAATATTTTTCCAACAATCCATGATAGCTAATTTACAAGCGCATGGTGCATTTACAGTAATCAATCAATCAATAGTTTATTAATGCATAGTACATTGTACAGTACATGCTTGGTATCACATAAAGCATAACCAAGATACAAAATAGTTAAGGTATGACAATAAACTAGAGTGGATTTTATGTCAAGATAATACATAAATCAGGTAATTGTGGCCAGTAATACATAAGATAGATAAAATACTTAAGATACATGAAAGATACATAAAACATGAAATGAACTACTAATAATAAAACACTATACAAAGTAGTGATAAAAAAAATATATACGTAAAATTTGTAGGACTTGATTGCACTGATTACTAGTATAAATATTACAGCAAAGGTACACAAATTAGATTATATTAAGAAGTTAAGCATGAAATAGGTAAAATACAAAAGATACATAGAACACAAAATGAGTTGATGATAATACACTATGCAAGATAGTAGAAATGATATAAAAGTTAATATATACAATGATTGTACAGGACGATTAATGCGTTGTAAGTCCAAGGGGAGAAAGGTTATTGGGAATAGGTTGTCACAGGAGACAGTTTACAGAATTTTTTAGCCATCCTGGAGAAGGCAAAGTATATCTCTTCATTGCTGAAAAGATCTGAAGGACAACAAGGCCACAAAATCCCATGGTCATTTAAGAAAAGTTTTATCTCCAGATGTTCCACTTTGAGGATAATGCAATCAAAGATGTAGTGTGTGCTGCTGTCCTCCACCTGGCAGACAGGACAGAGACGAGAAGGATGATTGGTGAAACATGAAAGATAAGTGCCAAATTTGCCATGACCTGTGAGGAATTGTGTTGTGAAGTAGTTAGGGGTGAACCAGTCAAGTTTGAAAAAGTCATTAAGGTTTGGAATAAAACTGTGCGTGATGCATTGCATTTACAGTATTATATTGTCTGTTTTGGCTATAAACAATATGACTCATAATGCCCCAAACATTCTCTATTGGGTTGAAATCAGGGCTCCATGATGGCCAATCAATTACATTAAGTTTTTTTTTTTAGCAAAGCAATTTTTCATTGACTTTGATGCATGAATGACAGCATTATCCTGTTGGAATTGCTAGTTTTCTCACCCATTAAATGATTCAAAAGTTATTAAATTTTGATACCACAGTTCTTGATACTTTTCTGAGTTCATTCTACCTTTTATAAATACAATGTCTGTTTTACCCTCCATCTAAATCCTGCCCACACCATCAAAGAGTCCTCACCTTGCTGTCTGCTCATTCTGACTTTTCATCCTTCCTCAAATCATGCCAGTAGTGACTATAACTGTCAGGTCCATCCAAATTCCATTTTTTTTTTTTTCCATCTGAAAAGACTATTTGTTTCCACTCCTCTTTCCATGTCATCTTGTCTTTGGCCCACTTTAATCTAACTGTTTTGTGCAATTGTGTTAATTTTGATTTGGCAACCATTTTTGTAAATTTAGCATTTTTATGATTATGCATACATCTCCATATAGTTGCCGGTGAAACTGCAATTGGCAATGTTGACTGTCAGTAGCTGAAAAACCTTTCTTTCGTTTCTAGTTGTAAGGAGTTTAGGCCTTCTATGTTGCTTATTTCTGACATGATTTTCACCCTGAGTTAAACATTTCTCACAGCACATGTAGGTCAATTTATAGCTGCCAAAATTTGTCTTAGAGATTGTCCTGATCCTTTTAGTTGGTAAATTTCACATATTTCCAACTCTGTTAGTGTTTTTCCATGAGGCATTGTTTTAAATCACAAAAAACTGTTTAAAATCGGCACCACTTTTTAATGAGTGATACTCACTCTGGTGACAACTAATTAAACCAATAATCAATAGAAAAATTATACTAATTTTATGCACCTGTGTTTATACTTTCAAAACACTCAAAAATTGAAAATCTGTGATAAGTTTTTTTTTTTGTAATTGTCAGATATCTCTACAAATTTCAGAAAATGTTTAAATTGATGTTATAAACAACATACTAATGTAATAAATACATTACTATTGTTGATGTTTTGGTTATTGAAAAAAGTTGTGTGTGTTTATAATTTTGAAATGGTCTGTATAAAACTAGTAGCTTGGGATGCCCCATAATGGGCATTCATTCCATGGTATAAATCAGGGATGGGCAACCTTTTTCTATGTAAGGGCCGCATTTTAAGACTTTTGAACTGATGCGGGCCGCATACAAGAGAAAGAGAAAAAATGTTGGTAAATCAGAATTATTTATTCGTATATAATTAGAAATTAGCATAGGTATACTTAATTTACCTTCTGGAACTGATGTAAACGTAATATATTGGAAATATTTGGTTAAATATTCGTCACTGCTAGTTTTAAACTAGTTCCGATGTGTCTGTTAGCTGGTTTCTTGTTTTAATTTTTACTAAATTCATTGCGGGAAAAACTATTCACATACATAAGTTATAAAAATAACGTTTGAATTTTGTTGCATACTTCCTTCAGCTGGGAAATTGATATATTTATTCACATTTTATGCGTCGCGGGCTGCAAAATATATGAATGCAGGCCGCATGCGGCCCGAGGGCCGCAGGTTGCCCATCCCTGGTATAAATAATAAATTCATTAATTTAAATAATAGCTAGGGGCACCACTAGTGGTTGTTTTTGGCATACTGTGACAGAGACTGCCCAGATATTTTAATAAGATTATTTCCTTAAAAAATTTAATTACTGAACAATAAATAGAAATGATATTTTTTTAAATTGTAAGATAGCATTATACATTAGGCTGATGTATTAGTTTTAGTAAAATTTGGTTTTATTAAGAACTTTTGAAGAATCACAAATTCTAAAATGAATTATCTATATAACCTGCAGAAAAAGTTTTCAAACAGCAATAGGAAAGTCAGGGATTTTCATTAGTGTTCAGAAAAAGTCATGGAATGTCAGGGAATTTGTTAAAAATTGTCAAAAAGTCATTTGGCTGTCTTGGCTGCCTTGTTGATTTTTTCTGACAATGTGCTTGACTGAAGTGTAGCCATCTGCAAGCAGCAAGAAGTAATGTGGTGCAATACAACTTATGAAAAAGGGTGTAGAGTATTTTCAGAACTCAAAATTTCTCCTCCTAAGCTTACACAAAAATTTACAAAGTACACAAAATGATAAATAATTTAAATGATATCATTTATCATTTTTTATTTTAATAATTTTGATTGCATAACAAAATAATTTCTGATTTTTTTCAGTTTATTAATATTTTTATAAAGTTCAGAAAATTTATTAAGAGATAAATTTAATAAATATATAGTTCTATATATGGATTATATAGAATTTGTTAATGAATAATAAACAATAATTTTTTTTTCAGTCTTGTAGATTTATGGTTTGTGTAACAATTTTAGTAATACATTTAATAATAGATAAATAATAGAATTTTAATAATTCAGCAATTATAAAAAATATATAACTGTTAATTAAAAAAAATAACTAATTAAAATATTGGAGAAGCAAAACATATGTGCTTAGGAAGTCAAATGCTATTTTATTTTGTTAATGCTCCATACTTTAGGGGATGTGAGGGTCTAGGAATTTGTACAAAGTTGGTCAGGGTAAGTCAGAGAAAGTCATGGAAATGAAAGCAAAAATTTGAGTAGGAATTTTGTATGTTTTTATGGTTACAGTTTATTTTATTTTTTTTCATATAAAATCTTTTGATCAAGAATTTTCCATTGCAAACCTTATGCATCAATTTATATAAAATTACATATAAAAATTAATTTTTATCAAATGTTACATGATATATTAATTTATCTAATCCATATTATATAATAAAAGTCACTGATGATTGTCTTTGATGTCAAACTTTTTATAAATTACATGATTTTTCTAGATATGATCATTTTTGGATTTGGTAGTTCATAATAGTTTATTTTAGTCCACTTAATCTCTCAATTATTAATTATTTGTTCATTTAACTTAATAAATTAATTTAAAGTACAAGAATAAATAGTAATCAGTCATACAAAGAATAAGAATAAGTCATGATGTGATTTAAAATTTTTCTGATTATTAGATTGATTTTTAATAGACAAAGAAAAGAAATCAATGTATATGACTTGTTTGTCAAGCAATTTCTGTGCCGTATGTGTCAAACAATAAATATTGCAAGAAAATTGCATAATATGAACTTAATTTTACATTTCTTGGCTTATTTTGAATATGAAATTATATGTAATAGCTAGGAATATTTAAATCATCTTAAGACTTTCTTTTTGCAATACAGTGGTGCCTCATACTTCAAATTTAATTCATTCCAGGAGGTCCAAATTCAGTTTTTTTTCTCCCATTAGAAATAATGAAAAGTGAATTAATCCATTCTTAGATCCTAAACATTACTCATTTTGATAAACTTAAAACAGCTTATTTTTACAAAACTGTCTTATTTTTACATTATTTAATGTAAAAATAATACAATTAAATGCCCTAATAATAAAACATAAAAATGATAAGCAAAATAAGTAAATACTGTGTAATAAATGAAAATTGCATTAACTGGTCACATGTTTAAAATGCCAGATTGGCATTTTAAACATGGCTGCCAGATCTGTCACATGCATACTGCTTTATACTTTGTGATAACTTCCTTTCTCACATCAATTGTCAATATTACAATCTTCCTTTTAGGCTTTATTGCTTCCGTACACTTCAATGCCATAGTTAATAAGTAAAGCTTACGTTCGGTTGAACAGAAAGTTGCATATTTTTAACAGCTATCGTTACTTAACATAGATGAATAATTTAATTATCAATATAACAGTTTGTTGATAACACATTGCTAATATGAGATTGTATTCTATGTTTGGAAGCTTACTTTAAACTTTTCATTTTGTTTGAATAAAATCAAGATGTCTTCATATCGGGCATTTTTCAGCAAATGCTTTATTGCTTGTAAATTCGGAAAGGATATAACGTTGTACAAACAGTAAAAGAAATTCATAATGTATATTGAAAAGATGCTCCTAAACTTCAAACATGGTGTTTAAAAAGTTCTGTTCCAGAAATTTGAACTAAAGGATGAAAAAAATACAGGAGCACCCAAAGATGATGATGATGAAAAATTGCAAGAAAAAATTGTTAAAAATTAACAAATAACATGCTATATAATCAAACATACCAAAAACAAAGGAAAAACAAAAAGCACTGATAACATATGAGCCTGACACAAGAACAAGAGAGAGTGACAACTTGGGTGCACAACAAATTGCATTTACACTTTTAGCACATTTTTTAATTGGTGCACAGTTTGAAATTTGAAGCAACAAAAACTCAGGCAAATTTTTGTTGAAATTTGCATTTGAAGTTAGTCATTGAAAGTACAAGGAACCACTATAATTGCTATTTTGTTTCTGTTAGATTTGTTTTAATGTTTTGCTTTTATTTGATTATTTTGAATAATAGTATTATTGCATTTTTTTCCAATGATTTATTTTTAATAATTATCATCGTAGAAAATCATTGAAAAAAATTATTATTAAAACATTTTTGAATGTTTTCAGATATATTTGTTATAATTGATCTATAGTAAACTTGAAAAATAAATATCATAGTCATAGTAGACATATATGTTCAATATAATAGAGAATTTTTCTTTGTATGTTTGAAGGAAATACCTTATAGGATTATCTGTAGTTTTGCTCTTTCAGTTAATAAGTTATGAAAACGTTAATTAAGAGAAAAGACCATGTAAAGTAGTTGCATGAATCATTGCAGCTTTGTAAATAAAATAGTAACTGATAAAATTAAATAATTTAATGTAAAGAGGGAAAAAGTGATAATTTTTATTGTGTCAATTCTGAATGTCAATATATAGGATTTTTAACAGCAATGATTCGTGATAAGTATTGTGAAACTGCACATTGCAAAGAAAAATAAAATCACAAAATAATGTTTGGATTTCATTACATCCACAAGTTTCCAGAGAAGGTTCATGTGTTTTCCCATACTGTGGAACCACCATCGTGCTGCCATTGAGATACTGCAAGAACTGCAGAACTATAGAATTAAGAATAAAATTGATTCTGAAATTACTAATAGAAATTTGTTCATAATGCCCATTTTGTTAGTAATTCTAAAGGATTTTATATTTTAAATTATAAACAGAATATTTTCAAGTGTTTTTATACAAGTTTAAATTTTTTGTAAAATAAAGAAAAATAACATGCATGGTGGGGAAATATCTTTTAAAACTGATAAAAATTTTAAAGTAAAATTAAGAAAACCTATATCTTATTTTTTCGTCTCTAGAAAATAATTGGAAAAATTTGCTTCTGTAATTTTACTAATATTCCACTATTATTATCTATCAGGAAATATTTGTATTGTAATTTAATTCATAAAGCAGTCAAAGACATTCACAGAATATCGTAGAATTAAGTCTAATGCAAAATTTTCAGATTTTTGCATAGTATCTTCTACAAACTTGTATTTTCTAAATTATTTTTAGATGGACAGTTGTTTTCACCAATTAGTACTATAAAATTGTGGAATAATGACATGAGAGAATGACTGCCTTTGGAATATTCAGCTATATTTGAATATCTTATTAAAATTAAAGTCTATGATTACCAAAAAATGTTTAATTATAGGAGTCTTCACTCTTATAATTATTTTTCAAGTGATAAAGTATTTGAACTTTTAATTCATGAATTGTCACAAAACATTTGTGTCCTTAAGAAATGTAGATCCATCACAAACCCTATCTGCAAGTAATCATTCTGTATGGACTTTAGTCTCTAATGATAGCAAAATTAGTTATCTAGCTTGATATATATGTGTGGCTGGTTACCCATTCTCTTAAATTTCCATCACTTGGAAATGAATGTAACTGAAATTGTTGAATACATTGGACAATCTTGTGTCAATGTCCAGAAAAATCAATCATCACATTTTTATGTATCTTGCATATAGTTTCAAACCACTTATAAAGAACCCTCTGGCTATTTTAACAGCCAACCACGCACAATATCTACCTGAACTGGTTTTATAAGGCATATCACCAATGAAAAATAAAAAATTGCAGACCTACTTTAACAACTAGCAGTATCTTAATGGCTGCTGAGATATATGCCCTCATATGGCAGAATTCAAAGGTGTGTTCTGGAAACTTGTGAATAATAAATATATAAATTATTATACATGATTAAAATTAATGTTTTTTTATCAAAATCAGTGCTGATCAAACAATATACAAAATAAAAATGATTGTATTTACACAGTTACATACTATGTGTTATCCTGTCACAGCACTGTTAAAATGTCACTGAACTGTTTGAAGTGTAGTGCTGTTTCTCAAGGTCATTCTTCATACCTCCTACTCAGAGATAGGGTTCATAGCAATCATGGAAAACATGGATTTGAGTAATAGAATTTTCCCAATAGATGGAATTAGGTGCCATCTCTTGCTAAATTTAATAATTAAATTAATATTTTAATAATTAATTTAACCTAACACCTTTCCTCTAGTGCCAAATTATTTAGCATTTAATAAATAATAATAATAGCAATATAGCCTGATATAATTCAGAAAACATGTGGCTTTAATATGTAACTATCAGGATTAAGATTGTTTATATTTGTACATATAAGATTAAATAATCTAAATAAATAAAGAATTCAAAGTTGATTGTAAGGGTGTAAGGATATCAGAAATATTCATATCTTAAATTTTTTTTTTTATGATGTAGTTTGAGGCTGAAGGTAGTACTTCTGTATCTCTCAGTTTAAAGCAGCGGTTCCCAACCAGTGGTCCGCAAGAGCTAAAATATGGTCCACAAAAGATTTAAAACTTTTATTCATTTTAAATTATTATTCCCACATTGATACAAACTGAATTTAATTTTTACTAAAAATGTTATGTTTTCTATTATAATAGTACTGTTAAAGCATGTTACTCAAATTCAACGATTACTTATGTTAAAAGTTTTCATTAAAGTTTATTTTTAGATTGACACAGTTTATTTTTCTTAAACCTTGTGGTCCCTGCTAACAACAATGAAATCAAAGTGGTCCCTGGTCAAAAAAAGATTGGGAACTGCTGGTTTAAAGCATCTGTCCATTACTTTGATTCTGTGTATTTTGATCTTTTCCATGTTTATTGTTAAAGTTGAAGAGTATACAACTTAAGGTTATTAGCTTCATCCCATATCACAATTCAGGCTTCTGTCTGTGACATTTTAGACAGTACTATATTACAGTGCCCTTTTCTACATTGTATTTGTGTTCTTAAGCCAAACTGCCAGGTTTCTTTTTGTAATACCAACATAATCTTTCTTTATTCACAACTACTGGTTTTCATGTAGTATTCTGTACACTCCTGCTTATTCTTCCTTCTTTGGTTTGTTGTCTGTCATTTCTTAAAAGATTATAAACAGTGAGTGTTATTTTGAAAATAACAGATTCCTTGCAGTCCTTCAGCTTATTCATAACTTTTTCTTTTTGTGAGTCTGCTTTTCTCATAAATTAGTCCAGTGACTGTTTTATATCTCAGGGTTGCAGTGATTTCTTTGATTCTCTTAAGTTTTTTTAACCTGTCATATATACTATAGGAATACAAAAGTGCTCTTGTGATGAGTGCTTGAAAAGCTGAAAACATTATGCATTGTCAGAGCAGGATGGAATGTATAGTGGATGATATATGAATTTAACTTAAGTGCTTGTAAATATACTTCCACTTTTAAATTGGATATCAGTATCCAAAAATGTCCAACTTGAACTTTCTTGTTCCAATTTTAGATTCAATCCATTCTTGTTACTGTTTAGTATATTCAAAAAATCATGAATTCTCTGGCTGTTTGGGAGTTTTAAATAAATAATTTTTTAAAATATATTATGGTTTAGTATAATTATTATTATTGTTAAGATTTTCGAATAGTTAAAAACTAATAAAGCTGAAAAGATTTATTAAGTACATTAGAAATGTTATTTTCTAGTTTTATATCTTCACAATGTTTATTAGACATTTTCTAACATGTAAAACTAAATTTATAGAATATAAATAGATAAATTTATGGAGATGATATTATATTTAATTAAATTAATAATCAAAAACATTTCTAGTTGTTTATTTTTTGATAGCTGTAAAAAATCTGTAAAACTGTTCAAAGTGAAGATATACCATAATAATGCAGCTTGAATTAATTATTTAAATTAATTACATGTAATGAGCAATTGGTACATCTATTTAATAGTTTCCCAGATATCATTCTATTCATCACATATAATGAATTGTCAAAGACAAACTTGATTATTTTTTTATTTTAATAATTTTAAAATGATCTTGTGTGCTTTCATTTGTTTATTATTACCAAGAATTTTATAATTTAAAGATAGAATTTATGAAGATGTATTGAATTTAAATTTACTTTATTTTTTATTTGGTGGAATCATTTGTTTTTCTTCAAATAATGAACTGATACAAAAATAGTGCCAACAGTGTGTTAAAGCCTTGTGATAAAGAAAAGACATTGATCTTGATTCTATCAAATAATAATAATTTCCTAATGACTATTTTATCATTTTTCTTCTTGTTTTCAGTGAACTTTACAGATGCCCACAGATTTATGTGTGCACTGTATGGCAACTGCATAAAACTTCAAACAGTCATAACTTCTGATAAATGCATCTTTCAAAAAAAATGTTTTAGATAAAAGTTTGTCTATTTTTGATGTAGAGTCATAACATGCAATAAAAACCAAGGATTTCCATTTAAGACAATGAAGTTTACTCTATTTTAACCAATTTTAGTGCCATCTGTGATGAAACTGATAGCTCCATTTTTGGTTTCCTGAAGTCTAGCATTTCTGGTTCAATGATTTTTATAGGATGTGTATTTTTCAAGTTATTTCACTGGATTGATTAAAATGGTCCACCCTGTACATAAACATAGGAATGCACCAAATAGACTTTTTTGGCCAAATAACAAATAATTTTAAATCGTTAAAAAAAGTTTAAGAAAAATTATTCTTAACATTCTGTACTTACCAAATAATTATTCAGATGCTATTGTTTATTGCTGAATTTAGAATGCTGAATATTCTTACCTTTCCCAATTAACAGATACTTAATATTCAACTGAATATCAACTGATTTATTAGGAACTGAATAAAACAAAAGGCTGAGCATAAGATGGAAGGAACATCTTTTATTCAATAATAAAGATGATGATTTAAAAAAATAAAAACTTTATGAATTATGTGATGAAAAGTAGAAAATTAAATCTTGTTGAGGACCATTATTTTTGGCTGGTCCACCAAATAGAGTGTTTAGTGAATGTACAGTATGTTCAGCAAAGCTGGAAGTATTTATGACAACCAACAAAGTTGCTTATTTTCTATGAATGCAGAAGCATTATTGTTCTTTCGTTACAGTTTATCACTTGAGTAATGATTATTAATAAATAACATACTTTTAAATTTTCATTTTATTTTGTATTTCATCTTTTCTTCATTCTGTCTCAACTAAAATGAGACTATTTGGTCTAATAGTTTGGCTTTGAGGAAGTATTTCATCCAGATATGAAATATGGGTGTTTACTATTCATCCAAATATCAACTACTTAACTTTGTGGCTAAATCTGTATGAGTTGCTCATTTGCAAATTGATTAACACCACAAAACAAATTTTAAAAAATAATACATTATTTTTTAAAATTTAAATGTGAATAAACATTGTAAAATATATTGTTACAGGCATAGCTTTTATCTAATGACTTATAAAATGCATAAAACAATATATCCTTATCAGTTTGGCAAGTGAAAATAAAAAGAAAATAATTAATCCCATTGAATTCACATTGAAAAACATTTTTATTACAGAAAAAATTCATTATCACACATATATCACAACATATATTGTTTATTACAGAATTTTAGAAAAAATTGATGATAAATGTTCTGTAACCATTACAACTGTTATTATCATTATTAGTGTAGTTAGATTTAAGTATTAATATCAAAACTAGCAACAAAAATAATGTCTTCTTCTTCACACATGTTCAGGGATCTGCCATGTCAATTTGTTTTTAAGTTTTTATAATAACCATGTTTAATAGGAGGAATGGATTTCAGCAGGTCCATCATATCTTTCTTCTTTTCTCTTGTCACAGTTCTGCCTGTAGGATATAAGAAAGGCTGGTCTAAATTTTTCATAACTATTGCTACAGACTTTTTAATATTAATGGCACTGAATTTTGCATTTTTGTTAAAATCATATTTTAATTATATATGTAGTTTTGACTTTTCTGATTTTATCCAATGCTTTTTAAGCCAATTTACTGGTAATCCTGTAACTGTTACCTTTCTGTTAGTGATAGAATTTTCTAATTGCTTGTCTAGAAAAAATCCTGATGAGTTATTTGAACATGTGAAATGATGCTTTCTTTTCACTAGTTTTGATTAATATCATACTAATCATCTGGTGAAATTTTTTAGTTACATTTTCAAATAAAATGTGTGTGTGGCATAAATGAACAGGTAAACAAAATTGATTTGGTATTTAACATATTAAATGTATTTTTTTTTATGATGGGATAATAGTAAAAAGTTTACTGTTGTTGTCTAATATATTCTGTTGCATTAAAAAATTACTTAAAATACTAAAATACATATAAGCATTTGAATTGCATTATTGAAATGATTTACTTAAGAGTTTGAAGTCACATTGCCTTTTGAAATAAATTATTCATTATTCTATGACCAAAAAAATTTTTTCATTTAGTGATGGCCTAAATAAATAATTTAGTGTTCAGTCTAATTATTAAGGATATTTATTTTAAATTTAAAAAGTTAAATATCAATCAAGTTTAAAAAATTTCAAAAAGTGGAGTTAAATCACTTTGGCCTGTGAATGACTCATATACAGAATATACGAAAGCAAAATCTATATCCAATTCATTATGGTCCTGTGCATTCATTATATTTACATTTTATTTACATCATTTTGAAGCTTGTTTAATGTAGATTAGCCCCTTTACACCTATTTTATGATTTAATTTTATTTAAAGTAATTATAAATGAAAATGTACCGAATTTTGCTCTTCCTGTAGTGGCACTTCTTGCCATTCCAGCTAGTGAATTTACTTCTATCCAATATAAAAATATTTCTGTAAATAACTTTCCCAGTTGACATTATTTTATGAATTCATATTTTAATTTTGTTGTTAATTAAAAGATCTATTTTAAATTAAATTTTAATCAGGTGGATTGATGTAATTTCTTTTAAATAAGATAGTGCCCAAGTGAAGAAGGAAATATGAAACAAAAACTATGTTCAATTAAATATTGTCAACTTAATTTGCATGCAGAAATGAATAACTAACTGTGAAGAAAATTACACAAAAAATATATACCAAGAAATTTTATTTTCTATTAATAAATTTTATGTAAATAAATTAATTTGCTGCTTTATTTTCCCTATATTTTTATAATTTAATAATCTTTTACTGCAAATATTTTTTGGATACAAGTAATGTATCCAAATACCAAATAATGCTGAATATTAATTCCAATACTACATATATACATGATATATATCTATCCTATGTTTTTATATTTATAACAGAAATATATTATTTATAAGCAAATATTTAAAAATGCTATAAAATACTATAATAAAATGCTATACTAAAATACTATAAAATAGAAAATGCTTGTTTTTATTCATTTAAATAAGAAAAATTACTATATATTCCTTAATATCCAAGAAGTTGTTCTATTCATCCCAAAATGCATTTAAATAACATAACATAATCCATATAAAATCTATATAGTATTAATAATAACATGGCAATATATATTAATTGTCATTAAAAGTAACATTTTAAATCTATTTAACAATTATATCAATGATGATGATGATGACTATTAATGAAAAGCAAACTACATATGGAAACAGAATAATGATCTAAACAATTGTATGTACTACATTAGATATATATATATCCTCAAAATTAAAAAGAAAAACTATCATGGTGTCCACAATGGAGTTTTGTGCATAAAATTGAAAAATAGATAAAAATCATCATAAAGAAAAATTTTCAAAAACAAATGCAAACAAAAAGCTTTGGGATAAGTGTACATCTAAAAAATTGAAGTGTTGTATAATGAAGGTTATCTTAGCAAATTTTTCTATAAAATAGTTTTTCTGAAGAAAATTTTAAATATTTTTCTAACAAATTTTATTAGTTAAAAGCAAGTAGACTAACTGTAAATTATTTCTGAGAGACAATTTAATTGAATATGTTCTTAATGACCAGAAAATATTGATAATCATTAAACTAAAATCAACATTTATAAAATATATAAACAGAAATATGTGAAGATTGCTAATAAACTTTTATATGTTTACAGATATATTTCATGAAGGAATGTAGAATAAATGTTTTTGTAGTTTTTTTAAATTTTTATATTGATAAAAATTTTATTATATAGCACTTAATTTCATACATCTAATTTAATCTGTGAATTTTAACATTTTATTGGTATTATATATAAGTTCATATATTAAACAAATATGAATTTTATTTAAAATGCAAGAACTGTTTGCTTTACTTATTTTAAAGTCTTCAAAATTATGATTTTAAATATAAAAAATATTTAAAATCATAATTTAGTCTTTAAATAATCAATTTTTGTTTATTTTAGTTAAAACATTAACAATTTTTTCAAATAATAATACTTTTGTGTTTGAAGTTGTAGGAACATATTTTTCCATTATTTATAAAAATGAAAAAATATACTCCTACAACTTCAAGCATATATCACGTAAAAAATACTTTAAATTTTTAAAATGTTTACATATATTATATATACTGTACAGTCAAACCTGTTTTTATGCGCTCTTTTTATGTGCGATTTTTTTAATGCGAATTTTTAATTTGTGCGGTATAGTTGGCGACTAGTCTCGTGCGATTTGTCATGTCTTACGTTGACTTATTATAGCTAAATAAACTTATTATAGCATAAATGCACTTATTATAGTAATATTATTGCATGAATATGCGAAAAATGAAATAATTTACTTTTTAAGTCAACAAAACACCACCTGGACAAAAATATGTAAAACAGACGATAGACCAGACGATGCAGTCAAGTGCTGACATCTGTTGTCAATAAATTCTATTTCGTACGGTTTTGAGTTATTTTCTATGTGAGACTTTTTTTTATGCGGTCCCTGTTGACCGCATAAAAAAATATTTTTTAATTGTGTCGTGAAAACTATTATTTACAGCCATTCGTGAAGTTTCGTGAGATTTTTTTAATGCGTTTTTTTTAATGCGGTCCCTATCCCCCGCATAAAAACAGGTTTGACTGTATAAACATCTCTAAGCCGATAGTTATATTAAAGCCAAATGATTGCTGGATTAAATCGGGCTATACAGCCTGATTTAATCTTCCAATCATTTGTCTTTATTAAATTATACTATTGTGTTATAACACAGTGAAATATTTTTATTTTGGCTATGTTTTTATGATGTCCATCAGAAAAACAAAGCTAAATAATGCCACTATCAAGATTCAAATGTTACTAAAACTGTGGAACAATTATGGCAATTTTATGTACATTTCAGAAGTTTTATGAAACATGTATATCAGAAATTACCCAAATGCACATTTTACAATTCTAAAAATCAGTTGATTACATTTTTTTAAATATCTTTTTGTAGTACAAGACATGTTAACATCAAATTATCCAAATTGGTACTAAAAAATTAATTAACTGCATTTTTAACAATAATTTAAATACAAGTTTCAAGTGGAATAATAGTGGCTTTAATCTATCCAATAATTTTAATTAATAAAATTTAAATTAATCAGATTCAACTGCATATATACTTTAATGCAATAACTATTTAATGATTTAATGTCCATTTTCTTTTACAAACTATACTTTATCCATGTTATAGTGATAATAGTGTAATTTTAGAAAGTTCTTTCAAGAAAATTTTAAAAGGTTATCATCTTGTCAATAAATTATAACCCTACTAATTATATTACACAATCCTATCCTAATTTAATCCTTCTGTCAGATATGATTTAATCCTAAAATGCAATATCAGTATAATTTATTTCTATAACAAATTTTACAAAGAATTGAAATCATATATTGTTGTTATGACTATGATTATTATAAAGTTATATTTTCTCTATCAGCTTTACAAACAAAATATCTATAATCTGTTTTTGTTGTTTGAAAAGTTAAGTTTAGAAGAATAGGAAAAACATATTTTTTTATCTAAATAGATATTAGATTATAAATTGTAACTGGAAATTATTTTTACATGATGTTTATAATTATTGAAATTTGAATTATTTGAAAACACAAAATTCCTTTAATAATTTGGCATTAAATAAATTTCTGTTGTTATATTTATTATTTATGATACTTTGATGGCTTTTGTGTTTTCTCAATGTATTTTAATAAGCATTTTTTAAGTAAATATATGCTAGATTTGCAGCAACAAATGTATTTGGAAAAAGCCACTACAATAACTATTGTTTGCTACTGCATCTTACTTAATTGTTATTGAACATTTACATTTCAAATAATTTTTTACTATTCTTTCTTCAAAATAAGAACTTTTATTTGCTTTTTATAACAAAAATTTTAATAATTATTTTTGTAAATGAGCCTTCTAAATAATTCAAATGAATAAAATAATAAATGTAATTTACTTTTTGCAATAATCAAAAAGTGTATATTTTTAAAAAAATTATCATTCTTTTATATCAAATAAGCAGTACTATTATATTCATGTTAAAACATTTGTTAAAATCTTGGTATCAAAATAATTAAAATAGTTCATATGACATAATGAAAATGATAATTATATTTCATAATAAAGATGCACTTAAAGAATTTTATATTAGATACGAAATACCAAATAAATAAGATTGTTACTAGAAAAATTTAATAATTTATATAATTGTTTTTTAATATTAATTTTTAAGGAAAATTTGTGAAAATTTTATATTTTTTAAATGTGTATATTTTATAAAAGAAAAAAAATGGTATATATTGCTTGGATAATAAAATATTCAATAAAATTTTATTTTATAGCCATGTTTTGTGTTCTTTTATTAATCTCAAAATTTATAATTTTATGATTAAATTTTTAATATTAATGATAAGAATTTGAAAATAAAAAATATCGGTTGTATTAAAATTATAATAAATGTTTAGTTTTTTGAAAATAAGACAGTTGATAAATTTTATTATTTTTTCATAATTTTTAAAATATTAAAGTATTTAGTTGAATGCATTTTAAAAAGTCATTGTGAGATAAATTTTAAATGTTATCTTTTCTGTAAAACATTAAATCTTTTATCAGTTTTAATTTTAATTTCAGTTAGAGTAATTTTATAATTCTGATTATTTAAGTATTTGTTGTTTAATTTTTAATACTAATACTAATACTAACAATAATAATAATGCTTGTTTAGATGTATATTATGAATTAAATTAGTGTTCATTCAATGAATATAATATCACTAAAACATTCCACATGTTTTGTAAGTGTGAATATCCACCAAAATATTTAATTCTTGTTTTCATATTATCAAAAAGTATTTTAAACACCAGACAGAAACATGGAAGTGATATTTCTTATTTAGAAATTTCTGTTCATAAAAATCCAAACAGAAACCTGGAATGAAAAATATTTCAATTTTTGTATTTCTGTTTCTGTTCTATTTTACTTTGATCAATTAGTGTGTGCATTTGAATACTGTCTAATTTATCAAAGGACCAATTACATTATTAGGATGTTGCCAGAAAATGATGACTTAATGGCTGTATTAGTTATGATGCAGCCAGTAAGTTGTAAGTCTATTTAAAAATTAAAGTGCAAAGCTTAAAAAAGAATGAGAGAAAATAATAATTTCAAACAAATTTTAAAAGAGACCAGAAAATAACTTCTTATGGATTAGATAAATCTAGTTAGCAATAACTTTGATACTGAAAAAAATATCATAAATTGAACACATCATTGTTCATTTTGTCTAAATTTTTGTAAATCAATATAAAAAGATGCAACAGAGAGAAAAGTTGAAAGAGATTGATTTTTTTACATTTTCTATTAGTTTTGTGATAATGTGAAAACAAGTTTTAATAATAATTTCAACACAAAATAATAACATTCGCATTTTAATTTTGAGGAGAAAATGATTTAAATATTCCAATTGAAATTATTGTGGAATGATTGATCCTGCTAAATATTTAAGAAATAATGAACATAAAAAGTATATTATTAAAAAAACTCAAGTGACAGAAAATTATTGTAGCAGTCAATGACCTAAACAGTTACCTTAAATATAAAACACTTCATTTAGATTTATTCATATTGGAAAAAATTAATAAAAAGCACTTATAAAAAATAATATTTTCCATATTCTTAATAACACATTTTTATGAATTGCTGTATTCTTACAAGCTCTATTTATTTCTGTATTGTGGAAGAATATAATATATTTGCCAACATAAACTTTAATAAAACTTATTCTTATATACATATTATTTTATTGTGATATCACAATATCTGAAAATCAACGCGTGTTAATTTAATTATTATAATTTTATATTTTATTATTATTACTACACAATTGTCTAAGATTTTAAAATTTAATATACATATGCTTATATATGTTTATACGCTGAAAATAATTACAGTTTTGAAACAATTACTACTTAATGTTAAAATTTCTAAAACAACCTGAAAAAAATCAAATTAACAGATTAAAAATACATTAAAATTAAATTGGTTTTAAATGAAGGAAGGATGTGTTAATCAACTATAATTTATTAGAGCTATTTTTCTATAGTAAATTAAATTCTAATTAATTAACCTATTTTTATAGTGTAAAGTAAAATGTTCAATCAGCAATATAAATACAGAATAATTAAAAAAAAATTTTAAATCAATAAAATTTGATACTAATGTTTTCAAAATATAAAATAAATCAATGTCATCAAATAAAACATTAATAAAAAGTAATGGAAATATGTAAACATTTTAACAGGCTAACAAAAAAGATGTTTTAATGGAATTTAATATGGAAAATATAGCAGTTATTAATAGGAATTTCAATCTTAAATGAATATTGATTGTATTGATTTTGAGTATCCATTGTTTAATCTTGTAATTTAGTCAACTAGAATGTTAATAGCCATTTGTCAAAATGATTTAGGTAACTTTTTATATAATTTTATTTATTTATTTATTAAGTGTTATATGTTAATTTTAATTTTTAATAATTTTTTTATTGTTTACAATTAAAGAGTATTTTTTTTCTTTTATATGAAAGGTAATATAGAATCAGAAATCCAAAATTTGAATATTGACATCAACCGTATAGACCATTTTTCAGAAATAAATCAGTCTACTGAAATTATTGCTGCTGCTGCTGCTAAAAAAGGTAAAAATTTAATTTTATAGTGTATTTTATTTCTTAAATCTATTTATTTAAATAATAATTCTACATTAAAAGATTATCAAAAGAATGTTCAAAATTTGAAAAGCAAAAGAAATTTCAAAATTTGAATGTGTATAAATTTAGAGTATTCAAAAAATTTATTTCTTATTAATTCAAAAATACTAATTTAAATTGTTAAATAATAAACATCTTCATTAAGCTATGTATATTTTAAATTAATTAATATTATTTCAAAAGAAAGTGATAGTTTTAAATTAGATATATGCAAATTGCTTTTTGCAAAGATTGGAAAAAGACATCACATGCATAAAATGATGTACAAAAGTATAATATTACCTTATATTAAGATAATATTTGTATTATCTTATATAGTAGAGCACTTACTTCAATTAAATGGACATTTTTGAGAACTATTTAAAGTGTTGAAAAATAAAAATATACATTTTTTGTTTTTAATTTTAACAAATATGTCTTCCATTCTTCAGTTACTTTTTAAAACAATCTTTACAAAATATTCACAAATACAGTAGAATTCACTTACAGTAATCACTTTGCCAATATTGATAATGATATCCAAATCATAATATTAAACAGGGTATGTATATAAGACTACAATTACTGGAAATAAGTTTTTATTGAATCTGATATTAAAAGAATATGATTAAACAGTTAAATATGTATAACCTGAATATTTATTAATTATTATTATTATTATTATTATTTATTAATTTGTCATGTTGAGAAGACTTCTTGATGTTAAGAAAAGTAGAATGATTTTAATGCCTTTCTTAATGTTTCAGAAAAATTGTAGATTACATGTAGTGACCTATAATCCATACCATGAAATCAGAAGAGTTTTTTAACATATAATCTGCAGATTATAGACAGGAAGTCAGTAAATTCCATTTTTTAAATTCTAATCTAATTTTTTTTCTAGTGTTGTATATTCTGATTTCTCAATGATTAATGTTAAAAACTCTACTTCTGTTGCTTCTTTTATTTTTACAGTTTATCACTCTGCTTTCTTTTTAAATGTTAAAAATGTCAAGAAATAATCAAATGAAGAAAAGTCAGTCATAGTTTTAAAATAATTGACATCACTGCTAAATGGTTATATATAAAAAGATTATAAATTGATCTTTAATAATACTTCCTGCACAAAATTATTGCTTTAGATTTCTTTTTGTAGGTGATTAAAAGTTAGATCAAATCTACTTTTTTAGTAACATGATTTCATAAAACAAAATTTAGAAGTCTGAAGATTTATAAAGGATAAAATTTTTGAGACTTTTTCTCATCTTCAGTTTAACTCAAGAACAATTTGGATAAAGAACAAAGAACAGTCTTTAGCACAAGTACAATTCAATACAAAATACAAAATCTTTAAAGGTAAATTGGATACAGTTAGAAATGGAAATTTCCATTAAAAAAAGAATATCTATTTCATATGAAAAATAATATTTTAATTTATAGTATTTTTATATTGAATTGTATGTTATGAACAAATTACACCATAAGAGAAATTATAGTCAAAATATAATGGAAAAGCTTGCAAAGAATACAAATGAATGAATGATATAGAACACAATTTGTTCTACATTTGTTTGTATCCTTTACAACAGTGTTGTGGAATTGGAGTTGGATATTTTAGGGCAGAGTTGGAGTCAATAGAATTCTTTTGACTCTGGCAAATCCAACTTTGAATTTTACTATTGGTAAAAGGTGAAGTATGGAAAGTACTGTTTAATTAATATCTAAAGAAATGTAGAAAATAGACAGTTTGATAAATTTAGACATCAAAAAGATATTCATCTATAAAGATCATTTCATACCAAAATTTAGTGTATATTGCATGCAACATGCTCTATTCTTTCAGGAAATAGCTTTTATTAATTTAAACAAATATTTCATGTAAATCCATCAGTAGAAAATTAACTGTTCCCATAATAGCCAGAGCAAGAGAAACTATTTTAAAGACCAATTTATTAAATTATTCTTCAAATCATTATTTTTGCATTTTATTATATTTAATTTTTTTCTTTAAATTTAAATTAAATTTAAATCAAATTTTGGTAATTGACTAAATGGAATTCTTTTGGCTCATTGAGATGTAGTGTGTTTCATTATTATAGTTGAAAATTTTTTTCAAGATAAATTCATTTTATCCATTTTTGGTTCTCATTACAAATTTTAGTAAAATTTTTATAAAGAAATATTAGATAAATGCCTCAGATTCAATATCCATGTCCTACATATTCTGTTGTTTTTTATTTATTTATTATTATTTTGATTCTTTCATTACATTTTTTAGGTTTGATACTCATTTTAAAATTTATCTTTAATTAAAAAATGAAAAAAGTTATACAGTCAAATCTTATTAACACAGTTATGGTGACCAAAAATTATTTGTGTTAAAAGTAATTTGTTTTGTAAGTCATGTCATTGTTTGCATGAACAATTATAATAAAAATAAGGGAATACATTTTGTCTTTACCAAGACTTACTATTAGCCAAACACTGAGTAAATCTTTGATCAAATTTATTTTAAAAAGCCAAGACAATTTGCATAAGATTTTTTAATTATTTAGTTTTTAGTTAAGTATCAGAATTTAAGAAAAAAGTTATAAATATTAAATGTTAAAACAGTAACTCACAAACAAAAAGTTGCAAGATTACATAATAACTCATTTGCAATATTTTGTCTAATCTAGCTACTCTAGTTACAATTACAAAATGTACAGTACTTGTTTTGATTGATCTCTGTGAGTGAAAAGTTTCATGCTTTAAGAGAACAAAAATTGTACAATGTACAATGATGGAATGATTATCAGTGACTGGAAGTTTTGTGGATTTGCTGGATGGTGATGTCAATGACTTCTTGTTTTTTTTCTTGTTTCTGACTTTGTTTCTTGTTCCTTGTGACTTCTTTAGTTTCTATGATTTTCACATCTTCTGAATGTTTATCACACCTGTGAAAATGTTAGTCTTGCTAGGTGTCTCTGTTGTATTATATCTTTTTTGTCTCTCAGGTATTTCTCTCCTCACTTTTCATGTTTTTGGACTTTTTATGAATGAATTTCATCTGGGGTTTAATCCATATTTGGGAATGAGTTTGATTCTTTCAACTATGATTTGAAATGCTGAATAGTGTGTCATCTTGGTTGGGATGAGTTTAATGGAATATATCAATAAATGTTCCTGGTTTAGTTTCTTTGGATTTTGGTTATACAAGTTTCATTTTATATAAAATAGATTTAAAATTTGAACTTTATTTATATGATTTGGTGAATATTTATGACTTCATATTTATCTGTTGAACATCCAACCATGAAACAGTCAAATTATCTTTTTCAAAATCCTAGTTTTCATTTTTAAACCATGCAAATATAAGAACTGAAAGACTTCCTTTACTGAAATCTTCAATTTGCATGCACTGTAATTGAGAAAATTTGAAAAAAACAATACAGTAATTCTTAAAAATCTAACCTTGTTAGAATTACTGTATGTTTTTATACTGATATACTGATAAAGTTACTGTACTATGTACTATAAATTACTGAACTTTCCTTTCGTTTTCCCTTGTATGATAGATTCATGAAGGTATTATGTAATTATCATAGAATTAACGAAACTCTAGATCAGAAGTTAACACGACAACTATACAGAGTTTAATTTTTTAATTAAACAAATGCATATATGTTCATAATACCTATGACTATTATTTGAGGATCACTGTGATTTCTATTTTTTGGGAGTTATGACTATTATGAAACAGTGACAATTAAGGGAATCGGGTAACTTTTATTTGCTTCATTATTATTTGAACAAGGCAACAGTCAAAACACTTAAATTTTATTTCAACATATAATGATAAATACATTTCAATAGATCTATACAAATTTCAGTAGCAATGACAGTTCTAAATAGAATGTGCAATTTTTCAGTTTGCAGTTGACTTTATCTTCCTCCAAAACATATCACACTTACTATTAGAGGGCAGTGTCTACAATTTTTTTCATCTTTCAACTGCACTATTTATTAGAATAAGTAATATAAGGTATAAGATATAAGCACAGAAAATATTATTTAGTGTCTTATGTAAATTATATTCTAATTTGTTATATTGTACATATTAATTACTCTTTACTTGTAAGCATATCTAATAAATTTGTAATGAATTGATATAGCATGTTGTTTAAGAAGGACTGAATAATAATTTTAAATAATATATTGTATTTATTAAAATATTTTTATTTATATAACACAGAAATTATATTTTCTCATTGATTTTTAACAAAGTTGTTTTAATCATAGTAATTGCACATTTAATAATATATTAAAAAAATTATTTATTGAGAATACTTTTGTCTTTCTTAGAATTCAAGTTTTCTCAATCAAAGTAGAATAGATTTAAAATTTTCTTTAAAATGTCACATTAGGTTAGACTATACTTAGAAATAAATTTAAACAAAATATGTTAAACACAAAAATAAATAGTTTTAATAATAATTATTTAAAATTGTTACATTTTTGTTTAAATATCATGTTTGATTTGCAAGTAATGAATTAAGCATGGTATTTGAGGAATATTTTAAATCTATATTCTGTTTAGATTGAAGAAGCCATAATTGTAAGAGTGGTGAAAATACTCTCAATCAATTTTATTTTTTAATGTATCATTAGATTGTGTATAGTTTGTTACAATTAAAAGATTTATTTATTTACATTTAACCTTAGTAATTGAGCTGTATATATATATAATTATTTATCTAATTTTCTTGTACAAATCTATGTTTTAATATTTGTGTGTCTTATATCAATATTAATGAATATTTCAGGATCAAGTCAGAATGTGAAGAGAAAATCACCGCAATGTCCAATCTGTGGAAAAGGGTTTTGTGGTCAACAAGCTCTTACAAGACATATGAATTGTCATCGAATTCAAAAAGTCAATTATCATTGTAATATATGTGGCCGGACTTATACCCGCATAACAAGTCTGTATCGGCACAAAATGATTCATGAGGGATCTTATAATTACGGTTGCAATTTATGTTCAAAAAAATTTAATCGTTCTGCATCTCTGCAACGGCATATACAAGTGAAACATTCGGATTTATATCTGTAAATCAAAATTGAAAATTAAACTTTTTATATATCATATTTTTAAATATATCATAATATAGTTTTAAATAAAGTTATTAATATTGTAGTCTGTGTTAATTCTTTAATTAAGAGAAAAATGATAATTCATTATTATTATATTTATGTAAATGAATTTTAATTTAACCACAAGCTAGTATTATAGCATTTTATAAAATTTTTAAATTAAAAACTTTAAATAATCACAATATAAATAATATTATCTATTATAACATTTTCTCGAAATCAATAATTTTAATATTGTTTAGTATTTTACAAATTAAAAAAAAAAACAGGCTAAAATTAATCTCTAAATTAAATTATCTTAATTTTTTTCAAGATGAATTAATAAACATTTCATTTATTAAATAAATTTATTATTGTTGGCTATTTGACTCTTAAATTTATGTTTCAAAATATAAATATCATTTAAAGTTTATAAATAAATAATAAACATTCTTATAAGTAACTTTTCAAAATAATGCAGTATGACACTTAATTTAATTATAAAGCTAATATTATATACTTTCTTTGTATTTTAGGTTCAGATAACTTCCTTGCTACACCTTATAAACAGAAAGAAAAATCAACACAATGTCCTGAATGTGGAAAAGTTTTATGCACTCAACAGGTACTTACAAGACACATGAATTGTCATCGGACTGTTAAAGAAAAATATTGTTGTAATATATGTGGTCGGACTTACACCTGGATAACCAGTCTTCACCATCATATGAAAGTACATGAAGGACCACTCCCTCATTCCTGTCATCTTTGTTCAAGAAGTTTTGCTTATGTTTCTCATTTAAAACAACATTTAGAAAAATATCATTATTCACTCATGTAATAAAACTGATTGTTCATAATTACATTGAGTTTTATGTAATTTTAAGATTAATGCGTTTTTTAATTCAAAAATCAGTTCATTTACTTGAAATTGATTTTTTTCATCTCATAGTTAAGTGAGCACAACAATATTAAATTTTGTAGAAATAATTTTAAGAAAATAATGTAATTATTACATATACAGTAAAATATATATATATATTATATTTAATAATTTATATTACTTTGTAAGAATTTTTATAAAGGTAATGAGAATTTCTATATATAAAATAATTCATCATTTTGTACAAACAAATTTTATATTTTCCAAAAGTGATATTTGAAGTTGGATATTTAAAATTTATGAAATACATTACATATTTTACATCAGCTTTTCTACAGTTTACAATATAAATTGTGGGATTATATGAAACATTTTACCAAAAAATACTGGATTAGAAAAAGATTAAGTTAATAATTATTCAAGAATGTCTGTAATCATCTGTTTCTATCAAATTTATCTGTAATAATTAGTTTTTAAATTGTTAAATAACTTAATTAAACGAATTCTAATCTTGTTATTTTTGGTAAAATTATTATTTTTATAGTAAAATAACTAAGTTTTATTATTATTATTATTATTATTATTATACTGTATATGGATATTACTGTGTTATCATTTCCATACTTTTATTATTAATATTTTATAAGCATTTTCAATAAATATATTATAATTTAATGATGAATTGTCATTAATGTATTATCTATTATTTACATATAATACATTTCACAAAATTCATACAAATGTTGACACTAGATGAGTTGATTGTATCTTATTTAAATATTCTACATTTAAAACAAATGTATTAATCAGTAATAATAATCAAACTTAAACATTTATTTAAAAAATGTAAAGCATAGTGCTCCTTTCAAGTAATGTTAAAATTATCTAATCTGTAATTGAGAATTTGTCATTGTATTTCATAATTTTTCCATGACTTCAGTTATTATCATAGTAAAATTATCTATCCATCCTTTAATGGATAGATAAGTATACTATGGTGGTTCAGTACTACAATCTTTAATGTGAAATTTTTTTTTTTTTTTATAGTTAAGAATATTAAATGAACCTATCACAATTATAATTTTTTCCCCTTCACTTTCTGTCTATATTTCCTTTTCTTCTTTTTCTTTTGCATGGGGAATTTGTTTTTCAATATAGTGTACTTCTATTTTCTTTATTCTTCAAACATTAAATACCTATACATTCTGTGACATGTCTTATGCATATCCTTTTATAATTTATATTATAATGAAAACAAAAAGACAAACATTTTTTGATAGCTATATTATATTTCTTTATAGAATTGACTTTTGAAAATTTTTATCAATCCTTAGCTGATTTCTTTAAATTTTTTTAGAAAAACATATTTAATAAACAGTTTGAATTTATAAAATCAAACTTAATAATTTTATTTCTTTGTATTTACTAATGTCTTTGCTTATTTAATAATATTTTATATGGTTATTACACGAATACAAAATATTTTACTTAAATAAATATTTTAAAATATTAAAAATGAAAATACAAGTTAATTTTATATTAATTGAAAGATAAAGATTGTCTAAAAAAACTTTGAGAGTTATGTTGACTTTTTACATTAATTTTTACTGCACAGGCAATTGATACATTTGTCATATGTATACAGATCATTGAAATTCATTGCATCTGCAAGTTCTACACAAAGGCAATTGCAAAAAGTCAGATTTATTTTTTACTGAACTAACAATGAACACCATTAAAATATCAAATACACAAAAATATATATAAATAATAATGAAATAGTTTTTAAAATGTTAAATTTATATCAATTTAATTTTTAAATCAATAGTTATTAATATTATTACACATCAAAAAAGTTTTTCTGTGAATTTTTTTTGTTTTTTAAATATGTTAATTTATGGTATATTAATTTTTGAATTTAGATATTAATGAACTTTTATTCTCTGATAAATCAGACATGTATGTATTTAATAAAATGTTTTAAGAATACTTTTATAATTATACTTTTTAATAAATAAAACAATCATATTTTTTACAAATTTAAAGAGAATCAATACTCTGATTTAATTGAAAACGTTTAACAATCTGAAATTGTTTATTTTTTACTATAGCAAGCAACAGTGGAAATTTTATTAAGGAATTTATTGATGTTAAAGCATATTAATTTTTTAGTTATAATTATTTGTGTGTCATTAAATTACATTATGATTATATAATGATAGGAATGTTATAACTAATAATTCCTTTATAATTAGATCATGAACTTTTGGTATTATTTGTGTATATTGAATTCAGTTCTAGTTATTATAATAATAATAAATCATCAATGGCAAGAGTAACAACTTATAATTAACAACATATTTACATTAAATGTCTTCATTTTGTGATAAGAAAAGCTGATTAAATTTATTATAGGTCATTAATTAATTGACTTGATTCTCTGAATTTTTGTTTTTAAATTTTATAGTGCAAGTTAATTGAAATTATTATTATTTGTTCTTAAAACAATATTTTTTTAAAATTACCCATCACCATCCTATTGGGTTGATGCAAAAGTTTCTGGAATTTTCTAGACCTTTAGAATATTTGAAATTATTCTTCAATAGATGGCATCTAGAAGTTTCTTGTAGGATATGTAAATGAAAGGTTGGGATGCACAATCATAAGTGAAAGATATATCAAGTTTGCTTTTACTTTCTCATGACCAAATTTGCACATTTACCATTTACCATTATCAATTTGGTATAAAAGCAGCTGAATCTTATCACTGTATGGTGCAATTGTTTGGCAACAATGTCTCCAAGTCTACAATCTATGATTGGTTCAGTAAATTTAAAGCTTGGTAATATGAAGTTGAAGCTAAGCCATGCTCAGGAAGACCTGTTATATTTATTGGGTGATGAGCTGTGGCAGCTGGAGGAAGCCTGCCCACACTTGACCATGAATGAACAAGACAGTTGTGATCAGTCCACTGTAAGTCGTCATGTAACTACCATTGGAAAGGTCTGCAAGATCTTTCTTCATGACATGTCAAGGTTGACCTGGCAGAAACTGCTCAACCCGGTTAGAAAGTTCTCCCTCATCCTCCTTACAGCACCATCCTACTACCGTCTCTTCCACTCCATGCAACACTTTTTGGATGGAAAATAGTTTACTGATGATAAGGAGATGAAAATCACACTTGCAGAGTTCAAGCCTAAACAGCCTGATTTTTATTTGTCAAGAATCCATGATTTGCCCAATCAATTGAAGGTGCTTGAATGTAATGGCAATTATTTTCTTGAATAAACTATTTCTTGTTTTTGAAATAAATGCTGTACATCTTATAATATTTTGCTGGTGCTGCCATATTAATTCTTTCTGCTGAGTATGAGTTCATTTGTTAATAAATGCTATTCTAGAAAATTCAGAAACTTTTGCATCAACTCACTAGTCTATTTTGTAATTGGTTTTCATCCAGCTTTTTATTAGATAACTTTTATATATTTATTTTCATTAATAATTAATGATTTAATCATCATTTAAAAAAGTTTATTTATAAATTAAAGTTCACAAAACTTTTCACCATATTTACAACTACGTTTTATTAAATTTTATTTAATAAAATGTATTTTTATCTCTAAATAAGCAGAGTTTATTTTATTTATTTGTAAACTTTTCTAAAGCAAATTTATCAAGAATTTCAAATTGTTAACATTACCGTTTGGGTTTATTTCTGTATTCTCTAATAGAATTTGCAATTCACTTATTTTTTTTAAATTTTATATTAATGTGTGAAAATTTTGCATTTATTTACTGTTTCGTGTTGTTTATTGTTTTATTTAGGTTAGGAATTGTAAATATAAATAAAATTATGTATCAATTGTAATCTTATTTTTAATAATTTTCCATTTAATAAATTTATTTTATTCATTTATATATCTAACTCAGTTTTTTCCTTATTAAATTTTAGGAGTTTATGTGAAAAATCTCAAAATTTTACTGCTACTTTTGCAGACATTCAAAATAATTTGTTAATTATAAATTTAAAAGAAAAACCAGTATATGTTTGTTATAAAATATTATGCATACAGTATGATAGCTAATACAAAATAGATGGAAAATAACTAGGCATTGAGAAATCACTATAGTTTTTGTAATAATGCAATCATAATAAAATGTGTGCGTGCATCTACATCATTTAATGGAATTTTATAATTTCTGCTTTGGTGGTGTAGACAGTGACCAAGAGAGGCTACATGTGCAGTGGCAAAAAAACTTGGCCGATCACTCGTCTGTACAGAAATGAGTGTAGATTGCTGCACACTGTGAGGTGTGAAAATCAGTGGTTGCTGTGTAGTGATGGTATATAGCAAAAGGACATCATGCCACAATCTGTCTGGAAACAAACAAGAATTGTCATTTGAAGCTAAATGATCACAGGTTTGGTTGTGGATGTACAGAGAAGTGGCTGTCCATCCACATCACAATCTGAGGAAAACATCATTGGTGAATGGTGTTGATGCCTACACTGAATTTTAATATTTGCGTTTATATTTCCATTTAATAAGGTACATGTTAATTAATTTCCACCATCTTTGCATTAGAAATATAGAAATTATAGTGATTTCTCAATGCCTAGTTACCTTCCACCCTCCTTGTATGAAATTTCATTAGATTCTTAAATTACAGATTCCTAATAATTATAAATAACCACCTTATAAAACATCAAAAGTACCAAAAAATAATTGAGAAAGTCGAGGGGGTTTATGATTCCAATTAACTAATTGTTATTATTTTTCATATTATTATAATATTAGCAAAAGAGTTATGTTATAGGCCTCATAAAAAAATGAATTTCTGAGTTATAAATTTAAAACATTTTAATCATGTTCTTAGTTAATATTTAGATATGTAAGCCAACAGCCAGATGGCTGAAGTGATTAAGGCAACAGCTTAACACACTGGGAAACCCATGATCAAATCCAAGAAATTAAATCTAGGAATTGTTTAAGGTGCTGTCCTAGACAAATTGTGCATCAATCTCTCATTAGCTAGCCAAATTGTTAAGAGTACAGAAAAAAAAAGCACTTTTACTACTCACATGACAAAGTTAAAATGAAAATATATGTGTAAGCCCAAAATTTTATAGCATTTCAAACTGTAAAATATCATAATATAACCAATATAATCAATATCACACTTTTCAGTAATACCATATTAGAAACAAACTAAAAACAAAAAACAGTTTAAATGCTGAAACACTCAGTAAACCACTAAATTTCAAAGTGTAGTATCTGAAGCAAACCCATAAACTAGGCTGAAAACTCTTTTTTTCTAATACAGTATTGATGGAAAATGTAAGGAAGGTGTGATATTGATTAATGTAAAATATATTTTTAATTACAAATTATTTAAAGAATTTATTATTTAAATGAATGTTTCAAATATACATAATTTCAGAAATATCTATAATTTTTTATTTTGAGATTTTGGTTTGAATAGCCATGTGGACAAGAAAGAAGAATTTCAGAATTTTATTAAATTTTATTTTAATATTCTTTCAAGTGTAATAAGTTTTTATGTAATTTAATAATGTTTCATTTATAAAAGAATAACTTATCAGCTATATATATTACTGAAGATAAATTGTATTATTATTTTTTCAAATAAGATAATTTGTAATTTATCTTAATAAAATATAAATATATATATGTATGTCACTTACTAAGTTATGGCAACAATTTTTGTGCAGGCATATGCATTGTTACACAAACATTTCAAAATACACATATGAAAGGGCATAAATGTACTCTACTAATAATGTCTGTTAGATGCGTTACTTGGGAAGTATTGTAGACAAAGGAGAAAAAACAGAACTGGAACAAGTTGTTTCATTTATTGCATATACCTAATAATGTTGATGCACAGTTGCCTTGTCAAATACCTGTTTGTGTTGCCAACTCCTACAGACACCATCATTTGTTATCCTTTAAGCATTGGGCAATCACAGCACAAGCAACATTGGTATGAACAGTCCTAGGGCATCTGGTATGAGGCATGTTGGCAATTGCTACTCTTTCACATTAAAAAGCTAGTACCCAAATTGCAACAGTTCTGTATAGGAGAGCATGCTCGCCAACAACTTCTACAAACTGTGCATGACATTCCCTCATGTTTTGCCTGTGAAGGACTGCAATTTTTGTGTATATACTCTGTTCCATTCGACTCACATCCATACTGAATGACAGTCAAAAACCAACTGACTTTGTGCTCTGCTTCTGTTGATGTTTTGGAACAATCACACCATCTAGCAGTGTCATTGTGCAAAAATACATCTTCATGTCATAGCTGTACTGTACATTGGAAAATATGGAATTCTGCAGAAAAAAATGTTGCCATGACTTAGTAAGTGACTCATGTATATATTCATCAACAATTTCTTCTTATGTGCAGTCAGTATTTTATTAAGATAAATTACAAAATTGTCTTAGTTGTAAAAATAATAACAACAATTTATCTTAAGTGAATCAATTTTAAATCTTATGCTAAATAAATATTTTAATTTTTAATATGATATCAAAATTTAATGATTTACATTATTATTTATTAAAGGTAAGATATCATAATATGTCATTTCTTTCATTTTTATTGTTTACATTTTAATTTATAAGTTATAATTGATTTCTTGAAAGCTTTTAAAAAATCAATTTTATGAAGGCTTCAGATGATACATCAAAATTATCACTAATCAATCAAAAGAAATTGGAAAGTTCTTAAGAACTAAACATTTAAAGACAGAAGTTTCTATTACTTTTATTGATTAGTAGAGTAAATTTACACATTTATTTTTAAAGCAATATATATCTTTTGAACAAAAAAGATTGTTTTTATTAAAAATTATTTATTTTATTAAATAATTAAAAATATAAATTATTTAATAACTTCTCTCAGAAGATAGATCATAAAATATTTGTGATGGTTCTACAAAAGCTTTACCAACAATCATATTACAAATAGTGTAATTATACAAAATTATGCAAGTAACAAAGTTTAAAATGTATATAAATATCTTAAAATTTTGAATTAGATAAACAAACAAATGTGGAAAGTCTTCTAGATTCTTACTAAAATTTAGTTTAATATTAATCTTACATTAAATATTTTAATTGGATCTTACTAAAGAAAATGTAAGTGAAATGTTAAGACATTTATAAAAAGATTCTTTTAATTATATCATAATTGTGTATAATTACTAATATATTATTTGCTGTAATTTGGATGAAAATTGATAATACATTATTGTGTTTTAATTTAAAAAATAAATTTTTAAATTAGAACAGTTACTTCACTTTTTCTAAATTGCTACAGATAATTATATATAAAAGTATATTAAAGGCAGTTTTAAATAAAGTTAAAACAGTTTATATTAAACAAATTAATTAATTAATTATTATGTACTATCATAAAAATTTTAAATCTGATTTATGAATCTTTTTCTAGCAACTTTACTTCATATATAATTTTGTATTTTACATTTATTAAAATCTTTATGCATTATTTACAATGCAGTGATAAAATTTCTAAAATAAAACAGAAATTATAGATAATGCTATAATTAAGATTTTTATGTAAGTATTAATTTTTAAAATATAGTTGAAAATTAGTTTATTTGAAATTTAAATTGTTCCTTTAGTGTTTTAAAGTTTCTATCATGAACATTGATTTATTATGATCCATAAAAATTTGATCTACAAAAAAAGAGTTCTTTTGTAAAATTGAAATATTCAGCATTTAATTTATTTGAAAATGAAAATTTTATTAATATAGCTAGCCTATTCAAATTTTCTAATTTACTGTTTCTCAGAATAGCCTTTCATATTTTTTTATTTTGCGCATTTTATTCAAATTATAGGTATGAATGATTTATGGTTAATGTTACCTATGGTTCCAAGATGGCAGCTCATCTCTGATTCCAGCAAGGAAACAGTGGGGATGCATGTTCTAACCTATTCTAATAAATTACCATAATTATTACCAACAAAATTATTAGAATGGGTTAGGTTAGGCTAGAACGTGCATCCCCACTGTTTCCTTGCTGGAATCAGAAATGAGCTGCCATCTTGGAACCATAGGTAACATTAACCTGATTTATAAATGTAAATTTTTTTAAATTATAAAATCTTAAAATTTTTTAGAAATATTTAATAGAACTCTGATGTAAAAGTAAATAATCAAAATTCTATCATTTTGACAAAGTTATTTTATTTCAATACCAGCTTATATTTTCAATAAAAGCATGCACATATATATGAACTGTACTAATATCTAAAAAATAAAAAAAAAGAGACTGAAAAATAATTTAAAATTTTAATGGCATTGCATTGTATTTTTGATAATTTTCATATGATTTGTTGAATCAGTGAGAATAACTGAAAGAGAGTGTCTTTTTTGATAAAATCAAATTTCTCTCAGAAAAATTTAAAAAAGTAAGATTTTTGCCATTTTATTTTACATAAATTTTCATTTCTCTTCATTCAATTTTAAAATAATATATTGTTTCCACACAATATAAAACTTGTATTTTTTTAAATTTTAATTTAATTTTTCCATATCTTAAAGGATTTTAAAATTAAATTATATATTTGATTTTAATGTAAAATCTGCATAAATTTTATTGATTATATTATAAATATAGAATTTATTTGCTTATGAATTTTTTTATAATTTTGTTTCTATTACTTAAAAATAATATATCTTTGTTTATAGAATTTTATGTAAATAATATTTTCAAATTTATAATAATAACATTTTTAAGTTATGCTGCTCATATATTGATCTAACTTTCCAGTGTAAATACAAAAGATTGATATATATATATATAGAGTATATCTGGTTTATAAAATGTAAAAGTATTTCATAAGTTGTAATTTAATATTTAGTATTCAGTCAGAACATCTTGAAAATCATCTCATTGTTATCCAGTGGCTCTTTCAGATACTATGCTATGGATGAAAAATTATTCTTCTGTAGAAACTAATTTGAGAAGTACAATACTTGAAACAGTTGCAAAGATGAAAGAAAAACAATATTGAAAGAAATTTAGAACAAAACTAAATAACATGTTAAAAATGTGCATTATAATGTAATGAAATGAAATTAAAAGTATTTAACTTTTTATAAATAATTTTTAAAAATTTTTTTATACAATAACTTGTTTTAATTATAAATGTAGGGAGATTAATTTTTTAAAATTACATGTAAGTTTCTTTTAAATAAGAAATAATTAATTTGAATAATTTTATTTCATATTTATTTATTTAACTATATTAATTTTTATCAACTGAATAGTGTTTAATATATTTTTAATAAATAATGTCCAGTTTGGATAATTTTAGAAATTTTCTAATTGTATTGAAAAATTAAGTTATATTTTTTTAAAATTAACTTTAAAATTACTTTATTATTTTCCAGAGACAATATTTGAAAATACAACACAAAAGCAAAGAAGAACTCAGTGTCCTGTATGCAGGAAAGTATTTGCTACGAGACAGACACTGAATTGGCACTTAAATACCCATCGCACTGTTAAAGAACAGTTTCAATGTAGAATCTGTGGCAGGTCATTTAAAAGAATTACAAGTCTTTATCCACATATGAAAATTCATGAAGGAGCACTTCCATATGCCTGTCATCTTTGTCCTCAGAAATTTGGTTATTTGTGTAGACTAAAAAGACACTACAAGAATAAGCATTCAGATGTGTCATTTTAAATACTATTTTGATAAATGGTAAATTTTTAAAATATGATGTACTGTACATCGTTGGTAATAAGTTATTATTAATTTACATTTAATTAATTTATTGGCAGTATTTGCCTTATTAACAGTTCCGTCCTAAAAATGGATTTTTATTTGAAATATTAGTTCATTTTAACAACACTTCTGATATTCACGAATGCAAATGTGTAGATAGGTATCTGATATCTGTTATTTTTAAAAATAAATTATGGTAATAAATAAACTGCTTCAATACTTCTGAAATTAAATATTTAAAATATGAAATTTATAACATTTTACATTCAAAATTCATATTGCAAATATTTTATATTATTTTCAGTATGGAGAAGGGGAAAAAGTTTATTTGAAAAACAATTACCAGTAAACTGAAAAATATTTGCAAGAATAAATGTATAGATTATATAATATGTAATATTATATAATATTAATAAATAAACTATAATTGCCTTTATTATAACTTATTACAAATAAGAGAACTAATAATTACTTTTAACTTTTTTTAATATTTATATCTTATGAGGTAGATGAAATTTATTTTTAGAATTTTTACAAATAATTAACTTTTCAAACACAAAGGATTTATGAGAAAATTTAGGATTATGATCAGATATTATGAAAACTAAATCTGATTCTTGCAGACTTTTATACTCTGTCTCTTTAATAAATGATATAGTGATATGAAGTCAACTTCACAAAACTACCATGATAGGTGAATTACTGAAGAACACCAATATACTTGCATACAATATAGTTCCACCATAGAATTTTATTTGCAGGCATTCTTATATTGTATAATTATTAACAATAAGCAACATGATAATACTTTGTTTATTTTTAAAATATTAATGTATGAAAACTAAAAACAAGTGTACAGTAAAGATCAAACTACTATTATGGTATATGTCAGTGTTGATGTCACTATCAGCTTAGTTGAGTCAGAGTATAATTGTTTCATTTTGAATTCTTTAGTTCAAGAAATGAATTCATAATTAAAAAATATGTTAAGTAATTGTAATTACAGTAGCCAAAGGTGATTAGTAATGATTTTAGTAATTATATATAATTAACATATATATATGTTACCGGCCAAACCCGATTTCAGGCCAAATGGGTTTATCCTACGTGTGTCAGGATATACTAGTTTAGCCTAGGACAATCTAGTTTGGCCTAAATACTTTAGGCTTAACTAGTTTGACCTAGGCCGAACTGATTTAGAATTATTATTCAAGTATATTAATGGTTAAAATAAAATTAAAAGGTAATCAATTAGATGAACAATATTTATTCAAACATAGTCTACTTAATTATAAAAAACAGTATTGATTAGAAGTGACACAACACTTGTACAAAACTATAAAATGAAAATAAGCTAATCAGTACATATCAGTTTGTATTTTTTTTATTAAGCCATGCACTTTTAAAGGCAATTAACTTTCAAAAATATTTTCAAAAAATCAAACGAAATAATAAAATAATTTTTATAGTCAAACTAAAATTAAAAATGAAACTTATTTGTGCTTCTTAGTGTAACATATGAAATATTTAATATTTTATATATTTTTACAGGGTGTACTGTGGTGGCATTTCGAATTACACAAAATCATTTTTTTTTTTTTCCCATTTGCATCTACAGTATTTATAGCACAGTTTTTGGTACAGGTGCACCTCATAAAACCTTGTCCTGTCCCAACTGAATGTTTGTAGCTGCAGTCCTTAGTGAGATTTGAAAATCTTGATTAACATCGCTTTCTTGTAGAAATTTTTCAGTACAAAGGTCGAATTCAGTTCTGTAATAAACAAATATTTTATTTTGACAAATTACATAACATACTTATGCTTTATAGACCAAACAAAACGGCGTTTAACATTGCACTTTTTTTCTTCGAAGATCTTCACCAGGCCTTCATTATAAGTAAATATTATACCAAAACCCTATCTGAAAAAATTCATAAAACTTCAAAACCTCTTCCAAATATAAAAACTAATAATCATCGAAATCAGTTCAGATTTGACAGTGAAGTAGAATAACATGGTCATTAAAAAACAACTTCTTTTTTGAAGTAATTTGAGAAGAAATAATAATAAAATGCATAACTAACCTGCAATAAAGTTTCTGCAATATTTCATGCTTAGTTCCAATTTTGTACAGGCCAACATTGTTTATTTCAAGAACAATGCCAATAACATTTCTTAGGTCGCCCCTTCCTCTGTCTACATCAGGAATCTGCACAGTCACATTATCTCCCACTTTAGCTGGTGGATGCGATTTGTCAGAAGCAGATTTCATTTTTTTTGCCTGTTTTTGAAGGTTTTCAGCAGCTGTTTGTCTTGCTGCTATCATTATCATCACTATTATCTCCTGAATCATTGTGATCATTTGTCTGTCTATGGGTTAAATCAGTTTCAATAAGTTTTTGAAAGTCATCTTCATTTTGAATATTCTTTATTATTCCTGGTAGTAGTAGTGATGATGTTGAAAGACAAACTCTGGGTTCAACTCCAAACATAGCTTTGTAAGGCAATTGTTTTATGCCCGAATGATAGGCCCTGTTTTTCATAAAATGTACATACCTCAAGCCTTCTGACCATTTAGTCGATTGATTATCTTTTAGCCAACAACAAGAACATGATCAGTTTTGGCTCTCTCAACGGAGCCCTGACTTTGGCTATGCTGGGGTTTTCCATGCGCTAGCTTAAGTTCTGGCCAAAGACTCGTCATTTCACATATAATACGATTGATGAATTCTCTTCCATTGTCTGACTGCAAAATACATGGGGCACCTATCGTCAAAAATATGTCATTCAAATGGTAGGCTACTTCTTCAGCCCATTTAGATTCCAAAGCACAGAGCAAAATAAACTTGGTCAAGTGGTCTTCGTAGACCATGATAAATTTAAACTTTCCATCAGGTTGAGTCTGAAAATCAATGACATCCACTTGGCACCTACTGTTCATTTCAGAATGTAAAATTGGCTTAAAAACTAAACCTCTCTTTTTTTTGTCTTCTTTTCTTGACATGTTATACACATAGATAAATAAAGGTTAATCATCTGTTTTGTGACATTAGCATATTTTAAATATGTCTCAGCCAATAATCTGTCACATCTGCTGTGTCCGACAGCTCTGTAAACTGCATCAATAACATCATACAATTCCTCAGTGGGAATAAAGTATTTTATGTTCGCTTCACTATGGGCAACAAGTTTTTTTAATAGAACCAATGTTTAAAATTGCAAACCTTTTTAATTGCCTTTGATGAAGTCTTAATTTGAGCTTTTTCAGCCTCTTCCACTTGTAGGATAAGATCTAAGTATTTATCCTTTGTTAAAACATTAAAATGAGAAGATTTTATATTTTCACTTTGCAAAATTTCTTTTAAAAACTGCTCTCTCCATTTTAACTGATCAACTTGAACACTAGATGATGACTCATCCATAATAACAATATGAAAACAACACAAAACTTCTAAACTAGGTATGTTCAAAAATTCAAATTAATACAGCTTTACAAATTGCACGTAGGTACACAAGTCACAACACGATTGTGAGTAATGATTGAATTTGCATTTTTCACTGGATGCTCGCCCTCTGGTGTTTAAAAATAAAACTATTTTATCTGGGTCATTTGAATCATTCTTGTGTATTAGCAGTAAAGATGAATAGCAATAGAGAAGCTTTCTGTTGCATTCCAAATTGAAATTTCAAAGCCATACGGGAGCCCAATATAAGTTTTCACCTATTTCCCCATTTCATCTATTCACAATAATATATGATTATTCGAAAATCGGTTGGTTATATTTATTAGCTTCTCCAAATTCTGAAAGAGTGGACTAGACTTTAGAATTGGCAAAAGTTTCCCCATTGTCCAGCTATACATGAAGAAGTTATACTGTCATTTATATGTTTTTCAAATAATCTTAAGAATGTTCCATATCCACATTCCATTTGAGAATGCTTTAACCTGAGGAAGATCTCCTGTGTAGATAGAAAACATTTGTGTTTGCATTAAAATATCCTGGAATTGTACTTTTAAGGTTCAGAGGTGTACTGTTTTTACGATATATATCATTATATCGGACAATAATATATGATTAATTTTACATTATTAGTTACAAACAACTCAGATAAAGTATCCATTTTGTAAAAATGCAGCTCCCTCTATAGTTCATGAAAGACACAAATAGACAACGAAAGCATGATAGAAAGAAGTGCGAGAGGGGAATCCCCGCGTTAACAGGTTCCAACGTGTTTATTTTATCACTTGCAATGAATAAATCAGTTCGGCCTAGGTCAAACTAGTTAAGCCTAAAGTATTTAGGCCAAACTACATTGTCCTGGGCTAAACTAGTATATCCTGACACACGTAGGATAAACCCATTTGGCCTGAAATTGGGTTTGGCCGGTAACATACATATATATATATATATATATATATATATATATATATATATATATGTATCTGAAATATTCTGGAAAGTGCTAAGTATTTTAATATTATATAAATATTAATAAAATGTTAGCACCTGCCAGAAATTTATTTTATTTTACAAGCAAATTAGAAATGCATTTTGTATTGATTTAGAACAATTTGAAAAAAAATCTGAATTTATATTTTTAAAATATTTTTATTAATTTCTTTAATATAAGATTAAAGTTCCAAGGAAATGCATAGAATACATTCTAAAATTTTATTGATATTTAACTCATTATATGTAGTACCACTACTTAAATATTTAGTGACTGTTTTTAGATTGGTCATTATTAATCTTCACAAAGATTATAAATATAAAAAATTTAAGAGAATACATTTGATATGAAATATTTCTTTCATATAAGAACATCTGTTAAATATTTATACATTAGAATTTATATTTTTAGTTATAATTTTTAACATTACCAAATTGAAATATATAAAATACAAATAATAATCAAAATTCAAATACAGTCAAATCTTTAATTTTAACACCGGGATTAATCTGAAGTTTTGAATTATCAAAATTCTATATTATTATTTTTTTTTTTAAATTAAACTCATTTTCTAATAGTTTCTAGTATTAACAGTATTCCATTTTTTTGGCAATATTACATTTTCTCTCTATTTTCTTTTCCACTTTTTTAATCACACTTTAATTTTTTAAGCTAAAGATAAACTTGTGTACATTTTATGCTTAGACATAAAAACATAGCTAAATACCTCCACTGTTAGATACAAATGTCACTAAAGGCATGAAACATGCAACAATTTACTCCATGAGTGTATAGAACATATATCTTTGGGAATTCCCTGATATATATTCATTCTGTAAATTAGTTGATTGCTTGCTACTTTCTCTTTACAAGAATCATTTGCAAAATGCAGAAATACTAATTTCAAATTATTTAAATTTATATTTAAAAATTTTGAATTAATGGTGTTTTTCAACACTAATTTAAAAACAAATTTCAAAGGTAATAATAGTAATAGCAAGTTAAAATTATCCAATAATTTGAATTAATCAAGTTTAAATTAATTAGAGTTGACTGTTAATTATTAGTTTCATTAATTTAATCAATTAATGAAACTAACAATAATATAAGTATTGGTAATTAGTTTTATATGAGAGAATTAATTAAATTTTTTTTCTAATTTGTTGAATTGTTTAAGAATGTTATGACTAATACTAGATTCTTTAATGATATTTTTAGTTAGCTTTTGAAGATGGAACTAAACATATCAAAATCAACATTAAACATTAAACATATTAACAGTGAAATATTACTATAATTTAAGGAAATGCTTTCACCTCATTTAACATACTACTTTTTGGTTACAAAGAAATTTCAAAATAGAATACTATAAAATTAAACTTACAGCAATGAATTTGAATCATGATTCAAAATTTTGTAAAGGGTTCAATTTCATTGCATCGTACTTTAAAATTTCTTTTTTATAACCCTAAAATGACTTATTAAATGAGATGAAAATATTTCTTCAAAATATAGTTGTTTTCACAGTTGAAGTGTTTAGTTCAATGTTTTACTTTGTTTTTAGATGGAATTAAAGATTTCAAAGCATTATCCATGGTTAAAAGATCTTTGATTTCAAAATAAACTTAATTTATTCAGTATTTTAAAATACTCGAAATTTTAATATAATGATTAAAATATTCCTACAGCATTATAATTATTTTGTGTTTGATATTAAGTATAGTAATTAAAGCTAATAGTAATTAAAGCTAATAGATAACACAAAAATGTTTATTTCCAAATTTAACAATAGAACTGATTTATTGGGGCTTAGTTTGAAAAAAATTTTTCTTTAAGGAGAAAGATTTTTTTATATCAGTTGGGTCTATTAAAGCAGTATCTAAAAGTTGTTAAAGCTAATTGTTATTATTTATTAAATATTAGCATAAGTAAGTATGAATATATTTCTTTTTCTTACTGTTGAAATTAGGAATATTAACATGACATAAGTTTGAAAGTGTGGAGTCAGAATGATGTACACACTGTGAAATTTTTTCCAATAATTTCTTAAAATGTTATAAATTTTAAAATTTTGTTATATATATATATATATATATATATTTACATACATGAAAATCATATAATCCTCAAGTCCTCTTGACTTATAGCCAGAATGTGGATCTCAGGTACCTTTTTTCATATAAATTGCAACATTAGAAGAATTTATAAAAAAAATATAATAATTTGTATTTTCCAAAATATACATTTATAAATAGAGGATTGTTAATTTGTTTCTAAATTCCAAATGCTATTTGATAAATAACCAATCCTTTGCCAAATAAATTTAAACATATCATTGAAAACCATAATTAATAATGATGATAAAATATTATTTTTTTAAACAATTTTGATTTTTGTATATACACAGTAGAATAGTATATAAAACATATTGTATATTATAAGAAAAAAACATTCATTTATTGAATGTTGGCATTTTTTTTATTCTATATTTTCTATATACATATACATATATATATTAGATCTGATTTTTGTAACAAATTTCAAACTTTATTTATCATGAAACATGTAAAAAGAAAGAAAAACTATGAACAGAAATTTATACAACTTATTATTTTCATCTAAGAAAAATGTTAATTGATAAACAGTGACGAGCTTTCAGGAAGCAAATTTTAAAATAAATATTTATTTATTTTTTAATCCGTACATCATATTAAACAAAAAGTAGGTGAAATAATCACTAAAAGTAACATAAATCTATTGTTCATGTCAATGATTATTATTGATATTTTTACAGTTTATGAGATGATATAAAACAATTTATTCATTGTTGATGGTTATATGCATATTACCTGAATAGAATTTGAGAATATTGAATTTCACATTGAGATTATTTTTATGTGAAACTCAGAAATATCTTATTTCAAACATTTATGACAAAAAATAAAATAAAAAAAATCTTGCAAAACATTTTTGTTTAGATTTAAACAATACACTACAAAAAGCATTTGCAATTTTTTCTTAGATGTTTTTCTATTGTAATTGATCAGCTTTTATACTTCATACTCAACTTCCCTGACCATCAGCTTTGAAAGGATTATATCAAATTTTAAATCTAGATAAATATGATATTCTTCTAAATAACAAACAAATATTCTATAATTTTATAAAAACTTAAGTCTGAATTTATTTTCTGACAAAAAGTATAAACAAATGCAAAAAAATAAAATAAAATAAAGATTAAAGTGATTATTTTGTCTGCTTTATCCAGCATGATTCTAATTAATCTGTTGTAAACTGAAAACATAATTTTAAAAAAATATATCTAAATTTTATCATACTTATATTATAATTTTCAAGTAATAAACACATTTAAAATTTTTAATAAATAATATTTCAAGTATTTAATACTAAAACTTAAAAACTCAGGAAGACCTGTTAGAAAATTTTGACTTTTGTAAGATATATTTTGTATCTTGTGTTAATGATGTTGTGAAAGACTACCTTGTACCTAAAATTTGAGTTTATTATTTTACTTTATTATTTTGAATTTATAATTTTGTTATTTTACTGTAATGTATGTATAAACTATGGTTGTGATTCAGTATTATCTGTGTGTTCAGTATCCCATTATAAAATGGCTAAACTTTATAGAAACATTGAATGTAAACATAGTAATATTAGTAAGATTGAAATTTTATCATAAAATTCATTGTATATAACATTTAATGTTTTTTAAAAAAAATATTTGACAACCTCAGATTTTTGTAATCCTAGCATAATATAACAAGCATATTCTGAGTGTAGTGAAAGTTTGTTTATGAATAAAATTAATCATATTGATTATAATATTGTGTCATTTGAACTTAATTATTCATTTTTTTTGTTATAATTATTTAATTTACAGGTAAGTTACCAGCCATTTAATATATGATAGTTGATTAATTAAAAGATGATTGTGTTAACAAATATATAAAAAATTTTATTAAAAATGAATCATAAATATGTAATTTATGTGAGACTTTTATACTTTTATTAAAGGAACTAATGGCGTTATTGATTTAAAAAATCTCAAATTTCTTATTAAAAATATTTTCTGGATTTTAATCTCGTGCTCAATTTTATATGTTGAATATAAAATTTTTATGTGGATTTTAAAGAATTAAAAGCTATTGACTTTTTTCTCAGTAACACATTACACAAGGAGCATTTGTTGATGTAGATTTTATTGGAGGAAATGCATTTTGGGTCTTAATGACCCCTCTTCAGTCCTTAGACTTTACGAAGGAAGAAAGACAAGGATTACATGATACATAATAATACCTATAATAAAAATAATTTTTATAACTTGGTTGATTGTTGGTTACAAATTGACATTAAGATTAAAGAAGATATTAGGTAATTGACTGGATAGAATCTGTTTATAAGAGTTGCTATATAAAGTAAAATAGAGAGTGATAAAGTAAATAAAGTTTAAAATAAATGTTATGTTATAGATTGTTATTACCTGTAGAGGTGGGTGATGTTTAAAATACCAAAAGAGTAAAGTAAGTATTTAATGTTATATATGGTAGAAGCAGGCAGAGTTTCACCCCCTCTATTTTACAGCAATTTTAATTTATACAGCAACCCTTATGAACAGATTCTATCCAGTCAATTACCTAATATCTTTAATGTTAATGTCAATTTGTAACCAACAATCAACCATGTAAGTTATAAAAAATGTTTTTAATAATATAGGTATTATGTATCATGTATTCCTTGTCTTTCTTCCTTTGTAAAGTCTAAGGACTGAAGAGTCCGATTATTAAGATCCGATGCATTTCCTTCAATAAAATTTATATCTAGAAATGCTCCTTGTGTGATGTGTTACTGAGAAAAAAAAAAGCCAATAGTTTTTAATTCTTTAAAATCCACAACAAAACCAAAAATGGAAAATTTAATTAAATTAATAAAATTTTTAGTATAAATAAAATTCTGACATTTTATTAAATGTTTAGCTAAAGATTTACAATATAGATAGAGATTTTGTGGAAATCATTTTACCTATAATTTCTATATATCTGTGTTAGATATTGTTTGTTTTTGTTATATTGAACTGAAATTTATATATATATATATAAAATGAAAAATTATATTTGATCACATTATATAAATTTTGAAAAATTATAATCTAGGAGACAAATGAAAGATAATCTACAAAAAGTTCCAACATTGAAAGTTTTCTGAAAACTCTCTCTGAAACTTTTCATTCTCTGGGAAATAAATTTTGAAACAACTTTTTTCACAATATCCAAATTATAAACCTGAAATGAATAAATCAGGACAGTTACTCAGATTATATATATTTAAGTAGTGTTCAGAAATATTGAAAGTATATTAATTATAAGACATTGGGTTTTGTGATGATGTTTGTATATAAAAGTTTTGGCCAAAGATTTTAAAATATAAAAATATTTTGAAAATATAATGAAAAATAATTTTAAAAATGTCTCTCTGTACTCTTCAGATAAAATCTTGAAAATTAAATGCAACTTTCAAACTTCTATCTCAAATAGATTTTTTCTTCTGTTGTGCATCAGAAATCCTCATCAGTAGCTTTAAAAAATTACACTATAGAAATTTATAATTTTAATTTAAAATTTATAGAAGTAATGATTGCATTTTTCATTAGACTAATGTTGCTATTTCAAATATTTTGATTACCTAATAAAAGACTAATCTCCTAAAAGTTAAACAGAGAGGCAAAGCATTTGCTGGGAAATGACAGACTATTCCCTACATCCCTCTTAAGTATTAACAGATCAGTACTGTGCAAAACTTTTGTCCTTGTAAAAGTGACAATGTATGTGCTGTCAAGATTAGAAGAGAAAACAAAAGTGGGATTTTGTCACACACACCTGTGTAATGCAAGAGAGTCAGAGATCTAACAAAGAATGAAGCAAGATAATACCTTCATTCAGCTACCTACACAGCAAGGAAATCCTCGGATAAGTGGACAGAGACAAAGCTTTGCCAGCAGCCAAGGCCATGAATTATAAAAGTCAAGGGACTTTTTTGATCTAAAACTAAATTAATGCATTATAGTGTAGTGGCGTCATTCCTTTTTATAATTAAATAAGTTTACTAATTATAATTTCTTAACGAAGCAGCTGATTTGTTAATCAGCCCTATTTTTTAGATATAAATTTTTTCAAAAAATTAATTATTAAAGTTAAACTTGTGAACATTCGTGTTCATAATGCCCCCGCAAACATCCATGCAGCAAAGGTGATTGCCTTTGAAATTTAGCTGAACATTTCTAAAATACCCATTTGTAACTATATCTTTTCTTGAGGAACCTAGTAAAAAATTTTATGGACAAGTACAAATGATATAGTCAAAGATTAGAGTTGCCATATGTCCCAGATTTTTACCAACTGCCATACTGGAAAACTTCAATTCAAAAACTGTTCCTAAGTGTGTCTTTTCACATTTTAAATGTATCAACTCACTGGCAGAGTAAAAATACACATCTATTTTATGTCTTGAAATTGAAGTGCTCTGGTATCTTTCGAGAAGAACTCATTTTGATCGAATTTTATCCCCAAGTACACAGGGCCGGCCTTCTCGATAAAGGGGCCCGGGTGCAAGAAACTATTTGGGCCCAAATGTTTTTCTAAAATAAAAAAATTTACAAACACGAACATATATTAATGCATGTTTATTTAAAGCGTGATTTTGTTCTTGCTAATACATTAATTACTTCAGAAAAATTACTAAAAATACTGCATTCTTGATAATGTTGGGGCCCCCTCAATCGCGGGGCCCCGGTGCGTAGCATCCGCCGCACCCCCCCGATGGCCGGCCCTGCAAGTACATGGCAAATCTATCAAAGATTAATATTAACATCAGCAAACAGGCATACAAATCGTTTTTACCTGTACCTCAGCACACACGGACATGTACAGTACATAAAGGAATACACCAACATGCTAGCCAAAACCAAACCGCTCACGACTCACACTATTAATATCATCTCTCTCTGGAAGATCTCTTACCAAACTCATAAAAACAGAGAACAAAAAGACAATGGACGAACAATGGAAACAGTACTACAAATAAGACGAATTCCCGTGGTTAAACCAACAACAGATCTCTCACAGTTCATCTACCTCGGCATATCACCATACTTATCAACAGAACACGGACTAACACTCATCACCAATCAATTCCTTTACCGCCACAAACTAACACAACGAGACAAATGCAAGTTTTGCCCAAACACAACCGACAGCACCCTGCGTTGTATCGATGACTGCACGACCTTTCACAGTCTCTTCTGCAGGATATCAGCCAAACAACAAAACCATTAAGAAATTAAGTGATTGCCTATATCTACAACCCCTTTAACCATGCATCAGAATCTTAACCAACTACTTCCGTGAATATACTAAATACTACCGCCACTACAGAGCGCCTGCAACTGTTCAACCATTACTCATGCCAGGGCTGTATAGTCTAGGGCCATATAATAATCTGTTAATTCTTTTGGGAGAAGAATGGGGAATAGTGAGAAAATAGTGGAATGTAAAGTATAGCAGTAAATGCAGTCAAAAAGGAACTTGAAACAAAAAATTTGTATACGATGTAACAGGTGAAGTAATTTTAAACACTAGTTTTTATATGGAATTTTTATCCATTGACTAATAACTTTCAAATCTTCACTTAATTTTTCTTTTGATTTAAGTGTTTTCTTAATTTTTAGATTTTTATAAACTTTTTGACTTTTTAACAACATACTGTACAAGTTTTACTTTGAATATCTATTTTATATTTATTGTTATTTCTGTGTTACATTTATTATGTTTGGATCTATAAGACTTACATTTACTTTTATTCTTAATAAGATTGAACAAGTTATAACCAAAGACTGAGGTGAGTAACATTTATGAACATTAATACCTTACGTGTCAACTAAGTAACCGAGATATTTTGTCAGGTAAACAGGCGACAGTGCCGTAACAGGAATTCTGGACGCCTATGGCTAAGAATAAAAATGGCGGTTAATGTTACCTTAGGTAGCCAAGATGGTGGCTCGTCTCTAATTCCAGCAAGGAAACAATGGGACGCACGTTCTAACCTAACCTATTCTAATAATTTGGTTGCTAATAATTATGTTAATTTATTAGAATAGGTTAGGTTAGAACGTGCGTCCCTACTGTTCCCTGTCTTCTGATTGCTGGGATCGGAGACGAGCCGCCATCTTGGCTACCTAAGGTAACATTAACCAAAATGGCGCCTTTTTAATTTTTGTTATTAAATAAAAATAAAAATGGTGGTTTATTTTTGAAATATATGTACGTAGAAATTACAGATCATAAATACTATATAAATATAAATGTAGAAGTGTTTTTGTGTTATTAATTTCGAATACATATTATTCCGAAACCTTCTCGTTGGCGCCTTTATTAAATCGGCGCCTATGGCGGGGGCCACGTTGGCCATATCCTAGTTACGGCTCTGACAGGCAATAACAAATCTGTCTAGTCCCGTTCATCTGTTTGAAATGTATTGGAAAATGTTCATGATAATCCATTTTTGTGTTTACTACTCATGGTGTTCACATCTATATCTGTATCTACATCTAACCTAACCTAAACATTGATTCTGCAATAAATTTATGAAAATAAAAAATTAAACTCAGCATATTTTCCTTCCTCTATATTGAAAATGTCCTTGGTTGACACAGAAGGTATTTTTAATGTTCATAAATATTCACCCAGTCCTTGGTTATAATTTGTTCGATCTTTTAGTAGTGAAAGATTGGAAGATATACCTTAGAAATTCGAATTTTTAAGCTTACCGATTACTATTTTATAATTAACATTTGTTTCAGATAGCTAAAAACAAAAAGTGGCGTAATAAGCTATAATTGATATGACTAAGATAGAAAAGGGAGTATTAAAATGTTTTTAAGCCATTCCAATAATAATAATCACAATGCTCTGTAATCAGCAATTAAAAAAAAGACTACATGTATAACGAGCAGTTATTTATTGTGACATCGTCATGATGCCGAGCTGCAATTTTTAATCATATTTTTAATTTATTTTCATTTAAAATATATGCTCTCTATCTCAAATTAGTAGTGGCCCCTGTACAGTACATCATACTTTTCCGTTAGCAATGGAGTCGTGCCAGTCACCTATCTAACTCATTTCAGGGGAAGTTTTGAATTGAAATATGACTTTTGGTTTGTATCGTAAGTTCATGTATAATTAATCGGGGACTCTTGCCCCTATGGTTTCCATATCTGGTCTTGACTTTTATCTATCTAACTCCGTTCTTGAGATTAAGGAAAGATAGACGGATGGACTACAGTGGAAATTTATAGGTCTACAGTTTTTTCAAATTGCAGCTCAATAAGCTTTTAATAAATACTTTTAAAATATTTATTTTAAAAGACACTTTCTGTTTAATTTTCTATCTGCATCTCAAGAAAACGTAGGAGGGTTAAATTGGGAACGCTTTAAAAATTTGTAAAACGCACTTTTTTAAATTTTATTTTTAATGGTTTTTCTTTGCAGTGGGTGATCGGTTAACGAACACTTTCGCGAAAGATTTTTATGTTCGGACAACGAACACCTCACAGAACAAACACAAAAATCGAGATAAAATAATGAATACCGATTGGTCTTCCCTTCTCTCCAGACAATTCGAAACTTTTCGGAACGCGGGAGACGTCGACATCGACGCTCAACCCGGTATATACTGATCGGATAGTATTCCTCCCAACTTTCAAACTCACCCTCGTAGTTCCAGCCTTTTATTTTTCTGATAAAAACAATTCTTTTATAGTATTCGCGAGACTGTCGGGCGGGCACTCGTTAAGTTTTGCGTCGGTTTTTATTTTCGAAAGGTAAGAGTATAATAGCAAAGTTAGAGAGTGGATGGTATATATGGTTGTCGGAATTAGACATAAAAGGATGGAGACAGATTCAAGAACACGGAGTAACAGCTTTATTGGACTAGAGTAAAAACAAGAATGAATGATTGCTCAAGCGCGCTTACAATATATATACATACATACTCTGGTTGCCTACAGAGGGTACTGCATACATAGCAGTGGGCAGAAGATGTCTGATGTTGCTGTGCAGTATGGCTTGAACAGGTAGGCCGCAGTTCAATCTTATCTAAGAAAGATACTGTATAATCAAGAAGACTCAAGCAGCTAAACGAGTAACAAAAATTACATCTGAGAAATGAACATTGAAGAACTCATAATGGAACATGAAATGGATCTGACACAAAAGAACGCCAACAACTCTTGAATGAATAACACCAAGAAACTCGGCGAGATACGTTTTCTTCTGAAAAAGAGGATTAACCGGCAGCAATTTTTAACAGCGATCAATGATAATCCCTACGGATTATTCCTACAATTAGACCAGGAGAGCGAAACATCTGTAAACTTTTTGGACATTTCCATATCTTGCAAATATGGTGAAATTTGCACCAAAGTATACAGGAAACCTTGTTTTCAACCCATTTTAATTCCACATAACTCTGTAGATCCTTTTCACATCAGATTGGCAGCCTTCAAATCCTTAATAAGAAGGGCATATATACATTGTACCAGTATAAATGACACCTTAACAGAGCTGAGTTACATCTTAAAGATCGCACAACAAGGTTATCCAATAGAAATAATTCAGTTGATCGCAACATTTCAAACCGTATGTCGTCGCAATGCTTCGGGGGTCCAGAAACGAAGGATGGTTGTAAATTATTTCCCTTTTTAAGAGGAATACATAAGGAAGCGGCCAGAGCTGGTAATCTCCAGATATATCGACGCAACCCAACAACATTCAGAATTCTAAGGAACGATAAACAACCGTATAACCATAATTTGACCGCGGGAATTTACTCCATCTCGATAATCGACCAACGTTTCGGATCAAGGCTGGTCTATGTGGGTGCCACTAGGCGCAACTTGCAGCAACGGCTAAAAGAACATAAATATACTATTGATAAAAATCTCGCTAGCACGACGCTGGTGGCTTACGTGCAACATCAGGATATTCAAGTACTGTACAATGGGAACACGCTTCTATAATGAAACCAGCATCAAATATAAATACTATGCGATATCTAGAAAAATTGGAGATATTTAAAGCGCATAAAAAAGGGGTTGCATCAACCATAGGAACGCCGACGGATTGGCTACCGCATGGCGGTCTTTTTATGAATATTAATTTATTACGAATTTTTTATTTTTTATTGTTTAATTTATTTCTGTAGTTATTTATTTATTATTCACAACTACGATTTCAGTTATTTTTTTTTTTTTTTAACTCTTTCCGCCCTGTGGGCACTAAGAGGGCCTCTTTTAGTAGGCCCATTATGGGTTCGGCCAGGCCCACAATGGGGCGACCGGGTGGTGAGGGACGGGGCCCGACATATCCGAACGGACCACCCCCCGAAAAATTCCTGGGGATTATTCGACCCGTTCGGATTCGATCCCGGGTCCCCCAGAGCGGTAGGCTGCCACCTTTACCGCTCGGCCATCCGGCCACGATTTCAGTTATGTATCTATATATTTATTTTAGAATTCTGCCTAATGTTTATTTTTAAATTTGCGTGTTATTTTCATAATGTGTGTCATCTTAACGGAAGATCGGTAAAACCGTTCGAAAACGTTTTTATTAGTAAAAAAAATTTTTGCTGGATTTTTTAAGGTGTTTTTTTCTTATTGCCTACAAATGACTTGCTTTGATTTAGAGAAAATTCATACAGATCGCCGAATGTCCTATATATATATATTACAAACTTATTTCATTATCATTAGTAAAAGTGCATACTTGCAAAATAATTCATTTTTATTGTTTGGGCTACAAACAGTTCAAATCCGCTACTTTTGGAGCACAACCCCGCTACTTTTTAACCTTCAGATCTGGCAACTATGGTTGTAAGTGTTTATTCGTGAAAAATAGGAATGACAGAAATATGTCGTGTGTTTCTAGGAGATATTTTGGAAATTAATCGAGGGTTGTCACTGTAAATGTTATCTATTTATAATTATGTTTTCTTATTATGATATTAAAATGTTTTCTGATGGTTTAAGTAAGATTAAATTGATTCTTATGCTTTATCTGTTTTTGAAACCGTGTTTTACTGTGTATTGAGTATTGAACACAAGACTGTTATTTATTAAACACTTGGCTTTTTCCACCTTTATTTAGTTGAGTCAACTAAATAAAGTTGGAAAAAGCCAAGTGTTTAATAAATAACACAGTCTTGTGTTCAATACTCATGATTCTTATGCATTTAATACAGTATAAAGGTAACATAATTATTAACAAGTATTTTCCATTTAAATAATTTTACTTAAATTAGTATTGAAAGAGTAATGCATCTGTAAAACTCAGTAATTTTTGCTGCCATATGAATTTTTAAAATATGTTTTGATTTTTACATTTGTCATTTACAGATGTCATCTAAGCATGAAATAGTTATTACTGAGATGTGAGTAAAACTAATTATAAATATATTTTGATGTTCAGAAATTGTATACTTTTATCATAATAAATAAATAATTTTTAGATTAATGAAGATTATAGATTGTTGTCCTAAAATACAGATAATCTATTCATATAATTTTAATTTATAGATACTTTTTATTTATATTTGTTTTTTAAAATATTCTAAATATTACAAAATACTTAAAGGTATTTTAAAATTAAAGAAACAAAGTTTCTTTTGGTAACTCCAATATAATTCTTTTAAATTCCTAATTGCATGTTTTCCTGTACATACTTGCTTTTTCCTCTTTCTTTATCTTTGTCATTCCTCAATATACTATGAATATTTGGAACTCTTTTGAACATTATTTTAGTGCTTTTATGGTCTGCCATTTTTTTCAAATGTTCATGTTCTTATTAAATGTAAACTTTGATTGTATTGTCTTTGGACTGCCTCCTTCTGAAAACATTAGTGTATGGCAAATAAATGTGTCTTGGTAGCCAAAGGTATTTAGTGATGATTTTAATAATTAAAAAATTAAATTCATATTATATCATCATTTAATATTTCTATTTTACGAAGTCTTACTGTATTTATTTGTGATGGAATTTTATTTAGTTATGTTTGAACTGAAATTAATTACATATTAATATTTTATGATTGACAAAAAGTGTGTTAAGTTATGTAATATTTTCTATCATCATCAATATTCTCCCCGTGAAAAACTTTTATATGGTTGACCTGCATTGCTAGCTGACTGCTGCTGCAAATTTTCTTACAAATCTCAGTTATTGACAAGGAAACATTATAAACAATACCATAATGCATGTTAGTCCATAGTCAAGTTTGCTTTAAAAAGTAAATAAATAAATAAAAATATTTTTTAACTGATTAGCAGAAATATTTAATTGGTTTATTTGACTAGTTAAAGCAAATTTTGAGAGAACTATGATTTGGTGTTAACATAAAATGTCAAAAATTGTTTTTAAAGATGTTTATTTTTGCTAGGATCAGTTAATATGTAAAAAAAACATAATTGTAAGTTCACAAGCATCAGTTTTTGTCTTTTTACAATTTATTAAATCATATAATGTATATATTATATTTAATAAAACCAAGAGCCTAATTACAAATATTTTCTAGTGTTTTGACTCATAACCAGGCTATTTACACAGCAGAAATTTCAAATATTACAAGATAGAATTATAGAAAGTTTTAAACATGAACTCATTGTCTTTTAAGAATACCAAACTTGTGAACAGACAAACCATTGGTTAATGTCATATATTAAATAAATCTATCAAAACAAAATTTTTTAAAATCAAACAAAATAAATTATTACAGATGTTAAAATTAATTTTTAATAATCTTTAGGTTAAAACATCACTTACAAAAAATAAACTTTTAATATTTGTCAATATTTCCATGATCAGTCTATACTTAAGATATGCAATTTCATTTCTGTAGCTATAAAACAATCATTTCAATTTTTTCCTTTTTATAACTCATTTTCTTGCTACCTATACGGCAGTATTTCTTAACCTTTTTCTCATCATGAACTGCTAAAATTATGGATAATTTTACAGAGCAGAAATTATGTGTGACTATGAATCATTCTTATCTAGAGTTACTGTATATAACAAATGTATATACAGTAACTCAGGTGACATTTAAATAGTAATCTAATGTGCCAGAGTCAGTACAGTCAAATATTTTTCTGCTGGCAGGCAAAATTTTTTTGCAAACCAGCATCAGTCTATGGATCAACTGTTAGGAAACACTGCTCTAAGGCAACAGTTGGCAATCGGAGAAAATTTTGGTGTTCCGTGGAGTAATTTGGGCATTAATCAACTGAAGGTTACGCAATGTATTACGAAAGAAATGCTAAATGCTTAGTTCTTTTTTCACTTATTGGGGGTTTCCATTTGAATCTAAAACCAAACACGAAGTGACTGCTATCAATAAATAATGAACAATAAACAATATTGTGAGTGCGATAGTTGTCTTTCGCAGAAAAGCACTAAGAATCCATAAACTTATTTCAAACAAGCAGCAACGAACTTTAGGTTTGCGTTAATTTGTTATAATTAAACATAAGAGTTTCATATTAATATAGTAAAATTGAATTTTTATGATCATTATTATACTACAGATTTTGTATTGTTTAAAAAAATTCATGATAGTGGTCCGCGGGATTCAAAATTGTGAGTTTAGTGGTCCGTGAGGTCAAAAATGTTGCCAACCACTGCTCTAAGGCTTCTAAGCTATATGTGCCTTTATTAACAGATGGTTCATCTGTTCTTGAGTTTGGCATTCTTAAAAGATTTTAGAATAAATTTAGATTTAAACTTTTTAAAGTTCTAATTTATAATTTTATACTATAAACAAACACTTCTGATAATGAGTTAAGGACTTAAAAATATATAGAATTTGTAATTAATTAGGTTCTGTAATAAAGCAGAATTTCCTTAGTTTTAAAAATTGGAGATTAGTCTTAAGTACTCAATAAATTTTAGTGTAGTTTTTATGTTATGTTTGTCATTCTAGGATCTACAATGAACTGAAAAACCAGTGATGTAACAAGATTCAATTTATGGATGCTTTTGTGATGTTCTAGAGACATAAGCACTGTGCTACTGATTCCTTTATTACAGTAATGTATTGCATGTTTTTGCTTTTTATTTGTGTTCAAAACAAATAGTTATAGACACTTAAAATTGTATAAAATTATTTTTTTTTATTGAGTAATGAGAAATTTCTCATTCTTAGTCAATCTCATTCCTGCAGTTTGTCAGTATTCACTACACAAAACTTTCACAATCTCTAAGACTACATATTTTGTTTATAAATTTGTACTTTATTGTGCACCTCATTTGTAGGATTTGATATCTAAAATATTAATCTGAATGTCTTATTTTTATGAATAAACTTTAACTTTCTTGGTAAATCATTTTTATAATTTTTGTTGATTATGTTTTTGTTGTGTAATATGAAAAGAGATGCAAATTAAACAAAGTTATGAACTTGGACTTTCCTTTAAACCTTTTCTTTATCCAGAATAAATAAAAATGATAAGCTCTCATTTATTGACCAATTTGCTTAACAACCAGTTGTAGGAATGAAACTTGGTCATTAAGTCAGGAGTCACTGTAGTGTAACAATAAAATACATAAATTTCACAACAGGTTGGTGTGTTACCATCTGTTAAGAAGTTTACTAATTAAACAAACCTTTAATTTTAATTAAATTAGAATTGTTTGGAAAAGAAGAGTAGCTCCCGTGTACAGTACCTAGCAGGTATGGTATTAATTCAATTTTTTTTTTTTTTTTTTTTTTTTTTGATTATTTCCATGTTCATTAACTTTTCATTTCACAATCTTTTGACATTGCAAAAATATTCTTACAATATGCATACATCAATATTCATTATTACTTTATTTCTGCAGTTTATACAGTTTTATATAATACTATGTTTTAAGCTTCATAATGATTTATTACTTAAAATCATAGCTTATATAATGTCATAACACTTCATTATCAAAGTAAATCATATACTGAAAATAAAATGGAATATATAAATCTTTGAAAAGCCAATTGTCAAAAAAGCCAAAATTAAGTTATGATTTCAATATTTATTTATAGTATGGTTTATAAACTACTTTATTAATTGGAACAATTTGATAATTTTTGGCACTACAGATAGATGGAATTTTCATCTATTAATGATTGTAACAATTATATAAATTTTTATAATTAAATTAATTTGGAAAATCTGAAAAAGAATAACAGAGCAGTACTCAAATCCACAATTCTTATGTATGTATGTATATTACCAATTATACCATCTAAACAACAAGAAAATTAATTTCTTTTCAAATTACTGTAAGTTATTTTAGCATCTTTTGGAGTCTACACTCAAAATAAATAGTATTTATTTATTGCTATACTCAGAGACTAACGTTTATATAATTATAATTCAGAATTTAAATAGTCTGGAAGGAATTCATGTTTAAATAGTATCATTTACTGGTAATTTAAATGGTATACTTTGTAACATATTTGTGTATGTGAAGAAATTATGGATTTAAGCTTTGGTCTATGCCTTATTTATTTTCTCCAGACTTGCTAAATTAATATAAATATATAAATTTGTGAAATTCTAATTATGAAATTCAGTAACAGATGCAACATCATTTTATCTGTAGCTTCAAATTATTATTATTATTTTTTAAATATCAAAATAATCTGTTAATCAAATTATAAATAAAAATAAATCATAACTAATAATTGTAATTTATTACGTAATGTTTCATACAAACTTAAATCGGTGTTTCAAAAATGAAAATACATGAAACTTTACACCAAGTTATGAATTATCAGGATTTAAATGCCATTTTCAGATAATAAATATATTATTTATTTAAGTAGAAATGCTTTGTCACTTGCATGGCCATCTTCACCTAACCACAAATACAAATAAATTACATAAGATATAACTTTGAATTTAAAATTCAAACTTTTGTTAAATAAATAATTTGATTACTCGAAAATAGCAGTTTAAAGATGTTTATTTGTATGTTTAGCTAATTCTTTCTTAAACATATTTAAAATTATTTGAAACAATCAGCAATGTTTGACTAAATTATCTTACTAAATATAATTTTACTTAGACTTTAATATAAATATAAATAATACTTAGTAAAAGCAAATTTGTAGCTTTATCTTAATATTTTTAAATTTCAAAATGATATTTTTTTGAATCAGTATATAATCCGTCTTCAGAAGATAATCAATACTTTTAAAGGGTTTTAAAAGAGTCTAAAATAGATTATATACTGAATCAAAAAGCATTAAATCAAATATTAATCAAATCAAATATTTAATAGTTAAATAATTAAATCAAATATTTAATAATAATTAAATAATAATAATTATAATAATAATTAAATCAAATATTTGAAAAGTAAAGGATGGGAATGAATTTTTGTTTTTCTTCAATAAAAATAGAAGATATTTTTGATATAAAATATATTTATTTAATTGTTAAAATCATTTAACCATATTAACATATTTCGGTTAATGTTACTTATGGTTCCAAGATGGTGGCTTGTCTGATTCCAGCAAGGAAACAGTGGGGATGAACGTTCTAACCTAACCTAACCAAACCTATTCTAATAATTTTGTTGGTAATAATTATGGTAATTTATTAGAATAGGTTAGGTTAGAACATGCGTCCCCACTGTTTCTCTTTTTCTATTTGCTGGAATCAGAGACGAGCCGCCATCTTAGAACCATAGGTAACATTAACCCATATTTCTTATGCTAAATTCTTTGGTATGGTTAAAGGACTTGTAATATGGTGAAAGAGCTTGATATTTATTATTTTTTTTTACTTTTAATTATAATTTATAAAAGAAAAAGTTATTAACAATCTACAGACAGATTACACATATGATGATTATCTTGAAAGCTTTAGAACATTTTAATTTGTACAGAAGAATTAGAATAAAATATGTTAAATGTGAGCGTTAATAATGCATGTTTTAAGAGCAAAAATGTCATACACTTATGGATTTTATATCTTTTATTCTAATTACACAGTTATGAAATAGGAGTAAGTTTTCAGAATAATTAATTTGCAAATTAACTAATATTTGAAAGAATAAATTTTTTTTATTTTTTGTTTGATTATTTTGTAGCAAAACAATTAGCTTATTTTTGCATATTCATAACATGTTTTTATTTTGACATTAATATATACATTATAGATATAATGAATTTTATCATTTTGAAATTGTTTCATATGTTCAAAAATAGTTAAAATAAAGACAAGCACTAAATATTATGAGTAAAAAAAATATACAAGATGTATCCACATTACTATATAAAATGTGATCACATATATGCCTGAATATCTATACAATGTATATACAATAACTGTGGAATTAATAAATGAAATATTTTAAACAGTAAAATACTGAAAGTACACTACAGGTACTCTTCACTTTACGACCAAGTTCCGTTCCAACGACTGCGTTGTTAAGCGAATTGGTCGATAAGTGAGGAGCTTGCGCCAGGAATATAGGATCGTTGTAAAATTATACAAATTATGCAACAAACTTCAAATTTATTCATAAAAAGACTATTATAGTATGCTATTAGCCTATTATAGTACTATAAGACAATTATAGTATGCGCAAGCCTATTATAGTAAGCTTAGTGCACATGTCACCATTCACCACTGATCAACACCCATGCTGAGAAAGGGGATTCCCCGAATTGCAGGTCGAAATTCGATTGGTCGTAAGTGCAAGTGGTCATTAAGCAGATAGGTTGTAAAGTGAGGAGTACCTGTAAACCCTTGCTAATTCAGACAAATAGACTTGAAGACTGAGTTAGCAGTGTATTCTCTCAAACAATGTGAAAAATGAGAATGTGGATGTACAGTACAGTAATTTGTTACAATTAGGTCTATACAGAAGTTTTATTGAGCTAAGATTAAATTGCTGAATTTTAATTTATCTATTGTCAAGAAATTTTAAATTACTGTTTCAAAAAAATTTGTCCAAGTTATGTAAAATCTGAGTTAATGGAGGTTTACTGTATGTATTAAAAACATGTCAGGGTTGTTTACTTTATTTGCTTGAGAATGCTATTTACATTTTACTGAGTTATATTTGTCAGTCTTGTTTTTGTTTGTAATTGTGATTTATATTATTATTGTTATTGTTTGATTAATCAACATGTACATCTTTCGTAGAAATTTTCATTATCAGGTATTGCTTGGAAACTGTTCTATTCAGAAGTTAAAATAAAATTTATATATAATATATATATTTTATTTATATATTTATCTGAGGAATCTCTTTGCAGTCATATGCAGAAATTATTTGTTTGAGTTATTTATATTTGTTGACATCTTGTTTTTTTGTTATTGTAATTTATATTATTATCGTTATTGTTTTTCTAATAAATATAATAATATATCATCATAAATTTATATTTTCTTAACTGGAAAAAATTTTCAGTTTTTTTTAGAATATAGAAATTAATTCTCTCATTCAAAGCTATGTTGTTTTAATTATTGGCATAAAACAATAAGAAATTATATATGTTATTGATTTGAATACAATTTAAGTAAAATCTTACATTCAAATCAATAAATTGCAGAAACAATGTATGATTTTTATAATTTTTTATTTGAAAACTTAATTTTTTAATTTCATTATTTATATAATACAAAATGCTTTTTAAAATTCTTGTTAATTTTAACTCATTATGACATGACATTTTTAGTTTTCTGTTTAACATTAATGATATAGATGAAGTTAGAATAATTAATTTTACATTCTCATTAAAAATTATTTCAGGTTCACTACTAATAATCTAGAACAGTGGTGTCCAAACTTTTCAATTTGCCAGTCAAATTGTGCATAAGTTGTATGTAGGTAAGCCGTAAAATTTCTGCATATTCCAGATGTAGGCCTATTTCTATCGTTTGTAAGTGGTGTGTCCAATATGTTTGCAGGTTAGATTAATGTATACCACAAGTCAGATTTGGCCTATAAGCCATAGTCTGGGAACCACTGATTTAGAATATTTTTGAATACTAAATGGTACATATGTAAATAGTTATATAAATTATTTAAATATACATATTTGATATTTTACAATAATTCAGAAATTTAGTTACAGTATACTTCTGCAGATAAGACAACATATAAAATCAAAATGTTATAGTTTTAGCATATATCTGTCCTATAAGACAACCCGTGAACTATCAGACTAACAGCCTATGAATTTAGTTTAGATCAGCGATCATTATCTGGATAATAATACTGTATGGCGTATATTGAATTATCATAATTAACTGTATCATAATTTTTGGAATAAACAAATTTTATTTTCTTGCATCTGGCAGCACTGCCTTGCAATTGTTGAAACATTCGCACTGATTCAGGCATTTGGGTAATGACTTTGACTATTCACAAAAACGTCATATGGGCTATTCTATTTTATAAACATGGCCTACTTTCTACTAGTAAATAATTACAGTTTGTCCATTTTTTATAATGATTTTAATTTATATATATTTTAATCTAATTTTTTTTTTGTATCTGTCCTATAAGACAACCCTGGATTTCGGGGCCCTTTTTGATGATTCAACTATCATCTTATCTGCAGAAATATACAATATACAAGAAAATCAAAAATAAATATATAATCAAAATATTAAATTAGATCAAAATGAACAAAATACTGTCTTCTTGTTATCATGCAATTAGAATAAATGTATTTAGTGATCCCATAAAATATATTTTGTTTGCTCTTGTTAGAAAATTCAAATCTGTTTTTCATACAGAGAAAAATAATTATTTTGAAGATGAAAGTATAATATTTCTAAAGAACTTTTAAAGAAAATTTAGATGCCTCATAAATTTTTAATGAACATGTATGAAATTAATATATATCAAATGACAATCAGAACTGGCATAAAGGAAGTAACTTTTTGTCACAGTTGCATACAACAAATATATGAAAGGTGGAAACAAGTAATGGAGTAAAGAAGCATCCGATTTCTTCCTTCTTTGAAGATGGCATTTTTTCCTAAATTTTTTAAAATGCCTAAAGTAAGAATGCATTCAATAAATGAAACTAGTCTTATTATTGAAAAGTGACCAAGATCAAAGTTAACGTCACATAATTTAATTATTTAGAAAAATAGAAATGCAAATAATTCATAAGAGATCTTTTCTTAAGACTTATGTTGTTAGTTTCTAAGAGATGGGAAGTAATATATTATTAAAATAATTTAAGGAAAAAAATATGAGAATACCAAAACTGAACTAAGATCCAGTGGAGAGAAGACAAGATTCAATATTGTAACATGTTGAAGAAATCTTTAGATTACATAATTTTGAATAGAATGTAATGAAAAGGGATCTACAAAAATAAAATTACTATCATTTTTATTCTGATATATCTGCCTGTATAAAGAATGTTTTAAAAAATTTATTAAATGAAGTTTATCATACTACTATAATAATGGATTATTAATGCTTACAATTTTTATCTCTACATATTAATATTATATGTATTATAGAATTTTGTAGAATTATCTCCAATTTATATAAATATTGAAGATAAGTTTAATTCTAAAGGGACTTATGAACATATTTGAAATTAATGTACACAAAAACACTGAAAATTTTTTCAGCATTTTTGTGTACAGATAAATTTAATTCTCTTCAATAAAATGGCATTAATTATAAAAATTGAAATTCCTATCATATTTTTGCTATAAAGTTTCATGAGAAGGGTGTTCAGAAAATAATTTATGAATTAAAATAAACTAATACATAATTTTTGAATAAATGTTTTATTGATATATGTGGTGTATATTTGTTTATGAACAAAATCATGTAACATTTAATGTGTAACCAAGAAATCAAATTTTAATTAAAAGACCTAAATATTTAAAATAAAGCTAAAATTTGGTTTGTTTTTTATATTTCTATAAAATTGTTATTTTAGTTTACAATTACTACTGTTTCACTCTTGCAATTATTAAGAAATATTTGAATATTTTAGATGGAACTATAAAGAAAATTCAGAAGAAGAAACGATATTCACCAATATGTCCAGTGTGTCTAAAACTGTTTTGTACTCAACAAGCCCTCAATATACATATGAACAGTCATCGTGCTGTCAAATTAAAATATCGATGTGACATCTGTGATAGAACTTACACTTGCCTAACTAGTCTTTCTCGACATAAGAAGATTCACGAAGGTTCTTATCGACATGCCTGTCATCTGTGTTCAAAAAAATTCATTTATTTGTCTGCTTTACAAACACACTTAAAAACAAATCATACATAATTGAATATCACATATATTGAAAAATTTTAATATTTATTCAACTTAAATTTGTAATTACAAAATTGTTGATTTTAAATAAATAGAGAGTTAAATTTCTATGTTTTATTAATTGTATAAATGCACAAACTTGCATATTTTTTAATGTTCTAATTTTAATTTTTTTTTCTTTAATTTCATTATTAATTTTAAAAAATTTAAGTGAAATATCAAATTTGAAAATTTAGTATGGTGAATAATAATTTTTTATTCAATATATATCTGTTTTATAATGTTTGACTAAATTTTTGTTTACAAAGAAAACAGTCTTTTATCTAATATTAAATACCTAATAACGATTTTAGTTATAAGTTATTTTAAATCTTAATTACAAATTGTAATTGATTAACTATTTATTAATAATACCTAAATTATAGAGATTGGTGTTTTAGCTTTAAAAATATATTCATTTAATGTTTATATCTGTTGTTATATTATTAAAATAGTATATAGATTTAGATTATATATAAGAAACATTGATGTAAATTAAGAATTTAATAAATAAAGTAGAAGTGTTTTTAAATTCAAAGAATTTGGCTTTAGAAACTATAAAGAACTTTGATGTGGATCAATTATTTCTTTATTTTTCATGTAGAATGAAAATATTCAATTTCAAATTTCCATGTAGTAGGAATTCTTCTGTGTAGATAATGAATTCTGATATTGAAAGTTTCTCCTAATTTTTAAAATATTTCAGATAGGTATATAAAAATTTTTTAATATTTCATATGTTAAGAAGTCAAAGGAATGGCTACTTTTTCTATTTTCACAACAAAAATTCAAAATTATTTTTCATTATATGTTACTTTTATATAATTTAAAATTTAGGAATTTTGAAAAAATGATTTTAAAAATTTTTTCATAAGTAATAATTTTTACAATTTAATATTATTCATATTTTAAACAGTAGTTTAAAGACTAAATACTTCCTTCAGTCAATAAGTTCTGAGATAGAGGTTGTAAGAAATTATTTATTGGAGGAAAAGAGAATTACACAATACCACTTTCAAAATACTACTCTTCTGCAGCTATGCACTTCTACCAACATCTGTATAGTACCACTGCTGGAAGCAGTCAGCAAAGCCATTTTTGCAACCATTTTGAGAGTCATCATCATCACTGCTTGAACCTTGTTAGATGTGAAATGTTTTATACAAAATGTTGACATATTCTGAAATGCTTTTGTGACACTATTTGACAAAAGCAACCAGAGTTGTGGGCTTCAAAAAATTTGTAACTTCATCATGATAATAAATCAGCACATTGATCTATTGTGGTCATGGAGTAATTGTTTGGGAATAATGTGTTCTTGTCTCTGACCACCTTACTCTCTAGACCTAGTGCTTGAAAACCTCTTACTTTTCTCCAAGATGAAGGAACGACTGAAAGGTGGACATTTCACATCATCTTTCAAGGTTCAAGCAGCCACAATGGTAGCTCTCAAAGTGGTTACAAGAAATGAGTTTGCTGACTGCTTCCAGCAGTGGCATGAACATTGGCAGAAATGCATCTATGTAGAAGAGAAGTACATTGAAGATGATGATGTGTAACTTTCTTTGTCCAATAACTAATGTCTTACAACCTTACTCTCAGAACTTATTGACAGAAGGGAGTATATAAAGACATTTTAAATGTAAATAGATTTTAAAATAAATAAATAAGCCTAACAGTCTAAGCATCCATGATGATTATAAATACTGAATGAGAAATGAAATTTCATACAATTTTAGTTAAGAAAACTTTTAGTACTTTATACTATTTACAATATATTATATTTTATATCACCATAACAATGATAGTGTATAAATGATATTTAATGAGCATCATCATATGATAAAAATATATAAAATGTAATAATAAATAAATGTTTTTATAGGTTCAATTGGAACATTTAAATCAATTGATAAAGCCAAGAAGAAATCAACTCAGTGTCATATATGTAGGAAAGTATTTTCTACTCAAAGTAACTTGACAACTCATCTTAGCTGTCATCGTGCTGTGAAAGACAAACATAGATGTAAAATTTGTGGACAGGCATATACCTGGTTAACGAATCTTTATCGTCATATGAAAATTCATGAAGAATTTTATCATCATGTTTGTTATCTGTGTTCAGAAAAATTTATATCCTTAGTAGCGTTAAGAAGACATCAAGCTAGAAAACATCCTGGTGTTCCCACGTGAAAAAGTTTCATAGGAAACCAATTTTAATTTTAAACAATGTAATTTATAAAATCCTTGTACAGTATTATAAACTTTTATAAAGAACTTCTAAATTCTTGCAGTATGTATATATTGTAAAAAAAACCTCAAAGATCTCAATATTTTTTCTATTTTTTAGAATGTCAAATAATCAGATCTGTATTTAACAGACAGCTTTTAAGATATTAATAATCATGAATATGATTCATGAAAAAATAGTTTCTACTATTTTTATGATTTAAAACTTTTATATTTAATTGTAGTTGTATTTTTTCACAATAAATCGGAATTTTTCAGCAATGTAAGACTTTATTATTATTATAAAAATTTAATTTTTCGGTAATAATAATGAAAATTCTGTCCGTTACAATTATTTCGAGATATGCATTACACATTAAATGTGTCATGTTTCATTTCAGTGTGTTTTCAGAGAGCTTGTTAAAAAACGAGGTTTAATTCAATTTTCCAACAAACAATATTTACGTAATTTTTTACGATGATGATTTCAAGTCGAGACAGCTAGACGATGACGTCTGTGGACAATAAATTTTTCGTAGTAAAAGTTTCGAAACACTAATAAATCTTAGTGGGTGAATAAAGGGCCGGATGACCGAGCGGTCAAGGCAGCCTGCCGCCCTGGGGGACCCGGCATCGAATCCGGACGGGTTGAAAAATCCCCAGGAATTTTTCGGAGGGGTGGTCCGTCCGGATATGCCTGTCCCCGTCCCTCACCACCCGGCCGCCCATTGTGGGCTTGGCCGAACCCATAATGGGCTTGCTATAAGAGGCCCTCTTAGTGCCTACAGGGCAGAAAGAGTTACAAAAAAAAAAAAAAAAAAAAGTGGGTGAATAAAATATTTGCACATTCTGATTGTTGTTGGAATTCAATTTTAAATGATAAATTTTTAAACTAATAATTTAAATAAGACAAATAATATAATTATTATTTCAAAAGTTTCTCAAATATAACGAGGGGAAAAAACAAAAACTACAGTAAATAAATGGCACAAGCATTTCTGACGCTTCTAGGCAAAGAAAATTTAAATGCTTTTACGTATTTTATAGAGAGAGTTTTGTCTATACATATACAGTGAAAACTGCTTAGGCGACCACCTGCATTCGACGGGCACCTGTCAAAAAGGGCAAAAATTTCTGGCACGGAATAGTTTATACATAGTCTTCGTTTAAGTTACCTGTATTAAACGACCACCTGTGTAACGCGACCGCGGGCATTGATTTTTGATCCGAAACAACATACAACTGTAATAAGTGACCACTTCCGCGAATATATCTGGTCTAAACTATTGTTCGAACCCATCTCAACAATGCTTCCCCCGCCTAGTATAATGAGTTAGTCTAAACTCTTGTTCGAACCCACTTCGGGCACTTCTCCCACCCTTGAAATAGTCTATCAACAAAGGAAATTCATTTCAGTTTGTTCGAAATTGTCCGAAAACGAAAAAAATGCAAAGTGCTGTCGTTAGAAGATCGTGTTAAAGTTATCAGAAAAAGTGAAAATGGTTTATCACAGCGGGAATTAGCGGCAAAGTTTAACTGTGGGAAAACGCAATACCACAGTTAAACTTCGCCGCTACACATTCCTACAGTTTAACTTCGCCGCATTACAATAAACTGTGTTTATTGTACTGTAGGTTGTCCACAGCAATTTATTGTATTGTAGACCTACAGTATTTTCCTTAGGGGTATAAAAATATTGTACACGATCCAATTAATCGGCTGATCTCAGCGTTTGATAAAATTTATTTTTATTTTTATACGCTCATATACAGTACATGCAGTGGCGTAGCTAGGGTGGGGCAAGTAGGGCACGTGCCCCGGGCGCCTTTCAAAGGGGGGCGCGCAAAATCGCCAATGATTAAATTGAAAAATCAAAATAAATCAATTCATATCAAACAATCTCGTCCGCGACTCACGCGCTTCGCGAATGAGCGAGAGGGAATGATTGGTGCGCGCAGGTGGTGCACTGCTCGTTCAAATTCGACACTTCTCGCGCAGTTGTTTATTTTGTTTACATGTGATTTGCGATTCTGATTTAAATACTCCCGAGAGTGCGAGCGTTATTGAAGCTACTTGATTTGTTATCTAATTGTCAATGTCGGGATAGAATCGTCTGGACGTACGATTCCCGCCTTTTCTTGTTTCTTTTTATTTTATTTCAAATTGGTCGACGCTGCGGAAGTCGGTTGGAAAACGACCAGTAGTTTTGAATCCACGATCGTTGATTGTCCGTGGATTATCAGACCATAGCCGGGCTTACGATAGAGCTAGGTAGCGCTGATCGGTTAATCAAACTTAACTTCAATCCGTATAAAAGGTTTGAGTTTTGGCGGGGAAAAGGGGAGTTGGCCAAACGGACTGTTTTATTTAGTGTATCTGTTTTTTATATTAAGATAATTTACGAAGAGCGCAACTTTGATGTGTGCCCTAGGCGCCATTTTCGATTGCTACGCTTCTGAGTACATGTGCAATAAATCTACCTACGTTTCTGTATCAACCTACGTTACTTTCGATATTTTTAGAAAAATAATATCCAAGTAATTTTCACACGCAAAATATTCAAAAAACAATAAACGCATTAACGCAAAAATCAGTTTTACAGGCAACCTTCCTTTTTCGATTTCGCCATTGTCATTGGACAATCGCGGAATGTAATGAAATCGTATTATGAGAAAAAATAATAAAATCGTTTTATTGTTAATTAATAATTTTTCTTATTGTACTTAAGAAAATATTAAATATTAAAATACAGTATTTTTAAAGTTAAAATAAGATTAAACTAACGAAAACCAAAGTGATAGAGAGATACCACGCACTTGTATATCGATGAAGTAATACATGTAACTGAGGAGCGAACGAAAAGAACCAAGTTGAATTAAGTCGGGAGAAAGAAAGTGTGCATTATAATCGAGAAAATGCGAGTATTGTATTAACCTTTAAAATATTGGTATTAAATCTGTTTTATAAAGTCACGATGACTCCTGTAAATCGAGTTATCCGATAAGAATAAAATACCAATATACCAATAAAATACCAATACCAATATAGCTCTATTGTTGAAAAACTTCGTGTATTTTTGCTCACCTCGAGTTTTGCTTAGTTGAAATGGTTAAAAAGTGCGCAAAATAAGTACGGTATTACAGCACCACCTGTATTGTACGACCACCTGTCTAAAAGACCACTTTTTGAAGGAACCGTGGGTGGTCGCCATAGACAGGTTTTACTGTATACACAAGCACGCGTATACCGACACGTGAATATCTATAAAAACTAGCGTGTTTCCGGCGTTACTCAGGCTTTTCAGGGAATGGAAAATTCGGTTGGAAGAAGATGATAAAAATAAGTATCTTATTTGTTAGTATCCTTAAGTAACTAAAATTTACATTTCTTGACAATGAAACTAAAACAAAAAATTGCTCGGGCTAAAGTTAACAGGGTGTGGACTTTATGGGTGTTTGAGTTTTCGAAGAATATGTATTTTTCTTATAATGGTTCGAAGAATATTCGTGCTAAATTTGGTGCGAATACATCGAATAGTATAGAATCCTTTATCTAACAAACACATAATAAGTTAGCAGAGGGTAGGTTTTAGAGTAGGAATTCTACAGTATTTTTTCCAGGGTGTAAAAGAATATGCCAAGTTTGGCGAGGATGCATTGAACGGTATAGAACCCCTTGCCTAGCTCGATCGGGGAAAGGTCAAAAAGCATACCATGACTTAAAACCAGGGATGGGGAGTCGGTAGAAAAATATACGACTCCAGAATCGGTATTTTTTAAAATCGATTCAGACTCGTGATTCCTTTCACTAAGACACTACTAGTAAGACATTAGTAGCTTTAATATAAATGAATTAGACTGTAATAAACTTTTTGACAAAAATAGAATTTTTATTTATTTTATACAAAAATTACCAATATAACATTTAAGAAGAATATTTGAATTAAAAAAAAAAAATAATCTTAAATAGTATTTATGTTTACGAACTGGAAGAAAAAAATCTTTAGTTTTTCCGAAATCTGGAATCTATCCTCTAAAGTTTAATCTCAAACCGGTATTTAAGATTATACTTTAACTTTAATTATTTATATCTTATTTATCAAAGTTAATAAAATAAAGCAACTACTCATTTTACTACTTTTCACCCATTAAAAAGTTTTAACATTACAATCTTGTTTTACAAATCTTGACCTTAAAAACGTCAAAATGATGACATTAGTGGCTTTAAAAGTTTTTTAATTTTTTAAGCATCAACGCGATGTAAGGAGTCGGGAGTCGATAAGTTTTCCTCTCCGGCTCCGACTCTCCATCTCTGCTGAAAACTGGCCCTGGTAAATAAATACCAACTTTGTCGAGCGTCTGTCTTTGAGTTTTGTTGCCCGACACAGTGGCGCGTTATACTACGGGCAAAAAGCGCAATTGCCTGGGATCTCCGCCAACAGGGGTTCCAAACCAATCTTTTATAAGAAAATATTTTCCCATAACATTCGTCTAAAGAAAAATATCGTAAGTCAAAACTGTACATGGGGGCCCCATGAAGCTATATCGCGCCATTGTCCTGTAGACTTAATATTGTATCCTTACCACTCCACCACGCCTGAACCATTGCACTTTTCTCAAATCTTTCTTCAGCAGCATCGTCTACATGGTTAGAGCTTTAATTGGATACTTGAACTGTATTTTTAGTCTTAGTCGAACAACTGAAACCCACTTTCAACTAATATATAGATAATGCCATTATAAATATTTTAAAAAATTTTTATTAATTAATATTAATTCATTTGTATACATATATGATTGATTACTCCTAATAGCTGTACAGGAACAAAATTATTACATCTTAAATACAAAAATTATGCAAAAATTAATTTTTCGGCTTTTGCTTCGGCGAAGTTTTGAATTAATTCATCTATATCAGTGATTTCCAAAGTGGGCGCTACCTCCTCTTCAGGGCGGTAAAAGATTCAAAAGCGCGATGGAAAGCAACGAGTGGTAGGAGTGTCGGAAGTCAAGGGGGACAAAAATCGTTTGAAAAAAAATATTAAAAATAAATACAGTACATGCACTAAAAGGGGCGGTAGTTACAGAAGTTTGGGAAACACTGATCTATATCGATTGTTAATGAATTACATCTATAATATGATTTGATAGTAAGTCGTTCTTGAGCCATCGTAGAGCGAGTACCGTATTTTCCGGCGTATAAGATGACTTTTTAACTCAGGAAAATCTTCTCAAAAGTCGGGGTCGTCTTATACGCCGGAAAATACGGTAAGTTTTCATAAGTTTTAATTTTGAAAAACTCCTTTCTGAATTTGTTACCAATACTGGCAATTCCGCAAAAATTCTCAGAGCAATAAACACGTTAGAATGCTATTTTCTAAATTATTTTTTCATGTGTATGACATGACATCTAACGAAGAAATATTTTCGAGATTTCGCTTTGCTATTATTTATAATTCACTAGCGAAATCTGTTCCGTCAATATCTCTAGAACAGCGGTTCTCAACCTTTTTTGACTCGCATTTGGCAATTTTCCTAAGTTTTATTTCCAATTTCTTATTTTCGCAAAGTTTTATTTCGTGTGTTTCTCAAACAATGCGGCCTTGGTCAATTAATTATACAGCATTGTACAATTACACGTAAAAAGTTTTTTTTTTTTATCGGAAAGTGTTGGAGGACAGAAAGGACAGAAAAATGTAATCGTATTTTTATTTAAAACGGAGTATCGAGTGGCATGACGTCGCCGAAAGGCTCAAGACAGAATTGAAAAAGAAATTTATATTAGATGGCTCCATGGCTCCCCAGATAGATTAATAAGATGCAGATGAAAAAATGCTGTAGAAGTGTGTGCATGAGAACGGATTTCCTTTTTACGACAATCCTAATGAAGTGTATTGTCGTAGTTTTAAGGAATGATTTTAACAATTTACAAACTTTTAATCGTCTTCAAAGTGTACAACAGGTATGTTGTTCAAAGTTCTATATGCTTATAACCAGTGGTGATATTCAGCGGGTTCGCACAGGTTCGGCCGAACCCGTTGTTAAAATTTACAGTTTTCCGAACCTTGTTAAACACACGGAACATTTCTCAGTGGTTTTGTTTTTTGTTTTTTTTTTTAAATATATTAAAATATACTTATTATACTCTGTAACACTACTAAACTAGAGCCTTATACCCCGTTTGCACCGAGCATTTCAATCTAGATTGTGAGCAAGGTCGGGGACTATGTCTTGGTGCGATCTCTCTCGACCGTTTCAATCTCGACCGAAACGAGGTTTAATCGCGATCGATTCAAGAGAGTTCTTGAAACTATATCCAGTCATAAGAGAGATCCCACAATCTCACGCGCGCGAGATAATATAAGATGGCTGTGGAATACGTGTCGGGCTATGGACAGCGAAATAAAAACGATATTGTATTTCGAGAGACGATGAGACGATGACATCTGTCTATTCAGGATGAAAAATTTCTCTGCCTAAAAAAAAAGGAAAAAAAAAAAGGTCGACAGCACTAATATACTATTGTTACCTGGTCTTCGCCCAGGGCTCGTTACGTTCCAAATACGACAGTGATTATTAGATATATCGCAAGAAAATGTATTGTATTTATTTCTAGCCAAAACTTCCATTTCGTTTGTCGGTGAATATCAGGGAAAAATTTTCTGCTAGCGAACCCTTTGTTAACTATTTCGAATATCACCACTGCTTATAACTATGTTATAAGCAGTGGTGATATTCGAAATATATAACTTGTTATAACTTGTTGTGATTCTTCCAAAAATGCCAGAATGGAAAGAAATATGAAGGACCTGTATTCATGCACACACCCACTTTAAGATGCTTTGTTAACACATCTGTTAAAACATCAATTAAAATTGTCTCGGAAAGGCAAGCAACAGAAGAGAAATTAAATTCGGCTAACGTAATATACAGAATAGAAGGTACGTTTGTAAATGCTTTTGACAACGCTCCAGATAGACTATAAAGTCATAAATTTCGAACCTTGTATATAACTGTATTTATAGATGAATATACAGTATAATAAAAAAGAAATTTTGTATTATCTGCATTCTGTGTAATTTTTAATTTTAATTTAAAGTATCCGGAAGGAAATTAATAATCATTGTGGAGTATGCAAATTTGAACAATTTTGTTTACTATTTTTCATATTGCGACATAAAAATTTCATTAATTAGCAATCAAATGAATGGATAAATCTAATTCGTATTAATTTATTGTGAACAGATTTTAAGCTCTTGGCGATATAAAATTTTTTATGCAATAATTTTATTCCCGAATTACTTGTAAATACAAGTTTTATATCTATAAAAATATTTCAGCGTATTATCTTTGAATTTCATATCGATTGGTTTAGTTTGTTTGTATAGGGCAGTGGTTCCCAACCTGTGTTCCGCGGAATACTGGTGTTCCGTAAGCATCTCCCAAGTGTTCCGTAGATTTAGTCGCAAATCGGAAAGTGTACAATCGTGTTCGAGCCGCCGAATATCAAAAAATTAAAATCATAAAATTTTCATAAACTTAAATATATATGTACGACTCGTATTTATGGAGTGTACTACTGTTTCGAATAAGATAAAGACAATGATAAAAACTGAATGAAATATGTAAAAAACATCAGGCACAAGTTTCCCATTAAAGTTATTTAGGTATATTTTTTCCTGTCTTAGAATTGGCGTTAATAATATGAGTAGAGATTTTGAATTATAACTGCTCAATTCTAATAAAATAACTGATGACAAGCTTATGTATTTCATATTAACTTAAGTAAGTGTTCCGCTAAAGAAAATTGCTCACAAAAGTGTTCCGCATCCTAGAAAAGGTTGGGAACCACTGGTATAGGGCAACGCGAAACATGGGCGATCTGCCGAGGGGATTACTCCCGGGAGGACTTTCTTTGGGAAACTGTCCCTATTTAAGTGTTACTTTATTTAATAACTTTCTCGCGGCACACCGGTTGGAAATCACTAGCCCAGACATTTGTCCCCTTCAGTATTATAGCTCCGTGTATTTAAGGCCAAGTTAGCGTTGAGTTCAACCAGCGCCATCTTATAGGAGTGCTGATCAGACGTTGAATCGTAAAGTTTGAAGCTGCTTGCGTCTTGTCTTGTCTTGTCTGAAGGTTGATATGGAGATTTCAGCCTCTTGGCAAGCTGCTTGCGTAATGTACTGTGCCCTTTATAGCTTGTGTCCCCCCTTTTTCAAAGTCTGCAGCGCCGCTGGTTGTCACATTTGTGAGCAGGGCCGGATTTACATAAGGACATTTGGGGCCTGTGCCCAGGGACCCCACAAAATAGGGAACCCCACAAAATAGGGGCCCCCACAAAACTATGTTTAAACATAATTTTTTCCTATTACTGCGACAGGCTAGTGTGGCTTAATCATGAGGGCCACAGGCAAAGAAAACCAAACCCGGGAAAAAACCTATGAAACATTGGAAACTTTCGGGAAAAAATTTTACATAGGTGTTTTTCAATTAAATTAAAATAATTCGTTTTACACAATAAAATATACATTATGTTTACAATAACCTTATTTTTAAATGAAATTTACAACTTCCTAGTTGAAATCTAGTTGAAAGTACAGTACTTTGTGTAAATTTTCTAAATCATCAAATTTGCCTACTCTTAAAGGGTGCCCCACCGAATTTGTGCCCAGGGCTCCTGGATTGGTAAATCCGGCCCTGTTTGTGAGGCCAGCTATAGAAGGAAAACCCAGTTGTCGACCGCCATAAACGATCGTGCGACCCGCCGGTCGACTTCTGGTGCCCGTGCTTAAATTTTTTTCATAACGTAAACAAAGGTCTAATAAAAAAATGTTTTATTTTCCATGACAAGTATAGAACAAATTTTATTTTAATATATGAATTTTGCTTTTCGTATTACTACATGCTGTAATAAAAAATATAAATATAAGTCCAAAACAGCTTTAAACCAACACCTTGCTTTAAATGGTCTACTACTTTCTTTTAAACTCTTTCCACCCTGTGGGCACTAAGAGGGCCTCATTGCCAGATGGCGATGCTTGGACCATCCGCCGTTCACGTTTTGAGCTGAATACGTCTCTCTCAAACCCTCTATTTTTTTGACGGGATGATACTTTCTGCTACACTTTGAGGCGTCACGTGATCTGCAATGACGTCGTGTTCCATATCACGTGATTCTTCTCATTGAAAACATAATTATAACTCTAAATTTAAGTAGATCGCTTTTAATAATACAATCTGTTTTTGTTTAAAGTTTAATACTTAACCTTTATTATTTTAAATAGAATTTTAACTATCAGTAAAAATGTAGCTATTAGTATATATATATATATATATATATATATATAAATGAAATAAATTTAAATTTTATCAAAGTAGAATTTCATATACAGCGAACAACTGCACAAATTCTTTGTGAAGTATGTGGTCTTAAATTATACTGCTTTTCTTATAAGTCGAATATATCATCAGAAATTATGGCAAGAACATTTAATATTACAACAGCTTATACTATAAAGACACTAACCGTTTATAAAGTTTGGAAAAAGAGACTGAGACTGTGTCTCTTTTTCCAAATTATCACTCTGACTAAAATGGATTCAATCCTTTAAGTCTTTGACTTAGACTTTTCTACAGTTACAACACAATTCAGCTTTCCATTATGAACTTCAAAACGTTGGCCCTGAAAAAGGCCTTTTGAGTACAGAGCTGTGAGTACAACTTCCCCGAAACTAGTAATTCGGGGAGTAAAGAAGCGAGAAAGTGGTGCAGTCGAATCGCCATGTCAGTGTATTTGTCTTTAAAAAGATATTCAGCCAAATATCTGGCCATGTGTTCCTTGCGGACACCGTACCAGGGAACGTTCGCGCGCACCTCCCGCCACGTTCTCTCGATAATGTTTGTGTAGGAGCCTGTCTGGTGATCAACAAAATTATACCTATAATCGTCAGACGATGGAAGCATTCAGTTTAAGATCATACGCCTTCCAGCAATCACTGATAACTGTTGTCCCAGAAAGCACCGCTCCTTCAAGACTGCAAGTAATGTGTGCAAGTAATAGCGTGTTTCCACCAGTACTAGAAACGTTCTTCGAGATCCCCTCTCGATATCCCGAAAGATCCACTGACCTTCGATTCTTATTGTCTGAATTTCGCCTCGTCTACGTGTATTTCGACAACCCGGCCTTCTCCTTTACGTTTCTCCATTGTGAAGGACACATCGTGGGTGAATACCTCTCTGCAGAAGGTAGTGGCGTAGCGTGGGTGTCAGCCGCCCGAAGCGGAGGAAAATTTCTCCGCCCCTTAAAATTTCGCCCCCCTTAAATAAAATACGGGGAATCCCTACAAGTCAGTACAGACGGTGTTGGTCAGTTCTACAATGAGCAAGATGTCATTATTATACATTCATTTAAAGAAAGGGGATTCCCCAGTTTCGTCACAGAATAAGTAATGAAAAATTCCCTGCTCATTTCAATCCGTCCGAATCGTAGGTGCGACAAAAATATGAAATGAAATGGTTCAAATTTTTACAAGATATTATTATTATTTATTATGAAAAAATGCCGCCTCCTAAAAGTGCCGCCCGGGGCGGGCCGCCCCTGCCGCCCCCACAACGCTACGCCACTGGCAGAAAGAGTACCAATTCACGACGGTCTTACGGGAAAGACGAAGAAATCGAACTAGCTGAAGTTGTCTCGGAGGCTTCCATACCAATAAGGTAAGAATAAGTCGCTACAGAGTAACGAGATGGAGACTCGAACGTTCGAAAAAGTTCCCGCCCATATCGACTTACTCCACTCGCAAGGTGCCGCACGTTTCTTACCTCTCCGGATTATCTTTCTGCAGTGAAATCTCTCTCCTTTCCCTCCGCGCGTAGAAGGTTGCCACACCGACCGCAATTAACTACATTTCGCCAAATGCCGTGTTGCAGCAACTCTTCTTTAATGCGGACTTCCGAGCATCCCACTGCGTCGATGTTATACTCGCAACCCAAACATACCGACACTGTAGCCATTCTGTAATCGCAGACAGTAAAGCAGAAACAAACGAAATTTTACGTGTGACGCCTTTTATAGACAATGCTTACGCTTCTCGCATTCATAAAGCGAAAAAAATTGGGCGATACAGAACAACATATCATGAAGCGAGAAATTCCCGAGCTAAAAATTTATCAATCACAGAGATTCAGATAATTCGCGCCTAAAAGATCAACCATTCGCACAGGGGCTGTCCATAGACTCCTTAAATGACGTCCACACTGGAAAGGAAGGAGAGAGTTATGACAAGTCGGCCAAGGGGGGTTGAGCATTAATGGACATCCGTTTTATTTCATTAAATTTTATAGTTTATGCATTTTAGGGCAAACTGGGATAAGGCGAGAGGGAAAGTAAAAATTTCAAGAAAAATGTGACATAATTTATGGACAGCCTCTATATAGTTAATCGGGATCTCCGGCCCTTAAGCATTCCATATCTTGTCTCAAATTTTATCTAACTCGAAATTAACGAAGGACTGACTGATGAACGAACAGACGAATGACATTGAGAATTTAAAGGTCTACAATTTTAAATAATGTTAAAAGAATTTTTAAAGTTAGAAATATAACGTTGCTATGATAATTGTTGCCAAACAATATTCTTCGCGCGTGTTCACTAGATTAAGATTAAATAAAAACCGCACATAAACTTATATTTGCACCCATTCAGTTTCTTCTTAATGTACTTACTGCTTATTATGTTATTCCACATAAGCTTACTTAAATTGTGAAAATTAATAAATTGAGTTATGAAAAGATAATATCCCATTCTTCTTGGTATCCGATTGAACTTTGAATCTATATGCTCTAAATACATGTAACATCTATTGTTTTAAATGAAACATTTCATTTTCAAACATTTTATATATAATATATATATATATATATATATATATTTATATGGAAACGCTATGTTAAAATATTCTTCATATCTACATGACCTAACAGAAGATAGAATGTATAATAAAACTAAACGTCACGCGGGTGCATATGGTGATATTTACAACCGGGTTAAAAACGCTTGATTATGAATTACGGGCGGATTCGCGACAAAATGCAATAAACAATTACGGCAGGTGTCCTATCTCAGAATTCTATCTCGACTGGCCATGGCAATAATTAGGGACCGATCGGAAGGGTAGAGGATGGAGATCACGACCAACCAGAGCGTCCGTCAGGGATGCAAAATCTTTAATTAAGAGGCTCGAATTCAAGGATAGAGGATCTTTCCCTGGTGCTCTTCGCTTATAAGGATAACCGAATCTTCTTCGCCTCACCAGACCAGAGACCTTCCGACAGAGAGGAGAAGAGGATTTTCTAAGTTCAGGAGCGCGTAGACCGGGACACAGAACTTTTATTCTAGATAAAAGAAACAATGAACTGTGTTCTTCGCCTTCTCCATCGGGGACTGTCCGTTTAGAACACCGATCCACCGTTCAAGAGCGACCAACTTGGAAAACCTCATCGCATCTCGTCCGGACACTGCGCGTCGGGTTAGTTTTATTAAAGACCAAAGGAGATCTCCTGATTTTTATAAGATGCCTTTTGTATATTAATAAACGGGTGTTAATTGTAAACAAGAGTTTGTGCCTCTGCATCTAATGCCATCACACACATACGCTGTTCACACCTTCTCGACATTCTGAATGACACCTCTTTCAAAAAGGCAGTGTTGATCTAAACGCTAGGAAATATCGGGCCCGTGATAAAACATCACTGGATCCTTCACAATAATAAAGAATAAATGACCTTCAGAAAATTTAAATTAAATAATTTTTATTGTGAAGTTAAATAATCATGTATTAAATATTGATTTAGATTTATAAATTATATTATCAGTGTACTGATAAGTAAGCAATACTTATAAACTGGATTTAATGAGGTCAGAAGCACTTAACTATGCCATTAATATCCAGTAAAATAACATACTAAATAATAAAAACAAACCTTTTCGACGACTTTTTCAATGTACAGAACTTGTACTGATTCAAAAAATGTAATTAATAAACTTAATATTTAAAAAAAAATTAAATTTCGAAATAATTTATTCAATTCTATTATTAATTAATACAAGACTAAAGTTGAATAATGCGATTTTATATTTACAAATTTATAATTTAGATTATACGCATTTCATCTGAATTTTGAAGTACAGTAATTCGATTATTATTTCATTCAGTTTTTTTTAATTTGTTTTGTTTTGTGAAAGATTAATTGTCTTTGTCAAATCGTGTATGGAAGAGGTCTTATGGTAGAAGGTTACGTAATATCAGAAACGAAAGTAGTGTAACGTTTCTCAAACTGTAGTCCGCGTACTCTTAAAAACCGAAAATGTGTTATCTTGGGTCGTCGAGCTGTCAGAAAAAGATTTATATTTAAAATCATAAAGGTTAAGTATTAAACTTTATACAAAAGCATATTGTATTATTAAAAGCGATCTACTTAAATTTAGAGTTATAATTATGTTTTCAAAGAGAAGAATCACGTGATATGGAACACGACGTCATTCCAGATCACGTGACGCCTTAAAGTGTAGAAGAAAGAAAAAATCCTTCCGTCAGAAGAAATCGTCGGCGGTCACGTGATCTACTGACACCGAGCGAGGTCACCTGACACGATTTGTAAGCGTCCGCCTCCAATGTGCTACTCCGCGATGTAAACAAGGTTATGCAATGGCGGCTTCCACCGTGTGTAGTTGGTAAGTAATCGTTGGAGTTTTCGTTTATAGCTCTTATTATACGCATCGTCCCCAAAAATTTCTATCTGTTTAGGACATGTTTGCTGGTGAGGTCTCTTAAGAAAGCAAAATTAGGAAAAAACGCGCCATGTATTAAAAGTAAACTTCTTTACCAAAGCAATGCTTTCAATTTATCTATCTATTGTAAGTACTATTTTCCCCTGGAGTTTCACGGTAGAAGCTCTCCGGACCCCTTTTGGGTAGCTGAACCCCTTTTATTGATTCTCAAAATTTACTTCTTAAAACTGCGTGTTTTTTAATAGGAATTCGAAGAGATAATTCTTGTTTATTTGTCATGAAAGTGGAAAATTATTATTTATTGAATTTAATATGCATGACCATTTAATTATATAATATATCACTATGTCTTATTAAGGTGCATACAGTATACTTTTGTCAAATTATAAGAAATTTATTTAAAATTATATTTTTTAATATTTATGCTTTCTTTCCAGATTTACTTTTTCAAAATCAAAATTCATACAAATATAATGTTTTTATTTATAATGGAATGAAGTTATCATCATGAATTAACAATGACTTTTATATTTAGTATTTTAAATAGAAAAGTTATGAAAAATAAACAAAATTTAATATAAAGAAATAAATATATATCAGATTTTTACAGTTGATTTGTTGTTTAATTAATACAAACTTCTAAGATTAATAATGTCAAAAAAAGTTAAAATTTAAAAAGTTTGATATTACAGCAGAAATATTACTAAAGTAAATTTTCCTAAGTTATAAGGTAAATGATTTTAATTATTTTTTGCTAAAAATATATTAAAATAAACAATGAAATACTTAATTCTCTGTTAAATGCTATGGTTAAAAAAATGAATGATAGAGACAGAAATTCTTAGACAAAATTATGATAAACTTTCATATTTTGGTTTGATAAGTTTCTGATTCATCATTTTAATATACTGTACTTAAGTTATATGCCTATGTATGCCTTAAATATATGTACTGTACTTACATGGATATTAATAAAAAGGTGTATATTTTTGAAGTTATTAGCTAATTGATAACAAGTTGCTGATTTTTGCTTGTTTTATGTTTGAGATTATTAATACTTTTATGTTGATAAGATTTCTTTGATATTCAGGGCATCTACTGTCTATTATTTTAAGAAGTATTTTAATAGAAATCATCATGAATAAAAATATTGTAATTTATACAATTTGTACATTAGTAGAATGTACTAAAATAAGATGTTTTTGAATTTGGGATGAATTTCTTGTTTGTAAAATGAATATATTCAAAAATTAATTTATAACTATTAACAGAAAAGATACTAGGTGCATCACTTGGTAAAATGGTTTTATCTGGATAAGCATACTGATGTAGTCTGTTTCAAATGAAATACATTGTCATGGCTTTCTTGTCCAGTTGTATTAAAGCTGCTTTGAGGCATGATGATGATGATGATAAAAATTCTTATTTAGGTATTATAAATCAGAATCCAAATGTTATGCAAAATATTGCAGTTTGATAAAATTACTTAAATCAATTATCAAAAGCTAGTATACATATATAATTAATTGAGAGTATTTTTCTTATTATTTTTATCTCTGCAGATTATCCATGCTTTTTTATGTCTCAGTAAAAATATACATTAGGAATACAAATATTAACATTACAATAATAAAAAGATGTGTGTTATAACACCATTTTAAACAGCAAGAGTTAGAATTGTTAGAACTGCTTCCAGAAAGTCAAGGCATAAATTAAATGGCCTAACACATACAGTAACTGCAGTTGATCCTTGAACAATATAACTTTACTTGAGTGTGTATTATTTATTTTTTTTTAAAATTAAATAAGTTGTAAAATTATTTGAAGAAAATATTTTGAATGATTTTGAATCATCCTTATCAATAAATCATTAATATTGCAAAATTAATGATGATTTACAATGACATCTAGCTGGCAATCTTTATTCACAGCTAACAATACAGTAAAACTTGTGTAAACTAGTATCGTGCTATACTAAATATGTAGTTAACTGCTGTTGCTTTTATGTTGAACCAATGAATACGTTGCATAAGAATCTAACAACACGTGGATATAGCTTTAAGATATATTTAATTTTTATCCTTTTCAAAAAAGTTTTGCTTTAAAATTTAATGAATATTTTTCAATACACTTGCAAATTCTTTTTAAGATAATTTGAGAATAATATTTAAAAAATTTATTTTTATATTTTTTTTATATATAAACTATTGTATATATAAAAGTTTGTGTGTACTGTACATTAATTCTAAAATATTTGTCTTATAAAACTGTAACTTTGGATAGAGATTTTGGTCACGTACTGAATCTAAATAACCACATTATTAAGATATAAGATTTTATATATTTCTATTTGTCATATAATTTAATTTTTATTATTTAAAAACAATTTTTGGGTATTAATTTGCAAAATGAAGGTAAATTAAACTTCAGATACTAAATCAGTGTGGTCTAGCAATCTGGAAAACTTGAAATTCACAGAAATTTAGATTGTCTAGAAAAGTCAGAGAAATGCTAGGGAAGATGGAATATTGCTTAGTTGGAAAATTTGCAAGAGAAACTAAATTTTATTTGAAAATTTACTATTATAATTTTAAATAACCATTACAATTATTTTTTAAAAGCTATTATTATTTATAACATAAATGAAATGATTTTTATTTTAAAAATTTTCAAAATAATAATAACTGGAGAAAGCATAATAGGTATAATGAAGATAATCTAGGTCAGTGTTCCGCAACCTTTTTCTACTTTTGGCACACCCATGACCCAACACAGCACACCAGAATGTTATTCCCCTCAAAAACGTATGATATGATACTATTAATAGAATTATGTAATGCCACTAACCTATTATTATTGTTAAACAGACATCAATACCTATGAGTAAAAGATATTTTACGTATAATTTCTTAGAATACATAAAAATGCATGGCTTGTAATAAAGAATAAACAGACATCATCTTATTTCATCAGTGCTGTGGCTGAGAATGAAATACAAGCATAAGAAACACAACAACTGTGATAAAAAAATATAAATAAAACTTGAAATTAACAGAATATGTAAAAGTTCATGTCACACCTTTCACCACATGACGAAACACTAGCGTGCCACAGAACACTGATCTAGGTGACAAAGTAGTTTTAAAGAGTGCCAGTATATGCTGATATAGGAATTGCATCTTAGTTAAAAAAACTAACATAACCATTTTAATTTTGATAAGAACCATTATTCATTTTATATGCTAGATTTCTAAATATAGTAAGATAAAATAAAATTGAATTTTCTCAATATTTTTTAATATATATAAGAAGAATATGAAAATTAATTCTTAAAACTTGCAAATCAGAATAAAAATTGATTTGCATAAGAATATTTAGAAAATTGTTTTAATTTCAAAATATATTGCATTTATGTAGTAAAAAATGTCTATTTTTTTAAATTTCATGTTTTTATATGTATAAATTTGATATAAAAATAGGCAAAAAATTCATAAAACTTTTTCAATGAGTTTCATTTTTAAATTATATATATTCAAATGATATATGTTTAAAAATTATTACAGTAGGCTATACACATGATAATAGAAAACAATTTTCACTATTGACTACTGGTACATATAAGATCAAGTACAGCCTCTTCAACCTTCAAAATTCCGGTACACAACGACGGAAGTTAACGAACTAACGTTTTTGATTCTCCACAGAGATCTTTGTCAGGTTCATTGATGCTTGCAAAATGGAATGCAATGAATACAGAATGCTTTTGAAATTAAAAAAATTGAATATCTCCAGCATGTAATAACAATCAAAGATATAAAATAAATTTAATAGACAGGAGTCTATCATACTAATGACGCAGTCTATCTATTCAGGAATAATACATAACTACCAATGTATAGCTCCACACATACGATAAGACGTTACTGTTCTTGAAATTAATACATTTCCTCGATTTGGTTGCCTTTGCAAACGTCAATGAACCTGACGAAGATCTTGGTGGAGAATCAAAAACGTTAGTTCGTTAACTTTCATCATTGTGTACTGGAATTTTGAAGGTTGAAGAGGTTGTATTTAACACATGATAATAAAACACATTTGTTAATATAAGCACATTTTAATAATTATTATTATGATAATAGACTTCTATATATTTTTATTTAACTTTTATATCATGGATTTTTGTTACCATAAATTTCTTAGAAACAATTATTTTTTATCACTATTTATTCAATCAGTTATTTATAAATTATTATTTATTTTTAAATTTGTCTTAGTAATTTCATAGCAAAATATGTATTTAAAATATATTAATAAATTCAAACTAACACATACACAAAAATATAACTTGTTTAAATCTGCTTATACAAACAAAAAAGTTAAAATGTTCTTGGTTTGATATCATTAGGTCATATGATATTGATGTTTCATAAAATTTTTTATGAGGTTTTTAAGAATAAATGTTTTTTGTTGAACAACTTTTGAAGATTGAAACATTTTTCATTAAAAAAGAATCTATCTTCAGCTTATTTTACATTTTAAAAATAGGAAGGTCTTCATAAATTGTCTTTATAGATTTCTCTTTTAGTAGATATATGAAGTGATATATTTAGAGGATTTTTGACAGTTCTTTTACAGAAATGTTTGATTTCACAAATACTTTAAAGATATAAAATTGACATTTGCAATTATCAGATTAAATATTAAGATATGAGAATAATAACTAAGCTATTTCATCAAAAGTTAGACAATGAAGAAATTATACTTTTCTTTATTTTACTATTATACTAAAATATGTTAAGTGATATTTTTAAACTAAATTGCCATTAATTAATCATGTTTAACATTTTTTAATACTAAAATTGTTGTTAAAAATAAATATTAAAATTTATTTTTAATTTTTTAAGATTAGAAATTTTCTATTAGAAAATCTAATTTATGTATTTGTAAACACTATAAAATTGAAATAAAATTTATTTTTAAATTTTTTTTCATAGAAACAATTAAGTGTTTAAATTTCCAAATTCCACAAAAAATATTTCTTATAATTGATTTTGTCTAATATTTTATCTTTTTACATAATTAATACAATATTTTATAGAGTACAATATAGAAATAAATTTAAACTTATTGTTCAATATTAATTTTGTGGACTATTTATCAAGCAATAATTTCTTTTGAACTGTTTCTGCTCATTTCTCAGCATTATATATATAGGTTTTTTTTTTAAACCTTGTCATTTCATGATAATTTGAAGTGTATGGTAGCTTTCCTGCATGCTGCACATTTAAACAAATATTACATGAGTAATAAAATTACAATTTTAATTTACAAGTAATTTTCAATAAAATAAAAATACTTTCACCTAAAGTAGAAAGGCTTTGTCAGTTAATCAAACATAACAACATTGTATTTGATTAAGTTATGAAGCCTTTATACTCAGGTGAAAGTATTTATTAATTTAATAAAGTTACTTGCCAATTTAACATTGCAATTTTTTAATTTATGTAATATTCAATGATAAATCAAATAGGTATATGAATAAATTTTCAACTTACTAAAATACATAAATAACTACATTTATTGATATTTTATTTTATCTTACTTGATTCACACTTGTATCATATCTTATAATATTAAATCAATTTAAAATGTATTTAAATATAATATTTTAATAATAAAAACTTAATGCTAATGTGAATTTTAAAACGTAATGTTATTCTATAGATAAATCAATGTAATTTCCATATGAAATGTATTCCAATATAGACAAAGTTTTATTTTTCCTTTTGTCATGCTTTTTCATTAATTTTAAAAACAAACTCCAGGAAAAATACTAAGCTTTCTGATATAAAAGTAAATATTTTGATATAATTAATGAGTTATGAACTTTATTTGCATAATAATAATAATCTTTGAATTTAATAATGTAAGTAAGTTTGTTTTCTTAAAGTTATTCTTATTATTTGTATAAAATAAAAATTTATTAATATTTGATTTTCATTTTTGTATCTCAATAAAATATTCGATTTTTGATTTATTAAAATTGTATTGTTTATTTAAATTATATTAACATTTTTTTACTTTATATATAATAAAATTTTTAAAAAACTTATTAAAAATCACATATGTTAATGTTTACATATTAATAGATTAAATTTTAATATAAATTTATGATTTGTCTATAAAAATTTGAATTTGTATTTTTAATATACCATGTAATTTATTTCAGAAAAGTATAATTTCTGAACCATAATTTTTGTATATGAATTTTTTTATTTTCATTTTGCAGTTGTTAAAGAAAAATACGTATGTAGAAGAGAAATTTCAGAAACAAAATTAAAATTCTACAGAAAAATATATTATTATTATTGGTAATTTTTAAAAAATGTAACAGAATACTTGATTAAATATTTGCTTTTAATTCTTGGGTTTTTTTTAATCTCACATAGCAACTTAATATCTTATATTTTTATGTTTTTGAAATAAAAATGCATTTTTTTTCTATAGTTCATTACTATAGTAAAATAATTTCTTTATCAATTTTATTTAATCAGTTATTAAAAAAGTTTTTACAGGTTTATTTTAATGTAATCTTAAGATTTAATTTGTGTTCTAATTTTATATTATATAAATTGATATAATTTTAAGTATACAAAATTTAAAAAATTTTCATGTTATAGATCATTTATATACTAAACATGCATTAATCATCATAAAAGTTACTATTTAAAAAATAATTAGCAATTATAGAAAATAATTTTATATTTATTCAATTTAGAGTCATAGCTTAAAATATGTAAAATACTGAATAAACTTATTAAAGTGTTCAAAATATCTTTAATATTAATGTTGTTATTTATTTCTAGCAATAGGTGAATATCAAGATTATTTACAGAAGGAAAAGAAGAAATCTGCACAATGTTCTATATGCAAAAAAGTTTTTGTAAGTTCACAATGTCTCTCTTGGCATATGAATTGCCATCGTGATGTGAAGCAAAGATATAAATGTAAGATATGTGGACTGACTTACACGTGGGTAACAAGTCTTTATCATCATATGAAAATTCACAAGGAATCTCTTCCATATTCATGCAACTTTTGCACAAAACAATTTGCCTATCCATCTGAATTAAAAAAACACATTAAAAAAAGTCATCAGCCTGCATTTATTTAAAATTTATTATTAAACCAGAAATTTTGAATCTAGTTTATTTATTAAATTTTTTTATGAAAAAATTCTTACAAAATATAAATAATTTTAAATAAAAATATTATGTATATCATTTAAAAGCTGATTATTATTTTTTTATTTGCAAAATTCTTGATTTAATAAAAATCTTATAACTTAACTAATCATTGAAATGAGTGTAATTTAAACATTTTGTTAACAAAAAATGCTTTGTGTTAAGCATATTTAGTTTAAAGAATATTTTATTAAAGGATTTTTCTTAAATTATATAATTTTTTGGTTTTCTATATATTGATTATTTGACAAAATTTTTTGAAATAATTGCAAAATAAAGTAGTTATAAAAAAATTGGACTACAGTTAAGAATTGAGTTATTGTAATTGCTACATATGTAATAATTTGAAAAGTTATATATATATATAATTATTTTTTAATGAAAATTTATTACTAAATTATGGATTATTCAATATTAGATTAATATGAAATAAAATATTGAATTTAAACAATTTTTTGAGTATATTTTGTAATTTATTTGTGAATAAAATGTCTTAGTTTGCAATTTTCTCATGACTAACTTTTGTTACTACTGTATTACTTAATTTGGAAGCAGTTTTATGATTGAATACACAGTGTGACAATAGAGTTACTATACTGATTTAATAGCAAAATAAAAACATAAATTTTTTGTTTGTTTTTTTATTTTTGTTCTTCAATGCAGCCCTCTTTGCTATCTACACATGCTTTGCAATGACTGTAATGACTGTAAAAGTTGTCAAGAAGTCCTTTTTTGATGTAGCTTTTAGCTCTTTTGTCATACTTTTTCAAATGGATATTACATTGTAAAAAAATTTCTCTCTTCAATTTTAAATTTAACTTAAGAGATAGGAAAACATTGCCATATCAGGATCTGGAGAGTAAGAGGGATGTAAAAGCACAGCAACACTTTATTTTTATTTTTCTAAATTTTTGCCTAAACTTGTGCAACCAGTGCTGAATATGAACTAGAACATTGTCATGGAACAGGAACCAGTTGGCTTTTTTTGGAATTGAGGTTGCACCAATGAATGCACTTCAGAAGCCTCTCCAGCATGCGAATGTAGTATTTTACATTGTTTGTTTTTCACGGATAAATTCTGAATCATTCCTTTGAAGTCTAAAAACAATGAGTTTGTCTTGATGAATGATTTTTTTTTTCATTTTGACTTTGATTTTAATCTTGTTAGACAAACTGCTAACAATTTTGCTTTTAATCTTGTTTTGGTGTTTCAAGTATGATCCCAAAACCAGTCTTATCTCCAGTGACAATTGATTTAAAAAAATTTTTGTCTGAATCAGCTATATCAACAAATACTTGAGAAAGAAATGTATCAATGTTTTTCATCTCAATTAGCAAGTGAGGAACAAAAATTACACACACTTTTCTGTTGCCAAGATTTTGCCACCCAAATATTTTTGATAAAGCAGCATCTTTATAAGTCTTTTTCTCAGTACTTTTTAATGGCTGATTTTTTGAAATTAATGCAAAATTTAATTGAGGCTTGTTCGGTAACTAATCTCACTTGAGATTACCCAAGTATGTGAAAACTTGCATTACCCTCCAACTAGTAAAGCACACATGTTAAAATTTGCTTTCCCTCTGTATCAAATTACTACATGAACTAACAAATTTTGTAATCATCCATGGTTAGGAGCTGATGGATTTTCTATATTAGGTTGGAAACATTATTGTTTCACTTTTTAGCTAATCTAAGACACTTCAACTTTAAATGAAATTATGACAAAATAAAAAGCTGAATATTCATTACAAGTCATAATTACTAACAAGTATTCTCTGTATTACCAGTAAAATATTTAAATATTCTTTGAATTATTTTTCTGTTTAAAATGTTCAAATGTTTTTAAATTTGAGTGCATTTGAAACTTAATGAAAATGAGCAGTTATTTATTGTGACATCATTACATGCTCCGGAGTTTAGTTATATCTTGCCCCTGTACATCATACTTTACCTGTTAACAACAGATATATGGGCCACCTCTAACTCTGTTTTGGAGAAATTTTTGAAAAGATAACGTGACTTCCAGTCCAAACCGGAATTTGTCTATAGTTAATCGAGGCCTCCTGCCCTAAGTTTTCCGTATCTGGTCTTCACTTTCATCTAACTCCATTCTCGAGATTAAGGAAGGATAGATAGACGCCTGTGAGCTGCAATTTTTGAAAATTGCAGCCAAAAAATCGAACACTTGTAGCTATTAGTAAAAACCGGAAGTCAAGAATGTTTATTTAATCAGGGATTTGAAAGAAATTACATTCAAGAGACTGATGAATGGTTGAAACGCCAGATTTTCTTCATGACATTATATATCGAAATCGAAGTTTCGAGTTCGAGTTTATTTGCTTTTGTAAATTATAAGTCTCAATTAGTAAAACAAAAAAAGTCTAATTTGCTATAAAATCAATAGGTTGATGAGAATGTTAAATGTTTTTGTGACGTAAAGACACAACGTTAAAATGAGTTTTCAGCCACTTCCGTAGTTTTGTAAGAGTTCCCGCTTGACACGAAAATGACTGGTTCGAATCGACCAAGTTGGCTTTTCTTATTTCTTTGTAGACAATGAAATAACAAATATACTTATAAACTCTAACAACGACGCCCGCAGACTATAAAAAAATGGGCACAAGCTGTAAAGGGCATCGTATGTACAGTACAGTACATTACATAAAATATAGAGTATACATATATATACTGTATATATTGTATATATAGTGTATATACCTGTGTGTGTGTACACACATACACAGATATCCTTTGATTAACACAGTTAATTAATCCTTCGATGCTACCGCGTATATCAAAATCGCGTTAATCAAATACAGTGTTATCTCGGTACTCGACTCGCTAGAACAAATTCTCGGTTAATAACAAATATTTTAATTTTGTCATAAGTGAAAAAAGTTTTCTGTGATAAAAATGAGTAACTAATTTAAAAATAAAATGAAATCTTAGAGCTAGCTTTCTTGGGGATTAAGAAAAGGACAACCCGACGATAAAGGAGAGTCACGTCCCCCAATATACGGTACGTGCACCCCTAAACCCTAATAAACTTTAGAAAACTCTAATACGCTTAATGAAATCTCAAATATACTTTACAAATACATTTTAGACTTCATTACGTAGTATTGATACATTCTTGTATGTAACGTACAGTAGTTCATATAAGAGCGTTAACGTATAGAAGTGCTATCTATTGGTTACCGTTGTGGAAGTAGGGTAGTTAAAAATTTATACTTTTTAACTACCATCCAACCCTCTTATAACATATCCGTAGCGCTGTTTCACTTATCCATCTCAAAATTCAAAATTACGTAATTACATATCCTCGATCAACCCTTAATTGTACTAATGAATAATATACAGCACGGATAAACTTACTGAGCGTTACATTGTTTTATTAATTACATTTTTTAAATAACTGCCTGTGAACATTAAGAGGGTGTTTTTTTAACATTACGGGTTTGGCCAAGTCCACAATGGGAAGGCTAGGTGGTGACGGACGGATTACTCCTCGAATAATTCGTGGGGTTTTTTTGACCCATTCGGATTCGATCTCCGGGTCCTTCAAAGCGGTAGGTTGTAAAAAAGGGGGAAATAGCAAAATCGATCATCATAGGCAAAGATTGCGATCTTGGTGACATTGGCGATTGTGAAAGAGATTATTCCAATGGAATAACCCTTCGAACTCTGCACCCTCGAAAACCGCTTAATACAAGGTTCTCGGCCAGCACAAAATATATTTTATGTAATTTTCCTATTCGAATGCCACCATACTGCTGGTCCGATAGAAAGAAGAGACTGCTGCGGAAGGAGTCGAAGTAATTCGACCAAAAGTACTAGTGTCCTCCCAGAAGAAGGATGGTTAACGACTACTAATTAATACTGGTCTACTATTAATATTAGAAAAGTGATCCGTGTTGGATAGGTCGAGATGGCCCTCGCACATGATCGAAGTTGCTAACCTTAACGTTCTAAAGACTTGATATAAGACTTGTTTAAATCTTGTAAAAATGTGAGAATACCAATTACTTTTATGTGATAATAGAGTGTATATTTTTGCAACAGATTGTATAAACTACGTGGGAAGTATATTCTCGTAAATATTGCGTTTATAGAAAAATTATTGGACTGCAATTTGAAAAAAAAAAAAAAAAAAATTGTAGACCTATAAATTCTCACTGTCCTCTTCTGTCTGTCATTCCTGAATCTCGAGAATGGAGTTAGATAGATGAAAGTCGAGAAGTCTTAGGGGCAGGAGGTCCAGATATACGAACTTAACTATATACGAACTTCCAGTTTGGAACGGAAGTAACATTACTTCGATTCCAAAATATTCTTCTAAACAGAGTTAGATGACTGACACGACTCTGTGCTAATCGGAGAAGAATGATGTACAGGGGCAAGACCACCACTAAAAGAATTGAGAACATTGTGACGAAAAGTTGCAGCCCGGTATTGTGACGACGTCACAATAAATAATTGTCGTTAGGTTTGGTTTGTTTGGTTACGGGAACGCACACATGAGCAATCTGCCAGGGAATGCATCCCAGGAAGACTTTTATGTAAAGCTGACTCCTCTTTAGATGTTACTAACGCGAAGAAAACCCAGAAAACTCAACGCGACCAGTCCGTTGGCCAAGCGCGAACCCACGACCAGTGGATAAAACCGACCCACCGACCACCGAGTGGATAAAACCACCGGTGTTCGGTGGTTTTATCCACTCGGTTACTGGAGGGAACTTATTGAACTGCAATTTGAAAAAATTGTACACCTATAAATTCGCACTGTCGTCCGTCTGCTGTTTGTCCTTCCTTAATCTCGAAAACGGTGTTAGATAGATGAAAGTCGAGACCAAACATGGAAAGAGAAAGAGGATCAGATTAACTATATATGAACTTCCGATTTTTACAATGAGTCACGTTATTTCAATTCAAAAATTTTCCCCCGAACGGAGTTAGATACATAACCGGCACGACTCTGTTGCTAACAGGAAAAGTATGATGTACAGGAACAAATTTAAATACTGAAAGTACGAGAAGAAACAGTGAATGACTGCAAGAAAAAGCATACATTAGAAGTGCATTAACGAAATACAAAGTACTAAATGATAAGACTAAGTTATTATGTGGTGTACATACAAGTGTTAACGTACTGTCCTAGAACGTAAGTACAGGACCCATCAACAATTATACAAATAAACAAATGTCCCTTTATTACACTTTGTACAAAGAGGTTCAATCAGGTATCCCAACTATTTACATAAAGGTTTTAGACCCAGCGTAGTTTTCACAAAGGCTTCCTTTTTGCCGAACAAAGTACGGGGTGGCCGTTACCCAATCGCGTGACAATGAAATTTCGTATATCGCGGAACTAACTAATTCTAACTTAAAGCTAACTTAATACTAAAGGAAATAATAAGGGAGATAGGAAAGTGAGAAGAAATAAGAATCGAAATGTTGCTTCACCCGGGACTTTCTATTTCAAGCCGATACGCACTTGGGAGGGCCTCGGTTCTTTTATCCTGACTTCCGTTTTTCCAAAGTTCGCTTCGCTATATCGTTATTCGAAATTCTTTCCTTACGATAAGTTCTCTGACTTGATTCCTTCTTGGACAGCCTCGGACTTCTCTCTCGATCAGCTCCTCGAGCTCTTCCTTACACGTCCGATCTCCTCCGTGTCACGTCCAAAAGTGCCTCTTTTTGGGCGCTATCCACCCGTCCGCACATTCTACTCTTCTTTGTTCCGATTCTTAGAACCACTAATCCCACCCCAAGGCAATAACGGTCTTTGAAAGTTTAGGAAAGGAGAAGACAAAGGAAAGACTAAGACTAACTAAAATTACAAAATACAAGTATATTAATATGGCCGACGGCCACAATTAGTTACCAACTGTAGATTTTGTGGTGGAACACATTAGAAACAGGAATGCCCTGCTTTTGGAGCAATTTGTACATTTTGCAAAAAGAAAAATTATTTTAGTAAAGTTTGTAGACAAAAAGGTCAGCATGATCTAAATGTGATTGAAGATTTGAAAACTGTTTCTTCAGGTGATGATCAATCCTTTTACATGATTTCTAAGAAAACAGGCCCAGAAGACTTAGGAAATAAAATTTTTATAAATTTACCATTGAAAGATTCCAAGCAACACTGTGTAACCTTTAAATGTCAACTAGATACTAGTTCTACTTGCAATCTTATGTCTCTTACGGACTTAAAACATGTCACAAAAAAGTAAAACTAATGAGAAGTTAAGACTTCTCATTATTTGGTTGTAACCAGTTTTACCAAAGTGGTTTTACCTAGAGGTTTTATATAATGATTATATAAAACCTCTATGTAAATAACTATTTAAAAGCTAAGTATAAAGGTTAGTTGTACTGTGCCATCTCGAACTTATCATTAACAGTAAACAATGTCCACTTATACCTTAGAAAACTTGCTCAAAAATGAATTTGCTAACTTTGGACAATAATGTTTATAATGTCACGACAAAAAAAGGAAAATTTGATAACTGAACCTTTGACCAAGAACTCAATCAATTCTTAATTCTTATAAAGAAGTTTTTGAAGGCATAGGAATTCTTCCAAGAGAATATAAGCTCAGTCGACTCTTCAGTGCTACAGGTACAGAACCCCTAAGATGAATTCCAGCGAGTCTTAAGGAAGATATTATTGTAAGACCGCCGACTTCCAGGGGAAAACAGTTAATCACGCGTCAGGAAAACCTAGGGTCGAAAACGTATGTGGGTGGTGGCGGTAGGAGACAAAGATGACAAGTGTCTTACACAAAACCGTTTATTCTAACTACTAAGTTAACTTACATATTATTGGTACAAATTGCGATCTAGATCGACTCTTATGGTGATAGAGATCTCCAGTTGTCGGTAGTCGGATGCGGTCGTCTTCCGAAGATGCGTGCCCGGGGCTGGGATGACGAACTGTCTATTGCACTGGACGTGTGGCTTGGACGGGGGTCACCAGCTGGCGGACGTAGGTTCTGGCGTCTGAGGTAACACTGGTCCAGAGGAGAACTGCTGCACTTCTTCCAAGAACGACGGAAGGAGGGTCCACACCCTTGACCTTGCGACTCGGGAGTTTTATAGGAGTTTCCCCCCTGAATTTCACCCTTTTGATTGGTTCTATTCTTCCTCTCCCTTACCCCGATTGGTCATTTCTTTTGTTTCTATGCGAAACTGGAGACCGATCTGGGTCGGGAGAGTTCCGAGAGGTGTTGACGGAGTCTTTGAAGTTCGTGCTCGTATATTCCGGCCGTTATGGTCCTCTCTTTGACGTTTTTGACCTCACGCGGTCCGCCAGATGCTTCGGTGGCCATTTACCCCCCTCTGTTTCCCGTTTCCGACACTCGTACACGAGCACCTGGACAAAGCTCCCTCTCTCTCGGTTGACATCCCCTCGGTCGTTCATTATCGTGTCGCGTTTGTTTTAGGATAAGTTTGGGAGAGTTTCTTTCGTGTCTGGTTTACATCACCAACACATGTTCCTGACACGGTTTGACTCTCGAAACTTTCCGACTTCGGAACTTTATAATTATTCACCATTTTTACGCGTTTTTGCGATCCCTACACGGCTCCCCGCCATTTAAAAATGTCGCTCCAAGGTCAGCGACATTTTACCTGGCGACTCGGGTTGCCAGTCCGATCTCCGCGCCTGCAGAACCTGCGATCCCGTTTTCTCCTCCCCGGCCGAACCGCGTGGGTTTCCGCTTTGGTTCGCGACCGATCGGTTATCGCATTGACCGTCAAACAAACTAATTAGTACAAAAAGTTTAATATGGATTATAAAAATTTTCTATTACTACATATACTAACTACATCATAATTAATATAGATAATTACAAAACAAAGGGTTATAACAAATATTATAAAATGCTTATATTTTTTTTTTTGTTTTCATCATTGGGGGCGCCAACTTCTGGCTCTCCCCGCCGCCAGGAACATTTCTTCCCTTTTTTGGAAAGCTTGTCTCTCCCGATCTTGGCGCTGGATAATTCTTTGCATCTGTTCCAAGATCGCTTGGCCTCTTCCCACCCCCTGTCGGGGCCGAGGTGAAAGGGCGTCGTTGTTTCTCATCGGCGGCAATCGGGCTCCTCCCGCCTGCAGGGAATCGTCCTCCTTTGGGGTGCCATTCACCTTGTTTATGGCCGCCGATACCGCTTTTTCCACTTCCCTCCGCAGGTCAGGGTCTATTTCGGCCCGCTGCGGCAAGAGGATTATTTCGGGGTTTCCCCGCCGGGGGTTTTGTGTCACCCGCCGAAGGGCGCCCCTCACGGTGTCCGAGTTCACCGTGAATTCGCTTTCTGGCCATACCGAATGGCCTGTTGCTCTCTCGGCGCCGCCTTCTTCCGTATTCCATGTTGTCTCCATGTCGATTGTCTTTTCTGTTAAAGATAAAAGGAAAGAATGATTAAATGATGAAAGCGTGTTTAATATGCCGGCTGGTCCCCTCTTTTTCTACGGAAGAGCGATTTCGTACGCGATCTCTCCCGAATATGTATGCATATATGTATCGTTATAAGCCGAGGAGGGGAACCTCATCTGACGCCGAACAGGGGCCCTTTCAGTTCTCGCTATCCGGTTCGGGTTCCTCGACAGTCCCTCGATTTCTTACGGGGAAGATAGTCACCAGCACATTTAGGACGTGACTCTCGAGCATCCGCTCTAACATTTTTATGCTTACGGTCATGCAATCTCTCATTCGTATGATGAACTTTAAGTCTCCGGTCACGCTCCTGGGAATAGATTCCCATTGCAATGTCTTGCCTCTGCCGCGAACTTCAATTCTTACTCGGAAGCGCCCTGATTCTTTGCGGCTTCCTACATTTTGAGCTATGATATAAAGTGGGGAGTTCTCGTCGATTGTTTCTGTCTTAATGATTTGGATAATGAAATCCTTTTGGTGACAATGGAGACAGGATATCCACGTGAGCGGTATGGACGCATCTAATCCTACGATGGACATCCGTACTGAGTTATGGTTTATATGATGTATGTAAGAGTGGTGCTCGGTTAGGTGCGGTATTACTTGTTGGTATACTCCTTCCCAGGTGCAAGCATCATCCAAGGAGGGGCAAGAACACGTCCGGAAGGGACAGTATTGCTCATGCACTCTTCTGTCCTTGAGAGGTCTTCTCTCCGGACATCCGTTGTCTTTATAGGCACACGGCAGAGCTATGATTTCGCCCAGCTTTTCTAGGGTCAGATTTCTAATATTTCTCAATTCTCCGCGGCAGACGGGGCATTGTCGAACTTGTGATTTGCATCGGGCACAGACTGTATGGCCCGACAGACATTGGAAGGTAGGGGGTGCCATGTGTTCATAGCATACCGGACACTCGAACAAGGCCACCAGGGCAGGATCCGGAAGGGAGTCTCCGGGTGATGCCTGTTCCGGGATAGCCACTGCTCGGTCTTCCTCCATTTTCCTCGTTTCTATACAAAAGGAAAAGAAAAATTGGTTGAGTTTTCTAACTAACGGATTAATATAAAATTCTACTGCGACACGAGATAAAATTTTTCGCGCCGTTTTTTTTTTTTTTTTTTTTTTTTTTATAACCGTCTCATTTGCGACGGAATCGTTTCAAAACCGACGGGAAGTGTTATGGCTTCTTCCCGTTTCGGTTCGGTTAATTTTTCTCGCTCGTCCTCTCTTTCCTCAGGAATGTTGGGAAGTGGCTTCGCTTTCGTGGTCCTCGGTAACCGTTCTGTCATCTCCAATATGACGGGTTCTATTCGTTCTTCCCTTTGGAAAGATGGATAAGGACTCATTGACCTTTGTCTTCCCAAGCAGTGTGGCCGCTTGTGGCATTTCCAAACCATCAGAAGGATCGATATAATAACAGCAGGGACCACAAGACTTAGATTCCACATTGAGAATGGTTGTTCTGACACACCTGGTGTTGACGAAGGGATATCCGTCTTTACTGATTTGATCTCTTGATCTATTTCCTGTAGTCTTCGTTTTGATAATTCCAGGGACCACTCCTGTCCTCGGGGTTGGAGCACACCCGGGGTGATGTTTCCCCGGATGTATCCCTGCAAAATTCTCATCTCAGTACGATTTAGAACGTCCGATATTGCGGGTATCACGTATTGATTTCGGAGCGCAATTCTAAAGGAGGTTCTTGATTGGAAGTGTGCCGTGAGTCGCACGCCGGGCACATGGCCGGTGCAGGTCATCGGCAGTCTAAATATTCCTGTGTTGTTCAGTTTAATCATCTTGACTGGTGAGCGTTGCTGATCTCTCTCCAGATTGCACTCGATAACCAAATTTAGAGGTGATGGGGTAGAGTATATCCAAGTCCCTTCTTCGTCGATACGACGGAACATTGGTTTCGGATATACAGATACTCTTCTTTTACAGAGTTTGTTTACTACTGGCTCATCTGCCATGAATAACGCATATTCGCACGACTGATATGGAAGTCTCCACACGGCGACTTCTGGTGCACAAATCGTGGTCAATCCAGACCTACATTTTTGCAAGTCATGGGCTTCTAGCAACATGTAAAGTTGTCGATTCCTCGATAAAGCGATATACGGATATTCGGTCTGGTAATGGGCAAATGTTTTGGAAGCGGGAAAGTATGCGGGAAATTGTACCGCTTCGTACAAGTCAAAATATCCTTCGGGGGTGATTAATGGAAACTTAGCAAAGATTCTCAGCGTCGACGGAAGTGCCACTGCTATGGTGGTTATCCATTGATAATATTTAAAGACGTTGTCTTTGTTTAGGGTCTCGATCAACGAGATTCCGCTAGGTAAATGTTTGTTTATTTCCGTTAGTGCTTCTAACAGCTGTGACCTTGGCAGGAAATATGAGCTGAGTCTGTCGTTCTCTAGCATCTCGACTGCCTGTCTTAAGTTCGTGACGCCGATTCGGAACTCCATGACGGCATTTTCTGCATATCGAAGTGCTGTACTTACGACGAATGTATAACTGAACATTTGGAGTTGTTTGTCTAAATAATCTTGACGTCTAATCATCATGTCGATGTACTTCCGGTTGTCCTTGACCGCTTGTAGGGTTTGGTTCATGACGGTTGTTTGGGCCTCTAAAATGTGCACAAATTTTTGTTGATTTCTGGATAATTTATTTATTTGACTGTTCATTGCTTCAACTTCCTCCGAGGTTGCAGTACCGAAGAGGAACTTCAAGATTTTTCCTCCAACGTCAATTAATCCTCGTTTCGATCGGGAGGGATTTCCTGTAGTTACGGTGGATTTTAGTTCTTTATATTCTGTCTCGAAGTCGGTGAGGGATCGTTGTAGGTTTGTCAGTTCTGCTTCAGCTAAAGTCCACAAGGGTTGCATAGGGTCATCTTGCTTCCGTTTACCTTCTTTAATGACGGGGACTAATGAGGTCAAGTGACGGTGCAAACCACGAAGATAATTGTCGTATTCTTCGAACGATATCTCGATGACCATAGTCCATTGACTCGTGGTCATAAGGAAGTTTCCCTGATGTAAGAATATGATACCTTTGGTCAATGCAGGTACGATCGTTGATACGTCGTTTACAGCGTAGCTTAGCAACATGAACACATAGACTACTATAAACTTTTCCATCGTCATCTGACAAAAAGGGAGTTTACATTGTTACTAGTTTCGATTTGGTGACAATTGATTTAAATGCGCACGCGTATTTACAATAGACCTCGCTCCAGTTGGAGGATGATATCTCCTCTTTCACAAGAAAGAGAAGCTACCATTTACAATCGGCGAACAATCCAGTTGGAGTAGGGTGTGGCAGCCGCGGAAGGCCCTCATTTTGCCGACCGGTCTCGGCGACCTTCGCGTCCCGCACCGCTCCCATATTTGGTTGTATACTTCCCGAAGACTTGGGAAGGACCCACGGATAATCGCTTACTGGTCCTTGACTTCGGAGAGCATAGTTGTGTGTAGGTTGTGACGGGATCACGGGTTGTTCGACTTCCGTGTCTCCGGCGGTGTTTGTGATATCTGTCTGGCTTTGCTGCAGTGAGTCTAAAATGATTTCGTCCCAGGGGTCAACCTGTTCTGTTTGAGGTTGCACCTCCGTTAGGGATGATGGATCTGCGTTGTTCACGCCGGGGCTTCCTTCTCCTGCATCGGGTGGTACAAATTCCAACCTAGCGATTGCAGGTTTCAGCCTATTAGCATGCGTGTGTAATTTCTTCCCGGATTGGATGTGTTGGACTATAAAGTCTACGGGGCTCGTCTCTGCAATTATTCTATAGGGACCGTGCCATCGCGGGGCCAGTTTTCGCTTCACTCCCGCGGGTATAACTACCTCATTAACAAAAACTCTGTCTCCAATTGAGAATTTGTATGGCTTGTGCCTACGTTGATGATAGGTATTTCTATCGTACGCGGCTTTTTCCGCGTGTTCCTGAGCTAATTTGTGGGCTGAGGTCATCCTCGCTCTTAACTCGCTCGCGTAATTTTCACTTATGTCATAACGGGGTCTATTTGGTTCGATAACGATATCAAAGGGGTAAGTCGGATCGCGTCCATACAAAAGGAAAAAGGGCGTTTCGTTAGTACTCGAGTGTACTGTCGTGTTGTACGCGAAGAGAGCATACGGGATCATTTCATCCCAATTGCGCTGATCCGCGTCAACATAATGAGTTAAAATATCTATCAGCGTTTTGTTCAATCGCTCTACCATTCCGTTACATTGGGGGTGATACGCTGTAGTAAGGAGTCTTTCTATTTTTAACAATTCACAAACCTCCCTCATAACCTTGGAAACGAAATTGGATCCTCTATCAGTGAGTAATTGTTTCGGGACCGAATGTCGGAGAATAATCTGCGTGACGAACGCTTTTGCCACTGTTTTTGCCGTAATGTCGGGCAATGGGATCGCTTCGGCCCATCTAGAAAAATGATCGATAAAGACCAATAGATATTTGTTGCCGTTATTAGTAATAGGAAGGGGACCCTGGATGTCCAGTGCAGTGCGTTCGAAGAGTCTTGACACTCGAGGGAACGTCTGCAGTGGGGCTTGGTGTCCGTGTTGGGGCCTTTTCCTCATCGCACACTCTTGACAGCTATCGCAATAATGGGCTATGTTCTTATTCATTTCTGGCCAAAAGAACTGTGTCTGTAGTTTCTTTCGCATCTTTTTCTTACCTACATGTCCTGAACTGGGGATATCGTGGAACAACTTTAAGACATAATCTATCATAACCTTGGGTACGACTATTCTATCCCATTTTTCGTTTCTCTCGGGGTTTTCCTTTCGATGATAAAGGGTTTCGTCTGCGTCTAAATAATAATCTGCGAAGTCTACGTTTGTTTCACGGGAGGACAATTTTCCCATTAACTGTTGTCTAATTTGCTTACAAAAGGGATCCTTTAACTGTTGTTCCTTTATTTGTACCTTACTATATATAGGTTGCATCTCGCAAATTTTCGCTACGGGCATTCGGCTTAACGCATCTGCATTTGTGTGAGCCTTGCCTGGTTTATGAATTATTTCGAACTGATACTCTTGTAATGCTAAATTCCATCGACTAAGTCTCGAACTTTCGTCTTTAACGTTAATAAGCCACCTAAGGGGTCTATGATCTGTGATAATTGTAAATTTTCTTCCATAAAGATAGGGTCTAAAGTGTTTGATCGACCAAATCACGGCCAAACATTCCTTTTCTGTTGTGCTGTAATTTTTCTCGGCTGATTTTAACAATCTGCTTGCATACGCTACGGGAAGCTCTCCACGTTCATCTTTTTGTGACAACACTGCACCTATCGCTGTGTTGGAAGCATCTGTTGCCAATATAAAGGGGCTGTTAAAATCTGGGGACCTAAGCAAGGGTGCTGTAGTCAAAATTTCCTTTAATTTCTCGAACGCGGTTTCATGTTCCTGGTTCCAGTGAAACTTTACGTCGTTCTTTAATAAATCCGAAAGGGGTTTTGAAATTTTTGCGTATTGAGACATGTGTCGTCTATAATATCCTGTCAAACCCAAGAATGCCCTAACATCTCGCTCATTCTGGGGTTGAGGAAAATTCTTAACGCACTCTATTTTTGACCGATCCGGTCGGATACCATCTTCTGAAACTTCGTGTCCTAAAAACTTTATTTGTCGCCTTACAAACTGACATTTCCGGGGCTTCAGCTTCAATCCAGCTGCCGCCAGTCGCTGGAGTACCAACTCCAATCGTTCCAAGTGCGATTCGAAATCTGGGCTAAATACTAATATGTCATCCATATAGACGAGACAAATCTTGTTTTTCAAGCCGCTTAATATTAAATCTGCCATCCTTTGGAATGTCGCAGGAGCTGATGCGATTCCCATTGGAAGGCGATTATATTGATAATGGCCCGACGGAGTGCTAAACCCCGTCTTTTCTTTGGATTCAGGGCTCAGGGGAATCTGCCAGAATCCACTTAGGGTATCCATAGAAGAAAAGTATCGCGCTCTTCCCAGCAAACTCAGTGATTCCTGGATGTGGGGCAACGGATAAGGGTCTAACTGGGTAATTTTATTTAATTGGCGATAGTCCACCACCATTCGATAACTTTTATCAAATTTACGGACCATCAAAGCCGGGAATGCCCACGGAGAGCTGGAGGGCTCTATCACTCCGCTCTTTATCATTTTATCCACTAATTCATCCATTATTTCTCTCTGGGCATATGGAATTCGATATGGGGCACGACATATTGGGGGATTATTTCCAGTATCTATCTTATGCTCTACTAAGTCACAATAACCCAAATCGAAATCGTCCTTCGCGAATACATGCTTATATTTGTATAATAAATCTAGTAGAGGTGTCAGCTTATCCTTTCCTACTTCGCTAAAGTTAAATAAATTCGCAAATTGAGCTCTAGTTAGTTCGTTTTCATTTGATCGCGTCATTTTATTTTGTTTCGCGCTTTCCTTTGTTTCCTCTTCCGCTAAGAGAAAAGTTCCTAACTTACTTCCTCTGTTTAACTTAATCGGTTGTGTTTTTACATTCATTATTCTGACGGGTACTCTACCCTGCTTCCGTGTTTTGACTAACGTGTGGGCAACAAACACGCCTTCTCGTTCGGGGAGTGTCGGTTCAACAACTCCTAATTGTCCTGTCAACGGGGAATGAACTTTCCCCTCCACAATGACTTCTGACCGCGGGGGAATGACGTAATCGTCGGCTAACGTCACTTCCTTAGGAGAGCTGTTCTCTCCCTGCTCTAAACTATTAACCTTTGTTTGTTTTAACTTCTCCCGTTTAGTTTTTCGCTTGCATTTATTTTTCTTTTTCGTTTTCGCGTCTCCTATAGTTCTATTTTCTCTATCGCTACTTACAGTTACATTTAAATCGTCTTTTGACGGTACGCGTATTTTTTCGCCTGCTTTCTCGCTCTTAATTTCGACGCTTTCATTTAATTTGGAACTATCGTCGCTTTCTTTTATTTCGGCTAGTCCCCAAAAGGTCACTGTGTCTCCTGAAGGGAAACTAAGCGTCGCATTCTTAACCGAGATCGTAACATCGTATTTTTGAATAATATCTCTACCTAAGAGTCCGTCGTTAGGCGTAGTAATCTCGGGGTGCACTAAATAACAATCGTGGAAAAAGGTCAAACGTCCGATCTGGAATTTTAACTTAAACTTTCCGAATGTCTCGATAACGTGTCCGGTGACACTTATTAACTCTACTATTCTAGTCTCCGCTCGCCGCAATCGCGTTGTATCGGGAAATAGCTCTCTAGAAATCAAAGTAACAGCTGCACCTGTGTCTATTGTCAGCTGAACCTTCCTATTTTCTATCTCGCAAATTATTGTACAAGGGGGCAATTCTCTACCTCTTGATTCATTGATTCCCGCTAATTGGGGTGTCTCTGGACCTATCGGCGGTCGATTTATTTCGCTATTTCGTTCTCTAAACGCAACCGAAGTGACTCTGTCGGAGTCTCGCGTTTGTTTATTATCCACGGGCATGTTTTCTGGGGCAGGTAATGCTAAAAATCGAGGGGCGGCTACGTGGTTCGGTGCGCGCTCCGTATCGAAGCTGCTTCCGGACCAACCTAGACCGTAACGCGGGGGATAAAAGGGCAACGGAACACCTTGTCCATTGTTTTCGTATTCAAATTGTCTAAACCGCGTAGGGGAAAAGGGTATCTGTTCCGACTGACTAAATCTAAAGGGGTTCGGCCGATTTCTAACGGGTATCTGCCATTCGAAAACTTCTTGATTCGCTCCCCACCTCCGGGGATCCGGAGGAAAGGCGTTTCCTCTGTACCAATCCAGAGGCGTCGGCATATAATCTCCGTATTCTGCACAATTAGGATTTATCGCTCGGAATTTTGATAATCTATCTACATTCCTTCTCCAAGGGGGTATCGGACCTTGTTCTGAAAAGGGGCCGTAGCAAGGATATCGCGTGCGGGGTTGTCCTTGCGGGTTAGCGGGTTGAGATCGCGGGGAAAATTGTTGCGGTGGGCGTCGCTGCGGGCTCGGGGGATGCCGCGGATTTCGCATCCCGTCATTTGCTCTATCAGCTCCTTGTATCCGATTTGTTCGCGAGGGTTCTCCCCTTTGGAAATTGTTTGTTGGCTTAGGCGAGGGCGGTTGATCGAGCCTTTTTCCTATTGTCGCTAATTGTTTCGAAATTTGCGCGATTTTTGCGTCGAGAGCCGATTCTCTCCGTAAATTGGGTTCTTCCGTTGGCGTGTCGCGCCCCTCTACTGCATCATTGATGCCGGCAACTAAATTTCGCGTTTTTCCTGCCAATTGATCTATCGTTTCTTCGCGGATAGCTATTTTTAAGGCCTCGGCGAAAGTTGCAGGGTCATGCGTCATTACACGCCTTTTTAGCCTGTCCGTTAAGCCATGCAAAAACTGGACGCGCAATTTTTCGTCCAGCTCCCGCTGTTGACAGCGTTTGATAATTGCGTTCTCCTGTTCGTTCGCGCCCGTTTGTTCTATGCTTGTCGCGCTAGCGAGGGATTGCAAGCGAACCGCGAATTCTTGAACCATCTCATCTCTCTTTTGAGAGCACGTATGAAATTTCTGAACGCGAATCGAGTATGGTTCTTGGTCAAAACGCCGGATCATCAGCTTTTGAAAGGTCTCGAACTCCGTTATGCTTTTCATGCTGAGGTCGCGCCATGCAAAATCTCGGGCTACACCTGTGAGCTTGCACTTGGCTATGCTCAGGCACTGCCGAGGAGTCCATCCCGCCAGACTAGCGATCTCTCCCAACGTGTCAAAGAAATCGGTGACACGCCCTGTTTCTCCCGAAAACGTCGGGATTAACCCGCCAAATGCGGAAAAGGAGGGAAGAGAGCCGCTACTGCCACCGTCACGAGGTCGCGTCGGGACACTTGCATCTGCCTCCATCGCTCGACCCACTTGTTAGAAAAACTTTTCGTCGGCGTAACTTACTCAAAATTTTTGTGTGGGGCAATTAAATATCCCACTTCTGACACCATTGTAAGACCGCCGACTTCCAGGGGAAAACAGTTAATCACGCGTCAGGAAAACCTAGGGTCGAAAACGTATGTGGGTGGTGGCGGTAGGAGACAAAGATGACAAGTGTCTTACACAAAACCGTTTATTCTAACTACTAAGTTAACTTACATATTATTGGTACAAATTGCGATCTAGATCGACTCTTATGGTGATAGAGATCTCCAGTTGTCGGTAGTCGGATGCGGTCGTCTTCCGAAGATGCGTGCCCGGGGCTGGGATGACGAACTGTCTATTGCACTGGACGTGTGGCTTGGACGGGGGTCACCAGCTGGCGGACGTAGGTTCTGGCGTCTGAGGTAACACTGGTCCAGAGGAGAACTGCTGCACTTCTTCCAAGAACGACGGAAGGAGGGTCCACTCCCTTGACCTTGCGACTCGGGAGTTTTATAGGAGTTTCCCCCCTGAATTTCACCCTTTTGATTGGTTCTATTCTTCCTCTCCCTTACCCCGATTGGTCATTTCTTTTGTTTCTAGGCGAAACTGGAGACCGATCTGGGTCGGGAGAGTTCCGAGAGGTGTTGACGGAGTCTTTGAAGTTCGTGCTCGTATATTCCGGCCGTTATGGTCCTCTCTTTGACGTTTTTGACCTCACGCGGTCCGCCAGATGCTTCGGTGGCCATTTACCCCCCTCTGTTTCCCGTTTCCGACACTCGTACACGAGCACCTGGACAAAGCTCCCTCTCTCTCGGTTGACATCCCCTCGGTCGTTCATTATCGTGTCGCGTTTGTTTTAGGATAAGTTTGGGAGAGTTTCTTTCGTGTCTGGTTTACATCACCAACACATGTTCCTGACACGGTTTGACTCTCGAAACTTTCCGACTTCGGAACTTTATAATTATTCACCATTTTTACGCGTTTTTGCGATCCCTACATTATGAAAACTTTAGAAAAGCAAAACATTATTGCAAAAGCAAGTCATCCTACAGAATAGAATATCAATATGGTTGTAGCAAGCAAACGGAATGGAAAATTGAGAATATGTATCAACACTTGTGATCTAAATAAAGCGCTAAGGAGATCGCATTACTGTATTCTCAACATCGATGAAATGTTATCTCGTCCTACAAAGGCTAAAATATTTACTGTAAAATATTACTGTAGCAGATGCAAAAAAGGGATTTTGGCAAGTCAAATTAGAAGAAAATAGCAGTTACCTGATAACATTCTGGACACCCAAAGGAAGATAAATGGTTAAGAATGCTCTTTGTCATTAGTACAGCTCCAGGAGAATTTCAACGAAGGCAACATGAATTTATCGAAGGACTCAAAGGAATTGAAGTGATACGTGACGACTTTTTAATATATGGCTCAGGAGAAACTCTAGATGAGGCAGAGAGAGATCATGATTCTAATATAATTAAATTTTTGGACCGCATTAAGTATATGAGATTTAAACTGAATAAGAAGAAATTAATGTTTAAGGTAACGTCAGTAGCATATATGGGACACTATTAACAAGCAAAGAATTATGTCCAGATCCTAGAAGATTAAAGCGATCTTATATCTCTTTAACCACAACTCCGGGATCCTGTGCCACCAATGCATTGTTCTCGAGCTGAGAGGTGAGAAATTTATGTAACCGTTTTTCCAGGTTAAAAGTTGGATTAAAGCGATCATTAAAATGCCTAAGTCAGGTTACGTCAAATCTGTTCAAAGACTAATTGGTTTTGCGAATTACATTTCTAGATTCATGCCCCATCTTTCTGAAGTTTGTGAACCGCTACGTCGTCTAACTCAGTGGTTTCCAAAGTGGGGTACGCATACCCAAAGGAGTACTTGGGGTATGCCAAGTTTCCCTTCAAAATACTGCACATGTGTCCTATCTCCTATCCGTAGTCTGTCTAATTTTACAGTTATCCTCCCGAAGAAGTAGGCTCACGATCACTTGCGATCGTACACGGAAAAAATTCAAATTGCGGGTAGCGAGAAATTTCGCAGGAATTATGCATTTATAGTGGAAATTTAGCAAATTAGTTTATTATATTATAGGGTATATAACATAATTATTTTTGTCTTAAGGGAACGTGATTAAAAAAGTTTGGAGATCACTGGTCTAACTGACAACAATGATAAATTGGACCGAGATCCACGAAACTGCATTAGCCAGACTCAAGACATTAGTCACATCATATCCAGTTTTAAAATTTTATGATCCATATGAAGAGGTCATATTACAATGTGATGCAAGCCAGGTTGTGTTAAGTGCTTCCTTATTCCAGAAATGACAGCCAGTAGCTTTAGCCTCTAGAGCATTAAACCATATGCTCAAATTGAAAAGGAATGCCTAGCAGTGGTATTTGGATTTCAACATTTTGATCAATATATTCTTGGCAGAAAGTGTATTAACATTGAAACAGATCATAAGCTTCTGCAAACTATTTATTTTTAAATCTATTTTATCTGCGCCAAAAAGATTGCAACAAATGATGTTTTTTTTTTAAATTTTTTTCACCCTGTGGGAACTAAGAGCGCCTCTTTAAGCAAGCCGATTATGGGGTTCAGGCCAGGTCGACAATGGGGCAACCGGGTGGTGAGGGACGGGACTCGACATATCCGGACGGACCAACCCCCGAAAGATTCCTGGGGATTTATCGACCCGTCGGGTTTCGAACCCAGGTCCCCTAGAACGGTAGGCTGCCATCTCGGCCGCTCGGCCGCCCGGCCGTCCGCCAAATGATGCTAAGATTACAGAGATATATATTGAATGTCACTTATCGTAAAGGAAAAGATATGTTTATAGCAGATCTATTGTACAGAGATTATCTATCTTATGTTTGGACCGAAGACTCCAAACAGTGCGATGGGAATCAAGAGTAATTTGAATATTTTAAGCAGTGGTCACACCTAGCGATTACCAGCCACACAGACGACAATGTCGCCTGTATGGCTGGTAATTGCTAGGTAGCCATGGTCACATTGTTCGTTGGAGTTGGCCGCGTTTCTTTATGCAGCGCTCGAGAAGCGCTTTACAGCGAACACGCTGAAACTGGTTTCTACTTGGCCAACACTGCTCGTGATGTCATTTCGCTACTTTGGCGAATGAAAATCAACGGGCTAAACAATCGTGTTTTCAACAGCTGAGGAATGAATTAAGGCACGGCCGGGTGGCCGAGCGTTCAAGATGGCAGTCTACCGTTCTGGGGGACCCGGGATCGAATCCGAACGGGCCGAATAATACCGAAAAATTTTTCGGGGTGGTCCGTTCGAATATGTCGGGCCCCGTGCATCACCACCCGATCGCCCCATTATGGGCCTGGCCGAACCCATAATGAGCCTACTAAGAGAGGCCCTCTTACTGTCCACAGGGCGGAAAGAGTTAAAAAAAGAATGAATTAAGGCTTTTGGATGCCGAAAGTTTTTTAATCTCTTTCCGTTCTATGGGCACTAAGAAGGCCTCTTTTAGCAAGATCATTATGGGTTCGGCAAAGGTCACAATGGGGCGGCCGGGTGTTGAGGGCCTGACATATCCGGGCGGATTTTAATAAGATTTTTCTTTTTTTAATTAATTGCATAAAATGAGCTGCTTGCCATTTTAATAAGAAAAGTGGCTAAAATCCCGTAAATACTCTGAAGTAGAACGTAAACTGTCGGCAAACTCACGAAAGTAGTCAAAATCAAGCTACTGTAATTTTATTGGTTTATTATGAGGTCAGGTGTTTACGAGTTGCAACGCCAAAGAACAATGTGACCATGGCAAGACGCGTTTGTAGCAGTTGCGGTTGCCTGCGCGGCTGGAAATCTATAGGTGTGGCCACTGCTTAATAAACGGTATTTGTCCATTGTCTTATGCAACTTCGTCGTACGTTGATACGACGAAATTGCATAAGATGATGGACAAATACCAAAGCTTAGCCTTGAAAACAAGAATCATTCCTTGTTTTTAAGGCCAAATTAGTTCCGATTAAAACAAATGCCACCTTATGGGAGCGCTGATCCGATGCTGAATTGTACTTTGAAGCTTCTTGCATAATGTATGATAGCCATTCTGCGGGCGCCGCTGAGGGGGGTTAAAGTTTAAAAATGCGTTACGTAATTTACAGACGATCCCAAACCGTGTATCTATTGATCTTGATAAGAAAAATCAATAGAAAAATGAAAATTGTAAACAATGAAAACTGTTCCTTTTCGCAATGGGACTCGATCCCATTATTGTAAAACCCAACAGTAATCATTGAAAGTGTAGCTTATTTAAGGTTACCAACTGGCGTGAGAAAGGAGGACATAGCCTCCAAAACGAGAACATGTTCTTTTTTGGATATCCATTCAGGGACGCCCGTACTTGGGTCCTCATCTTCTCGTCTTCCTTTTCGTCTTGGTATTCCTAATCCCTAAGAAGGCCCCAAAGAAAAGAAAATTCGTGACTTCTAGCCCATTCTGCAAATATAAAAGAAACTAATGAACGATATTTGTCCATTGACCCATACAACTTCGTCGTGTGTTGATTAAAACTCCATTTCTTGTTTTTAAGGCCAAGTTAGCCTCGAGTGCAACCAGCGTCACCTTGTGAGAGCGCTGATCCGACGTTGAATCATAGAGTTCGAAGCTCCTTACGCAATATAAGATGCCCTTCTTTATAGCTTGTGCCCCCTTTTTCAAAATCTGCGAGGCCCCTCTGCCCCACCCCGAATTTAAAGAATAACCTCCCTCTATTCATACATGCCCTTTCTTTCCAGAACAATTTATTTTCCATTAATAATTTTTCATATGGTCAACGGAGACAATCTAATGGGACTGTCTCGCGTTGATTCGGATTGAAATGAAAACTGGTTTTCATACAACCAAAAATTGAATGTTTAATCGATTTATTATTTTGTCTTTACGGTTAAAAATTGAAATTTCCACTCTCTTTTCGATATATAAAGGTGATATATTCAGACTCAATTTTGCCCATTGCAGACCGATTTGACCTACAATTAGGAACGATTATTAAAATTATATATTAAAAATTTTTTATTTAAACACGAAAAAATAAATACAGTACACTAAACTTATAATAAATTTTTATTTTTATAAAAAAGAAATATTATATTATACGAAATAATAATAAACAAATAAATTTGTACACGATCCGTAAGAAGGAAAAAAAAGAAAAACAAAAACAAAACAAAACAAAACAAAAAGGGAATAAAAATGAAAGTGGAGCTGCAATCGTTTTGCTCTTGTAATTCTCTGCAGAAAATTTTTAATCTTGTATAAGGAATTAAAAACATAAATTAAAAATTAATCGTGAACAAAACAAATTCTAATTACGCTTTTATACAAATGTATTTAATATATAAATTAATGGAAATATACAGAAAAATATTAAATATAATGTAGGAATTATTTAAGGTAAGGAAAAGTACAAGAATTTGTTTTTATCAAACATTTTTGACAAGTAGCATTTATTTATAATTGCTAAATACACTTTAGTTCTTATTTAACGTATATATCACGCTCATAACTAATTTAGCTTGGTTTTTATAGTGTGAAGCATACCGTTATTTTCATTTTCGTTTAATATTTCTGGTATATTTCAAGGATAAATTGAAGATCAAAAATACATAATAGCAGAAAATATGCTCTTATATATTTTTAATAATAATGGTTTGTTTAATAAAAATTTGTAAAATTTAATAAAAGTAATGTAAAATATTGTAATAATAAAAGAAAAGAAAGAAAGTAAATTTAATAAACAAACAAATTTCGTTTCAAATTTTAAAATTTAAGTTATAAACGCATAGTATTTTTCTGTAACTTATATCAGAAATCTATATAAAATTTGTTATTCCATTTAAATAGGAAGGAGGAGAAGAATTCTTGATGTAAATAATAGCAGAAATGCATACAGTAATTTCGTTTATTTTAGTAGAAAATTATATATTTCAGACTAAAATAATTTTTTAATAAAGAAAATTGAGGTATAAATTATAATTTTAAAAAATAGTCAGCCAAATAAAATGTATTTGAAATTAGTAACTGTGCTAAAAAATTTAGAAAGGTATTCTCGGTAATAATTTTAAATAATAATAATATCTAAATTCAAAATATTAGATTAAATCATGAATTACATTTAAATTATATACATAATGGAACATTTAACAAGAAATACTCATTAAATTTGTTTTTATTTCTAGTTTTTAATATTAATCTGGTATCTTTTTAATATGATGAAAAATTATTGTCGAAAAGTGCTGTACCTAACTGGAGAAAACTGTCAAATAAAATCGATCTTTGTAATTCTGGTGACGTATTTCTTAACCTGGTGCTTTTCGAGGTTGGATTTGTGACATTTTCGAGGGTGAGTGTCGTGCTCGCCCAATTTTTGTATTCTAAGTAATTTGTCTTGAGAAATTTTACTAAGATTCGGAAATTTTGTTATGAATAATACACATTTCAATGTTTATTTTACTTTACTTCGGTTAGAATACATTAAAAGTAATTTCAATATAGAAACAGAAAATTGATATCAAATCAGAGTGATTGGATTGATAAAAACAGAAATACCATAACTGAAATTATTGTTAAACTTAATTATAATTCAAGTTCTGAATCTGTTTAGTCTGGATTTTTAAAATTGCATTGTTTGCAGATTGTTATTATGTGGTATCTGCAGATATGTGCAGTAGGCTACGTGTTACACTCTTGGGTACAGTTTCCATATTGTTCAATTTTGAGGAATATGCACACTTTTCTCTTGATACTGATGTTGCCTGTAGAGGATCTGGTATCTTTCTCAACACTTCCTAGATTTTCATATGGAGATCTTCACTCGCATTGTCTTTGAGGAAGGAGCCTAAATTTTCTTCCTCAGACCCCTTATTGAGCCATTTCAGAAACATTTCATCGCGTTTTATGTTGGTACATATATACAATATCACTTCACAATTAGAATCATACTACTTCGAATGAGAGAAAAAAGACACAGAATTACTTGGAGATGAGCACCGTGCTAACTTGTCCAAAATGACTGAAACAAAGGCGGCACTGAAAGTGTTAGTGATGCCTATTATTTCCAATTCTGGTATATTGTTGAAGGGGATAGAAAGGTTGACAAGAGTTTGGCCACAAAACTTCCAAGAAGCCCAAGTTACAAGCATTTTAAAATGAAAGGTAAACACAGTGCTCACCCTCAAGTAATGGCAGGTTAAAAGAAAAATGTTTTCAATCGTCTTGGATAAGTTCGGGAAAATTTACACCAAAGTTTATAGGAAGCCTAGTTTTTAATCTTAATCCCTTAAAACTCTATGGACCCATAATGTGTTAAGCTTTCCACCTTTTGATCTTTAATAAGAGAGTATATACCCATTGTACCAACATCTTGGATACAACCATAGAACTCAACTATATCATAAAATTTGCTGCACAGCAAGGGTATTCTATCAAATTGATAAAACAATTATTTATAAAGAGCTCTTTTACATAGGTGTCATAGAATGTAATCTCCAACAAAGAACAAAGGAGCACAAATACACAATTGATAAGAAATTATGTAACACTGCATTAGTGGCCTATTCTCACCATTATGACATACAATAAACTGGAAATAAACAAATATCATCAAACCTACCTCTAACATCTAGATTCTTGCCCAACTTGGAAATTTTTAAAGCTCAGAAAATTCAAATGCATCAATCATCATGATGTCAGCATCCTTTCCAATACTTGATGGCTGCATTATGAGATTTATGTTTTCTTAATTAATTACTTCATTTTTATATATCATTTGTTATTGGATAATATATATAGATTTATTTTTTATTTTTATTTATGTTTATCTTAAATGTGATCTATTTAACTCAAACATGTTCTATTTTTTAAACTTTATATCTTGAGTTCTTTTATTCTATATTCTATAAGATGTTTATATAACTGAAGAGGATCAGTCAAACTGATCAAAAATGTTTCTATTTTCATAAATACATTACTGGAATTATGAAGGTTGATTTTATTTGCATCAATTTATTGTTTATAGTAGGATGGAAATATTTAAATAATTGATTGGTAAAGTATAGAGAAAGTAAATAGATACAAATGCAAATAATATATAAATGAATTATTAAATTTGAGTATGAATTATTTTTTAAAATACAATCAGCCAAATCTAGCAAATTTAATATTTCAGTAAGATTATATTAGTATTTATAAAGGCTATGATGATTTTTAAATTGCAAAAGTAAAAATTTACATTGCTTTTTCAGGTAGCCAAATGTCTTATGTGTAAAAAGATTTTTAGCTTTTTTAGATCTGCTTCAGTTACAGAGTAATCTTAAAATAGAACAACAATCTGAATGTTATAGAATTGAACAACAGTTTGATTCTATAATGATACAGAGTTGAACTGAGTAGAACAGAGTAACTTGTTTGAGTAGAACTGAGTAGAACAGAGTTGAACAGAGTAACTTGTTTGATTTTGTATTGTTTGTATTCATGTTTTATTTCAAGAATTTTCTATAACTGAAGCTGGCCTAAAAAAGATAAAAATTTTTACATATAATAAAACATTTGTTTACCTGACAAAGCAGTGTGGATTTCTATATCATTATTAGATTATTTAGACCAGGGATCAGCAACCTTTTCTGGACGGCAGACCATTTTCAAAAAAAATATTTTAAAGCGGGCCGCACAGCCAGATGTTTTGTAATGTAGTATGTAGCTTAAATAGGTTTTTTTAAAATCAAATATAAATATGATTTAAAAAAATAAAAAATAAAATAAAAATTAGTAACAATTTTATTTACATGCTATAATAACATCATCAGAGAACAAAAAAGTGAAGAAGTCGCATAAACCTCCACCTGTTATAGAGAAACGTCACTCGCTTGTGAACGTGAATATGTTACACCAGGCCTGTATTACACTGATAATAATTTCTTGATCTATTCAGTGAAATTTTTTTCCCATAGCTTTTTTTTGGTGCCCCCATATTTTACTAGCATGAAAATTGAAATTTTGTGTTATATTTGAACAGATGAGGTAAGTTAGCTTTCCTACGGCTTTATACCGATATTCTTGAATTGTACATGAGAACGTCCCGGGAAAGCTGATACTAGCTATTCTCAAAGGCGAGGCAGCACAAGTGTACCTCAATATGTACAGTACACACTTGACCTTGCTTACTGTTTCTCAGAAATTTAAAAAATATTATCAATAAAAACTTTTACTACTTTTTGTTACTTTTTATTTATAAAAAATAATAATAATAATACAATCAATATATTTCATAATATAACAAATAATAATAATAATAATATAATAAAAAATAATAAAAGCCTTCCTAATTTTTACTTTACTATATAAAAGTTATATTGCTTGGTGGGCTGCACAAAAACTTGCAACAGGCCGCATGCAGCCCGCGGGCCGTGTGTTGCCGACCCTGATTTAGACTATATAGTATACGCACGCACGCACGCACGCACGCACGCACGCACACGCACATAAATAGAAGTTAATAATTATATAGGAGTTAGAATATTTGTTATTTATGTTTTAGAAAATAGAAGCAGAAAAAGAGCCCAGAAGGGGTTACAAAAACATTTGCAAGTTTTAATTGTATGCACACCGGTCAACTGGTTAATATGAATTGCACTGTTTATATATTATATTGCATTTGTAGGCATTTTTATGCATTGAATGTAGCTAGGAAAGTAAAATAAAAAAGTTTTGTTTTGGGGGTTGGGAATGAATTAATTCATTTCATATTGTTTCTTATGGGAAAATTTGTTTTGGTTTGAGAACAAATCAGTTTTGAACAATTTTTAGGAATGAATTAAGTTTGAAACTGAAGATTTGAGACTGTATTCAAAGAATTTTTAAGTATTTTTTTAACATAATTTTAATAATAATAAAGCAAGTCATATAGTTAAGTTTTTATACAATATTTTAAACTAGCTTGAAAAATAGTTACATTAAATTTGATGAATGATTTCTTAAAAAATAATGAATATTTTTGATTATTTGAGATATTTCTCAACTCACATCAGATCAAACACTTAACAATAAATAGATTTATATGTAGAATATATTAATAATTTTGAATAACTTGTAAGCAGAACATTAAGTATTTTTGTTCTTTTTGTTTTACTTTAAAATTTTTATTTAATTAAATATCAAAACATCTTGAAAAATGTTTAATTAGAATAAAATGAGTTTTGATTAATTTCACTATATAAGGTTACTTTTGTTTCAAGATTTTGAATTATCAATTATATGATGAAAAACAGTTATTCTTATTAATTTGCTCATTAATTTGTAGAGTTTGGTTTCATCACTAACCAAATCCAGAAATCAAACTCTATCTCAGAATATGTGAGAGAGGCAGATTTGACTTCTCTATCATAAAAAAAAAATATTAGAAAAAATGTTATGTATGGTACTGTACTGTACATGATACATAATCTTTAACAATGTAAATCAATGGATTATTTAATAAAAACAATGATATTATTATATTCTAAATTCCAAAAAAAGGTTATCAAACAACACAATGGCAAGTAATAAATTTAACAATGTATTAATAATTAAAATTTCAATGGTTGAGAGAATCCAAAAATATTACAAAATAGCCAATGGCAAAAATTAGTACATAAACAAGAGTAATCAATCCTGAGTTATCCTTCTCCCTAACAGTGCTAGACATCTTTCCTCTTGAAAGTTCCTGTTCGGACACCAGTCGTAAGTTTGTTGGTGTTGAGTTTATGCATCAGCTGTTTGTCTGGTAGTGAAACCCAGGAGAAAATATTACGAAATTAATGAAACTTTTTGCTACAGTGCTAGACTGAAAAATAAAATTTTTGGAAGTGCAATGCCCACCATAACAACTTTAAAAACTTTAACAAAAAACTTAAAGTCCGAATAGTCAGTCACCATGGTAGTTCTGTCAGGGTAAGTCTGAAATTTTCAATTGCCCATACCAGAGCAAGACACTCCAGTTCAGTCATGGTGCAATTTTTTTTTTTTTTGGCAAGTGTAGATAGTATACCCAGCTTTTTTCCCAATTTTGCCACCATTGCCATCAGCTATGCAGGAAAGAGACAAAACAGTATTGGTTTGACAAATGGCAGTATGCCTTCGTAAATAAAAAAAATCATTAACTTCTGTATCTATTTTATAGCTATCTTGATCCAGCAAGCTTCACTTGCTAGATCAATTATTGTTGGTCTGGGAATTATACTTATTCAAGACAGAACCATGGCATATATAATTCATACCTTGAGCCAGGCTAAGCAAAACTACACCAAGATTAAACTGGAATTCCATGCTGTGGTATGACATTGGTGATTGAAAAATTTTGGGACCTACCTTGATAGAAACAATGTTACCATGGTAACAGACCATTCAGCTATCTGAGTTCAAAAAGATTTAGGTAGATTGTTACAGTGGTCATTGCACCTACAGAATTTCATTTTTCAGTCCATTATCATAGTGGAAAGCTGTTCACTGCTCTCTCCTGAACCCATTACCATAGGAACAGCTGACACCTAAACTTGATACTGATAACCTTTATAAATGCAATATTAAATTATAAAAGGTAATTTAAAAAATAACAATTACAGATACAATTGAACCAAAAAGTAAATCTTACAGTTAACTAGATTACCATATTTACTTGCATATAAGACGACTCGCATATAGGACAAGGTATGACTTCAAAGATCAAAATAAAGAAAATTAGATTTATTAATACACTTCTAATTTTATTTCATTTAATCACAAGTAAAATATCAAATAAACATAAATGCACACATTGTCCTGCAAAAATTACTGGCATTTTAAACTTTAAGGAAAAATCTTGTAAAATTGACAACGTAATTTGTTTACATAAAGCTGGACAATTGGGAACCTTTTTTTTTTTGCCAATTCTTAACAGTCGAATCCACTCTGTTGATTATACTTATGAGTTTCTCTGACTTCTGATTTTCGAATGATCATCTGTTTTCACATGGGAATGGATTAAAACTTATATCGAGCTCCCTTGTGATTTTGGAATTTCAATCTGGAATTCAATTCAAAAGCTTTGCTTTTTCTATTGCTATTCATCTTTATTCCTGACAATATACAAGAAGGATTCAAACGACCCAGATAAAATACTTATGTTTTTAAATACAAGAGGGTAAGCATCCGGTAAAAATGTGAATACACTGTTCACAAAAATTATTAGCAAAAATGCAAAGAATCTTTTGCTCATGCATATAGGACAACCTAGGAATTTGAAGTTGTGATAAATGAATAAAAATCTCGTCTTATATGCGAGTAAATACAGTATATCATTCAATTTTTATTGCCAACAATGCTGAATATTAGTCATGATATAACAAAAAGTTTTTCTTTTATTATTTATTATAGATTTTATATGAGAAAGCTAAGAAATCTAAGATTTTATTTTTGTTTATAGATTCTACAAACTAAAGTGACCAATTATTTTCACTGACTAGTCAATTATAAACTTACAAAGGTTAGTGGACACTTTTTACCGATTTAAAATTATAAATTATGTATAAATCTATATATATAATCAAGACGAGCTGATAATAATAATAATAATAATAATAATCAGCACAGAGCCCAAACAGTTAGGAGTTGAAAGTTGAAATTTGGTACACAGTTAGGGTATGTCATGAGAACACACATTAAGAAGAGATTTTTCGAAATTCCTCCCCACAGGGGAGAGGGACAGGATTAAGGCTTAACACTTCCATTAACAATGGAAGTGTTAAGAGAAGATGACATGCAAGACGCAGATGCAGTTTTTTTTGTTTTTGCGGGAAATCGAACATATTTTTAGACCCATCTAAAAATTCTCTAATTAGTCTGGAAACAGGGGGACCAAATTCTTACATTCTGTGAAAACGGGTAAGGTTGACTATAATGTATTAATCTCAATCTTTGCTATCGTTACTTTTGTCCGAGCAACGCCGGGCCTACCTGCTAGTATATAAATAAATTTAATAAGATCAGATAATTAAATAACATTTTATATCTGCCAAAGCTGATCTTGAATATAAATTTAAAATTTTTTAAGCCATCATAACACAAAAAAAAAAAAATTAAAAGAAACAGATTCAGGTGCAATCCTTAGCAAGATATTCTACTTCATTGTTTTCTTTATCTCTTCTAGCTAGATCAAACACAAACAAAAATGATCAGATTTTTTTCAGTTACTATTCTGGCAGATTTCTTGTATTATATATCTAATATATAAAAAGAAACATTAGTTAGTTGGTTAGTTTTTTAAAATTTTGACACAGTTTGAGCAAATGCAATGAAACTTTTCAAGAACTGTCCTTTCATCCAGGAGGTCAGTGACTACTCTGGTCTAATTAACTTCAACTTCCTGCCTACAATAAGGCTATCCTTTCTAGCTGACCAGTGGAACAATGACGTTTGAATAGTAAAATACTTAATACAAAGTTACAGTGAGCATGAAATACTTTTTTATGAAAACATAAACCAATAGAACTTAAATTGTTTTATATTCAGGGTGGCTTATCCAAATTTTATCAAGTAACTAAATGCAAAGTTGTAATGTTTAATATGACTAATATGTCACACCATTAAATTCTGCATCTACTTTCTAACCAAGACAATGGAATTTTTTAAAATAAATATGGCTCTGATGATGATGTCTCCATTTCATTATTTTGGTTGTCTTGATTAGAAAGTGGCTGTAGAGTTTAATAGTGTGATGTATTAGTCATATTGAACATTACAATGTTGTTATGAGTTTTCAGGGATGCTGAGGTTAAATATTTGGTCCATTTTTTGTGAAATTTGATTAGTTGGCCAATTACCATTTCATATTTGGCTATGAATGATACAATATAGTTATCAGTAGAAAAAATTTGAACGTCTTGAGTTATCTTCTTATATAAAATAAAATGGTAATTGCTTGCAATTTATTTTGTCATAATAAAAAATATATATATATATATAATATATAATATATTATAATATATATTATATATTAATATATTATATATATATATATATATATATATATTTTTATTATGACAAAATAACAAAATAAATGTGCAAATGTCTGACCATCTCTTTGTTAGTCAAGCATATTGTCAGCAAAAAAATCAACAAAGCAGCCAAGGAAGAAAATTTCCAAACACTAATGAAAATCCCTGATTTTTTTCTGATTTCCAGGTTTATAAGAACCTTGTACATAAAGCATTGTACAGCATTTATAGGGATACCAATAGCACAGACATTGTTTACACAATGGATATGCTATAGCATGACTAACTGTTTGCATGGAGACAGGGAAAATAGTTGACCAAAGGATGATTCATGATGCTGCCTAGGCAAAATTTATGAATTCAAATTTATGAGTTTCTAATTTTCAATTTTTTATTTAATAAAAATGAATAACGAACCTACTGGAACTGGTATAATAAAGAGAAAACAACACCATTCTTAAATTCCAGCAAAAGTTTAACTATATAAAAACGTTTTCAACTGATTTCATCAGTCTTCTTCAGTTACTCGAACAAAAAAAACAAAAAGAACGAACCAAATTCAAATTTACAAAATCACGAGAATGGAAAGAATTCTCGTGATCGCGCAGACTATGCAAAAACGATGTACCGAAAAACGGTAAAAAATGCAAAATTCTTGACAAAAAATGCAGATTCTTGACAAACTATATATAATATCACAATCTTACGCTATCCAATGAACGATTTCCAAGCAGACGATAGCCCATCCGCGTCCCTGTGGTTGATGCAATGGGATGTTAATTGTGCCCTATATATTTCTAATTTCTCCAAGTGTCTAACGGCCTGTTTAGATCTAGTGGCTTTTATGATGGAAGCACTATCCCAGTGTACCGTGATCTCCTGTTGCTTAGCAAATGCTGCTAGGACTGTGCTGTCAACTGTCCTCTTAACAGATTGCTTATGCTCTTTTATTCTTTGCTGTAAACCACGCAAGGTGGCCCCAATGTACACTAGATCGGATTTAAAACGTTGGTCCCTGATTGGAATTGAGTACACTCCTGTTAGCTCATTTGGTTTCTCTTTCCTCTTATCATTCCTTAACAGACGGTATACTGTCGGGTTGCGTCTATATATTATGCGTAAGTTCCTTTCTTTGGACACCTTCTTAACAATACTTTTAATAAACGGAATATAGTCCATGACCACTGTTTTTTTCTGTTCAGTTCTGTGTTGTTGATGTTTACGTCTCTGTATATCCGTAATTAGACGGTTCACTACCCTTCTCTGATACCCAAACTGTGTTGCTACGCTTCTTACGTACTCCAACTCCTTGTACGTGTCGCAAATATTTGAGCAATGTGTGTAAGCTCGTTGTATCCATGCTCGTAAAGCCGCTAATTTAAACTGTTCAGGATCCACGGAGTTTCTGGGTATGATGCTAGGTTGATATACTGGTTTCCTGAAGATATCCGTCTGTATCTCCCCATCCTTACATGTGATCGTCAAGTCCAAGAAGTTAACCCTAAAGTCACTCTCTTGGTCCAACTCCAAATGAGTCCTAGGTTCTTTCATTCACAAGAAGACGATAGTTTTCTATACCAGATATGTTGATGACATATTCATCATATGGCATAATGATCGCAATACCCGTCGCTTTCTTGATGCAATCAACAGCAACCCCTACGGACTCACTTTGGAGTTGGACCAAGAGAGTGACTTTAGGGTTAACTTCTTGGACTTGACGATCACATGTAAGGATGGGGAGATACAGACGAATATCTTCAGGAAACCAGTATATCAACCTAGCATCATACCCAGAAACTCCGTGGATCCTGAACAGTTTAAATTAGCGGCTTTACGAGCATGGATACAACGAGCTTACACACATTGCTCAAATATTTGCGACACGTACAAGGAGTTGGAGTACGTAAGAAGCGTAGCAACACAGTTTGGGTATCAGAGAAGGGTAGTGAACCGTCTAATTACGGATATACAGAGACGTAAACATCAACAACACAGAACTGAACAGAAAAAAACAGTGGTCATGGACTATATTCCGTTAATTAAAAGTATTGTTAAGAAGGTGTCCAAAGAAAGGAACTTACGCATAATATATAGACGCAACCCGACAGTATACCGTCTGTTAAGGAATGATAAGAGGAAAGAGAAACCAAATGAGCTAACAGGAGTGTACTCAATTCCAATCAGGGACCAACGTTTTAAATCCGATCTAGTGTACATTGGGGCCACCTTGCGTGGTTTACAGCAAAGAATAAAAGAGCATAAGCAATCGGTTAAGAGGACAGTTGACAGCACAGTCCTAGCAGCATTTGCTAAGCAACAGGAGATCACGGTACACTGGGATAGTGCTTCCATCATAAAAGCCACTAGATCTAAACAGGCCGTTAGACACTTGGAGAAATTAGAAATATATAGGGCACAATTAACATCCCATTGCATCAACCACAGGGACGCAGATGGGCTATCGTCTGCTTGGAAATCGTTCATTGGATAACGTAGGATTGTGATATTATATATAGTTTGTCAAGAATCTGCATTTTTTTGTCAAGAATTTGCATTTTTTACCGTTTTTCGGTACATCGTTTTTGCATAGTCTGCGCAATCACGAGAATTCTTTCCATTCTCGTGATTTTGTAAATTTGAATTTGGTTCGTTCTTTTTGTTTTTTTTGTTCGAGTAACTGAAGAAGACTGATGAAATCAGTTGAAAACGTTTTTATATAGTTAAACTTTTGCTGGAATTTAAGAAAGGTGTTGTTTTCTCTTTTTTATTTAATATTGTCAAACCACAGCTAACTGAAACTGCAGTTGATGAAACAGTGGACAGCAAGGTATACTGTATTTAATTTGAATGCTTGAACATCTGATGTTGTGAAGGCAACAGTTATTTTTTTTTTTCCAATGAGAAAAAATTAAAATGTTTCTTAAATATGAGAATGTTTCATTGTTAACATGAATTTGTTTGATGACATATACTTAAGATATATGATTTAAGTTGCATGACTTGCTCTAACAAAACAAATATATAATACTAGCAGAAATACTGAGCAAAAAGTAAGGATTAAAATACAAACTGTATTAAAAGTTTAGTTATTTTTGCCCATCATTGTTATATTTATTACAATGTGTCAAGGAGGAAGTCAGAGGAGTGGGTATCAAGGTTTCATGGTAGCTTTTATTTTTCACAGGGTTATAGAGAATGAGTATGAAACATTGGTGTACGTTAATCAAAAAATTTAGAAGTGTGTATAGAAAACACACATATAAACATTTAAACATTCTATCATATTCAGATATGATGGTATTGTTTTATTTGAAGTGAAACAAACATGAGCACATGAGGGAATTATCCATAACATTAACACTTAAAAGAAAAACACTGCAACTACGCTATCCTATTTTTGTATCATACTTGTCTTTTTCATTCATGCGCATTAATGTATGGAGCTTATTCACTTATGTTGACAGAGTATGTAATCCATGAGCTAAAATATCTGAAAATAAATATGAAGAAATAAAAATTTTATTTAATGATTTACAAGAGTTAAATCTACAGAAACTTTATTTTTGCTAAACAGGAAACAACATCACAATTTTTAATCTCATTTTATAAGCTCTAAATGTGAGGAATAAGAACAGTAATAATGCTAATGATATGGTAAAATAATAAAATAACTAAGTTACATATAAAAAACGAAAGTCACAAAGAATTGAACTTATATCATTTAGCTTCAGTGTCTAGTACCTTATCCACTTGGCTACTGTCATTCCTAGGATAGATAGAACTTCTAGACTTATAAGCTAGACACTCAATTTTCAGTGGATCCTATTATTTGGACAAGGAACTATTTGTGATTAGACCAAGTTTCATTTAAATTTGATACACAAATGTCTGTTTGTTTCCTTGTAAGTGTAGCAGTCTGCAGGCAGCAAGAAGTAATGTGGTACAATACAACTTATGAAAAGGGATGTAGAATATTTTCAGGGCCCAAAATTTTCCCAAAAATTTATAAAGTACAAAAAATGATAAATAATTTTAATTTAAATATTATCATTTATCATTTTTCATTTTAATAATTTTTATTGCGTAACAAAACAGTTTTTGATTTTTTCCAGTTTATTAATATTTTATAAAGTTCGGAAAATTTATTAAGGGATAAATCTAATAAATATATACTTTCATACATGGATTATATAGGATTTGTTAATGAGTAATAAATAAATATTGGCTTTTTTCTTTTTTCAAAGCCATGTAGATTTATGGTTGTAGATTTAATAACAGGATAAATAACTTTAATTTAATAAAACATTTTACTTTTAGTTTTAATAATTTGGCAATTATAAAAAAATATATATCTGTTAATTAGAAAAAATAACTAATTAAAAAGTTAGAGAAGCAATAGTGTATGTGTATAGTAAGTCAAATGCTGTTTTATTTTGTCAATGTGTCATACTGTAAGGAATGTGAGGGTCAGAAAATTTGTCAGGGGAAGTCAGGGAAAGTCATGAAATTTAAAACAAAAATTTGAGTAGGAAACCTGTATTTAACATTTTTGCATAATATAGCAGTATAATTTTTAAATTAATTAAACTGTATCATATGTAGATATGCATGTTAAAAATATATATTATATAAGGTTTGATATTATCTAGGGATGAAAATAGGGTTTTTTGGCCAAATATCAAATATTCTTTCCTTTCTGGCTAGCAAATACAAAATATTGGCAAATATCAGTTGATATATGAACTGGCTATCAAAAGTTAAGCATGGATTACAAAAATGACAATATTTTCAAAACCACTTAAATTTATAAAACTTTCAAAGGGTTATACATATATACTTCAGGTATACACTGCATAAATTTGGGAAAAAATGAGTAAAGGTTTACAAAAAAAATAAAAGATGAATGCAAGTAACAATAAATATGAATACAAAAAAAAAGAGGCTTGAATACAAATGTTGTGGTTAATATAAAATGTGACCTCCTTTAACATTAATGCAAACTTCACAGCTTCAACTCATACCTTCAATAAGTCAACTAAAATTTATTTTTTGTGTGCAATGAAAGACTGTTATGTACAATTTTTGGGCTGCAATTTGAAAAAATTGTAGGTCTATAAATTTCCACTGTTGCTGTCTATCGTCCATATGTCTTTCTCGAGAATGGAGTTAGATAGATGAAAGCCAAGACCAGAGATGGAATCCTTAGGGGCAGGAGGCCCCAATTAACTATATACAAACTTCTGTTGCAAACTGAAAATCATGTTATTTCAATTCAAAAATTTTCCCTTGAAAGGTGTTAGAGATATGATTGGCATAACTCTATTGTTAAAGGAAAAGTATGATGTACAGGAGCAAGCCACTACTAATTTCAGGTGCTGAGCTTATATATTAAATTAAATTAATTTAAAATATGATTAAAAATTGTGATGATATCACAATAAATAATTGCTCATCTATTTTACAAATTTTAATAAGTGCTTTTGTTTTGTAATTCATGTTTTGTTAAACAAAATTTACTGAATTAAATAAAACTATTTTTTGTACATGATATCTCTCTCTCTCTCTCTCTCACTCTCAAGATCTGTATTTTCTCTGTTGCTTTTTCCAAAATATCTTCATTCCTCTTTCTCTCCATACACGACACTTGCATCATTCACACCAGCACCACATCTCAAAGGCCTCCGGTTTTCTTTTCTCCTATGTTTGGAGTGTCTATGTCTCCGAACCATACAATGCTATGCTCCAGATGAAACTCTTAATGAATTGCTTCCTAACATCAATTGATATATTTTTCGATGTTAACATCTGTCATTTTCTATAGCTTGCCTTTTTTGCTTGGGCTATTCTTGCTGTAACATCTCTTGCTTAACACTCCTTCCATCTGAGGTAATTATGCTTCCTAGGTATGTGAACTCATTGACTTTTATTTTTTCACTGTCCAAATAGACATTCATTCTGCCTTCCTTTTTTTTTTGAACATCTCATTATCTTTGTTTTTTCCTATTTATTCTCATCCCACATCTTTTAAATTGTTCTTTTACATTTTCAAGAGCTATCTGTAGATCATCTACATCTTCTGCTATCATTATGATGTCGTCAGGAAATCTTATTGTGCTATACAACTTTCCGTTCACTTTTATACCTTTTGTATTAGTGGCATAGAATTTTTTTATTGCATCTTCTATGTATACAGTGTAAAATAGTTGTGATAGTCCACAACCTTATCTTACTCCTTTCAATTATATTGGCTTTTTTTTTTTAAACATGATAGCTAAAATTTATAATTAAGAACATTGTGTTGGAATGTACACCTACTTTTCATATGTAACACAAGTCTCACATAATGTGATTTATATAACACAATATTTTCAACGAACCTAACTACCATGTTATATGAGGATTGCCTGTACCTAACTTTGTTGTTAAATATGCCTGAATACCAAATAATGTTGAATGGTTGGTCCAACAATATTATTATTCATGGTTTCAAGCATCTTTAGATGGCTTTAGATCCCTTACAGATGTGGGAGAATACTGTACTTTTCATAAATTTTTTTCATCTGATTACATAAAAGAATAAATATCTGAAAATGTTTGAGTAAAAAAATAGGATTTCTAATTTATTTTATGTTAGAAGAAAATTCATTTTTTCAAATTTTTCCTATTACTGTAAATTACCCATTATCAAGCCATTTCTCAAGCATATGTTCACAGAATGATGATAAAACTATATACAGTTTATGGCACTTTTGAGTGTTGTCAAGGCATTTCCTTGTGTGCGAATCAGAACACTAGCAACGTACTGAATCAGTAAAAGGATATCAATGTGAGGTAATGATGTAGTGTTGTGTTCTTCATGGAGCAAAAGTATTTATTTATCTTAATCATCTGTATTCACATAGGTCTGATTTTCTTATATTCTATCAAAGAGTGGAGGGTATATAAACAAATCCACAAATTTGAATGATAATTAAAGGGTGGAGGTATGGGAAACAGGTTCACACTAAAAATACTAACAATTTTGACCTAACAAGACCATATTATATGGAGAACTATATACTGTGTCTGGGATCTGTAGACAGCTTTAAGTTAACTCAACTTGAGCAGTTTGACTTAGCAAAGTTTACCTTTATATTATTTTCATATAGCAAAAATTTGAAAATGTTCACCTTAATTTAATGGACTAATTTTGGTGAGGGTGGTCCATTAAAGCTAAAAGTCTGTTATATAATAGAATAGGTTTTTTTAAATGCATGCATTAAAATTGAAAAAATAGTTAGTTTATCGATTTTTACCTATATAGATATATTTGTGTAATTAAAATTATGTATATAAGAGAAGTTTAATTTCACAGAAAAAGTTTTCTATATGTATTATTGCTTATGTAGGCCTACAGTACAATACTTACCATGGTTCTCATACTGTAATAAACAAGTATATGATATAAATTGAAATAAATAAACAAACATTTTTGGAAAATACACTTTAATTGTATTTAACTAAACAAATAATGTTCTTAAGAATACTGACTCTTGAATTTGAAAAAAAAACCTGTTAATTTAATTACATATAAAAAGCAATTATATATGACATATGGACTGGAAATTTTGTTTGTTAAATCTGCTAAATCAGGGTTTTACTGTAATGTAAATTATATAATTTTACATACTAAGATTTTGAAATTACAAAATTTATACAGAATAAAGATATCTTCCTATTATTTTAATACAGTAAAACCTGTCTAAAATGGAACCTGAATAAAATGAGAATCTGTCTAACCAGAAAAAGTTCAGAATGGAATAATTTTTTAAATATGTTAAATTTTTTTGTTAAATTTTACCTTAAGCCTATCTAATGCAGAAACAATAAAGGTTTTTGGGTACAAAGAGTGTAACTTAATCTGAACAAAGCAGAAATTAAGATTGCACTAGTTGTGAACAAATAAGTAAAATTGCTTCCAGGTATAATGATCAAAAATTGTCTTCTGAGAATAATTTCAAATTTTTTCAGAGAAATGAAGATCATGTAACAAGGGACATACAGATGCAGAGTCTTTGTTAATATCAGTTTTTATTGGAATTAACCAAGGGCAGAATTGAATACTTATATGAATCAAATGAGTTCTCAGGAACAAGCATGAATGTAATTTTTCATAAACAATAAGAATAAAATAACAGTGCTGCCAATTTGCCTTGTATGGAGTAGTAAGTAACTAACAGGTACCTAGTGTTGAAGAAAAGTTAATTCGCATTGTTGGTATACACAGGCCTCGGAGTCGCTCACTTTTCTCACTTGTACTCACTTTTCTGAAGTATCCTCACTTTTCTCACTTTTCAGGTCATTTTCTCACTTTTCTCACTTTTTTGGTCATTTTCACGTGCTTAATTAAGATGTGGGGCAAACCAAAAATAATTTTAAAGCCAAACGAATTGCCGAATTATCGGACTATCAGAATAGAATTTTTTAGAAGAAAATACGCGGCCCTGAGCAGACTCAAAATTGCAACTGCCCGCTCAGTGTCGTTAGGTTATAGAAAACAAAAATTTATTTAACGTATTTAAAAAAATCTTTTATGCACTTAAAAAACCCCTCTCATTACAAATTCAGAAGCCAGTGTTGAGTAAAGTTATGTACTCATGCCATATTTTCATTATTCGCCAAAATCTACCTTATCCGAATTGCATTTCCTTCTACAGAGTTTAAAAATAAGTATTCTAAGCATCCCTGCAGTTTTGGCTGTTTTCTAAGAAAATCACTAAAGTCCTTTTGCAGGGGAAAGCACATTACACAGAGGGATTAATCTCTCAAGCTGACAACACTGCTGCCGCTTTTAAATTCAAAATATATAATTATTAAAATTAACACGAGATAGTAGCGTAACCTCCTACCACTAAAAAAGATTTCGTTTCTGACCATTTAGTTATCCTGGTTATAGCCCAATAATTTGGCAGATTATTTGGTTTTAATTAACAATCGGGTTATGGAGTTGTCGTTTACAAAAATATTTTTTTACTTGATTTATCTTTAAATAATTTCATAAACTTGAGTTTAATAAAATTACTTTAATGATTTCATAGCATATTGTTAACGTTAAATCACATCTACATCTTCCCATAAATGTATGTTTAAATTGACTACAAGTATAATTATTCCATAAAGTAAGTGTTATTTTCATAGAATGTGTGATTACTTTGCTTGTGAAATATCCATTTTTTAATCTTCTCTTATGCCGATTATAATTGTGCATTAATTGAGAGACTAAAAAAGTAAACGAAAATGTAAATTCATATTTACATATAAAATTTACCAAATAAATTAAAATATTCGAAGTGTTGTAAAAAGTACAACACGTAATTGCTTGTGAGAAAGATTTTCACAGGCTTCCCAAAGGTTAACAACTTTGCAACGATGTTGGTTTTTATTCATCTGCAGGAAAAAGTTTTTTGTTATTTATGAAATCATTAATAAAATATTATTTTACTTATATTATTTGGAGTATATTTATTTCAGATTTATTATTTTATTTGGAAATCAATATTTACACATCTCGAAGCATTAAAAAATAAACAGTTTCTGATAATGATAAATATCCGAGAATAGCCAAATTAGTGAAATCAGCATCGAAAATCCCGTTCCCATGAATGAGAGGATCAATTTTATGCCGGGCACTTTCTCCTGATAGAGCATCAGTGTTGGTAAAGAATGCTTAATTCACTTTTGATTGTTAAGGAGGGACTGAACATGTATGACCAAAGCCCACACCTTGTACCTATTGCAAAGGACGACTGAAATTAGCTTCCTCGGTGCATAGAAATTATCAAGAACGATTGGAAAATGAAAAGAAGTTAAAAGAATAAGAGAAACGGAAAAAAGAGCACAGAAATGTTTTGAAGAACAACAAAAGAAAGCTGTTCGTAACATGAAGATTATGGAACGGCAACTGAGTTTAAACCAGAAAAATGTAGAAGAAAATGAAATACATGCGACAGTCTAAGTTTTGTTAGAAGCAGCAAACAAAAAAACTGGAGAAGGCTATTAACAGCAAGAACATGAATGAAGTACAAGCAGCACGTGTGATGCTTATTAGTGTTAAGTGTTCAAAAGCAAGAGGAAGCGAAATAGAAGGAAGTTGATAACATGCAGAATAATCTTAATAAAAGAACATCATCTTTCATGACTGATTATTTACAGAAGCCAAAGACTTTTCAAGTATTCATGGTTTACTGGAAATACAGAAGCCACTGGTTATCGGGAAACAGAAAAAAAAAACGCGATATAACCGAGTAATAAAAATTCTGGGCTTTTACTAAACAGATTATACATGCTATGGAATCTCTGTTCTTTCATCAGCAAGTGTTTCTGATATAAAATAAGCTTAGTTTTTCAATCCTGAATTTTATTCGTAGGTTATATCGAATTAATTGACGTTTACGTAAACATCGAAACCATGAACGCCCATTTAGCATTGTTTCTTTAACAATGACATTGAAAGACAAATACTGTCGATATAAAACAAAACATCAATTGCGATTTTATTATACAGTACTATATAAATCGCTTATTAGAAATTCGTGTTGTTTATATTTTTCAATAAAAATTATAAATGCTGTAATTGAAAATTTAAAAAAAATGAATATTGAATATATAATAGAACATCAAAACTTATAAAATTACAGAGTAAAAATTCTCTAAAAAGCAAAATGAAGTTACTACTGTATAAAAATTTTAGAAGTTTTCGTTCAGAATTAGAGAGATCTTTTCCTTACATGTTATGCGGTGAATTCGAAATTTCACACCTTTATGTGAATTGACGCAATACCGTTAATTCACATAAATGTATGAAATTTCGAATTCACAGAAACTTGTAAATGAGGAGACTGTACTTAAAACTAATAAATAAACGACTTTTATATCAAAAGGAAACAAATGACAATCGATCTATCCACCTGTTCTGCATATTTAGCTCTTTCTCGTATTTCGTTGCAAATAGAAATTCAGTGGTAATTGGTAATTTAAAATTAATTGACTCAAATGCTTTTAAAATTTAGGGGACCAAAAAAACGCGATATAACGAGTGGCTACTATATTACAGTATATACAGAAATTTTTAAAATGTGTTTAACCATAACAGAATAAAAAGAAATAACAATTTTTACTGCTGTTTTGCTGAGTTTTCCTTCTGTGTTTTCACTTTGTTTTGTCACTATTGCACTCACTTTTTATTCACTTTTTCTGTATTTCAACTCACTTTTCTCACTTTTTCAAAGGGGAAATAGCCCTCCGAGGCCTGTATACAGAAATTGGAATTAATGGTTAATAAAATATTAAAATTTCTCAAGAAGTCAGATCACAGAATAATTTGATCTCTGTATTACTAAAATCAACTTTACTTAAACCAAATAACCGGAGAAAAAATGTTCTACTATTGCAAACGTTTTCAGCACTCCCTCTGTGTTACTGTAATGTGTGTAAAATTTCTGATGGCAAAATGAAACACTAGTTCTTAGTATTGAAATTAGCATATTTACTATCATTTGAGGTCATAAGGATCACATCTGAGAAGTATTTGAATACCTAGTGCAAATTATTCGAAAAATTAAAAACTTTTATGAATTGAACAGTTCTCAATTTTTGTATTGAAATACTTCTATCTTTAGTTGGAATCACTTTGGATTTATTTGAATTAAACTTAGTAATAAGTGTGTTTTTATGTATGTCAAAGTGATTTTACTGTAAAAATGAACATAACTCTGTGATATTTATCTGATATACTGTTGTTTCAAGATAAAAAAAAATATATTAAAACCAGTTCAAAATAAAAACCTGCCAAAACAAAAAATTTTGGTACAGTGCAATTCCAGTTTATACAGTTTATTGTTTATAAATTTGGATGTTATGAGCTCAACTGCTACTTATTTAGTCTTTAAATTGAAATACTGTACTACAATAATAAAGGTAAGAAGTTTACTTTTGCTGTCTTCAATCTAATAAGAAAAGGCAACCAAATGAGTATCTGACTTTTAAATATTTCATGTTTAAAATAAAAGTGGGTGAAATTAAACCTATATGCAACAGTCAAAAATCTTTGATCCTAAGCAGTTTTGAGAAAAAGTAATTAATATTAAGCTGTTAAATTTATACACTCCAGTACAAATATATTCATAAGAGTGGATGACATCATGGTTATGTTCTGGTGTAAGAATGAATATCTCATGGCTGTTCTGAGTTTGAATCTTGATATTTTTAAGAATTTTATATTACTTTTTTTAAATTAAAGCCAGATGATATGCTGAATTATTGAGCTATAATAAGACTAAGTAAATAATTAAGTACAAAATAATTTGTGTAGAAGTAGGTAGTTAAGCTGCCATCTTGTAATAGTTTTAATAATTATAATAAATTAATTTTTAATTTAGAATTGCTAGAAGCAAAGAACCAGCCTGGGGTAGGTCTTGAACCCACAACGGAGCTAACCATGTAGATGTGCTGCTAGTTACTTTACCAGGACTCTTTCTGCTCCCAGAACTGTTAATTTAGATATAACCATGTACAGTAAGTCATGCATGGTTCTAATTTGGGATGACTTAAGTGCCCGTGGTCTTCTCCATGGCTCTCAGGAAGCTATTGCTTTTATTCTATTAGTTGGCTGAGAGCCATGGAAGAGGCTATAGACACTAAAGTCATCCCAAGTCAACACCATGAGTAACCTGCTGTATATCTAAATTAATAGTTCTGGAAGTGAAGATTGGACAGGAGTCTGGATAGCTTAACTAGTAATGCATCTGCACAGTATGCAGGAATTATGAGTTCAAGTCCCACTTTGGGCCAATTTTTTTCTTCCAGAAATTCTAAATAAAAAATTAATTTATTATAATTATTAAAATTAACACAAGATGATAGCCTAATTGCTACCTATAGACAGATTACTTCCTATTTAATTATTTACTCAGTCTTATTATAACACAATAATTCGACACATTGTCTGGTTTAATTAAAACTAATCAGATTTTGTGGAGTTGTTTATTTGTTTTTTATTTTTGAGGGAAAGCTTGGTTACATTTTTTCATTACTGAATCCTTTATTTTTGCATTTTTTAGTAATTTATCCATGTATTTTTATTCTGATGCTCTTCTGTAATTTGCTTGCCATTCATCTTACAGTATACTTTTATTATATTTTTTTGAAGTTTCCAATAGCATAAACAAACACTAACCACAAATTAGAGGGAATTGAAAACATTTTAACTTCTAAATGGATTGATTAATGTATAGAGAAGTTTTAAACAGTTTTAAGTTTACAAAGATCTGTGATTTGAAGGTATGTTCTATACAGCATAACCTTTTTATTTATATATTTCAATTTGTAACTGTATACTTGTATTTTAGTTGGCTGAGGAGGGGTGTCAACAGCCTGAAACGTGTACAAGCACTTAATACGCGTATCAACTGAATAAAAATTAATGATGAAATTTGCCATGTGTCCGAGTGAATACACTATATAGTTGGTGTTCAAGTTGCAGAATAAGTACCAGTACGGTTTCATAAATACTATAATTCTAAATGGAAATCAGATATAATTCTACTCCTTGCAGTTTTCTGTTTTGCGTGTGAGTTAAATCACATATACTTCATTTCAAGTTATTATCTAGTGTTGTGTCTTTGGTCAAATTCAAGTTTCTTTGAAAATGAAAAATCATTGCGTACAACTATTAATATATTCAGTTGTGGGTATTGAAATATATATTTAGTAATTTATAAATTAAATAAATAAATTAGTAAAAAAAAAACAAAATTTAATAATTTGGTGATGGAAAAATCAACCCACCTTTCCCTAAAAAATAAAATTTTAAATTCTTTAAAAAAAAAAAACAAAATTTGAACCCAGAAAAACCACAAGATACACACTCATAAGCCTGAACATAACCATTAAGCCACTCACCCTTAAGAACATGTTTGTGCTAGAGCTTATAAATCCAGTAGCTTAAAATTGGTTTATTTTTTTCTTGAAACTATTTAAGATTGAGGAGTTTTGACATGTATATATAGGTTTAATTTTTTAATAAAGTCTAGTATGCTACTCACGCCAAGTAATATTAATATGAAGAGAACTCACTGTGTACAGCGTTACCAAATATTTTCTTTCAAGCGCTTTCGACGAATGTATTTTTGTCATCTTCAGGCGAATAAGAGATTTTTATATCAAACATGAACATTCGAAAAGAAGAACACATACAAAATTTAAAAAAAACGTTTTTTGTACAATATTTAATATGAATCTGCTACGATTTTCAAATTCGTACGATGTTGCGAATGTGATGTAATACGGCGCATGCGTGGTGCTGTTTCCTGTCAATAGTGCGACAGGTGATGTAAATCGTCGTTTAATCATTTGTATAGGGCGATCCACAAGTTGCACAGTTCTAGAGTAAGTGCAATGCATGTTTCCAACATTGTTATATATAGCGACTCCCATATAAAGAGGAGCCTTCGGTCATTGCAAGCCCTGAGTATAGTAGAGTGAGCCCATAATGGATTGTAATTCATGTCGTGCACCCTTTTTGCGAGTTCAGTATTGCACCTTCCTTTTGCCACATCATCTTGGTGTTTGTCCAAGCGGGAAGCCAACATTCTTGCTGTGGCCCCAACATATCTCGTATTAATTCCCATTATGGGATTTTCCAATGGATAAAAATCCAACGCATAAATTCCTGACATCTCAAAGATGGAAAACTTATTCTGGTCATTGCAGAGAAGTTGCGCAAGCTCGGTAACGGAGAAAGAGGCAGGAGAAGACCTTGTTGTCTAAACATGTGGCAGATGCGTAGAGAAAGCGGACCGAGGTATGGTAACACTGGTTGTACAAGCGTAACTTCCCTCCTGTTGGTTAACATGGTGCTTGAAAACAGCATTTTTTTGACTCTGCTTAGTAGATGTGTGTATTTGGCACTTGAAAAGCCCGCTGCACGTACCGCTAGGTTAATGTTGTTTAATTCACTGTTTATAAGCTCTTGGGTTGATGGTAGCAAGAATGCTCTTCTCAGTAGGGCAGCGATGGCGGCATCAACATAACATGCAGACTGGAATGCATTTGCTGGGATGATGTATGGTAGCATATTGAACTTGTGATGAAGTGAGAAAAGGAGTGCTTCTGAGGATCTATGTATGCACAAATTTAAGAAAGCTATAGCTGCATTACTTTCTTTTTCCCACGTAAAATTGATGGAGGGATATATATTAGAGACTTGCTGCATGAAGGTACAAAAGGTTTCATCAGTGCCTTCCCAGGCTATAAGGATATCATCCACGTAATGTAAATAGAGTAGTGGGTACAGGATGGTGAGGGGGAAGTCAAATGTTCTATGTTCGATTTCTCTCATGATGAGCTCCACTAGGATGGCAGATAAAGGGGAACCCATGGAGACTCCTTGTTTTTGTAAATAAATCTTTTGATTGAAACAAAAATAATTGTGTTCAGTGATGAAAAACAGCACATCACGTATATCCAATATCTGCTGGGCACTAAAACCCTTCCTAAGGAGTAGCGAGTTGACCAGCATTACAGCTTCAAACGTTGGCACCGAAGGATACAAGGCTACCATATCTAGCTTGTAGAAGGTGTAAGTGCTTGTTTGTATTGTTCCAATGCTTGCTGTGATGTAGGATTTAGCAGCCAAGGATGATGGGGTAACATACGTTGAATCTGGAATCAAAGCACGTAGAAACTTAGCGAGTGCTTTTTCTAAAAAGTAGGTGGGATGCGATCTCTTGTTGACTAGTGGTCGTAATGGCCATCCACCTTGTGTGTTTTTGGCTCAAAAAATAATCTGGGACATGCAACATTGGGCAGGGGGTCAAGGCACCCAGTTAGGGACAACACTACCCCTGGTAGAGCTATGATTCTCCTTGTTTTTCGTAGGATTGTTGGTGTAGGATCCTCACTTAACACCGAGGAATGTGACTGAGAGGAAACTGGGCTCTAAGGAGAAAATTATTCATTCATTGTAAATACATTTGTCGAAAGCGCTCGAAAGAAAATATTTGGTAACGCCGTACACAGTGAGTTCTCTTCATATTAGGTTTTATTTTACATATATTTTTGTTTAAACATAACATATTTAAAAGTCAGGTAATCATTTGGCTGTCACTTTTTTGTAAGTAATGGAAAAATAGTAGAAATACTATATAATAAACTATATACAGTTGAACTAAATTATAACGAGCATTAGGGGATTGGCAAGATTTACTCGTTACATCTATGAAGAGCAGTGACATAACTAGGGGGGATATGGGCAACTACCTTGGGTGCAAACACATAAAGGTGTGAAGATTTGTGACGAGGTGTAATGGTTTCCGCGAACAGACCGACACAAAATAATAATCAAAACACGTTACTTTTAACAAAGGTACGATTTTATTCTCGCCAGAAAGAACAGAAACAGGTTCTTTATGGATCCCAATTTTACAAAGAAAATCCTTTTACAGTCGTTCTGTCTTTAAGCTTAATGAAAGGGCGCGCTCAAATGGAACCCAACAAATTATATGCGTGCAGATCTTAAAACTAAAACTTATTCTACTTATAACTAAGGGGAAGAACAAGGGTATACATGTAGAGATAGAAATAGACGAAGATTGAAATACTTTGGTGGGATATCGCTCTTGAGCCCTGTTTGATTTTTATAGTCTTCCCGTGTTCTTGGTGAATCTCTCACTCTCCCGTCGTATCCTTTTCTTTTCTTCTGCTGCTAACTTATACACCCCGGTCGAGATCGCTTCTTTTTCACACCTTCTCTCTCTGCAGTCCAGTCCAAAAGTGATTCACTTTCTCCCTTCGAGACCCTTGGCGTCTTCTCTTCTATTGTTCTATTCGTTGTCTCTTTCTTCGAAACGATAATCCCACCCAAAGGGTAAAAAAGAGTGGTGGGGAAAGTTTTGGAGGGTAGATAAGACAAAAGAAACAAAGAAATTGCTAAAACTAACTTATATTACATATTAAAAAAATATAAAATACGCGAATAATATAGCCGACGGCCACAAGGGACACCCTGTAGGCAGCAAAATTTGTAGCTATGCTACTGATAATTAGTGAAATTTATCTTTTAATTTTTAATTCTAAATAATTTGATTAAAAAAAATAATAATAATTACATTATGCTGTATTTTTATTAATAGTTGTATAAACTATACAATATAATTAATATTAAACAATTTATTTCTTCGTAATTAAAGATAATTAAAGTAATTAAAGATAACACTAATTAATATTAAACAATTTATTTCTTTGTAATTAAAGATAACACTAATTAATAATATGTCCAATTTCAGTTAGTCTTTTTATCTACAAATCTTAAAATTGATGTTTGTTTTATTTTTTGGCAAGATTTACTCATTTTAACCATTATAATGTTGATACTATCAAAGATGATAAAGAACTATGAACTTTCCACACACTTTAATGTTTTTACAACCACATTCTAACTTGCAAATAATTTTACTTTTTTGTAAACTGAGAGACATTTTCTTTTCTCCATAGACATCTTTCTCAAAGAAGGGTTCATTTATAACTAGAGTATACAGAAACTTTACAGTTGTGATGATTAGGTAAATTGGCAGATAAGGGATAGGAACTAGTCAAGAAAGAGGGGAATGGTCTCAAAAAAGAAAGTTAAGTGATAAATAGGTCTGTAAAACAATGCAGGTCATAAAACCTTTTGTTTTTATCTATTCTAAGAATTTAATAATGCATTTCTTACTACTTGAACAATTAAGAGTGTAAGGAACTGAGTCCGAGCATTATTTTTATTTTTTTATTATTTTTCCATTTTATTATATTTTGTTTGGGGCTTATGTTTATTTAGGACGAAGATTCCCCACCACTCTCTTATTAGTAATGAAAAATGAAGAAAAAAACCAACTCACGAAGAAATAAGCGCCGTAGGAAAAATCTCGCGCACTTGCGCTACCCAGCGGAGATAAACGGTCCGCAGAAAAAAAAAATGGAGGGGAGAGTCCCCACACTCACTAGTAAAGAAATACTTACTAATCCGTCTTAACATCCCAGAAAATTATGATAAATACTTTGTAAACGGTTTATAAGCTTTGTCGGAAACTTAAAGCTGCCAGAAAAGAAAATTAATGTTAGCAACTAAGTATGTAAATAAGGGGAGTAACCCAGCTGAAGTGTGACGTCACCTCACAGTATAAAACCCGTACGTTAACCGAAGAAAGAGGAGGTGAATTCCAGTGAGAGGTGAATTCCAAATCCAGGCGACTTTGAGAGTGAGGTGAATTTGAAAGCGAAGTATTTTCTGATAGAAGTCCAGATTGATAATTGGATGATCCAAGGTGTTAAAGAGGAATTCGATTGACAATTTGACGATATCGAAAGGATTGAGGAAATAGGTTCTTCATATAGTGAGGTGACGGATAGACGTTTAATTAGTAAGAGATTTTGTTCATAGTTTCTAAGTATTGGATTTGTCGAATTTTCAAAGGGGAATTAATATTAAGTTAAGCTAAGTAGCTGAGTTTATTGTCGGGTTGACTTGTTGAATTTCGTTAATAAATTTTGTTTGGATTATAGACATTTGTATGTAGTAAATTCTAGTTACTAATTAAATATATTTGAACTTTTGATCTGACTTGATATTTATCGTTATTATTACTAATTTTTCGGTGCACACTTAAAAGCCCAAGCCTGGCAAACTAATCTCGAATCTGCGTAAAGTACCCATTAGGTTAACGGAAGTTTTACCGACCGCAATTAGTGTTGGTTTCCTAAGATACAAAAAATAGTACTTTACAAGAGTGCTCATGTGTTGCTTGTGTACCAAAAATTTGCTTGGTATATCTGTGAAATACCCTTGTTATGACTAAGAACTGGATTTTTAGGTGCTAAAAAGTGCATATTGGGTGCATATTACATGCTCTAAAAACTTTAAAATATGCATTTCTATTTCTATCACATACTCTTCATCACATCATCAATTCATCATGATTCATGAATATTTCATATATATATATACATACATACATAAATACATACATACATACATACATATACATGTATATGAAAACTAAGTAACAATTTGAACTCTATTAATCAACATTTTTCAATGATAGAAATACACTCACGCAGTTGAAGTCCTTTCTTCTCCAGTTGTGTAATGCTGGTCCTTAGAAATACCAGAGATCTAAGGATTGTTAGTGCTTGGCAAACCGATGCATCTTGCAGAAGAGACGTAGCACTTTTTATAATCATGGTCTTATCTTAGCAAGTATGCATTATAAAGTTGTTCAGCTGGTCCGTGTATTCTCTGATGTAAAACATGGAATCCAACCAGGTTCTCCAGCATGTGACAACTGGCTCATGGGGAACAAGGAGTCCAGTTTAGTCTTTCCATAACTTTCATCTGTAAGTGCCTTTACAAACACTTTCTTAACACATGCCACTAACTTGTCAACTTTAGGATAAGTATCTTGAATTTTTTTGGCTACTCTGCTTAATTCATGGGCTAAATGTGACATATGTATAAATTTAGTATGCTCAAATTCTGTTCTACTTTGACCATATATGCTGCTTGATCTGACAACAGTAAATGCACATTGCCATACTTTATGCCATCAGAATATAGAATCTGCAAAGACAAGAACCAGCTAAGTTATTGTAACATTGTTTACTTTTTCAAGTACCGTGCAACCTCGCTTAACGAGCACCTCACACAATGAGTATTTCATATAAAGAACAAAACAAATTGTAAAAATTTGCCTCGCTTAACGAGTGATACTTCATATAACGAGTGATGAGGAGAGGGAAAGTCCCAAATTGTGCGCATGCGGCATGCTCCATCAGTCTGTGTTTAGCACTCATTCCGCTAGCATGTTGGTGTCGCTTGTGATCACATATTTTTCCAAACTTGTGTTTAGACATTTTATAAACATCAACAACCATAGCCTGTTATATAATAAACACACCAAATGATATGTCAAATTCTTGGGTCATTAAATTTAATGACCAATTCCAAATTAAATTTTAGAAATGTCTGAATTAAAAATTAATTATTCATAATTATTAAATTTAATACAAGATGGAAACATAACTGCCTACCTCTAGTCAAATTAATTAATTTCTAATATTTAATTATAGCCTTTACATACCCCAAGAATTTGGCATATCGTTTGGAATGTTTATCAAACATATTAGCTGTGATTTTTTTTTTTTTTTTGTTTCTGCAAATCAAATTCTCATTCCAGGATGGTTCATTCCATGCTTGAAGAAAAGATGATGATGATTCATGCTCCTTAACAGTGTATATTGTATAATTTTTTTGAATAAACGTTATACATAAAACATTTGAGCATTTTTTCGGCATGGAACGCATTATCGTATTTTACATTAATTTCTATGGGAAAAATTGTTTCACTTAACAAGTGTTTACGAGTAAGACTCTGAAATGAGTTATGCTCGTTAAGCGAGGTTCCACTGTATTTCCATATTCAAGAGTTTAAGTGCCTTATATTCGTCCTCATGAAGAATTCCAACTAGAACAGCAGTAACACGTTGTTGTTCATCTGTGGTTTCATCCACAAGTATATCTGTCCATTTTCAAACTCATTTTGTAACTTTCCCAGTTTTATCAGAAACACATTTTCCCTGTAGAACTTTCTCAATGTTCATTCATCAGGAATTGTCCTACGCATGTATTTCTCCAGAAATAATTTAAGTTTTGGGCATTATAGTTTCAAAATGGAATTTCTGCTTCACACATTGCCTCACAAAATTCAAAGTTGAAGTTATTGTTTGGTACAGAATCAATCTCGTTTTTCTGTGATTGTGATATAAATAATTGTTTATGCTTACACTCAGCATTTCCCCACAGTTTCATGTTGTTCTTGTGTTTAACTGTTTGCACTGCTGTTGAATTTGAGATTTCCTGTCTCAAACAATATGTGCATCATAGGTATCACAATGCAGAACCTTCCCGTCGGTGCTAAATATTTCAGGCCCTCCAAATTCAGTAATATGGTAATATGGAACTGCAAAAAAGACGATTTCAATGACATTACTTTTGGCATTTTTAATCTGTATCCAATAATGTAGACCTGACTCAAGTATATAGCTGCTTGTTGCAAACTAACAAAATGAAAGTGACTTCACTGTATAAATAGTTTTTAGGAAGAAGAAAGAGAGGTGTGGCCTAGATAACAAAGTCCAAGGTTAAATACCTTCTGGTATTTTTCTGTCAGTGTCCAATGGGTAGCAACAGGATGTTAATCATTCAATCATGAAACAAATCGATGAGAACCAGTTTGAAAAAGGGAACATAATCCCTAGGGATTAAAGAAGGAAGATTGGCTAGGAAAGTTTTTAGGAAATTGGCAAAATATGCCAAATTTAGGTTTTTTTTTTATACCAAAAATATGCATTTTAGACTTGATTACCAAAATATTCATTTTTAGGTTTTTATAACTTGGCCCCAGATACCCATACCAATGAAATTGAAATAATTGCAGATTTGGAACTTTCAATGTGCATAAAAATCTGTGAAAACCTAAAAATTCAGTTCCTAGTTATAACAATGAGAAAATGTATGGAAATATGCAAAAATTAAAATTGTTATGGCATTTTGCTTGTTATAACCATGAACTTGTTATATCTGTGTTCGTTATAACCAAGTTCGACTCTACTAGTAGAAATTCTCTATATATGTAAACATATACACATATGCATGTTGGACCAGCTGTGTGTGTGTATCACATTCACCCATCCACTTTGTTATTTAGAACTTTGTTATACAAAGTTTTATTTCATGCCTTGAATAATATAAAGTAAATATATTTGAAATAACAGTATAAATTTAATGTGTGATTATTAATTAATTTATTTTATTATATGTATTTTTTAAAATTAGTTAATCAGTTGTCTAATGCTATGTCCAATGTTAATATCTTTAAGATTTTAAGAAGTTGATATTTATTTTAATGACTTGAAATGAGATTTTTAACATTAAATAAAAGCAAATTTGTAACTTTTGCAAATATGTATTAATTTCAAATAAGAAGGTCTTATTTACAATAAAGAAAAGTAATGACAGAATTTGTTGTAGAAATTAAAAATTTTTGAACTTGTCCATTTAAATACTGGTAGTTTTATTTTTCACAATAGAGTTATCATTAATGTTGCCACCAGGCCGGTTTTCACCTGGACAAGCTGGTTTATAAATTCATGGTCTGGATTAATTATTAATTTGCCTCACAAAATTCAAAGTTGAAGTTATTGTTTGGCACAGAATCAATCTCGTTTTTCTGTGATTGTTAATATTAAACAATCTGTTTAACAACTGTTAAACAACTGTTTCATAGAAATTGTGAAATTATGATGAAATAAATTCATAAAAATATTTGTGAGTATTTTATTTTAACAGTTAAAGACTAATTTCACACCCCCCACCCAAACTTATTCCCAACTTATTTATCTCTAGGCTAAGAATGACATTATATATAGTTGAAAAGTGTTAGAAGGCTGAACCTATATGGCATAGCCTTTGAAAAGAAAGGACAAAGGGTTTTAGAGGAAGTGAGAAGGAGGAAGAAAAGCAAAGAATGATAGGAAAGTGTGAAAATGGGACCCATGGCGCTTGCCGGCTCTGTTTATTGAATTTTTCTTTTTTATGAATTACAAAACATGGGACACAGCCCATACGTAAACAGAATATAACATAAATACAGTTTGGCTAGGACACCTATAGTGCTGCCTCTCACAAGGCAGGGAAAATTCATACAGGATGCAGCATTACGCTTTGATGAATGTTACAAACTGTGGGGCTGCTAATGAGCAACAAACAAAAAACATCATAACCTGAAATTAAAACAAACACAGCAATACAAAAACAGGCTGGATGGCTTTTTCAGCCCAGGCCCATTGCACGGCCTACACTTAGGCCAAAAAGGCTAACAAGATGAGGAAGGTGGCCAACTAGAAGGCAACTGCACAGCAACCAAGACAAATAAATCCCAAAGGAACTGTGTGAAAATACAATACAGCTTGGGAACACTTCCCAGAAAGGGTGCAAGATATGGCCTGTCTTTAGGCCTAGTGGATTAACAAGCCACATCCCCAAGGTGATATGGCAGAAGACCATGCCCGGTGAAGAGGCTGCCAGACAATACCCATAAAACAATGCATGTATAATACAGAAAATAAATGGGGAAACATCCCAACCAGAAACCCAAGAGACGGTCAACTAGACCTGCTGGGTTTACAAAGAGCTCTTGATGGTAGCCAAACAGATGGTTTGCAACTGGAGACCAAGGGGCTACCCAACAGCAAACAAAACATAAACAATTAACAACAACGCGTGAACACAACGAAAACTCCCATAACTGCCACTTGGCCAGGTGCATACAGAGAAATAAGGTAAGGACCTTAGAAAGATGGGTTAGTAACCCCAATATCCAATATGAAAGTTTTCAGAGCACAGTAGGTCTGCTTGTTTAGGAAAAAGTCTTTAGCTGTACAGTGACAGTGAAGACTTTGGTGATATAGGGTGTTGAAGAGCTACTTCCGCTGAACACTATATTTGTTTCACATGTAGAGGATGTGGGTAGTATCTTCATTTTCCCTCAGTGAGCAGTTGCATTTTCCATTCCCTTCTCTCTCTCTCTCTCTTTCACAATTTAATATGGAGATTTTAGCCTTTGCGGCTCTTTCTCCGACCAACGTTGCCAGTTGCTAAGTGAATCGACCAGTGAGGCAAATGTAGCGCTTCAGCGCCGCCACGTGGTGACTAGGGGTGATGGAGGCCGGCGGCCAGTAGATAGGCGTCAGTGTGTGCACCAGAGACATGTTTAGGGTCATCGTGTTGCCTAGGTCCTTGCGGGCAGGGCCGGATTATCGAATAGGCAAAGTAGACAAATGTCTAGGGCCCGTAATCCGGAGGGGCCCGGCTTCAGTGCAGAAGATTTCGCTGTTTTGATTTCGATAGGACAGAAAAGGCTGTATTTAACAATTTTTACTAAGCTCGCTCGACTAGCCATTGCCTAAAAAAAAAAAAGGTCAACAGCCACCTGTGCGTCAGAAGTAATGTACGCCACGGGATCTCTCGCGCCATCTAGAAATATTCCTAGGGGCCGCGTCTTATGGTAGTACTGATGTATGGATGGTTATGATTTATTTTCTAAATCTACACTTATATGTCGTGACATCGCATATTCGATATAGCGTTCAAGTTGCTCGAGTGCGAAGATGTTACAATTTAATAGTGTTTTATAAAAGAGTTAAAAAGTTATGGGTGACACCACGATATCCGCACCGAGTGTCACCCATGCTAATTACGCTAATGTCACATTATATAAGATTTGTTTAGATGCAACTTATGTAAATGAGGCCCCAATTTAAATTTTGTCTAGGGCCCGCTAGAGGCTTAATCCAGTGCTGCTTGCGGGCCCTAGTGTATTTGGGGCAATGTAGCCAGTAATGTAGTGTTGTTTCCGCTGCGCCACAATGGGGGCAACCCGGTGAGTCGTGTAGGTGCCGTGAGTAAAGGAAAGCAGGGAGGGGGGCCGTCTCAGTCTGAAGCCGGGCCATTCCATTCCCTTTCTGCAAGAATCTCCATAAATAAGCATGGAGATTCCCATGTCCAGTCAATATTTGGGTTGTGTGAAAGCCTGGGATGAAGTTCATTTTTTGTCTTTGTGTGATGGCTGTAAGGAAACCATGCATAGTCCTTCCTGTGGTTTCATTATCCCATCTGAATTTCCAGCTTTCCAGAGTATTATTCTTCAGTTTGTTGTAGAGCCAGCTGCTGGGGAGCTCCCCAAAGGCTGCCTCACTCTGGGACCATGCAGCCCTCTTGCGAGGAGGTCAGCCCTCTTGTTACTAGTGTTGCTTGAGTGACCCCAAATCCATGTAAAAGATATTGTGATGCTTTTGTTCAGAAGACCCTTAAGTTGGGTCACTATTTGGTTGACAATATTGAACTTAGTGTTTAGTTTATGAATTTGCAGTAAAGCAGTTCTGCTGTTGCTGTAAATGGTTATTAGGTTATAATGGTTCTTTTTGCAGTGAGTATCAACATACTGGATAGCCTTCAAAATGGCCAAACTTTCCTCTTGATTTACAGAGCAATACAGTTTTGACCATATTTGATAGATATTTCATCAATTTTTTCCATTGAGCACCCAACCCCTTCAGGGGTTTTTGATCCATTAGTGAATATTTTTATCCCTAGTTTGCTGTCATGGGTTAGACTATGAATACCATTAGTGTGGATGGTTGTAAGCAGGATGGGTTTGGTAGAACCCTTGAATACAATCCATGTTGTGCTTAGCAATGTTCTCAGCTATGTTTTTATTTTGTAGGCAGAGTAGTTTCTGTAAGTAAGCCTTGTGGGTTTCTGATAAGATGAAATTTCCAGTGTGCTTCCAGGATCTTGAGGTCCAAAGGAACCAAGTTTGCAATGACTTGGAGGGCACTGGTGGACACTGTTCTATATGCCCTTGTTATGGTCACCAGACAACTACACTGAATTGAAAGAAGGCTCCTCTTTACATGTTGCTTAAGGGCCACTTTCCCCCACACTCCAGCTCCATAAAGCACTGCTGGTTCTATTGTGCATTTGTAGATAGTTCTCAATGTTTGATATTTAATACCCCAGAGGTTTTTGCAGATGGAATGCAGAGATGTGCAAGATTGATGGATTTTAATACTGTTGATATGTGCTTTCCAAGTTAAGGTATTATCAAGTAGGATACTGGTCTTGATCAAGTAGGATCAAGACCAGTATTTCATTTCAATACTGGTCTTGATTTTCTGACCATTGATCTTGAGTTCTGGTTTTTTGTCAAGGGATTTTCTCCTTGAGAAAACAATAGAGTTACATTTCTCCATGTTGATTTTTAATTTATTCTCTTCTGCTCATGAATTAACTGCTCTCAACAGTCTATTCATCTTCACCTGAAGTACCTCCTGGTTCTGTGTCTCATAATAACTAAGGTATCATCAGTGAAACCTATAATATCAGTTTGAGAGTTGGATTGTGAAGTACTTGGCTCTCCTGAATCCTAAGGAGGTTATCATAGGCAAGAAGCCACAGAAGGGGCCCAGATCAAGAGCACTGTGGACAGCCCATTTATTTCTATTGTGAGAGCGATCATATTTGTTTTTATGTATGCCTGCTGGCCCTGTAAGAAGCTTTTGTAAATGGTGGTGATGTTTGAGGGGCAACTGTTCTTGATTAGAGAGTCTATTATTGCTGGCCACCATGCATGATCAAATGCTCCTCTGAAATCTATGGAAACAGCCTGTTGTTTGGCTTTATTGATTATTTTTATTAGTTGGCATAGGGCCATCCCAGTGCTTTTGTTTTTTTGGAACCCATGTTGGTTTGGGTGCAGAAGCTGTTTGGATCCATGTGGTATTGGAGCCTTCTTGCCAATAAGGTATCAAGCACTTTGCCTAAGATGGAGAGTAGTGATATAGACCTGAAGTCCTTGGTTTTATTTGGTCTATTATGGTGCCTTTCGGAATAAGTTTGATTTGTTCAATTTTCCACTTTTTGGGAAAGTATCTCAGGGCTAGGCATTTATTAAAAATCACTGTAAAAGTAGTTGGGATTGCTTGAAAGGCCCTAGTTGCCATATCGCCAGAAATGCTATCAGGCCCAGGGCCTTTTTACAGTTAATGTTTTTGAAATGGTTACCTATTTCCGTTGGCGTGAAGTTTCTATCTGATGCTGGTACAATGGGTGATGCTCATGCTCCTCTCTCTAACTTGTTTATGTATCTCTGTGTCTTCTTCCTGTTTGTCGTCTGGGAAGAGGCTCCTGAGGATATAGTCATATGTTTCATTGAGGTTATTTGTATAGCTTCCGTCTTCTTTTATAACTGTGCTTGGAATGCTGGAGGAGAAAAGCTATGTAAAACAGCTCCTTCCATGGATTGTCACCTTTAATGTTAGTACAAAAATCTTTCAAAGATTCTGTTCTACTGTTGTTTATAGTCCTTGTTGGTTTTAGCCTTGTAGTCCTTCCTCTCTCTGATGTATTCATCCCTTATTTTATCTTTTTGGCGGTGGTCTGTTTCTTTCTGAAAGTTTCTTTTGAGTTTTCTAACTTTTCTCCTCTTGTTCTGAAGGGTTCAGTTCCACCATATTACACTACAAGAAGTTATTCTTTGTCTTGTGGCTAAGTTGTAAGCCTGCAACATGGTGTTTGTCAATTCCTCAATCAAATTGTCTATTTCATCTAGCGTCTGTATATGGATGAAGGGACCAGGGTCCCCAAGTCTTTTTTAAGGTTTTCTCATATAGTTTCCAGTTAGTTTTTCTGGTAACTTTTATATTACTTGACAGGACAGTTTGAGCAATCTTGGTCAGGATGTAATTGTGGTCACTTAAGTTTTGTTTGTTGGGTGTAGAACAGTAAATAACTTTGTTGTGAAAGGTAGCATTGCTGATGCAAATATCAACCCAGCTCTTTCCCCGCATTGTGGAGAACATTGGGAGATTACTGGTGTTGAGGAGAACAAATGTTCTTCAGTTAGTTCTCTGAGGTGCCAGCCCCATGGGTCCTCACTTGGAGCGAACCACAAGGATGATTTTGCATTGATGTCACCAGATATAAACAGAGGAGAATTGGGGAGAGAACGAATTATGTGGTCTAAATCCTGTAATGGTTCCTGGATGTTTTCAGTGGAATATATATAGACAACAAGTGGAAAGAGAATTGGCTAGTGTTAAAACTGACTGTTGTACAGAATTTTGTGCTTAGATTAGGCTTAAATTGGACATCCAGGTGTGGGTTAACCGCAACAACGACAGAACGGGCATTCCTGGCATTCATTACCTTACAAGGTAATGAACTTTGCAATTTCCAAGAAGGGCCAGTTTGTGGTTAATAACATAGGGTTCTTGAATTGTTACTAAATCTATGTTCATGGAGTATAACTTCTTGAGTATCTGGGAAGTAGCAGCTTTATATTTTTTCAGGTTTATTTGTAGAAGATGCAGATTTGATTTGAACTGCGTGTTGTCTGTGTTGGAAGAAGTGACAGAAATTTGTGGAGTCTGCTGGTAGCTAGAGCCCATAATTGGTTAGGTTTATGGCGACAGTTTTTGCTTTCTGCATAAGAGGGCAGACCAGGTCATAAGCATTGTGCTCAGTGTTGTACTTTTCTATTGGGAGCCCTTTATTTAATGTTAGACAGTTGGTGCAAATAGGCTTTGAGTTCCTATTTGTGCATTCTGGATATTTATGAGCTTGAGTGCAGTGGCTGCATGTTAGTTTGTTGCCACAATTCTGAGCAAAATGCCCAAAATCGCAACACTTAAAACACCACAGCATTAAGACAAAATCATCTACTTTAACAAGGCTCCAGGATAGAGCCAGATACCTCTCTTTGATAAGTGTTTCTGATTTTTGATGAGACACTGAGCACAATGTGCTGACAGTTGTTCCACACTTTACCTTTTTTGTAATGTTGTGGTTACTCTGCATTGCTCAGTAAATTCCTTTTTTGTTGTTCCCATCCATATTTCATTTTGTTCATAGTGTGTGTCAATTATGTTGTCTCCTTTGATGTAGTTTGGTACATGTAATAAAATTACCTTTGGGCGTCACCCTTCCGAGATTTTAGTAGTAGTTAGAGATGCTAGTTGGAGGTCGGCATCGACAGCCTTCTTGAGAATGTGCCCATCCTTATGGGATCCCACCCTAATACAGACCCCATCACCTTTAAATTCTCATATAGCTTTTATGCTAATTCCCAGTATGGGGTTCAACTCTGTCTTGTAATGTTGTAATTATCTCTTTTCTTTTCAAACTGTTTCCCTCCTCCTTTTGCTTGGGGTAGAGTTCCAGGGCCACTCCTCCACCCGGGCCCTCTCTATTTACTTTGTTGCATATTGGTTTTGTGATGTTTTTAGTAGTGATGCTCGGACTGCAGTTTATTCCCATGATGTTCTAACCATAGGTTAATTTCTGTGGTTGCAAAGATGATGGTATTGTTTCTTTGGTTGATGCCTTAGATTGAAGTTCACCAATGATTCCATATAATTGGTGTACACATCCATAGAGTTTTGCAGTTGCACTCCTAATTTCGCTCCTCACTTTTGTGTTTGGGCCAGAGTGAAGGGAAGCTGGACATAATTCTATAACTCTTCCAAAAAGGCTTGAAGCCTCCTCCAGAAAAGTTTCTTTTATAGACTCAATGCTCACCTCAAGCTGAGAGTCTTATGGTTTATCCATCTAGAATTTACAAGTCTGTTGATGGGGGTTTCCTTTTATTTTAGACCTTCTGGTACTAACGAACATGAGCAGTACCTGGACCTAACTGTCGTGTGTTTGTGCTACCCCTTGGCCAGCCAACAAGAGTGTAAGAAGTGACCTAACAAGACAGTTTGGCCCTTTTGCCTAGGAGAATCTGTGCAAAGGATTTGTTTCCAAATCTCTCAGCACAGATGGAAGCAGGTTGCTGGCTGGCAAAACAAAGGAAAACCACCTTCCTTGCCTAAAGCCGGGTGAACAACCCCAGGTTCTTGTGACAACACTTGCCTTTAAGCCTGACGACTTGCTAGAGACCCAAACAAAATAACAAAATAATTGAGTAATAAAATGAAAACAGTACTTAATATGAGCACAAAATCACCTCTTGCAACTCTAGCATATTAAAACTATGTAAATAAAAGACCCCATGCTAGAAACTAACAAAAACCCAAAAAATCCAATTAAAAATGGCAAAAATATGATTAAAATAAAATACGTTAAAATAATGAAAATTCTAACAATTAAACCCCTGACAATGAAAATTTTAAGTGCAGGTGCAACAGAGAAGTAAATAAATCCATTAAAGTATGTTACCCATTGTTGTAAAATACGTTGGAATAAACCATTAAGAGTCATGGAAAAACCATTGGGACTGTTGTAACAGACTATAACAGTCAAAATTTGAAAACTTGAAAATTTCTATGCTAATCCTATGGGAATAAACAAAACCCCTGTAACTACTTTAAAAATTTATCCCTGTTAAAGAAACTTGTACACAAGGTACAACCCCTTAGTACTTAGTGATGCCTTTTGCTGCCTCCCAAAATCCAAACCCCCTGTCCTCTAGGCCTAGCCAAAGTTGCAGAGGTGTCCATGGCATTCACATAATCCAAAATTTTTTGCACAAAATCCAGAGCTTCAGAAAGTATGACTTTAAACTGGCACACATAAGAGCAAGCTTTGAGATACAGGATTAGTCAAAATGACAGACAATCTTGAAAATTTTAGGGTTTACAGATGAAGCCACTTTTCATTTCAAAGCTAAAGTGAAGCGATAGAACATTCATATCTTAAAAAGTGAGAACATACATCACATAGTGGAACATTTCCACAGAAAACACTAGAAATATGATGATTGGCTAAGAGGGACAGAAAATGTACTTTTAAAATTTTAATTTGCAAATATTAGGTTTGTTCCAACACAAGTCCCTTACTGATTTAAAACTGGCATGCACATTGTTTGGTTCTTGGCTGTAAAATGACATTGTGCATGCCTCATATTTACTGTATTTTCTGGCATACAAGGCGACCCCCCAACTTTTGAGAAGATTTTCCTTGGTTAAAAAGTCGTCTTATACACCGGAAAATACAGTATATTACATACTGTATCAGATACAATGTATCTTTTGTAACTTAATCTTAATAATGTTGGTATGTGTTATTATTTATTATTCTTACTTTTATGTATTATAAATTAGATTCAACAACTGAAGTGCCTTTGACCGGTGTGCTTCTTCTCTCTTTCTCTGTAAATCGCAAATGTTTGCGATTTACAGAGAAAGAGAGAAGAAGCACACCGGTCAAAGGCACTTCAGTTGTTGAATCTAATTTAGTTTCACTCTGGTGTTTTTTCCTTTATATTTTATGTATTATTTTTGCAATTAATATTGACATCAGACTGTTATTAATTGTTTTTGGATAAGCCACATGTGATTATTGTATTACTTTAATAATATATAATGTAAGGTACAAGCTTACTGTTTAATAAAAAAAAATATCTATTTTCTAATCAGAATAAAAAAAACCTAATTTTTTTATTTCTAAGTATAATACCTTAATTTTAAAATGTCTGGGTCAGCAATTTTGAAAAGGTGGCAACGTGGTTATCATTCATAAATGAAAAAGTAATATTTTTCTCACAGATTTTTTAAAATGTAAATTTATGATATTAAATAATACAACATAATATGAAGAAATAGAAGTTCTTCAAGATACAAGCAAACATTGCTATGAAAATAAAAATGGAAAATATCATAAGAAAAATTAAGAAATTACAATAACTCATTAATTATATAGCATTACAGATATAAGAAAACTAGTAGATGAGCCCGGCATTGCTAGGGCAGAAAGTAACAGTAGTGAAGATTAAGATTATTAGATTATAGCTGATCTTACTAGTTTTTGCCGGGTGCAATAATTATGATAACCTTACTTGAATAAAATGATTAATTTTAAATTTTAAAATCTAAGAAAACTTGTTTAGAACAATATATTTTGAATTTTTCGAATTTGGAATGAACTGAAATATTTGTTTGAATTCGTTTATTTTGGATTTATTTAAAAAATTATGCACTTGGAACCAATATATGGTGTGATAATGTTGTATACTGCACTATTGAGATGACTAGCAAACTTTAAGTATTATTTATTACAACAACTAAACACATTACAAGAGGGACATGTGGTGTGCTCTATCGTTGACAATGGACTACTCCCGGATTGGGTGCTAGTGTTACCACTTGTACATATCGTAACATTAACATTAATATTGCACAATGCTTATATTAAATATCTTTAACAAACAAAATTTATCTTTGCATATGATATTATGTAAAGCTATTGCCATAAACACTATCAAGAATATGGCAATAGCTTTATACTCTTTAACATCATAACTTAAACAAGGTTAAGTATTTTATGGGACACATCATAAATTTACAACCAGATTTATCATGTGTTCCATTTTGATGTGTCATGAGTCTTGTTATTGCATGATTAGGGCTTCCTGTTATATGCCTTTGTGAGGTCGTTGATCTGCACATAAAGTCAGAGTAGTTTCTGTTTGTAAGTGAGAATGATTGGCACAGAGACAGACTCTACGGTTATATAAATATCATCCCAACTTATTATAACATAAAAATATAGCTTAGGGTTGTAGATGTACTGTTCTGGTTGGAGAGCACGAGAGTGAATCTTTGACAGTTCCTTGTTTAAGAGGATGTTTTGCTGGCAATACTAGTTGGTGTTTATCCTGCGGTACTATCATAGGAAGTTCTTGATGAAGTTTAAATCCTTTTGGCATGGGTATCGAGGGTGACGTTAAGGAAGCAATTCTGCAAGACACAACACAACAGGAGATCAGAGAGAGAAGCTCTCCATGCCCTTGGAACCTGAATTTTTAACAGTTTTGGGTCTCAGATCAACCACTTTGATTGGTTATTTTTTCCACATCTCCACTTTCTAATTGGTTGTCATTCTTTACTAAGTGTAACAAGATCTGAACTCAGATTGTGGGATGAGTCAAAATTGACTGTCAATTTGAACCTAATTGCAGATAGTTAATCTTAGGACTTACATTGTCTACCTTTCTTTTGTTATGTTTCTGTGAAAAGTTTTTTCTTTTCTATTAAATTAAATATGGTGATACCTCAGTTTTCGTCAATAATCTGTCTGAAAACAATCAGTGAAATCTGAAACTGACAAAAACCAAGGCAATTATTTCCATATGAATCAATGAAAATCCAATTAATTCATTCTAGATACTCCAAAATACATACCAAAAATACATTTTATAGAGAATAAATATTGTGTTTAATACTAAAAACAATAAGAAATTAATATAAAATGAATATAAAAACTAATTTAAAGAATAAATGAACATTTAACATAGAATTTAACATGGCATTCAAAGGGCTGCTGGCTCTGGAAACTTTCTTTGGTCCCATGATGGAGCTAAAAGGAAAGGAAAGCAATGGAATTGTTTGGCTAGACACATGGGGTAATGCTCATACATCGAGAAACAATGCCACACTGAGCAGGAAAATGCATGGATTGCCCTATGTTTTCACAAAATTAACCAATGAAATCTGACACATGTGAGCATGGTAATGAAATCTGACATAACAGACAAAAACTGAGACAAATTTTTTGCAAAAAAAATTGAAGAAAACCAAAACCAACAATAACCAAAGTCAACAAAAAACAAGGTATTACTGTATGCTCTCTTATGGACATAAAATTTTTCTCATCTTAACACTAATAAATTTATATTATTATTTTTATTTTTTTTTATTTTAGTGTGGTTTTGAGACATTTCCAAAGCCTCATACCTTTAGTGTGGTTTTGCTTTGCTAATAATTTTTTGTTACAGTGTATTTGTGACAGTTGTCAGTCAGTTTATTGACTTTCACAAGTATTAAGGACAATGATATTTCTGGTTCTGATTTATTTCTTATTTCTGTCTTACTGTTTGATGAAAGTGCTAGTGGCACATGGTTGAACAAAGGGAATAGTAAAACACCCACACACCAGAGTCCAAACAATAAAAGAGAGTTTTATTCTACAAAATGAGATTAAGTATAAAAAGAGACACAAGATGCCATTTAGTGGTCAATACAATATTTAAATCTAGTTTTAACACTTTTTCTTATCATACTGAATATCTTAGTATGATAAGAAAAAGTAATATACGGGAGGCTTTGCAATGCTGTGTGGAAAAACCTCTTATTATTTTACAAGATTACAAATCTTTAAAAACAGTACCCACATCAAAAACCAATAACCAGTGCGAAAACTTCTAAAAATCAAACGTTTTCGACTCCCCTTCTGGGATCTTCGTCAGGCTTATTTATTTTTTTCGGTTGAAAGGGTGTACTGTTTTTAAACAAGCCGGTGTGGTGAGTGAATATATTACAAATCTTTGTAAAATCCCACAAATTTCAAAGAACCATCTGGTTTTTTTTTTTTGAGAAAGTTCATACAATATGGCCTGTATATGCTTAAGTGAGGAATCAGATTTTTCCTCATTTTGGGCAGAGTAATAATTTGGTCTAACTGTAAAAGTAACTTGATTCTTTCTATTGATGAGTTGGCCATGATTGGTTTAACCACCAATGTGATGACACTAAGATTGTCAGACGTAAATATGCAATTTATCATATCTGTCATTTAAAATTATCATATTTGAGCTAAAATTTTCATATGTATACCAACCAACATACATAATTATACTATATAAAAATATCAATCTTGGTTCTTTCCCAATTGAATGAATTTGAAAATGTCTTTCTGATTTGCTTCAGTTGTCCCTAATAAAATACATACAATGTCTTTAGTAGCATATAAATTGGTATTTGACTCGTTAAATAAAGTGCTTATGTGATAATATCAATTTTTTTTAAAATTCTGACAAAGAAAGAATAGGCCTGTCCACTAATGGAGCATACAGAATGCTGCTTGTCAGTGCCAACACTGATGGTTGGCAACTATTTTTGTCTTTTGCTTGCCATCTTATGTTTCTTTATCTTCCCTGTTACTTGACATTTTCCATTTTTCTTCATTTCATACTTTTATTGCAACTTTCACTTCCTCATTCCATCATTAAGCCTCTTTTCCATATGGTGGCCCTTTTCCTGATGTTTTCCTCAATAGCTCCTTTCCAACTTTCCTTCTAATATGACTGTTAAATTCACCATTCCTGCACATCTTGCAATAACTTTATTCTCCCAAGCACCTTTTCCTTAAACTCTCTCTTCAGGTTGTCCTCTTTCAATTTCCATCACTTTATCCTTTGTTCTTTCTTTCCTGGATGTCTCTCTGGATCTGTTTGTCAACCATTATCACCCAGTCAACTAATACCAATCTGTGTTGTGTAGCTATACTTTGTTAATCACCTTCAATTCCTTATTTCCTTAAGATGTTTCCTGTGATACATAAAGGATGTTAAAGGTGTGTTTTTTTATCATAAAGTAGTTGATCTGGCCTGTCCTATATCCACTCTTATATGTTATAAGCTGATTCTCTTTCTTTTTGAAGTAAAAGTTGATTACTGCCAGGTTAAATGCTACTGCATATTTCACTATTCTATCTTCCTCCTTATTTCTCACTTATACGCCATTGTAGTCTCCGCAAGCACGTGGTTTGCGGGTATGAAAGGAAGTGGAAATGAATAGTCGGTAGAAGCGTATAGATAAACAAACAAAGGTTTATTAATTACACACACAAAAAGGGGGAAATGATCGCCTGATTTAAACAGGCAAACAGCGTTCTTAACAAAATTAAGGATGACAATAACACTAGGATTACAACAGTAATTAATCGCGAGACTAAAACTAATACGCGATTAAACCTTAAAAAAACTATACAAACATTTACAAGATGGTAGATACCGTCGCCGTATTTCGTGGGACACGTAGTTACGAAATGAGATTCTTCTCGCTGGTTCTTGTCCTTTTTTTTTTCTTCCTGATCGGCTGCTCTGCTTCGAATCCTTTCTCTCGTATCTTCACCGCTCCAGATCCCCGATCCACGAAACAGAAGAATGAAAAATGCCTCGACACGTGGAAGTCATCCCTTTATATCTCCCACCATCCGGGAGCTTTTTCTTTTCCTCCCACGTGACCCTCCAAATAGCCAATCAAAAACCACGGCACAGCAATGACGACAACAGACGGTACGGTACACAACAAAATGGCCGTGCGTTACATCTAAAACCCGATACAACAACATATACGCGACGCGACATAAACGAAAAAACAAACATATAAATAGAACAATCGAACAAAAAAAAAATACATAAATATATACATATAATTAATAGCGGCGAAGCGCTACATATCTCCCCTCGGAGACGATTAACTACCGTAGTGTAGCCTACGGAAGTCAATCTCACGATGCCTTAGGTTGTACGGTCGCTTGCTTATGCCTTCGTCAGCGCTATTCCCCTGCGGAACGTCGTTACCAACACCCTTTACCCTAACATCACTGCTCCTCAATCTCCTGTTCCATCTCCCATCTTGACCCTCCTCTTCATCCTCTATTTCATGATCGCTAGGTTGCCTTTTTCCTCCCCTTTTTCTCTCCCCACGCCTAGTTTTTTCTACCGGTTCACCGTAGCACATCTTTATACGGTCAACATGGACAGTCTCCCTGTCTTTGAAGTTACACCCTTCTACGCAATACGTAGTCGGGTTCACGACTCTAATGATGCGGAAGGGTCCTTTGTATTTATCCGCGAATTTATTTTTCTTCCCCCCCTTCTTTCTCACCCAGACCTTTTGTCCTACTAAAAACTTCTCCAATTTTCGCCCCTTACTCCCGTATTCTCTTCTTTTCTCGTTAAATTTGGTAGCGCGTTTCCCTGCCGACTCCCTTAGAGCACGAAGTTTTGTGATGAGAAACGTCCTACGCTCGTCAGTCGTGCTTTCATCGACGTGTTGTTCGAAATTTGGAATGCGGGGATCTATTCCATATAACAGGAATGCAGGCGACTCGCCAATTGCCAAGTGGTGCGAATTATTATAAGCGAAGCAGGCCGGATAAATCATCTCATCCCATTCCGCCCCTCCTCTCTCCGAGGACTTTGATATCATCTCTATTAGCGACTTGTTAACTCTTTCACATAACCCGTTTGAACACGGTCTGTAGGCTGTAGTAATGTTTCTCTTGATCCCAAGCCACTTACAACAATCGGAGAACAGGGACGAAAGAAAATTCGTCCCCCTATCCGAGATAATAGTTTCGGGTGCACCATAACGACAGATTATTGAGTTAAAGATAGCATTGCTAACCGACCACGCAGTTTGATCTCTTAAGGGGTGAATCTCTACAAATCTCGTGAAAATATCGATCATCACAAGGATAAAGCTATTCCCTTGACTCGTCGTATTAAGGGGACCTATGATGTCGACGGCGATCTTCTGAAAAGGGGCATTAGCCACCTCATTCTCCTGAAATGGGGCCTTTCCCTTATGAATATTGTGCCTCTGACACTTTTCACAGGTCCTAACCACTTCCTCTACTTTATCCTTTAGGTTTCTGACATAATAATGCTTTTCGATGCTCATCATCGTCTTCCGTACTCCCCAATGCCCCGACAGATTATTATTATGAATAGCCTTGATTAACTCCTTGGAAATGTCTTCCCCCACGCAGACCTGGTTGTGATACTGATCGCGCGCCCTGAAATAACTTTGCCTATATAGGCATTCGTCCACTACTATATACTGTGGCATCTTACTCCTTATGCCGTTACCATCAGGAGTTCTCATTAAATCCCGTTTAATAGGTCCAAAAAATTCGTCTCTGTCTTGCGACAAACGTATATCGTACCTATCAGGGATAACAAATTTCGTGGCCCCTACCTCAACGTGATATACCCCATTAACGTTCCTTGACAAAAAGTCCGCCACATTATTATTCACGCCCTTAACGTGCTGCACCTCGATGTCATAATCCATGAGCTCCATCACCCATCTGATTAAGCGATTGCTTCCGTTTTTGATGTTACTAAGAAAGACCAACGGCTTGTGATCGGAGAGAATTATTGTCCTTTGCCCCAAGATTAAAAACTTAAAATGCCTCAGGGCCATGATTATGGCCAAACACTCCTTTTCTATGGTCGAGTAATTAAGTTCAGCCCCCTGAAACCTCTTACTGAAGTAGCCGATCGGTACTAAGCCCCCTTCTCTGCGTTGCTCTAGCACTGCAGCAGCCGCTATCTTAGAAGCATCGGTGTGTAAGAAAAAGGGTTCATTAAAATTAGGGTGTGCTAATAATGGCGGTGTGGCGATGGCTTCCTTCAACTTTTCGAACCCTTGCTGGCACTCCAGACCCCACACAAATTTTTTTCCCTTCTTTGTTAACTCGGTAAGCGGTGCGGCCAGGTCAGCAAAGGACGGTATAAAATTTCGAAAAAACCCTACCGCGCCAAGGAAACTGCGGACACCTTTCACGCTCTGGGGCGCCCTCACCATTCTTATGGATTCGATGTTACTCGGGTCCGGACGTACTCCCTCCCTACTAATTATGTGCCCTAGATAACTAACTTCTTCCGCTAATATCTGGCATTTTTTTGGGTTAAGTTTAAGGCCTTCGCTATTCAGGGTGCTGATGACGCGATCGAACAAATCAAGGTGGTCCTCTAATGTTTGGGAAAACAAAACGATGTCGTCTTGAAAGACGAAGCAAGAGTTCCCTACGAACTTAGCCAAGATTTTCGTCATGACATATTGAAAAAATCTCCCACTGTTCTTACCCCCTTGAGGCATCCGGCAAAGTTGGTATTTGCCCCAAGGTGTGGAGAACGCGAAAACATGCCTTACCCTGGGATCCAAGGGGATCTGAAAATAACCCGCCTTAAGGTCTAGAACCGAAAAATATTTATTCCCATTAAGCTGAGACAATATGTCATCGATCCTAGCCATCGGAAAAACCTGCGTTTTCGTTATTTCGTTTACCTTCCTCAGATCCAGAGTGACGCGGAGCTCGCCAGAGTCCTTCGGAACGACGTGTATCGGGGAGTTCCACTCTGACGTGCTCTCCTCGCAAATTCCCGCCTTCAGGAGATCATTAATTTGTCTTTTGAGGGCAGGCAAGTAGCTGTATGGGATACGGTATTGCTTAACTTTTATCGGACACTCAGACGTCAATTCAAGGGAGTGCACGTGATCTTTGGTCCCCGATAACTCTGAAACTTCGTTAGCCACAGCGTTTGGATACCTTTTTAACACATCAATCACCCTTTCCTTAACCTTCTCCTCAAGGTGATCCAACTTCCATAACTCCGTCTTATCACCTAGCTCAGTGTTTATATTAATGGAGAAATCCCCACTTCCCCTCAGGTTCGTACTATTCACAACTACTCTGATGCCAGTCAGCAGCTCTGGGTGTTGGCAAATAACATCCATGCCGAAAATTAAGTCATAGTCCGTCCCCTTTGGAAAACTCAAACTAGGAGCCTTAACACATACCCTACACCCGTTCTCGAATCTACAATCGATAATTACAGCCTCATCACTTCTCAGGAGAGCACCTGACATTCCGCTTATACAGGAATCATTAAACACAACCCAGTTTCTATTCTGTTTTCTTATATTTTCAGCTAGCTCGTCTCTAATAACGGTCCTTTCCGCGCCCGTGTCGACTAGGCAAGTAACCATGGTACCTAATATTAGACCTTCGATTGTCGGTAACCCGCGTCTGGATAATTGGATCCTCGTGGTCAGTTCCAATCTCACGCTCTGGCCATCTGTCTGACCTCCCAAATGGCCCTCCATTAGTTTAAATGCCTACGCTTATTGCACTGTCTAGCCAGGTGCCCCTTCTCCCCGCAAGCATAGCATCTTCTCTCATTGCTCCACTTTCTATCGGGATTCCCATTTCCCTTCATACATTCTGTTAACGATGCGACCGACTCCGTCAATGCCCGTATTTGACCCTCGAGCTCTGCAATACGGCTGTTCACGCCATCCTCTTTCTCAGAGGACGAAACCTTATGTTCTGAATTCGTGCACACCTCGCTCATTATTTTCCCTTTTCCGCAAGCCGCCTCAATCTCCTCCTCTTCCTCTGCCCTACATATCGCTTGGTCCAAGGTGTCCGGATGTTTTTGCATTACCTGCCTCCGGATGTCAGTGGCCAAACCTCTCAAAAAACACTCTTTCACAGCGTTATCCCGGAGCGTGGCCAAGTTGCTGTTATGAGCCACGGCGCGCGAGAACAAAGACCTTATGCGGATTCCGTACTCACAGACTTTCTCTCCTCTCTTTTGGGCTATTTTTAGGACTTGACTGAAAGGATCTTGTTCTTTGTCCCTCCGATCGAAGCATTTAATGAGACCCCTCTTTATTTCGTCGTAACTCGTGATGCCTTGGTCCCTTAGGTCAAAAAACACCGACAGCGGTTCACCCTTAAGCCTGGCCTGAACCACGGTTACTTTGACTTGCTCCTCCCAACCTGCGAGAGACGCCACGTTTTCCACCGTTTGAAAGAAGCGACATATATCCAAAACATCGCCTGGCGAATTCGTAAAGCATGGGATCATCCCCATGAACCCGGTAACAATAGGGACATTACTGATCCCCTCCATTGCCAATCCGGATGATACTACAGTATGGCTTTCCATAAGGAAAAGAAAAAATTTTCAAACCCGAAGATGTGCAGCGCAGCGACGAATACGTTACACAAATAGTAGGGCCTGGAATGTGCGACGGACTGAACGAAAATGAAATGAGGGGATGTACGCTAAACCGACTATTCACTATCCTGTCGCGGACGCCAATGTAGTCTCCGCAAGCACGTGGTTTGCGGGTATGAAAGGAAGTGGAAATGAATAGTCGGTAGAAGCGTATAGATAAACAAACAAAGGTTTATTAATTACACACACAAAAAGGGGGAAATGATCGCCTGATTTAAACAGGCAAACAGCGTTCTTAACAAAATTAAGGATGACAATAACACTAGGATTACAACAGTAATTAATCGCGAGACTAAAACTAATACGCGATTAAACCTTAAAAAAACTATACAAACATTTACAAGATGGTAGATACCGTCGCCGTATTTCGTGGGACACGTAGTTACGAAATGAGATTCTTCTCGCTGGTTCTTGTCCTTTTTTTTTTCTTCCTGATCGGCTGCTCTGCTTCGAATCCTTTCTCTCGTATCTTCACCGCTCCAGATCCCCGATCCACGAAACAGAAGAATGAAAAATGCCTCGACACGTGGAAGTCATCCCTTTATATCTCCCACCATCCGGGAGCTTTTTCTTTTCCTCCCACGTGACCCTCCAAATAGCCAATCAAAAACCACGGCACAGCAATGACGACAACAGACGGTACGGTACACAACAAAATGGCCGTGCGTTACATCTAAAAACCCGATACAACAACATATACGCGACGCGACATAAACGAAAAAACAAACATATAAATAGAACAATCGAACAAAAAAAAAAATACATAAATATATACATATAATTAATAGCGGCGAAGCGCTACACCATCCATTGTGCACTCTTCTTTCCTTGCTTTACATCTTCCCAAATGTCCATTTAAATTACCTCCAATAATCAACCTCTCACTCTGGTATTTCCATTACCATTTTATCTAATTCCATTCAGAACTTATCCTTTTCTTCTTTTCCATATCCTATTTGGGAAGCATACACACATACTATTATGACAAAGTGTCCTCATATCTCCAGCTTAGCACACATAATTCTGTCACTTTTTCTGATTACTTCACAAACACCATTTCTTAACTCCTTGTTGACTATAATACTTACTCCATTCCTCCCTTTTTCATCTGCTCCTCCAGAGAACATTTATAGCCATTTCCCAGCTCTCTTGCTTTATCTCCTTTCCACCTAGTTTCCTGCAGACATAAGATCCTCAGCCTTCTTCGTTGCATCAAATTCACTAACTCTCTGCTCTTTCCAGTCATTGTCCCAATGTTTAACATTCCCATTCTCATATTAAACATCCTCTTCTTTTTCTTTTGTTGGACTAACTGTTCTTGGTTTGGTAGCCCAAGCTCATTTCTCATAGTTTTTGGACAATGTGACTGCACATTGCTTTCAGGGAGTGCCCAAACTCTTGTATATTCTTTCTCCATTATTCCATTTGGTTTTGGCATATAAGTTTTATGGTCAGATGCCCTTCCTGACACTAGCCCTCACCATTTATATCTTTAGACTGGTATATGGGTTTCTGGTATATGTTGGTGTATGCTACCAACCTTAAGATTGATGGAGATGTCCAGGAAATGGATTGAAATGGTGCTTTCTTTTTAAGTTTCAGATGTAGCCCATTGGGATTACACAGGTTATTGTCGAACCTGGATAATTAGTTTCTTGTGCCATAAAATGAAGATGACATCTTCATTTTATGGCACAAGAAAATCTGATTTAAAGTAGTTCTGAAGGCATAGAAAATTCTAAAATCTGGTATTTCTGTCATGTTGATGAACTATTTGATGTAGTGGAGGTGATCTTGACATGAGGCATGAAAGAACAAGAGGTATACACATTTTTGAAATTTGACTAAATTTGATACAAAATTATGTTATGTTACCAATTCCGAAATGTTTTTAGCATATATTGATGTCACAATGTATGTTTAGACATGTTAGGTATTATACTAGCTGGCAAATTTTTAGGTCTCAAAGTCAATAAGTAATTACAAATTTGTAGTTTTCTACATTGAGAAATATTGTTCTTGAGAAATGAGGTTCAAAGCTTTTTGGGTAGTGGGGACCCATCATGTTTTCATTGTTGACTCCTGTGTCGTGTGTGGGGCTCATAGGGGTGACAACACGTCTTATCTTCAGCAACAATGCTGTGCAGGAATGAGTCACCCTTTTGCTGGTAGTGGCTAAGATGTTCCAGAGAGGAACCCATTCTTTGTCGACACTGTTCCTCTGTCAGAAACTTTGGACTCATATGTAGCAAATTTTTTGGTATCCTAACTGTTGGCATATCATGTTATGCACGCTTCTGAAACTGATGTGCAACACATTTACCACTGCCTGAATTGTTATGTGTTGATTCTGTTGAATGAGGTTGTCAACCATTTGGACAATTCAGAAATTCCTGGTCACCGCTAATGGCCAACTGGAGTGAGGGCTATGGACAGCTGACTGCAAACTTCCTACACCAGCTGAAAACAACAGCGCACAAAAGACTGTCTGCTCCATAAACCTCCTTTGTTCTCCAAAAAATTGTAGCTGACTTCTTGCCTTCTGTTGCTAAAAACTGTATTATAACTTTTTGGGCGACTCTGGAGGAGTCCATGTTGTTGGTTTGGTTGTCTGTGGCTCAAACCAAAACCTGTAATGAAGCATCACACTATGATTATGATTATGGTTCAACATACACCACAGTTTCTTTATATTCAGTGTTGTCAACATTATCTTCAGCAGTGTTGCCAACATGATCAACCCTAATAATAAACATCATGAGAACTGCATGTCATAAATAATTAGAGAATTGAGGCAATTAGACCCTTGAAATTGCAGACTAAAGAAATATATTCTGCTTTACAAAACATTGCAAATGATTCAAATAAAGATATGGACATTTAGATTTCATGCCAATACATTGATTTCAAAATTGACATCCTTTAAAATTTAATTGTTACATTATTATTTGTCATGATGTTTTCAATAAAATTAATTTTGTCAGAAAAATGTTTCAAAGCTGTGATTTTAACTTGTACAAAGCTTTTGAAAGTTTAAAAAAGCTAATAGATGATTTAAATGAATTTAGAACTGACGAATCATTTGAATCTGTAATAAGTAATGAAATTCAAATCACAGAAGATATGAATGTTGAACCAATGTTTTCTGAAAGACAGTGATTATGCAGATGATTATATTAATGACTCAAAATTAAGTTTTAAACATTTTTTTAGTTATAATATATTTGGCTTTAATGTTGCTAAGTGAGTGATTTAAACTTTTAGAGGAATATAATGACATGTTTAAAGTCATATCACATTTTAAGTACACTGTCTGATTGGGATGACTGTGAAATCTTAAAACATCATAAAGATTTACATTTAAAATTTACTGGCTGCTGTAATGATAATAGTGATATAGATGGAATGTCTTTATTTGAAGAAATAAAAAATATACATTGTTTTTTAAATAAAACCATGTACCTCAGAAATTTTGAATTTATTTATATTAATTGTTTAGTTAATTTTTTTCAAAACATAGCCATTTCTTTAAGAATATATTTATTGTTAACTGATAACAGTTGCTTTTGCCAAAAGAAATTTTTTAAAATTGAAAATAATAAAAAATTATTTAAGATCTTCAATGTGCCAAGAGAGATTATTTCATTTATCGACAATTTTAATAGAAAGTGAACTATTAGACAAATTAGATTTAAGTAATATAGTTTAAAGGCAAGAAAAGTTAAAATGTAATTACTTAAATGAAAAAATATTGAAAAATAATTATTAAATAAAATGTACTCAATATCAAAATATATTTTTAATTTCCCTTTATATCCTATAAAAACAATGACTGATCATTCTTCATAAGGAGAGAGAAGGTTCAGGAAACCAACCCTGCCAGCAAAACATTTCACATGAGAACAAGTACCAAAATATGGAAACTAACCAGCAATGAGCAATTATTTATTGTTACATTGTCACAATTAAATAAATTTTAAAAAAATATGATTCAAAATTGTAAATTTTAATCATATTTTTTAAAATTTATGCTTTCTGCCTGAAATTAGTAGTGTCTTGCCCCTGTACATCATACTTTTCCTGTTAACAATAGAGTCATGCCAGTAATCTAACTCCTTTCAGGGAAAAAGTTTTGAATTGAAATAATGTGATTTTTGGTCTAAACTGGAAGTTTGGATATAGTTAATTGGCTTTCATTTATCTAACTGTTCTTGACGTTAAAAAAGGACAGGCAGGCAACAATGGGAATTTATAGGTTTTTTCAAATTGCAGCCCAATTATTTTCATGGACTTCTCACAAATTTGTTTTAAAATACTATATATACAAATTGTAAGTTTGTATATAATATATAAATATCTTACATTAGGTAAAGGATGCTGAAAAATAGTTTTCACAAAGGCACCCTACATAGCACTGACAAAATTCAGCCCTTTTTTTCAAACCCCTGAAAAATCTTTTCTAGTATGCCACTTTTGATAGTCTTAACAGCCTTTTTAATTTCAGTCTTTAATTGTTCTGCATTCTTTGATCTTCCTTGTGACAATTATCTTTGATATAACCCCAGAGAAAAAAGTCACAAGGGTTTAAGTCAGGGCTGTAAGGAGGTCATTGAATCTCATTATTTACAAATTTTGGTAATCTAACCTAATAATATGATCCTGATACATACATATCTGCACAGCATACCAGGATGAATACAAAATAAGACTCACTCCAACTAACCTGTGCGAATTACGATTAACTCTTGAATAACAAATGTTTTCATAACTCCTCCTGGGCTCTTCTTCGGGCTTTTCTCAATTCAAAACAAGCTGGATCTTCCAAAATCTAACATGAATATAAAACTTGAACATAAAATCGAATGGTAAGACGAAGATTTCGAATAACAAGATCTTATGCACATGCATTCCCTGCGACATGTTTAAATAAGATCGAACATTAAATAATGATGTCAAGAAACGACATGAATTCCAAATTCGAACTTAAAATGAAAGAGTAAGAGGATGAGTTCAAATAAAGAGAACTTATGTGCATGTGTTCCCCGTGTCCATGTGTATTAATTTTAGGGAGGAGATGTGGCTTTCAATGGCATGGCAGGCTTTACTTGACAATGATATTTAACATTCGATCTTGTTTAAAGATGATATGGGGAACGCATGTGCATAAGTTCTCTTTATTTGAACTCATCCTCTTACTCTTTCATTTTAAGTTTGAATTTGGTATTCATGTCGTTTCTTGACAACATTATTTAATGTTCGATCTTATTTAAACATGTCATAAAGAATGCATGTGCATAAGATCTCATTATCTGAAATCTTTGTCTTACTATTTGATTTTATGTTCGAATTTTATATTCATGTTAGATTTTGGAGGATCCAGCTTGTTTTGAAGAGCCCAGAAGGGGTTACGAAAATGTTTGTTATTCAAGAGTTAATCATAATTTACACCAGTTAGTGGTTGTGATGAGTCTTATCCTGATATGTGTTGAAAATACTTTAAAACAAATTTTAGGTGTGGTAGGGAGTAGCACCATGTTGCATAAAGTGCTATTTCTGGATGAAATAATTTTTTCTTACCAAAAGGAAACAGTTTGACCAAGAAACTTATATATGGGGCCTGTGACTGAGTTTCAATGAAATTTAAGTATACGGCACTTGATATAATTATTGGCCATGCTATGATCTTTACTGGTTGCAATGGTTTGGATACAGTGACTTGTGGATTTGATGTTCCCCAAAATCAAAAATTTTGCTTATTAACATAGCATCAAGATGAAAATGTGTTTTGTCTGAGAATATTATTTTGTTGGCATCTATGTCTCATTCGCAAATATTTTTATCATTTTCTTAGCAAGCTCACTTGAATTGCCATTGCATCTTGGCTATGTTTCTGATGAATAATAATTTTGTAAGCAGTGCCTCTCAGGAAAATATTTTAGAATAGTGCAGGGAGATTTCCTGTTAATTCCCAGTCTTTGTGCTGCCTTCCTGATGGAACTGCTTAGATTGGTTTTGAAAAATTTTGAAATTTCTTCCAGCCTTTCAGAAGTTGGAACTGAAATCTTAGGTCCCAAGTTATTATAGTGATGATTGTCCATGTCTAAGGCAGGGATGGTGAACCTTTTTGTGTTTGCGTGCCATATTGTAAGCATACTTAGCTTTAAAGATGTTAATGCGTGCCAAAGTTTCAGACTTTGAATAACGATATTTAAAGAAATTAAATGAATATGCTTTAATTAGAATAACTGTAACAAAGCTGATTGAAAAAAAGATGATCAGATGATAAACCAAAAGTATGATTGAAAAAGACAGAAATTGTACGATATATTGCATGCCAGATGATTTCTCCTTACGTGCCACTTTGGGCACATGTGCCATAGGTTTGCCACCCCTGGTCTAGGGTACCATGTTCAAGGAACTTTTAATCATCCTATTGACATCTTATTGCTTTGTTTAATATACGAGATATAGGAACTCAAAATCTGACATTCCTGTTCAGAAATGAAAGTTTATTTTCTTTCCTTCTAAGTGTTCTGTCACTAGGGTTTCCAGATGTACCAAACTTGGTATGAAATGCCCTAAGTTCTCTGGCTATCTGTTCATTCATTCTGGTACTATGCCTTCACAAGAAAAAGCTTCTGGTCTTTGTTTAAATCACTCATCTTGTGTTTGTTTAATTAAGTTGTTGTATTAGAAAAAAATGGCACTTGTTTACTAAACACATTGATACCCCAGGTGTTGCCACTCTCCCTGATTTCATCACATTTGAAAAAACTTTTTGACATATTATTTGTCATCCTGTATGTCAATTATTTTATTATATCATTTAAAAATAAATTTATTACTTTCCCTGCCTTCCAAGCATAATGCAGTCATGACAGCTTTGGAAACAGTGGCAGAAGTCAAAATGGATTTTGTCAAAGCAAGATTATTAGACGAAGAAATAAAATTAAAATTCCATGAAGAAAATAACAACTTATATCTGGAAGCCAATGAAGTTAGTTTCAAGGAGAACAGCAGAGCTATTGCATGCAATTGCTAAATCACATTATCAGGTATGGTGCCCAAAGCTCTCTCAGCCCAGGTCAGGTCATAGAAAAAGATTTAGAACTCAAGGTATTTGTAATAAGGGTAGTCAACAAACCTTTGGTAAAGAAAAGCAAATTTCATTATATGCAGCAAACATCTGTAACCAAAAAAACGAATAGTATCAGTTTTGTTCTGGATTTAGGAGAGAGTAATCAGTTTGTGAAACAGGAATTAGTATCCCTTATGTGTAATGTTTTGCAATTGGATCACAAAGTGACTTTATGTAGCTAATGGAAAAGTTTTAAAGGCAACTAAAAGTGGTGAGCTGCAGGCAATGTGTCAGGAACACACTATAACCATTGAGGCACTCATAGTTCCTGATATTAAGCACAATTTGCTGTCACTCTCAAAGATGACTTCAAAAGGACATAGGATTGTGGTGGAGAAGGAATATACAATGATTTGTGGAAAGAATTTTGTGTTGGAATGTAAAAGAGCTGTAAGGAACTGAGTCCGAACGTTATTTTTATTTTATTATTATTATTATTTCCGTTTTATTATCTTTTGTTTGGGGTTTATGTTTATTTAGGACGAAGGTTCCCCACCACTCTCTTGTTAGTAATGAAAAATGAAGATAAAACAACTCACGGAGAAATAAGCGCCGTAGTTTTCCTACGGCGCTTATTTCTTGGGCACTTGCGCTGCCCGGCGGAAGTAACACTCCACAGAAAAAAAAAATGGAGGGGGGAGTCCCCATAATCACTAGTAGAGAAATACTTGATAAACCGTCTTAAACATCCCAGAAAATTATGATAAATATTTTGTAAACGGTTTATAAGCTTTGTCGGAAACTTAAAGCTGCCAGAAAAGAAAGTTAATGTTAGCAACTAAGTATGTAAATAAGGGGAGTAACCCAGCTCAAGTGTGACGTCACCTCACAGTATAAAACCCGTACGTTAACCGAAGAAGGAGAGGTGATTTCCAAACCGAGGTGAATTCCAAATCGAGGCGACGTTGAGAGCGAGGTAGATTCGAAAGCGAAGTATTTTCTGATAGAAGTCCAGATTGATAATTGGATGATCCAAGGTGTTAAAGAGGAGTTCGATTGACGATTTGACGATATCGAAAGTATTGAGGAAATAGTTTCTTCGTATAGTGAGGTGACGGATAGACGTTTAATTAGTAAGAGATTTTGTTCATAGTTTCTAAGTATTTGATTGTCGAATTTCAAAGGGGAAATTACTATTAAGTTAAGCTAAGTAGCTGAGTTTATTGTCGGGTTGACTTGTTGATTTTCGTTAATAAATTTTGTTTGGATTATTGACATTTGTACGTAGTACGTTCTAGTTGCTAATTAAATATATTTGAACTTTTGATCTGACTTGATATTTATCGTTATTATTACTAATCTTTCGGTGCACGCTTAAAAGCCCAGGCCTGGCAAACTAATCTCGAATCTGCGTAAAGTACCCGTTAGGTTAACGGAAGTTTCACCGACCGTAATTATAGTCGGTTTCCTAAGATACTAAAATTAAGTACTTTACAGAGCAAATACTTTGTAACTGAACAATAGGATTAAAGAAGAGTGCCATGTTGCAGCTGAAGATGATTTGTGGCATGTCTTGGTCCCTACGAAAAGATGCACTGCGACAGCTTTAACTCCAAGGTTCGAATTGAACATGCTTAACACGTAGAAGGAAAGGCTTGTAGAGTCCCTGTTTACCATAATGAAAGATGGTCTACTGCCATAGGTGAACTTGTGCATAGTGATGTGTGTGGACCAATCACACAATCTACAATTAGTGGTGAAAAGTATTTCCACGTAATCTTAGGTGATTTCTCACATTTTGTTGTTGTTAAATTGTTAAAGAACAAGAGTGAAGCAGAAGAAAACTTGATAGATTATATTCGAGAAATGAAAGCTCAGCATAATTGTACAGTGAAAAGACTGTGACTGGATAATGGTGGCGAATTTAGTTCGAACAATTTTAAAGGATTTGCAAAACACAATGGCATACTATTGGAATATACTATGAGCTAAAGCCCACAGATGGGAGGAAAGGCTGAATGCATGAATAAGACTTTGTTAAACATGATTTGCACAAAACTCATTGACTCAGGAATCCCAAAGGAGTTATGGGGAGAAACATTAAAGAACTCAGCCTATGAACTAAATAAATCTCCAACAAATGCTCTTCAGAGAAAGAAAATGCCATCACTTCTTTGGCATGGACAGATTGATGTCAGCAAGCTGAAAATATTTGGATTTCAAGCATGGTACAACATCCTGCCAAAGCAAAATAAACTAGAACCAAGAGCAAAATGTGCAGTTATGGTGGGATATTGTGGTGGTGGGTACAGGTTATGGATCCTGACAGAAGAAAGGATAGTAAGATCATGAGACACATGGTTTGATGAAGGCTGTATGGAGCATATAGAGAATGAAAAAGCCAGACCAAAGTAAATAGAAGAAGGGGTGATTTCTCCAACTGTAATCATACCCAGTATTGAAGAAGAGCAAGAAGTTGATGGAAGAATAATAAGAAACAATAACAACAGCAAGCAAAAGGATGAAAGAGAAGATAAAATGGAAAATTGTAAAGTTAGAAGAAACATTAAAAAACCTTCCCATTTAAATGATTTTGAATTTTGTACTGCATATTGTTTGTTATCATTGACAGAAGGGCCTAAAACGTACCAGGAAGCATGCAAGTCACCAGAGTGGAAGAAAGCTATAGAGAAAGAATTAGATTCTCATCAGAAACATCAAATCTGGACACCTGTAGATCTGCCAGAAGGCCAGATAGCTATAGACAAAAAATGGATATTTAAAACCAAAGAAGATGGAACAAGGAAGGCCAGGTTTGTGGCAAGAGGGTTCCAAGTACCTTATGAAGAAGATGGAGAATTTAGCTATGCACCAGTCTGTGGGAGGTCTACAATTAGAATTTTACTTTCTGTGACAGTACAGCATAACTGGAAGCTATGTCAGATAGATGTCCTAACTGCCTTTCTAAATGGACACCTAGAAAAAGATGTATACATCAATACACCAAAAGGGCTTAAATGTCGAAAAAGGATATTAAAATTGAATAGAGCATTGTATGGCTTGAGAAATGCACCAAAATGTTGGAATGACAAGTTTAACAAAGTCATGGAAAAGTTACGTTTTTGTAGGTCGAAGTACAACTTCTGTTTGTATGTAGGTAACAGTGTCTACTTGACTATTTTCATTGACGATACAATCATCACAGGTGAAGATGCTCTCATTGTTCTTAGGAATGCAGTTTGATCGAGATGAAAAGGAATTAAAAATCAATCAATTTATAATAATTACCCGTATCTTAACTGAATTTAATATGGAACAGTGTCAAGAAGTTGCTACACCTAAGGAAACAAATTTCCATTTAACAGAATCCAAATTGAATGAAGAAATTCCATTTTGCAGATTGGTGTGCAGTCTGATGTATTAATACATTTATGTTACAAGCAGACTGGATATTGTGTATAGTATGTCGTATTCTAGTAGATATCTAGACAGACCAACAGATCAGTTGTGGAAGACAGGGAAAAGAATTCTTCAATACTTAAGTTGCACTAGACATCTTACACTTAATTTTACAAAAGGTTTAGACAGTCTAGTAGGCACGAGTGATGCTGATTGGGGAGGAGATACGAAAACCAGGAAAAGTGTGAGCGGAATGATTGCTGGAAATCCAATCGCATGGTATTCCAGAAAACAGAACTGTGTTGCTCTTTCATCCATGGAGGCTGAATATATCTCAGCTAGCATTGCAGCTCAAGAATTAACAAACTTTAAAGGTATTTTATCAGAATTTGGTAAGTGTAATACTGCAATCCTCAAAGTTGACTACATAAGTGCAATTTCTATGATGAAAACGTTTGAGAATTCAAAGAGAGGGTAAGCATATTGATATAACATACCACTACATCAAAGACCTGTGTAGAAACAAGGAAATTTCAATTGAACATGTCAGTACAAATGAAAATATTGCTGACATTTATACAAAAGCTTTCGGGAAAGAGAAGTTTGTCAAATTCAGAAGTTCAATGTTATGTGACTGACTGGATATAGTGTATATGTATAGAAAGTCCTTATATATTTTAAGTACTAAAAATATCTGAAACATAGGACTACATTTCGACATCTCAAGAGACATTGAAATGAGGGGGTGTGTTAAGGAATGTAAATTTTGTACTGTTATTCTCAACTGCCAGGGGGCGTCACATTGTCCCGCATCTTTTTTGTATCAATTTCCACCATGTTACAAACTAGCACAGAAAGCTTGTGCTGGTCGATTGTTCTTTGTATTTGTTTGTTCAATTAAACATAGTTTACAGTCAAACAGTGTACCATTATACACAATCTCTTCACTTTTAACAAAAGTTACAGACTACATAAAAATATATACTGTTAAATGAAGACTTAATATACTTAAAGTATTATTGTATTTGGCAACAGTCTAAACTCACTAGTAACTGATGTTGATGCTGAAGTAGTAGTAGACTGTATAGATGCAAAAAAGTAACACACTTCATTTTGAGCAAATTTTTACACAAAATTTTATTAGAAAAGTGTAGTAGACAATAAAAAATAAATGGCATAAGCCATTCAAATTGTGCAGAATTAATTACTTTTTACCGAATTTGGCAACACTATAGTGGCAAATGACTGGAGGTGGCAACTAGACTCAGTTGAGTCTTTGATGCTGAGTGTGTCGAATAATCAAGAATTCTGGATTATTAAGGTTTTACTGTAATTATTGTATAAAAATTTAATTATTTTTGACTTTTTGTATTTTATATTAGACTGAAGATTAATCTGTATCTTAATTGCCAGTATTTATTAAAAAAATTAAACCTTAATACATTTGAAATAGGTTAGGATAGTAAAAACAGTGGGGAGTATACCATTGTTAAACACTTGATGTCATTTCTTTCAAATCTTTGAATAGATAACCATCAGTCCAGTGGTTCACTTGTTTGTCACTGGATAGTCATGTAGTGTGAGTCAGCATTAATTCACGAATGGAATAATTAGCATATAATTTGCCTCATTGAATTAACCTGCACCCCCTTTCAAACAAAGAGAATCCACAGGTTATCTGCCTGAAATTATAATAATAATATAATTTTAATTTGACTGTTAAAGTTATTGAAAATTTATTTATTTCAAAAGCATGTTCTAACAATACTATTTGTTATAGATTCTAAAAAGCTGTCAAAAATCACAAAACTTACAAGCTTCAAATTCTTACATGTGAGTAAATTATGTTTATTTATTTATGTATAATATATATGAATATGTATTTATGGCTATAAACTTTAGTATTTATATATATTTAATTTTATAGTTATAATTTATGTTTAGAAATTATCATCATTCTCTTTCAGAAATTTCAAGAAATAAATGAAATTATAATCTAAGTAAATTTCTGGAAAACAAGTTTAATGATGAAAATAATTTATGGGTATTTATTATTTTTTTTATTGAAATTTTATTTGAAGGGGTGATAGAAAAATAAAAAATAACTTACTTTTAATTTATCATTTTTGTTTGAAATTTTATTTATTAAAGATTTTTCATAATAAAAATCAAATTAAACTTTTAAAAGTATATTGAAAGTTAGTGCCACTCCAAGCTTTCTAATATATAATTTTTATTTTCAATAGTAATTTTTTTAAATGAAGAATTTTGATTTTTTTTATATATAATTATTGCTGAGATATCAAAATATGTTGTTAATTTTTAAAATAGCAGTTATATAATTTTGTAAATAAACAAGTTTATTAAATGATTTGAAAAAAAATGATTTCTTTAAAAAGTGTTTTGCAATTAATATAGTTTTTTGAAAGCTCAAAATATTAATATTTTGAAATTTATCTAAAAATATTACCTTATAAGTAATTTTGTTTTAGAATTAACAAGTTAAATAAGAATAACTAGGACATCTCGTGTCTTTGTTATATGATGATAGAATTGAGGCCGAGTCAGAAAGAAAGAAGCAATCCTTGCACATGTTAGGTACAGAAGAGGTTGTAAAGTACTATTTTTAGTATCTTAGGAAACCGACACTAACTGTGGCTGGTAAAACTTCCGTTAACCTAACAGGTACTTTACGCGGATTCGAGATTAGTTTGCCAGGCCTGGGCTTTTACGCGTGCACCGAAAATATTAGTAAGAATAACGACAAATATCAAGTCAAAGCAAAAGTTTTAAATATATTTAATTAGTAAATCAAATTTAACTATGTACAATTGTCTATGATCCAAAACAAAATTTATTAACAAAATCAACAAGTCAACCCGACAATAAAACTCAGCTACTTAGCTTAACTTAAGATTAATTCCCCTTTGAAAATTCGACAAATCAAATACTTAAGAACTATGAACAAAATCTCTTACGAACTAAACATCTATCCGTCACCTCACTATACTAGGAACCTATTTCCTCAATCCTTTCGTTATCATCAAATCAAATTCCTCTTTAAACCCTTGGATCGCCTAATTCTCAATCTGGACTTCGACCAGGAATCACATTGCTCTGGAAATCACCTCGATCGTCTTCAGTTAATGTGCTGGTTTTATGCTGTGAGGTGACGTCACAATTCAGCTAGGTTACTCCCCTTATTTACATACTTAGTTTTTCTAGTCTTTCTGGCAGCTTTAATTTTCTGACAAAATCTTACAAACCGTTTACAAAGTATTTAGCACAATTTTCTGGGATGTTTTATGACGGTTTAGTAAGTATTTCTTTGCTAGTGAGTGTGGGGATTCCCCTCCATTTTTTTTTCTGCGGACTGTTAATTTTTGCTGGGCAGTGCAAGTGCACGAGAATTTTTCCTACGGCACTTGTTCTTTCGTGAGTTGGTTTATCTTCTTTTTTGGTTACTAATAAGAAAGTGGTGGGAAACCTTCGTCCTAACTAAACGTGAGCCCCAAACAAAATATAATAAAACGAAAAATAATAATAAAATAAAAATAAAGCTCAGACTCAGTTCCTTACAATGTGAACTTTGTACCTGAAAGTCACAGAAGGCAAACCTTACACTTGCCATCACAAAAGAGGCCGTCCTTATACCTATATTATGTGGCTAGAGCATTTGTCACCACTGACAAACTTAAATATGGCACCTTTTGGATAAGCCTTTCATTAGTCTGTTAAATATTTAAAAATTATAAAATCAATTATTACTTTTTATTACTCATTCCATCATTTTGATTTTTTGAGTGGAGGAAATGGCCTCCTTTGAAAGTCTCTTTAGATATCTAATTGCACAACCCTTAAAGATAATAATTTTGTCCTTATATTCTTCTACACTTCTAAGTTTGTCTTCAAAATCATCAAGATCCATTAATGATCCAATCCTTTCATCAATCTCAGTTAACAAATTTTCCTTGTCTAACAATTGTTCAAGGGAATCCTCTATCACTTTAACATCTAATTGATTTCTAGAAAATTACATCTCTAATTTATTCATCAACTTATTGGCTGCACTTTGTAATATGGTTCTTTTCCTCTTTAGTTGTCCCAAATCTGTACAGTAGACCCCCCCTATAACACAGGTTCATATAACACGGATTCGTATAACACAGTGAAAAAATTGTGATTGTGTTTGTACAACATGCTAAAAGAGACTCGTATAACACAGTAAAATGTCATTGCTGACTCGTGTTGCAACAGGATTGGTCAAATCTGGACCAATAGCGGATATTGTACAAACTGTCAAGTTTAAATGAGCACTGGACCTACTAAAAAACATTTATTATTCAATGGGCATAAAAATTATATTTTTATTAATGATGTCTCCAAAGTTAAGTTATTTTTCTGCAAAAAATTTGCTGATCAGGAAACTTGCGCCTGCCGTTTGATGAGCTGCTCTGCGACAAAAAGAAGCGTAAACAATGGCGTCATTGAACGGTGCACATTCGGTAAGTAATCCTACAATTTTTTGTTTATAGTATAGTTCAGGCATGGGCAAATGCAGCTCTTTTTGAGTTACATGTAGCTCTTGCTGAAAGTGCTATCCTTCCCAGTCTTACCATACTATCTGCCATGACAGTACAGAACTGACAGAACTGCAGCTCCCATGCATTTTGCAAAACCTACATTTCGGCTCTTATTGAACTCTTGCTTGTCCACCCCTGGCATAGTTTATATGGATTATTCCCAAAAAATTATATGTGTTTTGGAAATGTTGAGTCAAATTAGTCTAGAACCGGTTAATTTTATAGAAGAAAACATTTCAAACAGCCGTAGCCCCTAAACAGCACACATACCGGGCTGTGATTGGCTCATGTATTTAAGTGAACCATACAACACGGATTCATATAACATGGAATGTATCTACCGTGTTATAGGGGGGGTCTACTGAATTAAGGTTATCATTACTTTGATTTCCTTACTTTAAGTAATAATAATAATAATCTCTAAAATTCTTACCTTTTTAGCTAAGGTCTTTTGGTCTTTTTCAGGTTCTGATATAAAAAATTGTTATAAAAAACAGAGAACTTATTTTCAAAGAAACATTTACCAGACTTACAAAAATGACAAATCTCAAAAATTCCAAAACTCTAGCATTCCAAATTCTTTTTCTTTTAAACTAATCAATATCCCAAAAAAGAAAGACTTCTACCTGGTTACATTCTAATAATTCATAAAAACTTTAGAAAGGTTTCCAAATCAGGCTTGTGTTGCCATACAATAAGAACATTGTCAACATATCTAGAATATAGAGGAATGTGGTTTGAAAGATCTAGTAAGATTGTATTTTCTAGTTTGCTTGCTACCTTTTCACATAAGGTCTCCAATAGCAAACTACCCATTGGTATGCCTCTACTCTGTAAGTACATGATGTTCTCAAAGTTAAAGATGGAAGAATGACACATGTGATGATGCATCAGCTCCAATATGGAAGAAAGGTGTTTTGATGAATCCTCAATGTTACATAGGAGGAAGTCTGAGCTCACAAAAAATGAGGCACATGGCTCCAGGCATATTGAGGGAAGCATGGACTCAAAGTCGCAAACTGTAATGACTGTTTCAACTGAGATATTAAGGTTAAGTTTGTCAATTATCTCCTCAGGACCAGAAACAGAGTATGAATGCTCGTGTAGTTTGCTATTGATGTAAGAGTTGAGGCTAAAAGCCAGGGGCAAATCCTGACCAAAATTTTTGGCCATGATGAAAGTTATAATAAGAATAATAGGCCTTTCTCTAGCACTAAACAATAGTCAGAAAGATTATTTGGTATGAATAAAAGAGTATGGACTATTATAAAGCCCATTATATCTATACATGAAATATATGAAATACATTATAATGAAAAAAGTATGAAAAATTTATGATAATAATTCAAATTTTGTGGGCCCTTGACACTGGGGGCCCAGGATTTAAGCCCTATTAATCTCTATGTAGATCTGCCCCTGTACACAATACATGTATGCTGACTGGATACTGCAAGCATTCAATACAATACAGCCATGTTAAATGCTTCAAATGATATCATGCGCATGCACTTGTTTGATGCGGAAAACCTCCACACGAGCAAGCGATCGAGTTCCCACAAGCATGGCACTGACTTAAAACAGCTAACCACTAGCTGCTTTTGCATTGGCAGCTAGTGGCTAACAAATGATAAAAGAGTTTACACATTAGAATAAATTATTATTGGCATATTTGTTCACATATAAAAAGTATATTGACAGTCAAAACTTTCTCTTAAGCATGCAGCACATGCTAAGCAAGCCCAGAGAATTTACCCTTGCTAAAAACCATCAAATCACAGAAGCCTGATGCTTAAAAAAAAGTTAGACCCAAAAGTGTTCTTATTAGTCAAAAGTAATGTCAACTATAGAAATTTACTATGTAGCATAGGCCCTATTACTTGAGAAATTATTTCTGCTTAAATTAAATTAATCCGTCATCACATGCCTGCACCATCAAATATAAATTGCAAACCCATGGTCAATCTGGCACCAATTTAAAAAATTAATTAATAAAAATTTATCATGAAAAAAACTGGTATTTTTACTTTAATTCAATTTCTCAATATGTTTCTAGTTGAATTCAGTCAAAAAATCTGAATTTGATTATAATTTATTGAAGATTTGAAAACTACTGTGGGAATTGCTTTAGAACATATCAGTTGAGAAATACCAAAAAGCCTGCACTTCAACTGTTTTATTTTCAAGAAATTCAATAAAAAACTGCCATGTATCTGCTGGATACATACATGCCTAGATGCAGTTAACAAACGAAAATTCTTTAATTTATATATTACAGTCACTCACATTTTTATATCCATAAAATTAAAAAAATACAAAAATTATATGGAGCATCGTGTCATAAAATGATGAAAAAATACCAATGGAAAAAATTAAAGTATTTCCAGGTAAAATTTGAGTTCTTTAGAAGTTATTCACTTTAAAATAATGCAATTATAAGTGAAGAAGCACGTGCCACTGCTGTGGCTATTTTTAGTAACAGCAACTGGCAAGAAATTTGAAAATTGAAATCCAAGTTAACACACGCCATAGTGCCGATTTGACCATATGTCGAATAAAAATATTGAAATGCTTTAAGCAAAAACTGAATTGCGCATCGTAAAATTGAAGAAAAATTAGACAGGTAATAATTTTTTCAGATTTTTCAAACAATTAGAATTTTTACACTAACTAAAAATCGATTGGTGCCTAATCAGCACTAGGTGCGTGATGACGGATTAACAATGATAGCATTCCTGAAATCTTCTGAAATAGCTTTTCCTCTGGCCATTGTAGACAAAATGCAAAGGTTTGTAAATAAAACTAAAAAAGCACCTTATATCATTCACAGGATCACTGCAGGCTAAAATGAGGCTAAAATATTCAGTTGTTTCAGAAATACTGCAATTGTAACATTATTTAAATGCAAATTATCAGTTGGTCTATGTTCATTGACATGGATGATGCAGCAGTCTATGTTTTTTGATGCCTGTGACTGAAGTTTGACTGGCTCAATTTTGTTAAACTTGCAAGATATCAAGTTGGTATTTAGCAAAAATAAAGATTAATTACTGTATATTTGTTTTAAATTATGTACAGCATTCATGCAATGAATCAAAGCTACTTTTTTTTTTAAACCTATTTGTTGTATGGCATGTTAACTGCGGCGTGGTCTAAGTTCAGTGGTGACTACTGTAGTTAATGTCAGGACCATCTGAACAGCATTATAGGGCCCCGGGCAAAGCAGTGCAGTAGACCCTACTTACATAACCAGCAAGTGATTGGAAAATTAGTGTTAAAATCTGGTCTGTACCTAAATTAGCATAGGGCCCCGTGAGTTAAGATGGCTTGGTTGATGTGGTAACACAGTAACTGCAAGACCAACAATATACTAGATAAAAAGTAACCAAAAGTTTCAGAAATAGGGATACATACATACAAGAAAGACATTGGCTGTACATGAAGTGTTTAGCCAGCAGAAAAGAGGATAAGGGAAGGGGAAGAAGGGGGAGGAGATAGACAGTAGAGAAAGGTAGGATCTCTCTGAACGGCATACATATGACTACAGTACCCTCTATGTTTGATGTTGGCGTGCAGTTTTTATGCTGCAAGGCCATAGTCCCCCAAAGGGTCTAAAAGAAAACCTGAGTGCCGCGAACACCAATAATTGAGTGCTGCCATCTAATAGCTAAGTGTAGAAGTTAGTGCCAAGTGGCTGTTAGTAGGAAGACTTATATCTACTTAATACTAATAAAATTGAACGTGATTGCAAATCTTAATACTACTTAACAGCTAGATAGACAGTGCAAAAAGGACATGAACACAATGGCAAACTAGATGAGACAAATGGGCAAGACCCCAATTTTTTTAAAATTTATTTTTATTATTTTTTATTTTATTTTTAAACGTTAACTTATTCACTAACTAAACTAACCTACCATAACCTAGGACAAACCTAACCAGAGGACTAAAGCTATCAAACCCTAATCTAATTTAACCTAACCTATCACATCCTAACTGGAAACCAAGCTAAGAGTCCCTAATCTAACTTACAATTTAGACTGAAAAAAAAGACAGAAAAAGAATTAAAATACAAAGTTAGAAGGCAGCTAAATGCTGACAGTTGAAACAAAGTAAGGAAAAGCTAATTGCCATCTGTGCCCCTGGAGTGAGTGCTCTCAAGAGCCCCACTAAGAGATATAAATGTGAGTAGATGATGGAACATTGTACGTGTGTGAATGAGTTGGTGCAGATACTGGAAATAACTTACTATCGAGATGTAGGCAAGGAAAATTGCAGAGATGTAGCTTGAGGAATTCTTCTCTGTTCAGAGCATGTGAGGAAAATTCATTGTGGTTCTACTAATGGCCATCTACTCCACATACAAGTAGTGTATGAATAAGAGGGGTCTTTGTTAGATACAACTCACAAGGAGAATGTTGCTAAATGCATGTCATGTAATACTTAGCATGTGTTGAACTACCAAATAAATGTATTTATCTACCTAAGAGGACTACCTATGTGTGGTGTGTGGTTGTTTTCTGGGTACGTTGTTAACTAAGAGGAGATTTCTCTATAGTCAATATTTCTATTTTTTCATAACAAAGTAAAACAAAAACTATTTGGTGAGTGAAGTGAAGGTGTAAAGTTGATTAGCAGTGATGTCATTGCATTATAATGAAATGTGCTGATTGCTCCATGATTTGAAATGTGCCTTGAGCCATGCAATTGCTAATGAACACTACTTTTCTATTAAGATGATATTACAAACAAGAAAAGCAAGGAAAAAATTAAGAATATGGTATAAAAAACAGTACAGGAAAATCACTTCTAATATTAGTATCAATAAATCATTTCTTTCAAATGCATACATCTGTTGTTTCTTTTTTACAATAGAATACATAATACTGGATAAATTTAAAATAAAGGAAGACTTAGTCGTGAATTTTTAAGTTTTTATGTTATCATAAATTATGTTTTATGTGATATAGAGAAGATTTTATGTATATTTATGGAAAACAAGGATGTGAAAGTGGAAAACTTTATGTTATTTCTCTATGAAACATGTAAGTCTTTGTAAAAAAATTTTTATACAATATATAAGTTATGTCAGGTTCCTAACTGTACCGTTGTTGTTTTTTAACAGCACTGAGGAGGGGTTGTAAATTTACAACAACCTGAAATGCATTTGTATAACACCCATTCAATTTGTGCAATAGTCTTAATTTTCTAACCAGAAGTGTGCTGTGAGACTGTCATCCAAAAAGTTTTTGGATTAAAGTGACTTCATATATATGTATAGAATATACAACATCCATATCTCGTTAAAAAGAAATTTTTCCTTTGAATAATTGCATCAGTTTGAATTTGCAGTATTTCTCTTTAATTACCAGACTCTTTGTAAAGAAAGTAATTTCTTTTTAATGTGGACTCTGTTAGCTGATGCACCCCAAACCTCACAACCATAAGTAACCATAGGTTCGACAACAGCCTTGTGGATGGTGTGTCTAGCTGTAGAATTTAACCCCCAACAGTTAAGTGTGATGGAAGAGAGCTCATGGATTACCTTTGCCACTTTCTTGTAGGTGCTGTGAACATGCTCTTTCCATAGCAATTTCTGATTCAGTATGACACCAAAATATTTTACATACAAACACACTGTATTCTTTTACCATGCATATGAATAATTTGGTTTTCAAGGGAGTTGCCCTTGGGGAAAATAATACACTTACATTTGTCAGAGTTAATAGGCAGTTTCATATTTTCATTCCTGTAGTAACTTCTGATTAGGGTGGAACAGGAGAATGACAGTATCATCCACATATTCTTGAGCATAGGCATCATGTATCATTGAAGGTCCAATCTGTGGATCAGTAGGCTATTCTAGTAGACTATAGAGGAAGCCTTGAGGGCATCCCCTGGTGGCATCCCTGAAGCAGTAAGTGCAGTTATTGGAGCCAATGTATACTGTCCTGTTCTGCAGGTATCTGCTGACCAATTGATAAATATTTTAGGACATTTTGCTTTTGTAGTGCTAGTAGAATGGCTGGCTACCAAGTGTGGTCAAAGGCTCCCTTAAAATTGATAGCCACCATCAGTGTATGTTCACCTTTGGTCTTGGCTGTGCTAATATGACTTACCATCTTGTTCATTGGCTTGGATCATGCCCATGCCATTCTTGAAGTCAAATTGCCTGTGTAGAGTAAGTTTTGGGATTTGAAATGTTGCCAGATACAGCCTACCATTATTCCATCCAGTGTTTTGCCCAGAATGGAAAGCAGAGAGATTGGTTGAAAATCTGAATTTGGAATGATGCATCCCTAATGCTTTGGAATGAGCTTTATTGAGATATACTTCCAGGCAGGTGGGAAGAAGTCCAATTCCAAACACTTGTTCAGGAGAGTATGGAAGATGGCTGGGATATCCTCAAAAGCTTTTTTAACCATGAGAGATGTTAGGCAGTCTTGCCCAGGCACTTTCTTTAACTTGATCTGATTGAATTCCTTAGTAATTTCTTGCACTGAAAAAAGAGAATTCATTTTTGAGATGGGATAGCTGTTTAATTGTTCTCTAGTCCTTCCGTGATTTCATTATCATTTTCTGTACTGCCCAAAGGAAACAATTCTGATAGTGTATATGGATAAGTATCATGAATATTCTCAGTATAGGCGTTATCTCTTTACTTGATGATAGGGGGAATACTTATTTCCTTATTATTCTGAGCAGCTACATAATATGGAGTAGCCCAAGGATTGTACCCACAGATGCTCAAGAAATAATTTCTCCATAATTTGGTGCATTTATTATCAATGTTTGTTTGGTACTGCCTAAAGAGAGCCAGATATTTTTGTTAAAGGAGTTATCTGTCCTGGTTTGCTTCTCTGCGGAAGTGCTTCCTGGCTCTGCAAACCTGTGTTCCCCATGCATTTAATTCTTGAGTCCACAAAGGGGCCGACGGCTTCACAACTTTGATATTGGTGGCTGCCCAGAAAGAAAAATGAAGCAGGTTATTAAAATCAGAGATTAAATTTGTTGATCTCATCCTTGTCTCCAATCCTCACTATAGGAGCAGGAATCTAATGTGGCTTTTTGAGTTCTGTTCTCTGTATGTCTCCCAATCTGTCCTCTGGGTTAACTTTTCATTCCTAGATGCTGAGGACTTAAGAAAGAAAAGATAACCCAGAGGACTGGATGTAGCTGTCTGAATGTAGCTATGATCACTTTCAGACAGTGTGTCCATGGTGTTGCGTTCCACATTCCAGCAGAGCAGATGGCGATTCACTAGGCAGATGTCAATCCAACTGTCACTCCTACAGAGGAGAAGGTTGGAGAGAACTGGAGTTTATCAAAGTGAACTCTAATTCCACTATGAACTCACATATATTGCATCCCCAGGGATCTTCAATGGGACAATGCCACACATGTGATTTGGCATTGAAATTTCCACAATTAGAAGGGAGTGGGTGTCCAGCCTGCTAATGGTATTGTGGAATTGGCAAAGTAGCTCCCACATGTCTTCTGCAGGGGAACAATAAAAAGAGATGATGTAGAAGGGATTGGATTAAAGTTTGAGACAGTTGTAAAAAAGTTATTGTTATGCTCTGGCATTATTATTTATTCTTATTATTATTATTATTTATTAGCACAATGTGCAGCCTAGCTCCACATAAGCACTACCAGGGAATCTTGCCATTGATATTATAAGGGTCCTAAATTGCAAGGACATCTATTTTATAGTCAGTAAGTGAAAGATCTTGGAAGTTGCTGCATTATTTCTCTGTAAATTAATTTGCATTAGCTTTAGTTTGTACTTGTTTAAGTTACCAGCCATAATTTGTTTGCTTGATGGAATCATTCTTCTTGCAAGTTGTGACTGGGCAGTGGCACTAAAAGTATTATGGTCTGTGGGTCATTCTTGTCTTCAGGCAGCCCCTTTGTTTCCCACTTTGCAATTAATGCAATATGGGCCACAATCTAACTGATGGCATTCAGAGATCTGTGACCTTTCAAATTTTTTAGAATTATCATTTTAACATATTAAAATATATTTTTCCTTTATGAGAGCCTCTCTGATTGTAGATGTGCCTGCAGTTTTCCTTGATCTTTCCTTTTGTTTTTACCTTGCTCACTCTGCACAGTGAAGTAAATTCTTGTTTTCCCATCCCTCTCCATATGTTCTATTCATAGATCACCTCTACTATGTCTTCTGTCTTAATCAAGTTTGGAACGTTCAGCAATATTAATCAAGATCTTTTTCCCTTGGACAATTTAGCAGCTACCTTGTTGCCAACTGCAGTATAGATTTCACTTCCTTCAATAATGTTTTACCATCCATGCTGCTTACAATCCTGAAGTAAACATTGTTTCCCTTCAGCTTTAACATATTTAGTTTGTATAGTTTGACAGTATCAACAATACCCTTGGTAATTTTTTTCATATTAGAGGTGGTGTTAGATTCATTATCTTCTGAATAAATGATAAGGGCATGATTGCTCCCAGTACCTTCAAAGTTAATTTCAGAACTTAATGATTTGTTGTTCTTAGTTGTTGAGCTGACTGTGGGGTTTAATTTCACTGTCTCTGAGAAAGTATATAGTTTTCAGTCTTGTGTACTAATAGAGTGACTAATGTTCAACTCATGAATAATCTCCAACACCCAGTTGAAGACACCTCCTCTCAAATTTTCAACCTTTCTTTTTTATGTGTAGAGTGGAATTAGTAGATTTTGGACATAATTCTAAGATATGGCTAAGACTACGTTTAGTCTCTTCTAAGATTTGCTGGTTCCATCATTTGCAAAATATACATGAGCCAGTGCAAACAGTAGAAAGATGATGAACTAGTGTGCTAGGAAGCTGACTCAAACTTGTGCAATGGGTGAACCATACCCAAACTAGTGTGACAACAGCCACATGTTTAGTGAACAAAGACCTGTGTTTAGTATTAATTTTTGGTCTCTATATCTTACATTCTAGCAATTAGACTGATGAAACTTTATGCAGTTAAAGATAACTGTGAGATTTCTCAACTATGTAAATCAATGATTTATATCTGAAAATCCATAAATTAGAGCAATTGAAATGTGGAACTTTCCATTCCACTGTAACTTGAGAAAAGCACATGTGAACCAAATAAGCAATATATCATTTGATGCAGCCTTATGAGCTGACTTAGAAGATACTAAGCACAACTAACTGCTATAAAAATTGACAAAGTAATTGTGATCCAAAGTTGAATCATGTGGTTCAAAAATAAAAATATCTTATATATAAATATATAAACTGATCTTAAAAAACTTGACACAATTCAAAGCCAGAAATTGAGATGAACAAAATGATTTATAAATTGCTCACATGTTGAGAAGTTCTGAAGAAATTGTTGAACAAACACAGAGCCTATTTACAAGCTTGCACTAACAAGTTTTTTTATTTTTTTTTGTCTTGTCACCAAGACCATAAAAAGCTCAGTTAGTGACAACTTCTTTCACCTCTCATCCACTCCAAATCCACCCAAAATGCTTTCAGTTTGGGAAAGAGGTGAAAGTCATTGGGGCAAGTCAGGACTGTATGGTGGATGGTTAAAACCATTCCAACCAAATTTCTGAAGCACAGCTTGAGTTGCTGCAGTAGTGTGTGGTTGGGTGTTATCTTCCTTGATTAAACATTAAATACCATTTTCTCAGACTTGTTTCATTCATCATGCGATCACCACACACTTTTGTGATTTGTTTATGAATTTCTGTAGGATGAACTTTTTTTGCATTTAGAAAATGAATAACATTGCACTTGGCAGGATTTTTGATTTTTGTACACATTTTAATTTGACAAAACAATAACAATAAGCTTGCCATTATCAAAACTCTACAGATGCTAAGTTAATACATCAGAGAACAAATTGACCTTGAATCGATGATGGTAATCTACCTGCACAGAGTGATATGTGCAAACATTCTTTATTTTCTGGATTCACCTCATAGTTTTTAATATTCTTCCAGTCTCATTTATGTAATAATCTGGTTGACAAGTACAAGTGAAAATATAAACTAATACTCACTCAAAAACCTTTTAATGCAGTGTATATAACTTTATTCTAATGTTTTCGATTGTTTTTAACAATCTTTTTTAGGAAAAACATTCTAATAAGAACAAATGCCTAACCGTTTGTTAGAATGTTTTTTAAAAGTTCTTATTGTTATTAACAAAAATAATTTCATAAATAAATAAATAATCAAATAAATACATACAATAAAATAAAGTACAGTAGACTCCCCTATAACACAGTAGATACATTCCGTGTTGTATGATTCACTTAAATACATGAGCCAGTCACAGCCCGGCACATGTACAGTTTAGGGGCTACAGCTGTTTGAAAGGTTTCCTTCCACAAAATTAACTGATTCTAGACTAACTTGACTCAACATTTCCAAATCACGTATAATTTTTTGGGAATAATCCATATAAACTATGCTATAAACAAAAAATTGTAGGATTACTTACTGAGTGCGCACCATTTGACAATGCCATTGCTTAAGCTTATTTTTGTCATGGAGCGGCTCATTGAACGGCACGCGCGCATTTCCTGATCAGCAAATTTTTCGCAGAAAAATAACTTAAACTTTGGAGACATCATTAATAAAAATATAATTTTTATGGCCATTGAATAATAAATGTTTTTTAGTAGGTCCAGTGCTCATTTAAACTCAATAGTTTGTACAATATCTGCTATTGGTCCAGATTCGACCAATCCTGTCGAAACATGAGTCGGCGATGACGTTTTACTGTGTTATACGAGTCTCTTTTAGCATGTTATATGAACACAATCACAATTTTTTCGCTGTGTTATATGAATCTATGTTATATGAACCCGTGTTATAGGGGGGTCTACTGTAAAACTAAACTAAAATAAACCAAAATACATTGGTAAAAAAATAAAATAATATTTTAAACATCAATCATTAGTGCTATGCAGCAAAGCATTCCATGCTCCCATAATTATGTTGTATATACTGCATTAAAAGGTTTTTGAGTGAGTACAGTAGAGAGTCGAAAATCGGAATCAATTGGGGACTGGGGTTGTTCCGATTAGTCATTTGTTCCGATTACCTATTATGTACGAAAAAATACATTAACCTGTCCGATGTTCAAATTTTTCTCCGTTGCGTGTCGCTTCGTGTTGAATTTTCGTCGATTTTAAGCCTAACGAAAATTTTTATAATAATAATCGAGGCTATCGTATCGTTAAAAATTATTTCTGCATTTTGTACAAACAAAATAAATATATTGAAGAATATAAAAACATGAAAATTATACTTTAGAAGTAAATTTAGTATCAAAAACGTTCGATTCAGCACGACACAGTCCGACTGAAAATCGTGCCGATTACCGGTGATTCCAATTACCAGTGTTCCGATTAACGACTCTCTACTGTATTTTTAAAAGTGCAGTTTAGAAAGGAGTAAATATTAATATAAACTAAATTATTATTTAACATTATATCAGTTTTCCTGTTAATTGATTTTTTAGTTTTTAAAAAATTATTATTATTATTATTATTAATAATTTTTTAAAAACTAAAAAATCATTCTAGCCAGTGGCAGATTTAGCACTTGAGAGGCCCCAGGCACAATTCAATTTTGAGGCCCCCTCTAAATATTTTTACTACCCCTACACCCTACAGTGTGCATTCTACGTGCATGTTTTTTATTCTGCTAAATTATTAATTATTTTTATCATGAAAAAATAATAATTAAATAAAATAACTTTTTTTTTATTTTGAGAGCTGAATTTTGAGGTTTCCTTGATTTATGAGGCCCGGGCATGCATGTTGTGTGACTATGAGAAATCCACCACTGGTCTTAGCCCCCACATTGAACAATAATATTTTATTGTTCAATGTGGGGGCTAGAACAATATTGTATGATTTCAATGTTTTTTTGTATTTTTTCAAAAGTGCTAGAGATGTGATCTAGTTTTTTAGGGATTTTTTTTTTGTAAATTTTCTAGAAATGTTTTTTATTAATTAATTGTGTTTAGGGCATTGTTTGTTTAGTAGAATGATTATTAAGCCAATTATCAATAATTCTGTTAGAATAGACATTTAATTGAAAGGTATGAGGGCTATTTTATAAATAAGGTCCATTTGTGAATGAGAGTGAGAATGATACACGATTGCAGCAGTGTGCATAAGCATCCACTCCCAGCAAGCTTTGTGCATGTTTAGATACCATTTGCAGCTGTATTGTCTGCCTGTGTGCTGAGCTGTAGAAGTTTATAATGTTTAAGAAAATTGAGTCATCCACCAACTGTGAGATACAATCTGTTATTTGATTTCAGCACAAAAGATCATGGCAACTGTCTTTCGGGACAGGAAAGGGACTTTGTTAGTGGATTTTATGCTAAGAGGCGCATCAATCAATTCTGATGTATATTTTGTGACCTTGAGAAAACTCCAGCATCCCATACAAGACAAGTGGCATGGCCTAATGTCTTCCAGCGGCAGGCAGCAGATTTCTTTGAAGTCAGAATTTTAAAAAATTGTTGAGCGGTATGACAAATGTTTGAACAAAAATGGAAATTATGTAGAAAAGTAGATAAAAGTATGTAGAATATGGAAAAAAATATATTTTAATGATATTTTTAGTACTTTTCTTCTTATTAAAAAACAGACCTTATTTAAAAAATATCGTTCGTACAATACATATGTTCTATTTCTATGTTTTGGTCCATTATATTACATGTATGTAATTTAAATTTGTTTATATACATAATAGATATACACTTTTTTATATACATAGGAGCACTTGAGTAGAAATTGATAACTTTTCTGATGTCACAGAATTTTAGGTATTTTTTGAAAAGTATCTAATTACTGTATTAAGTGCTGTTGACTGATGTCTAAAATACTTTGACACACACACCTTATGTTTCTGAGAACCAATATTTATTGTCTTACAAGCATTTTCAAGCTGATCTACAGGTCATCATCAGGTAGTTTTAATTTTTCTGAAGTTTTTTGTATTGGTTCCAGGTTCGAACAATTATGTGAAAAGAAATTCAAATTTTCATATCTGTTCAAAAAATTTGTTTAAATAACAAATACATATAAAAATGTTAAATTGAATTAATTAAAATACATGTATTAAAGTAAAGAAAAATAAAATAAACAAAAAATACAAATATATCAACATAATACACTTAATTATACAGTAGACCACCCCTATAACATGGGTTCATATAACATGGATTCGTATAACACTGTGAAAAAATTGCGATTGTGTTCATATAACACCAAGGGCATTGCCAAGGGGGGCAGGAGGGGGCAGCTATCCTTCCCTAGAAATTCAAAAAAAAATATTTAAATGCTAAGTTTTAATTAAAATAATCTTCTTAGGCTTCTTGTAAGTTAAAAAAAAATGTTTTAATTAAGATATTTATTTTCCGGTACATAGTAAATGATTAAAACTTTATGAATCGTTTTTATTTTACCTACTACAATTCATATCCTCTATCAATTTACATTATCTTGCCCCTCCCCGGCCCATTGGCTGGTGTCGTCCTTGTATAACATGTTAAAAGAGACTTGTATAACACGGTAAAACGTTATCGCCGACTCATGTCACGACAGAATTGGTCAAATCTGGACCAATAGCGAATATTGTACAAACCTTTGAGTTTAAACAAGCACTGGACCTACTAAAAAACATTTATTATTCAATGGCCATAAAAATTATATTTATATTAATGATGTCTCCAAAGTTCAGCGAATTTTTCACAGAAAAATAACTTATCAGGAAACACGCGCCCGCCGTTTGACGAACCGCTCCACGATGAAAACAAGTTTAAGCAATAGCGTCATCGAACGGTGCGCACTCGGTAAGTAATCCTACAATTTTTTGTTTATAGCATAGTTTATATGGATTATTCCCAAAAAATTATACGTGATTTGGAAATGTTGAGTCAAATTAGTCTAGAATTGGTTAATTTTATGGAAGAAAACTTTTTAAACAGCCGTAGCCCCTAAACTGCACACGTGCCGTTGATGTGATTGGCTCATGTATTTAAGTGACTCGTACAACACAGAATTCATATAACACGGAATGTATCTACCGTGTTATAGGAGGGTCTACTGTATCGACTGAGTGCATGTTATATATTATATTATATTGGGTTATATTATTTTATATTGTTATATATTATATTATATTGGCATGTTATATATTATATTATTGATCATATATGTCAAAATATTCAAAGAATCTGTGTATATTGAAAAAAAAATGATGTGTAAAAGTTTAACATAACATTATACTCTTTTTCAATATCAAAGCATATATTATTTTGGATGATATTGGCATAGTCAAGTATTATTTGAGGATCTGTCAAGGTTTTTATTGTAAATAACAAAGCAGTCATCAGCATAATGATTAGCCTGAAATGCATTTCCTTTTCATATAATAAAGTCTACATAACCAATCAATACTGTTCTTGTATGATAAGTTCTCCATAGCAATTATGTGCTTACTTCCAAAGATCTGAATAGAGAGAACAAAAAATACTGTAATTAAGTGCAATATGAATTATGTGTACTGGATAATTTTTAGAGAGGATACACCTTATTTTTAAATGATTACTTTAAATTGAAAAGCATAATACTTAGAAAAACTTTAAATTTTATGCTACTGTAATTTCATGTGAATAATCTGGTAGTTATCTGTTTTTAAAGGAAATTTGAAAGAGATGAGTGTTATGGAATGGGATAGGCTAAATGCAACATATCTCTATCTTTTTATAATATCTTGTACTATTGAGCTCCTTTTTCTTACAATATTACTAATATCTCTGATAGACCCAACTTCCAATGGTCTATTATTAATTATCCAATATCTAATGTAGTTTCCCTACAAACTTTTTCCATTTTTGCCAAATGAAAGCAGTGTGTGAGAAATAAAATTCAAGGTCATTATAACTGATATGACCATTACAGACTACTATAGAATTATGGGTAAATCTCATAAAAATCACAAATAATAATGATATCTTCAAGCTGTCCTGTTAATTTTGTGACCTTGATATTATAGTATGCTAATTACTTTATTGCTTTTGTGTTAATTTTCCTGTTATATTGTCAGTAATATAGTAATATATAGTTAATTTAATTACAATAGAAGAAATAACAAGAAAGTTTTGTTTAATATTACTTTTATTTTAAAATTAATAGTATAAATTAGTTTAATGACAAATGTGTTTGATGACTTTTCTGTATCAACACTTTTTCTTCTATTTTTGGATCAACTATTTGGATTTTTTCTTTGTCATTCACTGATCTGTAGTAATAACATACTAGTTTCTGGAAATCAACAGGCTTAAATTTTTTTCATACAAAGACAATATAGATCTTTGAACTTCATTGGCCATATTGCTATGTGAGGATGATCTATTATTGAAGAATCTTTTATAATGTTATCTTGACAGTTAACAGTATTGACAATTAAGAAGAAAGGGTGATCTTATTGAACAGTACCTGAACCTCCAGAGTCTGAGCAACTTCGACATTCTTCATCATCATCTTTTTTAAAAAGAGGATCTAAATCTTCTTTCATGTTAGTGCTAGTGAACGATTTGTCAGGTATAAAACTCTTTAGACCAACCTTTAACTTTGTTCTAAACATGGTCTCATTGGGGCTGCAGTTTATACCAGTATGATGTGCTCAATTTTTCATCAGTTGTATAAAATGTAGTCTTTCTGACCATTTATTAGTATTGTTAGTCTCCAACCAAGAACTATTCATATTCTCCACATCTTAATTACATCTTTCTACTGAACCATGACTTTGTGAGTGCCTGGACTTTCCATGCACCATTTTTAACTCATGCTTAAGGTGACCAAACATCCCGCTTTTGGCGGGACAGTCCTGATTTTTAACAATTTGTCCCACATCTTGCGGCATTTTAAAAAAGTTCTGAGTTTTGGAAAAATTAAGTTTTTGTCAATTGTGTCATAAACTTATGTCTTACGTTAAAGATTCATAAAGATCATTTTGTATCACATGTATCATTACCAAGGTGTGCGTGAGCATCGGAAATAAAGAATGCTGCACTGACAAAACCCTGTGTGTTCGTGACAAAGACCGACAGAAAATGGTTTGGGGCACGCAGTTGCCACAACAGAGCAGCACGTTCACAGGCTGTCCAAATGAGCGAACATTTTGTTTGTTGCATGTTACATGGCACAGAGCTCTCGTTTGTCATGACCTTAGAAAGCTAGCGACTAATGAAAATAAGCACATTGGTTTGCATCATTCTATTGCTATTGGTTGGGCTGGGGTTCATTTTGGTTTCGACAGTATTATATAATAAAAAATTACAATAATAAAGTGACACTTGAGGCAATTCAGAGGAAAAGTAATACAAGTTAGTATTATTATTATTTAGAAAGAAATACAGAAAGATTAAAATAATTGTTAAAATATAGTTAACCATCTGTAATAGTATAAGTCAGTTAGAAGAACAAAGTGCAATAAATTGTGCAGATTTTACGAATCACATGAAAAAGTTCTATAGTAACTGCTTAGATTATTTAGAAGAGTGGATGGTACATTACAATGATATTGAATATTTTTATTGGGTTATATTAAAACAAGAACTTAATTGGAAAGATGTGCAAAAATCATTCGATCACATTAGTCAACATTTTCCAGATAGTAATATAGTTGACTCCGCATAAATCGACACCCCAAGGGGAAGTGGAAATGTGTCGAGTTATCCGATGTGTTGACTAAAGCAAAGTTGGAAAAAAACCACAAAACTACAATTAATAAAATACACTAGTGCTTTATACAATAACATAGACTTACAAAACATTGTGTTCTCCATTTACAATTATTCTGTAGATGATAAACTGAAAAATTCGTTTAGTGTTGTTTGTTTTGAGCACTTAACTATCTCGACTTTCTTTTTCAACGAACATGAATGCCTCAAAAACATCATCTTTGCAATTGTCACTTGTTGGCAAGTAACATCTAAGGATTCTTAATGCCTCTGGCATGAGAAAATGCAAAATTGGATTCTGGTGTGACGTTGATGTAGATTGTATATTTTCTTTTTGTTTATCTGTTATTATTTTATACATGAAAATACATAAAGGTTAAGGCATTTTTATTAATATGTATATATATTAATAATAATAATGTATTATTATATTATTAAATATATTAATTATATATTAATAAATAATTGACTCCCCTCCTGAAAAAAATGAGTTTGCACCACACGTGTGGAGTGAATTCATTTTTTCAGGAGGGGTGTTGACTTATCGGAGTGTGGGACAGCAAAAGTATGTCGACTTATCCAGTGGTGACGAATTAAACGATGTCGAGTAAACCAGAGTTTTTTAACATTAATGCCTATGTAAGTCGGCCGAGACCACAGAAAACTGACTACTTAACTGAGGGTGTCGAGTTATCCGGGTGTTGACTTATCGTGATTCGACTGTATTTCCAAAAATGATCCTTTCAATGAAGTATCATTATTAAAAAATGTATTGATAAGGAAAAGGTTAAATCTTGGGCATCATCAAAAATCTCAACAAGAACAAATGGTTAGAAATATTTTGTCATTTTGAAACAAACTACGTTCCATACAATAATGCATTAAAAATCCTTACCAGGAACTAATGCTGCAACTGAACGCATTTTTTCTACCGTAAATAAAGTGTGGACATCTGATAAATCACAATTAAATGTTGAGACTTTGAAAGCCATATTATGTGTGAAATATAATTTAACAAATTCTTGCGAAAAATTTTATGACATTTTAAACGACAGCAATCTACTAAAAAAAATTCACTTAACTGAGAAATATGCAAAAGAATAGAGTTTTTAAAGATTTATAATAGTGTATATATATATATATATATATATATATATATACTATTATAAATCTTATATATATATATATATATATATTTATTTATTTATTTATTTATTTATTGTATTTGTAAATTTTACATATGTTAAAATTTAAAAAACATATATATATGTTTATACATTATATAATACAATAGAATTTATATAATTATTACAATTACATTATACATTACATACATTACATTACAGTGGCGTGCCATGACATTTGATGACAGGGAAGCTGTGTTTCTGTAAGAAGCCGACTTCCAGGGGCAATCAGTTAATTGCACGTCAGTGATGGTCTAGGGCAGTGGTTCTTAACCTTTTTATACTCGCTGCCCACCAATTATTTCATAATTTTTTTGTGACCCCCATTTTTTAATAATAATTTATATTTGATAATTTGATAATTTATCTATAATAAATTGATTTTTTTATTATTGCTTTATTTTTATATAATAAATGTAAATCATAACTTTATTATTTCATTATCTATTTAAATAACATTCAAACTTCACAATTAAACATGAAAACTCATTAATTTTTAACAGAAAATAAAATAAGAAACATGTCGATAAATCGATCCAATGTCGATGCTAAAACTAAACTAAAACTAAAACGCCCACTTGTCGTAAGGATTTTGCATATCTTTTGCAAAAATATTTAAATTTTCAAAGCCTACTATTTTTCCTAATTATTTTTAAAATTCCAAGCATTAATAGTTTCTTAAAATTGCTTTGGAATAAAAGAAGTAAATACTGCGGTGTAAGTAGCATATTTACATTTATTTCTTCTGTACCAACAAAGTTGTATGTAGGAAGAAATACAAAATAAATAAATAAAAACTAAATAGGAAAACTTTATCTTTCTTATTTCACTTTTCAATACGATATTCGGATTATACATCAATTTTCTTTTTATTATATTCTGAAGGAAATTTTGCATAATTTGGCGGCCCCCGGCAAACTTCTTATGGACCCCCAGGGGCCGCGGCCCCCTGTTAAGAATCACTGGTCTAGGGTCCATTCGTATTCATTTGTTCGATAAGCCAGTAAAAACTGTAGACTTCTCTAAATGTATTTTTAATATCACAATTACATTCTGAATCACTAGCCACGATATAAGGGCTAAAATTAAAAATAAATTATAAAAACTTACTCGGTGAAATAAAATGTGTGGTGGATATACATACCTGGTACAATGTATTGTTCGATTGTATTAATATACTTTTAAAAAAATTATAATTAAAATATAGCTTTGTAAAGAAACGTACATAAAAATAACATAAAATATTCTTTACTTTTTAAATCTTAAAACAATCTACTTAGTCAAATATCTTGATACGAGTAGCTAATGGATGGAACTAGTGACAGTCCAGGTAGGTGTGTAGTGAGTGTGTGCGTGCCAAATCCCGAGGGTGCCGATACCGGTCAATGTCAAATGCCTGTTTTGTCGCATCACTAGTATATCTCAAGGGCGCCACAGAGCTGTTGTAAATTTTAAACGTTTCTCACCGTAGCTGTAAAAATCTAACTATGTTAAACTTAATAGTCATTTGTTTTCTAACTAATTCATTTTAATACCAGGTGTACACGGAAATCAGTTTCCCACTGTACTGAGCGAGTGATTGGTTCTGTTAAGCTTTTGTTGAAGTAAAATTCTGGCTCTTTCAACAGGATTTTATTTATGTTCCCATTCCCTAATCTCTTAATTATTTAGTCACTTCTTAAGTAGAAATAAGTCGAAACCAGTTACTTTATACCTGAATATCTGTAGTCTTGGGAAAACAGTGGAAAGACAAATTTTTATGACAACGGATATATAAATCGTAAATTTAAGGAAAATAAATTCTAGAGCTTTTTTTTGTACCATTGTATGTACTGTACGTCTCATTCATTAAATTTGGTTGTAAATGATGCTGCCAAAGTAACAGTTAATTTTTAACACTGTACTAGAATTGTACACGTTTTTTCTGCATCCCCTTACAGATGGGACATACTAAATCGTAATATCACCGGTTTAACATTGAAATCCGTAAGTAATATAAGATGGGAGAGCGGAATAAACGCAGAATAAATATATCAAATATTTTAATGGAGTTTTTTTAAACTCCTGTCAACTATACAGAACTATCATAAAAACGTGCCAGTAAACTCCTATCGGTTGGGTCTCATTCATTAATATTAATTCATTCATAAATCTAGTCTAGGGTGGGCAACCCTTTTTATAACATGGGCCAGAATAAATTTTACGTTTTTTTCCGCGCCGTAGTAGTTAATTGACGCCTTCTTGTGACTCGTAATTTTTTTAGTCTGCAAATATGAAATAAATAAATAAAAAGTTAATTACTACATTTATTTTTTTTATCGTTTTCGAAAATTACAAAGAATTGGAAAAATAACTAATTAATAGTTATTTTTCCAATTTAATAATCTATTAAAGATCTCGCGGGCCGGATAGAAACTTTTCGCCAGCCGTAGCTGGCCCGCAGGTTGCCCGCCGTTGATCTAGTCTGCTTATGATTCACATAATCGGGCGAGGGTGGCCGAATATCTAGCAGGGGGCTAACAGCCCACAACCGCTCCGGGATATAAAGTTGCGTACTCTTTACGCGTGTGTCGCTTCTACTAGCTAAACCATGACGTTGGTGCTCTGTAAAGCGCATGCGCCAATGCCTATAATCTGGCTGCTTGGAAGTTGACAGGCAGGCGGCTAACAGCTCAGAACTGGTCCGGGTTATAAAGTTGGACTCCGTTACGCGTGTGTCGCTTCTACCAGCTAAACCGGGTGAGGTTGGTGCTCTGTAAACCGCATGTGCTAATGCCTATATAATCTGGCTGATTAGAAACTGACCCAGTTTCAACATTCCTTCCGCCACCGAATTATTCGAATATACAATAGCAATCTTATCGTTTTTTTTTCACATGTAGTATAGAAATTTGTAAAAGATACATAATGCAGTTATAATAAAATATTCAGTTTAATTAATTCAAAGTACGTTAAAATATGAAAATTTATATTTTATAAAATACAAGGGAAGGTCATTGGAAGGTGGAATCAGCGCTTCCATCGCTTCCAATGATGACACGCCACTGTTACATTATATAATACAATAGAATTTTTGCATTCTTTGATGATAAAATTTTGTTGCTCTAGAATAATTTTTTTTAACAAGACAAACCACTCCCCCCGTCAATTTTGTCCCACTTCACAAATGTTAAAATCTGGTCACTTTACTCATGCCATATACTACAAAGTTCTTCGATGACAAAATTGATGAATTCTCTGCTTCTTTGTATTATTGCTTAATTGCTTTTTTTGGTACTTGGTGTGCTGAAAACTGTAAAAATATCTAAAAGAACATAGGTTACATCTTTCAGCCCTTTTGGGTTTTAATGGTTGTAATTAAACAAATTAGATGGTCTGGTTCACAAGCATAAATTTATATTGCTCATTGGCCTAAGACATCATATCTATAAGGTCAATCTGACATCTTGAGTTCATTTCATTACAAATACACAATATTTTCCTTTCTTTAAATGATGGTAATGCAATAAATTAAATTTTATATACATTTTAATTTATCATTTGGTTTTAGAATCAAAATGTGGTATACTCTTAATACAATGATTCTACCACAAACATTACCTGCATCAATACAGATGAGAACAATGTTGTCAGATTTAGTACATTTTTGTTATTTTAACACCTAAATGTTTTGTTTAGTGTTTAAAATTATCATTTCTTGCTTTGTTTAGCTGAAATGTTAGTTTTTGAGCAAAACTTTCCAATATTTAATACTGAATAATGAATAAAAGCAGTTTTAATCACAAAAACTACCTTACTATGTGCAGTAAACTAGAACTTTGTATTATAAGGATGCTAAGTTGTTATCCCCAGCTTGGCAATCGCTCCTAGACAATCCCCTAAAGGAAGTGGGTTAATTTATTCATTCCCATAAGAACAACATGTGACTTTACAAATTTATAAACTTGTCTTTATAAATCTTATGTTTTATGTGATGTTTATTTTTTATTTTTTACTTTGCACTAAGCTTTTTTTTAACCAGGGCTGTGGAGTCAGAGTCGGGAGGAATTTCTGGCCAGAGGAGTTGGAGTCAGAGTTGGAAAAAATGTGTTGACTCTGACTCCGGAATTTTCAATTTAATTTAGTTTTTTTATTTAAATGAAAGAAGAAATGAAAGAAAATTTTTATTTTACATTTATTAATTTTTAAAAGTCTCTTTGTATTTTGTTATAATTTATTTATTTTAAATACAAAAGGCAGTAATTTAATTTATTAAATATGTAGTTTTCTTTGTAGTATTTGTGTTTAGTAGTTAAATTATTTTTAAATTTATAAAAAGGGAGAATCCCAAAAAGAACATCTAACCATAGACAATATGACATTTATTTGGCTGCCGGATGGCCGAGCAATTAATGTGGTAGCCTGCCACTCTGAGGGATCTGAGATCAATCCGGATGTGTTGAAAATTCCCTAGAAATTTTTTGGGGTGATCTGACCAGATATGACAGCCTCCGTCCCTCACCACCCGGCCACCCCATTGTGGGCCTGACTGAACCCATCTTAGTGCCCATAGGGCAAAAGCATTAAAAAAAATAACATTTAGCACTACAGAATCCTTCAAATACTTAGGGACTGACATAAACAAAAACAATGACATCAAGGAGATATGAACTCGCTTGCTAAAGGGAAACAAAATCTACTTCGAGCTCACAGACATAGTAAAGAGCAGACTCCTTAGTAAAAGGAAGAAGCTAACTGTATATGAGTCGCTGATTAGACCTGTGATTCTGTATGGATGTGAAACATGTCCAATGACAAAGCAGGAGGAACTAAAACCACAGAGATTTGAAAACAAAATACTAAGGAAAATTTTCGAATCTGTGAAAGACTATAATGATAATGGTGTCGTGGTCAATGGAGAACAAACCAGGAACTGCAGACAATCTATGACAAACCCATGATCACACAGATGATTAAGGCCAGCAGATTACAGTGGCTAGGCTATGTCGCAAGGCTTCCTATAATGGCAATAGCTTCACGAGGGCTCCACTATGGGGAGAAAGCGATAAGGCTGTCCCAGAAAAAAGTGGATAGATGGGGTCACTGAAGATCTCCAAAACCTTAAAATTGAAGATTGGCAGAGGCAGGCTGTAGACCAAACAAGATGAAGGATTCTGACTGCAGCTAAGGACCTCCAAGCCCATAATGCCAGATAAAGAAGAATTTAAATTATTTTGACCCAATTAAATTGAATATTTTTGAATCATTCCTTTATTATCTCTGCTCTAAATAAGTACTTCATTTTTCTGAATGAACCTGACTAATTGATCAAAATATATATTTTTCTTTTCTAAACAAGTGGTTGAAGTAGCTAGATCGCACACTTTTTAATTGGACTAACTTTTCTTAAAGAGTGAAATTGAAGTGCAAATTCTGTATAATAAAGATATGTAGATGTAGAATTTTAATAAGAGGAAAAAGGGGAGCAATAAATATTTGTAAACAATTAATTTTTTTATACAAATAAATATTAATATAAGTTAAATATTAAAAATACTAACTATAAAAGTATTTGGGTAAATGCCCGGGGCTTCTTTCTAGTGTCAGATAGGGTACACCCCTATGAATGCCTCTGCCCATAAAATGACTTGGTATTTAATTTTATCAGAGTCAGGGTCACGTTTTTTTCACTGACTCCACAGTTCTGATTTTAACATATAAGTTTATTTCTGTTTATTTACTGTATTTATTTATTTTATTCAAACCATGATGTCACAAGATCTCGATGTTTTAAATTTACAATCTGATTTATTTTATAACTGACATTCTATTTTGTTTAAGAAAGAAGACCATTTAAAATGGCTGAAAATGATAGTTACATTAAAGAATGTGCTAGAAAAAAGAAAGAAAGGTGTTGTGAAAGTTATAAAACCTTATTCTCAAACCAGCATAAAATTTAATGTACCACAGAACAATTAATAGGCCAGCATTGGGTCAATGCTACAACTTTACATTTTATTTTAGAATGTATATGTGTTTCACAATGAATAATACAAAATTTAAACATTAAAACACCATTAAAAATTCAAATGCATTGTTCTGCATAAAATTAATAGATTATGATATAATGTGCATTTTTCTGTTAAAAAATATTTAAAATGTAAGGATTTGTTTGATATCACAAAGAATTTGTAACATCAGTGGGGTTCTTTGAAGGGCATTCCAAATTCAACATTGAATTTGATCTGATGCAAATCTAAGTTAAGATCAAAAACATTTAAAGTTATTTTCTGGAATTTTCAAGGTTTTTGTTGAGTGGTTCTTTACACACACACACACACACACACAAACAAACAAACACACACATATATATATCCAGTTGGTTGAAAAAGTTAATTTTGTACAGGGATGTCTTGGTGTTACAAATTACACTCATTAAAATAATTACAAAAAGCATTCTTTTTAAAAAATTATATTTTATAATTAGCTAAGTTTAGATTTAGTTTTACTTAGTTTGTTTTTGCTTAGGAAGATTCAGGTCCTGACTGATTTTGATGTTTAACAAATGCTGTATAAATAATATGCAATAAAATAACTGAAGTCTTGTACTAGAAGAGACTTATAATATTATGTTTTACTGTTCTATTATTATTTGCCTTTGTATAAATTACTGTATTTGTAGTCCAACTTGACCATTTGTAGTCCAATGAGAAAGGAAATACTTTTTTAAAAACTCTAATTATAACAATAACTCTTCCTAGAACAATATTTTTTCTTGTTCTGCTAAATATTGCTATAAATGGATTTGACTGTATATTCTTTTTAAACTGTATTAATCAGTGTTGTGGAGTCAGAGTTGGTAAAATTCTTTTGACTCCACCAACTCCGACCTTAAATTTTACTATTGTTAAAATGTGAAGTATGAAAACTACTTTTTAATCAGTATCTAAAGAAATTTCTTAGAAAATGGACAATCGATAAATTTAGAAATCAAAAAGATATTTCCCTATAAAGTCCACTTTGCATCAAAGTTTTATACATATTTACATGCAACATGCTTACACTTTCAGAAAATAGCTTTTATTATTTAAATGAATATGTTTGCATCGCCTATGGAACTGTCCCCTCTATATAACACATTTCATGCTTGGTATGTTTTCACTATTATTCAACCAAACATTACAAAATACAGTAGAGACTCGTAAATCGGAACCCCGGTAATCGGAATCGCCGGTAATCGGCACGATTTTCAGTCGGACTGTGTCGTGCTGAATCGAACGTTTTTGATACTAAATTAACTTCTAAAGTATAATTTTCATGTTTTTATATTCTTCAATATATTTATTTTGTTTGTACAAAATGCAGAAATAATTTTTAACGATTATGATAGCCTCGATTATTATTATAAAACTTTTCATTGGGCTTAAAATCAACGAAAATTCAACATGAAGCGACACACAACGAAGAAAAAATTTGAACATTGGACAGGTTAATGTATTTTTTTCGTACATAATCCATAATTGGAACAAATCCCTAATCTGAACAACCCCAGTCCCCAATTGATTCCGATTTTCGGTTCACTACTGTATTATGCAATAGTTGATTGACTTTGCATTTGTAAAAAGATGTCTTAACATTTATGTTTTATGATTTTCTTGATAGCTTGTATGTTATGTGAAAACATAACTAAGTAGTGTATGAACCACTCAGAAAGCAAATGATTTTGTCAATGCATGAGTGTATTGATTGATTGGTTTTAGATAGTCATATGCAACACAATCTGCTATCGAGAGAGTGTTCCTTCTGGGAGGTCTTTTAAGGGAAACTGGCTCATATTCAGTGTTATCAACATGAAGAAAACTCAGAAAATTTCATGAGCCAGCTTGTTGGCCCAAGTGAGAACCTGAGCCAAATACAGTGATACCTCGGTTTTCATCGATAATCCGTCTCAAAATAATTGGCAAAATCCGAAACCAATGAAAACCGAGGCAATTATTTCCATATGAATCAATGTAAATCCAATTAATTCATTCTAGACACTTCAAAATACATACCAAAAACACATTTTATAGAGAATTAATATAGCGTTAAATACTAAAAGCAGTACGAAATTAACATATTAGCATTAGATTAAAGATAAGATAATTAGCATTAAGATGAAAGCAATGGAATTGTTCAGCTAGACATGCGTGGTAATGTCTTGTCTTGTAGAAGCCAGTTGGACATGAGCTTCTAGCCTATACCACTCCATGGTAAAGTGAGATGTAATTTTCATATAATAGTAGTTGTATGCATTTATGATGGTCGTATCGTGGGGAATAATGCCTTCCGGGAAATCCGTTTAAGGATAACTGGCCCCTATTCAGGCGTCACAGACGTGTAGAAAACCCGGAAAACTTCACGTGGCCAGCCCACCCTGGCAAAGCGCGAACCTATGACCAAACTCCCAGTGTTCAGGGGATGGAACCATTGGCCAATGGTGGGCTGTTGTGGGGTAATGTTCACACAATGAGAAATAATGCCACACTGCGCCGGAAAACGCATGGGTCATCCTTTGTTTTTGCAAAATTAGCAGCAAGGTCACTTGAGCACGTCGATGAAATCTGAGGCAATCAACAAAAACCAAGACAAATTTTTCGCAAAAAAAATCAACGAAAACCAAGGTATTAGTACTAGTACTAGTGTTTAGGAATCAAATCCACTTTAGCCACTGGTGCAGTATGGGTGTACAGTGGAGAACAACACACTGTTGGATTGTATACAGAAAATTTTTGCAGTAATCTTGACTGGGATTCCTACCAGATCCTTTTTGGCTGCAGTAAACTGTTCATTCATCTAGCTGGCTTTTAATGTGTGAGAAAAAACAAAGTACAGTACATAATAGCTTGTATAAACATCATAATATACATGTAAAGATGGGACCTGTACTTTACTAATAAAAGATAATAGGATCTCTAGCCTAAGTAACTATGTTTTTGTAATTAAGTGTACAGTGATGTTCTCTGGGTTGAAAAGTTAAGAAAATAGAAATTTTATAAAAATGTTGAAAAATATGTGCTGTTGTGTTTCTGAGATGTCATGCAACATACCATGAGTTAAAAATCTAAAATGAATTTAGGTTAAAAATTCATGTGCATAAAATACATTGTAAATACAGATGGAGATGAAAAACATAACAATAGTTTCTGAAGTTTATGCTGTACTCAAGCACAAAATCAAGAAGAGTAAGTTTCTTCTTTTTCCACATACCAAAGAAATCTCTCACAATAATGATCATTGCAGTCATATGGCCTTATCTTAATCTGAAAAATAGCAGAAGAAACATGAAAGAACTAATAGATGTTTAAATCTAAATTTGTTGTAAAATTTAATGTACAGTACATATTCAAGATTACTTATTAAAGTTTATTATGATTCATAAAGAAACTGCTTTAAAATAAACAACTCATCGTAGACTGCATATCTTATTAAAACACTACACTCATGACACCTTATAAATTTGCAGCCGTGTTTATTCGGTACAAACGAACGTTTTCGGTCGTGTTTAACGACCTTCTTCAGGAAATATCCAAAAAAATTCGAACACAACGAAAATCTGCAAAAACGAACAAACTTCGGAACGTTTTTAAAAATATTCTAAAGAGAATTGCGTGCGCCATCTCTACATCGATGCGTATTAAATAACACATTACATGAGAATAAAATAAAAATAAATAACAGACAATAAAAAGTAATATGCTCCTTGGAGACATTAAAAATAAAATACAAACATAAACTATGGTGCAAGCCGAACGGCGCACAGAACATAGGGAAGGAGAGGAGCTGTGCAGAGACAAAAAACTACGGTTTCTGTCCTTGTGTAGGCTTCCGCATATCCGCTTTTCTGAGGTTTACATGTCGCCTGAGCGCCAGGCTGCAGATATTTTACTAGCCTCTCTGAAGTTGATAGATTGTCCTTTTTGGCTTGCTTTGCAGATATGCCAAGCTTCTGTATAACGGAGGTGCTTTACGTTGCGAACTGTTTGTACTAATCTTGCTTGGGCCCATTCAGCTTGGACTTCTTGGGGATCTGCCAGGACGTAAGTCGCCAACGCTGTGCATGGTTGTTCGCTTCTTATATTTCTCTGATGTTCCGCCAGCCTTTCCTTGAGTGATCTTCTGGTGGCTCCGATGTAAAATAGCTTATTTTGCCTCCGTGTGTCCGTAATAGGGATCCTGTAAACCCCCGGAAGGGAGTTAGTGTCCATGGCGTCTTTATCCGCTCTTAGCAGCTGGTATATAGTGGGATTCCGTTTATATATTATTCTTTTGTTTGTGGCAGTTCCTATACGTCTATAGATGCTGCCCAGTTCCGCTCTGTATTCCATCAATGTAAACTCCTCTGTATTTAGGAGGTTTCGCTCCTTATTGCGTGTCGTAATCTCGCTAGTGACAGCTTTAGGACTGATCCCGTTCTTCTGAGCTAGCTTAATGATGTAGTTCATCTCTTCGTTTTTGTCTTGGGTACTACTACAGTGTGTGTGTGCTCGTGCCGCGAGCGCTCGGAATGCTGCGAGTTTGTACGTCGGCGGGTCGTGCGAGTTCCATGGGATAAAGATTGGGTTGTAAGTAGGCTTTCTGTATACCTTAGTACGGAAAGCTCCTTGGCTGTCGAGCTGTATAGATAAATCTAGAAAGTGTATAAGCTTATCATTTTCTTGCTCGAGTTCGATCTCGAGGCCGAATTTGTTATCGTTGATGTCCGTTATGAATTGGTGTAAGTTGGGTTTGACATTCCAGAAAACAACCACATCATCAACGTACCTTGCATATGTTAGGATTTGCGTTGCATATTTTGGCAGGAGTGCATTCTCCAGAGTTCTTAGGACCATCTCGCATAAAGTACCTGCCAGGGGGCTACCCATGGCTACACCCTTCTGTTGCGTGTAAGCGATGCCATTAAAGCTAAAGATGGATGAGAATGTGGTTAGGTGCGCCATCTCTAGTATTTGTTTTCTCTTCTTTTCTGGGGACTTGATCACGGTTAACAGGAAATCCCTTAGATGACAGAAGCATGGTTCCAGCTTGACAGAGGGATACAGAGCCTTGAAGTCTAATACGGTCATATATTTAATTTCTTGCGGGTTCATGTTAGCCATTTTCTGTAGAAGGTCTAGGGGTTGTTTTATGCTGTAAGGGCTCTGGGGTAAATATTTATTAACGAAGCCGTTAACCAACCTTTCTAGTAAGATTGTGGGTGCGCATCCTTTATCTACCACCGGCCTTAATGCCTTATCTTTTTTATGAGTTTTGGCGAACCCAAATAGCCTAGGTATCGAGGGAGAGTGGACTACGACTTTTGTCAGACCCAGTTCTTTAGCCAGCGGTGTGATGGCAAATTTTTTAATCCTTGCTTGTAGTTTCTCTATTGCACTTGGATGCGCTGTAATACACTGCGTGTCTTTTATGTATTTTAGCATGAGGTTGTCATAAGTACTTCTATTCATGACCACTAAGTCCTTTGACTTATCTGCCCTTGTGAGCACAATATTATTAGCTTTCAGCCATTCTTTAGTTTTCCTGATATAGTACCAGATGGGGTCGCTGTCTTTTTTACTATTTGCATGCTTGATTTTGAACGCGACTTCCCATCTAAACGTTTCTTTCTTGATCTCGCTGAGTCCCTCTATTGCCTGCTCGATTTCCGGCATGATTTTTCCGAGTGTGAGTTTAGGTTTCGGGGCGTATTTAGGGCCATATTTACATGCTTCTTTCACGTATGTGGGAAGTGTGATATTATCCCAGCATATAATAGTATGGTTTATCTGCGTTCTAGAACGAGTATCCTGGTGCTTTCTTATCCATTTCATTTTTTTTCCCCATACCTCGTCTTTAGTCTGTCTTTCACTTGCGTAGCTAGGTGTACAACACGGGCGTTAACTTCCGTTAAGACATGTGGACCTTGCTCATACAGTTCGTTTTCAAGTTCAATGAGCGCTTTAATTAAGTAAAATGTTCGACGCCGTGTGGAGCTTACCCGTGATGCGCCCGTGCCCATCACGCCCATGATGGCCTACGTGCCATCACGGACGCCGTGATGGCTTTTCGTAGGCATACTGCTCTTAGTTTAGGGATTAGAGAGGCACATCCATGGGGTAGACGTAATCTCCAAATCGACATCGGAAAGACATTGTATTTTCTACAATCTGTCAAGAACTCAAGCTTTGCATCGTTTCTGCAAATCTTCAATACTAAGGATCGGTACTTTTTGGCCGGCGTTGCCCAAATTATAACTCTTCAATCTTATACAAACGAAAACGTTCGTTTGTACCGAATAAACACGGCTGCAAATTTATAAAGGTGTCATGAGTGTAGTGTTTTTAAATAAACAATTTTCAGTCATTAAATTATCACTGAAAACATTAGTTTTTTCCAGTTTAATAAACCTCTTCTGGCTGCTGCACAAGATTATTTGTAGATAATTGGATAAAATTTACTGTGTTTTAGTTATTAAAAAGGTTGTGGCCAAAGTTTTCATCTTCTCTAAAACATGAACATTGAAACGTTGAATGCTGCCATGTTTTAGAGATGAAAACTTCATCTGCAATCTCTCTTTTATCTTGTTTCACTTTGTTGTGTGAGCATATTAACTATAGTTTATATATGTTGCATAGCCCAAATCATGTATATTATATCTTCAAAACAATAAACTAGCTAGTTACGATATTATTTAACTAAACTATTTCCTAAAACCCATCATCATGCAAGTACTAAAAGTCAAGATTTTAAATCCCAATATCTCCTGAAAAACTCATTTTAAAGCTGAAGCACCATTTCTTTGGTTTCATCATTTGTCTAGAAAGGGTATTTGTGTTCTTGTAAAACATGACACCTTCAAGAATTAGTAATGAATAATGTGTCCATATTCATAATACTTGAAGAAGTGTGATGGGGCTACACTCATACAGCAAACAAGATTTTATATTTTTTTAACACAGTATTTTAAGAAAGAGTGATTTCTCATTCCTAACCAGAAAAATTGAAGTTTAGTTACACCTGGCCAGCAACATGACCAGATATAATCCTTGTGATTATTTTTGTGGGACTTCTAAAAGATGAAGTATTTTTGATGCTACATAATAACCTTGAAAAAGAATTGAGAGTCCACATAATTCAAGTTTTGCAGACTATTACACCAGAAATTTCTACATGCATTTTGCAAATTTGTGTTTTGCAAAGGCAGGCAAATTGAACACTTCATTTGGCAACATCCAAAATAATAAAAAAGTGTATAGATTAAATCCTAATAAACAGTTTCAATCTACAAAAATCTGATATTGTTTAGCTTGATTTTTTTCAGGAGATATTGTGAATTAAAATTTTGACTTTTAGCTGGGCATCCTGTATAAGCAAAATAAATATTTATAGATGTGATTCCATTTCTAACATTTTTGTGTCAAGCTTTTTACTTCAATGTATGTTCAGGTATCTATCTTTGATAGATTCTAATAGAAATTAGTAACTGAGGTTTGTATGACACAGTTTTCCATTCACATCCAATAAGCTCTGCCTTAGGCAGGATACTTTGTGAGAAATATTTGATAGTAATGCTGAAAAAACTAATTTTCTGGCTTTCACAAGTTTCCATATTAGAGAGGTTCTGCCTCTTGCACCTTTTACTGTATATATAAATTTAAATGCTATTGATAAAATATAAATGTAGAATAACTAATATATTTTGGTATAAGTTGATACTAAAATGTTTAATTGTGTTATGATGATAAAACTATTAAGTATTCTTCAACAATAAAAATCTTTTAAAATTATGAAGATATAATAATGAATTCTTTCTTCTATTTTTGTTCTATTAGCTAATGACAATAATGTAAATATTATCAAAAGTACAAATATACAGTAGAGCATCAATTATCCGAACACTGATCAACCGAAACATCGGTTAACCGAAAGCATTTTAGTCGGACTGTGTCTAGACGTGTGTTGTGCTGAATTGAATGTTTTTGAAACTCGATTAACTTCTAAAGTATAATTTTTTGTTTTTACATTTTTCAATATATTTATTTTGTTTGTACAAAATAAAGAAATAATTTTCAATGATACAATAGCCATGATTATTATTATAAAAAATTTTCAAACATGGATGATATATTAATATGTATTTTTTCGTACATAATCAGTTTATCTGAAAAATCGAATTTTTCCGAACAACCCCAGTCCCCAATTGATTCAGATAATCGATGCTCTACTGTAATTACAACTTCTTGTCACTTGAGTGTATTCAATACTTTCATCATTATAGGTCAGGTAACCATTTTAATTAACATAATGTAAATGTACATGTACCCTAGTTTTAAAAAATTACAAATATAATTTTTAAAATTTTTCTTTATTCTGTATTTGGCCTCATAAAGAACATATACTCATCATTCACACTGCCATTCCTCTTGAAACATGCTTTCCAGATATACTAAATCATTCACTTATTCCAAACATTTTTATTCAGCTGAATTGCATATTCTATTTTTTCTCCCTTATGCTCAAACACCTTTATCTTACTGATATTCACATTCAACTTAAACTCTTCACACACTTCAATCATCTTTCACACAAGGATCTGCACTTCTTCCTCACTCTCCACTAATAGCAATGTATTGTCTATATGCAGAATTTGTATTCCCAATTCTTACACAATTTTCAGGTACTGAAGCTCTTCTCATACATGTATCCATATAAACATGAAGCAGTCATGAATGCATCATAATTTCTGTTACAATCTCCTCAATACTGAACCACTCAGACTTTTTGTGGTCTATCTGCACACATGTTCTATTTTTATACATTGCTTTCATGCACTCAGGTAGCTTTTCACCTACACCATATTCACTCAACCATATGCTTTCTCTACAAACACTTTTGACATTTCAAAATGTCATCTTTGGGTTGAGCTTATATAACATTTGAATTACAATTTTTTTTATAAATTGTAATTCAAATGTTTATATGCAGCTTCCAACCTGAAGACGACATTTTGAATGTCAAAAGTATTTTGTTATAATTAAAAACTTTTCAAACTAAACAACCTTAATGCCAAAGAGATGGTTTATTCTTAATCTAATGTATAACATAATTACACTTTGCGTGTTGTGGCATTACCAACGGTTGAATTTATACTATATAAATTGAGTTCACAAGCACTTTCAATTAGCATAAAGCTAGCCAATCTGTCTTTGCGGTGAATGTTGAATACAACAGTTTTCAAAATTTTTGAGCTGTTTGAACAACTTATGAAATTATATGAAGCACGTGGATGGCAATACCAATATAAATTTTCATTATTGTAATTACGTTATACAATTAAGTGTTGGCGTAAAGTGTACATTACTTTTCTTAATCTAAGTTTGATGTCATTAGACAGCACATTTTCATGTTTCCTGTAAATCTACAGATGCAATGAGCAGTGTTTTTTGCATATCTAAGCATGTCTTCATGAGCATCTCTTAAAATAAGAAAAAAGGACTATGACAATTTTTATTTTTTTGCTTTTTATTTAACCCACATTCCACATCCATCCATACTTTTTTGTCATTTCTGAATCCATCATACCAATACTTGTAAATACTTTTTTTGGAACACTTATCAGACATTTACAACAAAAATTCTTGCACCCATTCCTATCACTCTTGTAGATGGGCACAATTATAGCTCTATTCTAGTTTTCTGAACAACATTTTCCCAACATAACTTTTGAGAGTTATGTTGGATGTTAATGGATCATCTAGACAAGTCCTTCTTAAACTTTTTCCTTTTTTTCCATGAAAACACTTTACACAACCCCAGTATATACATACATGGGTACATAAAATAAATATAAGAGGGAAAGTCAAACATTATCCACACTTTATTTTTTTCAATTTATTTGCTTGTATGGGTTGTACAAGTACATCGTTTTTCTACATAGTCTTCTTTTTTTTCAATGTACTTGGTCCAACAATCCACAAGCTTGCATATTCTCTCCAAGAAGGTTTTCGGTTGGTCGCCCAATTATTTATGCATTGCTTCCTGCACTTCTTTGTTCATAGATAATTGACTACCTCTTAAAGCATCTTTGAGTAGTCCAAAGAGATGATAGTCGAAAGGGGCGAGATCTGAGCTTGAAACCCAAATGGGTAATGGTTTCAACAGTCTGGCCACCATGTGTTTGTTGTGCATTGTCATGCAACAAAACACTTTCTTCAACAATAGCCCTTGGTATTTGGTTCAAATTATTGGCTTTAGTTTGCTGGCCTGCAAATCACTGTATCTTGCAATGCTGATGATATATCCCTTTTTTAGGTAGTCTTCTGGTATAGGCCCTTGTGAGTCCCAAAAAACGGTTAGCATCACCTTTTCTGTGAAGGGTGAATCTTGAATTTCTTCTTCATTGATGATCTTCTGTGTTTTCACTCAATACTTTGCTTTTTGGATTCTGACTCATAGTGATGGACCCACATTTCATCTCCTGTGACTGTTCTGCTCAAAAATGCTTCACCTTCATTGTTTTAGTGGTTGAGTAAGTGTTGGAAGATCTCAACACATTTGTGCTTACGTTCTGTGGTAAACTCTCTTAGTATCCATCATACACAGATTTTATGGAAGCCAAGCTTGTGATGGATGATTTGATAGGAAGAACCATGACTAATCTGCAGAGAACATGTTACATTGTTGATGGCAACTTGCTGGTTTGTCAGCCATTTCTCAAGCTTGCTGACTCTTCTCATCAGTGGTAGAGGTCGACAGGTCCTTCTCCCACTTTGTGCATCACACACTTTTAAACTTCTCGATCCACTTCATACACATTTCTAAGAGGTAGAGCACTGTTTTTGTATTGTGATGTAAGCCTCAGATGAATTTCAGCCCCTGCCACATCATCTGACTGGAGAAATTTGATGCACTGCTCTTTGTACCTCCTGATAATAAATAAATAAATTTAACAAACAATTTTTATTATAATTTTACCATTCATTTCCATTTATCATGAGAAAAGCAAATTTGCATCCTAATTAGATCGATATGCTCATTTATTTTTGTACAAAGAGTTAAATCTTGGCTAAATATTTGGTACTGCAGGACACAGGACATCTTCAACATTTTTCAGAGTTAATTGATATTTTGATTTTACAATCATCGATGATGAAAACAAAAAAGGATATAAAATGTAGCAAGAAGCATAATGAATAGATTGTATAATACTGAGAATTTAAATAAAATTGTTTTGCCCATTACAACACATAATGATAAGAGTAAAGATTTTAAGTATGAATTTTGTCTCAGTAATTGTAAGAATTGCTTTTACAAAGTTGTCACCAATCAAAACAACTTAGAGTGGTTTCAGTTCTTTATCTCAAGAAATAAATATTTATTAAGTTTTAGGTAAATATATTCAAAAATGCTCTATTTTGCATAAAGTCAACATTGACACAAAATGAAAGGGACTTCTCCATTTTGGAATTTTTCTGTCAAAACAAAGGACCCATTTGTCAAATAAATCAATAAACTGTTTGCATGTATTGAAAAGTTATTTTAGTAAATAGTTTTAGAAAATATAGAAACAAATAAAATTAATTTTTAATATATTTAGAAAATTAAGTAAAGGTAAATATGAGACCATCTTATATCTTCTAGTCCTACTTTGTATGGTTTTTTCTGCATCATTTTTTTCTAATTAATCCAAATCTTTTATAAACAATTGTTTGTTTTTTTTAAATTTTAATATTCTCAAGAATTTAAAAAAGTGAGTTTAAATTTTTGAGAAAGAATTTTTTACTGATTCATGAGCTCCCAATTTTGGAGAATCCAAAAAGTTTGGGAAAACACAATATTTAATCACAATATGCAATTCAAGGATGAAGATTTTATACTTACATGCTGAAGAATGACAAGAAAATTTTATTAAAATTTTTATTTTTCATAATTAAATTCTTATATAATACTTATTATATTAAATTCTTCTGTAAGAGTACAAAACTTTCCTGATGTTAACTCACATGATGGCATGTGGAATGCAAAGTTTGAAAAAAGATGGTAGTAGAATGAGACTGAATAAGGGAGTAGATTTAATTGAAACAGTAGTAACAGATCATGAGAAGAGATATACAAATTATTTCTTTGTTATGTGCTTGTAATGTAATTTTTAATTTTAAATTAAAATGGCTTTTGTAACCAGTATTGGAGAATCTGACAGAGGAGCCTTTTGGACTGAACTGACATTCTTCAGAAATATCAACAGAGAATACATCCATCCTTCAGAAATACCATATTTACTTGCATATAAGAAAAGGTTTTTATTCATTTATCACAGCTTCAAATTCCTAGGTCATCCTATACACGTGAGTGAAAGATTCTTTGCGTTTTTGTAAATAATTTTGTGAACCGTGTATTCACATTTTTTACCGGATGCTTACCCTCTTGTATTTAAAAACATAAGCATTTCATCTGGGTTGTTTGAATTGTTCTTGTATATTGTTGGGAGTAAAGATGAATAGCAATAGGAAAAGCAAAGCTTTTGAATTGAATTCCAGATTGAAATTCCAAAATCACACGGGAGCCCGATATTAGTTTTAATCCATTCCCACATGAAAACAGATGATTATTCGGAAATCAGAAGTCAGAGAAACTTATAAGTATAATCAACAGAGTGGATTCGACTGTTAAGAATTGGCAAAAGAAAGGTTTCCAATTGTCCAGCTTTATGTGAACAAATTATGTCAATTTTACAAGATTTTTCCTTAAAGTTTAAAATGCCAGTAATTTTTGTGCGGACAATGTGTGCATTTACGTGCATTTGACATTTTACTTGTGATTAAACGAAAATAAAATTAGAATTGTATTAATAAATCTAATTTTCTTTATTTTGATCTTTAAAGTCACACCTCGTCCTATATGCGAGGTCGTCTTATATGCAAGTAAATATGGTGATTGCTGAAGTTTTCATAACCCCTAATTCTGTTACATGATCCCATGTGGGGTTGTGACTGATAGTTTAAGCCCTGATCTAGACAATCTCTCTACACTTTAATATCTCCCACATACACCTACTGACTTGGCATTTTTCAGTTTTTCAAAAGCATTCATAACCTCACTAGCAAGAATATCTCTACCATTCTCAATCATGTTCCATACTTTATCTGCTTATACATTTATCTGTGCACTGCTCTTTGTCAGAAATGCTTTGAACGTTCTCAAATTATGTCATCTATCACTTACCTCATGCTCATCTCATAATAGTTTACCATTTGCATCTCTGACACAAGGTATATCTTTGTTTTTTCTACATGCATATGCCTCATTTTTCCAGAATAGTTTCATACTCTCCTCAAATACTCTGTATAATCTTTGGATCCACTGTTTATCTACACTTAATCTTTCTGACATCTCATATTTCATTGACATAAAAGTGGACTGTCCATGCTTAATGATAGTCTATTAACTATTGAAAACATTAGCATTATTTAAACTTCAATCATTGTTAAAAGTGCTTTGATTAACTGAGCTTGCTTTCTGTTTAGTTGCAATAATAACAGTCATTAAAGTCAGTGATATTTTGTTTAAACTTCTTTGAATTATTTTTGAAGAAAATCTACAGAATTTCAAACCTTTTTAGTGATTATATTATTTCCAAGCATTTTGAAATTAACTGAATAAATTGAGAATTTAATGTTTAATAAAAACACTTTTCTATTAGAAAAACTTTAACTGAAATTAGAATATTTTAATAATTAATTTAAAGTCTAGTTTATGAAATATAATTATAATTTTAAAATATTTGATATAAAATGTACCTTGTTCTTATTATATTTTATTATAATTTTTGTCGGATTTTCTCATTGTTATTGTTTAATTTGGTTATTAAATGAAGCATACATAAGTTTATTACATTGAGTAATAATGATAAATGAATTAGTTAAATATTTTATTCTTAAATTTGTAAATAATTTATGTAATTTAAAAAAGAAAAATAGAATCTTTATGTAAAAATGAAATTAGTGTTATGGGTGGCACTAATCAGTATTAAAATTGATTTTATATTTATTAAATAGTAATAAATTATTTTATTAATCTTGATATTTATTTTTTAATAGATGCCTAAATGTATCAGTGATTCCTGAAATGTATCAGTAATCTGAAACTTATGAAGATATTTGAAGCTTACTTTTATTTTATTACATCTAATTTAAAATGTGTATATATATATATTCTTGCTAAGATGATATTTTCAAATGGATCTATTGAACGTGACTACACTGAATTTGAATTTCTGTTGAAGAAAATTTGCTCCAATCTAGCGTTTCTGAAAATGTAAATGTGTATTAATTATTGTACATATTTTATTATAATTAGGGGATAATACAATTAACAATAATCTTGTATCAATCATTTTGATATGTATTTTTTTTTAAATTTATGTAATATAGAATTAAAATTTTTAATAACTTTCAAAAAATATAATAATCATGACACATTTACTTTTTAGGTTACCATCGAGAAACTCGTTACTCCTGTCATTTTTGTGGAAAATGCTTTCGAAAAATGCAAAATTTAAAGCAGCATTACATTGTACATTCTTCCAGAGATCATGTATGCCCATTATGTTCCAAAGCATATAAATCACGAGCTGTATTAAATTTACATCTCCAGGTTCATGCACCTGATAGCTTCCAGTGTGATTATTGTGACAAAACATTTAGGTGGAGATGGAGTTGGAAGATGCATATAAAAAAGATGCATTCTTAAGTTAGTCTAACTTTATGATTGGTTTGTAGATTCATATGTTGTATATTGAGCAATATTGATTTATATGTTCATTGCTATTATTTACATTATAAAGTATTTTTATTAGAATTGATTATATTAAAATTCAATATTTTAAAATAATTTTGGCTTTTTACAGGCTATTTTAAGAAAGGATATCATATATGTCATCTTTGTGGTAAACATTTCAAGAAGTTGCAATATTTAAAGCAGCATTATGTTGTTCATTCTGCCAGGCAACATGTGTGTCCATTGTGTTCTAAGGCATACAAGTCTCGAGCTGTATTAAATGTACATTTACAAGCACATGCTCCTGATAATTTTCAATGTTGTTATTGTAAGAAAACTTTTCGGTGGAGGTGGAGTTGGAAGATGCATGTGAAAAGATGTTCTAAAGAAATAATTTCTACAAATTTAAATTAAGATAAGAATCTCTTACATTTTTTTGACATTTTCCTTTTTTTCATAGTTGTAACATGAAAAAAATTACAGAATTTTATTGAAAACATGATTTTAAATTAGAACAATATTAGAAAGAACACACATATATCATCTGCTAATAGACACAAGTTTTTCATCTGGAGACTTCATATTCTTTTCAAAGAAAAATGTTCAACTTTGTACAGTGAACTGCAAGATTTTGCCCTGTTCCAATTGTGGTAATGTGTTTTTGAGCTTTTATTCTAACAAAGTATGCATTATTTGCAGCATATAGCAATTTTTACAAATTCATTAAAAGATTATAATAACAGAATTTAAACTTCTTAGTTTTATAATTTAAAATTAATTTATTAACTTTATAACTATATAATGAAATATTAAATTTTAGTTTATTCTTATTTTTTAGGTTATGATAAGAAATCACACTACGCATGTCAGATTTGTGGTAAACGTTTTCAGAAATGGAAGTATTTAAAACAACATTTCATTGTTCATTCAGGAAGAAATTACATCTGTTCAATATGTTCAAAAGCATACAAGTCTCGTGCTGTTTTAAATCAACATCTTCGAATGCACGCCCCTGATAATTTTTGTTGTGCACATTGTGGTGAAACTTTTAGGTGGCGTTGCAGTTGGAGAATTCATATGAGAAAAATGCATCAATAAAACAGAAATTTAATAGAAAATGCCAAAGTACCAATTTAGTGAAAGTATTTGTGATTTGCTAAAAATTTGTATATCAGAAAATTTGCTATATTATCATTACAGCTGAGAGACATTTTAGTATTTTTGGATTATTAGTCATGTAAAAAAAAAACTAATATATAACTTTTTGTGAATTTGTGAATGTGTGATGATTTTACTGGAAATGTAATTATTTAATTTAAATTTTTATTAATTCATCATTTTGTATTTCATCTCATTATATAAATATTGTATGAAATTCATAAATTCATCAAACATATAATTTAATGACTGTATAATTTATACAATATTATTTAATATAGTATTGAAAATTAATAAAAAATACTTTTTATATAAGTTTCAATTTTAATAAATAATTGATTAATTACTATTAGAATTTCACTTAAATTTTTATTTGAAAATGATTATTTTAAACAAATATATATTTTAAAAGATTATTCAAATATTTTAAGAATTAAATAATATATTACTGACTAAATGTATTTTATGATTTAATGCAAATCTTCAATTAATAAAAATTACAAGAAAAAAACCATAGCAGGTAAGTTTTAATTATATTCAGTATATTTCTTTATAAAAAAACAAAAGTATTAAAATTTTTAACTTATTATACTCTTATTATTTGAATTTTACTTGAAAAATATAAATAATTTAAATAAATATAGATATAATAATTATAAAATAATAAAATTTAAAATATTTTAACAATTCATGATTTATTTATTTATAATTTTCAGTTTTCTACATTAGAAGTAACTGCTGAAATAGATTTATAAACGAGATTTGAAGCTGACTATGAAAAGTTTTCAGTATGTAATTTAACATAGCCCGAGAATTCAAAAAGTTCATTCCATTTGTAATGTTAAAAATTGCTATATTTGTTAGTGTTTTTTTACTAGCTATATTATTTATTTGTAAAGTTACTTCTTATAGGCCTATTAATTAATTGCAGTGTCATTGAATTTATTAATATTTTATAAGTAAATATTTTGATTTTCAATTGAACATATTTTTACTTTTTTTAAATAGAGAAATCAATACTTTTTTCTGTCTGTGAAAAGCTAAAAGAATTGCTTGTATATTACGGAAAGTGTTAATATTTTGAAATTAAATAAATGATGACAACTTCTGAAGCAAAATATTGAGTTTATTCTTATCATTATCAATAAAATCTTTGTTCATCATTTAAATTAGTATGTTTTTTAATTATTAAAGTATACAATTTACAGTAATTAGCAAAAAATACTCAAAGTGATATATCTACAATAAAAATATTTTATAACATAGAATGTAAAATATTAATTTTAGTGTTGAGAAAATATAAAATTTATTATTTCTTATTAATAGTATTTTGTGTTGTTTATTAACTTAATATTTATATATTTAGCTTTTAAATCAGTTATTTTAATGTTATTAATAATGACTTATAAATAATCGTCATATTTTATAATTTGAAAAATGTTGCACTTTTGAGAGATTTATCTCTCAAAAGTGCTTCTATCCTTGGAATGCTAATTAAGTAGAAATTTTAAGTTGTTAAAACACTTCTGAGAAACTCAAGTGTTTTGCAACTTTTTATTAATTGGCATTCCAAGGATAAAACACTCAGTTTTAAAAATATTAAAAAACTCTATTTAATCTTTTTGACTCTGCAAAGGCTCAAATGAATAAGTTCAATACGATTCCAGCAAAAAGTTTTTTACCTCTAATGTTTCTGATTATATTGAGTGATCTTCTTTGAGCTATAATCATATGCCTACAAATATAGTAGTATAAATACATGAAAAGAACATATAATGAATAAGTAAAAAACATATTCAAAAATACAAACTTATTGAACAAAAATGTAAGTTAAAAAGACATTTTACAAAATTTAAAGTGTCAAATTACAACACTTGAACAACAAAGTAAAACTAAAATACAAATTATGAATTAAAAGTGAAATAACAAAATGTTAGCAGTAAAGAACTTTTGCTAGAATTATAAGGAGTTGAAAGTTATTATTTGAACTTTTATTCAATTTTTTCATTGATTATGTTTTCTTCCAAAGGCTGTAATTCTTAATATTTCAAAATCTGGATATAATTACATATATTAAATCCAAAAAGTATAAAATCTAGTAAAAAAGTATCTAAATTATTTTAAAATCTGCTTTCTGTTCAATTTATTATGTTCCATTCTGGAATCTGAAGATGGTTATTAAATGTGGTTGAAAACATTCCTTCCCATTAAAAAACATTCTTTTTTTACTGAATTTTATGGTTTTTGGAGTTAATATCTTAATATTTCTTCAATTCATATGCATTTTCTTGAATAGCATACTTTTTATATTTTTATATGTGTACTGTACTTCATCATTAAGTGAGAGAATATAAACAAATTTTTCTGTTGTTTTTTGATTATCCTCATCCAATTTCTACATTTATTATTTATTTCTTTGGATACTGCACTTATATTAAATAACACCATGAAAATGTTAAAATTTCAGTAATAATTTTAATCTAACATTTTCAGTTATATAACGAACTCTGAGAACTTATATTCGGTGTGATTGAAAAAAAACAAAAGAAAAGGCATGTACAGTATCCCCATTAGAGACAACAGATTTGATAGGGACCTCATTTACATCGGATCGACCAAACACTCCATGGGGGTCAGATTACATGAGCACATAACAGACATACATCATAAGAGAAACACCACCACCCTCACCACTTACACCTCTGACCCTAACATCGCAGTGGCCTTTAACCAGGCGAAGCTAGTCTGCACTACGTCACACACAGAACACCTAAAATGGCTAGAGACCATTCACATATATACACTGAAGAGCAATTGAATTAGGGATACCTGTCTAGTAGCGTGTAGCACCATCTTTCGCCTTGATGATGGCTGTGGTTCATCTTGGCATGGACTCCACAAGACAGTGGAAGCGATGGGAAGCCATCCGTATCCACGAGTCCTGAAAAATCTCCCACAAATCACAAAGATTAGATGGAAGGTGGTCGGAGCCTCAAACTTCTCTCTCAATTGCATCCCAGATGTGCTCAATTGGATTGAGGTCAGGTGACTGTGATGGCCAGGAAAGCACGTGCAGGTCTGTGGAATGTTCATCTATACATTCCGATACAATTCAGGAGTGATGGCACAGTGCATTGTCTTGTTGAAAGACAATCTCTGTAGTGGGCTGTCGAGAATCAACAAATGGAGCAGATGGTCATCAAGGATATCCCGGTAATGTTCACCTGTCAGCAACACTGTCACACGTACCAGGGGTCCCATTTCAGTCCATGTGAACAGTCAGTCCCCACACAAGAATGCCACCTCCACCAGCTTGAAGAGTCCCCTGCTGGCAGGAAGGATCCATCACTTCATGTGGTTTACGGCGTACACGTACTCTGCCATCAGCATGTACCAAAGTGAATCTTGACTCATCACTCCAGGCAACATTTTTCCACATCTTGACGGTCCATTGGCAATGTTCCTGTGCCTATGCTAATTGTTGTGCCCTGTTTTGAGCAGTCACTAGGACCTGTACCCACTGAGAGGAGATGGTTTTGTATGGTATGGCAGCTTACACCTTGCTGTGCACCAACGTTAAATCAACAGGTGATCTGTTGCACTGCGGCTCATCTATCCGCTGTTACAATGCAGGTCAGCCGCCAATGACCTCGCTAATCCACATGCTGTTGTCTGCGGTAGTTGACCCTGGTAGCGATGGTTTTACCAGAATCGACGTACTCATGGTACACCTTCAAAACAGTGGCGCGTGAAAATCACAGTGTTTCTGCTAATTCCGAAAAACACGTGCATCAATTATAAAGATGAGTTAGTTTTGTCTGAAGCTTGGCTGGTGTTGATGGACTCCAAACTTTAAGTGTTAAGATCTGTTAGCCCTTACAAATACTCATGTGTGACTCATGTTACAGATTTGAATGTTTCTCAAATTTCGTTTACCAATTGCTCCAGCCCATCAGAAATTCCATTTTACACTTGAGGAAGAACTCACAGCAGTTCGAAAACGTTTGTAGTGAACTTTTCCTTTGTTTTTTTTATCACACAGGATATAGGTTCTCGGAGTTCATTATTTAACACAACCCAGTGTTTTGTGTTGTTGTTATTATTAGTTATTTTTGTCAATCTTCTTCATTAAAATATAATTTGAATGTTGATTTCATTCAAATAGAACAGAAACTTAAACAAATTCTAGAATAGATGTTTAAATATTAACATTCTAGAACAAATATTTAAATGAGAAAATGCCAGACTTTTAAGTAATAAACAAATGAAAAATATACAAAATTCCAAAATGCAAAACTTATAAATACAAAATGATACTAACTAAAAAATAAAAATATGTAAGAGTAGGTAAAAATATATGTATGGTGTCCTCTTTGTACATTTTGTATTTTCACAAAACATTATTTGGAAGTCTAAATATAAGAAAACTTTCCATGCTGCCAATAGTGTGTTGTAGTCTTTATAATTAATAGCTTACCCAATGGATATTGATTTATAGATGTGAAATTCTCCATATATCTGATGTGTTACCTACTCTGCACTTTATGGATTATTCTGACCTTGTTCCAGTTGTCTGAGATGAAATTAGAGTTGGAAATTACATATGCTGTCAGGGCAGTAGCTGGGTTAGCCTTCTGGTATGTTGTCTTTGTGTTCTCTTAACCTTGTGCTCAGTGACCTATTGGTGACTTCAATGTAGTATAAATCATGCATAATTCTATTATCCTTAATCAGTATCTTGTAGCAACCAAAAAGTTAGAGGATTAAAATTATTACTGCAATTTTAAGGTTTTCATAGTTTTGGAAAATATAGTGTATATTTGAATCTGTCAATATGCATAAAACTAATCAGAAACTGTTATTTAATAAATTTTCAATTACAACAAGCATGCATGATCAAGATAATAAAATATAATTAATTCAATTAAAATAAACATTTTAAATCATTATAACTTAACACTCAGAATAAAATAAATATAATTTTTAGATTTAAAATATGTTGTTATTGAATTTATTAAAAAACTAGCAGATAAACATGGCATTGTCCAGGCAAAAAATAAGAACAACAAACATTAAATTTGCATTGTTTGCAGATTGTTATCATGTTTATCTGTAGTGTTACCACCATGCCAGTTTTCACCCAGACAAGCTGGTTTTTAAATTCATGATCCAGATTAATTATGAATTTGTCTGGTTTTGTAGAAATTGTGAAATTATGATGAAACAAAATAAATTTATAAAAATATTTGTATTTTATTTTAATGGTTAAAGACTAGCTTCACACCCCCATTCAAACTTATCCCCATCTTATCGTTGGGCTAAGAGTGACAGAAAATGTACTTCTAAAATTCCAACTTGCAAATATTAGGTTTGTTCAAATACAAATCCCTAACTGATTTAAAACTGGCATGTGCATTGTTCAGTTTTTGGCTGTAAAATGACATTGCGCATGCCTTGTATTTATATTATATATTGCATTAGATACAATGTATCTTTTGTAACTTAATATTATTCATGTTGGTATTTTTATGTATTACTTTGGCAATTAATATTGACATTGGACTGTTATTAATTGTTTTTGGATATACCACATGTGATTAATAACATATCATGTACGGTACATGTTTACCTTCTAATAAAAAAAATATTTATTTTCTACTCTCAATAAAAAACCAATTTTTTTATTTCTAAGTATAATACCTTAATTTTAAAATGTCCAGGTCAGCAATTTTGAAAAGGTGGCAACTCTGGGTATCTGCAGATCAGTGTAGTAGGCTACATGTTACACTCTTGAATGCTGTTTTCCTTTTTTTTTTCTTTGGGGGCAATATACACACTTTTCTCTTGATAGTCATGTTGCATGTGGAGGATCTGGTATTTTTCTCAACATTTCCTGGATTTTCATATGGAGATCCTCACTTATATTGTCTGCAAGGAAGGAGTCTACATTTTCTTCTTCAGACTCCTTATCAAGCCATTTCAGAAACATTTCATTATGTTTTATGATAATACATATATACAGTATCACTTTACTAGTAGAATCATACCACTTCAATGCGAAAAAAGACGCCTGACTAACTTGTTCAAAAAAAGAGCCCTGCACTAACTTGTCCAATGACCGAAGCAAAGACAGCACTGAAATCATTAGTGATGACTATTATTTCCGATTCTAGTATCTTGTTGAAGGGATACTCAGGTAGAAAGGTGGATGAGAGTTTGACCACAAAACTTCCAAGAAGCCTGAGTTACAAGCTTTTTATAACAATTGTGGGTTAAGATTATTAGATTATTTCATACTTCTAAGCTTTCTATTATATTACAGTATTTGATTTATATAACTAACTACAAAGATTATCTTATGTAAGGATTTATCACACCAAGTGATAAATCCTTATGTAAGATATCTTTTGTAGTTATATAATTCAAATACTATAATATAACAAACATTAAAATGAAAACTATATAGTTTGGTTATTTTAGCCTACCATTGTCATGTTTATTGTGATACTCAGATGGTACAAAGTGGCACAATTTTATTGGTCAAGTAGACAGGAACTGAAAATATGATAAAAAAATCTTGTAAAAAGTATGAGAATAATTGCTTTTATGTAATAATAAAGAGTTTATATTTTTGGAATAGATGGTATAAACTGTGTGTGAAGTATGTTCTCATAAATATCATGTTTATAGAAAAATTATTAGAATTAGTTTGGTTTACTTGGTTTTGGCAATGCGACATGTGAGCAATCTGCTGAAGGGGAGGCATCTCAGGAAGACTTTTATGGGAAGCTGGCTCCTATTTAGGTGTTAATAACATGAAGAAAACCTGGAAAACTCTGTTGGTGATGCTGGAACCCACAACTAACTAACTTCTAGTGTTCAGAGGTTTTATCTACTCAGCCACTGGTGGGCACTTATTAGAATTAAGAAAAGTACCATTCAGAAAAGAAAAAAACCTGAGTTGTGTGGAAAGTTAGATGTGGAAAGTTAAATACTTACATAGTTTTGACAGTGTAACACTTTCCACTCCATGCAGGTGAATGCTATACTGTATGCTACCCATCATAGTAACATATAGCATATCTACTTTGCGCTATATCATTGTGCAGCAATTAAGTGAGTATAATATATATTTTTAAAAATTATATCCTGTTTTGTATGAATTGTATTTAGTTTAATATTTTTAAAATTTTTTTGCCAGTAGATGGCACTACATGTAAATGATAGAGACTAGGTTACACTCTATGAAAAGTCTGGGTATGTACTATACTTTTACAAAATTCCCTAACTGGGTTGAAATAGTATTATATATTGAAGCCATACTCCCACCTCCATCTTGCAGACCATCATGATGTTGTACTACATAACAAATCTAGCTAAAAAAGCAATAGAGAGTAATTTTGAGTCGCTTTGGTTACAAGCGTCCTTCCTATAATGCTATGGGCATTGAAAAACATTATTCATATGGGAATCCCTTTACATCTTAACAATGTCACCATGCAACTCTCCCACACTAGATATAAAGTTGTGGATAGCACTATTTAATCTAAACTTGTAAATCACATGATTCCCAATAAAACACCTTGTAGCAGCATTGTGTTACTATATCTATATTATTTGTTTATTTACTGTTTAATTTATTATTATTTATGTATTTTATTTTGATCTAATTTTATTCTCAATGTTTTCTTTTAAATAGCATCATATTTTTGTATTATTGTATAATTTTGTAAATTGTATATGTGCAATTTAAATTTTTCATGCCATTTGGGACAAGCAATCTGAAAAAATGTTGGTTGATGTTCAAATTTTTTTTTCTTGAATTCAAATTTTTTGTTTTTCAAATTTTCTTGAATTAAAAAGTTTTTAATGCCAATTCAATAAAATTCCCACTTTATGTGACTGGTAATTCATAAATAGTATAGAAATAGAAGATACAATATAAAATAAATAAATAAATTTTAATTAGAAAACATTTTGGAAAATTTTCTAGTGTTTTTTTTTCTTTCTTTCCTGGAGAGTGCCAAGGCCCCTTGGCCCCCTATAGGTATGCCACTGCTGTACAGTATTTATGTATTAAAATAAATAAATTTAATACTGTATTATACAGTATTTCTTAGTAATATTGTAAATTATGGTTAACATATTTTTATTGAAAAAATTACTATACTGTATAAATTTGTTAATGACTTGGAATGTATCCCTATATTCACTTCATAATACAGTACTATACTGTAAAGCAGGAATGGGCAACCTGCAGCCCTTGGGCCGCATGCGGCCTGCAGTAATATTTTTTGCGGCCCATGTTGCATAAAATATGAATAAATATATCAATTTTCCAGCTTAAGGAAGTATGCAGCAAAAATTCAAATGTTATCTTCTACAACTTATATATGTGAATCGTTTTTCCACAATAAATTTAATAAAAATTAAAACAAGAAACTGGCTAACAGACACATTGAATGTAATTTAAAAGCAGTAGCAGTGACTAATATTTAACCAAATATTTCCAATATACAGGGTGCGGTGCCAAAATCTGGACAAAATTCAATTTCAAATTCCCGCCATTCTGTACCACCGGTAGATGTCGTGTTTGGTGTTCAAATAGCTTGACATGTGTATTAAACCATTTTAACCGCGAAACAGTTGCCATGTTGAAACAAAGTGCTGAGTGTAACCGAAGAGCCGCGATTATCGAAAGTATTCGCACTGGGCGCTCGGCGACAGAAATTATTCGGTTCTTCGGATACCCAAGATCGACTGTTTATGATGTCGTTGCAAAATACAATCGGTCGGAGAAGTCAAATGAAGGTTTTGCAACACCGGCAAGGAAAATTCACTCTAAGGAGTGCATTGTCAGAACCCCTGAAATCATTCAACGAGCTCAGGAGCTGATTTTTGAGGATCCAGGTCAGTCGATCCGAAAATTGTCGTCGGTTGTTGGTGTGAGCGAGAAAACTATGCGTAGAATCGTTGAGGAAGACCTCCGCTGCAAGTCTTACACAATTAAAGTGAGACAGATGCTTTCTGAAGCTGCCAGGACAAAGCGAGTTGAACGCTGTAACCTGCTTTTGTGTTCTTTAAAAAACAATGCTGCCGGATGACTCAGATTTTTTTCTGACGAGAAAATTTTTACTGTTGATGCGAAAATCAATCGAAGAAATGACCGATGGCTTGCCCACGACCCAGAAGATGTCCCCGTTATTGCAAAAACGAAATTTCCGGCGAATGTTCATGTGCTAGGTGTTGTGTCCAGTGAGGGTGATGTCATGCCACCGTATTTCTTTAACAAAGGGGAAAATGTCACAAAAGATGTTTATTTGCATGCTCTGTCAAATGTAGTGAAGCCATGGATGGAAACTGTGTCATCTGGAAAGCCGTATGTTTTCCAGCAGGATGGTGCACCCGCCCACACAAGTCATTTGGTGCAAAATTGGTTGTCGGATAACGTCGACATGTTTTGGTCAAAAGAATTCTGGCCTCCCAACAGCCCAGATTTAAATCCTCTGGACTTCTACGTATGGAGCGTAGTTGAAAGGGTCACAAACAAGACCAGACATGCAAACATCACATCGTTGAGAGCCGCTATTGATGCGGCATTCACCAATATCAACCGTGAGACATTAAAGCGCGCATGCGCACGATTCAGACCGAGAATAGAGGCTGTCATTCAAACAGGAGGGAGCTATATTGAATAAATGTATTCTGTATGACATTGCAAACAATGTGATTTAAAAAAATTTGTAAACTTTTTCGTTCTTTCAATAAGAAATATGTTTGAAAAAAATGTGTAATTTGTCCGGATTTTGGCGCCGCACCCTGTATTATGTTTACATCTGTGCCAGAAGCTAAATTAAGTATACCTATGCTAATTTATAATTATATATGAAATTGTGATTTACCGACATTTCCCCCCCTCTTTTCTCTTGTATGTGGCCCACGTTAGTTCAAAAGTTTTGGAATGTAGCCTTTACATAGAAAAAGGTTGCCCATCCATGCTGTACAGTAGAATGGATTAATTTTTGCACTGCCTCCTTTAGAAATGCATCCCAGTTGTAAAATAAGGGCAACCTATACAATAAATATGAATATCAATGATGTTTTTTATTGTATAGTACAGTATTTAACCAAGAAAGCAGAGTAACTTGTGCAGGCGATGGAGATGAGTCATACCTAAATTGTTTTACAGTATTGGATGCTATGTAATATTTAAAGGAACTTTCCTAAATTTGTCTGTTTTTTGGAAACATTAAAATTGAATTAGCATTTAAAATTGAAAAGTTGCATTTTAGGTTTGAGAGTGGAGTACTGTATCACAAAAATGTCATAGTGAAAGTGTTTAAGCATCACTGAAAAAATTAATGTGTTGCAGGAAATTAATAAAGGTTCAAAAAAGAAAGACATTGCAGCAAAGTTCAGAATTTCTGTGAGTAATTTATCAACCATAATAAAAAAAATTACGAATAAATTTTTAAATTACCTGATGATGCAAGATCTATAGCAAAATGTGCTAGAACCTGTGTTGCTGTAGATGAAGCTGTTTTAAGATGGATACATTTAATTCATGATAAGAATGTACTGTTATTAGGATCACTAATTAAACAAAAAGCTGTAAAGTTTGAGAATCATTTGGATATACAGATTTCCAGGTGAGCACCGGTTGATTGGATAAATTTTAATAAAGACATAGCATTCTTGAAAAATTAGTTTATAGTGAAAGTGCAGCTATTAATTTAACCAGTTATCTACATCTGACATGAGTGTCATGTTACAGGGCTCTAATTACTGTTCTACATCTCATATGACATTCACATCATTAAATTAATAGAAGAATGGAGCATTGAAATGGATTTTGGAAAATATGAACCAAAGGACATTTTCAATGTAGACAAAACTGGTTTATTTTTTAAGCATACAGCCAACAGAACATTCACTTTTAAAAATGGTCAATACTTTGGTGGAAGGGCAAAGAAAGGAATCACTGTATTAATTGGAGCAAATTTGACAGCAAGTGAAAAATTGAAATTATGAGTAATCAGAAAAATCAAAAACAAAGGTTTGAAAGGGATGAAGTTTCTTGAAGTGGATTATCATTTTAATAAAAAAGTATGGATGACTAGTAAGATTTTTGAAGATTTTTATTAAAATTAGTCAAACAAATGACAAGAGAGTTTAGAAAAGTTGCATTATTTATAGATAACTGTCCAGCACATCCTTCTTCAGTTGCAAAAAGGCTTAAAACAGAGTTGTTCTTTTTCCTTCCAAATTTAACATCTAAATGTCAGCCAGTGGATTAAGGCATAATCAAAAGCCTTAAATTATTATAAGAGAATTTTAATAAAGCATAAACCCTATTCCAAACTGGATGTATATAATACTACAATGCTCTCAAATCTAAAATCCAGTTAAAGGAACAAAACATCTGATGAAGAACAAACATTTACAACCTTTACAAAGGCCATCCTCAGGTTCTACTGGTAGAATGTAAATCAAACAAAAATTTAAATAATGTTTGTTGTATACAAATGTTTGTATATAGTGAATGAAGAAAATAAAAAGCTACCATATTTAGACATACTAATAACTAGAAAAAACAGCAATATAAGTATCAACATACATTAAAAAAAAAACAGAGACCAATACAGGTATACTGCAAGTTACGTCACTCTCGAGTTACGTCGTTCCCGATTATACGTTGTTTGTCAAAAAAGTATATGGAAAAATAAAAATCAAGTTTAAGTCATTTTATTTGACTTTACATCCATCCACCACAAATATTGAAGTCGTAATATGACTAGAAAAGCATTAAAAGCACATAAAATCATATTAAAATATGTATATTTACAGTAAATGTTAATATAATCATTATAAATCCTAGAGAACGAAACATGGAAACATCTGTGTTTCTGTGTTGTTGTCTTATTTAGCGGTCTTTAAGTGCTCATTATTGGCATTTAGTTACGACATAAGTCAAAACTATGACTTACGTCATAACTACACAAGTAAATTCGACTTATGTCGTTTTTCAACTTACGTCGCCTCTCCTGGAACCAATTACCAACGTAAGACGAGGTATACCTGTAAAGTAATACATTATAAATCTAAAATACCAAAAAAGAATAGTCAAAAAGAATACATTCAATATGTTTTTTAAAGAAAATCATAAAAAAACAATCAATCCAACAGATCAAGAAAAAGAAATAAATAATGTCATAAAAATGTATTTACTCAATGGGTATTCAGAAAAATCATTGATGGTTGGTTTAAAACATCCAAAATTCTAAATTGAATAAAGAAAATACCAAGGATATGAAATTTGTTAAAATGATACAGTACATGGTTTATTTGAAAAAACCAAAGTTAAGAAAAGTGGTATTCTATTAGTACAGGAACAGCATAATCAATTAGCCAAAAAAATTAAAAATTAAGAAAATAAACCACAAACAGGAATATGGAATGGAAGCAATATCATATATAAGCTGGAGTGCAATTGCACTTGATCCCTACATTTATATAAGAGAAACCAAGAGGGAACTCTAAACAAGATTCATGGAGCACATCTGATCAATAAAAAATAATGAATGTAAATCTGCAGTTTCTAAACACTGTAACCAAAATGGATACAAAATAATAAAGGAAAATACTATAGTTCGAAAACGTGAAGAAAATATGTTTAAAAGAAAACTATTCAAACACTAGAAATTATAAAAATAGATGATAATAAAAAAAATAAATGAAAATACAGGCCTACAGATATATGAATCTTGGGAGTTTCCTAACAGATAGGGAGTGAAAAAAATAAACAAACTAACACATATTTGTGAGTTTGAGGGAAACACGTCCAAAGGCAAAGTATGTACGATGTGTAAATGAGGTGTAGCTTGTAAAGTTTCAGTGTGTAAAATCATGATGCAGTGCGGTTTCATCAGATTCCATGTTTTTGTATTGAATAGTCCAGAATTTTCTTTCCAAATTTGTGTATTCAGGATAAAATGTACCTTTTAGCAGATTTTGTTGTGTACGAGTTGCCAACTTGCTTCTCATCTGCAGTGTTTATTTTTTCACAATAAAGTGTTTCTTCTTTATATAGTATTTTTTGCTTTGTAAATTATATTTTATATAGAGATTTTGTTAGGATTTTTGAATTCTCACAGGTTAAAAAAAAGGCAGTTTCATGAGGTATCAAAGATCTAGCTAGCATTTTGGTCGTGAAAATTAAAATCTTGATGTTGCATTAGTCTTGTTCTTGATCTTAGTCTTGAATTAGACATCTTGGTCTGTATCTTGATTTTGCAGGTTAGGATCTTGTTTAACATCACACTACCAGGGGTACCCATACATTGGAGCATGTGTCCCCTTTTCGTCTCAGTTGCCCTTTTCCTAATGCCTAAGAAGGCCCAAAAAAACGTTGCAAAAAGTTCACTGAGTTCAGCGTTATATCCACATTTGCCTGTCGCAAGCACTTTCGACGAACCTTACTGTCGTTGTCTTTAGGTGAGTGCATAAATTTGCCAAAAAACTTTAAAAAGGAACTAATCCGATGCAGAATAGAACGCATAAAGTCGAAGGTTCGTTGAAAGTACTTGCGACAAGCAAATGCGGATATAACGCTGAACTCAGTAAACTTTTCGCAACGTTTATACGGTGTTTGGCGTGAAAATTATCGTACCAATATTTAAGGCCCAAACAACAGAAAATTTGTGACTTTCAGGCTATTCTGCAAATAAAAAAGAAACTGATGAATGACATTTGTTCATTGACTCAAACAACTTTGTTGTATGTTGACCAAAATCCCATTCCTTGTTTTCAAGGTCAAGTTAGCCCTGAGTGCAACCAGCACCCCTTGTGGGAGCACAGATTCAATGTTGAATCATAGAGTTTGAAGCTCCTCCTTGCATAATGTACAATGCCATTTTTTTATAGCTTGTGCCTTCCCTTTTTCATAGTCTGCAGGTGCCACTGCACACTACTATACTGCTATGCTGATGATACACTAGCATGCCATAAAAATGATTGTTAGCAATGCTATCTCATGATTGTTAGCAATATACCAATGACAGGAGTCATTGGTATATTGCTAACAATTATTATTTGTGTAATAAATATTTAAAGCATAATATAAAAAAACTACTATAGATAAATAGAAAGTTTCTTATGTTTTTAATCATGTTAATTTTTTGGAACACTTAATTTAAAAATATATAATCTGCTAAATAATCTCATTAAATACCTTAATTATTTTTTTTATTAAATAATTTAGAATATTTTAATTTTGTCATGATAATATGTTAGGATAGATTCAAATCTGTAAGGACATTGAAAGGAAGAAATGGAATTATTTGAAATTTTTAATAGAATATTCTATTATTTTTTCCATTTTGAACATATATACAGGGTGGGCCAGCGAAAACGAAACGGCAGAGTGTTCGTGTTCGTCCAAGCAAAGCGCTTGGACAGGTCGATTTTACTCTTGAGGGGACATCTTTTGCAATAAAGTTTTTGCGATTCTGAATACAACAGACAACAAAAAATTTTAAAAACTCATTTATTTGTATTAACTAAACAAGCATTTATTTCGAAAAAAATGTTTGTTTAGTTAATATTCAGAATTGCAAAAACTTTATTGCAAAAGATGTCCCCTCGAGAGTAAAATTGACCTGTCTGAGCGCTTTGCTTGGACGAACACGAACACTCTGCCGTTTCGTTTTCGCTGGCCCACCCTGTATATAATATATCTTTTGAAAAAAATGATATTAGTATTTCTGTGTTGTGTCTTCATTAACTGAATTTTAATTTTACTTTGTTTTAACTTTTTGTTACTATCAATTGATATTTTTATGTTTATTTATTGCATAAGTTACATCTTAAGTTTTTAGCTAATATATTCATTTTAAGCCTAATATTTGACTTCTTATTTTAACCACTAGCATTTCTACTTCAAACAATCCAAGAATTTCATGCAATTTATATAAACATTAAAAGTTTTTACTAGTAGATTTTTGTATTTCCTAAGAATTTTTTTTATTTCAGTTTTTATGTAATATATTTCTATATCTTGGACAACAGTTTATCTTCAAAATATTTTTTGGAGAAATGTATGATATAGCAGTTACCAATTAATGATGGGTACTAACTACATAAGAAATAGTTAATTACGTAATTAACTTATATTGCTGGAATCATAAGATATGTCTTGATAATCTGCAACACCACCATGTTTGTTTTATTTCTGTTAGCTTTTGTAAAATGTTTGATTTTTCGAATGACAAAAAAGGTCATTAAATATGACCAAAACTGTTAGTTAATGTTTAATAAACATTTTTCCACTGTACAAGATTGTGTATAGTTTATTGTGGGCTTAACATAACAATTCTGTTTACATTTCATCTTTACTATTTAACACTTTTTATATCGTTTTTAATCAATGTTTCAAAATATAAATTTTTCATGTAACATTCTGCATTGTGTAGATGTTAAAATTTGCCCTGACAAGGAAAACATATTTCACTGCAGTGCTATATGCAAGAGCACTGCAGTGCTGGCAAGAGTAGTGTTATATTTTAAAAATCATTCTTTATATGCTGGTAGTTGTGTAACATACTAAAACTAAGATTGGATTGGATTGATGGTTTAAGACGGTTGTTCTGAAACTGTGGTCTGCTTAACCCTAGAAGTCCACACTATACTAGTCAGAGGTCTGCAGGCCCATTTTCTAAAAGTGCTTTTATTTGGTTACTTAGCAAATATTTAAAAACATTATAGAAAGTTATATGAAGCTTTAAATGAAATGTGATAAGTTTGTGTATTATATATTTAATGACCTTTTGAAAAATAAAAAATATGCTTCTTTTCATTAAATTTTATAATTGATTGATTCTGTTATTTTAAGAAATCTTTTCAAATTAATGCAGCTTACATTATTTTTTAATATATTAAAAAATAATGTATGATGCCTCAGATGCTTATTTTTAGTGCCATAACTACACAAGTGCAATGGGTGCACAGACTGAAGAGAGCCTTCAAATCAGGTATCAAAAAATTATCAGTATTATATTTTCATTTTAAAATTTTAATTTTGCAATTGTGGGTGTCAGTTCCATAACATTTTTGGTTAAGTTAAAAATTAACCAACATTTCTATCATTTTTTTTCCAAAAAAAAAGGGTGAGTCAAAAAAATCTTGCACAGGGCACATGAATAGCTAGTTATAGCAGTGCTTATCGTTACTGTAGTTTATTAATTATGACTAAAAGCTAACAGCTAAGAATTAGGGATCTGCAAAAATATATCTTTCATAAAAGGGTTCATGACCTTTCACAGGTTTGGAACCACTGGTTTAAGGCAATACAACAGGATTGCCTTAAACCAGTGCCTTTTTTAACAAATTGCCCAATCTGTTAAAAAGGTGTGCCTGCCAAAAGGACTTTTATAAAAAAACTGGTCCCAATTTAGGTGTTAGACACATGAAGAATACCCAGAAAACTCCATGCAGCCAGCCTTTTGGTGAGGCACAGATCTTCAACCAACTACCAGTGTTCAGTGGTTTCAGCCACTGATGGGCCTCACTCAAACTAACATTATTGTTTTCTAAATTTCCAATTTTACATAAAAATTCCTGCCAATCATTTTAATTTAAGGAATAGATTAATAAGTAATAACTCGATGCAAGTACCGATAAAATAAAAATATACTTACATAACAAGTATATATTTTCTTATATGTATGATGACAAAACTCGGTGATACCTGATTGGTTGTTTTTGATTTAATTTGACTTTCATCAACTGGCAATATAAAAATTTAAAATGCTAAAACTGCTAAAAAATAAGTAAAAATCTGCTATGTTACTACTTACACTACTAGTGGAGTTGTACCCAGATACAAAAATGCAAATTTTGTAATATAAAGAATCAAACTGAATAGAAGAGAACCAGAAAACGTAGAGGCTTTAAAAAAGCAACTTTCAAGAATAAAGATCCAGTGAACATTTAAGTTAACAGAACCAAGATTAGTTGTCTGAACTGTTTTAATAAATGAATTCAGATTGGAATTTATATATATGGCAGTATTGAAGACAAAAATTTTTTGCGTTCATGTTTAGAACTTCAATTTGTATAAAGTTGAGATAAAGATGAAAATTTGGATGAATTTAAGCATGTGAGTATAAATTTGTTTTAAGAAATATGTGTTGTTAATATAGATCTAAATTTTTTGTAATCATGAATAATAGATTTATAAAAGATTATTTTTTAATTTTTAAATTAATATTTTAAATAAAATATAAAATGAGAAGCAAACTGAATCTATTATTTAAAATAAACTTTAATCAAGAAAGATTTCAATGAAAAAATTATGCATTTATTTATGTTTTTTATTCTTAATTGTTGTGTATTGAGTATTAAAACTAGTTATTGATTATCTCAAAACTGGTTTTTAGTTATTAAAAAATATATTGCTTTCTAAAGTGAGAGATTATTTATTATGCAAACATTTTCAATTTGTTTAAGTTTTTATCAGATTCAAGAAATGTAAAGAAAATGTCACAAATTTGCTTTAAAAAAATAAAAAAAATTATTTTTAAATTGTAAACTATATTCTTTTACAGCTGTATCAGAAGAAAGTTTAAACAAATAAAAATATTTATATAATAAATGATCTCTGGTTTTATAAAGCAATATTCATTACTTTTCAACTAACTATCATACTAAAACTTTGACAACTTAATTTATTATTTATGAAAATAATTTGTTTTTAAAGAAACAAAAATATTGAAGCATTAAGTAATGAAATAGCTTACCTTAAAAGTTGAAAAAAAGATCATTAGATTTTTGAAAAATCCCCATTTAACTACTCACTACACAGAATTAATGATAATGAAACAACAAAAACAAACGTTTTCGAATCCCTTCTGGGCTCTGCATCAGGTTCTTAACCATTCCTAGGTGGTTATTTGATTATGGAAGTCTTATTTAAACGTTATTCCGTAATCAAAAAACCATCTATGAACGGTTAAGAACCTGATGCAGAGCCCAGAAGGGGTTCGAAAACGTTCATTTTTGTTGTTTCATTATCTCACTATAATTGGTTTGAAAAGTGTCATTAAAACCCTATTTGTTATTATCATAAAATAATAATAATCAAACAATAATGATAATATCAGTTTATTCAAATTCATAATTAAAACTGTGAAATTTGCTGACCTGGAAAGGTGGAGTTAGTTAAACTCACATCAGAATGTATGAGGAGTTTAGGACTATGTGGGTAGTGGTGTTGGACATACTGATACAAATTCCTTTACAAATTAAACCCATTTATTTTACATAATGTGGGCTTAGACTTTCTTAATTTGGGTATTATTTTATTAAAGTTTGTAGTGAATCCCACTGGTCTCAGATGGTTTGTAGGTGTCGACAGCCCCAGGGCTATAGGGCTATATTCTTAAGCAAGTCTGGCAGATGAAGGACAATGGCAACGTGAACACAAGACAAAATTAGGGACTTTGGCGAGGGTGATGACACACAAAACAAGGAGAGAGGAGTACATGGGTCACTTTGATGGTAAAAATGACAAAAAATCCATGCTTTGTCTTTGAAATTGGGTATGTAAATGATTTCATCCCCAAATATCCTATTCCAATTGGTTCCGATTCCCTCTCATCATTTCCCAATTGGTCTTCTCGGATTGGGTCACAAGAAAGATCAATCTTCGGTATTCAACTTGACACCTTCTCTCAACTCTGACCAGGAAATGTTGGTGAAACTTTGAAACCTATGCTCATATTTTTGATTGTTATGGTCTTCATTCTGACATTTTGGAATGTTAATTATCAAATGCATTGTTTTCCTTTTGTTAAACTTCTCTGTTTTTCAACTTAGTTTAACTTTGATCATTTGTATACAAGTATCAGAGTCAAAGTTTGAACTCTCCAGCTTGACATTGATTTATTACTCAACATGTGTCTGAGTCGCACTCGGGACTCATAGTGTTTATGTTCACATCGCTTTGCACCGGATTCATTTAATACGGTTTCTTTTTTATTTTAAAATATATTCTCTAACATGATTAATGACAGGTGTGGACTCTATCTGGAACCACACAAAACCTATCCTCCAATAAGTTTTATGGACTTTAGTACACAAAACATTATCTTATTGGAGAACTCACATCAGTAAAAATATTAAGACACTAATAATTTTGAGTCACCTGACTTATCATCAAAGATGATCATTTATTAAACATGACATAAAAACAAAGTTTGGAATTAGAATATTTTTAAATTTAAAAACATTCCAAGCTTCTGTTTTATTCCAAACTTACAAGTAGATTGCCAGCCTGCACTGCATTCTGGATTGACTACAAACAGCCATCAGTTTTATAGAGATTAATTTTTTTTAAACCACTCAAAAAATGAAAAAGGTTTAAAGAAAACAAAAGTTGTTATATTTGGTAATGGGCAGTCTTGACGATGTGCATGAATTTGAAAGTACTTATATCTTGTTATTTTTAATAATGTGAATGAATTTGCCAACAAATATTTTGTGGATTATTCAAATTCAAAAATATCTCTTACTTGCCTAATTTTGTCTACATAACATGTAGTTGTTGAACAATCTAAGACTGTAACCATCTACCCCCTAACCATCTTTCCTCGGCTAACAAAATTATTTGATACCTTCCATTTACCCACAGATGTGACATTTTATACACTTCACACAACAAATTCATCAGAAAAAATAATAATAACTATAAAATAACAAGATCACTAAAGGTGAATCAACTGTTTCACCCTCTTACAAAAAATCTTATTTAGTTTTTTGTGCATCTTCAAAGCACTAAAAAAATACTTATTATTTTATTAAAAATTTATCAAGATGGGATTTTCTGTAGGAGAGTGAAATAAATGATTTTCTTTTGGTGATGATGATACTTTATTTTAAGTTATTACTAATGGTTCTTCACTCTCCATTCATTTTTTTCACACTTACTCAAAACTTTCTTTACAGTTCATCAATTCCCAGTTCCAATGTTTCTGTTTTATTCCTGGCTGCCATAAGCAATTTTCACTCACTTCACTTGCTTGTCCCAAGGACTTCAACCTCTTATTTCCAATATAGACTATCCACAACAAAAATTTTGTGATTATTAATCAATTCCCAGTACTTATGTTTCTATTTTTTGTTTTCTTCTGATCGAAGAACATTTATGACAATATAATAAATGCACTAAATACTGGATAATATTAAAAACACTTACACAACCAAAACTCCAAGTTGTGAAACAACGGTGAAGAAAAATGTTTTCTATTGCTTTTAGCAATCATTCTCAAGTTAAAGAACTTGAAAATGTATGATGGAATGTAGTAATTTAAAATATAAAACAAATGTCTGATTGGCTGTTAGATGTCACTTGTTTGTATTGGGATGTAAATTTGTAAAAAGATAGATGTAAAGTTAAATATCCAATAATGCCCTCCAGGCTGGGGATAATGTGTTGTTGTCCTGTTAGTTGATAGCTGTGTTGTGACACTTTATGATAATTTTAAACTAAGTATATTATATATATAGAATAGATAATTTTTTGCTAATGTAAAAAAGAAGTTCTTGCATACAGAGTATGAAATGTTGCACCAGTGAATGGAAGATGTCAAGTAATTTTCTTATTAGAAGATAAGGTATCATAATTTTGGACAGATAAACCATGAGTTATTTGTGTTTGAAACATAGTGTGGTTATGTGCCAATTTTGAATTCCAGTTACAAGTGAAAGCTGATTCATACTACTATGACTGACTGTTGGCAGGTAACCAACTCACCAGACTGATAATTATCTATTCATAAGTCCATTATTTATAAGCAAGCCAGAAAATTTAGCAGAGTTAAAAAGAAATATCTATATAAAACAAAGCAAAATAAGTGACTTCTTTCTAAAAAAAGAACTGTAATAAATAATTTTTATGTGAACACTGTATTTTATTTAATATTAATTTTGTAATTTTATGCTTGCACAGTGAAGTAAGTGATACATTTGACTCCTTAATCATGCTTTTCTATTTGGACTGTGGTAAATAAAACCTAACATTAATGTTGGCAATGAGATAGCTCAATAAAGCAAAGCAAAGCAAAGCAAAGAAAGCGATTTTCAAATTAACAATTATCAAATATTTAATGCACACGTAACAAGATACAGAAGATCAGTGACAATCATTATTATGTATAAACTTTGTTCTGAAATTAGTACTCTAAAGTCAACTTCAATTACTTAATAGAATGTCAGTTATCTGAAAAATCATCTATATTCCATTTCCTTAACCACATTAATTGGCTTTTTTTTTTAATGTCTAAAAATATACAGAAAACTGCTTAGGCAACCACCTGCATTCAACGGGCACCTGTCAAAACGGGCAAAAATTTCTGGCACGGAATAGTTTACACATAGAGTCTTCCTTTAAGTTACCCGTATTAAACGACCACCTGTGTAACGCGACCGTGGGCATCGATTTTTGGTCCGAAACAACATACAACAACTGTAATAAGCGACCACTTCCACGAATATATCTGGTCTAAACTATTGTTCGAACCCATCTCAACAATATTTCCCCCGCCTAGTATAATGAATTAGTCTAAACCCTTGTTCGAACCCACCTTGGAGAAAGAGGGACTTTATCTCCCACTCTTGAAATTAGGTGCAGGTGTTAATGAATTATTCTAGCAACGAAAGAAATTCATTTCAGTTTGTTTGAAATTGTCCAAAAAACAAAAGAAATGCAAAGTGCTGTCGTTAGAAGATTGGGTTAAAGTTATCAGAAAAAGTGAAAATGGTTTATCACAACGGCAATTAGCCGCAAAGTTTAACTGTGGGAAAATGCAATTTATTGTACCGTAGACCTACAGTATTTTCCTTAGGGGTATAAAAATATTGTACACGATCCAATTAATTGGCTGATCTCATCGTTTGATAAAATTTTTTATTTTTTATTTTTTTACGCTCATATACAGTATATGTGCGATAAATAGTTTCTATATCAACCTACCTTATTTCCGCGATATTTTTATAAAAACAATATTCAAGTAATTTTCACAGGCAAACAATAAATGCATTAATACAAAATTAGTTTTACAGGCAACCTTCCTTTTTCAATTCTGCAATTGTCATTGATGTAATGAAATTGTATTAGGAGAAGAAATAATAAAATCATTTTATTATTAATTAATAATTTTTTATTGTACTTAAGAAAATATTAAATATCTAAAAATACAGTATTTTTAAAGTTAAAATGAGATTAAACTAACAAAAACCAAAACTGAAGTGGTGGAGAGATACCACGTGCTTTTATATCAATGACGTAGTACACGTAACGGAGGAGCAAACGAAGAGAACCAACTTAAATAAATTATCTTGGAAAAAAGAAAGTGTGCATTTTAATCAAGAAAATGCAAATACTGTATTAATCTTTAAAATACTGGTATTAAATCTGTTTTATAAAATCACGACGACTTCTGTTACTTGAGTTATCCGATAAGAATAAAATACAGTCCCAATGTAGCTCTATCATTGAAAAAATTCTTTTATTCTTTGCTCACCTCGAGTTTTGCTTAGTATATATGGCTTTTAGCCATATCTGTGCGCAAAATACGTGCGGAAATATGGTATTACTGCACACCTGTTCAATACAGGTGGTGCTAAATATAGCACCACCTGTATTGAACGACCACCTGTCTAAAAGACCACTTTTTGAAGGAACCATGGGTGGTTGCCATAGACAGGTTTTACTGTATATGAGTTTTTTCTTTATATGTTAATAAACAGTTCTGTGTAACTGGGAATGGGAATGAGATATAATTCTGCCTCTAGTTTGTTCCAGTTCAAGAAAAAATTAATTAGTATAATGATTAATGAATGAAAACTGCTATTTTACAATTTAATTGAATCTTTAAAATTGAATCAAATTTATACATGTATATAAGTTTAGTTTCTATAAGGACTTTTTCTGTCCATAATTAAATCTTCCCTGCACTTCCTGCTCATTCTTTTGATTCAGTTTCAAAGATAAGGTGGTACTTTTAATCTATATACAGAAATTTTTATCAACTATCTTTGGTCTATATCTATGGACCACATATGATGATACCATTCATGCTATGTTATAGCAAAAATTAAATCTTATTCTTTATATTTTTCAAGATATTTCCTTCTACTTTAATGATTGTTGTTTTTGCTAGTTTGAAGTTTTAGCCATTGAAAGCCCAATTGGGATACTCTCATTTAAATGATTGTTTAACATTTTTCTTTACAGCCAAAATAAGATTGATTCTTTGATTAGACATAAGCTTTAAATCCTTTATTGTAGTATCCTCAGATATTTTAAATTGTGCAAACTTATTACATATAAATAGAAACATCATTTCTAGTTAGTGAAGTGAACAAAAGTCATTAATTTCTTATATATTCTATAATCATAAACTGTAGGATAAGCCATTAACTTATTTAATGAGTTGAAATGGAATCATACTTTACAGATGAAGATAACTGAAGAAACTGAAAATAAATATTTTATATGAAAGGAATAGTTTATTAAAGGTAAGTTATAAATAAAACAATTATTTCTATATTATAAGTAATAAAATATTTTAGCTTAATTTTATTTTATTAATATTTACATAATAAATTTCTAAAAAATATAGAAATGCTTACTGCTTATTGATGAGTTGTTTTTCTGCTAAAATATTTGATAAAAATAGTTCAGAACAAGAATTATGTTAAATTTTAATACAATGGATGGCCCATTAGTTAACAAACTAAATGATTAAACAAAACTTGCAAAGAATGGACTTAAATGCTATGAGTTATACTTGGTGATGTCATGAGCCAACAGAGCTTGTTGTTTCCAGAGGTGTGTTGCTTAAATCTTGACAATTATTTGTTATAATGAAAGTGAATGAACTGAAACAGTGATATCAGTTTACTCAAAAACCTTTTCAATTTCAGCAAAACATATTTAATGAAAAATGAACAATTATTTATTTTAACATCATCACAATGCCAGACTGCAGTTTTTAATCATATTCTTAATTATTAATAATTTAATATATATGTTCTCCATCTCAAATTATTAGTGTCTTGCCCCTGTACATCATACTTTTCCTGATAACAAGAGAGTCATGCCAGTCACATATGTAACTCCATTCAGGGGAAAATTTTTGAACTGAAATCACATCACTTTTGTATATGGTTAGTCGAGACCTCTTGCTTCTAAGCTTTCCATATTCAGTCTTGACTTTCATTTATCTAACACTGTTCTCAAGATTGAAGAAGGATGGACAGACAGCCAATGGACAACAGTGGGAATTTATAGGTCTATAATTTCTTCAAATTGCAGCCCAACAAACATTTTTTATTAAATATCATCTAAAATTATTGAAACATTGTGCTGTTATCCAAAGATTTATGTTACTTGTTTTGTTTTTTATTTTATTTTTGTTTTACATTTGCAATTGTACAGTCCCGATCAAAATGATTGACTATCAGTCGATCGATTGCGCAGCTGTGGAAATTGATCACTTGTTACACCAGGACGTTCTATCTCTTAGCAAAGGCGTTTCAGGTGGACTGATCCGATTTGAGCCGTAATAGGGGTGAGGAAATCGAGCCGGAGGGACTTAAGCGTGCAGTCAAGCGCTCTGCAGGTTGACAAGACTAATCGCTCATCGCTTGCCTAAAACTGCGTGTGTAGCATAGGCCGTTTTTCTTTTAAAATTGTAAATTTGCCGCCACTGATCGTCAGAAATATGATTTTATCCGTTATCTTTATACTTTTCTTTCTGTATAATGTTTTATTTACGTTTATTTTCCTGTAATTTGAGACGATACAGCTTTAAAATAAACAGATCAGGTCTCAATTGCCAATAGATTATCTCAACTTTCACCGATTGTCGTCGGTTCCTTTGTAATCGGAGAGTAATAGGACCCTGTGTCAATTTTCACTGTTAAGTGTTAATTGTTTTTGCGGTAATCTGAGTAGAGGGGAGAAGTTACTTAATAAACCGCCAAGTGTTTTATTACTGTTTAAACAACTGCTCCCCAGTTGTTATTTTTAGTAATTGGAGAGGGGTAGATCGTGTTTCAAGGTCAGTGAAAGTTTATTACTTTCGCAACAGGGTGTCATCTGAGCTGCCACCCACTCCCCACTTAAATGACAACAACGTGCTAAGTGTTTTATTATTATATAAACAAAAACTCCTCTCCCTGTCAGAAGTGGGTCAAATGTCAAGGTTACTATTTAATAGTATTGAACAGAATGTTGTCCTTGATATTTAACTATCATTTTGTCAGAACTCTTTATTTTGAATACTTTTCTTATAATTTATTTCCGTTTCGGTTATAAAATTGTTTTTATCTTTTCTTTGTCATTATATATATATATATATAATGACAAATATATTATAAGAAAATTATAAGAAAAGTATTCAAAATAAAGAGTTCTGACAAAATGATAGTTAAATATCAAGGACAACATTCTGTTCAATACTATTAAATAGTAACCTTGACATTTGACCCACTTCTGACAGGGAGAGGAGTTTTTGTTTATATAATAATAAAACACTTAGCACGTTGTTGTCATTTAAGTGGGGAGTGGGTGGCAGCTCAGATGACACCCTGTTGCGAAAGTAATAAACTTTCACTGACCTTGAAACACGATCTACCCCTCTCCAATTACTAAAAATAACAACTGGGGAGCAGTTGTTTAAACAGTAATAAAACACTTGGCGGTTTATTAAGTAACTTCTCCCCTCTACTCAGATTACCGCAAAAACAATTAACACTTAACAGTGAAAATTGACACAGGGTCCTATTACTCTCCGATTACAAAGGAACCGACGACAATCGGTGAAAGTTGAGATAATCTATTGGCAATTGAGACCTGATCTGTTTATTTTAAAGCTGTATCGTCTCAAATTACAGGAAAATAAACGTAAATAAAACATTATACAGAAAGAAAAGTATAAAGATAACGGATAAAATCATATTTCTGACGATCAGTGGCGGCAAATTTACAATTTTAAAAGAAAAACGGCCTATGCTACACACGCAGTTTTAGGCAAGCGATGAGCGATTAGTCTTGTCAACCTGCAGAGCGCTTGACTGCACGCTTAAGTCCCTCCGGCTCGATTTCCTCACCCCTATTACGGCTCAAATCGGATCAGTCCACCTGAAACGCCTTTGCTAAGAGATAGAACGTCCTGGTGTAACAAGTGATCAATTTCCACAGCTGCGCAATCGATCGACTGATAGTCAATCATTTTGGTCGGGACTGTACCCTTTCCATATTGTGTGAGGTTCTGGAAATATCCCAGAACCACACTAAAATCTTAAAACCACTAAATTTGTTAATAGTTAATATTGTAAAATAAAAAGTTTTATGTCCATAAAAAGAAATATTAAATTTAATAGAGAGGAAGGAGAAAAACTTTTCAGAAATAGCAATGTCAGCCGATTGCAGAGACAGAGTTTACGTTAAATGACATTTAACAACAGAACGGCCTATAGATGTTGGCTGGCCGAACCGCAGTTTAAAATGCATTGCAAAGATGACGATCATCTATTTCTGAATGCCCTCTAAATGAACTTTGGCAAAACATTGGCTCTCACTTTCTTCGCCATTACTCCCCTGTTTTAGGAGTTGTTTGGCCAATGGGTTATTTTTTTGTGACGTCAGAAAAGGTCACCAGCTATATTCCAAAAGCTTCCGGAAATAAAATCTTAAGGTTGTCAACAACCATTGTTTGGCAATTAATGATAATCCTTTTCCATTTCGATATTTAATTTCGTTGCCAATACAGTTTAAAATACGAACAAATCCATATTTAGAAAATTTATACCGAATTCAAAATTCGTCTTTGGAATAGATTTTTAAGGAATTATTTCAACTTTGTATTACTGTCTCCCTTCATAACTGTTGAAATGAATAATTTTAAATATTTTATTATTACTATTACATTTTTTTATTTCTATAAAAAGATTTCAGTAATTATTAAAATTGTCTCGTTTGTTTAACGGAACATCCTGACTAGGGGATTAACTACAATGACCCCGTAATGCATTAACATTTTATAATCAACACGATACTCGAATTGTAAATAAATGCATCTGATTTAAATTATTTGTAGTTTTAAGTCTTCACCCATTTGAATATTGGAATTGGAACATTTAAAACAAATTTAAAGTATTTAATTTTGTTATTTTTGCTCCAAGCAATTAATTAATAAAAAATTTGTGAATTTGTACTGTTTACATTTATCAAAGGAATGATATGCATTTTTATCCATTTCCACCAACAAAACTACCACTCGAATTAAAAAGCTCTCTAAACCTGCTGTCGAGTGAGTCTAGAAAGTAGGTCAAATAACTTGTTTCTAATCAGTGTCTACATTGTGGCAAGCAAGAAATGCCGTCTCTGCAATGAAATTTTTCTAACCTTGGTCTACCTGATCTGTAACCCGCCGTTGGCCTCTAAACGTCTCTGCAATTGACTGTGTAAATCTATCTTGGTTGGGATTGAATTAAATGTTAATTTTGACTTATTCCACAATCCGGGTTCAGATCTCATTACACTTAGTAACGAGTGACAACAAATTAGAAAGTAGGGATGAGGAAAGATAACCAATCAAAGTGGTTGATCTGGGACCCAAGATGATAAAAACTTGGATTTCAAGGACAAAGAGAGCTTCTCTCTTCGAATTCTCACAGTGCTATATACAAAAAACACTTGTTTTTTGTATATAGCACTGTGGATTCAATACAAAACAGTGTTTTTTGTATTGAATCCTGGTGTGTAAAGAAGATTGAGTGCTATATACCTTACTTTGTTGCCTTCTTCACTTTTCATCCTCAATATTTGTGCTGAACTGACTTCAACGTCACTGTGGACTTTTGACAACATTACCCTGGGTAGTCAACATGGACAAGTCTTTCCATCAGAAATCTTTATCAACAGGAGGAACTGAAGATTTACAGTGGTGCTCTACACCCTGAGCATTATTTCTGTAAGTATGATTTGGTGTTTAAATAAATCAGGAAAATTTTCTTTGTAACTGTGAAGTATGACTCAGTGTCTATCACACCCACATATAAATTGGCTCCTCTCTTCCATTCTCACGTTTTGAGCACAACTCTGCGACCTCACAGTTGGCTAACACTTAGAACGTAATTCAAATTTGAAATACTTCATTTCAATGTATTGTGTTCAGCTTTTGAAGGATCTAACAAATGTAGCATAAAGAAGACTGAAAACATTTATTTTTCATTAAATGTGTTTTGCTGGAATTGAAAAGATTTTTGAGTAGACTTACATTTATTTATTATGAACTTGAAATATGACTATAATTATAATTATTTGCTTTTAGTTCTATTTTATAATTAATCTTCTTAATAGCTACTGTGGTCTGATAAATTATTCAAATTTATAGCAAATTCAAAAGTAGCTATTAAGAAGATTGATTGAAATATGACATTTGAAATTCTAAATAAGTAGTTTATGGACTAATTTGTTTGAGTCAACGTGAAAGCACAATGGAAGAGAATTCAATTTTAAAATAATGTTAGTCACCCAGCATAATGTTTTCTGTCACCCAGCTCATCCCTAGGCATGGTGGGTTCGGGTCTTATTTCGTCTGGTTCTTAAGGCAGGACGGAGGCACCTGCCCTTGTGACAACTCCACCCTGGAGGAACCTATCCACATTATCTTCGACTGCCTGCGGTTCAATCAGATCCGCAGAGATCTGATCACTGTAGACACTGTACCATCAGGGAACAAATTGTCTGGCCCTGTCTGTTCAAATCCCTGCTCAACAACAGGAGTATCTTCATGGCATTCGTCAGATTCTCAATGAAAGCCATCAGTAAAGTGCAGCAAGATCAGCAAAAAAGGGACATTACCTAACATGCAAGATGCCAATACTTAGGCATCTCTTGCATGAACTGCATCTACATAATGTTTTACTATTATTTATTACTGTGTTCTGTAATCTTACGTGGTCGGTTTATTTTCTACACGTTCTTCTTTCTGCCCAGTGTACAGCCTTTATGGGCCAGCAAGCAGCCACACTAGTGGCAGTTTGTAGTTAAATCAGGTTTTGTATTATTGTAGTAATTGTGCACATGCGCTCCTAATTGTGTATTCATAATGTGCCACCAGTCTCACGATCAGTGTATTTTGTATTTTATTTTGTCTATCAAACAGCACGGGCATGTGTGTAAGAGCTCTCTTCTCTTCCTTCTTTCCTTCCCTCTTCTCCTCCCTCTCTCCTCTTCCCACTTCCTTCCATGGCTATACCCTTGGGTAATGGCCACTTATTCTTTCCTCCATATTATATATATATATATATGTCTATTGAGACGTTCATCTTGCAATGGGATGCAGTACACTCCTAATGCTTTCAGATCTTTGGTCTTGTCTTTTGTGTTAGATAAAAGTCGGAAAACATTCCGTTTTCTCTTATATGTTAAGTGCAAGTTTAACTCCTTAGTGATTCTATTATAAATTTGTTGGAGGGATGGTTCGTAAGATATAACAGCCCAAAATTGTGCTCTGCATCATTAACCCTCGTGTTGGTGGTAGCTATCGTATATTGGTGGTTGACAACAAGCCTGTTTATTAAGGACTGGTGGTACCCATGTGCAGATGCTATATGCTTGATGTGTTTCAGTTCTTTGTAGATATCGGAAGTCTCAGAGCAATGGGAGTAAGCCCTTGAGACAAGGGCCAATATCCTTAGCTATCCTTATCCTTAGGTATACATGGTAGACAATATTTTGATTATATGGAAAACCAAACCTGATATAGGGGAAGTGTTAAAAGTTTTTAACAACAACAGCTACATATTAACATTAGAGTTAGATGAGGAAAATCACACAAAAGTTAATGTCAAGATGAATGTCAAGATTTGTATGGCAAACAAACATATAACCACAACTATTTACGCAAACCCACCTGCATTCCTTTCTTTATACCTGCCAACTCAGAAGACCCTTGACTTTTTAAGGTAGCGGCATCCCAGGCCCTAGTCTCAAGGGCTTACTCACATTGCTTGAAACTTCCAATATCTACAAAGAACTGAAACACATCAAGCATATAGCATCTGCACATGAATACCACCAGTCCTTAATACAAAGGCTCGCTGTCAACCAGTAATCTACGATAGCTACCACCAACACGAGGGTTAATGATGCAGAGCACAATTGGGTTGTTATATCTTACGAACCGTCCCTCCAACAAATTTATAATAGAATCACTAAGGAGTTAAACTTGCACTTAACATATAAGAGAAAACAGAATGTTTTCCGACTTTCACCCAACACAAAAGACAAGACCAATGACCTGAAAGCATCAGGAGTGTACCGCATCCCATTGCAAGACGAACATCTCAATAGATGTATAACATACATCAGATCCATGTACAGATTGCTTGAGGCTAGAATACATGACCACAAATATGATGTGTCCAAGGGAAAATATAATACTGCACTAGCCTAGTATGCTACCGAACCTGGGAAATAAAAAATTTAATATGGTACTAAAATGACTTCTATATTTTAAATGATAATTAATTTCATACATTTATATGAAATCTTATGAGATCACATATCATAAATTGTTACTGCAAATCTATAAAGGTTCATAAAATATATGAAAATGATAATGGGAACTAGTAAAGTTATTTTACCAGTTCCCATTCATATATTTTAAACCTAAATGATTATTTTTACATTTACATTTTTAAAGATTTTAATGTTTGTATTATATTGTATTTTATCTAATCCCACTGTATTATTACTTGATTATTTTACTTGTCTACATTCTCTGTATGTAAAATATAAAATAGTTTTATAAAAAAAAATTTTATAATTGATTTAATGATTAATTATTCTAATATATTTATTCTAATTTCAAATGAGATAAGACTGATGTGACGGCATAGCCCGAAATGCATTTTTCACAAACCAAAAGACAATAAAAGTACTTCTAATACAGTGAGTGACTTGATTCCTTCTATGATTTTATCAGGCAAGACAGTGGCATAGCGAGGGGGGTGCAAGGGGGTGTATCATGCACCTGCCCCTCTGTAAGTGGCGCCCAAATGGTCTGCAGGACAAACTATATGTGTTTCTGGAGGAAAGAGGAGGGCGCCAATAAAGTGTCTTGCCCCAGGTGCCAGTTATGTTCACTACGCCACTGAGGCAAGAGTATCATAATATTTGTGTATATATTTGCTATATATTTAAATCAAAATTAGTCTTTTCCAATTGTCCATTTTAAGCTGAATTTACACTAGCACTGCTAGTGTTGGTTTTGATGGTCTAACAATGGTTGTCATAGCAAATGCATTGTTTTCCATTTACCAACACTGGTGCCATTCAGTTGAGTTAGACTTTTGTCAGTCACCTGGCCTGGCAACTCCATCTTTATCTAATCTGATGAAGCTCATTATGTCATCACATACATTTCACTCAACTGACCACATTACACATTCTGAAACCACATGCTGTGTTTTATTGTTTGTCATTCTGTTGTTTATTTCCATTTTGTTTTATTATGCAAAGTTTTCTCTATTCTAATTGGACTAACCTCTTCAGTAGAACAACATTACCTATTTGCTTTTCAGAATAATGGTTGATGGTGATCAGCTGAAGTATAAATGAATATTTGTTTTGCCAAACCAACATATACTGAAATGTTTTTTGGATCATCAAAACCAATGCTTGACAGTGCTAGTATGAATCCAGCCATATTGTATTCCTGTATGCACATCATTAAAAATGCATATTGGCATCTACAGTTTTGTGTATCTAGAAAAAATGGACTTATAAATGAAAAAATAGTGAAATGATTGTTATAGACAATTTAATTATTTATAAGTCACAGTTATGAATATGTATTTTTATTGATGTTCCTGAGTGCATGAAGTGATGATTTAAGACCATCTATCTTATTTCATCGTCACTTATTTTCTATGGAAAAAAATAATTATCTGAATGTAAATAAAATTTTTTTGATATTAAGATTTACTTGAAATTTTATTGTATTTACCAAAGATTGTTAACATTGCATTATGTAAACAGAAAGCAGTTTAGTATTTTTACTACTACTGCTTTTGGATAATGTCCTTAAAGTGTTAAATCATCCTTTAATAATGTTTTTGTAAATTAATGATGATAATTACTTTAATAGAGAAGATTGTCATTATGTGTATATATTATATATATATATATATTATATATAAAAGAATTCTATCTACAAAATTTTATATAAACATATAACTTAGTATTAAATATTTTTCTCTAAAAATAAAATAAATAAACCTTTAAAATTAATTATAGTATTAATTTATAATTAAACATTTTCAGGTAAATTATTAGTCATTGTCAGGTTTGAGAAGATATGTTATATATAGAAAAATGTTTGTTTATTAAAAATTTGTGCTGAATTTTGAAGGTTTGTTTATTTTTACTATTTCATCCAGTTATGTTTGTTTTATTTCTCTCTATATTTGAAATTTATATTCTCTATAATAATCACTACATCCTGCTTTTAAAATTATCAAACTAGACATACGTCAATGCATGAACAATGGTTGATTGTTGCTTTACACATCCAGTTACTGTCATATTGCTGAAGTTCAGTAGTATAGAATCTGGCAATACTTCATTCAGAAATGACAAAAAATTGCTGGTGTTGTTCACAAATTTTATCCAGTACCTGGTAGCTAGCCCAAGTTTAAATGAAAAGAGGGAGAAGAATTGGTGACCGAAAGGATGTCCAAGCACAAAATAATGCCAAATCAGACTACAACACAATACCAACAATAGCGAGGTTGAGGCTGAAGTTTTAAATGTGAAAATGTGTACATTGGATGTTCAGCGTCGCTTTCCTGTAAGCCTAGAAGTTTGACAATGGTGTTTGGAAAGTCAGTGGAATCATGCTCGACATTCCAAACGCCATTGTCAAACTTCTAGGCTACAGGAAAGTGGCGCTGAACGTCCAACATACACATTTTCGCATTTAAAACTTCAGCCTCAACCTCGCTAATATTCACATAGAAAACATTTCTAAGAATGTGATTCTACAAGAGTGTGATTAATCAGGATGAAGATGATGAAAACTTGCATCAATGTATCCCAAATTAATTTCTTAAATTTTTTCTTTTTATGTTTATTCATTTTAAAATTTTTATCTTAATAGAGCCAAACAACCACCAGATTACATTAAGCTACATTTCTGCAATTATATTTTAATTAATTACTAAAAAATTTGTCACTAGTGGGAGGCATTAAGTGCCATCTCTTATTAAATTTAATAATTATTCTAAATTATTTAATAAATATTAATTTATTCTGGACGAAAAAAATCTGTCCAAAGTGGAACTCAAACCCACAAATCCCATGCAGGTTTGAGTCCTGTTCTGGACTGTGTAGATGCATTGCCAGTTATGCTACCCGAGCCTCCAGACTGATCTCCTCTTCCAGGAATATTTAAATATGATATAACCATACTCAGTTATTTACAATGCTGACTGGGGATGCTTTCAGTGCCTTCATTCAATAAATTTCTACTTATGGCACTCAGCTAGCTATTGCTCAACTCCGGCATGGTATATATAAACATAAACAAACATCATGAAACCTGATAAATTTGTAAAGCCAAACAAGCACTGGATTACATTGGACTACTTTTTCATTATATCGGGCATATTTTAAATTTTATATTTTAAAATATAATCATGGAAAAAGTAGCCCAATGTAATCCAGTGGTTGTTTGGCTTTACAAATTTGTCGGGTTTCATGATGTTTGTTTATGTTTAATCATAATAGAATTTCTGAAAGAACTTTAATATTGTTATTAATGTATTTTATTATCATAAGATACAATAACTGTTATTCTTGTGCATTTAGAAGATATATGAAGATAAGAAAAAAAATGGTATGAAATAATTTACACAATTGAATTGGACTATTTTATTGAGAAATAATAATTTAGATTATACATCTATTAAGAAAAATAAAAAAGTTATATATCTTTTATCATGTCTGTTTTTTACAAGCATTAACTTCTTATGATGATTTTAAAAATACAGTAGACTCTCGTATAACGTGGGGGATACGTTCCATGTTGTAGGAAATCGCATTATACGGGACAGATCAATTTATGCAAATTCAGGAGTCTGTAAATTGTAACGGTTTTCAATAAATCTGTACTATACAACCAATATTAACAAAACGGCATTGTTGGAACTTATTTGTTGATACTTCCGATAGTGAATAAATGTTAAACAGTGAAGTGCATAATTTTATTTTAAGTTAAATAAAATTATTTTCCTCTTATATCTTTAAATGAGTATGTATTATTATTTTTTTTATAAACTGCTACTTCTTTAAACTATCAGCTTCACTATTCATATATAAACAACAGGTAACTGTCTACATTTGCTTTTCTAAATAAAAAAATCAGAAACTATGTGAAAATGTTAAATTTATCTTACGCATTATACGGGACTGTTTATCGCACTGTATGAGTACTAGTTGCAATTTTTTCGTCGCGTTACACGAATTCACATCTTACGGGAGCACATTATACGGGAATCTACTGTACTGAGATTATTTTTAAATGTTAAAAAGTAAAACCTTTTCCATTTTTATTAAAAATTCAATTTAAAAATTGTTATTACTTATTGACAAGACTATGTCTTGTGTATAAAATTGTACTGCCTGCTGGGTAACCAGCTTAGAAGTATGAAGAAGTACATGTCAAGAGTTGCAATTTGGCATAGAGTATTAAGTGCCCAAATCATGCACACACAAAAAAAAACCAGACTTGTAGGTACTCGGGAGACCGAGAACCAAGTCAAAATAAAATTCAAAATGGCAACTCTCTCTACAAACAGGTAGTAGTGAGAGATTTGCTCATGCATTGCTCATTGGGAAGTTGGAAATGCAAACGTTGCAAAATCGAATTTTGATAAATGAATCTTTGAAACAATAACCCATTTACCTGTCCCGTGTTATTCCCAACATATCTCTAGTCGCCAAACGAGATATCTTAGGTCAACTGGTCTGACCTTGACCAGTTAACCTAAGATATCTCGTTTCAGCATTGGAATGTTTTTCAAAGTAGATGGCGCTAGTCGTTATAATTTTATATTAAAACAAACTTTCAAAATATAATTTGTTTTCTTCTTACATTTATTAATATATATATATATATATATATTGTTTGTGCAAAATAAAAATAATTTTGGACGATACAATAGCCAGGATTATTTTTTTCAAAAACGAGAAATTTTCGTTAGATATCGTCAAAAATTTAACCCAGAGCAACATGCAACAGAGAGAAATTTCGAAATTGGATAGGTTAATTTCATCGAAAATGCATCGTGGACGACCTCATGGTCGTGGCCGGCAAAGTTTGAAAGATCGTGCTCAAAACCAGCAATACCAAAGAAGATTGGAGAATGAGAATGTCACAGACCCACCTTGAACATCAAAGTGATCCTGCTTAGTAGTTAGTCTCCGAGACATAGTCTTGTCCCAAATATGGCTTTGCCATTTTACTTGTTGATCTTACTTTTGAAAAAAAATAATAAATTTTGAAAAATAAATAAAATTTACTTTTAGTGAATTAATTCTTGATACATTCATTTAGTGAAAGCACTACTACTATTTTCAATTAGTGATAGATATGAATCAGTTATCTTGCATTTGATTTATGTTTTGTTAAAAGAAAAGTTTGTTTTGCTTTTCATTAAAAACAAAAGATTTGTCTTAATTTTTTTAAGCTAAATTTTTCATATTTACAGAATATCATCAATGATGGAAGTTGATAACTTTGCAGATTCTTTTATAAAGATTTATAATAGAAACTTGAATATAATTTACTTTTGATTTTTTTGTTTTATATTAATTTTAAATTATAAAAACATTTTTATATTTTACTTTTCAGAATTGAATATATTGAATAAAGATTGAATAAATTTCAAACAATTTTCAAGATTAAAAAAAAAATGGCTTCTTAATACTAAGACTAGTAATACAGTGATTAGGTGTAGCTGCTTTCAGACAGGCCACTTGGTTGTGTCCTTTCACTTACCCATTAAAATCCTTGTATTTTGAAGGTGTTTTCACATGAACATTAGCAGTGTGCATCTGTGGCAGAAGATGCAAATCTCTGCCACAAGTGGCTGCCATTGAACTACATGGAGCTTTTCACAAGGAACACTAAATGATGTCACTTAGTAGCACATCTGAGTCACTGAGAGAGATGTTAAACATGATCCTAACTTTCAAGATCAAGACAAAGCCCAAGACTTGTAATTCAAGGTCCAGAAACAGAGGCAGAACTGAAACAAGATCAAGATTTTAATTCTCAAAACTGGCACAAGATCTTGATATCTTGTGACAGTCTTTCTTTAACTTGCAAGAATTTAAACCCCTTCCAGAATCTTTACTTAAAACATAATTTACAAAGCAGAAAATACTATATAAACAAAAAATACTTTATTGTGAAAAATGAACACTGAACCAGACTGTTTTTATTTGACTAGTCAACAAAACATTCATTCCTGTGTCACTGATTACAGATGCTCTCTTACTTACAAACAAGTTAGATTCCCAAGGTTTTTGTTGTAAGTTGAAAACAACCTAGAAAGTACATTTGTATGCAGAATAACCACATTGTTAATGTTTGCTTCTTCAATGTACTTAATAGAATGCATTACACTCATTTACCTATTTGCTACTGTTTAGTAGCAGGTGTTTCAAACATGGTTTTTTCACCTGACAAACTTATTTTTATAATGTCCAGTTTAGATTCCATGGTAATAGAGCAACACTTGTTGCATTTATTTCCACTACTGGATTTACTATCATGTTTTAGATGCATTTTTGAAGCACTAATCATAAAAATTTGTAACAATAGTGAAAAATACTATCATTTCAATGCCATCTCATGAGGGCTGTGGAACCTCAGAATTTCTGTAAAAATGAAAAATGATGATACACAATAGAAATAAGCCCACATTATTTTATTCAAAATTTTATTTATTTGTTAGTGTAAAGACTGACTTCAATGTCACTCCATGAGTGTCAAGAGAATCCCAGAATCTGCATAAAATTTAAATTTTAGACTTATGGTCAAATTGTTCTTAAGTTGAACATTAGTAGTAGGGGAGCACGTGTATTTATGAAACTGAAGTAATAGGAAAAGTAAAGATGTTTGTAAATATTCATAATCTTTATAAGAAATGTATTAAAGAAATAATAAGAAAGATGTATAAGAAATGTATTTACTGTTTTCAGAATTGAACATTGATTCCACTGACATTCCGAACATCATTGTCAAACTTCTAGGCTTACAGGAAGGCGGCACTGAACATCCGTTTTCCTTTATCCGTTTATTTTCCTCATTATGATTTGATTTTAAACATTCAAGATGACTTTTACTTTTGGAAAACATTATATAAAAAAGCTCAATACTAATACTGTTACTATAATAAAATTCCATAAAATACCAAATAGTTAAAAAAGAATGCTGACCAAGACACTGACACAAGACACTGCCAATAAAACCAAGATGAAACTGAGACATTAATTCAACCACTTCAATGAATGATTTTTTAAGGAAGACAAATAATTAATTATTAATTAATGAAAAAAATGTTTTCGACTACATTTAGTCATTGTCAATTTCTTCTAATAGTATTTAACAAAGTTTGTAAAATATAATTATAATTAATAAAGATTTTGTTTCCATAAAAAGTGGTTGTTGACATGGTTGAATTAGTAAAGATGGTGCCAAGCTTTGTCATGCATGAAGACTGAAACATTACTTCAAAAGATCAAGATGACACTGAGACATTTTTACAATGCTCTCAAGACAGCATCATTGGTCACTGGTAAACACAGCTGAGTGGCTTCTCTGAAAGCAGCCTGAAAGAAGCTGTTATCAATGGATGCTAATAATGTATGAAATTAATATTTAAATAAAAAGTGAGAAAATGAGTGAATCTCTAATAATCTAATTTTCAAATAAGAATATTAGAAGTTTTCCATTGATATTTTATTTTTATTAAATTAAATTTATGTTTTATTAACAGTTTATGTAATAATTTAAAAGATAAATAATTTAAGTTACAAGTCTGCATTAGTAAGTATTAATAACTTATTTTTATTTTTATTTACAAAAAATTAATTTAAAACTTTTAAAATTGGATTATGCTTCTATCATTTTATTTAAATAGTAAAGTCTAATAAATTGTTAAGTATTTTATTTTATGAATTTCTTTCTGTCAATAACATAAATTAACTAAATTTTAAAATATATACAGTCAAACCTGTTTTTATGCAGTGGATAGGGACCGCATAAAAAAAACGCATAAAAAAATCGCACAAAACTTCACGAATGGCTGTAAAAAATAGTTTTTGCAACACAATTAAAAAAATATTTTTTTTATGCGGTCAACAGGGACCGCATAGAAAAAGTCTCACATAGAAAATAACTCAAAACCGTACGAAATAGAATTTATTGACAACAGATGTCAGCACTTGACTGCATCGTCTGGTCTATCGTCTGTTTTACATATTTTTGTCCAGGTGGTGTTTTGTTGACTTAAAAAGTAAATTACAGTAGAGCGTCGATAAGTGGAACGGCCGGAAAGTGGAACGATTTTCAGTCGGACTGTGTCGTGCTTAATCGAATGTTTTTGATACTAAATTTACTTCTAAAGTATAATTTTCATGTTTTTTATATTCTTTAATATATTTATTTTGTTTGTACAAAATGCAGAAATAATTTTTAACGATACGATAGCCTCGATGATTATTATAAAAATTTTTGTTAGGCTTAAAATCGATGAAAATTCAACACGAAGCGACACACAATGGAGAAAAATTCAACAGGAAGCGATACGCAACGGAGAAAAATTTGAACATCGGACAGGTTAATGTATTTTTTCGTACAAAGTCGGAAACTGGAACAAATCATTAACTGGAAGGACCCCAGTCCCCAATTGGTTCCACTTATCGACGCTCTGTTGTAATTTCATTTTTCGCATATTCATGCAATAATATTATTATAATAAGTGCATTTATGCTATAATAAGTTTATTTAGCTATAATAAGTCAACGTGAGACATGACAAATCGCACGAGACTAATCGCCAACTATACCGCACAAATAAAAAATCGCACAAAAAAAGACCGCATAAAAACAGGTTTGACTGTATATATGTATATATAGTATTTAAATTAAATATGTAAGATTACTGTTATGCCAACAGTAAAATTTGAAGATTTTATATATGAAATAAAACATTTTACAGTTTGGAATTTTAATATAAGAGTTTTTATATTAAAATAGATATAAATAGAATGATCAGCTTATATTATTTTTATATCTGTTAAAATATTCTAAATCAAAGATTTATATATATTATGAAATGAGTGAAAAGATTAATATAAGTTTGTCTTCTTCTGTAAATCAAAAACATGTTAAATAAATCATTTTCTTTCTTAATAGAGAGGTTCCAGCCAAAGTTTTCAACGCAAAAATGTGAACATCGGATGTTCAGCGCCGCCTTCTTGTAAGCCTAGAAGTTTGACAATGGCATTTGGAACATCGAACATGATTCCACTGACATTCCAAACATTATTGTCAAACTTCTAGGCTTACAGGAAGGCAGCACTGAACATCCGTTTTCACGTTGAAAACTTCAGCCACAACCTCACTATTATTGATTTTACTATATTCGAATTTATGGATTATAAAAATGAAATTGAAAAGGTTCTAAAAATTTACCTTCAGGTAGGAAAAGAAAACTTACATTTTAAATATTTATCAGTTAATAGAGGGTGCTTTAAAGTTATTGAGATTTGAAATAATTTAGGGAAAAGCAAATTCTGAAATGAAAGTGTGTCTATTTATGTTATTAAATAGATATATTTCCAGTAACATCATTAGTAATGATTACCTTGTTGATCATTATTGGATTTGGCCTTTAATTCTTAAAATCATTTACTAACATTTTATAGGAGGAAAATCTCAAAAATAGAACTGTAAAATAAAGTCATAATTTCCATTAGTTAGTTTACACATAACTAACTAATGGAAATTATATTAAAAACCAATCAGTTTAACTTTTTTACTTTCCATAGCAAATAAACTAGTATAGTTGACTTCAGTGCTTTTTGAAATTTGTTTCCAAGTCCTATATATCATGTTTTGTTTATATAATGATTTATAATTAACTATTGTATTTTTACTTATATCACAGTTCTAATTTAGAATTATACTGATCTGTTAGAATAATTTAAAGTTTTATTATTTCATTATTGAGTATATTTAGGATAAGAACTTTAATTTATAGGCTTAAAAAGAGAATTTAAGATATGTCTTATTATACTACACTACACTGTAAAACACCGGGATGTGTAAAATACTGCACTCTTAGAACCTATAACCGGTGTGATATAAAAACAAAGGATGCAGATCACCACAAATGTTTTCAAACTGCTGTGAGTTCTTCTTCCTCACCCTTCTTTCTTCACCACTCCTTCTCTCTTCCTCTTCTTCTTCCTCAGGAAGAACAACTCACAGCAGTTCGAAAGCATTTGTGGTGATCTGCATCCTTTGTTTTTATATCACACCGATTATAGGTTCTAAGAGTGCAGTATGTCTTACTAATGACATCAATTTAATGTTTGTTGTAAAAGATAAAAAATAGATAATTATGCTTCAGAAATTTTCATAAATAAATTTGAAGTGAGACTTGTTTTATGCATAACTGATTCCTTTACAAATTTGTAATTTGAATTTTTCAGCTCTCTTGTATATTTGTTTTGGTGGTTTAAAAAAATCTGATTTTTTGACCCATAAAATTTAAATCATTTGATGCAGAGGTTCTCCTAGCTATCTCCTAAAATGCATTAATTTTTTGTACTTTAGGAAATAGCAATTTTCCTGACTGACTATCTCTGTATTCTCTTGCGATACTTGATAATAAGATGATTATTTTATGTAGAGAGGGAAATATTTTATGAATTAACAGATATCTTCATTATCACATATTTACATAGAATTATAATTTTATGCAGATGTCAATTTTTTTTTCTGTTTTGATTTTTGATTATAATCTTAATTGTCTGTTTTACAGCAACTGGAAAAAAAAGGAAAATAAAATGCATGATTGAAATATCAGGTGAAAATATCATATTTTTTAAAGAAAATAATCCACTTACCTATCAAATGTGTGTGTGAATAACAGTATTTCAGATTTTAGTGTGCATCTTTGAACAAGTTAATTGAAACTCTTTATGTAAAAGTAATTTTTTTAATATATTGTGATAAATTCAAAATTTTTCAGAATGATTTATTTTAAGTTTATACTTCTAATAATAATGATTTTAAGTCTTCATTTTATATACCTTAAAAAATTTTTGTTGTGTTTATTTAAAGAGAGTAAATAAAATTTCAAAAATTTTAAATTAAGTATATTAACAGTTTGTCTTATTTCTAATTACACTACATTACTCATCTACATACATTATTCACAGTATATAGTTTTCAAACTAGTATGAGATATTTGACAATCAAGAATTCTTGATTTTCAGTCTTCTTTAATAGAAGAAATAATGTTTTCATTTTACTGTATTAACAGTTAAATGTCACCGAATATTAAATTATTATACATCTGAAAATAAGAAAAAATTTATTATTTAAAGACTGACTAAGTGCAACATAATTGATTAAAAATGTATTTAATAATAATAATAAATCCTATCTTTCAGGTTTTGATGGTACATTATATGAAGCTGAAGAAACATTGACAAAATCCATTACAACACACAAATGCAGAAAAATCTTTTCTTGTAATGATTGTAATGCAAAATATTCCCACCAAACTAATTTGCGTAGACATCAACGGATGGTTCATGATGCAGTTCAAAGAGTTTATATATGTAAAGTTTGTAACAAGTGGTTTAAACGAGTGGATACTCTTCGTGTCCATGAACGAACTATACATGGAAATTTATAAATGACATTGGCAATCCAGATATAAAACAAATGTAATTTTTTCATTTTTCTATTTGATGATAAAATAATTAAACATATAATTGTTTTAATATGACCATATTGTATTTAAAAATAAAATTATGATGATGGTATTGACTTATACTCTCAATATTTATTAATAAAACATTGCAAATAATTTAGTTTAATAGTAATTTATACTTAATTCAATTTAAATAAAATTTACATTAATTTTATTGTTAGAATTTTTATTTTAAAAGAAGTGATGGAAATCTAAATATATCTAATTCTTATAATCTAGAGATTTTATAATATGTAATTGATTTTATTTATATTTAATTTTTTCATTTGCATAGCAATAATTATTTGCCACTGATCATTCATATCTTTTATCCTGAACATTTAAAAACAGATTTTATTTGATAAACATAAATTGTTTTTTCTGGAGAGAAAAAATGTAAGGATTAGATGCATTTAAAATGCTTGTGTGTTCATACATCCATTTTCAGAATACTAGCAAAAATAATTTAGCTGAATTGTGCATTTGATACATTTTTCTGGTACAGATTTAAAGTGTAATGATTTAATATTTTTCTCACATTTAAATATATCAAATATAATGCAAAAGATTTAATATTTTTACAATAGTTTTTAGTAGTAATCTTTAAATTTTAGTATTAATGCAGAACATGTAAACAAAAAAAATTATGCACAAACAACATTAAATTGATATTTTTTTCTTTTATTTAAAGCAAAATTGACTATTTAATTGTAAAAAAGAAAATTTTAGCATTATAGCATTATGCTATGGAAACAAATATCCATATTTTGTTTGAATACTTGTATGCTATTCAAGTATTATTTGTCAGTTTATTTAATTTAAAAATTTATTTTTGGAATTTTTTGAAAGCTATTTATAAATTAAAAATATATCTACATATCTATTATTTATTATAAAATAAGCATTACATTGACAAATTTATTAATAATACTATTCAATTTCATTTAAATTTTATAACCAACCATGTTTTAAAAAAATAATTATTAAAATGGTATGTTTTAAAGCAATAGTTTATTTCCTAAGTACTTTTGGATCTCTTTCATTCATTTTTAGAATTAATATCTATTTTTAAATCAAAGCAGATAAATAGAATATATGAACAATTTAAAATTAAACTTCTGTGATCTGAATTTTTTCATATTTGTGATTGGTATCATAAAGAATTGAAGAGCATAAAAGAAATTTAAAAATTATTTTAAATTTATTAATATTAGGAAGAACAATGGGAAGATATAGTAAATAAGTGCATTATATGTATATAAAACTTAAAAATTAATAATGCATGTCTTTCATATTTGCTCTATCTACTTAATCTGTTTTCATAATTAAATTTGCTTTTAGATTTGTTTTTAAAAGTGAATTATATTATTGACAAGTCATTGATCTCTAGAAAGTTTCTGTTACTCTATTTACTAATAATAAATCTTCTAATAATTTTTTTAATGATTACATGTCAATGCCAGTTTTGATTATGTGAATTTGAAAATGCTGTGATCAATGCAGAACTACAAATTGGTGGTGTCTTCATGTTCATCTGATGTCTAGCTATATTTGTGTGTATATAGATATAATTTTTTTTTAACTTTTAATATGAATTAATTTAGTGATCTTTAATCTAAGTATATCTAAAATGATCAAAATAAGTAATCATCACATGTGTCGAAAGTTGTTTTTTCTTTCTTTTTTGAGTAGTTAAAAAATAAATCAATTATTTAGACATCTCAAATAAATTAGCACTTTAACAAATTGTATATTCTGCAAGCAATTAGTCCATTTAATAATGGTTTTTTGTTGAATATTTGGTATATTTAATTTTCTAAAATTAATAAACAAATCATTACTGCTATAAATGTTTTTGAAAATGAATATACAGTATGTTGCAAAAGAAAGTGTTCTTCCTGGAAATGGATGATAGAACTCATCAAGATAAGCAAAAAATGTAGAGTAACATATTTTCAAATTCATAATAGTTACCATAATATTTGAGGTTGAAGTTGTAAATTTCAACTCACTTTTTTCAGGAACTATGTAATAATTATCACTATTTAAACTATCATTTTAAAGGTGTGTGAGGAAACTGGATATAATGTAAAGGTGATTTACAGTGTATGTTGTTTGTTCTGCAAGAAATGGAGTGAAGTAAACTTTTTGTACCAGAAGTTTTGGATTTTGTCAACACCATGTGCTTTCCAATTGAAGGAGTTTATTAAAGTCTGTGTCAAGTCTGAGGTTGAAATATCTATAAAGTAGTATTTGGTAAAGTTTAACAACTCTGTGTTTCTCTGTCTTTAGCCAGCTCACTTCTAATTTATGTTTAACAGGGACACTGGAGAGATGACCAGAACTTTTGAAGTGTTTCTTGTGTTGATAGTCCACTGTTGCATGTTTGGATGTTTTTTCTGTTTTTGTAGTTGTCTATAGAATATTTTTTCATTTTTTGGAAAAGACTGTTTTGTTGCTTACCTGCAGTGCAACAAAACAATCTTTTCTACTTCTTGAGTCTTTGAGATTTGGAGCAAGTTTCTGCTTGAGTGTGTCAACATATTCTGATATACAATGATTATATTCTTCATGTTTAGTGTGTGTTTTTAATTTCCTAAAAATTTTTCGATGTTTTTTGGTTTTATATTCGCATTAAGTTTGTATTGTATCGGTCTACCTAGCTCTGTACAGAGTTGATTAATGTCAGATTCAAGGCACTTCTGCCATTTGGGTTTTTGTTGTTTGGGGCTTTGTGAGTGTGAGCAGTAATTGGTTTTAATCCCAGGCTAACTGTTAGAGCTCCTGCATAAATGAATAGGTGAGTTTCCTTTAGATTAGTAGTATTTTTGGTGTAAAGAGGTAATACATTTGCATTTATATGCTGTATGATTTTCCCAATTTTCTTGCATGTATTTATTCTGGATGTTTTTGGTCTTAATATTGGATCTTTGCCTTTATATTTTAAAAGGTATTCCTCAAGGGTATTATTTAATGCTGTGATCAGCATTTCATCATTTATGTTTTATGTATGTTGTTCTTGTGAATGTGTGGGGGTTTGATGGATGATGTGCAATTACCATTAGGTTGTATTTGTGGTTGTAGCATTTGTGTTTCCATATTATTATATTTACATAGTACTTCTGTTACTTGCTGTTTAATTTAATGGTGTTCAGCGTTGCTTGAGGGTACAAGTTTATTGCAAACTATTGCATGGTACTAGTCTGCTATACGCTGTTCAGTAGCCACAACATGTGGATATATTTCCAGGAATCTTTGATGTATGTGTTGTCTGTATAAGGTGCAGTCAATTTCAAGTTTTGTGACTGTGTAGTATGTGTGCATAATATACTCATTGCCATAAAAATTAGCACACCAAGAAAGAGTTGTTGGAATCAAATGAAATTGTATATGTATGAGTGTAACAATGATCTAAGTTAAGTGATTACAAAATAATCATTTATTGCATGAAAAACTACAAATGAAAGGAGGTTTTAGTGTTCATGCTAGAGGAGGTGTTCATGCTAGAGATGGGACACCTCCAGCATGAATACACCAATGTGGTATGAGTGGGCATGAAGGCATACAGGTGCCATATGGTGTCCTGAAGCATTTCAGTCCATAGTTGCTGCAAGCAGTCCTCTAAATCAGCCAAACTCCTAGGCTGTCTAACTTGGCATCCCAGGTGATCCCAGACATGTTTGATTGGTGAAAAATCAAGACTAGGTAGGCCAGGGAAGTGTGAAAATGTGGTGGAGACAGTTCTCTGACACCCTTGTAGTGTGTAGTCGAACATTGTCTTGTTGGAAATGGTTCTTGGAAGCCCTGCCATGAGAAGCAACACATGGCTGCAGGATATCAATGGGCTGTAATGGTCCCTTCAATCGCTACTAGAAGTGATTGGCGAGATGACCATCTAACTTCTCTCAACCTGATGATCCATCCATCTCTCAAACTTAGTAAGTTGTTCATATGGTCTTCGATTGTGATGTAAAGGAGTTTACCTGTTGCAGAGTGATGCTGGAAGTCAAAGTGATACAGTAATACTGATCTCTAGTGATACAGCATTACTCTGCAACAGGTAAACTACAGACAAGATGTCTTTGTGTACTTTTGTACTTTTTTATAGGTTAAGGGGTACACACTTTAATGCTCTCTTCTGGAATTATGTAATGAGCCATCATGCTATAACTCTAATCATTTTCATATCTTCTTGAGACTTATCTGCATGCCAAGTTTTGCAGTGATACAACAACTCCTTGGTATTCAAATTTTTTGAAGCTATCTTGTATTACATAGCCCTTTCAAAACCTTTTCATTTCCAGTAAAATATAATAATATTTACTTGCACAAACAAACGTTTTCGTATCTTTATCAAGATCTGCTTTAGGTTCGATAATATTCTACCAATGGAAGGTCCAGAGTTCAAAAATTAACTGCCAATTAATTCAAGTGTTTGAATTATTTGAATTAATTTGTCTATTTATGTTCTACTCCATTATATACATTCACTGTTTGCAAAAGGGGATCAAATTAACATACACAAGGACCCAGACAATATATGAACTACTTAGAAATGATAAAGACAAGCTGAGTAACATGAGAGCGCCATGGGTATACAAAATACCAATCAAAGATACAGTAGAGCGTCGTTTATCCGAATCAATTGGGGACTGGGGTTGCTTGGATAACTGATTTTTTTGGATAACCGATTATGTATGAAAAAATATATTAACCTATCCGATATTGAAATTTTTCTCCGTTGCGTGTCGCTTCGTGTTGAATTTTTGTCGATTTTAAGCCTAATGAAAATTTTTATAATAATAATTGAGGCTGTTGTATCGTTAGAAATTATTTCTTTATTTTGTACAATCAAAATAAATATATTGAAAAATATAAAAACAAAAGAAATATACTTTAGAAGTTAATCTAGTATCAAAAATGTTCGATTCGGCACGACACAGTCCGACTGGAAAGCTTTCAGATAACCGACATTTCGGTTAACCAGCTTTCGGATAAACGATGCTCTAGTGTAATAGGTTTGATAAAGATTTGGTGTACATAGGATGAACAGAATGGTCACTACAAAAAAGATTAAAAGAACATAAATATGATATAGACAAAAGTAAGAATACCACAGCATTGGCAACATATGCATCAGACCCAGATATACATACTGACCTAGGGAATGCTATCCTTATAAAGAAATCATTCCAAACAGACCATATAAGAGAATTGGAAAAATTGGAAATATACAAAGCCAGCAGAGCAGGGAACTGTGTAAATTATAAAGACAACAATACTATATCATACATATTATACGCAATATACATATCAGAAAGATCCACAACAAAATTGACATCTTATTCATAGAATTTTGGGATAAAATATTAGTATGCAGACAGTGAATGTATATAATGGAGTAGAACATAAATAGACAAATTAATTTGCACCAAATAATTCGAACACTTGAATTAATGGCCAGTTAATTTTTGAACTCTGGTCATTCCATTGGTAGATTATCATCGAACCTGAAGCAGATCTCGATAGAGATAAGAAAATGTTCATTTGGGCAAGTAAATATAATTATATTTTACTAGAAATAAAAAGGTTTTGAAAGGGCTAGTTATAAATTCCAGTACTTAGTTGTGAAATTTTGTATTACATATTGACATTTGAACAAAATAGGTCTTTTTGAAATTTTATCAACAAGAAAAATGTCAGGTTCATTATAATCAGCTACGTTGTCTGTAATTAGTTGTTCATCTGAATAAAATATTGCTGGTTTGTTTTCTATCACTGGAGATGGATCAAATTTGTAATAAGGTGCCATATTACTAAGGAGTTTGAATTTTTTGGCAAGTTGTTGTTAAATTATTTTAGCAATTTGATTATGTTTTGTAGTATATTCTGTTGGCACAAGTACTTGGCATCCAGATATAATATGTTGAATTGTTTCATTAGCTAATTTGCATGCCCAACATTTGCCATCAATACTTTCTTTTGATATCATTTTTCAGTAATAATTTGTTGTTATTAATTGATCTTAAATGGCTCACATAAAACTTTCAGTTTTCACATTGATGTTTGATTTGTATAGCCATAATGTGGAATTTTTAATATCAATTTTTGTACTACAGACTCTTGTACACCTTTTAAACACAGCCGTTTATTGCTATCATTCAAACGTTTTCGGTTATTTTTAATAACCTTTCTCAAGAACCGTTACATTCAAATGCGGTCGTAAATTTAAACAAACGTCGCCAATCGTAAAGGAACTTTTTGAAAAAAAAAGATTAAAAGAATTAACGCTGTCTTTGATTAAATTAACGCAGTCTTTGAAGAGTATAAAGTATCAATTTTTGTGTAATGTAATAAATGTAGAAATTGACTATAAATGTGGCATTTTAAGCTATTTATTACATCTGTTCCTTGTTGAAATTTTAATTTTGGTGAAATTTTCAGCTAGATTTAACATGGTAATTTTATCATGTAATTGATAGTTAGGCAATTACTTTGTAATTCAAGGTTGCTTTCTGTGAAATATTTTTGTACTTTTTCAATTATAACTATCTCCTTCTCAAATTACTGGAATAATCAAATAAAATAAAATAAAAACCTTTAATAACCAGTAACAGAATTATTTTATTATGTTATATTATTTTATTTTATTTGTGAATAAGCCAAATGTTTTATGTCGATCAATCTTCGTCCACCTTTGCATCTTGACACACATAATGTATCCACACTTTTAGGATGTGTTTATGATATTTTACCATTATTCTTCTTGTATATATATTTAGCTCTTCCAAATATGTATCACTTTACTTTAGAATGCTAAATGTATATGTGAGCACTCATATTGCTCATGTCTTTATTGCCAGTATTGCATTGTGAACATTGAGTTCTATTTTTAATATAGATTTTAAATGGTTGACATATTTTTCTTTGAACAATTTTTTAAGTTCTGTATGAGTCACAGATCTATTTTGCAACATTCCAAAATATTTGTAAGTTTGGTGTTCTAGTGTGTTTATAATGTTATTCATATCAATGTTGTAATTTGTACCATTCGAAAATCTGCATCTTTTTACATGTAGCATTGCACATTTTTTTCAACTCTAACTGTCATTCTAATATCTTGACTGTAATGTGTTGTTATGCTTAGAAGATCACCTAGTTGTTTTGGTGAAGTTGAAAAAAGTTTGACATACATTAGATATGATATTTGTATACTTTAAAAAATGCAAATCAAAAGATACAATCTTTGTTTTGATTGTTTAGTTGTCTTGACAATGGACATTGTCAAGACAACCATTTAATACTGGGCAAAAGCATAATGGGCTCAATGAATCACCTTGAAAGATACCCATTTATATCAATATCTTCAGTGGTTGTATTTCCACAATTTAATTTTGTTTACTGTTGTTTCATTATAACAGACAAATAATTAATTGTAGTGTTGTCAATTGTATATATATTTGAGTATTTCCAATAGCCATGAATGAGAGAGATAGTGAGTCAAAGGCTTTTTGATACTCTATATAAGTAATTGATAAATTTCAAGATTTTCTTATGGCATGATTTAATATAAAGCCATCAATTGTCAATTGTTCCTTACAATCCATAGTGCGCTTGAAACAACCTTTTTGTTGTTGAGTGAGTATGTTGTTCAATTCTATGTTTATATATTTTTCCCGCAAGTATAGACATTAAAATTTTGTAAATTGTTGGTAAGCAGGTAATTGGGCAATAATTTTTGGATCAGTTGCATCTCCTGATTTGTAGATTACATATGCAATTCTGTATGTGAGGTAATTTGGAATATTATCAGGATTTTTGACAGTCATTTAGTGTTGTAGTCAAATATTTGTGTGAGCGCCGCCAGGACGTAGGGATACGAAATTATCAAACACTACGCCACTTACAGGATCCCGTTTGTAAAACGGTTACTCGAATTGTCATTCCCAATTTAGGAGATGGTTACCTTTCGGCTCTGAGTGGTTGGAGGGCACGATAATAAATGAGTCGGAGAGAATTTGATCGCAAAATCAACTCTCTCCTTTTTGTCAGGATTCCTTGATACCAGGTTATCACATTTATTATACGCGGATAACCACGCGTAATAATCGACCCGCGTGAGCGATATCGAAATAAATCTAAGTCCAATATTTAATTAAACAAAGATTATATTTATTTAGACTAAATCTAAGATAATTACAGAATATACATAATAAAATCAAACAACTAAATTCCAATAAACATGATATCAAATCGTATGGAAATAAACTAGGTATATGGATCTAAAAATAACCTATTTCGCGCTCTACCTAAACTGGTGTGCGGAGAGAGAGTTTACAGAGATCTAAATGAAAAATAATACCTCATCAGCTTCTTACAGCTGGTTGTATTCATAGGACTGGTATCTTCACGTTCACAAATAAACATACTGATAATGTTCAATAACTATAACTTGCATGGCTTTCCTATTATGCCTAATTACTGTATGATGCCAGACTCTGCCTAAGTCAATGAGTATGGCTTACATCCTCCTTGGAACTGTGCACTTTGGCACTAAAACGGAGCATTATAGCATTTCAATCTAGACTGTGAGCAAGGTCGGGGACTATGTCTTGGTGCGATCTCTCTCGACCGAAACGAGGTTTAATTGCGATCGATTCAAGAGAGTTCTTGAAACTAGATCCAGTCATAAGAGAGATCCCACAATCCCACACATGCGAGATAATGCAAGATGGCTGTGGAACACGTGTTGGGCTATGGACAGCGAAATAAAAAGGATATTGTATTTCGAGAGATGATGACATCTGTCTACTATCAGCAGTGCCATTCGGGGTGAAAAATTTCTCTGCCTAAAAAAAAAAAGGGTTGACAGCACTAATATACTATTGTCACCTGGTCTTTGCCCAGGGCTCGTTACGTTCCAAATATGCCACTCATGATTAGATATATCGCAAGAAAAGGTACTGTATTTATTTCTAGCCAAAACTTCCATTTCGTTTCTCGGTGATTGTCGGGGAAAAATTTTCTGCTAGCGAACCCTTTGTTAACTATTTCGAATATCACCCACTGGGTACATAACTTTATATCGGAGCGCTTAAAGGGGTATGATTTGAATGTCAAGAACTCCAATGAACTAGTTGATATTTTACAACAGGTTAATGCTACAGATATAGCATGCATTACTGTCTGGGATTTTATCTCACTATACCCCTCAATTAAAATATAACAATGCTTCTGTACACTCAGGGATCTGTTAATAAGCTGTGAAGGGGCAAGTATGCATCGTAAACATGTATTGGAGCTAACGCATCTCTTATGCTATACCTCATTCTTCTGCTTCAATAACAGTACATATTTAGAAAAACGAGGCATACCTATGGACCTATGGGGCATACCAATGGCAATTTGCACAAATCCTGAGAGGGATTTGTGCAAATTGCCATTGGTATTGTGCAAATTGCAGGATTTGTGCAAATTGCAAATCCCTCTCAGGATTTGTGCAATTTGCACAAATCCTGAGAGGGATTTGTGCAAATTGGTGGTTCGACAATTGGAACAAAAGATCATACTTCTATTCCTACTGAACATCCTAGTTTACAAAACATACACAGATGACATCTTCATTCTTTGGAGAGCTGAGCCTAATGTAAATGATTTCATAGGTTCCATGAACAACAACCCATATCAAGCTAGAGCAGAAGAGTGACACAAATGCGCATTTTCTGGATGTCAACATTTGCCTGGACTTAGGCAGAGTCAAACTAGCATACATTACAAGCTTTGCTACATACTAATATTTATTCCGTTGAACTCTGCTGATGTTTTTTCTTACAAAATCTCTGCATTCTGTGCACTTAAAGGGCATATAGCACCACACTAGATGGGAGGATACACTGGCAGAATTGAAGTGCATTGAAAACATAGCAGTAAAGCACAGGTACATTAGAGGCATGATATGTAACTTATCATGCACATATACCAACCTGCTAACTGTGTGCCATACTCGCAACGCACAGGTAAAGCTCAACGACACCCATAATCACAGCATAAACCAATTGTGTACAGTGATGCGATACAACCAGCACCTAAGCTCCATCTATAAAGAGATTGCTACCCATAAAGGCACAAAGATTGCCTATAAGAGATCTAGCACAGTATATGGGCTATTGTGCAACGACAAAGACAGGACCAACGAAAGTTGAGCACCGGGTGTCTATATTTTTAAAAAATTGAAAACGATTTTTTAAAAATTTACAAGGTAGCTATGTTCTATTTATAGAACGGTTTTTTCCATTTTATATTTCCTGAAGAGGGCCAATAAAATTAGTGGCTGAAAATGATAAAACTTTGAACTTTGAAATTATTTGCTGGAAAGTTTGGGTTTAGGTGTTATTTTCGACTACAAGTTTAAAGGTGGTGTTACTATTTGCCAGAGTTATGTAATCTTGATGTTTCTTGGTTTTTGTAGAAAAGCTCCTGCAGTTTCTATATTTGTCTGAACTAGAGGTTAACTATATTAGTCAGGCCCTAGCCTCTTCTTTATGTGGAAGCGTTATTCTTTCTATGACAGATTTAAGATGATGTTGTTTATGTTTAGTAAGTGTTGTTCTTGTTTTTCTTTGGAATTGCTCAAGATCTGTGTGAGTCCAATGTATAACACTAAAAGAATAAGTGAGTACTGGGACAACATATGTATTTATTGCTTTAACTGTGTGTTTTGCATTTAACTGTGTTCTGAGAATAGCATTTAACCTACTTTGGTATTTTTTATTTGTGTATGTTCTGTTAGTTTGGTCTGTTGGAATCCTAAATACTTGTAGAACTTGCCCTCTTCCATGGATTCAATAACATCTCCATTTCCAAGTGCAAAAATCTTCTTTCTTCAGGACTCCTTTTTCTATGTGAAGTGTTTTGCATTTGTCTAGGCCAGAGATGGCAAACCTTTTTGAGTCCGCATGCCATATTGTAAGCATACTTAGCTTTAAAGATGTTAATGCGTGCCAATGTCTTAGACTTCGAATAATGATATTTAAAGAAATTAAACGAATACACTTTAATTCGAATAAATGTAAAAAAATCTGATCGAAAAAAAGATGATCAGGTGATAAACAGAAAGGTTGGTTGAAAAAGGCAGAAATCATATGATACATTACGTGGCAGATGATTTCTCTTACGTGCCACAGGTTCGCCACTCCTGGTCTAGGCCAAATTCTATTTGTATGTGCTTGGATATGAATGTGTGATTTGTATCAATTGATGAAGTTGTTTTTGTGTGGATGCATAAAGTTTTATGTTGTCCATGTGACAATGTAAACGGTGTTTGATTTTCATGTTTGATATTGTAACCATGTTGCATGTTGTTTGACATGTCAGATGATGGGTTCAGGACTAAGTAGAACCAGAGAGGACTCTAGGAATCTCCTTGAAAAATTCCTCTCCTAATGAATATTTGGTTTGTTTGTGTGGAAGTGTTATGAATCCTGAGATGTAGTGTTGTTTTCCAGTGCTGCATAATGTTTTGGAAGAATGCAATGAATTATTATTATTATTATTACTGTAATTTCATGTGGATTTACTGGCAGGTTATCAATGTTTGAAAAATAATTTGAAATGGAGTTGAAGGTTAAGTAATGGGATGGGTTTTATGTCAATTTTAAATTCTAATCAAAAGTTAATTCACACTATAATTATTTTATATTCAATTTTTTCTGAGTTTGTTTTATCATTATTACTGGACAAAAGAAATAAAATCATAAAATAAAAACAATAATTAAATTTACGTTTTACACTTAATTTACATAATTGGAATAGTTTATAAACATCTGCAATAAAATTATGAGAATGACCAGTAAGTAAAGGAGTGAATTTCTCAGTATTTCAGAGTCACTTCTCTGTTAAAGACAAGTATTGAGCACACATTAGCAGCAAAAACAATACAAAAGTCCACAGTACATTGCTGTACTAAGCTAATCTCTTTGTTAATGTACACTCAGATTAAAAATTATTTAATATTTTAAATTTTGTGCAAATGTTAGTTTAATTGTAATGTAGAAAAGCATTTTACATTAGAGTTTAAAAAACAAAAAGATAATGTCATTGTTAGTTTTACTTTTGTTAATTATTATTATTTTCAATTAAATTTAATAATTATTAAATAAGAATTAAATGAAATTATTAAATTTAATACAAAAATTATTATAATTACCATAATTTTGTACTGAATATATTGTTTGAAAAATTGCAAGAATGAAAATAAAACCTTTGTATATAACACTGTACTGTATATCCCATGCCTTCAGGGGTAACCGTTGAAAGCAAGATAATTACTAATACCATGTTTTTGTGGATTGATCTCATGCCGCATATAACTGCAACTAAAAAATAAAATTAATCAGATATAACATAACTAGTTGTTAAATAAATGTTAAATAAAATATTCTTTTCAATACAATAAAATAACAACATTGTAATTTGACTGATAGAAGAGAGTTTTCATTTACAGGGCAATAAAACTCAGTAGCTTATTGACAGTTGTTGTTGTTAGTCAATGTGGACTGTACTGACAATCTACCCTGATCCTGAAAGATAATATCACACCAGGTGGATGTTAATTAGTTTAAGTGGAGATAATTTACAGAGAGTTTCTGAAATTTGATATGTTTATTTTTGTGTTTTCAGATCAAATTACAATAAAATAAACAGAAAAAAGCATTTTTGATAAAAAGCATAATTTTCATGTAATACTGACAGTTTCACGATTTTAGAATAAAAACTGGAATCTGTGAGTTTCAGGTGCCCTCTAGAGGGGAATGTATAACCTCACTTAAACTGGCATGCCAATTTTTACCTTATGGAAATAACTGATTTAATGGTCTTCTTCAGATAGACTGACATGCTGGACAATTCATGAAAATATGGTATGAGTTTAGAAGTTGCCATCTGAAGCATAAAAATATTGCTTTTTCTGTTTAATTCCTACTAATAAATCATTGTAGATATATGTGAAGAACTAATCTCAAATATTCTATAATAATCATATTAATGTTCAGATTATTTAGAGGGAATTGTATATTTTAGTGTGATCATTTTGGCATGGGGCTGTTTGGGCACAAGAAAAATTTTCTCAATTAATTCATCATTGTCATTTGACATCAAAGTTATTGTAAGAGCAGTGTGTAATAATTGTTCCACTATGTTTATGCATGTGCTATTTATTAAAAATTATCTGACACATTTTGCAAACTGAAATTGTTAATTATAAAAAACTTTTTAGAATTGCAGAATTATTAAAATTTAAAATAGACATTCTATAATATAAAAATAATGTTTTTAAAGATTATAACAATTTATCCTGTTATTTATCTGCACCATAAAACTATATGACTTTCATAAGGAAAATAAAAGCAGTTATTTTTAATTATTATTTATTAATAAATCCTGCAATATGTTAGAAAATATAAATTTATTAAATGTGTTCCTTAATAAATTTCCTGAATTTTATATGAATAAACTGGAAGAAAATTTAATCAAAAATTAACCATTTTGTTACACAATCAAAATTATTAAAATGATAATTTGAAAAATGATAAAATGTTCTATAATAATTAATTTTTAATCATTTATAATTACTTGCACTTTGTTTTCATTATTAGACTAGTTGGCTTGGAAAACCTTTCTGGAACATTGTCACGGACAACGTTCCAGAAAGATTTTCCAAACCAACGGTTAATTTCGACTGGAAATTCAAATTTGAATAGAGAATTCCATAGCGCCTGAAGAAGAACCACATTAGGTTCGAAAATGTTTGCAAAGTCCTCTGCTTTCATTGGAGAAGAAGCACACCGGTTACAGTCAGTAAAGTTGGTTTAATTTATCTGCTCTGGTGTTAAAATATTTCTTTCTAGTTTGTATTTATTTTTTGTGCCAAGTTGTACAATTCTGACTAGATATAATAATTTTTTCCAAATGTAAGTGGTTAGACTGTTATCTTATACTAACATTAACTGATAATTACAATAATTTTCGATTAAATTTAATAATTTTACTTAAATGTAATAATTATAAAATAAAAATTATTTTAAATTATAACAAAATTATCTTTCTGCTTTATTTTATAAACTCTGTAATGTAAAATCCGTTCACCCATGTATTCACTGGTCACTCTCATAATTTGATTATAGTTTTTTATAAAATGTCCCAATTATGTAAATTAACTGTAAATAATAAATTTGACTTATTGTTTTTATTTTATGACTAATTTCCTTTGTTCAGTAATAATAATAATAAAATAAACTCAGAAAAATTAAACAGAAAATAATTTTATTGTTTATATTAAAATTATTTTCTGCTTAATTTTGTTTAAAATATTGTAACATGTTTTAAGCTGGATTTTGTCACAAGTTTCACTTGTTTTAATATTTTAATTTTCTAACACATCACCAATTATGTTTAGAATTTTGTTGTAAATCTATGTTTTAATATTTATTTGAACTGTTAATTAATCTTTTATTTTAGCTTGTGACTGGAATTTAAAATTGGCATATAACCTGCACCCCTTTTAAATTATTTTTCATACACACACAACATGTGGATTATGTATATGAAATTAGTACAGTATTAATTAATGTTAGTATAAGTATCAGTCTAACTCCCTACCTTTAGAAAAAACTATTTTAAATTGTAGTATTAAAGATTATTACATCATTACAATTGGTTCAAAATACATTATCATAATCTTTAAAATTTTGAATTTAAATTGTGTTTGGCTTCTACATATTTGTTCTATTTCCATTATATGGTTTTAAAATATTTGATATTAGAACATTAATCTGAAGAAGGTCATTAAGGATGACTGAAAAATGTTAGCTTTTGATTATTAAAGTTAATTTTTACTGTTTTACATGGTTTTGTATGATGTAACATTAATTTTATAGGGTTTTGAATCACTATGGATCCCTAAAGTTTCTCTGCAACCCAAGAAAAAATTCAGCTTTTCCTCTTGACAACCTTGATCATTCATCATATGGCATCATCAGTAGTGAATCACATGTGGCGAGGATGCTCTGTCCACTGTGGATTAGTTTTACAACATAGTATGTCCATTGTCACGTTCAAATGCTTAGCAACACAAAATGATCTAAAGGATGTGTATTAAAAAATTCAGAATATGAACTTGTAAAATGAACCAATACTTTCACTTCTTCAAAAACTGGTTGTATGTAATGAAAAACACAAAGTACCCAAAACCAGTAAAATTGCTTAATGATATGTTCGTAATCATTAAATAATTTTACTGCTTTTGGGAATGTTTGTTTTTCATTGAACCAATTGATTTTATAGGAGAACATTCCAACACACTGATATATTAGTATTGGATTGGTACTGCTTACCTCTCTAATTATTATAGAATGTTTGGGCTTGGTTTATATCTATAATGATTTGTTAAAAGCTTTTAGAATGTAATTTTTCTCGAAGATCATTCAAGACAATTGAAAATGTTTGAATAAACAAAGTTTTACTGCATTAGATGGTTTTAGAGTTGTATATCTACTTAATAATAGTAAGAATAACATAAATCTACCTAGTGTAAAGATAATGTGCTACATAATGATCACCATGATAGAGGTGATCATTATGTAGCACATGGTAACCTTCCACCCCCTCCTGAGGTCGGTATTTAATACAATAGCAAAAAACAGAAAAAAAGGCCATTTCCCACTGTTTTTGCTCTCCTTAGGAATGTGAAGGATCCACCCACCTGTCATATGCTTCTGGGAGTGTGCTGCATGCCTCTGAAAGACAGGAGATTTGATAGAGACCTTTATGCATATAGGCTCCACAAAAAGACTGGTAAATAAGAGGCTGCAAGAACATGCCACCAAACATAAGGCAGTTAAGACTCTCTAAGACCCTGTCAATATAGAGATAGACCCAGATATAGAGGCACACTTACAAAAGGCTAGCAACAATGCAATGCAATGAACGGCCTAGATATTTAAAAACTTTAGAAATTTTTAAAGCAAAATAAACACCACGTGTATCAATCACAAGGAGGAGCTCTCTCTCTCAGCAGCTTGGCAGGCCCTTTACAAACTGTCTCTATAGTTTTTGTTGTCTTAGGACCTCTTGTGCATGCCCATAACAATGCATGGCATTTTGTTCTATATTTTTCATAATATTAACACAGATACTCCAATGACTTCCGTTTGTTTTTTTAACAGATGTTGGATGTTATTCATTATTTAATGGGGATTTGAATTTTTATGTTTGAAATTGTGTCCATCAATGAAACAGTGAGATTCACCTGAAGCAGGACTCTGGAAGAGCCTGAAAATGTTCATTCAATGTATATGTGTTACCAACACCAGTCAATAGGTTTATAGTGCAATTTATATGTAAGATAATTCTGTAATTTTGAATGATTGTTTCTATGATATGAATAATATATTTCAAGATCAAACTGCAAGTGTTTATTAAATTGTAAGGTTTGCAGACTGTATGCAATTGTTGGGATAGTTGAAGGGTCAAGATAATTGTGCATGGGCATGATTTACACACTGAGACAGGTTTTCCATTCAGTTTTTCCCATTTAATAAAATAAAAAATGTTCTTACAAAATTTTACCTTTACAATTCTCTTTTGATTGGTCCATTTGAGAAGAGAATCCATAAAAGTTCAAATGTTACGATGAATATATTTACTCGGTCCCTCAGTGTCTCCTAAAAGATCGACAGCCTCAGGCTTGTTGGTAAGTTTGGATTTGAACAGATATGTGATGTGAAATTGCATGACACAGGAAACTTGGATTTAGCATATCTTGGTGGATCCCAGACTGACCAAAATATGACAGATCCTGGAGAAAAGAACAAATCTTGGAGAGAGAACCAAATTTTCCTTGAAATACAAGTTTTTAAAGGATTTCTCTCTTCTATTCTACAATTCAATTGGTTTTTTTCTTGTTTCCTGGTGACAATTCAAAACTTCTCAGAGCATGGGAGTTGTTGTTGACACAACCCAATCCCGAATGGTTCAAATTCCTTCAAATTTTGAAATTCTCACCTGAAATTCCAGTCTTTTTTTGTTTTTTCTTTTTGATGGAAAGAACCTCTTTATTGTTTTAGTAAGACTTTACGTTTCTCTTTGTGTTTTATTTTCAACATGTGAGAATTTAACTGTCCTGCCAGATATTTGTTATATTTAACACAAAATTTTGAGTTCTGTTCAGAACCTCACAAAATCATAAGCTTAGTATCATTTTGTATCTAAGATAAATTTCCAGTTTTGTTAACATTGTGTTTTTTTGATGCTACTTTTATTAGTACCATTATTTATTCTAGTTCAGATATTCCTAGCATATATACCATACTTTCCGGTGTATAAGACAACCCCCAACTTTTACAGTTAAAATATAGAGTTTGGGATATACTTGCCATATACAACTACCTCTCTTCCAATGCACACCAAATAAAAGTAAAAAAAAAAATCAGATTTGATTTCAGTATGGTAATGTTAATTCAAATACTTATGACATGCAGGTACTTGGGTTAAAAAGTCATCTTATCCACTGGAAAATACGGTAACACAAACAATTTTTCATATATGACATCCATATGTTTAAATTTAATTTTTTTATGGAAGTCATGGATTGATATTGCCAATATTCTGGATCAGGATCTTTAGCTTTTTAAATTTAAAAGACTTTTCTGTCATAAATCAACAATTTAATAACTTCATTGTTGTAGTACTTCATATCAAATAATGCAATTAGTTCAGAAAATCATGAAAAATAAGTATATATTTCAGCTGAACATTATCAAATGCTGGTGAATTTAGCAGACAGTTTTGTCGTAATATTAGTATTAATTCATAGCAGAATGAATTTGTCAATAATTACAGCTTTTGTGTAATTCACTTTTATTATAGTATTTGTGTAAACATCATTGTAGATATTACAAGATGATTGTTTAATTTTGTAATTATTCAAAAAGTTCTCTAGAAAGATAATATAGATGATCAAATTATAGAAGATATCTTGTCTTCATTATAGACAGCCACAGTATTCATCAATATGAGAATCACAAGATCCATCTATTGATAGTTACATTATATAATAACTTTTATACTAAAATTTAAACAGATTCTTTTTATTATTTAATAAGAACAACATTCACTCCAATGTTGATAATATATTTGAAGTAAATAAAAATTTTTAAATAAGTGTTGATTAAAACATAAAAAGAATACCTACAGATTAATCTACTGGAATTGAAGAGAAAGTCTTATAAAATGTTTTAAAATTAAAATGAAACAACTTTATCTGCAATTCATTTTTTGTTGTGTTTTATGAATAATAATAAACAGATTTTAAGCAATCAGCACATATGTCGTTCCAATACTGATATATTCATTTGGGGTTGGAAACATTCAAAACTAGAAAAACTCTAATGGAAAACATGAACAACATTAACAAAACTCAACAAACACCATTCTAAATCATTCATTAAAAGGCTGACTCTTTCTCATAAAGAGACTCACAGCTATTTTAATCATGCACTACAAACACAGTTTTTCTACAGAAAACAAGAAACATCACAATTACACAAGTCTGTAACTCTGCAAACAAAAACAGTACTATTAAACTTACATAACACTGATCTAATCGAGGCTAGTGTTCTAACACAGTAAACAAAATTCACAGACACCATCAGATAGTCTTGGACTAAGAAAGACTTTTCCAGGAGGCAGGCATCCTTACAATCTTAGTCAGGATCACATTGACAGAACTGCATCAAACTGCTGGCTGACTCGTGGTTGCCTCTTTGGAGAAACAGAAAGGCTTTTTCTAATTGCCATAGAAGACCAGATCACAAATACAAGAAACTAGAGGAAGCACATCTTAAAAGACACAACACTCATAGACACCACTTGTAGGAAATGTTACATGTTGCGCAAGACTACACAACACATCATATAAGGTTTAAGATTTTAACATAAATGCAATAGAACAGACATCACATTCATTTAGAATGTGATGGGTGTAAAAACAAAATCACATATATAATAGACATAGTTGTTCCAAACACTTAAAACATACAAAATAAATTACACTGGAAAAAAAATTAATAATACTCAGACTTGCCCATGAAATAAAGCATCTGTAGAAACTGGATAAGGTACTTATTTTGCCAATGATACATTTTTCATAGTTGTCACATCATATATACTATACAATAGTCCTAAAACATTAGGGCTTCACAAAAGCATATATATCACACTACAGAAGGCTGCCATAATAAACATGTCCATAGCCAGGAAATTCTTGAACACATACATACACAAACAGCACATAACTATAAAACATTTACTTTTTGTAGTTGTGCCTTGACTTTGGTCCAACATAGCCCTAGACACCAGTATATCTGCTGTGTAGGAAACACTACAACAACAACTAAATAATAATAATAATAAATATATTGAAAATACACTCATTTTAATTCAAATGAAATTTGATAACAACTTTTAACTGATTTTTCAAATTAATATAAAATCTACAGTTGTCTTTTTTTTACATTTTCACAAGATCTAAATTTCAATTAAAATTCAGATGATCTAGTAAAATAACAAAAGTTTCAAAGAAAAAATACCAGTAGCAAAACAAAATATTTTTTGTAATTTTGTGATATCCTATTTTATTTTAAAAGATAAATTAAGAAAACATTTTATTAGTTTTCATGCTCTAAACACACAACTTTTTAAAACTACAATATATTTATCAGTGCCAGTTTTACCACTAAGTATCATAGGACTAGCAGTACCACAATAAAGGAGTTTCTCAATCATTACAAAAATAAAATGAGCAAATAATTTTCCTTCTTCCTAAAGCATACTAAGTCAGTATCACTACTCATTTGTAATACACATGCACTATTTGTATTTATCAAAGTGGCAAGGTGATTTTCATTTATTACTTATACAAATTAAAACATTTAGGGAGCTCACAAAAATATTTCCTAAGAGTAAACTGATTCTGAAACCAGCACTGTTACCCACACAGGATTATATAGAATTATACAATATAAATACACAATAAAATTAAGATATGATACAAAGTGATATTTTTATTATACTGTAAAATGTTTTGTTGTTTTATCTCTATATAAATAATAATTGTATAACATACAGTTATTTTTAGTATTGTATGGTAAAAAAAATTATATAAAAATGTTTAATATCTTTTAAATGTATGTTTAATATTGTTGTATTTCATAATTTTTTTATTTTTCAAAAATATCATAAGCACTATATATATATATTTCATATATTAAAAACAATTTTATTTTAAAATATCTGAATACATCTGAGTGTTGTATGAAATTTAAAAAAGTTTTTGTTTTGATATTTTTATATGTATTAAAAATTGTTTTTTATTGAATAACAACTAATTTTATTTCAGAAAATGATAAAATGTTGTTATAATTGTATCAAAACATAAACTGTTTATAACATAATTTATTACATTGTTAATAAGTTGTTTAGCAAAAATTATGAAATTCCAAAAGAGAAATTATAATTTTTTTAAAATTAATTTATAACGTTTTTAATACATTTTTTCCATATATTTTTAGAATAATTTTATTATGATAGATATTATCATTATTAATTTCATTTATTTAAAATTGTTTCAGGTTCTTCTTGGGATTTAATGTGTAATGTATTAGGTGATTCAGGAATAGAGAAGGCAAGGGAAAATGCTCATTTATATTCATGCTCCATGTGTAATGCACAATACAATAGAAGAACTAACTTAAGACGGCATGAAAGAGTTGCACATCATCGAGGACAAATGAGATATCCTTGTAAAGTTTGTCATAAGTGGTTCACGCATGAGGATGGCTTAAAAGAACATAAAATGTCATATCATGGAATAGTCTGATAAAATATAAATGCATTGTTTAGTGAGTCTTACTTTATTATGAAATATTGTGACAATCATTAAAATTTGCTTCATAAGACAAATGTTAGTAATAAATATACAATAAAATTATATATTATTAATATAAATAATTCTTTAAAGTTTTTAAAATGTGTTTTTGTATAAATTTTAATTATACTTTTTATAATTTATTTATTGAATTATTTTTTAATTAAAAAAGTGTTTTATTTTTCAGTTATTAAAATGATAACTGCAGTATTTAAGTAGTTCTTTATTAAGAAAATAAATAAATGAAAATATATTTTGTTAAGAAATGAAAAATATTGTTATAGTTGCTACCGTAGCTTGTATTTCTCAATCTTTTTATTTAATTTTAAGTTCTAAACTACAACTTAAAGATTTTTATTAAATAAACTTTCTGAGAGATAAAATCATAAAAGAAACTTTTAAATTTAATTACAAATCAAATTTTTAAAATTTATTTAATGTTAATTTGTCTGAAATCAACTTGAAGATAATATAATATAACAAAACACATTATTATTTATTTTTTAAGAATTCAAAATGGGGTTTGATAAATGCCATTACTCAAATTTATTGGCATATAATAATATTGTATAAAACCTATATCTTGGACCAAATTTTAATTAAAGTATGCTAATATTAAAATGACTATAATTATTTTCTGTATATCTTCTGTAAGAATATTCCATAGTTTGTTTGACAGCATCACCTTCGCCAGAACCTTGAAATATCTCCAGCAGAAAAGATTTTTAATAAAATATAATATAGACAAACATTTTCAATTTATGAATAAGATCTACATCAGCAATCAAAGATAAAGTAAAAGTTTTCTGTGCATGGCAAGTTCTTTACAGCAATCCAGATCTCAGACTTCATCTCACTGTTTTCAAGCATTGCCTGAACTAACTTTCATTTATATTATTTTGTATATCTTGATATATATTTGTATATATTTAAATGTATCTGACAGAATTCAAAATACGTAGGTTTTTTTTTTTTTTTTTTTTCAAGCTCCAATGGTCCATAAGAAAAGACAAGTGTAAATAACAAAATGAATTTATTTAATAACAAAGTTAGGTACAAACATGGTTACTTTTTGACATAATCACTATGAAGATTGAGGCATTTGCCATATCTGTGGACGAGCTTTTCCATCCCCTTGTCGTAGAATGTTGTTGCCAATGACTTGAGATGGACCCTAACGTTGTTTTGAAGATTGTCATTAGTCTCAAACCTCTGCCCTCCTAGCCACTTTTCCTGTTCAGGAAAGAAGTGGAAGTTGCTCAGCATTAAATTGGGGCTACATGCTGAGTGTTTAAAGGTGGTGAAGACTTCCACCTTTCAGACTTCCACCAGCTTAAAACTTTTTAATGTGTGAGACTAATGAACTAATGATGATCTCAAAACAACATTGTTAAGGCCATCTCAGTTCACCGGCAGCAACATTCTATGACAAGGGGATGTCCACAGATATGACAAATTCCTCAATCTTCGTGGTGATTATGTTGAAAAGTAACCATGTTTGTACCTAACTTTTGGTAATAAGTTCATTTTGTTATTTACACTCATCTTTGTTTTATGGACCATCAGAGCTTGAAAAAAAACAGCCCTCGTACATTGTGTTCAAGCTAGCATTCCAATTTGGAACATGAATGAGACTTGATGCAGATTCATAAATTGAAAACGTCTGTCTATATTATATTTTATTAAAAATCTTTTCTGCTGAAGATATCTCAAGGTTCTGATGAAGGTGATGATGTATATTTGTTGCAGCCTGAGAAATATCTTAAAATTGTTTGATAGCAAAACAAAATCTTTAAAACTAGATACCGAAGCTAAATATTCTTTTAGAATTAGCATAATAAAACTTTAAAATTACCATAATCATAAGTTAGTACGCAAATAAGGATATATGGGTGTGTTTGATTGGGATAGTGCACATTTTTACATTAATTTTGTCATTACTTCTGTTTTCATTTAAAACAGACAGAATGACATCAAAGGATGTGCAGTATTCTAACCAATCAAACAGCTACCATAGCAATAAACTGGATGTTTAGAATAAAACTACATGCAAAATACTACAAAAACCAGTAAAAGGAATAAAAATTATTTACTTATAATAGTTCAAAGTACTTAAAGATTTGACAGCTACTTCTGTTTTCCTTATGGAATACCCGATGATCATTACAAGTGGACAAAAATGTTTGTATAAGTAAATAATTTTTATTCCTTTACTGGTTTTGTGTTATTTTGTGTATAGTTTTATTCAATCAAACAGATCTTATATTTTGCTATAATAAAATGATTTGATTTTTTATGATTACAATAAATAAAGCATGCAATGCCATAACATTGTGAATGCCATTTTTCTATAAATGCATTTTATTGAGGAATTGAATTATAAATGTAACGTTTTCTGCTGCAAAAAATATTATGGTGATAGTGGCACTGTAAGTGGCTGTATTTCAAAGTTGAATTTATGTGAAGCCATAATGTTTAAACTGCTAAAGTCAAGTCATGTGACTTTTGGTGCATAAAACACAACCACTTATATTTACATTATTTTGATATTCCAGAGAATTTGTAACTTAGTAATTTTTTACTATTTTATTGTAAATTTTAAATGAATTCATTCACTAGAAAAAGTGTTTTTACCTCTCCTGAAAAGATTTTTTTTGGCATTTACAACATCATGGCATTGCACACTTCCAATGCAATTTAACAAAAACAAAAAAAAAGGATAATTCTTACTTTATAAAATATGATTAAAATTTTTAAAAGCAGTTTCTATCTATTGACAGCAACTTTAATAACTGTTTTATTGATTAATTCTGTGAATGAGGGATGGTTATTTTTAATTTAAAACTGTTTTCTTGAATTTTATTTTAAAATTGATGCTATTATTTATTGCTGAATACAGAAAGACGATTATTTTTAATTTCAGATTTAGCATTTCAATTTTCTATAAAAATTTTATATGTGATTTGTGTCTTTATAATTCAAACCCATTTTGATACATGTTTTTAATTCTAAAGATTTTTATACATATGACTTTATCCACAGAATATTTTACTTTCAAAATATGCAAAATTAATTGCATAAAAATATAATTTGCATATTGTATGCATATATATCTGTTACAAAATAAATTTTGACCATCATTTTGCTGAATAACTATATTATTCCAGAATTCAATATATTTCATAGACATATCATGTAAGTATATTTTAAATATTAGTTTAATAATAATATCTTTTAAATCTTAACATTCTCTATTCAATTTTGGAAAAATTTTTAAAATATAAATAAAAAATAAGTTGACTGGTTACACAAACAATAGCAGCTGCTTTTATTTGCAATTTTTTATTTCTATTTTACTTTAAGCCTGAGTGAAATACATCTTATAAATTCAATATATGCAATGCACAGCTTTTAAGATAAATTTATAAAATAAAAATTAAAATAATAAAAAGATTGCTAAATGTTCTGCCAGATTTTATCAATCTATGTTAAGGCTACTTAATAATCAGAATCAAAGCATTTTGACAACCTCTAGTCAAATTGTTTTAATTTTGTTTATTAAGTAGTCTTAACATAGCCCAATAAAATCCAGCAGATTGAAACTATTAATTAAAGTATCAGTTTCTTGTAATTTATATATAATTTAAAGAATTTTATTATAAAACATTACAGTACAATTAATGTGAAAAAATGAATCAAGTTAAATAAAATTTAATAATCTCTGGAGAAGAAAAAGAAAAAATCAATGTTTGTTTTTGATTTAAGAGAGATTTAAAAAATTGTTTTATTTAATATAATGTGCTAATAACTGATAAATAAGCAGAAAAATTTGTGACAAATTACTTTTACTTTTCATACTTTAAATCCGAATAAATTTAAGATTTTGATTTGTTTCAGAAAAATAACATTAAATGGAAAGTATGAAGCTTTAAATATGTCTTCATTGTTCACGAAATCAATATAAAATTTTTTGTTACAGAAGTTAAAAAAGTTTTAAAAAATTAGCAGTTATTTAATTTGTTTTGAAAATAATTATTCTTTATCAACTCAGTAATAGACTATTAAATTTTACTTTCAAATTATGAAAAAATTTATGTATTGTAATTTGCTTAGTTTTGATTAATTTCATTCATCTTGTAATATTGAATTAATTCAATACTGAGTAATTGGCACTACAGGCAGGTGTTAGGTGCCATCTCTTGTTTTAATAATTATAATTAAATTAATATTTATTAAATAATTTATTATGAAATTTATTTTCAGACAAGAGGTAAATATTATTATTTATTTGAGAATAATAACTGTATAATAATAATAAGAAGAAAAATGACAATTTAAAATATTAAAAGCAAATTTTTTATTAAATTTAGTAATGTTTTTGAATTTATCTGTTCATAATATATGTAATTAATTGCTTAGCCCCTGATGCTGATAAAGATTATTAATAATAATAATAATAATAATTTATCTGTTCATTATTAGCTATCAGCTATACAAGTTAGAATGAACTGTATTTTGTTCTTCACTCTAATTCATTTGTATAAGTGAAAAATCCAAAAATGATTTTGAAATTAAAAAGAAATTAAATACAGTAAATCCTTGACAACTCAGATTAAAATGGCATAAAGTTGCCCAAGTTTATAAAAGTCTGAGTTAGCAGAGTGTTTTCAAAAATAAAGTGGAAAATAAGAAGGTGAATTGTACAGTACACTAATTTATTACAATCAACGCTATACAGAAGTTTTACTGAGTTTTAGTAGGTTATATTGCTGAATTTAGTACAGGAAAGTGGTCAAAAAATTTCTGGCAGCAGGGTATGCAGCATTGTACAGTCTTTAGCAACTTACCAAGTACAGTATCACAAATATTTCAAATATCAAACACATTGTTAATCAAAATTTTTCTATTATCAAGAAATTTTAAATTACTGTACAATTTTTCTAAAAAATTTATCTCAGTTGGCAGGATTTAAGCAAGGGTTTACTGTACTTAAGAAAATGGACCAAAATATATAATTATTACATTTCATAAACAGTTTTATAAATACAAATACGTTGTACTATACAAGGTTAGTATGACGTATTTGTATTTATTATCACTTTGTTCATCGGCTGGATTTGCATAAACAGTTTTGCTTATAGTATTAATTAATTAACTGATAGAAATTCTAAGAGCAACTATTAATGTAATTTTAGTGCTTAAAATAAGAAGTGTTATTGAATATTTCTTATTGAATAATGTATGGATAAAACATTAACATTTATGAAAGAACTTCAATTTGCATATATATATGCAAAATTGAAGTTCTTTCAGCCATGCATGTGTGATTGTGTGCATGTATTATGTTAAACTGATTTCTTTTCATGGTTGTTTGATTTTTAAGAATACCCAAATATTGCAGATATCAAATTAACAGGTTGGTTTGTAAGATGTAAATATTTTTTCTTTCAAAAATTCAGTTCATATCAAAATAAATTTATTTTTTGACATAACTTACTAAAATAGTAACAATAATGAATATTTGTTAAATTAACATGTACAAAAAAAGCTATGAAATGGCCAATAAAAAATAAGCATACATACACTGAATTAATAAATAACATTACAAATTTCAATTACTATAATTCCCATGTTGTAAGCAACTTCATCATCAAATTTTTGATAGTCCTTATAATTTTTTTTCATATCTTGTCTTCTTATATATGTCTGACAAAATACAGTAGGTGATCGGTTAATGATCAGTTCAGACAATGAACAAATCGAATAACGAACACTTTCACAAAAGATTTTTTATGTTCGGACAACGAACATAAAACAGAACAAACAGAAAAAGAAGCGACATAAAATAGTGAATACTGTTTGGTCTTCCCTTGTCTCCAGGTGACAGTTCGAAACCTTTCAGAGTTCTGAAGACACATTGACACTCAACCCAATACCAATCGAATAGTATTCCATAAATCCAATATTTGATAAATCCAAATCAAATACTATTTGATCGAATTTTGAAACTCTCCCTTGTAATTTCAGCTTTTTGTTTACCTTTCTGACAAATAATTTTTTATAGTCTTTGTGAGACTGTTGGGTGGGTACTCGTTAAGTTTTGTGTCAGTTTATATTTATGAAAGACAAGAGTTTAACTGTCCCATCAGATATTTATTAACATTTTAATACCAAATTCAAATTTCATCCAGGCCTTGCAGTTTAATAATTTTTTATGCGCTAGTTGATTTCTGTTCTCTGAATTTTTGTAAGTGCTTTTCTGAACATTTTATTTAAAAAAGAAACTGATAATATTATGGAGTCTAAAAAGAGTGGTGTGTCAAGAACTGTGCTCACCGTAGAAACCAAGCAAGAGATAATAGCCAAGGTAGAGGGTGGGCAGATGATGTATGATGTTGCTAGGCAGTATTGCTTGAACAGGTCTACAGTAGACACAGTCTTAGCTATGAAAGATATATTAAGAAGTCTTAGCTACTAAAGGAGTAATGAAAATCACATCTGAGAAATAAAGAACATTGAAGAGCTCATAATCAGTGGTGATATTCGGCGGGTTCGCACAGGTTCGGCCGAACCCGTTGTTAAAATTTTCAGTTTTCCGAACCTTGTTAAACACACGAAACATTTCTCAGTGGGTTTGTTTTTTTTTTAAAAATATATTAAAATATGCGTATTATACTCTGTAATACTACTAAACTAGGACCTTATACCCCGTTTGCACCGAGCATTTCAATCTAGATTGTGAGCAAGGTCAGGGAGTATGTCTTGGTGCGATCTCTCTCAACCGTTTCAATCGAGGTTTAATTGCGATCGATTCAAGAGTGTTCTTGAAAGTAGATCCAGTCATAAGAGAGATCCCAGAATGCCACGCGCGCGAGACAATACAAGATGGCTGTGGAACACGTGTCGGGCTATGGACAGCGAAAGAAAAAGTATAATGTATCTTGAGTGATGATGACATGCACCTATTTCTAGAAGCGCCATATTGCGGTGAAAAATTTCTCTGCCTTAAAAAAAAAAAAAAGAAAGGTTGACAGCTCTAAAATACTTTTGTTACCTGCCCTTCTCCCATGGCTCGTTACGTTCTAAATACGCCACTGATTGTTAGATATATGGTTGCAAGAAAAGGTACTGTATTTATTTCTAGCCAAAACTTCCATTTCGCTTGTCGGTGATTATCAGGGAAAAATTTTCTGCTAGCGAACCCCTTGTTAAATATTTCGAATATCACCACTTCTCATAATGGAACCTAAAACTGATCTGACGACAGAAGAATGCCAAGAACTCTTGAATGAAGAACACCAAGAAACTCAGCAAGATGTGTTTTTTTTTTTTATTTTTTATTTTAAAGAGGAAGACGAAAGAGACCAATGCCAACATCTGCTTTTAAAGATCCTTTGAAGTAGTGGGAGGATGTCAGAACAATGGTCATCCAAACCAGAATGAGGTTAATAGGCTTGGGGATCTCTACAATTACAATGCTATTAAGTACTTCTGAAAAATCCTGAAGAAGAGAGAAAAGCAATTGACATTCAACAGATTCTTTAATTCCCACAAACGGAAAAAACGTGACTAATAAAAATGCAAGATTGTGTATATATGTACTTTTACTATTACATATAAATAAACATAGTAAGAAAGTACATATTTTTTATTTTTTGGAGTCTCCAGAATGAATTAATCAAATTTCCATAAAAACCTATGGTAAATTGATAATCAGTTAACGAACAATTTGCATAGCGAACAAAGTCTTGGAACGGATTATGTTCATTAACCGATCACCCACTGTAATCTTTACATATAAAAATAAATAATTAACTTAAAAATTTTGTTGTTTCTAGATAATTTTTCAACTTTTATATAAAAATAACATATTTTATTCAATGTGAATATCTGTTTTTTATATTTTTCATTTATTTCTGTTGATGGAAAAATTATTTATGAATTTTTTAAATTTATTTTACTTGTAGTGATTGTGATAAAACTGAATAAATTAGTTATACTCATATATATAAAATCTTTTTTATTTGGTAAATGGATTATAATTTATTTTATTAAATTTTAAAAATTGATATTTTAACTTTTTTACTTCTGTAACAAACCGTTTTTAAGAATGAAATAACTATAAATTGGAGCAAAAATGTTGTAATTTATTTATTTATTATCTTATAACTCTTTTAAGTTATAAGCTCATTACAAACTTTTTGACTGTCTGTTTAGAAATACTCTTATGGAGATATTAACTATTCGCAATTGACTATCCTTGTAATTTTAGACAATTATTTGTAATTTTAATTTAACTTTGACATTATTTTTTTCTTTATAATATACATTTCATATTATTAAGTTTAAGTGTAATGAGTTAAAACATTAATGCAAATTCTGTTTTATTTTAAAATATATCTATTTCTGCTTTTTATAGAATCAAATAACTTTGTTTTCTAATTACTGTATGTTGTTATATATTAATTAACTTTATTTAATATATTTGGTAACAAACTAAAACAAAATAAAATGTATCTGTGCACTACATTTTATAAGTTCTTTCTACTAAAAATATTCAAAATTTTCAATGTATTATATTGATATAAAATTGATGATAATGATAATAATAATAATTTGTTTAAAACTTACAGTTTTAGTTGGTATATACAATGGAACATGAAACAATATTTCAAATTTGTTTTTAAAATAAAAACTAAATTGTTTGTATAAAAAAACTACAAATGAAAAAAACCATTTGTAACATAATGTTTCTTTTGTAATCTGTATATAATGACAAATGTGTTGTTGAATTTAAGCTAATTTGTATTTGTATAAAAGAAGCGATTTGCATTGGACTGCATATTGATGTAAATAATGTAAAATAAATAATAATTGTTTTTTATATTACTGTATTAAATTAATTAATAAATTAATTATATTACACAAGTTTTATTTTTACATAACTTTAAATGCTTTAAGCCAGTTTTTTTTTTCAGTTAACTGGAATAACTACATTTAATTATATAATCAATTGAAAATTAAAAATTAATTATATACTAAAAATTGACCAACTATTAATGTTTAAAATATTAAATTTGATTTTAAAAAACTCATTTATAATTACATAAAAAATAAAAATAATAGCATTTATTATTAATAGTAATATATTTTTTCCAAAGCTTGTTTAGAACAAATATGTGTTAAAGTTTAAATATGTAATTGTTGACTATTTTTACATCTAATTATCTGATATATATTTAATATATTAAATCTGTAATTACATTCTTGAAGATTATTAGTTATATATAGTTGTAAATAGTTATGACATCACTTTTTCTGAGATATTTAATGTAAGTGTACATTAATATGCAAAGTAAAAATTTGCTTTTTGTTTAGGTCATATTTTTAGAATTGCAAGTCATATTTACAGTTGATTAAAGAGATTTTTGACAGAAAGAGAGAATTAAAAGAAAAAATAAATTTGAAGAATTTTGATTACTTTCTTAATAATAAATAATTCTTAATAATAATAATAATTATTATTATTATTAAGAATTATTATTATGTTGGGTTAAGTGAGATATACTCGGTTAACACCGGTGGCTGTGTACTATGCCGGACCAAAGTCAAGGCATAGTAACCAAAACAGAAATTAAAGAAGTGTATCAGTGTGTGTGTCTGTATTCAGGAATTTTCTCACAATATGACATGTATTCAATATAGTGGCCTTCTGTAGTGTGATGTATGTGTTTCTATTCAATTCTAATGTGCCCAGGCTTTTGTGTAGTGTGTGTGGTATGACACCTGTAGAGGAGAGAACAACAGGTACAATAAGCACCCTATCCATCCTCCACAGATGCCTTATTTCCTGGGCGAGTTCTGTGTACTTGCTAATTTTTTCAGTGCATGCGTTTTGTATATTGTGAGTGTTTGGAATGGATATGTCTATAATGTATGTGATTTTATTGTGTTTGTCAATGAGTGTGATGTCTGGTCTGTTGTGGTAAATTGTTTTATCTGTGATTATGGCTCTGTCGTAGTACATTTTGTGCGTGTTGTTTTCCAATACTGTCTGTGGAATGTATTTGTAGTATGGTTCGTGGATGTCTACTAATTTGTGTTTCTTTGCAAGCTCTTGGTGTATTATATTTGCTACTTGGTTATGTCTGTGTAAATAATCTGTCTGTGCCAAGAGCTTGCAACCAGAGGTGATGTGTTGTATAGTTTCTGACATGATGTGACATTTTCTGCATGTGTCATTTGTGAGTGTTGTATCTTTGAGTATGTGTTTTCTGTAGTTTTTAGTATGTATGACCTGATCCTGTATGGCAATCATGAATCCTTCCGTCTCCCCAAAGAGGCATCCCCGAGCTAACCAGCTGTTTGACGCAGTTTTGTCAACAAAATCCTGGGCCAGATCGTAAGGATGCCTGCCATGGAGTGCCTTTCGAGCCCACGATTGCTTAATGCTGTCTATGCTTTTTATATGTTGCGTTGTGTCCATATGATGTGAGTGTAAGTTTAATGGTGTGTTATTCGTGTCTGCTAGAGTTACTGCTTTATGTAATTGTGATGTTTCTTGTTTTTTGTAGAAAAACTCTCGCAGTGACTGTATTTGTTTGTAGTGAAGGTTAACTATGTCAATCAGGCCACGTCCGCCATCTTTACGTGGAAGGGTTAATCTTTCTGTGGCAGATTTAGGATGATGTTGTTTATGCTTAGTAAGTGTAGTTCTGGTTTTCCTTTGGAGTTGCTCGAGATCTGTGTGAGTCCAATGTATAACTCCAAAAGAATATGTGAGTACTGGGATGACATATGTGTTTATTGCTTTAACTGTGTGTTTTGCATTTAATTGTGTTCTGAGAATAGCATTTAACCTACTTTGGTATTCTTTAATTAATCTTTGCTTTATTTGTGTATGTTCTGTTAGTTTGGCCTGTTGGAATCCTAAATACTTGTAGAACTCGCCCTCTTCCATGGATTCAATTATGTCTCCATTTCCAAGCGCAAAATCTTCTTTCTTCAGGATTCCTTTTTCTATGTGAACTGTTTTGCATTTATCTAGGCCAAATTCCATTTGTATGTCCTTGGTGTATGAATGTGTGATTTGTAGGAGTTGATGAAGTTGTTTTTGTGTGGATGCATACAGTTTTATGTCATCCATGTACATGAGATGTGACAGTGTAAACTGTGTTGTTTTTTTGTGTCTGATATTGTAACCATATTGCGTGTTGTTTAACATGTTGGATAATGGGTTCAGGGCTAGGCAGAACCAGAGAGGACTCAAGGAATCTCCTTGAAATATTCCTCGCCTAATAAAAATTTGGTTTGTTTGTATGGAAGTGTTACTAACCCTGAGATGTAGTGTTGTTCTCCAGTGCTGCATGGTGTTTTGGAAGAATGTAATGAGTGATGGATGTATTTTGTACATGTGTAGGATATGTAGCAGCCAACTGTGTGGAACACTATCGAATGCTTTTCTGTAGTCTATATATGCCATGTGTATGTTTCTGTGTTGTCTGTGTGCTTGCCGTAGAATGACTGAATCTATGAGTAACTGTTCTTTGCATCCCTTGTGATTTCTACGGCAACCTTTTTGTTGTTCTGTTAGAATGTCGTGTTCTTCAACATGTTTGTATATTTTGTTTGCAATACAGGATGTCAATAATTTGTAGAGTGTTGGAAGACATGTAATTGGTCTGTATTGTGTGGGGTCTGTGGTATTGTTGTTTTTAGGTTTCATGTAGGTGATGCCCTGAGTAAGAAAATTTGGCATGTCTTGTGGATTGATGATGATGTGTGTTAGATGTTTAGCTAGTTCCTGGTGCAGTGATGTAAACTTTTTGTACCAGAAATTGTGAATGTTGTCTACACCAGGTGTCTTCCAGTTGTGTGTTCTGTTAACAGTGTATTGGAAATCATGTATGTTTATTTCAACACAGGGCATAGTTGGTATGTTGTGCAAGTTTCTGTTCTCCTCCTCGATCCAGCCTGCATCAGCATTGTGCGTGACAGCACTGGACCAAAGAGAAGACCAATATGTTGTGAGTTCTTCTTCTGTTGGTGTGCCACTGTGCTGTGTATCAGTGTTTGCTTTGTTATTAATTTGTCTGTAAAAGAGTTTTTCATTGTTTGTAAATAATTTATTTTGTTGTTTTCGTAGTGTACATGTTTTGTATCGTTTGAGTCTACGTGCTTTGGCAGCAAGTTTTTGTTTTAGTGTATCAATGTATTCTGTAATGCGTGTGTTGTGATGTTCATGTTTTGTGTGTGTTTTTATTTTCTTGAAAATGTTTTTGAGCTGTTTCCTTAATTTGGGTGTTATGTTGTTTTTAGTGTATTGTGTTAGCCTGCCTAATTGCTGTCTAATGTCATTTATTTGTGTTTCTATTCTTCTCTGCCAGGCAGGCTTGTGATAGAATTGTGTTTTCTGTGTATTTGTCTGTGATTGTACTTTCAGTCCATGGTGTGTCACTACTGTGACTGCCCCAGCATAAACTAATGTATGAATGTCTGCGAGTGTAGAAATTGAATGAATGTAGTGTGGTAGTAAGTGAGTGTTTACATAATTTAGTGTTTTTCCTACTTTCTTTGACGTGTTGATTTTTGGTATTCGTGGTCGTTGTGTGGGATCTGTACCTGTATATTTAGTGAGTGTTTCCTGAAATATAAGTGAGAGCGTATTAACTAAATCCAAGTCTATGTTATCAGTGATGGATGAGGAAGTGTCTGTAGTATCATTAGTGGTAATTGTTGTATGTGTGTTATTATCAATGCTTGTTGCTGGATTATCCTGACAGGTTACATGATCTTCATTAATGTTAGATGTTTCTGTCTGTTGATGTATTTGATCAGCAACCTGTTGTTTGATAAGTTCAAGTGTTGTTTGTGGAATAAGGTTGTTGTGTATAATTGTTCTTTTTTGATCAACAACCCTTTGTTCGGTGACAGTGAGATGAGGATACTGTTGTGTGAATCTATGGTGTAGTTGTTGTCTGTATGCTGTCATGTTTGTTTCGAGTTTTGTGATGGTGTAATAAGTACGGATGATAAACTCGTTCATTTCTACTGTCCATTTCATCCGTTGGCGTGGTTTTCCAGCCTTTGTGGTCTGTGGATGCATTGCCACAGAAACACCAAGGCTGGGTTGGTTCCTCACATCTGTTGAGGGCATTGCAGTTGCCATGCTTGGGCCGGTGCTGCTTTCGCCACCGGTAACCAAGGGAGACTGTGACCTATTTTTCGAACGTGAGCCTCTGCCTAACCCACGAACGCGGACCTTGTTAACCCGGGCGACGTCCGAGCCGGTATCACACTTTGATCTAGTTATTACCATGATGAATATCTCCACAGAATGTGGGTGTGGTCACTCTTAGCTTCATTTCTCCCCATAGACCTTACTGGCATGGGTGTCCCTACCAGGAGCTTATGCTCCAGCCTGCATTGCCCTATGGATCAGTAAAATTACTGGGCTCTCCCACCACGACCAGGTGGTGACCACGGGAGAGTTATTATTATTATTATAATTATTATTATTATTATTATTATTATTATTATGTTGGGTTAAGTGAGTTATACTTGGTTGACATCGGTTGTTGTGTACCATGCCAGACCAGAGTCAAGGCATAGCAACCAAAATAAAACAAAAAAAAATTAAATAAGTGTATTAGTGTGTGTGTCTGTATTCAGGAATTTCCTAACAATATGACAAATATTCAATATATACATATTCAATTATTATAGTTGTTTAAAATTATCATTTTTTAATTTATAAATATACCATTCAATATTATTTTCATGTATACAGCTATGAGGCAAAATTTATCTTATACAAGGTTTATAATTATTTGGCATTTTTTGAGTGTTTCCTACACTGCATAAATACTAGTGTCTAGCATTATGCCAGAGCAAAGTTGAGGCATAACTACAGGGAAAAAAAATGTTTTGTTTACATGTTGTTTGTGTATGTGTCTATATTATAATTATTTGAATTTTGTAATATAGAGTTAATATATTTAATGTTGATTCAATAGTACATAATATTATATTATTTTATATTTTTCTCAACTGATGAAATACAATAATGATTTCAATACAAATGATAAATAATTATATTTGTTTGATAGCTTCAAAATAAATACAGTCAAAGAAACATATATATTCCTAAACCTGATTCATTAGTATAAAGCCACATCAACTGCTGTATAGTATCAGGCTATTATATGGAAATAAAATTTGTCAAAGAAAGTTATTTATTTATTTTATTTATTAATTACAATAAATTTTATTACTTAAATCAATAAACATTTTATTAATTTAAAATAAATAAATAAATAAAATAAATTATTAGATATGAGAATTTATTTCTGTTCTTTTAATGATTATTTTTTTATTTCAGAAATGTCTTATCATTTTAATATTAAAATTTGAATTTTATTAATTATGATAGGCCTACTACATTTATTTCTAATTGAAGAAATTTGTGTGCTCAGTATGTTTGTTTTAAATTTTATAATTTGTTTTTATTTGTTAGTACATATGATAGACATTATATGATTAACACTTTTAAACATAAGTAATTAATCTTTATATATATAACTAGTTAATTTCAAATAAAATACTCCAATTTTGAAGCTGCTATTAATTATAAATTCTTTTTTCTTAAAATATGTAAATGCAACTGATAAGTGATAGTCATCAATTCAAACTAACCTAATAACTTGACAACTGAAGTAATGTAGTCTAGAAAATGATGATGAAATTTAAGTTTGAATACCATCCCATGAAATATTTTCACTATATTGAACTGTGTTACAAGTGTTTATATATTTCCTTCTTCAGATTTTACATTTATATAAGAATTTTTCATGTATTTAAACAAATAAATATGATGAATTTTACTTCAAATATCAAAAATTAAATTTACAACACTAATGAAGTTTAAATAAATAAAACTATAAATAAATTTTGTATCATTTTTATTATTTTTTTTAAACATTGTTTGCTTAAATTAATGTTTGTGAAACATGCTTAATCTGTATTATATTTTATTTAAGTTTACAATGATCACTAGATAACTTATGTGATAATTGAGATCTTGTCTCCTTTATAAATATATTATTTTGAAGTGATATATGTAAATGGGAATAATTTTATTTCCCTATTGCATTGCTAAGATCATTGGTTCTTATCAATGCTTTTTTATTTTGTTAAAGCTATATGAGTCATTATAATCTAAATTAATAACAACACACAAGTACTAAATGAAATGTTTTACTAGTTTAAAAAAATTCCATAGAATGATTCCCAAAGAAATATATTGCTAGAAAACATTATCTTTATATATGGTAATATATAGTTTTTAAATATTATTGTATATTAATTATACATGCATGAAAATTTATTATTAGTTTTTTAATTATTTCTTTTTTACAGTTTTATTTTTTATTTTTATACTTTTATTTATAAATTTATATTTGAAGTTAAAAAGAATTTTTTTTTATAATCATCCTAATTGCATGTTATTTTATTAAAATTCTTTTTTATAAAAAAAATAATTTTTTTTATTTAACATCTAACAACAACATTGATTTTTTATTATTATTTTTATAGGTATGTTAAAAGTGTGTGAACAAGAACAATATTGTGATGTTTCACCTAGAAAATACACTAGTCATCTCTATCTGTGTTCATTGTGTAATGCAAAATATTCTCAACGTAGAAATTTGAGAAGGCATGAAAGAATAGCTCATAATAGAGGAAAATTGAGGTATACTTGCAGTGTGTGCTGTAAATGGTTTAAAGACAATGAACTATTAAATATTCACTATCGAATTATGCATTAAAAATTTAAAATGTAAAAATTGATTTATAATATTGTATATTATGATTATTGTACATAATGTCTTTTGAAATTATATATTGGTAAATAAAAGTAATTTTAACTACAGATTTTATAGTACTGCTTTAATAGTAATATATTGTTCAGTTTTAATGAACTTAAATACACACAAAAAATAACAACTCTAAAATTATTTATTATTTTCAATACAAGAAAAACAGTTTTAATTTTGTGAAATTGTAAAATTTCTTGATTTGTATTATAGTTATCTATCCTATTGAGAATTTATTCTCTTATAACATCTGTTGTATTATATTTATACATCAACTTGCTTAAATCTTTCTATGCTATATTATGTATATATTTGATAATTTTTGGACAGTGTAGCATTTAATGTAAATTAAATATAATTTTGTTACAGACTACTCATAGGTGCAATTTTTAATTTACTTTTATTGCTTAAGTAATGTTGGATTATTTTCAATTAAAATTCAATTATGATAGAAATGAATATCATTTGTATATAATGTCTTATTGTTCACCAAGTATAGTGCATTCTTGCTAATCTGAATTTTGTTTAATCCAAATCAATTTTATTAATTATTTTGTTAAATGTTCTAATCAAAAAGAAATCCTAGATTATTTTTTAAATCACCATGTGATAAATTTGTAAAACTAATATTCATTACTCATTTTAACATAAATATATGTGCCAAATATATAATAGGGTATTGTTTTATATGTGATTGTTATATGCAAATTCATATTGTTTTACAAATGGCAAATGGCCAGGTTAACCTATTCCTAGTGCCAATGAATCTGAATCTTTAAGTCAGAAGTGTGCTCCATCTTCTGACATTTCAAACATGAAATACTATACTACTAAATACTACACACTGTAGTAACTATCCTGATTTGCATGTATTTTTCTCAAGTATTATTGATATAGTGTATATATTAGTCATTAATATTTTTATATTTAGTAAGTCTTTGATAGTTTGGTGATTCTTAAAGACCATCCTAGGTTACAATTGAAGATTCTGCTGTTTATAGGTTGTGTGAAAGTTAACCAAAAGACTCTGCTACAGTAGATACTACTTTTCTTGATAATCCTATAATAATAATCCTTGAATAATCCTTGTTAAGCTCAAATAAAGATTTTTCATATGATAAAATTGTGTTGTTGTTTCCAGGTTTTATCATATGTCCAGCCATGTTGCCACATAGTACCAGCATTAATCTGTCCTTGCAAGTTTAAAAGCTTGGTGCATGTTTATATAGGTTTTTTGGACATCATATTAATATTAGGATTATTTAGACAATAGTTTGGCTAACTAATAATAATTGATATAAAATACTTTTTTTAAGATAAGCAGTTAGACTGCAATCTTATACTAGCACTAACTAATAATTACAATAATTTTTGAATTAAACTTAGTAGTTTATTCAATTTTTATTTAATAATTATTAAATTTAATTCAAAATAATAATTAACAAAATCAAAAGTAAAGATGACATTTTTGGTTTATTTTTTTTAAATTCTGTAATGTAGAAATCTATTTACCCATAATTCAATTGCAGGTGTTTATGAACTGTCCCAATTATGTAAATTAAGTGTAAAAGTAAATAAATAGGATTTATTGTTTTTATTTTATAATTGAAGCTTTCGGGGACATATAATACTAACTCTCAGTTTGTGGGAGTCTGAGTTATTCAATTACGCATAATGCATCCTAGTATCAGCAACATCTGTATCTATCAACTGGCAAAAAAGTACACTAGGATATTGCTGATTGCAAAAAATAAAATGAATGCTATTATGTCTCTGATGAGATGGGTTCTTGAAGCATACCAAACTTTTTAAGTCAGATGATGCTTTTGTTGATGTGGAGAACACCAAGAAAAATGAAATTATGTAAACAATAGTAGTAAGTGGAAATTAAAAGTATTTTCTAGACAATATTTTTTGATTTTCAATAAGCAATGCTTTGAGAATTGCAAAAATTCTTGCAGACAATGTTATTCCACATTACCTTCATTCATGAAATTCTTTTTGTGGGATTTTTCATCAGATAATTGTAATATTTTCTGTTTTCAGAATGAGATGACAGCCACATCAAAAGACAAAGTTCATAGAGCAAAATATTAACACACACCTATCAATACAATTTTTTTTGAAACGTTCAAACTCAATTACTTCAGAAACGTGATTTCAGGGTTAGCACTATACATCTGAGGGTTTCAATTAATATCTTTTGTTCAGTAATAATAATAAAATAAAGTAAACTCAGTAAAATTAAACAGAAAATATTAAAATTATTTTCTGCTTAATTTTGTTCAAAATATTGTAACATGTTTTAAACAGGAATTTGTCACAAGTTTCACTTGTTTTAATATTTTAATTTTGTGTAATGCATCATCAATTATTTTTTAGGATTTTGTTGTAAATCTGTGATTTTAATATTCGTTTGAATTGTTAATATTCTTGTCTTAACTCATTATTGGAATTTAAAATTGGCATATAATATGCCTCACATCCCCCTTTCAAATAATTCACATGAAATTATAGTAGTTTGGATTAGTAAGAATGCACTGTATTTGAATTATAAAACTGTAGATTTAAAGATGATGCATCCCAGTTTAAAGAATGTTAATGAAATAAAATAGGGATTTTTGCTATATAAATCTGTGAATTAAATAATGTAATTGATTTAATATTTTATTGTATAAATAAACCTTTCTGTCTGTTTGGATTATTTTACATAACTGTAATTAAATTTAATATCAAGTATAAGTTTAGATAGCTGCCTATTTGTGAAAATTGAATCAGTATAGAGCTTTACTACAGAAAAAGTCATTACAGCAGTGATTCTCAAAGTGGGGGTCGCGAAAAATATTTGGGGGGGTCACTGAAAAATTGATGCCAGATCAATTTTTTCAAATATTTTATATAGATTCATGTTTAGAAATAATAGAAATAAAAAATATATAAAATAATTTTTACTTAAATAAATTGCACATATAAATAATAAAAATAATATAAATATTTAAATACGAGCCTAACCCCCTCCCTCCGGGATGTTTTTTGAGACATACTTATTCTTCGGGGGTCCTTTGAAATTTTTAAGTGCAGAAGGGGGGTCGCGGTCCAAAAAGTTTGAGAAACACTGCATTATAGCATTTAGATTAAAACTTTAATTAATCATTATTTAGAATATGCTTTCATTAATTTTGCTGCTTATTGCTACTTGCCAGAATAAATATTGTGATATGAAAATTTATATATTGAACAATCAGTTTTTAATGCTTTCGGCATAGGAAAAATTAAATGGTCATTGAAAATAAGTTAATCTCATGTTCCTATAAATTAAAAGATTGACAGGATAGTTTAACAATTATAAAAAACAAAAGATTAAGGAAAAGAATGATCAGTATGAAACTTTCAAAATAAAAATTTATCAAAATTTGTTTTGTTAATAAATTTAATACTCTTATTTATAAAATAATTGCACTATTCTGCAAAAAAAAAGAAATTATTTTTGTTCTTGTCAAACATTTTTACTGATTTTTATAGTTTTAATGGTGCTGAATGAATCTGACAATAGAATTGGCTTAACACCACCAACTTTTGAGAAATGAGGTTTTTGAAGAAAAACGTTTTCTGTTCAAAATATCATTTATTGGCTACACACATTGCTAATTGGCTAATCAGATGCAAATAAATTTGCAAATTATTCCTTTTTAATAATTCTATACATTTAAAAAACAAACACTAATGATATGTTTTCTTTCTTTTATATTCTTTTTCTGAAGTCTCCTGCTGTAGAGACCAACAATAATTTGCTAACATAATCTTGTTCCACCTTCCATTGTACTACTTTTCCATTTTAGAGAGAGTCTAATGGAACTTTTCTCCATGTTCATCAGAAACAGCTCCTAGATTGGCAGGTAAAAAATCTAAATGGGAATAGGAAATGAACCTTGTGTGACATATTGCAACCCAATGTTTGGTAGGACATTACCAACTTCTCCACAATTTCCTCATAGTTGTTAACTTATATATTCCCCAAAAAATCTTGTTCACATTTTTGAATGTATCTTATACTGTCCTTTCTGTTGGGTTAAGTTTTTCCTTGAAACTAGGATTCTTGAAAAGCTGTCTTACTTAGAGACAAAAAATTCCTTCCTTTACTTTCACATCACTGAGATGAAAACTTTTGCTTCAAGTAAGCAAAGCCTTCTCCTTCTTTGTCAATACCTTTCACAAAGTTTTTCATCAAACTGAGCTTGATATGAAAAGGAGAGAAGAGAATTTTAATTTTCTCCATTAGAGCAGGAAAAGCAATATTCTTATGACCTTGTATGTTTGCTGCACAGTTGGGTCACTTTTTTATGAAGTAGCAACAGGTTCTTTCTTGACTATCCCATTCACATAAAAAAAACAGCATAAGTTAAAATATCCTTCTTGTAGATCTGTTAGCATTGTGGCAACTTTGAGGTCAGCACACATATTCCATTTATGATCATTGTATTTTATCTTGTCCAACATTACCTTTGTGTTTTCGTAAGTTTCTTTGAAGTGAACAGCATTAGTGATTGGAACAGATGGATGTTTTGTTGATGGATGCCACTGTTCAACAAAACTTCTTTAAGGCTGAACTTTGATGAGTCAATAGAGAGGTTGAGGCACACGTATTCAGCCCAAAATGCGAATGGCGGACAGATGAGTGCCGCCATCTGGAAATTCTATACAGTTGATAATGGCGTTTGCTACATCTAGAATGGCGAGTAGACGATCAGCTCAAACTTCTTCATTTTTTTTGTATCTGTGGTTAAAATTATGACTTATTTTATTAAAATAATGATTATTTAAGCATTTACGAATAATATTGTAAAGAAACAGACGATTTTAATTCAGGAATTATTTAATTATTCAATTTTTTAGCAAGTGATGTGAAGTGCCTATAGAATTTACATGTATTTGTCTTCATAATAGCTTATCTTAAAGTAGGTTTGTTCTTCCTTGGCATCTTCTACCATCAACAGCATAATACGTTTGTAAATTTTCTAAAACTTAATTTCTTGAGCTGCTTTCAAATTTACATAAGCCACTACTTCCCTCAACAAAAGTATGAGGTAGTCCTATTGTCCGATCGTACAGTAGGGGAGACAACGCTAATTAAAAATAATTATTTAGTGTTATTAAACATCCTATAAATACTTTTAAACAGTTTAATTTGTTTAGTTACCTTTGCTGGTTGATAAGCTGTGGCTCTTTTAATACACAACTTGATTGTCATTTTGGCAAGGTATCTTTAGGGTAAAATTCCTCTTCCAAATCTCTTGTGAAATTTAGAGAGGGGCTAGCACTGGCATTGATTCATAATGGGGCATTGGTTACAATGCAGATGAACAGTTGGGATATTATATCTTGCTGTTTGATTTTGCTGTGAAGTTTTTGATGTCAGTCATGCAAAAGTAACAATCATTGATGTGATTCTGAGATCCTGTCAGACCATAGGGACAGCAAAAGACATTGGTTTTTTGTGTGCCCTTTAATTATTCAGTCAGTGTCCACTTGCACAAATTACAATATATTTTGGGAACCCAGGTTTTGTCTTAATCTCCCACCACTTTACAGCCAAAATAACAATGGTACAATTTCTACACTAGAGGTTTTGGTGATTTTCATTGCACTTTCAAAGTCAGTTCTCCATAACTAGCAGAAACAGCTCAGCTGGTTTTTTCATACATGTGATATGTTGAGTATATATATATGAGAGAGTGTGTGTGTGTGTGTGTGTGTGTGTGTGTGTGTGTGTCTGAGTCCAAGATTGAATTCCTTGGATCTCTGCTGGATCTTATATAGCTGACAGGCCATGTCTCCGCACCTGACACCTGACACTTGGGTGAATGGGGCCCACCTGACAACTGACACCTGTGGTCTACTAAGTTGTAGCACCTGACTTAGGAGGGTCCATTTAAAATGATTCCAGACATTAAGGAAATATGATTTTTCCGGTTTTATTTTTTCCAAACAACAGTAACAGAAAATTTGTCTAAAACAGACATTTTCCTACAAAAAAGTGGTATTTTAAAAAACTGGGTAATAGAAGATTCATATTCAGTACACTAAAATATGAGGATTGTGATGCAGAGCAGTGTTACTTTAAAACTATAGATAAATAAGTGTTTGATTTATGTAAAAAAAATTTATAAATAATTTTAAAATTTAGAAGTTGAAATTCTGTTATCGTTATAAATTCCAAGTTGTTTTACATTTTAAACATTTGGAGCACAATTTGTAAAACTTTTTAAAATTAAGTTTGACTAAACTTAATTTTAATATTAAATAGATGAAAAATATTTGATTTTGAAACAATTTATTGCTGTTTTTTGATGTCAATATATATATATTATATATATATACTTTACATATTAATACATGTAAATTTTACAATTAAGATGTTATTTTGTAAATTCATTGTTCTATAAATTACATTCAGAACTACTACTAACATGCCAAAAGAAGCATTCATTTTATTCTGGATAGTGCCAATAGTTTATGATGATGCTATTACAGTATTTTACTTTTTTCTTGTTACTATATAATCTGTTTATTTTAATTTATATAGAAGAAAAGGTTTTATCTGTTTTATTTTAGCTCTTTTCTTAATGTTTCAAACACAGATAACTGATAGGTTATCTGCACAAAATGATGATGATGATAATTTAAAATCTATTAAAATAATTTTGACAGCTAGAATTGTTATTAAATTTGATTTTCACATTACATTAGTGTGTTTGTTATTTTGTTTATTTGCCTGGTTTGTGGAATAGTGAATCATATCTGGAATATGACAGTACAGCAACTGGCCCATTAGGTGCCTCTACCATTCACTTATGGTGGAGCTCTGTCCAGTGGCGTAGCTATGGGGGCAGCGGGGGTGATCTGCACTGGGTGTCACCCGTTTAGGGATGACACCTGACCGTAAAAAAAATAAAAACTTAAACAAACCATCACAAAGTTTTTCAACGATAAATCACTTAGGCATGAAGCCATTTTAACCAAGTTATCTATATTAATTAAATAATTTAAATTTATTTATTGTGATAATTTATAAATGCACATAAGCTACAAAATAAATAATTACTCCGGATTAAAATATATACAAGGGGCAGTTATGCAATCACTACAGTTTTGTGAATTTTTATACATGGCAGTACTGATGTATGGTTATGATTTATTTTATAAATCTAAACTTATACATCGCAACATTGCATATTCGATATAGCGTTCAAGTTGCTCAAGTGTGAAGATAATACGATTCAATAGTGTTTTATAAAAGAGTTAAAAAGGGTGACACCATGATATCCGCACTGGGTGCCACCCATGCTAGCTACGCTGCTGGCTCTGTCTACACCTAGAAGCAACTTAGTACATGCTAAAGAGCGAATTAAAGACCTCTTTTGTTCAACATCGCAACATATAGAAGCTATTATTTTCAGTTACATTGACTTCACAAAATACTCATTTTTGTGCTAGTACAGCTCTGTAAATTTAATTAGTTATCACTTGTTACATAAGTAATTTATGGAATAAATTTCACTTAAATAGCCCTCGTCTTTTTCGGTATTGCAATTTTCACAAACAAAAGAGTACAGTGGAACCTTGGTATACGACCTTAATCAGTTCCTGATGTTTGGACTTATACCGAATAGGACGTATTCCAAACCAACCTTTCCCATAACAAGTAATGTAAAAATGATTAATCCGTTCTCATGTAAAAAAAACTCCTCTTAATATGGTATATTAATGGAGTTATAAAATAATTGAAACACTGAGCACATTAATAAAAAAGTAAATTTTATTATAGATTTTTAAGGTTATTACAGTAATAATCACAAATAATTGCTTCTGATATGCTGTTGCCAGCACACTGTTCTTCATTTATCCAAAGCAAATGCAATTTCTCAACATGATCTAATGTCTCTGATCTCTGTTTAGAAATTGATTAAATCCCTTTTGCAACGTTAGCAGATTTTATAATGTCTTTATTTTTTACGATTGTCAATATCGTCGTTCTCGGAATACGGTATGCAACAGTTAAATCTCGAACACTCATGCCACCTTCATATTTCTCAACAATCTCTTTTTTCAGTTCCATTGTGATTCTAGTCATTTTTTTAGTTTTCTGTTGGTTTTCATTTGCCTTTTTGCAATTCATGATTAATAAAAATAATAAAGTTTTACTTACAAATTAAAATCAGAAGAAATTTAACAAAGTTATAGACTGTGGCACTGCGAACGTCTAGTCTGGTCTAGTACACCAGTAGTGCTACTCGTTCATAGATGGTGCATATAATTGAATTAAGTCGTTTACTGAACAAAAGTCGTATACCAAGCAAAATTTGTTTTGTCCAAACAGGACATATTCCGAATTGGACATATTCTAAAGCAGACTTATACCGAGGTACCACTGTATTTACATATTTTCTAATAGAACAATACATCAGACATAGGCAAATACAGCTCTTTTTGAGTTACATGCGGCTCTTGCTGAAAGTGTTAATTTCTGTTTTTTATTATTATTTTTACTATTTTATTTTTATATTTTTGTGAAATTATGTTTATTAAAAAAAATTCAATATTTGTTTTATATTATATTTATATTATAAAATAAAATCGCACGCCTTACCATACTATCCACCACGACAGTGCAGAACTGCGGCTCCCATGCATTTCGCAAAATCTACATTTCGGCTCCCACTGAACTCTTGCTTGCCCTCCCCTGCAATACATAATATAATTTTAATAGAATTAGTGTAATTTTTCTAAAGGGTTGAAAACATTAATTGTTGTTTGTAAGTCTTAAGAGTAGCTATATGATTTTATATAAGTATGAAAAATAATTTTAATTGATTAAAAAAGTTAAATTTAGTCAGATGTTAGACTCTAAAGTTTATTAATGAAGGTTTTAATTGTCACTAGATAGTGTTGTAAATGTTTTAAACTTTCAACAAGAAAATTGCTCTTTGCATTGAGAAAGTAAATTCAATAAAATAATAAATTTATAAAATATCCTGTAAGTTTTTTCATGTAAAAATATTAATATGATTCAGCTATAATTTTTTTTAATATATCATATATAATAAATATTTATGCTAAAAATATACTGTAATTTCTTGCCTGTAATTCACAGACAATGCAATAAAAACTGTCTGACTGATGATGCAGATTCCAGGCCTATGCATATAATCTGTGACAATTTTTTATAATAGCAAAAATGGCTGTAAATCAGTTGACTTCTTGCCTTGGCAAAAAATATTTTTATGTAATAAAATTTTATGCAGTTTGTTTTGTTTCTATTTAGGGAGAATACAAAAGACAAAGTCATTCACTTCTATTTGTGAATAGAATGGAATGTCATTTACATGTCTATTGGCTCTCCAATAAACATTTCAAACTAAATATAATTATGTTCGAATCCGAACACAGTTTACCTGACAAGGGCTCATAAATAGTTTGTAAAGGAAATTTAAATACCCCAGTGGTAATGTTTTTATATTTAGTTAAAATAAGAGCTGGGTTAGAATGGATTATTAAATATTTCCAAGTTGTCTTTGTTTAAAAAATGCTGTAAGCTTAGCTTACATAATAAGTAATAGTATCTGTCCCAATACCTCAACCAAGACTTCTTTACTTTGATATGAAGAAAGTTTATTCCAGTTATAGATTCAGTAAAAGGTATAGAGATTCTTACAGGTTATAGAGATATAAAGGATCTTATAAAGGTGCAATTTTATAATATTTTATGAATACAAAAACCTGTGAAAATACCAGGAAGACAACATTTTCAAAGGAATCAAAAATCATATTGAGGGAATATTGCAATGTTTGTGTAAAATGGATATTATTTTTATTTTTTATTAATTAGCTTTAACTTTATTATAATTTTGAGATTCAAATGATAACCCCAAACCCAACAGCCAATTGCAGAGACAACATTTATATGCCAATAACAGTTTAGAGATCATCTAGACCAGAGATTGCCAAACTTTTTTATCGTTGACCCCTTACAACTTTTCAAAACCTCACATCGACCCCCACCAAAAAGTTTGTGTTACAAATAAAAAAATGTTCTTACTATTTTAATACATTTCTTTTAATTTTACATTTATTGTATATATGTTAATAATAATTTTTGTAACTGACAATCAATGAGACGGATAAGCTTGATGATCCTTAGCAAGATTAACTATATTCGGTTCAAAATTTGTAAGTTTCAGTCTTTTCATCGACCCCTGAGGAACTGACTGACAGATTTTATACTTTCATTTTACTGCATTAAAATGAATTGTTTACTTTCTTTCCTAGATTTTAGAATATGGTGACACGGTACTTTGTACTTCAAGCGACTTTAACTTTGAACGCTTCAGAGTTTGAACTATGTATACACTGAAAAAATGCATTTGAACCATAAATGCAAGTCATCTCTTGCTCTTGTGTTACACTTGTATGTTTTCAGTGCTCTTTTTTTCCTTCATTTTTGGTATGTTTGGTTATATATAGTATATTGTGGTTTTTTCATTGATTTTTATCAGTTTCTTCCTGCAAGTTTCTTCCTCCAGTTCCAATTTTTCTTTATCAACATCTTTTGAATGCCTGGACATTGTTTATCCATTAGCTCAAAATTTCCTGAATAAAATTTTTTAAAACACATTTTCATACTTGAAGCTTAGGGTCATCTTTCCCGATGCACATTATGAACCTTTTTTACTGTTTTTATGGCATTATATCGTTTCCAAAATTTATAAAGAGTAGCATGCCATATATGCTTTTTATCTGAAGATATTTTGACTTGATTTTCTTCAAACACAATATGAAGTAAACAGTTTAAAATAAGCTTCTAAACAAAGAATATAATCTTTCATTAGCAATAATGTGTTAAATTGCACAACTATGTTTAGTAACAACAACTGTTTAAAATGGGCAAAAATTTTCTGTTTAACTGAATATAACTTTTACTTATTAACTATGGAATCCACAGAGGGTATGAGGGCAACAAAGTCTAAAAGGAAGGTTGTACTATCGACAATTGAAATTAAAAAGGAACTTATCACAAAGCATGAAAGTGGTACATGTGTGGAAGATTTGATGGTAAGATTCAAGCTTTGAATGAGGGGTTTCACATCCACCAAGAATTGTAAACCCCCTTATACAAGCAAAAACATCAAAGGAACCATACATGTTCATGTGATCCTTTGCAAGATATTCACCTCCAAAGGTAAATTTTTAACGTGTATCAGTATACTTCTTATTCTCCATGCTCCATGTCGTCAAGGCTCTGCATATAGTCGTGCACTTCAGCACCCAAGTGAGGTGAGCCCCAGGCTCCTAAAACTATATATCATCAAGTATTTCACAATCAATCAAATGGGCTGCTTAGTTGCCTGGGCTAAATAGTTAAATGCAATAGTTTTAGCAGAGCAATGCAATTCTTGATCTCACGTGACCTGATTTTGGGGGTTCTTGCAAAGGGTCGCTTTGTAGAGGTATAGTTCCTTTGACTTTTTTGCTTCTATGGGTATGCTCTACAGCTCTGATAAGGTACCAACCGTCTCATTCAGAGCTTGAATTAATCCTATTTGGTGGCCATGTTTAAGATGCTGAAGTTGACAGTGTGCAACCAATAAATGCAATTTTTATTTTATTATACATTATTTATGTATTTTATTTATTGTTTTCAAGTTTTAATTTATTATTAGAGCATGTAATTATCTTATTTTTACATTAAATAATGTGTATTTGCAGTTTTAAATGCATTGAAATGGGTATTGTTCAGGGTCAGGAAATGAATTAATTCACTTTCCATTATTTCTTATGGAAAAAATTGCTTTGGACTTCAAATAATTCAGTTTGAATGACTTCCTGGAATAAATTAAGTTTGAAGTATAAGGCACCACTGTACTTCTTTTAAATGTCCTTAAAATTGCATTATTTCATTTCTGATACTCTAAGAAAGCAAATAAATGATTCACAAATGACTTGCACAAATTATGTGACAAACTTTTTTGTCAATGTAAAATTGCGCCTGTGAGAATAATAGTCAGGAAGTTACAGTAATCACATAAATATAGTAATTCCAAAAGTTCTTTTACAATCCAATAACTTCTAGAGAAATGCAAATTTATAAATAGGAATGCTTATATCTGTTACGGAAATTGATAGTGACAATCTGATAATGAGCATCTTAATAGACTTGATCTAATTTTGTAGAGTTAAGTAATAACTAAATTTTTAATTATTATTAATAGGAAAAAATTTGAATTCTAAAATTATAGAATGAGACCGTTTTAGTTGTACTGTACATGAAACATCTTTGTTTACAATATAAATGAAAGTTCATAATATTAAAACACTTTGGAAGTGAAAGATCCAAGAAATGCTTTTGCAACATTCTCTGAAGTATTCAATAATATTTGTAAAGAGGGAAAAAAAGAATATTGAAGATAATGCATTGTAATTTCAATTTAAATGTCAGACTATCAGTCTTAAATATATATATTATGGATATGATGTAATACAAATATATAAGATGTCTTCATTGTAATTAATGATTGAAGATGGTATGTTATTATTTTAATCTATAAATTATTATTATTATATTTTTAATTGTCTTTGCTAAATTAATTGTAGTGGAATAAACTCAATAGACAATGTAAAATATTATGATTAGTAGCATATTAATACAAATATATACATTGTGTGCAAAGAACTTCACCAACCTAATTACTTTCATTAAAACTAGACAATCTGCTGAACTTAGCTTTATTAGAGTTCAATAATTCACAGATCATCTGGTTTTATTAATACAAATATTTAGAAGTTTTTAAATTAATTTACGGTGCATTTTTACCCTGATCTAGTTTGCTTCTTTTTAGATAACCTGACGGCCTAGATTCCCATTTAGCCATCACATTGATGTTACTCTTACAAGGAGACAGCCAGATGTTGTCCTCTCTGATTCAAACAAAACTTGGCAAGCATATAGCCCTAAACACAAATAGTTGATTGTCCAAATAATAGGACCTAGTTCTCAAGCATTTCCATAGGGCCTCTAAAAATTGAGTGTTCAGCTTATAAGTCTGGAAGTTCCACACATTGTAAGAATGGCAGCAGCCAAGTGGATAAGGTTATAGATGCTGGACGTACATGATATGGGTTCATCCTTTGCAAGTTTCGTTTATTTTAATGTGTTGCATATTTATTTTATTATTTTACCATATTATTAGCATTATTAATTTATTATTACTATTCTTATTTCTCACATAAGCTTCAGATATAGTAGTATTGTTTTATTTGAAGTGTAACAAACATAAGCGCATGATATATCCATAACATTAACAATTAGGATAGCATAATCGCAAAATTTTTCTATTATTTTCATATCAGGGACTTGTCTTTTTTGTCCATGAAGTAACGTCTGATCTTATTTGCTTGTGTTGACAGAGTATGTAACCATGAGCTAAAATATCTGAAAATAAATATGAAGAAATAAAAAATTTTATTTAATGACATACAAGAGTTAAATCTAAATCAGAAACTTCTTTTTTTCTAAACAGGAAATGATGTCACAATTTTTAACCTCATTTTATAAGCTCTAAATGTGAGGAATAAGAATAGTAATAATAATACTAATACAGTAGAGCATCAATTATCCGACTCAATTGGGGACTGGGGTTGGTCGGATAACTGAAAAGTCGGATAACCGAAAAGTATGAAAAAATACATTATTAGTATAGTGTATTAGACCTGGTTTAAATACTAGCCTCCCTTTCAGGGTCGAGCCAGTGCTGCCAGCTAAAACATGCAAAAATTTAACAAAAATAATATTAAAGTAGCCAAGACATAACCAAATATTGTAGCGCCACATCACTAGCAGAAATTTGAATTTGCCGACTAGAACGCAGTCAGTTAACCGATAAGTCGGTTAATCGGGGGTCGGATAATCGATGCTCTACTGTAATATGCTAAAATAATAAAATAACTGTGTTACATATTTTTATTTAAAAAAAAAGAAAAGAAAAAACTGAAATTACCTAGAATTGAGCCCATATCAAGTAGTTCCAGTATCCACAACCTTATCCACTCAGCTACTGCCATTCTTATGATACGAAGAACTTCCAGACTTATAAGCTGAACATTCAATTTTCAGAGGCACGTTTTTCAGAAACGCATGAGAAGTGGACTTATTATTTGGACAAAGAACTATTTGTGTTTAGGGCTACGTGCTCGTCAAGTATCGTTTGAATTGGAGAGGACGATATCTGGCAGTCTCCTTGTTACAGTTATGATCAACATTGTACTAAGTACAACATCTAATTTATTACTTTATATTATCTTATTAAGACACTTGTGTGTACAGAAAAACAATTATATTAGAAAAATACTATTATTATAAAAAGATAACTGTATAGAAGGCAACTAAGACACACAACCTATTATTATTGTTGGTTAAATTTTATGAATAAAAAAGTAATTTGATTATATCTGTACTTCAAAGAAATGTTTTTAGACTTTAATAATAAGATTTTTAGTTTTTCTGATATATCAAAATTAATTATTGTCTTAAATTTCACTTCACCTCTTAAAAGCAGGTTTTCTGATTCAGAAAGATAGTTATTTTAAAATTAGTTACATCATATTGTTATTGATTTTGGTTTTTAGTTAAAATGAATTTAGTGTTTTCTTATTTGAAAATATTACAGTTATGTTTTGTAAGAAGATTACTTTGTGATATATACACTGAAATTCATTTCATCAAAACAAAAGCATTTACATTAAAATGAAAGTAAAATTTTTGCATTAGTTTTGTTTTTCATCTATCTATTTTTGCAGTCTTATTTAATAAAAATAATTATTATTATTTTTATTAAATATCAAATTCAATAATCAAATTCATTGATGATATATGGAAACAAAAACTTTGAATTTTTTAACAAATTGTTCTTGGTATAATAACTAACTTATATGCAGATCTATAGTTGTAAATTCAACAGAAATTATGTAGATTTTTTTATTATTTTTTTTTCCTTCATCATTTAAGATTGGTAAGACTGATAAAGAAGAAGAAGAAAAATTACTTATAAAAAATGCAGATGCTAGCTTGGTTATTTGAAATTTTTTAAAAATATTAAAATTTATTTATTTACTTACCACTATTTAGTATAAAAAACTGACTGAAAGAAGGATGATGATACATTGAGCTAAATGAAGCTATATAGCATTGAGCTATATATTGAGCTAAAATAAAGTCATAATAAAAAACTTGAATTAAATCATTTTTATTTATATAGTAAAAGTAAATGAATGTAATATGTTACATGGCAGTCATTTCTTCTGACATGCCATTTTGGGCATGCTTGCCATCATCCCTGAATATGTTGTTTTTACTATGATATAGTACTATTTACAGTTGACTTTTGTCCTTATTAAAATCTTAATTTTCTATTTTTGTTTAACAAATAATGATTACATAATTAAATGATCACATATTAATTAAATGTTTATTACAAGAAATTGTTATTAATTCAAACTCAGATAGTTCAAAATCCTGTTAGTTTGTAACTGTATTTTTGTCACAGCCGGGAATATAGAGATTTACGCATTAATAAATTTGGTTAGTTCAAAATATGGCTACTTTGAAATTTGAAGTGAAAATTCTGTCCAAACTGTGATATGCATATGTTAATTCATTTGTTTAGATTTAAGTGCTTCCATACTATAAGAGAACAATAGAACAAGAACAACTCTAATCTGGTCAATATGGCATTGCTTTTACAGTAAAGACATTTTCAGGTATCACTTTACATATGAGTACTTTTTTCTCTTATCTCATAAAATAAGGCTGATTTTTGGGATTTCAAGATTGGCATATTTGTAGGCTCTAGGTTACTACATTTGGGCAACTTACTACTTTTTGAGCCACTTTAAAAATAATTTGGGTTACATTTCAAAGAATTTCTACTTTTTATAAAACCTATCTGGTGACCTGTGAGGTTCTTACCGGACATGTGCTGTGTGCTGTTTACCTGTAGTTCATTTATATTATTAATTATTAATTAAATAACATTCTATATATGTAACCATATTTACTCGCATTTAAGACAAGGTTGTTATTAATTTTTCACTGCTTAAAAAACCTAGGTCGTCCTATACATGCGAGCAAAGGATTCTTTGCGTTTTTGCAATAATTTTTGTGAACTGTTTCACATTTTTTACTGGATGCTCGCTCTCTGGTGTTTAAAAACAAAACTATTTTATCTGGATAGTTTGAATCGTTCTCATGTATTGTCAGGAGTAAAGGTGAATATCAATATGAAAAGCAAAGCTTTTTAATTCAATTCCAAATTGAAATTCCAAAATTGGCTCATCAGTGGCAGTTCTGTTCCCTGAACATCAGGAGTTCAATCATGGGTTTGCACTTCGCCAGGACGGGCTGGCCACGTTGAGTTTTCTGGGTTTTCTCCACATCTGTAATGCCTGAGTAGGGATCAGTTTCCCTTAAAAAGACCTCCCTGGAAGGCATGACCCGAGGCATATTGTCCAAGTGTTGTGTTGCTGTAACTTAACAAAGCAAACAAATGAAATTCCAAAATCAAACGGGAGCCCAGTATAAGTTTTAATCTATTTCCACATGAAAACAGATGATTATTTGGAAATCAGAATTCAGACAAACTCGTAAGTGTAATCAAGAGAGAGTGGATTAGACTGTTAAGAATTGGAAAAAAGGTTTCCGATTGCAAAGCTTTACATGAACAAATTATATTGTTGATTTTACAAGATTTTTCCTTAAAGTTTAAAATGCTAGTAATTTTTGTGGGAAAATACATGCATTTGATAATATTTTGTGTGTGATTAAACGAAATAAAATTAGAATTGTGTTAATAAATCTAATTTTCTTTATTTTTATCTTTAAAGTCACACCTCGTCCTATATGCGAGATCATCTTATACCTGAGTAAATACGGTAACTTACATCAGTTACATGACATTTAAAATATTATACAGAAATATGTAAATTTTAGATAATTCAAAACTCTATAAATCAAAGTTTTGATTATTTTGTCCCTTGAATATTGACCTAACAAGGACTTCCTGTATGTATTAACTGCATAATCAAGTGTAAGCCTATCTTATATAAAATGAACGAGTTTAATTTGTAAAGGTGGTTATGTCAGTATCTCCAATTCCACTACCCACTTACAATCCTAAACCCCTCATACAGCCTGATGTAAGTTTAACTAACTCCCTCTTTCTGGGTTGGTAAACCTCACAATCACACAATCACACAATCACAATTTGAATGCCTTGGAGATTCATCTACACTAGAATGGACAACTCAGAGCCCACATTAGTTCTTTGTGTGGTTTGTGTTGCACAAAATGTTTTTAAAATATATATATATATATAAAATAAAATAAAAATTTAAAATATCAACATCAAGTGGTCTGTAGTCATACCAAGAGCCCACTTCATTCTTGTCCAGTTGTTTAACCTAACTTCACTTAACACTTCATGTAGAGTTGTAAAATTTTTAAAACATTTTCTATTATTGTATTTAGTTTTTGGTTTCTTTACAAATTATATACTATTCAATCTATAGCTATTATACCATTCCTTAGCCGAGAAAATGAAATACTGATGTTTACAGTGCTTTTTTCAGTTAATATAGAAAATGTATCAAATGAACTTCAATTGGAGACAATAGATTTGCAAAGTAATTTTGATTTGAAAGATACTTTTGAAGGAAAAATTTGATAGATTTTATAAAACTTTTATCAAAGAAAATCAATTTCCCAACTTAAGGAAGTATGCAACAAAAATTCAATGGTTGTTTTATACAACTTACGTATGTGAACAGTTTTTTCCTGTAATGAATTTAGTAAAGAGTAAAACAAGGAATCAGCTAACAGACTTGCATCTCAAAAATAATTTAAAACTAGCAGTGATTAATATTCAAATAAATATTTCAGATATATTACATTCACATTAGTTCCAGAAGTCACATTAATTGTACCTTTGTTAATTTATAATCATATATAACTAAATAATTGTGATTTACCTGCATTTTGTTTGTTTTCTTTTTTCTCTGGTGTGTGGCCTGCATCAGTTTGAAAGTTTTAAATATGACCCTTATGTAGAAAAAGGTTTCCCATCCTTGATCTATATATTCTATTCTAGAATGCTACTGTTAGAAAGAATTGATTTTGAAAGAACTATCTTAAGGTCTTAGAGGTAGGCTAAAAACATTTATAACAAATATCTTGCTTATGTTGGTGTATTTTATTTTGAGTGAGCACTCACATTCAAATAAATGTATTCCATTTTGTCAATAAAAATATTAATCAATTAAAATCATTATTGTGCTCTACGTATTACAGATTGACCCTTTTTCAGACACTGTCACATCCCGTATGTCCATGCACAGTGATTGCTTTCTTGGCATATGTCATATGCTTAGTATGAAAAATGCTCTAGAAATTTTTATTTTATTGTCAGTGATATTAAAATAAACATACAACATCATAAACATTAAAATAAATATATAACATTAAAAAAGTGAAATAAATGTTGTTATGTTTATTTTACTATTTCTTCAATAGATGGCTTTAAGTTACAGAAATCATTTAGCTGATTTTTGTGGGACAATTTAGTTTTGTTTTGCAATCTGAAAGCATCTCTAACTTGTTTCTGATAGTTTTTCTTTCAAATAAATTAGAGTTTGTGGGAAGTTATAATTTTATAAATTGTTGATAGATTATAATATTGACTGTTTTAGTGATTTAGAAAAAAGTGAAGTTCACTTAACTCAATCTCATTTACTACCTGGAAAATGTGAACTTCACTTATAACTAATTCAGGTAGTGATTGAGAAAAGGGAAAAATTATCTATTGGTATTAGTGATAGTGAATCATCAGAATCTTCTGATGATTGTGATATCGAGGCTGCCAGGAAATGGGTTGAAGAAAACACAGTAAATAATGTTTCTCTATAAGCACCTCTGAAAGCAATTCTTGTAAAATTGTTGTTTCCTTTAGCTGTAGTGAAACTCCTGGAATTCTTACTTTTAGTAGGGATGATGTACTTCAGTTTTTTGAGTATTTTTTTGATGATTCTATGGAAGAAATGATTGCCAAGGAAATTAATAAGTATATAGAGCAGGGTACTCATACTGAGGCTGCTAAAAAATCATTGAGAACTAACAAATGACTCAAAAGAGTAGAAAATTTTAAAGTGTGGCAGGTGGTACCGAATGGCATATCGCTACTTTTGGAAGAAAACCAGCATAACTCAAAAAAGTGCAATTTTTCGGTTATGTCAATCAAAACAAAAATGTAGTAAATTTTTATGTGGAAGAGTGTCACAAAAGTAACTTGTGTATTCCCCCACTAGGGAGCAGTTATGTCAGTGTTGAATTATCAAAACCTACTCTAAAATTTACTACATTTTCATTTTGATTATAACATAACCGAAAAATCACACTTTTTTGAGTTATGCTGGTTTTCTTCCAAAGTAGATATATATACTTGTGATAAAAAAATATTGGGGATGCATCATTTAAACCAGGGATGGCACCCCGCAGCCTGTACTAATAATTTTTGTGGCCACATCGCATAAAATTTGAATAAATATATCAATTTCCCAGCTTAAGAAAGTATGCAGCAAAAATTCAAATGTTATTTTCTACAACTTATGTATGTGAATAGTTTTTCTGCAATGAATTTAGTAAAAATTAAAACAAGAAACCGGCTAACAGACACATCAAAACTAATTTAAAACTAGCAGTAACTAATATTTAACCAAATATTTCCGTTATATTACATTTACGGAAGCTAAATTAAGTATAGCTATGCTAATTTATAATTATATATGAATAAATAATTGTGATTTACTGGCATTTTTTCCCTCTTTTCTCTTGTACGCAGCCCATGTTAGTTTAAAAGTTTTGGAATACGGCTTTTGTTGTGCTACAGTTTTGTCTTACATAGAAAAAGGTTGCCTATCCTTGATTTAAACTGTGTGATGCAAGAGGACACTGTCATCATTTTTTCATCGTTTGGTACAACTTTCATTGACATCCAGCAGCAATCTGTACCTCACATGTTTTTGTGCCAGCAATTTTTCAAAATGTAAAGTATAATTGAGCAAGGAATGTGCATTAAATTTTGTTTTCACAATGGAATTATTGCTACAAAAATGTTGAAAATATTGTAAAAGCCTTTGGTGATGATAGTCTATCAAAAATAAGAGTTTTCAAGTGGTACAAGATGTTCAAGGAATGCAGAGAATGTGTCAAAGATGAACCATGCTTTGGTAAACTGTCCATTTTAACTGATGAAAAACATGTTGCTCAAGACAGAGATTTGGTGCTCAATTATCATCATTTAACAATTAGGAATATTGTTGAACATGTTCTGGTATCATTTGGATCTTGTTAAGAAATTTTAAAAAGATCATTTGGGCTTGCAACTTGTCACTTCTTGAGTTGTCCCAAAAACATTGAGTTTTTTTCAAGAACATGTTCAAATGGCTGAGGAAATGTTTTCTCAAGGTGAATCATTCTTAAAATGTATCATTTTGGTTGATGAAACATGGATATAAGATTGTCGGGCTGTTTTGACACCAAAACAGCACGACAATCATGTAAATAGTGCTCAAAAGATGAAGAAAAACTAAAAAGACCACATCAAAGTCAGTCAAAAATCAAAGTCATGTTCACTGTTTTCTTCAATTGTCCTGGTGTTGTGTGTGTTGAAATCCTTCTGTCTGGCTAAACAAAGATTATTATTTGAGAATTTTGTGTCATTTGTGTGAAGCTATTTTCAGAAAACAACCTAATTTGTGGCAAGAAAACTCATGGATTTTGTGTCATGATGATGCACCTGCTCACAACACTCTTGTTGTTTGTGAATTTCTTGCCAAAAGTTTAACAAATACAGTTCCACAAGCTCTATATTCACCTGATATGGCACTGTGACTTTTTCCTGTTTTTTTGACTAAAATTTCTGTTTTGTAATCATGGTTTGTATTGATTAATGCCATAAAACAAAATTCACTGAGTTCTGAAGGGGTTTTACAAAAAACAATTTTAAAGCATGTTTTGAGGACTGGAAAAAGCATAAGTGCATTGCAGTGAGAGGGGATTACTTGGAACAGGATGAAAATTATCTTAATAATAAACCAAACAGTTGCTATATTGAATCTGGGCTACTTTACCACTATTATTAATAATTAAATTCTAAGTAATTTAGTATTAAAGATAGGTATTAGGTGCTGTCTTTTATTAAATTTAATATTTATTAAATAATTTTGAATATTCTGGAAGAAAAGAATTGGCCTGGAGTGGGATTCGAACCTGCAACTCCTGCTTAATGTGCAGATGAATTGCCTGTTATGCTACCTGGACTGCTGTCTGACCTTTTGCTATCAGACATATTTAATTTATATATAACAATCCATGATTACTTATGGTGCTTACTAGAGATGACTGCTATGACCATGGCCTATAATCACACAGATGTTTATAGATGTATATATACCATATTAGGATAAAGCAATAGCTGGCTGAGTGCCATAGTGGGTGATAGCAGGATTTGCTTAAAAGCAAGATATTCTTATACACTGGTAAAACCCTACACATTTTGGTGTAAAATAGTTTGGCTTAAAAGTTGCATATTGGCAAGATTTTCTTACTAGAAAGCTATTTTTGCACACCACTTTTAGTTTACCTATTAACAAGTTTTGACAATGACTACTTTCCTATCTCTCTTCCATCATCTTACAAACTGGGTTACATGTCCTGTGCATGCTGTTCTGTCTAGTAAGGACAGCTAGTACAAAACTTTATATCACTAAGTGTAATCTAAATTATTTTCATTCCCATTAGTTTTTTTTTTATTTCTGCCTGTGGATACTGTTTTATCATACCCATTGCCACCAGATCCATAATGGTGGCAGCAGATGGTGAGGGATAGGGTTTGACATATCCAGAATGGACCACCCCTGAAAAATTTCTGTTTTTGTTTTTCAACTCAGGTCTGGATTTACTCCTGGATCTCCAGATTAGTAGGCTGACACCTTAACTAGTTTGTCCATCCTGCTATCTTATCATCATCAGAGGAAGGAAGAAATTTTTCCGATTTCAAATTTATTATCTGGAAGTTGGTAACTCTGGGGATAATACAATTTTAAAATAGCATATTCATATCAGTGCTGTCTATATAACAGGTTGACTGCAAAATATGAACTAAATTGTTGTTGGAAATCTGTTAGTTTAGCAGCCATTCCTAACCTTTTTTAATCATGAACTTTTCTAAACTTTTATGGTTCTCTTCTCATTTTTTCTGTTACCATATTATTATGATTTCCATGAACATATTGAACCAATGTATATCCACTAAAATACATATCTTTTGTCCATATCTATCAAATGTAGACATATTTTCTAATTTCTTAATGGTTTACAGATAAAGTTGAAAAAATAATAAGCAATGATGAAAGCTTAAATATATATTTTTTTAATTTTTATACTTGCATACAATGCCAAATATAGGATATGAGAAATATTTTTATTTTTATGAGAGTAATTTAGGAAAAAAATAAAGATATTATTAAACATTGGGTAAATAAAAGATGAATAAAAAACTTTTAATATTGTTTTTTATGTAATATCTATTGTGAAGTAAACTGCACTGGTTGACTTAAATACTTATGTACTAATGGTGTTTGATATTCTATGCACGGAAAGCTAGAACTTCTTTAAATAAGTTTTACAAAACCTTTCACTCTTTATCTAGCAGTTTCTTTAATTGATTAGATAAGAGAACAAATGCTTTCAGCTATTTTGAATGACCTTCTTCAGGTTCTATAACATTGGAACATCAGTTAACACATATTCAAAGTTCGTTTCATTCTTATGACGTCATTGTTTTTACAAAAAATTTCTTTTAAATTACAATCATTGAATAAATACGGAAATAGATAAAGTTTTTTTAAAACACGATTAATTAATAAATATGTAAATGGATAGCAAATTACAGTTCAATTAAAGAAACTGCTAGAAAAAGAGTGAAAGATTTGGTAAAACATGTTTGATATTATTGAATACTCAACTATTGATACAATATTTTCCAATATCAAAGGCAGGAAAATGAATACTGGCCTATATCATTATCTAAGTTCTATATTAGAAATATTGAGAATCATCAAAATTTACAAAGTTAATTAAGGTAATTCAAGTATTTCATTCAAATTATTTTTATGTATTTGTCATTATATTTTGATTTAACTAGTTTTACTTTAGGTATTATGTTAGCTTTACATCTTTTTTGGGATCATGCTTTTTTTCTTCTTAAAATTTCAAAATTTTTTACTCCAATAATTGCTCACTAAAAATGAACAATATCACCCTAGTCGGCTTTATTACAGGAAATCGGGTATTAAAAATAAACTTACAATTAAAACAAGAAATTCATGGAGAGAAATGAAGTATAATCAGTAAATAATAATAAACTGATCAAACAACAAAGGAAGCAACATGAATAAAGAGGTTTAAAAATTTTTAAATCCAAGGATGAAGTACACATATATATTTTTAATTTCCACAACAACACCTTATCTCACTGAGAATTATTTATTAACTTCAACAAACATTTTCAATCTGTTCTATAGGCCATCTTTAGGTTTTTAAAAATTCATGGAACATTGATAACTGTTCCTTTTTGAATAGAACAGTTAAGAATTCATTTGAAATACAAAATTCTTTAGAATAATGAGCTATTTGAATCCAAAGAAAACATTACAGTAATATAAACAGAGTTTATATAAAATTTAAAATAATAAAATATGATACAATAAAAAAAAAAATTACATTCTTGATTATTTGGGCATTATCCACTATTCTCCAATAAGTTCATTTCAACCATATATTTCCATGCTGTGGGTAACACTGTGGTATCCTTACAGTTCATATAAGGTTACTACTATAAATGTCAACTTTTTCCAAATTCATCCCTAAATTGGATTTGGAGAAAGAGTACATAGAGATCACAAACAAAAACCTTAATAAACATCTTAAAGAACACACACAATATTGGAAAAGGGCAGTATTGTACAGCTTTGTCTAGAAGGGTGCAATACAAAGGATCAGTGGTAGAATGGGAGGGAGCTAGCATTATAAAACTGGTATACTCACCAACATTTGTAATATTTTGATCTATATATGTATCTTTGTATTTTAATCATTTATAATTTTAAAACCACACTGATTCCATATGAATAATTAAAAATTTTTGACCTTCGTGGAATGTTCCGTTTTTGAAAGTTTTGTAAGTTATTCGATTTATAGAAAGGGGCTTTTACCTGACAAAGATTCCTAAATGTAGCTGAAAACGTTTTTGTTTATATTAAGATTCAAATGCTGGAGTAAGTATAAGTAGTGTGTTTTTGCTATTAATTTTTGCATTAATATTTGTTCTGTAATACCCTTAAGTTTAGATATAGAAAATTTAACAATGATTTGAAAATGACAATTTTTTTAACTTATATTTTTAACTTGATTGTTGTGGATAATAAAATCATTTATTTACCAATTAAAAAATATATGATATCAGTTAGAAAGAAACAAATGAATTCATCATATGAGATTATTATTGATAAATTCACAAGGAAGTTTTAACTTTTAATATAGGTTTTGACAAATTTTTCATGTGTTAATTTTTTATGTATAACAAGTTATTTGGTTTATATTAAATATTACTGAAATTAATTTTATGAATATAACAGCATACAGAGATATGTAGTTTAATTACAAATCCAAAAACAAAAATGCTAACAAACATTTAAGGAGCTTGAAAAATATTTATTGAGATAAAAAGTTTTTCAAGCTGATTCATATCTCATTTTCAGATTAACACCAAAATATATTAAATGATAATATTCTAATAAATTTAAAAATTGATGTCATCTAAATATACCACTATTATGTGCTTCCAATACCCAGATAGTATATTGAAAGCACAAATAGGTTATTCAGCAAGAAATTAAAACTAAACAAAGACAATCATCTGAAACCAGCACATATTAACTCAAAATAGTACTTTTACTAACATTTTCGTCTGAAACAGGGATCTTCAGGTACAATATATATAATGCAGAACTAAATAAGCAAGTTTGTTTCGTTCCTCATTATATGTATTGTACATGAAGATATCTGTTACAAACAGATGAAAACATTAGTAAATGTACAGTACTATTATAAATAATGAGTTAATTTATGTTGGTTTCAGTGTTTGCCTTCATTTACACGAGATATTCCAGTTTTGGAGCATAATTGAGATATTAAAAGAGCATAAAAGACTATCAAACAGGAATTGGAATATGGTTTTGGTAGAGCAGTCGATTCTGAACAAGAAACAGTTGCCAAATGGAAACAGGCAGATATATTGTTTTTATCAGATTTAAAAAACATTTCTTTTAAAAACAGCAGATCAAACCCAAGAACTAATATTAATCAGTATGAATAAGAAATATGAAAAAAATGATTTAGACCCTAGATCTGATTATTGATGTCAAAAAACACTCACCAAACTAGAAAATCTAGCAGTATAACATTGATTTAATAAAAACAAATGTTTTCAACAAACTCACATTTGAAGATATATCGATGTTTTCACATGTGAAAAGTGATAATGTTATAATTTTACTTTCATGCCACATTATAATGTGGAAAGTTAAATATTATTGATTTAATGTTTATTTTCTTTACACCCAAAAAAACTTAATAGTTAAAATTATTTATAGTATTTTCCAGAATGAGAATTGAGCTGATGTACTGGATCTTAAATGTGTATCACTCTTCTGCCTTAACTAAAAAATTTGAACTGTTTTTTTTTATCATCATAATCTAATATTTTTTTGCAAAAATTGGAAATTTTGAATAGATTATAACAGTTTAAATATACAATTTTCTAATATATGTTATATATAATGTTCTATATAATGAACATGGAACTATTTTCCTTTGTGTATTGTTTGTAGATTAATGAACATTGGTTCCATTCTTATTCTAGGAAAGATTACAGTTTATTTTATTTATATTTTATGTTATCGGTAGCCTATGCCAAATAAATAATTATTTTATTATTTTACATTTAATTTTCTCATTAAAATTTATGTTATTTAGCTGATATGAATTTTAAAACTTATTAGAATGTCTTATAGAATGATTAGAATTTAAAACTGCACCATTTGATATATTTTGCTCTTTGAACTTTTTTGTTTGGACCTGAAGGTGAAATATGAATCATTATGAAAAATGTATTATCACAATAAACAATGAATCCTTAAATGTTTTTTTTTCCTGTTTTCGATTTGCTGTAGCAAATCGAAAACAGGAAAAAAAACTTCCTACTTGTTTCCTACTAAAGTCAATACAGTGAAATTCCATTAACCCAGCATCGTTGAAACCAACGTGGTGCTGGATTATTGAATATGCCACCTTATTAGATGGTGGAAGTTTTTTCAATCTCCTGGACACAATTTTACATATCTTTGCATGTAAAACTGTAAAAATCTATCTTTTATGATTGTTTAACATGCCATTTCAATTTTTCCAGGCTATTCCTATTCTTCATTGGCTTAAAACAAGAACACTATTCTTACTATGTGCTTTGTACACTTTTATTGCATATAAATATAGATATACTTTAATTATCAAAATACATGAACTATAATGTACTGTAACTGTTTCTGTGATAATTATTGATTTCAAATGTACTAAATATTTCTGCTTCTCGTATGAAACCTGTGCACTAATGTCTTTGGAAAACTTTTTAGAAAAATCTAACTGATTTTACTTAGCACATCATCATGTCATCTTGGTCTTCCTCTGTTTCCATAACCTTTATATCGGAAGTTGTCGACGATGACGGTAAAGCACCTCAATAACCCCAATGATGAGGTCAACATGCCAGTTTATTGGATTTTCTGGCTTACAGATGTTGGGTTAACAGAATTTCACTGTTCACCAGTCTTAACAAAAAATATTAAGATTAAAATTTAATGTACAGTAAATATAAAACAACTCCTACAATATTAAGTGTTTAATAGAATAAAATATTTTGTATTTCTTAGTTATTAAACTAATCTATTATAAACAAGTGATGTAAAAATATAAAATAAATCTTGAACTTCGAAATTTAAGATTGTTCTTAAACAAATTCTTACAACAACTGCATATTTATCCAATAAAAATTATATGACCTAATAAATTATTTACTCAAAAAGTACTGAGTATTTTTGATTAAATCAAATCACATTACATAGCATCAATACATTTTAAGAAATAATCTATATTAAATATTAGCTTAATCTACTGCTATTGACATCTTACTCAACAGACCAGAAATGTGGATTTATAATGTTTGTGTAATTAGAAATATTACATCAGTATTTCTAATTACACAAACATTGTTTAATTAATAATTTTTTTAAATTTTGAATTAATTTTGTTGTAATGCTTTATTAATAAAGTAAATAAATGTTCATAATGTTGATCAGAAACTCCATGATTTCATTGAAAAAATAAATACCTGTAAATAACTTAATAGAAATACATTTGTTTCAATTAAGAAAAATGAAATTATTTCGTAAACTAATAATGTTTTAGCTGTTATGAATTCTTCACAATTTTTTGAGTTTTATTTTAATAAATAAAATAATGGTTTGAAAAACTGATAATTTTACATTAACTGAAAGCCATATTTAAATTTAAATATTGTGAATGAAATGAAAACAAAATAATAATTATAATATTTAATTTAGTTATCTGTAAATTTCTTTTTTATATACAGTGGACCCCCGATATAACACACATGTCGGGTGGGAAACAACACCCGTGTTACACCGCACCACTCGGTGTAACACAGTTCATCTCTTTACTTTAGCAATAATGTCAAGTTTTTCTTTCACACTGTAAGCTTTTCTTTTACTCATCATGCATACAATAATTAAACACTATTCAAAATACATTCAGGAACGCAATACATACACAATTACTTAATACGCAGTAACAATAAAATGCACTACTCACTAACGCCGCACGGACCTGTATAAATGTGTTTGAGCTTATCGTGTCGCAAACATCGCCCGCACTATAACCAAGTACGCAGTATAGCGAGCAGTGCTATAACGAAGGTCCACTGTATTAAAAAATATACTCTTAATAAATGAAAATTTTAGATATATATATGAAATTTTTATTTTCATAACTTTTTCTGATATTAAGCATTTATAAAATTTTTTAAGCCATTTATTTTAAGTTAATTAATATGATTTACATTTTGCAATTAATAATAATATACATTACATTACAGGAATTGGGCAATATCATATGACATTGAGAGAGAGAAGGAATGTTTTTGAAAAAACAAGAAAAGTTTTGTTTTATTGTCATTTATGTAATGCCAGATACACAGATAGGAGCAATTTAAGGAGACATCAAAGAATAACACATGAGAATTGGCACAAACTTTATAATTGTGTTGTGTGTGGAAAATATTTTAATAGAAAAGACAATTTGAAAGTTCATGAAAGTAATGTTCATAATATATAAAAGTTTTTAAAAGTGAAGAATAAATGAAAATTATTTTTATTTTTAATCTTTAAATTGACATTTTAGTGCAGTTTCATCAGTAAAAATTAAATAAATGTAAATATTTTAACAGCTCTTCTGCTTCATATCTTTTTCGTATTTAGTCATATTGATACGTCGTGATAATATTTATTCAAAAAACATTGTTATTGAATGAAAAAAATATCTAATAGCTATGTTCAGGATATTTGTGAACAGTAGAATAATAAATATGATAACAGAATGAAAATATTTTATATAAACTTCTATATTTATATTGCAATGTATTCTTTCTTAGATTTATCTGAAATTTGTTAAGGCAATATTTCCAAACCAATAGACCATGATAACTGTAGTGATTAAATAACTATATTTTTGTGTAATATTTTAAAGTTCTTAAAGAAAATTGTTAATTAAAACATGTTGGGAATTATTATGTGAAAATAAAATTTTTGAAGTGTTCTTGTTTTAGTTACAATTTTAATATATAAATTTACTATTCAGACATTTTCTTTCATTAATGAACTAACTCTATCCTCCCCTATCTTCCTGTCAGGTCTTGGTGTTTATCAGGGCTCTCCATCATTTCTTCCCAATTAACCATTCTATTTCCCATTTTTGTAGATCTTGCTTGATCTTTTGTCTTTGTGCTTTTTCTTCAATATTATTAATGTACTGTACAGTACTAATACAAATTTTAAGGAATTTTAATTGTTAATAAACAAATAACAATATACAGTTTCAGTGTTACAAATATTTTTCACATATTTGGAGGTTTCTGTTTGTATGCTGCTCAAAGAAAAATATTTGTTACTCTGTTATTGTATTAATTAATGCTTTTTATGAATTATTTTTTAAATTTGCAACTCCCGAAAACAATTATGATCCAAAACTAGAATATCTCATGTAAAAGAAGACAAACACCTGAAACCAGCACATATTAATTCAAAATAGTACTTTTACTGATGTTTTTGTCTGTTACAAATGACAGACTGGAGAAAAGTTCTCATCTGAAAATCTTATTCAACTGAACAAGTAAGAGAAAGAGAGATCTAAAATCTGCTGAGTGCCTAGAAGTGGTTTGCCTCATACAGAAAGGCTTTCCTTATCTACTTACTGTAGATAAGAAAATACATCTTTTGATTCCTAGCAGTAATTTAAATTACTATCTATTGATTCTGCTCACTAATTAATAAATAACACCAACAAAACCTTCAAAATATACCAACAAATATAATTTAATATACATATGTTATGACAAACATTTTTGATCCCAATAGGATCTGCATCAGGTCAAAAATGTTTGATAGAATTAAAATGCTAAACAATCGAATTTAAATATTTTAATAGTGGATGGCGGACAACAACAACGCGATTTTAAAGGCTGATAAGTATAGAACTTTAATATTATTGAAAAAGACTACATACAGGAGGATGTTGAACAAATACATTATTGACACAGAATGTGAATTAATCAGTGCAGGGTATACAGACAGCTTACAAACATGGGTCATCAAATTCACACATTCCCCCTCGCCAGAAAACTAAATTCGAAATGTGCAGTGATATGCCTCCTCGATGTCTCTTGGTTGTTTGCTTTTGCTAAAATGCATAAAACAGGTACCTCAGGACCAATTGTCAACAAAGCCAGATCACCCACCAGATATTTAGAAAATGAGGTACACCATCTATTAATATCACATTTAAAAAATTATAAATATACAATTCAAAATGTGAAAAATCTTCTAGTAGAATTACAAAACATTGGATTAACTAATAATGAAAACATCACAGTTTTAGATTTTGTATCCTTATATCCATCTATTAAATTAGAGCCTTGCTTCTGTGCCTTATGGGATTGGTTATTCCAGATGGTTAAAAGCTCTGTGCACCACCATCAAATTTTAGAATTAGTGCATATGTTATGCCACACTTCATGTTTTCAATATGATAACAAAATTTACTTACAAAACAGGGAGTACCTATGGGCAGCCCCCTACCAGGTGACCTATGTGAATTAGTGATATGCAACATAGAACATAAAATTCTACCATTGTTCCTTCCTGAGATAATCACACATAAGAGATATATTGATGACATCTTGACTATTTTGAGATCTGAACCAAATATTAACAACTTCATACAATGCATGAATACTAACCCTTATGGTCTTACACTTAACCTCAAACAATTCAATGACAAATACACCCACTTCCTAGACCTGAACATCTACTTTAAAAATGGCCAGATTGAAACATTTACAATAAACCAGGGCACCACTCATTATTCATACTGGCAGCCTCAAATAATTCCTATACATACAAAATAGCAGCATTTAGAGCCCTTACAAAAAGAGCATTCATGCACTGCGCAAACATAGTTAACACATTGAAAGACTTAAAACATATTGAAAAAAATAGCAACAGTGCACAGTTACCCTAGAACAGTGTGCAAGGTTTAGCAGAGAATTATATTAAAAGAATGAATGATCACACCACTTCCAATCTTAACAAGGGCAATATTATAGTCCAGCTTATGAGAAATTGAAAAAAGATATAAAGAATGAAGAAACTAGAGGGAAGGGGAAATAAAGTGAGATAGGAGAGAGGGAAAGGGAATAACCATGGGACCCATGAGGTGTCAGCAACATATTTATTAAAAATGTAGACAAAGTACAAAGTTACAAATATAAAATAGTAGAAGGTTGTTACAAACAATGTACAATGACATTAACTACAGCAGGCTAGTCTCATTAGATGCACCCTTCACACCAATCAAATCAAAATTTTAGGTCTTGAAATTTTTAAAGCCGAACTAAAGGGGGAGAGCATCAATTTTGAGGAGGCGGCGAACATCTCACATGCATTTATTAATTCAGGAACAACGATTAATTTTTATTTTAATTTTAACACCTATGTGTGTTTTTTTTATATACTTATTCTAATATTTACTGTTCCGATGATTTTAAAATATTTAAATTTGATCATTTAGCATTATAATTCTATCAAACATTTTTGACCTGATGCATGTCCTATTGGGATCAAAAATGTTTGTCATAACATATTTATATTAAATTATATTTGCTGAAATATTTTGAGGATTTTGTTGGTGTTATTTACTAGCTTTGGGAAGATTTAGAACTCACTAATTAATAGAATCGTTCATCTTATTTTGAATCTTCAGCTCTTCTCTAGCATCACCATTTTCTTCATGTTGTCAATTTCTAAAATTTGCAATTTGGAAATTTTCTAATAAGTAAGTTTTCAACAGAAATATTGGAATATTCAGGATGTTTCAAAAAGGACACAATCCTATTTTGTACTTAAATACAGAAATAAAAGTTTGTGTATAAAAGTTTAACAAAAGATAAATTACTGTTTACCTTTATAACAGATGTTGAAAAGGGCTTCCTCTATCCTGGAAACAAATTTGTATCCGTTTCAAAACATTTGCAGCCACTTTCTATAATGTTTAATCGCTTATGTTTGAAATCACTCACTCAATGTTTACCATCAAATCCTCAAGTGTGTGAGGATTGTTTTTAAACATTGTTCTTTTCAGATATCACCAAAGGTAAAAATCAGAAAATGTAAGATTTGGGAATTTTGGGGGGCCATGAATTTGTTGAAATCAAATGATCAAAAAATTCACACAACATGATGCTCGAGAATTTTCATTGTTCCATATTCAATAGTTTTGATTGTTTACATAACCATCCAAGTGGAGCCAAGCTTTCTCATTGAAATAAACACAATCCAATATCTAAATTCCATTTTCATCAACAATAGAATGAAACTAATGACAGTAACATAGTAACCACATTCTTCACAGTCTGGTTCCTTCAGTCCATGAATGACACCAACACATTAGGGATGCAGTTTTAACTTCTTTGTAGTCCTGAAAAGAGTTGTCAGTGATACCCCAATCTATGAAGAAATATCTTTTCACTGTATGAGTATCACTGACGACTCTTTTCTCATATTTTTCTCAGAGATTTTCTGGATGAGCATGTTAAATGCCGAGCAACACATCAAGAATGTTGGCATTTAACTATGATGACTGGCCTGAGCTCTTTTGGTCCTGTACAGACCAAGTGTCTTGAAATTTCTCAGTCAAATAACATATTGTTATGAACTGCAGTCTAAGGAGACTTCAAACAAAACTCTTCTCTCACATGTTTGTATACAAAATGAGACTCAACAATAAATACATGTTCTTCTTTAGAAAACAACATATCTAACAGAATGCAATGGAATGACTGCTTAAGTGAGACTAGTGCATGGCAACATTATTTCAATGGTTAGAGGCTGTTAACATTGAGTGCAGTGTTACCCATCTGCCTAAAACGATGATTAAAATTAACTGCATGTTAAATTTTATTGTTGTATCTTTTGTGTTGCATCCTTTTTTAAATATCTTATATAAATTTGAACAATAGACATTGTGTTAATTTTTCTAATATCTTTTGGAAAAACTTTTAAGCAATTGAATCACATTCAAAATGACTATAATAGAATTGCATAAAGATTATTAAGGAAATGCAATTCAAAATTAAAAAGTTAAGCGAAAATTAATCTTAAAGCTTATTTTCCAGAGTGTATATTTTACTCAAATTTTATAAGATAAATCTGATGGAGACTTACAATAGCAAAATAGAAAATGGATAAAGTATTGAAATAATAAAATTAAATTTTTTTTATAAAAGCAAATTATATTTGCATTGAATTTTTTTTTTTATTATAATATTTATTTTGACCACATTTGTAATGACCACTTTCAAATTATATTTATTTTGAAAGTGGTCATTACAAAATCCTACCAAGATAAAATCCTACTGGATAATATCTCACAGAAAAATTCTTATAACAAAATCCTATCATCCTAGTTTTATATCAAAGGAAAAAATATACATTAAATATAAACTATCATTAGAATAAGGTTTTTTTTTTAGTGTTTATTAGTAAACATGTTTATGTTTGTGTTATAAAGGCAGGTTTATGCAGAAATCATTGGTTATATAAAAATGGAAAAAAGAAATTAGTTATAACTCTTATTTCTAATTTATTCAAAAATGATCAAATGAGAACATGTGTGGCTGTCAGCCATAATATTATATTTGTATAGTTATTATTTTAAGTTAGGCTTAGTATTTTCTTTGTTCTATTGTTTTAACTTTTCTAGAATTTTCCTCTCTAATCCTTTTTCCCTTGGATGAGATTACCGATTCTAAGAAATGGCAAAGAGAACAAAGGAGAAACAAGGCCCGATGGGCTAAGAGAACCGGGAAGAGTTAAGTTTGGGCTCAGATTCCGGTGAGTGAGGACAGAAAAAGGTAGTGCTCCAGATCAGAGATCAGACGATTGGAGGCTATATGGAGCCGTTTAATCGAAAACGAATATCCAGAAAAGAACTTTGAAAGAAATAAAGAAATATTGTGAGAATACCATATGAAAAGATGTTCAGGAACGACAATAAGATGATGGTCCAAGAAAGACTTCAGGATGGTAACCCACCCAAGATTACGAGGCCAAGGAATCCTGGGTATTTCTGTCTTCCCCTCTTACTATCCTTAATCATCTATTTTTCCTTTCTTTCTTTAGTTATAAGTAGAATAAGTAGTAGTTATAAGTCACCCTGTGCATATTTGTCATGTTTTGTTAGACCTGTTGCCCGGGAGATAAGATCCACCGCCTGTGTGTACATAAATCATTGTTTTGTTCATTGGGATCATATTAAGAACCTGTTTGAAGCAAAAACAAAATACTTTGTGTTAATCTTCTTAACATGTATTTTCTGTATTATTCTGTTTGTGGAGTCACATACTTGTCACATCGAACATCACACATGTTTATAGATATTCATGGGGTCCCTTTTGGATATTGATTGATCATTGTTAGACATACAATGTGGGTGATGTAAACTTGTGCAAAATTCTGCATAATATTGATGTAGAGTCATTAGTGAGATGCTTGGTAAAGGGCAAAGTTATTTTAAATATTAAGCATGTTATTTTTTGTGGAAGGAGAAAAAAAACTATTGACAGATTGTCACAAACACATACTTGCTTTAGTGTTAAGTGGTACTAGTATAATTTCTCATTCTTCCTATTATCCAAACCTTTGTTAAGCAGTTTGTAAAATGGAGTATATGTTTCCCATAAATATCATTTAAAAAGTATTGTGTCTTTATGTCTTTGCTTCACAGAATGGTTTTTGTGTCTTTAAACTTGGAACTGTGAAAATTTCATTTCACATTTTTCAGATAATACTCTGACATCCTCCATATCAAACATTGGTAGATTGACAAAGAGAATGGGGTTTTTTTTGTTGCGTAATGGAAAGAAGGCATTAAGAAACTCAGAGAATTTTGAAGAAAAGAAAAATAGGATCAGAATGAATCTAATGAGTCATGTGTTGGGAAAATTGGCAAACATAATACTTCAGAAGCATTGGTATAACTCAATCATCAGAAACTGGATGATTTAAAATTGTGAGGATTGTCTGACATTGTATCCCCATTATGTGGGGCTGTAATATTATTACTCAAAGTTATTTTTAATAATACTTTAGATTTATTATTTAACAGCAATCCTGGGTCAAGATCAATTACTTTTATGTTGAAGTTTCATGGGCTAGGTGACTTGGCATCTCATCTCCATATATGTCACTGTTTAGGAGCCTAATATTGTAATCAATAATGTTGCCTGCTTAGGTTACAATTATTGCAGTTTGATGTCTCACTCTAGGCAGATTTAGATTTTATCTTAACATAAAAATTAAATATATCGCTCTCTTTTCCATTCGGTCTGCTTCCAGATTGGTACGGACATTCCCAATGTCTCTTAAAAGGAGTATTATGCAAGTGGATGGAGTTGACGGTTGTGAAAATGGACACGATACATTCTTATTTACTTCTGAATCAGTTGGAGAAGGTCATCCCGATAAAATATGTGATCAAATCAGTGATGCCATATTAGATGCCCATTTAGAACAAGATCCAAATGCCAAAGTAGCTTGTGAAACTGCTACCAAAACTGGTATGATTATGGTTTTTGGTGAAATTACCTCTAAGGCAGTTGTTGATTACCAAAAAATCTATTAGAGCATTTAACTATTATATAATTAATTAAAAATTTCCTTGTAGGATTTGATTATAAAACATGTAATGTACTTGTGGCTATAGAACAACAAAATCCAGAAATTGCTCTTGGAGTACATGTCAATAAAGCAGAAGCAGACATAGGAGCTGGAGATCAGGGTCTAATGTTTGGTTATGCCACTGATGAAACAGAAGAATGTATGCCATTGACTGTTGTTTTGGCTCATAAATTAAATGCCAAATTAGCTGAACTTAGGCGTGATGGTACATTTTGGTGGGCTGGACCAGATTCTAAAACTCAAGATTACTTGTGAATACTATTTTGATAATGGTGCTGCCGTGCCAGTTAGAGTTCATACTGTAGTTGTATCAACGCAGCATTCTGAGAAAATTGCACTGAAAGATGTACGAAGTGAAGTTATGGAAAAAGTTATTCGAGCAGTAATTCCTCACAGATATTTAGATTGCAATACTATTTATCATATTAATCCATGTGGAAACTTCATCATGGGAGGGCCTATTGGAGATGCTGGTTTAACTGGAAGAAAAATAATAGTTGATACATATGGTGGTTGGGGTGCTCATGGTGGTGGTGCATTTTCTGGTAAAGATCCTACAAAAGTTGATCGTTCTGCTGCTTATGCTGCTCGGTGGGTTGCTAAGTCACTGGTTAAAGCTCGTCTTTGTAGAAGATGTCTAGTGCAGCTGTCTTATGCAATTGGAATTGCGGAACCATTGTCAATTACTGTGTTTGCTTATGAAACATCTACAGTCTCCTCAAGAACTACTTGAAATTGTTAAAAGGAATTTTGATCTTAGACCTGGAATTATCATGAAAGTGTTGAACCTCAAAAGACCGATATATCAACAGACAAGTGTCTACGGCCATTTCGGACGTCCAGAATTTCCATGGGAAATTCCCAAGAAGCTTATAATTTGATATATAATAGACATTTGAATGTTTAGTAAGCAAAGTGAAAAACAAGATGGGTTAGGGACAGATCACAGCAAAACAATGAAGGACAAATGCCTATTAAATATCTTTTTGGCATAAGATTCTTAGTGAAAAAAATCAAAACACCTTCCTATTTTGTGTCAATGAATTTTTTTTTAAACTTTAGGAAGTCGTGCAGTCAGTTTGCTGCAAGTGTGGGGAAAATGTTACTATTAAAATTTTATCTTACACACTTGTCTTGTGTTTATGAAAATTGATAAGGAAAAGGGCACTTTTCTTAAACACTCGGATTTGTTCTTTAACCCATTTATATACAGTCTGACGGGCAATTGTATATAGTAAAAAAGGAAGTCTAGATCATAGTGTTATTTCATTTTAACAGAATTTGATGTGAATTTAGAAAATTTCCTAACAAAACAGACAGTAAAAAACAATGTTTTTCTTTTGCTCTTGCTATTATTTTTGTATGTTTTATGTTTTCTTATAAGCATATGTATTTGAATTTTCTGTACTTACTATCAGTTTAACTTATCGCTCATTTGCTCATTCCAAAAAAATGCTTTCATATTTCATTTTAATTCTGAGGGACCCTTTGAACTTCAGATTGTCTTAACCATACATAGAAATGATGTAATAAGACCAAAGATTTGATTTGACATGAAAATCATTGGCATGACATTTTATGTGCAACATTCAATAAATGTCATATGAATGAAAATTAAATATATCTATATTTTTGGTATTTTATTATATTTATAATATTTCAGATGACATTAAATAAAATAATAATAATAGTACTTCAACATAATAGTGCAATGTAAAACTTCATGTAAAATTAAGTTCTTAAATTTAAACTTGTTTCATTGTTCAATTAACATCTCTTTCAACAAATAAAGCAGCCACCAGTTAAAAAGCTCTTGCTGATGAATTTGAAAATGTTTAAGAAAATGTATTTCTGTTAAAAACTGTAATTGCCTATCTACAATCTTCTGCTGTAATTTTTCATTGATGCAGCAAAGTTTATCATTACAGTAGACCCCCCCCTATAACACGGTAGATACATTCCGTGTTGTAGGAGTCACTTAAATACATGAGCCAATCACAGCCCGGCACATGTGCAGTTTAGGGGCTACGGCTGTTTGAAAGGTTTTCTTCCATAAAATTAATCGATTCTAGACTAATTTCACTCAAACATTTCCAAAACATGTATAATTTTTTGGGAATAATCCATATAAACTACTATAAACAAAAAATTATAGGATTACTTACAAAGTGTGCACCGTTTGAAGATGCCTAAGTTTGTTTTTATTGCAGAGTGACTCATCAAACGGCAGACACATTTCCTGATAAGTTATTCTTTCTGCGAAGAATTCGCTGAACTTTGGAGACATCATTAATAGAAACATAATTTTTATGGCCGTTGAATAATACTGTAAATGTTTTCTTTCACAAGAACTGTATAAAAATTTATCAATACTTTCCCACCTAAACCTTCTGTATATACGCGTGGCACTGGATGGCGGCAAGTAGTTTGGCTGCTCATCCACTATTGGTCCAGATTTGACCAATCCTGTCGTGACATGAGTCGGTGATGACGTTTTATCATGTTATACGAGTCTCTTTTAGCGTGTTATACGAACACGATTGCAATTTTTTCGCCGTGTTATACGAGTCTGTGTTATATGAACCCATGTTAAAGGGGGGTCTACTGTATATAATTTGCACAAGTTTGTGCAGTTTGTAAGAGCGTTTAATAATTTTAAAAACATTCTCAAATCTAGAAAAGAAATGAAACAATTCATTTTGAAATGGTACAATGAAAATTCAAAATCCAGAAATATAAAAATATAAAATAATAAATCCAGAAATATAAAAATGGCCAGTATTAATTCAAAACCAGAAATTCGAACGCAGTGTTCATGTGTTCAAATTTCCGGTTTCGAATTTATACTGGCCATTAGCCTGATGAAGACCAAATTTATGGTCGAAAACGTTCGTTTTGTCTAAATCTGTTCATACTGGGATATTAAAAAGGTTTTTTGTGTTGATTTATCTTCCCAGGGGTTGTGCGAGAAGTTGCTCGCTAATAATAAATTAACTTTTATTTAACAACAAAACAAGATTAATTTCACTTGAAGACTGTAATAATCTATTAGTATGATTTTTGATTCCTTTTAAAGTGGTTGTTTCCCTAGTGTTTTTGTAACCTTTGCATTAATAAAAGAATAATTTAATCATGATATTTAAGAATTTTTTATATCTGTCAATGAAACAGACTCAAATTTCTCCAAATCAGAAGTGAAGATGACAAGTTTTATATTAAGGACATTTTTAGGCTCTTATCATTCTAAATTCGAACTGAACAAGATGGAATACCTTGATCAAAATATGCAGACTCGTTGATTGGTGAACTAAGCATCTTGGTAATCTCATAAACTACAGTCAAACCTGTTTTTATGCGGTCTTTTTTGTGCAATTTTTTTAATGCGATTTTTTATTTGTGCGGTATAGTTGGCGACTAGTCTCGTGCAATTTGTCATGTCTCACATTGACTTATCATAGCTAAATAAACTTATTATAGCATAAATGCACTTATTATAGTAATATTATTGCATGAATATGCGAAAAATGAAATAATTTACTTTTTAAGTCAACAAAACACCACCTGGACAAAAATATGTAAAACAGACGATAGAAGAGATATGCAGTCAAGTGCTGACATCTGTTGTCAATAAATTCTATTTCGTACGGTTTTGAGTTATTTTCTATGTGAGACTTTTTTTATGCGGTCCCTGTTGACCGCATAAAAAAATATGTTTTGAATTGTGTTGCGAAAACTATTTTTTACAGCCATTCGTGAAGTTTCGTGTGATTTTTTTTATGCGTTTTTTTTATGCGGTTCCTATCCACCGCATAAAAACAGGTTTGACTGTACATGATTATGAAGTGAAGCAAGTCTTTCAAGCTAATGGAAAAGAATCTGTCATTGAAATTAATAACTGTGTTTCTCATAGTGGCTTTATATATTTCTAACAGTTCCAAAAATCTGAGTCAATTCAATTGTTTGAGATGCATTGATAACTGTTTAGTGGTACTGTACATATCCAGAATTTGTTAGTGTTATACTTTCAGTGGGAAAAATCAGTCTTAGTTTGTTTTGAATTAACCTTGTATTTGTTTATGTATAAATCAGTTAGACAGTAAATGGGAGAAGAATTGTTTTTAGAATAAACCTATTATCTAAAAATCTAAATAAATCTATTTTCAACTCAGTGTAACTTATTTCCTTATTCTTCATAAGTAAATGAAAACAGTTTTGCAAATAATTATTATAGTTTCAAAGCTAGTATTGAATTCATATCAATACATTTTATTATAATTACTGTATTTCCTTGATTAAATCCTGCAGTGTTTATTTTTAAACCTAGATATCCCTAGAGCTTTTTCAAGGCTAGGGTTTTTTTACTTGGTAATATGAGACAAGTGATAAAAATTGAAAGAAATATCTTAATTGCTTGTACATTTTCCAAACTATCAAAACCATTTATTGGCTGTATTTATGACTTACAGTTATAGCATTTGAAATAATTACTGTTTTCATAATTAACCCAGTTCAGCATCTTTTAGTTTGATTATCACATCGTATTCATGTCCACTTTGATGTGATGTAGGAATCATAATCTTGACTACTGTCTTCAGATATAAATTTGTCATCCCTTTTGGAAAGAGATGGCAAGTTTATACTACAGTTTTCCTAATTACCCTGTGTTATAATGATTTGGAGAACTTGTCACTAGTTGGCTTGCCCTCTGTTTGGCTCAGAAGGCTCCAATTATAAAGAAAATGATACTCAAGATAGGTTGAACAAGAATTGCTTTAATTTTTTACATAAAGTCTATAAAATACATTAACAAAACTAGGAGTGTGCTGGCCACATGGTCGATCTTGTTCTTCTTGTCCTCTTGGAAGATCCAAAAGTAGTGTTGTCAGTTCTTTACCTGTTCTTTTATATTCTTTTGGTCAGTGTTGCTGCTCCTATTGGCCATAACCCTTTGGCTGATCAGCTCTTGAGTTATGAACTTGATCATGAATTCCCACACTCAATATTTGACAATATTTATAATTTTATTTCAAAAAATATTTCTGTGAATCTTGAAATAGAAAGTACTGTCCAACTCTAGATAATTTGAAGAGAGAGAATTTTAGTTAAATTCCTCACCTGTCATTCTAAATTACATTACCATATACTAGTGTTTTTCAACAATTTTCTAATAGTGGCACTCCCAGCTTGATCAATTTTTCTTGTTGCACCTCCTACTTTATTAATATATAGTTACTGCACTTTTAGTGTTTTTAGTAATATATGAAAGTGTTACAGCACTGCTCAGCACTACTGTATATAGTGACTTCTATACAATATAGGGAATATGTTTCATATCATAGGAAATTGCATTATATAAGACGTGTAAGATGTGTATTATCAGACAATTTTATGCAAATTTAAACTTGCATAAAATTGTCTGAGTTCCAGCACTGGTTGCATATTGCTAATTAGATCTGCCTTACTTTTAATTATTATTTTATTGTGTGCAGAGTGTTAATTAACTTGTTTTAAAGAATGTTTCTTTTAATGAAGGAAAAACAAAACAGAATACAGGTAACTAAATTTTTAAAAATATTATATAGGCTATTGTTGTTATAAATTATAAGAGGCATTTAGCTATATGTTCTGAAACAAAAAAAAAATACTTGAGAGTTGAGTTAGAATTTGTTGAGAGAAAGTTAGAATCTTGTATGAGTACTAGTTGCAATTTTTTTGGTTGTGTTATCCAAATTTGCATTATGTGGGAGTGCATTATATGGGAATTTATTGTGTTTCACAGCACCAGAGCTGCCACTAGTAGCAAGTGGATAAAACCACTGAACACTAGTAGTTGGTCATGTGTTCATTCCTAGTTGCATGGATATTTTTTGGGTTTTCTTCACATGCCTAATACCTTAATAGGGGCTAGTTTCCCATAGAAAGTACTTCCAGGAGGCTCTTGTCCTTGATTGATTGTCCAAGTGTTGTGTTGCCTTCTTCCATCATCATTTTACAGCACCCTTAAAATGTCATTGTGGTACCCTAGTGTGCCAAAGTACCCCAATTGAAAACTACTACCTTGTACAGTGCCTACTTTAACGTGTTTCCTTTTCAACCTGGGGTTTATTTTTTAACAGCCCTTTTATTCTTCAGGATTTAATTTAGGAGATACAATAATTTTAATTAAACTGAATGAACTAATGCAATCAATATTTTCCAAAAGTTATAAATTTTTAATCTTTTTTATCTATAAACTATTTTAATATTTTTAGGAAACATTCACAAACTGTGTAGCCCAGTTGAAGGGGTTAGGGGATAAATCAGTAGCTACCATGGACCACTACAATAGGGAAGGGGTCTGGGTCTGGTCACATAGTCTAGTCTGTAGAAAAAAATTGTTCAGTTACAATATAGAATATTGTAACTGAACAATTTAATATTGTGTCTATAACATTTTTTCAACAGATTTATACATACAATATTATGCACATGAAGGATCACAGTATTGGGGAAACTATTCGCAAAAACGGCATTAAGTAGGTGGATAATAAATCAGCAATATCAGTGGACAACCAGTAATGTGACAGCAATGCAAATCTATGTAATTACACAGCTATAATTATTTAATTTAACAAACAACAAAATTATTTTTTAACAAAACAAATTTTTTTCATTAATTATTTAATTCATTATAAAGCTCATTTTCTACAATAAACTGAGGCATATGGATGATGACTGGCGCTGCCATCTGATACATTGGATGATGCCATGCCAACAATATTACTTAATACAGCACTTTAGAATGAGTGGAAAGAAACTCCAGAAAAATTAGTTTTATAATAGCTTTATTATATGAGAAACATTCCATTACTGTGCTTAGCAGAAGAATAGTTCCAAAATTTTGTAATTGAGTACATTGTAATATTTTGCCACATTTGTACTTTATTTGTGATTGATCTATATGTCTTTTACTTTATTGTGTGTTTTTTGTTTGTTCTTAGAAGTTGCAAAACAGATTTTGTTGCTCACTCAAGCTATTATTAAGATCATAAATGCGAGAAAATCAAATATCTTCCTACACTTTAAAGTGATCAGCAAATTGCCTTTGTAACATAATCTTTATATTTTCACCAAATAAATGCTGTTGTCTTAACCTTAAAACTGTTTATTTTTCATTACTACTGTGCTACAATACTTGTCGAATGAATGAATAACTTCAGAAAAGTTTATGGTTTCTTGGTACCATAAACTTAATTCCAATTTAATAACATTAATATGTATGACAATAAATGGTGATTGACATCTTAACCAGATTAGTCTTTTCTAACAGATAATGAATATTGTTTGGCTGTTTACAACATGACCTCCTCCCCTGTTCCTATTTTAAACCAGTCTTTGTTTGATGCCTCTGGTCAAAATTTGTCCTCTGAAAGAGTATTCGCACTGATTCTTTGTTTTAGTTTTAAAACGTTTTGTATGTAATTATTTCAGAATATTGAAGGCAGGACTTTGTGTTTTCATAAGTTAGATTATGGACAATGGTGTCCACTATTTAGAGGTAAATACTGTAGATGTCCTGTATAAACGATCTGGGGATTGTAAAAATGTCCATTAAGTAGAACTCTGTATCTGCTATTCGGGAATGTCTTTTAATGAAGATTTTACTTTAATTAAAAGTACACAGTGCAGCCCATGAGACAGTTTGCATAAAATAAAAAATTCATCAGAATAATAATTGAAATTTTTTTGAAATTCAGAATAAGTTCCATTACAATTGATACAGTTGATCTCACTCTTCCAATTGTTCATTACCACTGAAAACTCTTCTTTTGTAGTAATCTTCAGTAGGTTGGTCACAACAGTTTCAATTTCTATAAATGTTGTCAAATCTTTGGACTTTCAAATGAAATTTTAATTTTGGAAATAAAAAAATAGTTTGGGGTGACAAGTCAGGTTAGAGTTGGTGATCTAATGTTATGACTTGTTTTTGAACTAAAAATTGTCATACAATTGTTGCTCCTGCATCAATGCAATGAGAAATGCAGTTAAATTCTCAGTTAAAACAGGAAGGACTACAACTTTTGAAATTTTCATTATTATTCTGCCATCATCCAAGAAGTGTGATTTGTTGCTTAATTTTAAACAATCCTTCAGCAGTCACAATATTGACTGTTCAACCCTATGTGGGCAACCACTGTGGCTCATCATTCTCTACAGATTCTCTCCCTTCACAAAATCTGGCTTATCATCAAAAAGCATTTGCTTGATTTAACACCTTTTTTGGTATAAGTTTTTTAGCTGATAAACTGGTTTTAAAACAAAATTTCATTACAACAGGTTGGTCTTCTTTTGAATCCATACACAGAAAAAATACATTTCATAAAATAGGTAGCATACTTAAGATCAGAAAATTGTTGACAATTCAAATTATTGACAATGGTTATGAAACATAGTTCAGGTGGAAACGACTGGATAGTGACATTAGTATGACCATAAAAAAATTGTTCTCAGAATTTATGGACAGTGTATTTGAGGTCTGGTTTCTTTAGAGTACATAGTTTTAGAGATAAGGTTGCTTGTCTGGCCACAAAGAGTCACCAGAACAGGAGAGGAGTTCAGAATTTGTTAAATATTGGGCTAAGTAGTTTGTGAACATTCCTTTTAACTTTGTTAATGTACAGAAAAATAATTGCATGCGATAAAAGTATCCTTTCTTAAAATTTTAGTTTTTGTTCAAATGTAAAAATTCAAAAAATAAAACTCAAAATTAATGATAAAAATCATATTCCTAAAATAAAAATTCATATGAGGTTAGTAAAGTGATAGTTTACTAATATTACAGTGCAAAATAATAAAGACAACAAAAAATATATCACTATTGTTATGGCAATAAGGTGTATGTCAAAAATTCACATTTCTTGATTGTGCTTAAAAGCATTGTGAATAACAATCTTAGCATCCTACAAAATGCTGTAAGTTAACAACCAATACAAGTGGAGAATAGTCTTAAGACAAGACTGCATATGTCAAGTGAGGGGATCTTTTTATGCAAAAGGCCATATATGTCTGAGAAGCAAGGTACTAGTCTGAGTTACTAGTCTGAGAAGTATGCAGTATTGTGTTCATTAATTATGTTTTTGTTCCTTGAAAAATTGAGTTTTACAACATACAAGCTATTGCCATAAATGCAACATTATGTAATTTTACAAAATGTAAAATTATTTCATAATGCAAAGAATAGCCTATTTAGAAATTCAGGTGGTATTAAAAATATATATATATATATATATATATATGTTTAGAAAGTTGTAAGTAAAGTATAATCCTTTTCAAATTTAGCCTATATATAATATTTTAATGAAGAACATATGTAGTTAAATATTAAATTCTTTGTTTAAATATAATTTCTTTTTATGTAATATCTACCTATATATAAAATTTTTAGTATTTTTTAAAAATAAATTATTTCATATTTTATTTTTGTTTATTTTAAAATATTATCATCTCTAACAAAATCATTTAATGCAACAATGAGTTAGTTTATAATATGTCATTCATATAATACAAGTATCCTTTGGAAAACTACTTTATTGGAAAACTTACTGTTACTATGATATATCCCTAGTATTTTCAAATCTCTTAGCTTGTCATTATGGGTTCACTTGTACAAATGAATATTTTAAATCCAAGAATTCAAGCATTTAAAACTCTTGAATTTAAAATATTTTTTGTTTTAAATCCAAGAATTCTAATTCATAACTTTATTCAATACTGTACTAAGTTATTATTGCTTTTATTGTATTTGCAAACTGCTTAAGAATTAAATCAGAAAATTTTAAATCTAAATCCATTTTAATATTTAATCTGCAGAATTTGGCTTCTTAATTTGTCCAAATTCAAAAGTAGTCTCTTTATTCTAATAGTTTAAGTAAGTATTTTAAACTCAGAAGAATCTGTTCACATCCAGTCAGAAGTCAAATCCTGTGTATTGGCATTGGGAAGATGATATCAGAATGACATTCCATCAAAAATTTCAACTTGGATTTAGCTTTACACAACTGTATTACAATCTTTCTATATAATTTGGCTGGCATTGTCATATTAAAATGTAACTAACTCAAAATATTAATTGCATTCAATTGAATACTGCTGGAGTATCAAGGTTGTGTTGCTCATTTAAGTTATTTTCCAGTTTTAAATCAGTTACATTACAACATGGCAAAGCCAGCCAGATTATACAAAAGAATTATATTACAGTTTTGAAAAGTTATGCCAATAAGCCAGTTTTTGAATTTGAATTAATCACTTTTTAACATTGATGGTAACTGCTGAAAATGATGACTTAAAACTTATTGTTACATCTTTTGATAATTGATAATATAAAATACACTTTTAAAAGATAAGATATCATTAATTCTAAAATGAGTATATTATAACTCTTCCGTTGATAAAATCAAAAATCAACTAATAGTAATGCTTTAACAGAATCAATGAGAAAGACTAAAAAGTTCTTGTGAGTGCTTTTCAGTAATAAGCCCATTTTCAGGTAAGAAATGTTCAAAATTGTTGTCACAGCATCCATTACTATAGTAACTCATATAAATGATAAATGCAACTTTACTTGTAACTACAGTGTGAAAATGAGATCTGTTGGCACTCATTAATTGCATTTTTCTCAAAACAACTCATCATTCATTTGCCATGCTTACATACAGTAGGCCATGGAGTTTCTGTACAGAAGAGAAGACTTGTAGAAAAAGGTGCTCTGCTGTGTGACTTTGTTGGTTTCTAAAGTGTGAGAAAGGACAATGCAAAGATGCTCATTTTTAAAACTTTCCTATATAACATGCTTTGGCCTTTTTTTGGAATGTTTCTTTTATAGATTTTTAAAATTATATTTGTTTTTGAATTTTTCATTTAATAATAAATTTTGCTTTGAAAATCCTTTTAATACTTTTTGATATATATAATATTACTTTTTAACAGTTACAGCAGCTTTTCAAAAAAGCTGACTCTGTAGACACAGCAGTTTAATTATTGCTTTGCTTCTAATTATTAGAAAACCTAGACAACATTTAGCACTATCCTGCAGTAATTGGCTCTCAGAGAAAATTGTGTGATTGTGGGCACATTGCCTGATAAACCAGCATTAATATAGCTGGATAAGCAAGTCAATGACTTTGCTTGGCTTGGCTTGCTTGACATCTGGTTTGTATACTTATATCAATACTAAATGCACACTGGTAGAGTATGGTGGTAGTGTTTAGACTATGTAACAAATTTTACACTGCCTGAATCTAAATAAGCAGCAAAATAATACTTGTTAGTGATACGTTTTGAATTTTTTTTTATCTGCAAAGCTATATAAGGTTAGTGGGACGTATTTATAAAATAATATTCCATTTTCAAGAAAAATTGCTTTTGTCTTCTTTTGGACAACATAAATTTAGAAAGAAAATATGTTTATTATTATCTGGCAACTATTCTGTGGGTTGAGGGCTAGGCCTATTTCCAGAATCAAGATATATATAACGCATGATTCTTCTTTGTTCTCACTTTTTAATTTTTACTTTTTAAATTGGTATAAGTTAAGGTATCTATGCTTGAAAGATAATTTGAAAGCAGATGCAGATTATGCAGTCGGGCAGGTTATATACCAATTTTAAATTTCAATCATGAGTTAAAGGATTAGGTGTTCCATTGTGGATATGTAAGGCTGTGTCCTTCACTGTCCCAATATTCATCATATGGGCTTCACCAAATCTACAATGGGTATAATTAAAACAGGCCCTGTTAGTGCCTGTAGGGTGGAAAGACAAATAAAATGCAATCTAGCAGGAATGAAAATAATTAAGATTACAATTGGGGGTGTCAACTTTTCATGAGAAAAAAGGGACAAACTAAAACAAAAACACACAACTCTCTTCATTTTTCAGAACATTTTTGAACAGATTTCACTTTCCAAACAATTTTTAGAAAAAACTGAAATTCCTTATAGTTCAGAAAAATTCCGAACAATCATTAACCCTAATCTATGTTAAATTCCAGGTTCCTGCTATAGATTCATAAGGGTCTCTACTGTTTTGACATTATCCCACATTTAGATTCTTTAAGATTTTGGCTTTATCCCAAAAACTCTTAACATTTTTATTTAATGCTTCTAAATAAAGAATTGAAGTAATTTTTCCTTTTGCTTTGTTATTTATTTTAAAATGTTTAGAAGATTGTAAAACATTAATAATAAGATTAACATAATGAATAGTAACAATTGTTGTGATAAAAATGTAAGATGGGCCTTACTGCTTGAAAATTCTCTTTGCTTCTTTTTATTAACTATATTAAAGTAACAATGTTACTTTTAAAATGAATAGTTTACAAGTTCATTGTGGGTATGAATAGTATATAAAATATCCATTATGAGAAATTTGTGAGTCAGTAAGTGATTAGTGACAATAACAGCTTTTCTTTTGAATTAATTCATCAATAATTCAATAAACGTCTACTACTACTAACACTGCAGTGAGTAACACAAAGTCACAATCAGCAATTCTGAAAAGGTGGTAACACTATCCCTGACATATATAAGAGACCCAATGTCTATTCCATTCTCACAAAATTTCACAGCCAAACTAGTTATAAAAAAGAGAGAAATATGGTTAAATCTTCTTTCTGCCACCACCTCCATTGTTTTCCCCACCCAGTCTCTTTCTCAAATAATGAAAATTGTAGATAATTCACAAGTACTTTTTTCTTTTTATTTAATAGAAAAGCATGCTACTACATAAACATTACTACTGTAAGTATAGAGTTGTTATGGTATTACCATATCAATACTAATACAAGCATCCATAAACTCAATTATTTGATTAAAGTCATTATATTATTGATTTTATAATATAATAATATAATTATTAAATTTTTATTATTTAATTAGATTTTAAACTACTGAAAACAGGGTATACATAAATAAGTACTACACATAGAATCAATATCCAGCAAGAAAATACAAAACTACAAGAAAGCAAACATATTCATCCATGTTGAATGGTCATCCTAAAGCTAACCAACTTTCACAGTTTGAATGCAGCTGTTAAATCAAATAAACTTTTTGTTCAAACTATTTGTTTTAACAGCTGCAATCGAACTGTGAAAGCCAGTTAGCTTTAGCATGATCATTCAACATGGATGAAAACATTTGCTTTCTTTTAGTTTTGCATTGATTCTATGTTTAATGCTTATTTAATTATAATTATTAAATTTGTCGGGAGATGATGTCTAATGCCTATCTCTAAGCCAAATTATGTAACATTTAATTATTAATAGTAACATTAATATAGCCTGATATAATTGTGGGTTTCATTCGGTCGTATTGTCCTATTCATATTTTATGAATTTTTCTAGTCATTCTCTGCTAGCTGAGAACAGCATGTTTTCTTTATTACTTTCATCTAATTGGGTGAAGATTTCTCTTGCCTTCTCCTTCTGTCTGGAGATAGTTATTTTTCACTTGCTGCTCACATATTCACTGCAGAACTTTTTCTTCTAACTCTTTGATGATTTTCTTGCACCCTCCTCCTACCAGCCTCTCTGCTTCACTTTTATGCTTGATATCTTTAAGCTCTACTCATGAATTTGCTTTGGATGCACTTTAAATTTCCATGCTGCTGCTTCTCTGGAGTGCTCTTTTTACATACACAACTATATTCAGTTTGAACACACTGTAAAATCTATTGGTTGTCATTCCAGTCAATGTCTAGTTCACTGACCTGTGTAAAGTGGAGAGTTCAGAATAGAAACAGGAAGATGCATCCACTCACATATTATTTACTGTATACTTCAATTGAACTTCATGTTTTAGTAGAAACATTTTTCAAGGGGTCTCATGGGAAAATTACCACAGTATGTACAGAACACTTACGCTTTGCGAGCTGCATGTAGGAATTAATGACTCTTAGCATCTATTGGAAATCCAGAATCTATTTAAACTAAATAGGAGACCCAGCATCTATTGGAGGATTTATGGTATGTTGATAATTATGTCCTGTTAATTCTGTATGATTGTATTGTATACTGTATGTTGGGATAGTAAAATAAAAATAATTTGTCGTCTTCAATGTTTTTCAAAGTATGTAACAATATTACTTGTGAACAAATTCTCATAAAATATAATAATTATGTATTAACATAAATAAATCCAACATTATTTTCTGTTTCCAGTAGCAACATTCAAAATTTATAAATCATTTAAATGTTAAAACTAAAAAATTCTGATAACTTAAAATGAATGTGACTACTCAAATCAACTAGACAGACTTATTTAACAGGCATTTGCCTGAAACCTAATCAAAATATATGTTTTGTAACATTTTCTTCCACTTTATCAGCTAAAATAGAAGAAAAAATAAAATAAAAATATTTTTAAATTTTTTGAATAGAACTTTTTATCTTAAAAGTGTTTGATCAACCATTTTCAATGACAGAGGAAAAAAATTAAGGCCTAAAGTAATATGATAAAATTATCTATACAACTGATATGCTCTTTATTTCTGTTTCTTTACTTACTATATCAATCAGATATGTTTCACTGTTTAATATATCAAAATTTATGTTAAAAAGAAAGTTAAAAAGCTACAAGAATATTTAGGCATAATTACAAATTTTAAGGAGAATTGTTATATTGAGTGGTCAGTGCATGGAAAGTATGAAAAAAATTTGAGATATTCATTCATGCTAGAAATTTTTTTATTAATATATAAGTATTTATATCTAAAAATACAAAAAAATATCACTTAGAATGATTATTTTATTTCTTTTTCTTCTGTTGGAAATAATGTTACTTAATCATAATGTTTGTCAGTGCTGTCTTATATGCTATATATATATATATATATATATATATTTTGTTACTTTATTTCCATTTCTTAGTTATCTGACTAATTTTCTATAAACAGTTTTTATATCTTTATATAAAAAATTAATTTGAATATTTTACATATAAAATTTAATTGCATACATATAAAATAAATATATAGGGAAGGAGAAAGGGTTGCTCTTTATATAAAATTATATGTATGCAATTGCACACATATAATTTTAAATATTTTATTGTTTATTTTCAAAAATTTATTTTATTTATAGTCATACATATTTAATTTTTTTTTTTTTTTTTAGAGGAATTTATTAGAAAATCAAATCCAATGCCTTTCTGTGGTATAAGAAGAAAACGAAGTTCTCACAAAAATCTACAGCCCCACTCTAGAAAATGTCCAATGTTTACTTGTTCTTTATGTCTTTCTGAATTTACTAAGAGACGTAATCTGATAAGGCATCAGAAAATAATTCATTCTGAAGTGCCATCAAGATTTTTATGTCAAGTATGCAGTCGGTGGTTTAACAGAAAAGATAATTTAAAAGTTCATGAATTAACTAAACATGGTCTACTGTGATGCAATATTTAATTTATACTGGTGAGCTGTAAACTCATTTGTTACAGAACTTTCTTTTAGATTCACAAAATTTTAAAGATTACTAACAACTGTTAATTTTTTTCAATGATATATATTTTTTAATAGTAAAATAAGGCAATATTCATTGTGAGAATTTAAAATTTTTTACACATGTCACACATTAATTATAATAAACTATAGATATGATTTTAAAAAACTTAAAAATAAATATAATTTTAAAAATATCTGCTGTTTCAAACATGTTCTTACATTTTATTTCTTTAAAAATTTTAAATCAACAAACTGTTCATACACTTCCAAATTAATTTTTATAGTTTATATATAAATTATAAATTAATGTTAAAACTACATAGAAATATGGAAATATTAAAATCAAAATAAGTTGTTTATAATTGTATATATATAATTAGTGTATATATATATGTATGTATATGTATAAATTTGAAAATTCTAATATTTCATCATTTATCCATCTTTAATTTATTCTTTATAAATGACTTTGACATAAAAGAAATTCACAGATGTTACATATATCTGTGTTTCAGGGGTCAGCAACGCAGTGCCCGTGGCACATTTCAGATGTAACCTCTAGAACCATAGTCACTCAAGCACAAATATATATACCTGTAATTTTATTTAATTTGATTTTGTGTTATTTTATGTATGTACTTTTAGTTTTAATTTACTTTTTAGTTATTACATGAATGTATAATCTTTATTTTGTATAAATAAACATATTTCAAAACAATTATTTTATAATACTGCCACTCAAAACTGATTATGCTTGAATTAAAAACACTAAATCTGTAATCCAGCAATTTTTATAATAAGTGCAAACGTTTTTGCCCATGTTGAACAGGCATCATTAGGCAAACTAATCCCCAGCTGCCAAAACAACAGGGGATTGCCATACACATGTGCACAAGGGAGGTAACATAAGATGAGAGAAAGGGGAGGGGAGGATAGTAAGATTTATAGTTTGAAGAAAGACTTCTATGCTGTGGGGAAGAAGAAAGGGTTGCTCTTTCAGGCAATTCTTTCTCAAACATCTCAAGCAGGTGGAAATATAAAAGGTCACCCGCAATAACACCGCTATTAATTTTTGCAATGTTGATTCCTTCCCCACAGCATGGAAGTTTTTCTCCAAACTATCCTCCCCCTCCCCTTTCTCTCATCTTAAGTCACTTCCCCTCCCCTCTGCACACAAGTATGGCAATTCCCCATTGTTTTGGCAGCTGTGGATTAATTTGCTTGATGATTCCCGTTCAACACAGGCAGAAACGTTTTCACTTATTATAAAAATTATACGTTTTAGTGTTTTTAATTCATAATTATTTTGTTTATTTATTACAATATTGTGATTTTTTTCAAAAATTAAACTATGCACCCTGGATGGTTTTTAAAATTTTATTACACCCTTTGTAACTAAAAGGTTGCTGACTCCTGGTGTATTTATTTATTTACTTCTTTTTGAAATTTAATATTCTACATTGTCAGTTAAAAATAGTATAATTATTCAGTTGTCATATAAAATATTTTTTAATCATAATAAGTAAAATATTAATTTTAAATATTATGATTAAAATATTTATTTTAAATTAGTACATAAAATTAATATGATCATGTTATATAAATATAAAAATAAATATTTTTTCAATGATGATTGCATTTTTAAGGGATAATCTTTCAAGTCTTTAGCATATAGACTTTCTCATACACAAATTATAAATTTAAAAAATATATTAATTGTAATAAAATACTATTTACAACCTGTAGAAGAAGAGAGTTATTTTTTTTCAGCAAATGTAGGTTTAATTTAAAAAAAAAATATTTTCAAGATTTTAGGCTTTATCCATAATTAAAACTAGTCAAATTTCAAACACAAAAATGATTCTAACTTCAGAACCGAGGTGAAATCTACACTCTGTGGAACCTGTAACTGGCACGTAACGCATATATATTGTATATTGCGGTTGACAAACATTTTCGAACAATCACATTGTTCTTCTTCAGGTCAACTGGTTAAGGAATTCCCTGGACGGAGTGTATGTTATTCGGTGAGATCAGGTGTTATTCCAACGAAGTGGGTCCTGCCTGACATGCGTAGTCGTGTGCTGGAGGGTTTTAATACTTCAAAAATTCTTTTATAATTTGTTAAGTTAAAGATGGAATTTAAAAAGCTAAATGCATTTTTGAGACAAATAAAAATGGATCTTATGAAGAAAGAAAATAAAATTTTGTCTTCTTATAAAAGTTCTTAAAAAAATAAAATAGAAAAAACTTTTTTCCCTTTTACTTTTTTTTAATTTTATTATTTTTTATTATTATTTTAATACTGTATTTTCATTTTATTAACAACCAAAAATATTTATTTTTTTATAGTTTAGATGTAATTTTTCTTTTTTTTATTACTATTACTTTATTAATTTGTATTTTAAATAACAACATTATTTAGCATACCTTTTCTATATTTTTATTGAATTAATTTTCACATAATTAGTTTTTGTTTTATTAAATATAAACTTTACTTAAGTCATTAAAAAAATCATTAAATTATACTTAATTGTTACTGAAAAACATTTTTATCATTGTTAATAAAAATATTAAAAGTTGATTATATCTCCATTACTTAAGCATTTTTATACGATCTACCACCATTTTTATACACTTAACCAAAAGTACTCATCTATTTATTTATTTATCTAATTTAATTTATTTTTTCAATAAAATCTATGTAATATTTATTATAATGTGTGTTAATTAATATTTAATTTGTAGCCTGTTACTTATTTTAGATAATTGTTTATGAGACTTTCCTAAAATTATTTTCCTACTTTTATCAAAAGAATCATTTTAGTGATCTGGTTAGAAAAGTAAAGGCATTTTAATAATAATAATAACTCCTGTGGTCACTACCTGGTCGTGGTGGGAGAGCCCAGTAATTTTACTGATCCATAGGGCAATGCAGGCAGGCTCCTGGTAGGGACACCCATGCCAGTAAGGTGTATGGGGAGAAATGAAGCTAAGAGTGACTAAACCCACATTCTGTGGAGATATTTATCATGGTAGTAACCAGATCTAAGTATGATATCGGCTAGGACGTCACCCGAGTTAACAAGGTCTGCGTTCGTGGGTTAGTCATAGGCTCACATTCAAAAAACATGCCACAGTCTCCCTTGGTTACTGGTGGCGAAAGCAGCACCAGCCCAAGCATGGCTACTGCAATGCCCTTGACAGATGTGAGGAACCAACCTAGCCTTAGTGTTTCTGTGCCAATGCATCCACAGACCACAAAGGCTGGAAACCACGCCAACGGATGAAACGGACAATAGAAATGAACGAGTTTATCATCCGTACATACTACACCATCACAAAACTCAAAACAAACATGACAGCATACAGACAACAACTACACCATAGATTCACACAACAATATCCTCACCTCACTGTCACCGAACAAAGGGTTGTTGATCAAAAAAGAACAATTATACACAACAACCTTATCCCACAAACAACACTTGAACTTATCAAACCACAGGTTGCTGATCAAATACATCAACAGACAGAAACATCTAACATTGATGAAGATCACGTAACCTGCCAGGATAATTCAGCAACAGCCATTGATAATAGCACACATGCAACAATTACCACTAACAATACTAGACACTTCCTCATCCATCACTGATAACAGACATAGATTTAGTTAATACACTCTCACTTATATTTCAGGAAACACTCACTAAATATACAGGTACAGATCCCACACAAAGACCACAAATACCAAAAATCAACACATCAAAGTTAGTAGGAAAAACACTAAATTATGTAAACATTCACTTACTACCACACTACATTCATTCAATTTCTACACTCTCAGACATTCATATGTTAGTTTATGCTGGGGCAGTCACAGTAGTGACACACCATGGACTGAAAATACAAGCACAGACAGATACACACAAAACACAGTTCTATCACAAGCCTGCCTGGCAGAGAAGAATAGAAATACAAATAAATGACATTAGACAGCAATTAGGCAGGCTGACAAAATACACTAAAAACAACAAAATACCCAAATTAAAGAAACAATTCAAAAACATTTTCAAGAAAATCAAAACACACACAAAACACGAACATAACAACACACACGTCAACACACTAAAACAACAACTCGACACACAGAATACATAGACACACTAAAACAAAAACTCACAGCCAAAGCATGTAGACTCAAAGCAAAACATGTCCACTACAAAAACAACAAAATAAATTATTCACAAACAATGAAAAATTCTTCTACAGACAAATCAGTACCAAAACAAACACTGATACGCAGCACAGCGGCACACCAACAGAAGAAGAACTCACAACATATTGGTCTTCTCTTTCGTCCAGTGCTGTTACACACAATGCTGATGTAGGCTGGATCGAGGAGGAGAACAAAAACTTGCATAGCATACCAACAACCCTGTGCTGAAATAAACATACATGATTTCCGTACACTGTTAACAGAACACACAACTGGAAGACACCTGGTGTAGACAACATTCACAATTTCTGGTACAAACAGTTTACATCACTGCACCAGGAACTAGCTAAACATCTAACACACATCATCAATCCACAAGACATGCCAAAATTTCTTACTCAGGGCATCACCTACATGAAACCTAAAAACAACAATACCACAGACCCCACACAATACAGACCAATTACATGTCTTCCAACACACTACAAATTATTGACATCCTGTATCACAAACAAAAATATACAAACATGTTGAAGAACACAACATTCTCACAGAACAACAAAAAGGTTGCTGTAGAAATCACAGGGGATGCAAAGAATAGTTACTCATAGATTCAGTCATTTTACGGCAAGCACACAAACAACACAGAAACATACACCTGGCATATATAGACTACAGAAAACCATTCGAAAGTGTTCCACACAGTTGGCTGCTACATATTCTACACATGTACAAAATACATCCATCACTCATTGCATTCTTCCAAAACATTATGCAGCACTGGAGAACAACACTACATCTCAGGGTTAGTAACACTTTCATACAAATAAACCAAATATTTATTAGGCAAGGAATTTTTCAAGGAGATTCCTTGAGTCCTCTCTGGTTCTGCCTAGCCTTGAACCCATTATCCAACATGTTAAACAACACACAATATGGTTACAATATCAGACATGAAAAAACAGTACAGTTTACACTGTCACATCTCACGTACATGGATGACATAAAACTTTATGCATCCACACAAAAACAACTTCATCAACTCCTACAAATCACACATTCATACACCAAGGACATACAAATGGAATTTGGCCTAGATAAATGCAAAACACTTCACATAGAAAAAGGAATCCTGAAGAAAGATTTTGCACTTGGAAATGGAGACATTATTGAAGCCATGGAAGAGGGTGAATTCTACAAGTATTTAGGATTCCAACAGGTCAAACTAACAGAACATACACAATTAAAGCAAAGATTAATTAAAGAATACCAAAGTAAGTTAAATGCTATTCTCAGAACACAGTTAAATGCAAAACATACAGTCAAAGCAATAAACACATATGTCATTCCAGTACTCATATATTCTTTTGGAGTTATACATTGGACTCACACAGATCTTGAGCAACTCCAAAGGAAAACAAGAACAACACTTACTAAACATAAACAACATTGTCCTAAATCTGCCATAGAAAGACTAAACCTTCTATGTAAAGATGGTGGACGTGGTCTGATTGATATAGTTAACCTTCACTACAAACAAATACAGTCACTGCGAGAGTTTTTCCACAGAAAACAAGAAACATCACAGTTACATAAAGCAGTAACTCTAGCAGACTCAAATAACACACCATTAAACTTACACTCATGTCTTACGGACACAGCACAACATATAAAAAGCATACACACTATTAAGCAATCGTGGGCTCAAAGGGCACTCCATGGCAGGCATCCTTATGATCTAGCCCAGGATTTTGTTGACAAAACTGTGTCAAACAGCTGGTTAGCTTGGGGATGGCTCTTTGGGGAGATGAAAAAGATTCATGATTGCCATACAGGATCAGGTCATAAATACTAAAAACTACAGAAAACACATACTCAAAGATGCAACACTCACAAACGACACATGCAAAAAATAACACATCATGCCAGAAACTATACAACACATCACTTCTGGTAGCAAGCTCTTGGCACAGACAGATTATTTATATAGACATAATTAAGAAGCAAATATAATACACCAAGAGCTTGCAAACAAACACAAATTATTAGACATCCATGAGCCATACTACAAATACATTCCACAGACAGTATTGGAAAACAACACGCACAAAATGTACTATGACAGAGCCATAATCACAGATAAAACAATTTACCACAACAGACCAGACATCACACTCATTGACAAACACAATAAAATCACATACATTATAGACATATCCATTCCAAACACTCACAATATACAAAACGCATGCACTGAAAAAATTAGCAAGTACACAGAACTCGCCCAGGAAATAAGGCATCTGTGGATGATGGATAGGGTGCTTATTGTACCTGTTGTTCTCTCCTCTACAGGTGTCATACCACACACACTACGCAAAAGCCTGGGCACACTACAATTGAATAGAAATACATACATCACACTACAGAAGGCCACTATATTGAATACATGCCATATTGTTAGGAAATTCCTGAATACAGACACTGATATACTTACTTAATTTTAGTTTTGTTTTGGTTGCCATGCCTTGACTCTGGTCCAGCATAATACACAGCCACCAGTGTCAACCAAGTAGAACCCACTAAATACAACAATAATAATAATAATGAATAGTGTCTTTCAAAGTAAAAAAGTTGCTCTTAGTAAATCATATGAACTATGTAAGCAAGATACATTATGCATTAGTAACTAAATTATTGTTGAATTGTGAAGTAAACATAATAAATTGTATGGGGGAAAAAATATGCAAAGTTTCAGAGTAATTAGTTATGGAACAACAATACAGCAAGATAAGTACTTTTGTTTTTTTAACTTAAGTTTCTGTAATTGTCATTTTGAATGTAGAATTATTTTTAGTTTTCTGATGATCAACCTTGTTTGTTCATAATTATATCCTTTGATTGATATTATTTATACCAATTTATTTATCACGTGTAAAAATTGTAAAGCTAAAATATAAAAAATTCGTTGATTTAAAGATTAGTAGTCGTAAGATGTGTAAAATTGTGCAAAGTAGAACAAAAGAATTATGGAAAGATATTCTGATAATTGATTCAGTATAAGTATTATAGAAGTTTCCAGATGATAAATCAAATATATTTTTTTTTTAATTCACAACTTTTTTCTAATTTATTATATTTATTCATAATAACAATTTTCAATTTGCTTTCAAAGATTTTAACTATAATAATATAGCTGAAAATCTTTAAAAGAAAAATGAAAATATATATAAAATGTATAATAAATATTGTGATTTATTACATGTAATCAAGGTTTATACTGTAATCAAGGTTTATTCTATTATAAACAGACTTGAAAAAGGCATGTTATTATTTTATCAGTTTTTAAAAATCAAGAAATATAATTTAAATAGTTTAGATACTGTTAAAAATTATGATGCAATAGAATTTATCAGATTATTATTTGATAAATTTTATTACTTAGATTTATGATTATGACCTTTATATATTATATTACATTAGGGTGGTCCAACTGACAGCTTGCTGATCACATCTGATCTGACCTAGATAATTGAGCCATGCTATTATTGTTGCAACATTTTCATTAGCATTGTTTTTATGTCACAATCACTTTTGTATGCTCACAAAAGTACATCAAACAGTAGTGTATCAAAATTTGAGAAATTTTTCTTTCAAGATATATTCAATATTTGGTATTACTTACGTACTGTATGTAAATGTACTGTACATATTCTACAATGAAAATATTAAGAAGTACAATTCACCTATACACACCGGGGTGAAACCAATTAATTCTCTTGCAAACCTTGTAACCGATGCTGCCAAAGTTCGTACGCTAACGTTTTCGGCCCCTCACTAGGTCCTTCTTCAAGCGAAAATTTATTCTATTTTCTTTTTTTGACCACTAGATCGAAGAATATCCTCTTTCTGGATAAAAATTCGAATTGCCCGATTCCGTATCGATGGAAACCGCGTGCCATCAACATTCCAAACTTTACGTAATACGATCGAATTTTTATCCAGAAAGAGGATATTCTTCGATCTAACGGTCAAAAAAAGAAAATAGAATAAATTTTCGCTTGAAGAAGGACTTAGTGAGGGGTCGAAAACGTTAGCGTACGAACTTTGGCAGCACCGGTTACAAGGTTTGCAAGAGAATTAATTGGTTATTAAGAAGTAAACAGAAGAATAGGTTATCACAAGATTTATTGAAGTCAGCATTATGATTTGTTATAATAATTTTTATGTAGAAGAAAAGGATGAAATAATTCCTATTTTTCCAAATAGCAAATGTGACAATGCAAAAGTTACAGTTTAAGTTGAAAGTTGTGCACTTGTCACATTTGCTATTTGCAAAAATAGGAATTATGTTATTCTTTTCCTCTACCATATAAGCTCATCCAAATTCCTATAAGCATGTTAAACAATCTAATAAACAAGCATACTGTTCAACATTCATTAAAATGTTGTCTAACCATACTTGTTGTTATTTAATTAAGAATTCAAAATATTATTTCAAAAATACATGTAAAATTTTCAGGAATTAGTTTGGAGAATTTACTTTAACGATCATAATAAAAGTCAGTTTCAATTAAGTAGGATGTATTTAATCTATGTTTACTTTTTTAATAAGATAAATGTATATAATTAAAATTGTACAAGGGAATAGATAATAAGAAAAATTTAAGAATTAATAACTAAAACATAACTAAATTTTATTTTTAATTTATAAAAAAATTAAACGTAATTAAATTAAAAAGAAATTATCAAACAATGCACCATAGGTCTGTAATGTACTATTTTAAACATTTTTCAGAAGTAAATATATTATCTTTAAATTAAGCTAAAATGCTGGTATATACTGTATATGTATTTTGTAAAGCTATAAAGCTTTAACTAATATAAAAAGTGTAGTTGCATATGATATGGTGTAATTTGTTCAGTAGTCATTACTACTACATTTTAGAAAGTCATCCAGTTATACATAATTTTATAATAATTTGAATAAAATTGCCGTATTTCATAGTAAAATGTTTATTCATCCTGGTTGGATTGTAAATGATATAGTCTGCCTATTAAGAAGTAATGAATGAGTTTAATACTTGAATTTCATTAATAGAAATTAACTTCAAGATGTTCATTTTTGAAATTTTATTTTAATAAAGTACAGTGAAGATTATAAAAAACTTTATAATCTTTACAACAATTTATGGTATGAATATAATCCTTTAATTAGTCTAATTACAAATGTAATGATTAGTATTGTCATATAAATAGCATATAAAAATTTATTAAAATAAAAGTACATTTTAATTTCTATATAATGATGATGATAATTATAAAATACTACAAAAAAAGAGTATTAAATAGAAGCAATGTCAGGTCACATTTATTTGTTATAATAATCAGATCATAATAAGCAAACAATAAGGCTCACTTTTATTTTATTTATGTTATTTTTTTGACATATATAGTAATAATTATCAAATTATTAGCATGGGTATTGGAAACTTGTGATATATATAATTTCCAGTTATTTCGACTTAGCAATGTTTAAATTGTAAATAAATAGTAATGGCAAATATGTAAAGAAAGATTTTACCTAATGAAAGAAATAATAAAATGTATACTATAGCAATTGAGCATGATGAATATTCAATATATAAATATTTTGCAAAGGCTATAATAGAATAGAAATGTCAAATTAAATATTTCTGAAGATTTAATTAATTTAAATAGTTTAGATTTAAATAATTTAAAGTTACTTCAGAGAAAATTTTTTTCTTATACCCATATTCTAAACAACTAAAAATATACATAAAAATAAAAAATTATATTTGCTAGTACTTTTTAATGAAATGAAATTTAATATTCTTCATGTAGAAAACAAATTAATGATAAAATTGTAATTTCATCACAAGTAAATATAATTACATCATTATCATTTTTTGTTTTATATTTTATAGTTTTTTTTATTTTATTTTATTTTTGTGTGTTTTTTAGTTATTTTGAAAATTAACATCAAACAACAGTTATGTAATTTTAGTTGTAAAATTTGATGTAGGCCTATAATGCAATTTTTATGTAATGACATACCTGGTTTTTTCACCAAATAGAAGAATGAATCAGAATTCCGTTTTTTTGCTTCGGTCTTCATTTGCTTTCTGTGTTCTCACTATTCAGCTAACTTTTCTTCACAAAGTAAGAAGCGGAGAGCTATTCTTTTATAGATTTCCTTCTCTGCAGTTCAATACAGCCAAATTCATGGTTATTGAATCTCCAGAAAGTGTAACATTATCCTTTATTTAATTTTGATTCAGCTCACTCTTTCTTTTAATAACAGATTTTTTTTTTTTTTTTTTACATTATATACAATGTTTGTTTTAATCCATTCCCAGACCCTAAACAATACACATTTTGATAAACTTAAAATGGCAAATACATATAATTTAAGATAAAAATAACACAATTAAATACACTAATAATAAATAAAAACATAAAAAATCAATAAAACATGTAAATATGTAATAATATGAAAATTGCATTTACTGGTTGCAAACCATCTTGGAATCTTAACATCCAGATCTGCCACACGTGTACCACTTTCATGCTTTGCGATAAGTTCCTTTTTCATCTTAGCCTTTTCCAAGCTGCCTTCTTATTAGTTAGACTTCATTACTTCTACACACTTTTTTGATGTTTGGTGCTATGATTAATAAGTAAAGGTTGATATTAGATTGAACAAAAAGTTTTTGTGTTTTTTTAACAGTTGTTGTTACTTAACAATAAATGTGTGATTTAATTATAACAGTTCTGAATTTTAATACATTATTGCTAATTTGAGAGTATATTCTTTGTTCAGAAGCTTATTTTTATGCTTCCAGTGCATTTTCCACTCTGCATGCAAAATTCTGTTGAATTTGGCATTCACACTCTGAAGCATTTGAGGTTAGTCATTTAAAGTATGAGGTACCACTTTATTTTGTTTTGCTTAAAAAACTCTATGAGCCCAGCAGTATGCTTAGGATCATTAACCTGCTGAAACAGGAATGATTTTCTTAATCCTAGTTTTGCTGCTGAATTCAATAAATCCCTGGATAAAATGTCACAATAATACTTTGCATTCATTGTGTTATCTATAAACTCCAATTTTCTGACTCCATTTTACACCATACAGTCCCATACTATCATGCTTTCATCACTGTGCTTCACAATGCCATGCAGACAAGCAAAATTAAGTTTTTCACCTTCCTTCCTCTAAACTTTTCCCAGTTGTTTTATTTAGGATGAACTTCAGTTCATCACTCCAAATGTTTTTCCAAAACAATTAAAATTTTTATAATGCTCTAAAGCAATCTAATATCTTTCATGTGCTTGCTGCTTTATGAGGTATGGCTTCCATTCCTCAAACTGACTATTAAAAGTAATGTCTCTAATCCAATTTCTGATTACTTGGGGTGTTTCATTAATTTTTAAGTTGTTAAAAAAATCATCATATTTCTGCTAGTCAATTTGAAATATGATGATTTTTTTAACAACTTAAACAATGTTCAATACTGGTCATCAGCTTCTATTGTTTTTCTTTTTCAGCCTCTTTGTGACAAATAAGTAACAATTTCATGTTTTGTATTTTTTTTATTATGTTTTGCACTGTTGACTTAGCATCTAAGTGTTCAATCAGTCAGTTATTTTTTTCTTTTTGATATAAATCAACAACCAGTTTTCTTTGCATTTCATCAACATGCTTTGACATATTCCTAAATTTAAAGTCAATCTGATATTTACTTTAATAACACAGTTGTTTGTCTTACATTTGATACTATTATTGTAATTTTTCAGAATGACTGGCATATCGGTCTATCTGGGGAGACCATGAAATCAGATATTTCTGTAAAATCCAGCATGCTGGTTTAAGTGAGGTTATACATCCCTCTCTAGAGGGTGCATTAAAAAAATTAACGAGTTATGACACACAAAAACAAACGAGTTTTTTACTTCAAATCATTTAAAACATTGAAGTCCTGAGCCATAATATATAGGCCTATAACGTAGCCTAGGTAACAATTTGAAAGTGAGATGTTTAATTTTTTCATTTCATCTTCTTTTTAACCACATAAAATACTCATGGAATGATGAAAGTGTTTTTTATGTTTATTTTATGGTAATTAGATTCAAAAACACAAAAATAAACATATTAAAGTTAAGACTCTCTGTAAATTATTTCAACTTACAATGATTAACATCTGCTGTGTGTGAAATTTGAGAGTAAGGTGTTATTTTTAAGGGGAGTGGATGGTCAGTGTAACCAACACTGACTTTCTATTACTACTACTAATGTCAATAAGTTGATGATTGTTTTATTGTCTTGTAGAAAAAACTCTCTTCCTGATTTTAAGTCAGCCAAATTAATGTTTTTTCTTTTTTTTAACATTTGTTTAACAGCTAGCTTTGTTACATCTGATTAATTTTATTCTTTAATTGTAGTTTAACCCAGGGTTTCTGGCATGCTGATTTTTCCTGTTTATAAGCAGTATGCCGGTCATTCCACAAAAAAGCAACACATTTATGATTTATGCTTCACTTATTATACTTTACATATTTCTTTATACCATAATCTTTATCCAGATAATTATTTTGCATACCTTTTTCATATACTCCTCCTACTTTGTTTAATTTAAATTAATTATTAACTAAGTCATTTAAAATATTTACAGTTTAAAATATTATCACATTTTCAATGTTTATTTTATTTAACAGCAAAAATAAATTAAAACCATCAGTAGAATTAAATTCCACTTTGTCTCTACTGCCATTGTCCAATTTGTTTTTTGCCTCTATAATTATAATATTCAAGTATTTAATATTTATGAATTCATATCAAACTTACCAACCTACAGGAATGAAAACAAAGACCATTTCAAAGACTATAAAAAATTAGTTTAAATGGATTGGTTATCAACTCTGGCACCCATCCTTTCATATTTTTCAAAGACTTCTAGTATATCAATTTCTAATGTTAAAGAACAACAAATAGACTCAAAATACAATTTTGACAATACATCAGAAATATCTTTGCAGATAATACAGGCTTCAGCCACTTAGATGTAAATGCATTATTAATCCAAGTGAGAATTACTTGGCATTCTTCTATGAAAGGCTCAATAATGACATGTCACATATCTAGATTTTTATTTACTTATTTTTTCTCTAGTTTCTTTCTGTATTTAGTTTATGATAAAACAAGTAAATGAGAAGGATGATTTAAAATGAAGATGATAAAAATGTAAAAATTTCTAAAACTATGTTTGATGAAAATATCTCCAGTAAAACAGAATATAGTGGACCTGTACAAGAATTTGAACAAGTAGAAATTTAAACATTTTAAAAAAGTACTATTGTTGTTGTTTAATTATCTATCAAACCATGAGCAGATGAGACCTCTTCAAGAAGCACAGGAAATATATGGACTGGCTACGGTACCTATGAATATAAAAGGAGGAGTGCACCATTTCTACTGATGCCTCTGAAAATTTTCAGATTTCCGAATAGCTGCATCCATTTATGTATCAGATATTTACATAAATAAGCCCTATGCTTAATTTCTAAAAATAAGCTGCTTCAGTGTATAATGCTGACAAAAAATTAAGCTAGTTTGAATGTTAATAATATAAAAATTTTTAAATCTCTATCATTGCAAACAGTTTGCTTATATATACATTCATTTTTATACTACTATACATTGACAGTTTATTCACTCAAGCCTTTTCTTACCAATATTATTTTATACTTAAAATTTGATGAATAATAATTGCTCACCAATTCTAATTGAAAAAGATATGATAGATATAACTGATACAAATCTACTGAATGATGAATTATGAGTTAATGCAAGTGATAGTGGTACTATAGTAGCTTCTCCTTTGCACAAACAAAAATGAATTTAATTTATGTCATCAAGTGTTTTTAAGACTTATTTTGCATATATATATCTGTTTTTATTTGCTAATAAATGTTTTTGAGTGGATTAATAGTGTAATGTAATGTATAGTACATCTTCATATGTATAATACAGTACATGAGGGGTGTTCAAATGAAAAGGTACGAAACGTTGTCACAACCAAACTGGTTGAAATGGGAATATGCCTCTTTGGGATACTGTAGAGTGAGACATCTAGGGACGCAAATGTAGTGTCCAGTGTGGTTGTGCATCATGTGCGTGCACCCACACGACATAGGAGAGAAGCAGGCAGTTGTGTGTTCCGTCTGATTGACGCAGCAGTGCGTGAGGACATCATAGCATTCACTTTGCAAAAGTCAACGATTGAGGAGCAGCGAGGTGTTATCAGATTTCTGACTGCAGAAGGTGTTAAACCAGCCAATATTCATTGCCGGATGATGGTCGTATATGGGGGAGACTGTGTGTCCAACAAGTCAGTGAAAAAGTGGAGTGCCCATTTTCGTGAAGGCTAGGAGTGTTTGAGTGATGATCCAAGACTGGGCCAGATAAACATGGTAACATGTCGCCCTGCAACTTCCATCTGTTTGGTCCACTCAAAAAACATCTCAGAGGGAAGCACTTCAACTTGGACAATGAACTGAAGGACACAGTGGAGGACTGGCTCTTGTCACAGCCACAGGAATTCTGGGAACAGGGAATCCTTCAGCTCAAACAGTGGGATAGTTGTGCTCAGGTCTCTGGTGATTACTTTGAATAAAGACTTCAAATTATACCCACAGTGTCGTTTCGTACCTTTTCATTTGAACACCCCTCGTATGTTACTTTTGCCATGTGCACACAAACATCTTTGATCAGTTAGTTATCCAAAGGTACTGTAAATGAATTCCAATACTAACTGTGATATCAAGACACTCAAGATGTTCAGAAGCAGTGTCTTAACTATGATAACTTAATCTATCTTATCAAAGGTTTAATTTTTGGACCCTTAATTTTTTGGAGGGGGAAAATAATAATAAAACAAAATATGATAAAACAATTTTTTATAAATAATTTTTGTGTACACAAGAAATATACAAGATCATTCACATATATTTATAAATGAAAATATTATTACAGTATATTTGACAATTTTTTTGTCAGTTCTATTTCAAGACCTTCCCTTTGTCCTAGATCTTGTGCCTGGGCACCTGTTGCACCTGTCCAGTTACAATACTGTTCAGAAGTACCAGTATTACAGTGTTCAGCAGAAAAATACCAGTACTACAGACAGTGTATTAGCAGAAGAGTTGATTCTACTGAACATTGCCAATTTCTTTACTTAGTTCTTACTACACATTGCAATAATGAATGTTTATGATAATAACTTCCTAAATATCTTCAAAGGTTTAATTACAGAATTCAAATGATTCAAATAAAATTTTATTATTAAATCTCTGAATATGAACATATTTACTTGAAAATGTGTTCATCTTCATAGATATAAGTTATAAATCATATAGAAATGTATATACAATGTATTTCAATATGAATTATAACATACATAATTTATGTACTCTATAAAAGATCTCTTATAATTATATTTTAAGTTATCTAATTGTCAGATGTATTATCATCATGTATAGTTTATGTATTTTTAAAATTTTAACAATAAAACTAAATTATGTATTTTTCTCTCCATGTCTTTAATTTAGAAAAGTTTCATTTCAAAATATACATTTTTAAGAATATTATTTAAATTTTATTTCTTTTAATTTTCATTTAATGTAATTTTTAAGTATGTTAGTGTATTTTAATTATATTATTTAATTTTAATTTTTTAGGAAAATCAATAATCCATTACAACACAAGTTTAAATATGAAAAGAAAATTCAAGTCTTATCAAGCAGTTATGTATCCGTGTTCAGTATGTGGCTCTAAATTTACAGAAAGAGGAAATTTAAGACGTCATCAAAGAGTTATGCATTCTGATGTTCCATCTTTATTTAAGTGTCGAGTTTGCAATCGTTGGTATAACAGGAAAGACAATTTGAAAGTACATGAATTTACAGTTCATGGTTTACAATTATGATATAGAAACTTTAAATAGATTATAGTATATATAAAGGCATTTTACCACTCAAAAATTGGAATCATCCCTAGCCTGCTTTGTGAGGTAATTTAAACTTGCATATTCTGAAAAATAATTCCTGATGCATTTATTTTTTTTGAAAAAAATCAAGTGTTTAAATGTGTGATAATATTTGTCAATATTCTTTTGTTTCATGAAATAAATACTTTATTTATCATAATTTCTTTTTACTAAATCTATTAAATCATATTTTAATTATATTTTATATATCTGAAATAAATGTTGTAGATTCATGAATACATAGTAATAATATATTATATATATATATATATATATATAATATATATATAAATTTAAAATGCAACTGTATAATGAAAAATTGCTTACTAATAATGTTTTAATACTAATTTATATATTTATATAGAAATGCCATTTTTAACATTGTGTAAAAAATGTATTATTATTAAATATTATAGTTTGTTACTTATTTTTACTTATTTAAAATTAGTTATTCTTAAATAAAGCAGACACTGTACTGTATGTTTAACAAATCTTTACTGGGACAAGTAGCAAAATTGTGTCTATATTAATATTTGAAGGGTACAGGTCATTGGCAGGCCAGAGGGCAGCTAAGGGGCCCTGGCATCCTCCAAAGAAAAAGGAAAACAAACACTAAAAAATATTCCAAAAATCTTTTCCTAATTAAAATTCATATTTTCATTTATATTGTGTTGTGTATTATATTTCTATACTACTAATGAATTAGTGGTCACATAAGGTGGGAATTTTATTGAATTTGCATTAAAAATGTTTTTATCTGTTCAACTCTGCTCCTCCAAGATTAAATCTTGAGTGCAGGTATAGGTTATATGAATTTAACAGGAACACATCTCAGATCTTTGGATTATATACTATTTAAATATTCCAGAGTCACACGTGTCATGCACAGCTTTTGGCCAAGATTCATAAAATGTGAATGTGATGTCAACAAATAGTTGAATGATTATATTTGGATACAATAAATATTATACATAGTAAGTAGGAGATTACTTAATGAGGTTGTTCTATAGGTTAAAATGTCAAAATTGATGAAATAAAGAAATAAATGAATAAACAAATCTCTTGAGAGAAGTCAAAAATTATTTTCAGTATCTCACTTTTCTGACTAATAATTATAATTGATCAGTAATAACATTCATAAAAATAAGTTGGCAAATGTTGCATCTAAATGTGAAGTTATACTTAATACAGTAAAACCTCATTAAGTTGGACACCTGTGATGAAGATCCAGTGTCCAAGTTAGTGGGGTGTCCAGATTAGAGAGGTGAGCATTTCTGCAGACATGTGCAGTACACTCCTGCATGCATATCACATTTACTGCACCTATGTTTTGTGAAATGTAATGAAAAAAATATCAGTTTTTAAGTTATCACAAAATTTAATGACCAAATATGCATGTTAATATAATACTATACATGTTACATAGTTCAATGAAATATCATTAAACCAGCTTGAAGGTATGAGTTGTAATATTAATTGTACTAATATGTACTTCTCTGCTCCTTACCGACACCGGGTATTATAACTAACTTCAAAAAACGAACCTGTTACCGGTGTAAATCTTCTTATGAGCGTCTGGCTAACGTTTTCGAACCTAAAACAGTTCTTCTTCAGGCGAAGATGGAATAATTTAAAAGATAGAATAGAACGTTTCAAACCGAACCGCTTCGTCCAATTCCGTCATGGCTGACATGCGCTGTAGTGTCGGGGTGTTGGTTATCGTTTATGCGTGTCTAAAAGGATTTGCCAGGCCGATGAAATGTCGATCTCTTCTTTTTGGTTGATGCAGATATTATTACAGCTCGTTTTATATATAGCGACCGCTTCTAACCATTTTATATGTTCCGGGTGGGGCGTCGTTACGATGATTTTAGCCTTATCCAGTTCCGCGTTGATATCTTGATCAGACGCGTATATACTTAGCGCCGTGTTGAGTTTCCAGTGTTGTAGGTCGGCTTGGTGTTCTTTTAATCTGGTCTTTAACGAGCGCTTAGTGGAACCGATGTAAACGAGCTCCCTTTGCCATCTGTTGTCCCTTAGGGGGATAGAGTACACTCCGTACATTCTGTTGGGATCCGGAGGGTCTTTGCAATTTTTTAGGATTTCGGCTATTGTGGGGCCTCTTCGATATGCTATCTGCATCTGCTGTTTTTTGGCTATTTCTCCATATACTTTACAAACGTATGGGTTGTATGTGATAGGAAGCCTTGTTAAATCTTTTTTGTTAGCGCTACCGTTTGCTTGTCCAGCGGATGTGCTTCCTTGGTGATGTTGCCTGGTTATACGCCGTATTAGGGAAGGGTACCCGTGGTACGTTGCGACCTTTTTAAGATATGCCAGTTCTTTGTCTAGCGTTTTCTTAGTGGAGGAGTACGAGGCTGCCCTTCTTACTAAGGTTTTGAAAGCGGCCGCTTTATACGAGAACGGGTCGCAGGAACCCTTAGGTATGTATATTGGTGTTGCCGTCGGTTTTCTGTAGACGGACGTTTGGATCGTAGACACTTCTATCCTGATGGCGATGTCTAGAAAATGGGCCTCCGTGCTGCTTATCTGCTCTACTTCTATGACCAAGCCATACGGGTTGTTGTTGACAGTTTGTACAAAGGCCGCTATATCAGGCTCCGTTTTCCATAAAATGAGTACGTCGTCAACGTATCTCTTATAGAGTAAAATATCCGGAAGATATCGCGGGATGACTCCACTTTCCATCCTCCTTACCACCATCTCACATAGGTCGCCTGATACCGGGCTACCCATGGGGACGCCTTTTGTCTGTTTATAAATCTTTCGAAAACGAAGATCGAATTGTAACAGACCAGATGGGCCATTTCCAATATATGTTGGTGGAATGCTTGATCCTGAACGTATGTCATTAGGAAATCTCTGAGGGAGCAAAAAACTGCCGGGAGCTTCACCGATGGGTATAGTGATTTAAAGTCAAGGACTGTGATAAGTTTCGGACACTCAGGTAGATTTTTCAATAGGCCTATAAGGTTTTCTGGGTTCGCAATGGTGTAAGGGTAATCTTCCAAGTTTGGCGAAAGGAGTTGGTAGGTAGCCTTCTCTAGTTTTCTTGTAGGCGCTCTTGCTTTGTCTACTATTGGACGAAGTTGTTGGCCCTCTTTATGAGTTTTAGCATACGCAAAGAGCTTAGGTGTGTCCGGTGAGTCTACTATCAAGTCCTGTAAGGCTAGACGTTTCGCTAACTTCGATGTTGCAAAGCGTTTCACCCTATTCTGCAGTTTATCCACAACGTCATCGTTTTCTCGTTCACATTGGGTGATATTGATGTAGTCATGCAGTTCTCGTTGGTATGTGCTCCGTTTCATAATAACCAAAGATTTCGATTTATCTGCTCTGGTGAGGATAATATCGTTCCTTTTCATCCATTTGCTGGCTAGCCGTAGTTTCGTTCTTAACGTCATCATTTCCGGGTTTTCTTTGGCTCTTATGGTCCTCAGTGTGGTTATCCATCTATAATATTCTTTCTGTTTATCGGGTAGGTTTTTTATTAAGAGCTCCAGGTCAGGAATTAGGTTTCTGGATCCCGTTTTCGGAGGCGGTAATGCGAAAGTTGGACCATACCCTAGTACATCCTTCACATACCCGGGCAACTGTATATCATCCCATACGGTGTAAGGGAAGGTTGAATGGCGGTGGCCTATTGGTGTCTGGAATCTTAAGATCCATTGCAGCTTTTTTCTGTAGCACTCTGCTAGTTTGGCCTTTAATCTTTCTTGGATAGTTCCCATCCAAGAAAGATTAAAGGAACTAGCAGAGTGCTACAGAAAAAAGCTGCATGGATAGCACTCTGCTAGTTCCTTTAATCTTTCTTGGATGGGAACTATCCAAGAAAGATTAAAGGCCAAACTAGCAGAGTGCTACAGAAAAAAGCTGCAATGGATCTTAAGATTCCAGACACCAATAGGCCACCGCCATTCAACCTTCCCTTACACCGTATGGGATGATATACAGTTGCCCGGGTATGTGAAGGATGTACTAGGGTATGGTCCAACTTTCGCATTACCGCCTCCGAAAACGGGATCCAGAAACCTAATTCCTGACCTGGAGCTCTTAATAAAAAACCTACCCGATAAACAGAAAGAATATTATAGATGGATAACCACACTGAGGACCATAAGAGCCAAAGAAAACCCGGAAATGATGACGTTAAGAACGAAACTACGGCTAGCCAGCAAATGGATGAAAAGGAACGATATTATCCTCACCAGAGCAGATAAATCGAAATCTTTGGTTATTATGAAACGGAGCACATACCAACGAGAACTGCATGACTACATCAATATCACCCAATGTGAACGAGAAAACGATGACGTTGTGGATAAACTGCAGAATAGGGTGAAACGCTTTGCAACATCGAAGTTAGCGAAACGTCTAGCCTTACAGGACTTGATAGTAGACTCACCGGACACACCTAAGCTCTTTGCGTATGCTAAAACTCATAAAGAGGGCCAACAACTTCGTCCAATAGTAGACAAAGCAAGAGCGCCTACAAGAAAACTAGAGAAGGCTACCTACCAACTCCTTTCGCCAAACTTGGAAGATTACCCTTACACCATTGCGAACCCAGAAAACCTTATAGGCCTATTGAAAAATCTACCTGAGTGTCCGAAACTTATCACAGTCCTTGACTTTAAATCACTATACCCATCGGTGAAGCTCCCGGCAGTTTTTTGCTCCCTCAGAGATTTCCTAATGACATACGTTCAGGATCAAGCATTCCACCAACATATATTGGAAATGGCCCATCTGGTCTGTTACAATTCGATCTTCGTTTTCGAAAGATTTATAAACAGACAAAAGGCGTCCCCATGGGTAGCCCGGTATCAGGCGACCTATGTGAGATGGTGGTAAGGAGGATGGAAAGTGGAGTCATCCCGCGATATCTTCCGGATATTTTACTCTATAAGAGATACGTTGACGACGTACTCATTTTATGGAAAACGGAGCCTGATATAGCGGCCTTTGTACAAACTGTCAACAACAACCCGTATGGCTTGGTCATAGAAGTAGAGCAGATAAGCAGCACGGAGGCCCATTTTCTAGACATCGCCATCAGGATAGAAGTGTCTACGATCCAAACGTCCGTCTACAGAAAACCGACGGCAACACCAATATACATACTTAAGGGTTCCTGCGACCCGTTCTCGTATAAAGCGGCCGCTTTCAAAACCTTAGTAAGAAGGGCAGCCTCGTACTCCTCCACTAAGAAAACGCTAGACAAAGAACTGGCATATCTTAAAAAGGTCGCAACGTACCACGGGTACCCTTCCCTAATACGGCGTATAACCAGGCAACATCACCAAGGAAGCACATCCGCTGGACAAGCAAACGGTAGCGCTAACAAAAAAGATTTAACAAGGCTTCCTATCACATACAACCCATACGTTTGTAAAGTATATGGAGAAATAGCCAAAAAACAGCAGATGCAGATAGCATATCGAAGAGGCCCCACAATAGCCGAAATCCTAAAAAATTGCAAAGACCCTCCGGATCCCAACAGAATGTACGGAGTGTACTCTATCCCCCTAAGGGACAACAGATGGCAAAGGGAGCTCGTTTACATCGGTTCCACTAAGCGCTCGTTAAAGACCAGATTAAAAGAACACCAAGCCGACCTACAACACTGGAAACTCAACACGGCGCTAAGTATATACGCGTCTGATCAAGATATCAACGCGGAACTGGATAAGGCTAAAATCATCGTAACGACGCCCCACCCGGAACATATAAAATGGTTAGAAGCGGTCGCTATATATAAAACGAGCTGTAATAATATCTGCATCAACCAAAAAGAAGAGATCGACATTTCATCGGCCTGGCAAATCCTTTTAGACACGCATAAACGATAACCAACACCCCGACACTACAGCGCATGTCAGCCATGACGGAATTGGACGAAGCGGTTCGGTTTGAAACGTTCTATTCTATCTTTTAAATTATTCCATCTTCGCCTGAAGAAGAACTGTTTTAGGTTCGAAAACGTTAGCCAGACGCTCATAAGAAGATTTACACCGGTAACAGGTTCGTTTTTTGAAGTTGTACCAATATGACTTTTTGGTGAAACACACTGATATGCTACAATTGAGTACATTATTTAAAATCAAATTAACATCTGGAAAAACAATCTTTGATTCCGCAATCAATGGAGATATACATGAAGATATTCATTTGTACAGTGTTTATTGTAGTGTGGAAAAAATAAACACATGTTTATTTTTCCCACAGAATTCTGTTACAAAGTTGTGTAATACATCCAAACTCCAGCAACAAAGTGAAATATTTACAATGTTGAACAAATGTTTTTGGGGGTCTTAACTCCCATCTTCAGGTTCTATAATCTTTCAAATGTACTGCAAGATCAAGCCCATCACTAGCACAAACTGACCAATCAAAACTCATAAGTACTGAATTTTAAAGATTCCAACATACATGGCATTCTACTTTTTGAAATTAAAACATTCTTTATAAGCATTGTTCTACATTTGAAAGACTATAGAACCTGATGATGGGGGCTTAAGACCACCTAAAATGTTTGTTCAACATTGTAAATATTTCATTTTATTGTTGGAGTTTAGTGTTCTACATAAGTTTATTGTTTCTCCAGTTACAATAGTAGTATTTATAGAATTCTGTTACAAGGGATTGACAAATGTGTCAGTCTGGTCTTTCTCAGTTCCTTTTCTATTTCTCTCCAAATCTCAAACACCTTCTTCAGACTGATGGTTTGGTGCTTTCTGTTTCACTACTAGTAGTTCCACAGCATCATCTGATGCATCACTTGATACAGCATCATCATTTTCACATATTTTTGCAATAATATTTTTGAGAATACTCTCTGAATTATTACTGGAATAACTTCTAGATACCTCTAGAAATCAGTGGCAGGTTATAGCTTTATGAGGTCCAGGCAAACTTGAATTAGGGGGCTCCATGTTCAGTGTTGACTTCAGACATTTTTCTTTAAGGGTTTTTTTTTGGGATAAATATTTTCTTATAGAAGATTGGTATGTGGCTCTCTGTTGGTGCCCCAGTTGTGCCCCAGGCAATTATCCATTTTTGCCCATAACACACCACTACTAGAAGCATATAGAAGCTATTCCTGTCAAGTGCATGCATCTTTGAGATGTTTAAATAACTAAAGTATGAAGCAAATGATCAGTTTTTGAGACCTGATATATCACTATGTAAGAGTTTTCTCAAGATGATGGCAAGCCAATATAATTTCTGGATTTTAAAGGTTAAGTGATCTTGTACTGTAATAGTTGCATACTTAAAGATACATAACCACCAAATGATCGGCTTAAATAATCAAGCTATAAAGCATTTGTTTGGTTATGTATTTATATATTTATATACATACATAACCAAGCAAATGCTTTATAGCTTATACATGTATATATATGTATATATATACATGTATATATACATATATATATATATATATATATATATGTATCGGGCTTTGGGATGCTTGATATAGTAACGTACCTTTCATGATGCAACTTTTTGTGTGAACATGGACACAAAGATCTTATTCTTGAACCCCTTTTCCTCTTAATTCTCTATCTTTACAATAACAGTCACTATGTAGTGTCATCTATTGGCCAAATAAGCAAGCTTTAATCTATCATTAGGGGCACGTTTGGAAATTCTAACCAGTAACACTGTGCTAGTGGTGACTGATGTCATCAGTCGTAGCTGGTTATTCTGGGTGATTAACGCATTTTTAAACACACTGGTTATTTTGTGATGTTCAACGTGGAGGAGATGATATTAATTCTATCACTGCTCTTGAATATCGATTCAGAATCATGTGACAATGATGATTCGACAAGTTCTTCAAAACATGAAATGAACTTGTAGAATTTTTTTAAACAAGTATTGGAGAAAAATTTATCTTTGTTTAGTTTATACTGTGAAATCAATAATTTTGTAGCATTTGCTGGCCATCTTCCATGCTGTCTTGCCTCATCTGAAATTTGGGATGACATTGCTTTCTGATCTTGGTCGCTTTGTGTCATGGAAACAAAATTTTGTTTTACCTTCTCTAAATTTTTAAAAACACAGCCACATTCGTCACATGATACAATGTGTCTGCCATCTTGTAATTGAATAGAATCACTGTAACCACTCTATAACCACAGTTACTTCAGTAAGTACCGGAGGACAACCAGTGAATTCATAACAGTGATTTTTAAATGCAGTTGGTTATTTAAGTTACATTTCCTAAATGCCTGATAACTACCAGCAGTTACTGGTAACCTTGATTACAGTTTCCAAATATGCCCTAGGTGTCCAACTAAAAGTTACCAACAAGAAGTGACTAAAAAAGTGCAAAGATATGACAGGCAGTAAGAGATGTTCAAGTTATGGAATAGTAAGGTGTCCAGTTTAGGGAGGTAGGAATACATTTTAATGCCTATACTTTTCTCTATTGCAAGGGGAAAATGTCCAAGTCAGTGGGCTGTTCAGGTTGGAGAGATGTCCAATTTTCAAGGTTTTACTGTGTTTGATTTTAACATATTATTAGTTTTTGAAATTCTTGAAACTGATTTTGCATTTGCTTTAAGATAGTCCTCAAATCACTAATTTTCATAATTAAATAAAAATAAATATAATTTGACAAAACTAAAAAGTATTATCAAAAAATATCTTTTGTGATAAAAATCTAAATGCATTTTTTACAGCATTATAAAAAATTATATAAATTACTAAAGTAAGTATCATCATATTTTGTTGTATTACTTCTTATATATTTATCAAAACTTCTTATATTTTTAAAAATAACTTTAATAAGCAATAGAGTTTCATAAATTTACATTATTCAAAAAATTTATTCTGGCTATTGTTAGTCTAAAAATTCTACCTGTATTGTGGAAAAACTTTCAAATAAATCAAGAGTTTTTTATTTAAACAAATTTATTGACCATTTTGTGTTACTGCTGGATTTTTGGGTTTAGTGAGTGAACTGATAAATACATTCAATTATTATAGATTATTATTAACCATTGAATATGCTCAGCAAAAAACAAAGCTATTTAAAATGTATAACATAATTGATGAATAAAATACTTCAGTTAGGTGTTTTCTGTATTGTAAAAATTAATAAAACTTGACATCATATTGATAAATAAATAATTATAAGAAGCCTTTTTATGCAGGATTGATATGTAGAGACTTGTGTTTTCATAGATAGTGGATGATTGATTAGATTAATAAATTCCTAATGCCCCTGAAACTGATTCTTATGTCAGCAAACTGCTTCTCCTTCTTCTGACATTCCAAACGTAGAGAACTACTGAATATCACTGTGATGAATATTCTACTTTGTATATAATTTTTCAAATAGTGTATCAATACATTATAACAATGTATTGATACACTATATACAGTGAGGTCAATATGACAATATCCTTGCTCTCTGATGCAACTGAGCATGCCTAATGGAATTTAGGGGTCAAAAATAAAAACAGCATGTGCATCCACCTAATGGAAAATAGGCACAAAAAATGAACAAAATACAAGAACAAAGCAATTGCTGCCACCAAACTAAGCTGTGCACTGTACTAGTATTTATGCTTTTTTTGTAATTATTTAAATTGTACAAATTAAAAAAAAAAAAAACAAAATTATAAATTTTTTGAATATCTTTAAGAGATAAAAATATACTTAAATTGAGTTAATACTTATTTTAAAACAACTTTGTTACTTATATTGTATTTATTTATTAATATTTTGTATTGAAAAGATCTTAAAATTGTTACGAAAATTAATTTAATTTAAATTATAAAAAACTGAATATTTAAAATTAATGTATATTTTTAATTGGCTATTTTTTATTATCTTAGTTATTTCTTCCAATATGTTATAATATATTACTTCTAATATATTCTGATATATTAGGAGAAGTAATTATGATTCTCATATCAGCACTTTTATTACCATATTATTCATAAATGTTCATTTAAACAATGAAATCTAAAAGATAATTCAAGAAATAAAAAATCTTGTTCCAGATAATTTGCAACCAATAGGCTGCTGAGACCAGTAAATATTGATTATCAACACCTGGAGATACTAGAGGATAAATAGCAATTATCACAATCTTTACAAATTTCAACAAATTTTCATACTTTTGACTGATTCTAAATTAAATAAATCTTACTTTTGTTACCTAAATATCAAAACAGTTTCTATAGTCTTTTGTAGAAGATAAGTTTGATATTTCCATTGTTTCTTGGCACCCTTGCCATAAACAGATATGCAGTTTGGGTTTCAGTTTTTATCAAGTTCTTAATTTTTAAAAATATTAATTAAAATAAAATTATAAATTATATGTACTAGTAACCTCAAAAACTGGTACTCTGCACCTCCTAATGGGAGCATCACCTTATGGCCCTAACATGACACTCCTTCCCTCTTAGTCAGTAACATAATTATCCAAATATTTTGTGGGTCCATCTAGGACACTTGACTTGTAATAGTGCTGGTGAAACTTCTTGTGACAGTTCTGGTGTTGCAGGCTCTGAGGATGGGTCTGGTGCAGTCAGTGGCATAGCATGGGTGTCAGCTGCCCGGGGCAGAGGAAAATTTCGCTGCCCCCTTATTTAGGTATAAGTAATGAAAAATTCCATGCTCATTTCAATCGGTTCGAATCGTAGGTGCGACAAAAATATAAAATGAAATGGTTCAAATTTTTACAAATTATTATTATTATTTATTGTGAAATTTTGCCACCTCCTAAAAGTGCCACCCGGGGCAGGCCACCCCTGCCACCCCCACTACACTACGCCACTGGGTGCAGTTGAGTCCTCTCACTCAGATTCTGGTGGAATATGATGCTGTCTAATTTGGTTGTGATGCTGATGGAAACTATGGGCTTCTGAGTCTGTGGCCTCATATGAGACTGGATCAGTTTGACGCGTTATTCTTCTAGGAATCCAAATAGGACTTTTGGATGAACTGTATGTGATTCTAGATAAAAACCAGATCTGATTTGGTAAATGAACAAATTGGTCCAGATGAACAAATTGGTCCAGATGAACAAATTGGTTTATTTCGGAGGAGCTCATCTCCTTTTTTTCGGCATCTTGACAACCAAATCAGGATGAAGACAATCCAGACAAATCCTTAGCCACTGGCCTAATAGCAACTCTGCTAGACTAATTCCTGTCATAGTGGGTGGCATTATGTATTGAGTAAGGAGGAAAGATGTCAGTCATTGGTGCCAGTCTCCTTCCATGATTTTTTAAGTTTGTCCTTAGTTGTTTGGGCAGATAACTCTACTTGGCCATTGCTTGATGCATGGTAAGGAACAACGAGAACTTGCCAGATCTGATTTCTTTCCAGAAATCCTCAAAATTCAGACAACTGAGACAACAATTCCCCATTAGTTGGGGACCATTGTCAGAGACCACAGAGTTGAGTAGCCCATGAATAGCAAAAAGTTCGCACAGCACTTTGATTGTGGTCCCACTGGTTGTTGACATCATACAATGCACATCAACCCATTTTGAATGTGCATCTACCACTACAAGGAAGTTTTCTTCTTGGAAGGGAATAGTGAAGTCTATATGTAATCTTGATCAGGGTGCTCTGGAAACTCCCAAGGATGGATTAGAGCCCTTGATGGGTTCCTTTGTTTGATCTGGCATTCATGGCACTCAACGTAATTCTCTATGCACCTGCCTATTCCTGGCCACCACACACAGCATCTCGTGAGAGCCTTCATTTGAATGATCCTGGGATGGCCCAAATGTAATTCCTTCAAATGATTTTTGTCCAGTGGAGGGATGACCACTCTTTTGCCCCACAGGATACACCCCTTTTGGACAGACAACTCATTAGGGATCCGGTAGTAGTCTTGTAGTGGAGGGGCATTTGTGGAATCTGTCCAACCCTTCAATATCAACTGTAGCATACATGTAAGCATGGGATCCACTGTTGTGAGTCGAGCGTGACATCTGAAGCATGTAAAGGAGGATTCAGAAGTTGTTCCATAAACAAAACTTCAGCAGGAAAAGGGACTCATCAGGAATGGAATAGAGAGTCAACTTAGGCTGTCTCCATTTGCAACATCTTATCCAGGTTTGTATACCAGGTTATAGTTGTAAGCTTGAAGTATGATCATCCACCTCACCTTACATGGAGACATTATTTGTGAAGTTGGTTTATCTTGTGAAAGAAGGCCAATTAATAGCTTGTAGTCAGTAATGATTGTGAACTTACATCCAAAGAGATGATAATGAAACTTTTTCACTCCTGCCACAATGACCAAAGCCTCTCAATCAATTTGTGCATAATTGCGTTCTGCAGAAATTAGAGTTCTGGAAAAGAATGCAATAGGACCATCCTTTCCTTCTGTGATTCTATGACTCAGTACTGCTCCTACTCTATAAGGGGATAAATTTCAAGTTAGCGTGACTAGCTTCATTGTGTCAAAAGGGACCATATGTTATCGGATGAGAGTAGTTTTTTTGTTGCCTTGAAAGCATATGAATGCTTCTTGGTCCACTCCCAATGGGTGCATTTGGCAAGTAAACAATGCAAGGGTTTCATGACTGATGCCTTGTCATGGAGAAAATTAGAATAGAAATTTAATAGCCCTAAGTAAGACTAATTTGTTTTTGCTTTTGGGTGTTGGTGCATTCTTAATTTCTTTTAGCTTTACTTTTGGCTGGATCCCATCAGCATTGATCTTATGCCCAAGAAATTTGATGGACTTTACTCTAAAAATATATTTTTCTTTGTGCGCTCAAAGTTCTGAATCTCTAAGTCAATGTAGGAGCTCTTTAGTTCATTCCATCAGAATATCCGGTATGGCTACACACATAAGAATGTCATCAAAGTAAAGAACTACTCCAGGAGGACCTGCAAAAAGTTCATCCATAATTGCTTGAAAAATTTTATATGCTGAACTTACCCCAAATTGTAGGCGTTTCACCTTGTAGGCACCTCAATGAGTAATAATCGTCTGTGCCTCAGCAGAGTTGTTGTCAACTAGAAGCTGTAGATAAACTTCAGCCATATCAATCTTCAAGAACCCATCCACTTTGAGTTTCACGAGTAGATGCTTTGCAACTAGAACTGGGTATGGGTGTGAAGCGAGTGCTGTATTAACAATAATCTTATAGTTGCCACATAGGCAAATATCATTGGATGACTTTATAACAGGGACTACTGGTATTGACCATTTCGGATTTATTGTAGGTTCCAATACTCCTTCCATAATTAGACGGGTCTAGTTGACACTCTATTCTTGGATGTAAAACAAGAGAAATGGGGTGAGCCTTGAAACATTAAGGAGATATTGAAGGATCAATTGGCAAGGACATGGGGACCTGTGTACCTTCCTAGACAATCGTCAAAACTGTAAGTGAATTCAGAAAAAATTCCTTTTATAGATTGTACCAATTTCAATTTTGACTACATGGATTCCAGACAGATGGATGCCTAGGGGTCAAAACTACTCCAGGCCCAAAAGACTGACATGGTCTTCTGCCATAAACAATCATAATTGGCTTGCAAACCAACCATATCTAATATTGACATGGTACAGGTACTGGCCTTTTGTGGATTTTTTTTATTTTTTGAAATCTTGGAATTGTATGCTTATAGATGCTAATGTTGGCCCATTTGTTGGCCACAATCCATGAAATGCAGAACTGGATATTAGAGTAATCAGATTTGGAGTCTGCTTCCATTTTACATTCCCTGCCATTTATGAGAACTGTTACTTGTTGCTTTCCACCAGATGTTGAAAAAACTTCACCCCACACTGTGTATACTGAAGAAATTTCACCCCACTTTTCCATTTTTCTTGCAGTAATTATACCTTGTTTCTCTATGTTTACAAGAATTCCATTCATGATTCCCTCAGCTGCCATTACAAATTTCATGGATACATCTCCCCTCTTAGGATGATTTTTTGAGGAGGAAACCTTCTTTTGAATGAACATGGTACTTGAAGACATCTTATGCTGACCTAGCTGGTATATAGACTTAGCTGGTCATGCTGCCACTTCAATTGCAAATGCTGTTTTTAGGGCATCCATCCACTATAAATCAGAATCTTCCAGGTGTCTTGACTGAATATTCGCACTATAAACTCTGAGAATAAGTTTATCACACAAACAATCTTCTAATTGGTCCCCAAATTCACAGTATTTGCTATATAATGGAGTGCTGTAACATAGGCAGTAATTAATTCGCCTTGCCCGTTTTTGGTTTGTAAATTGAAACTATAGAAAATGTTAATTGGGCATTGGGGAAAAGTGGTTAGTCAACAGCATGACTTCTACTTCATATGACTTTGATGATGGTTCCACTAGCAAAATTAATGAGTTGAGGATGGCAAGCATAGGAAGTCCTAGTACCACCAACATGTAGCACATTTTGCAACTGGATCGATTATGTTTTAGTGGCATAATAATGACCCACCTGTTGAACGTAGATCCTCCATAATTTGGATTGTGCAGAGTCAAAAGGTTCAATTCTTTCCACACTCAAGTTGATGATGTGTAGCCTAATGTCTCTTAATGTTTCCTTTTATCCTCGTCACCAATATAATATATCAAATAAAAGAAAAGCATACATCTTACAAGAAAACTCATTGTTTACTACACTTGAGTAAAGACTTGCATAAACATAATAGAACACTCATAAATTAGCCTGTATCGTGTGCCGCTTGCCTGTTCACCCTGCATTTTTGGTGACAAAAACTGGTACTGGTACTGTATGCCTCCTACCAAGAGCATCATCTTATGGCCTAAACATGACATGAACAAAACAGAAATATGTTTACTTGTGGTCTATATTTTCCTTACTACCATATTGGAGGCACTTTTAACTATCACAAAGACAATGAAAAATTATCAAATTTAAGCACCATTTTTCTCTATCACTTGGAGAAATCAGAAATTGAGTGATACAAAGCAATAATTATTTGTTTGTTAAAATTGATAACAATGCTTCTTTTTTTTGCAGTTTTTGTGTTTGCAAAAAATTTTCCAGGGTGAGCAAAGTTTGCCCCTCTCTGTGGATACCCATGATGTACTGTACAAGTTGATAAAGTTAGGACTCGTCAATTTTATCAAAATGTGTAATTTAAGAAGTAAAACAATTGATAGGACAAGAAGTTTCAAGCATGTTTAAGTTATCTAGTGTTGTATTTCATCTACTGATTAATTCTAAGCTCCATAAGATGCCAAACATTCTTAATAATGTTTATGTTAGGTTACATGCTGGCCATGCCAGACCATTTATATTTACATCCTTAAAGTAATAAAAAAAAATCTTATGATATGAATTGCACAAATACCCAAGCTTTCTGGTTGAACTGACTTTTGATTCACAGAAAAATGTCATTTTTCACATAAATCAAGTGTAAATACTTTTGTGTCTCCCTTCAAATACCTTTACTTTTATATGCTTATGTTTTGCTTAATTTGACTTATTAATGGCAGCTCTTTTGTTATCTTAAAATAACAGAAACCCTCTTCATTTAAGACTACAAATTGTTCAACAGGGTTCTTCAGGTACACAGGCTGTAACCTGAAGAATTGTACCGTTGACCATTTGATTTTGCTGGATTAAACATTTAGTTATTCATTACAAGTGATCTTGGTTGTTCATTACTCTGTATCTCTCAACTTTTTTCTGTCTTCTTGTTTTAGCCATGGACGATATTAATGATTGTCAGATAAGATATACCTATTTTCTTCTGTACTTCTTGGAGGCTATTTAGTTGTTGATACAGTACCAAGAATTCATTGGTTATACTGAAAATTTGCTTATACATTACAATTTCCAACCATTGTGGAATAAGGTTGCCTTGATATGCAAGATGGACAACATATGTTATTCATAAAACTTTGCTCATTCGTCAAAACAGTCCTATAAACCAGAGGTCACCAAACTACGGCCCGTGAGGTCAGTTAATCCAGCCTGCTGCTGCACTGTGCCACAAATGAGCTAAAATATAATTATTTATATGGAAATATCATAGATTGTGGACAAATTTACTATGTAGAAAATTTAAAATAAGTATAAGTAAAAATGCCAGAAGTGGTCCAATCTGATTTTTGCATCTGACAGTAATACAGTATATATAATTTTTAGAAAAATCAGTAAAATAAAAATTCTGTGACTTTTGTGACTTTGGATATCAGAGCGTTTTTATGTAAGTACCTACAATGAAGTTTCTAAGAAAAGCAATTACATGCTTGCTGCAGCAATTGCGTTTGCATATTGGTAAATAAATATGTTGTCTTTATTTTTTGTGTACTGTATTGAATTTGGCCCGCGCTTATCATTCTCTCAGTTATCTGGCCCACTGTGAAAAGTTTAGTGACCCCTGCTATAAACTAACCCATCTTCCATCTCTAGGATGTCATTCTTGCTTTGTACCATTCCTGCACCATACTCCCACTTAAATCGCTTCATTACTCTCTTTAAAATATTTTAATTTTATAATTTGTAATTTTTGTTATATTTTTATTATATATATTTATTTATTATTGTATTTATATAATTTATTGTATTGTATTTTATATATTTATTTGTTTTTAAGTTTTTCCAATCATTCTGTTCAAATATCCATAACTGAAGTAGTCTTAAATAAAGTAGGTAAAAGTACTTTTAATTAATATAAAAACCTTATAACTTTGTGTTATACATTAAGTATAGATTTGTTCTGTGTCAGAATTCTAATATTTATTTTGCTGAATTATATTCAATGGCAAATTTATTTTATTAATTTGTTTGTATCCTTGTCTACTTTGGACCTTGTTTATTAATAGGCAAAAAGAATTAACACAAATTTATTTTATTTTTTATTTTATTTACATCTAAGTAATGCTATATTGCATAGGATTACTACCTCCCAAAATAACAATTAATTTGTCCTATAAAAGCATAACTAACAAAATGGCAGAAAAAATAATATATACATATATAAATTATTAAAACCTTAAGAACAAAAGGTAAAATTTATAAAATTTGTGAATTATGAAGAACACTGTATATAAAAATTATAAGATAAAAACAAGATGTATATATAATAATGTTTTCTTTAAATTATTCTAAAAAAACTAAAATCAACAGAAAATACACCTCCTTTTTATCCAACAAAGAAATTTTGAAGGTTTAATATAAAAAAAGCAAGTGTGTTTTCTGTTATTTTTGGTTATCCACATCCAGTTTCTACATATATTATTTTTTGGAATAATTTTGAAGATTTCTAAATGTAGATCATTTTTATGACATCTTTGTTTATAAGTTTAAAATGACAATTGTCTTATACAGTAAGACCTCGCTTAATGCGGGGATGCATTTCTAGACAACAAAGCACTAAATGAAACAGCATTAAATGAGGTAAATAAGGAAAGAGGAGCATGCAACCATAAACATAAACAGATTTTACTTTAATTTTAAGTTATTTTTATATTAATTTGCATAATAATATATGTTAAATAACACAAAGATATGCACACAGAAATATAAAGTTAATTTTTGCGATGAAGGTCCTGGTTCTTCTGAAATTCTTGTTTCTTGCGATAAAGTTGTGTAGTTTCATTTGTCGCTTTCTTTTTCTTTCCTTAAGCAAATATCAGTAGCAGGAAATCGCATCCAAAATGCGTCTTGTTTTTGCACTCATTTCAAAATCTGGATCATTCACTACAATTTGATCAACGATTTCGGTTATCATTACCAAACTTTTACTAAGGAAATCTGTAGAGAAATGCTTTGGGTTCTTCGTTTTCAGAATCACTATTTTCCAGTTCTACATGAATTCCTTGTTCTGCCAGTTCTTGAAGGTCGTCATTGGAAAGGCTCTCACCAGAAACCTGCAGTAACTCAATATCCTACTCATCTACATCTCCTAGTCCTTATGTTGACAACTTGGTCAACCTAATGATACAGCGATAGGCTCTTCTCGTTGAGAATTCTTGGATACCTCCAGCTATAACTTCTTCCATACTCTGTTCATGCATTTATCAGTTAATTCTTTCCAAGCCAAGTTAATATTGTCTGTGTTGCATCCATAATGTTATATTTTTTCCAAAATTGCACCACACAAACATAGATTTAAGGAAAGTACAGCACTATGACAAATTACCACCTTTTGCTGATTGGTTTGTGTTTGGGAATAATTGTGTTATATACAAAATGAAATGTGGCAATAATTTGAATCAGCATAAATTTTGAACTTTTTTTTAGGCTTCAAGCAGACCATGTTATATCGAATCAGCATTAAACAAGGCAGCGTTAAGCGGGGTCTTACTGTATGTTATGGACCAAGAGATTAATGGAGCATTATAAATAATGACTAAAATGACTGCACAACCAGATAAATATTGATTAATTTATTAAATTGACCAGACATCATGAATACAGCTATATTCCCTTTGGGCAATTTGACTTTTTAAAAAAACTCCATTTTTTTTCATTAAAAATTATTTACTTTTTGTGGATTATTTCAAAGTATTTAAAAATGACATGAGATCTTTTAACAAAAAGTATTATTAACAATTTTATACTTCATTCAAAAAATCAACTTAAAGGAAACTTCTGGATTGTCATTTTTGTTATATAAAAAGTTCATTGTTGTTAGTTTTAAAGAGTCTCTAAATCTTCCACTGTTGGTCAATGATTTATTAGGTATAAAATTCTTTAGTCCAACTTTAGCTTTGCTCCAAACATGATCTCATTAGAGCTGCAATTTATACTGGTATGATGTGCTCTATTTTTCATCAGTTGTACAAAACGTAATCCTTTCGACTATTTGTTAGTATTGTTAGTCTTCAACCAAGAACTAAGCATATTTTCTGTCTTGAGTTCATCTTTCTACTGAACCCTGACTTTGTGAGTGCTTGGGCTTTCCATGCTCTAGTTTTAACTCAAGCCACATACTACATAGTTCTTTGATGACATTATTGGCAAATTTTCTACTGTTATCGCTTTGTAGAATACTCTGTGCACTGAAAATTGTAAAAATGTCTATAAGAACATAGGCTACATCTTCAGCCCTTTTTGTTTTTAATAGTTATAGTTGAATGAATTTAGTCAGGTGGTCTTGGTACATGAGTATAAATTTATATTGCCCATTGGCTTGTGACTGCATATCTATAAGGTCAACCTGACATCTAGAGTTCATTTCATTACTTAAAATTGGTCTTATTATCAAGCCTTTCTTAGCAACATTCTGTTTTTGCTGACAAATTTCACATAAGTTAAAGTAAATTATAATCATATCTTGTATCATTTGAAATATTTTTATATTTTGTACTTAATTCTTTTTCCTTACAGTTTCTGCTGCCATGGTCAATAGCAATATGGTCATCATGCAATATCTGAAATATTTCTTCAGTGTAAACATAATATTTAATCAAATTACCTTCTTTTAGAGGCACAATTAATTTTTATATTTCTCCTATAGATACAATGTCATATCTATGTAAACACTGATATTCTTCTGGAAACTTCAAAGTCACTTTGATTTTTTACTCTCTCACTTTTTGTATCATTGTCAAATACACAAATTTTGTAAAAATTTGACTGTTTTGACCTTTTGCTGCTATTAACTCATTTAATCGGTTGTTGAAGTGGTCATTCATATCACTTAAGGATTGCTCCATAATCATTACTTTTCAAAGAAGAAAACACTATTTTAAGAGGAAAACTACAATTAAAATGCACAAGATTAACTATTGGTCGCATAAATTTAAAATATGATACTAAATGCGAGTGCTGATTGGCTAGTCTATGTCGGATTATCACTCCTCAAGGTATTATCACCACTTTGCCCGACCAGGTGATAGCAGTATTCACAGAGATCAGTCAGTATGATAAATTATGATAAAAAACCTGAAATTTATTACAGTGCCTAATTTTATTTGTCATTATTCATAATAACTGGGCATTATGAATAATGCCCATATTAATCACTTAGTCCATAATATATATAAGGATTCATCTAGTAATTGTGTGTACAGTTTTTGACCCTACATCCTTGTTGTATACAATGTTGTATTAATACTTTTGGCAAACCCCCTCCCTTTTAATTCCATGTATGGACTCCAACATTGAAAAAATAATTTATAAATAAACTATCAATTAAAAAGTTCTGAAAATATTTTATATGACTATTAAGTAGGCTAAACTCCACTAGTGAAAAGTATCTCATTATACCATAATGTAAAATGGTGTATTTTTTTGCAACCTCTTTCTTCTCTCAAACTGTACTTATATTTTAATTATTGGACAACCCCTAACTCTACTTCAAACTTATAAAAATTAGCTGCTTAATTTTCTAAAATTTGGTAAATTTATTGGTAGTCATTACTAGATTTAACCATTGTTAATTCAGTATATAAATGTATTTGCATTTTTGAATATGCACTTCCTAAAAGCTTTGAACTTGAAAGAACTTTTGAGTTAATATACATAAAACAGTAAGAGTTATTAAATGCAATGTCGAAAACTGGAAAAGTTTTCATATGAAGGTTTCAGTGCTAAAAACTTTTGTATTTTGATTTCTTTAAAATTTAGATCTCTAGAGATTCAAATTTTATAATAATATCAAGTCATGTTTTCTAATGATATAGTTTACTAAAACAATTGTTTTCTTAAAATTATAACTTTGTAAATGATAATTTTTTATCTGTTTTAAATTCTTAAAATATTTTAAATATATAAAATATTGGATAGCTTTTTTCTTAAATTCTCATTTGTCCTTATATTAAATTTCTATTCATAAATTCAGTAAAATTCTATAATACAATTAATTTTAAATAAAATTTTTTTGTGAAAAGCAAATATTCTTAAGTTAATGAATAACATTTATTTCAAGAAACCCTCAGTTTTTAATTTTGTTTACTAAGGATGTTGAAAATTACTATATAACATTACTTTATGGTAATATTTATTTAATTAATTAATAAAATTTAATAAATTTACATGTTATTCATTTATTAATTAATAATAAAAAATTCAATGATTTTTAGAAAGATTTTATTAAAATGTTTTCAGGACTATTTAGAATATATTGTAACATTTTATGAAAATATTTTCATTTAATTAAAAATTAATATGCTGGAATATATTTTAAATTTAAATTTAATTTTTTTTTAAGTATTTGTTTTCTATATTAAAGTGAAAAAAAACTTTATAGTTTTAAATATCAAATTATTCTCATTTAAAAGCATTTAAATAAAATATTTAAATTGTTATTAAAATAAAGAACTATAGTTTATGAGATACAGAATAGGTAAAAACTGTCTTTCAAACTTTTTAAAAAAAACTTTAAATTTCTGGAATCTTGTATATTTTTATAAAAATTTTATATTGTATTATTTTATATATTAAATTTTAATATTCTTTTTACAGCTGAAAATCGAATAAAACCTTATGTATGTAATTTGTGCAACAAATCATTTTGTAATTGGAACAACTTAAAACGCCATTCTTCAATTCATTCAGCTTTTTATTACAATTGTCCAGTCTGCGGTAAAGCATTCAAGGCACGTTATTCTCTATCTCAACATTTTCGAATGCACAAAGCAAATGCCATACGTTGTAAACACTGCAATGAAACATTTCGTTGGAATACTTCCTATCAGAGACATTTAAGAAGATTTCATAAAAATGAAACTTTATCTCATTGATGTTTAATACTGTGTGATTGAAACATCACTTATTAGAGATTTTGAAGGTTAGTTATTTAATTTGTATAAATCTGCTTGATCTAAACAATTGTTTGTAAGAAAGTATTCATAAGCAATAATTATTTATTCTACTTAATATGATTTTTATTTAAATCCATAAAAATGGATGATTTGATTTATAAAATTATTTGATGTATTAAAGTTTTGTTTTAATAAAAAATTTTATTATTATTCAATAATCTTCTATTTGTTTTTTTAAAATATATTTTAATGTTTGCTATAGATTAATTTTATGAATTGAATTTAACTTATAACACAAAGTTTCTAAAATGCATATAATTTATTTAAACAAATCAATATATTCATTACATTTTACAATTATTTCTTTTAACATATTGGATTTTTGATACAATCAAGTAATGTCACACAATATATGATAACATGTTATTATTTTTAAAATGCTGAGTTGCATTATATATAAATTTTAAATTTAAATAATGAACAGCTTTATCAAAATTTTTTACACATGTTGTGGTATTGGAAACATTAAGCAGTCCTTCACACATTTAATGTGAATTACTCTATGTGGAGAAGACACTTTTCAAGAAGCTTATTTAAATAAAATATTAACAGTAAGTTTTAATAATAACTTCTATTTGATAATTTAAAACAATAATAATACCATAAAATTTACCATATTAAACAATATAAATAAATTTTTGAAAGATTGATTAACCTTCAAACAAAAGAGCATTGGTTTAAAAATGAAAAGTTCAAAATTTCATACAAAGATTTAAGTGAATCTAAAAAATTTTTTAAATATTCAATTACATTAAATAGATATGTTCATAATTTTCTGAAATTCATTTCACAATATTGAAAACATTCAAACAATAAATCACAAATTGAAAACTTAACTATCACAAGTTTCAAAAAAAATCAATTTCTTTTTTCCAACATAAATATAAATTATCATCATATAATTCATAAAAACCTTTAAATTTTATAATTCTGAGATGTTTATAAAATTTATTTTACTATCAATTATATTTTAACAAAATACTATCAATTTGAGAATTTTTTTAGTTTGCTTTAGCTCAAAGTTATACTTAATTTCAGTTTATCTACAATAATATTTTGTATATTATTCCTCACAGTTGTTTTCGTACTTGATAACTAAATTGCTCTAAATACTACCATGTGTTGAATTTCTATTTAAATCTGTGCTTTTTGATTTTATACTAATTTTTATACTAATTTATTCTAAACATTTCATACTAATTTCGTAAAATATTACAGAAATGGAATATTACATTATTAAACAATTCTTTCAAAAATAAAGTGAAATATTCAAAATATAAAGTAAAAAATTTTATACAATTTGAAGTATTTATTGTTAAAAAAAAATTGTTTATAAAATATTAAAACTAAATGAAAGTTAAAGAAAATTCAATTCAACAGTTTTATTTAATATAATGCAAAATAGTTTTATAATGATATAATTTATATAAACTCTTTTTAAGCTCTGAAGATTGATCGGAATGTTTTTTTTATATAAAACAATTTTTACACTTAGAAAAAAATTTAAGTTATTGTTAAAAGTTCAGTTATCATGACAAACAATAAGATTGTTTTAGGCTTTCAATCAAATTTATTGATTAAATTGAATCTTTTTAAACACACAATACACATTCATAATAAAATTTATGAATAAACACACAACATTTTTGTAGTGTTTGTAATTTAAAAACCAGTAAAAAATCTAGAATTTTCTTTTGTTTGATACATCACACTAAAATTTTGATACAAAAAATTTGAACATAAACTATATTTGTAAAAATATACTGTATCAGTTACTTGAAGATTGGAAAAACAAAAATACTATGTCATAAAAATGTCATTAACTTCAAGTATTAAATAAACAGTCAAATTTCTTTATTGGGCTTCTAATGCTAAATAATTACTAAGAAATTTTCTTAGTAATTATTTAGTCTTATTCATTTGTTCATTTGATATTTGAAGTAATTATGAGATGGTTGTGTTTATTACAGTTGTCATTAACAAAACTAATATAAATCTTATATCTTTGAATAACATATGTTTTGAATATTTTGTTAGCATTTTTGAATGCCACTAAAAGAATCCAATAATTCTTTTATGTATTCATTCATAGATGAGAAATATAAGCCTCCATTTCTGTGAATAACTAGTGTTGAAACTAAAATATTGAATAAACAATTATTATTTTTACAAACTAGTCAAAATGAAATGTTCATAGCTAAAAATTGAGAAAATTTGTTTTCAGTAAAAAATACTTTGTTTTCCTGAACCACATCTATAACAGGGTTACCAAACATCCTTATTTAGTATGGACAGTCTGTACTTTATAGGCTTTGTCTGTGTCCGTACTGTACTTAGAAAAAATAAACAAAATGTTCATACTTTTTAACTGATCATGCAGTTAATAGTTAAATCATAACCACTTAGATTTAACTCTGACAAAAGGTGCTAAATGTTTGATGATTATTATTGTATTTGTTGCCTAGGTGGCAACATTGTATAAGCAAATGTAATGGCTCTGTTGCTTAGACCACATGTGTACAAACGTTAATTATAACAGTTTTTTAATTCAATACTTGTTATCTAAGTGATAGTTTTCTTATATTTAAAATTGCATTCTGTGCCCCAAAGGAAAGTGTAAATTGAAATGTTATATTATATATGCCTACATTAACTAGATTGAAAAATATGAGTAAATTCCTTTTATTTTGCCTCACTGTCTGAGTACTTTTAATGCTAATCTGTCTGTATTTTACTGTCAACTATTATGGTAACCATATCTATAAGCAAATGACTAATTGATTTTGAAATTACACTGCTTTTAAATGTAACTCTATTTATTCTATCAGACTTTAAATACTCTAAAAAGAATGAAAAAATTTAAAGATAAACATTCAAGAAGAGATGATATAGATTTTGAAATCTTGTTGATATTTCTAAAATTTTAGAGAATTCATAAGTACGTTGGAAGAAATTATTACAAAAGTTAATATCAACTGATGAGGGACTATGTTCTATTAGAAAATAGTCCGAAATGCATTTTGAGTTTTTCGTTTCCATACTTATGCAGTCATTTTTATTGTGCACCCTTTTTTGTTTTTATAAAATGTTTTTACTTTGATTCCCGAGTGTTTCTGCCCATTATCATTGGTAGTGTTGCCTGCCATCCATCTGGGGTTTTTAATTCATTGTCTGGGATTTTCGTAGCTACCCGAACAACTTTTTTTTTGCATCTCAGCTCTTTAAAACTAAGTTATTTCATTTCTTTCTTAATTTAAGTTGCTCCTACACAAGTCAAGTCCCTAACTGGTTTAGAACTGGCATGCACGTTATTCTTCGCATGGTAAAATAACATTGCTCATGCATCAGGGACTTCTGTTCGAACAAAACCTGACCTGCTGTCCGGGTCAACAATTTTGAAAAGCTGGCAACACTAATCATTGGTGTGATAAGTCCTTATTATTATCTGCCTCATATTTGTAATATTTTAATTAATTATGTTGGAAGAGTTGTATACAGTTTATATATTGTAAATATTTGTCACTTAAAAAATTATTTTGAAAACAGTGTTGTAAATGCATGCTGTATATTTCATCTTCTTCAACATAATAAATTTAATTTCACTACTTTTTAAATATCATATCTATAGTAGGCTATATTTTCTAACAAATATTAAAATTTGATATATATTTTAAAATATAAAATAAACATATTTCATATTTTATATTCCATTAAAAATTTTCCTTTAGTATTTTTAATCATCACTAATTAATCGGTACCAAATAAAAATACAGGCAATGATTATATTTCTGTTAGGGCAATTATCTGCTAACATTGAATAAATAACTTTAATATTATATAGAAAATAGAGAAATTTTCAAGAAAGTTCTAATTAAAGAAAACTTCCCATTTCACAACAGAGAATACATATACAAGAGGATGCTGGAAAGTTCATGACCTTACCCAGGTGCAAGAGAACAAACACCATGTTACAAGAATAATAGAAGTCATTGCTAAAGTGCATGCATCATAAGAGTCCCTTATAACTTAATTTACTTGCTTTAAAAATTTGAATTCGTGACAGCTGTATCAAGATCAAAATTCAGCATCATTGAGAAGCAAATGATCATGAAGTTCTTGTTCCTGCAGGGGAAAAAGTGCAGAAGATTCACTCCAAGATGCTAGTGACTCTAGGACAGAAATGCTCTTCACAATTGTGAAGAAATGGGTGGCGCATTTTTGAATGGGCCATTTTGAGATAACAAATGAGGCATGTTCTAGACAACCCATTTTAGCAACAACAGATGAAAATGTGGATGAAATCTATGATCTGATCCTTATAGGCTGCTGCATTTCAGTCAAGACAATTGCCAAAATCTTGCAGATTTCCTGCAAAACAGTTTTCCACATAATCTACAATGTTCTTTACAATTTAAAGCTCACTGTGAAATTGATTCCAAAACTTTCCAATGTGGACCAGAAGCAGAATTAAGGCAATGTTATGAGGAAAGTGCCAATTTTGCCTGACAATGTAGCTTTTTGTATGGTATGGATAATGCATTTAAATATCTAACCCTGTTTTAAAGGCTTCTAGGGTAGCTATTATAGAGATTTCTTACAGATCTTATATTTATTCTTTCGACAGCACCCATTAAAAATTGGTAATTGCACCACATACTGTAGTATCTAGAAAATAAAGTTCAGTTGTTCTTGAATTGAGTCATGTGTATTTTGGGACAATTAAACCTCTCAACACTAGACTCTCAAAACTACACTCTGCAAAGTTGAATTGTACCAAAGTCATTTTGGTACAATTCAACTTTGGGACTGAGGATTTTGTAGCCTAGTTAGTGACTATGGCTTCCTAACTATGATCCTGAGACAAAGGAACAATCAAAGGAATAGCATTGTAGAGGATCTCCCTAGCCAAAGAAGTTTCATGCCCAGAAATTGACCAGAAAAATTACAACTTCCACATTCCAGGATAAAGATTGTCTCATTTTAGTAAAGTTTTTGCCAAAGGACCAGGAAATCAATATCACTTATTACATCTCAGATGAATTGCAGAAAGTTTTGAAGAAAAAATGGTGAAGAAAACTGAGTCAAGGAATGCTCTTTCTACAAGACAATACTCCACCCATAAAGCCCTCCAAATCCCATGAAAAAATCAATGATTTGCTGTTCAAATTGTTGTACTATCCATTCTATTTGCTAGTTACTCATTTGGATTAGTATCACTTTTCAGCTTAAGAGAAACACTTTAAGAGGACAAGATTTTCTTCCAATCGGGAAGTCATTAGACTTGCTGACCAACCTGAGGAGATTTTTTTGCTGGGTTTTAAAAAATTGGAAGAATATTGTAATAAGTGTGTAGAGATAAGGAGTGATTTTTTGAATAAAATATATTCAATTTGTCAAAATTTTTCTTATTTTTTCTAGGAAAAGTTGCAAAATTTTCAATTTAGTTGCAAATGTATTAGCTAAGATAAAATATAATGAACTGCTTTACATAGCTAATAATAGTACCTTATACTAACAATGTTTCAGACAATTGAATATATTGATTTAGTATTTATACAATGTACTCATTAGTACTATACTTATATTGTTAGCATCAACTTGGTCTGTCTTTAACCTTTGGGATCACTATTAAGTTTGAAAGAATGCTCAGTGCATTTTGAATGAGATAAAGCAAGTACTTATTAAAGGTTAGCACTGGATTTTGAGTAGGAAATTAATTTAGGCTTGTGCAGTACATAGGATTTTAAGGAGAGCAAGGATTTAAAAAACAAAACTGTTTTTCATAACATTGTTTATTACTTTTTACAACATAGACATATAAAGTAACTCAATGCAGTAGACTAAGTAGGAACTGAACAGGCACAAAATGAATATAGCCCTAAATTAATTAAATGTAACGCCATCAAGAGCCCAGGGGTAAAATGGGGCATTTTGCCTCTTTGCATGCCCCTTTAGCCATTTTTTATTAAGTAAATAAAATATATAAAATATTTTTTTTAATAAAAAGCAGTCTTCAAGATTTCATTTTCTATTTGTAAAAATAACATTAATTTTATAGAGGTAGGAACACCGAACCTGAAGAAAACATAGGGGCCCACTATGGGCACTTAAGCTATCTGGACATGGGTTACCACTGCTATAAAATTATCCCTGTAGTTATTAGTATATTTATTTAACATTGTGAAATCAAAATGTTAAAAGTAACAAAATATACTTTATAAATTAAATCATACCTTTTAATTTACATACCTATTAAATCATACCTAAATCATAACTATTAATATACAGCTTGATCATGATAGTAAAAATGCTTACTGACATTTCTAATAAATATAAATAAGTATCCTTTAATATTATCCATAGTTACTGATACAAAATTGAGACTTTCCCAATTTAAAAAATAAAATTATTGATTTTATTTAATTGTAGAATGATTAAGCCCAATTAATCATTCTATAATTTTAATTAGAATAGAATTTCAGCATTTGCATTGGAATTTGTCAGAATAAAATAAAAATGATATCTGTTATTATGCAATATAAATAATCAAACTGAATAACAGTAATTGCAAAATACTAAGTAATATTTAATAGATATAGCATTAAAAGTCATTAAATGCCAACTTCTTTTAGTACTAAATATAATGTGACCAGAAATTTTTGATCTAAAAGACTATACAGGAGTATAGATGTATCCAAAGAGCATAGAATAGAGGTGGAGATACAAAACTTTAAGTGTTGAGAGGTTTAATTGTCCCAAAATACACATGACTCAATTCAAGAACAACTGAACTTTATTTTCTAGATACTACAGTATGTGGTGCAATTACCAATTTTTAATGGGTGCTGTCGAAAGAATAAATATAAGATCTGTAAGAAATCTCTATAATAGCTACCCTAGAAGCCTTTAAAACAGGGTTAGATATTTAAATGCATTATCCATACCATACAAAAAGCTACATTGTCAGGCAAAATTGGCACTTTCCTCATAACATTGCCTTAATTCTAAAGAAATAAATTGAAATGTACAAATGATACAGAATTTCAGTTACAACAATGAGAATCACATCAACTATTTTTCTTATTTCACAGCAACAAAGCAGCCACTTTCAAACATTTGCATTTGTTATAATGAGAAATTGTCCACCAGTGGCCAAGTGGATAAAAATCACTTATCAGCTGGTCATGAGTTTGCACTTCACCACTGAGCTGGCCATGTGGAGTCTTCTTGGTTTTCTTCACATGTCTAACACCTAAATAAGGATTGGTTTCCCATTGAAAGTCTTCCCAGATAGTACCCTCCCCTTGTTCATGTGTTGCATTGCTTTATCCTAACAATCTCATCCCTCAAGACCGGAAACCAAATCATGCACCAAATCAGTGTTGCAATTGCTCATGGTTAAATTATCAGATCTGATGATTTTTTCATGTGTTTGGTGATTGAGTGATTTATAAGAAATAATTTTTAAAGACAAGTTATTTTAGTTTTTAAGTGGTATAATTTGAGGTTTTCCTGAAGAAAAAGATGTATAGAATATGTGGATTCCTAAAAGAATGTAGCTGGTTACCCTAAGTAAATGTATTGTTTAAAATCAGTGATTTAAATAAAGATATTTTTACTATAACTTCAAAACGAACCTGTTACCGGTGTAAATCTTGCGAAAATCATGTTACAAGTGTCTAACGTTTTCGAACTTAACACGATTTTCGCAAGATTTACACCGGTAATAGGTTCGTTTTGAAGTTATAGTTATAATACCCGGTGTCAGTAAAGAGCAGAGCAGTACTTTAGATATTTTTACATTTTTTTATCATTAAGTTTGACATAATGTATTCAATCCCTTCAATTAAATACTAAACTCTGTTGGGGGATTGTAGGGAAATGACAAAGGACAAATCACATACATATTTCTATAGTAGCATTCTTGTTTGGATTCTTTGCTCAAAGAGTGTGGTGGGGAAATCTAGAAATGGGTAGTATTAGGGCCAAATACACATGCACACACTAATCTTCACAAAAGATAATCTAGACATATACATTGCATGAATATGTCTAGATTATCTTTTGTGAAGATTAGTGTGTGTGGGGGATAGGCCATGTTTGTGGTTTGTTTGTATAATAACTTAGTTTTTTACACCATGGGTCAAAAACCCTATAGTCATATATAATGTGGACTACAGTGTCCCCGCAATTACAGTAAGGATTGCTTATAATTTTGAAATGTGCAAATTTACCGTTTTTTTCTAGAGGCTTTGGAAAGTACTTAAAGACGAAGCCAAATGTAACTTTCAAAAAATGTAAACAAGTGTTTGACTTGTGGAAACAGCAAGTTTACATTGAACAGACCAAAACAATTCACAGAAGGGTTCTTAAAGACATTAATTAATTTTGAAGTTGAGTAATATTTGTGTATACAGCCTCAGTATTTTTCATTGTGAAAATTATAATATAAAAATCATTTTATTTTTCTTGCAGATGATAATGAAGTTCTTTGAAAGTTCTGTTACTCTGATTTGTTTAACATTGTTTGAAAAAGAATGTAAATTTACCGTTTGTTAGTCTGAAATCATGTATTAGTAATTGAGGAAAATATAGTGAGAATGAGTTTTTTACATTGCTATCCCTTCTAAATATGTTGGGCATTCTTTATAAAGTTTATGCAAACCCTAAAAATTAATTATATAATCAATTTTGAGTATATACTCAAAATATGTAATCTAAGGACAGTTTATAATTTAGAGCACTAACTTCATCTATGATAGAATTTCCTATAAGTTCTATCAAAATTGTAGTTAATGCTTTCAATTATCAAATTATCAAAGATATAATTATTCTTTGATTGATTTTAAAGTAAAAACTGAGGTATAATCAAATATTACTCAACTTTATACTGTGTTATATCTTTTAATTGTTAACACAAAACTCAGACTTTTTTTGTGGACACACAATTGTTTATGATGTCATAAAATTATTTGCATAAAAAATATTTGAAAAAGTGGCACAACAGAAAAATTGGGATATTGATGTCCATATAAAAATGCTTTTTGAACAGGAGTTGACTTTCAGAGAGATGGTGAAATCACTAAAATATAGTTCCATTACTATAAATCAGAAAACAGTAAGCATTATTAGTTCTTGTATGAAAAAATGATGGAATGGATCATTTAAAACTTTGTTCAAAACTTAGGCCTGCATGCTGTAAAACTAATATTGAGGTGGTCCTCAAAGTACTGTCTAACCAAACCCTTCAAACCCTTTCTGATACTTGGAATTTGACAGAGGACTAAAAAAACATAATTCATAAGGATTCAAAAGCAACAAAAGTACAGAAGACTAAAATACATTGCCTTTCTGCAGAACACAAATAAAATCACAAGAAAAATGCTTGCAAACTGTACAAGAGACACCTGGCAGCAGGTAGATCGAAATTTACAGTGACATTGGATGAAGCATATTTCTACTTAAGCTACTGTAATGGAATTTGGAAGGTCTGTTACTCTTCTCCTAGTCAAAACATTCCTGAAATTTGATTGACAAAGTGCTACAAAAGCTGGCCGGAAGGTTTTATGATCGTCAGTGGAATGACTGGAAGAGGAACACTTCCTCTTATAAAAGTCCCAAATAAAGTTAAGGTGAATGCAGACTATTATATCAGCAATGTACTGAAGCCATATTTAGAAAAAAGTTCCTTGCATGTTCCCAGGAGAGATGGACAAAGTTGTATTCCATCATGACAAAGCCTCTTCTCACTGCAAAGAAAACTGAAGAGTACTTTGAACATCTTAAAGCTTCTACAGGTCTCAATTATATAAAAAACAGGATATTCCTACTAAATCACTGGACATCAGCCCTTTAGACTTCTTTGGTTTTGGATTCCTTAAATGACGACTTTTCCACAACTGCTGCACAACTCCGATGCTGGGCTTTGGAAAGTACTTAAAGACGAAGCCAAATGTAACTTTCAAAAAATGTAAACAAGTGTTTGACTTGTGGAAACAGCAAGTTTACATTGAACAGACCAAAACAATTCACAGAAGGGTTCTTAAAGACATTAATTAATTTTGAAGTTGAGTAATATTTGTGTATACAGCCTCAGTATTTTTCATTGTGAAAATTATAATATAAAAATCATTTTATTTTTCTTGCAGATGATAATGAAGTTCTTTGAAAGTTCTGTTACTCTGATTTGTTTAACATTGTTTGAAAAAGAATGTAATTAATTTTAAAAATTTTCTAGAGAACTGCTTCCTTAATTAGAAGGAAATAAGTAAACAATTCTCTAGAAAGACTATTAATTTCTATACTCTATTTAATTTTTATTGAAATATTTATTTTTATATGAACAACTTTACAGAAAATATGTATGGCTTCTACAAAAACTTTATTGATATATTGATGATTTAATAATTATTTTATTAGTTTTTAGCTGTTGTTATTTCAGTATAGCAATTTTTAATCATAATTGTTTTCTAAAAGTTACGATGGAAAATTGCTAGAAGTAGCCTACTAGTTGTACTATATATGAATATTTCAGAATTACAGTATTAAAATTTGGATTAATTTAATTGGTAAAATATCTGAGGATCTGTAGCCATTATTCATTTTTACACGATAACAATTTTAATGTAAGGATAATATAAGTATCTAAATGATTTTAATGTTCATCATCTCTTACAAATTCTTTCATTATTAAATATTGAATTACAACTTACTAGTAAATACAGTCGAGTCCGCATAACTCGTCACCATCGGATAAGTCGACATACTTTTGCTGTCCCACACTCCGATAAGTCGTCACCCCTCTCGAAAAAATGAATTCACCCCGCACGTGTGGTGCGAACTCTTTTTTTTTTTTTTCAGGAGGGGGAGTCGATTTATTTTTTAATATATAATTAATATATTTAATAATATAATAATATATTAATATTATTAATATATATATACATATGAATAAAAATGCCTTAACATTTTATGTATTTTTATGTATAAAATAATAACAGATAAACAAAAAGAAAATACTGTATACAATCTACAACGTCACAGCAGAATCCAATTTTGCATTTTCTCACGCTAGAGGCATTAAGAATCCTTAGACGTTACTTGCCAATAATTGACAATTGCGAAGATGATGTTTTCAAGGCGTTCGTGATCGTTGAAAAAGAAAGTCGAGACAGTTAAGTGATCAAAACAAACAACACTAAACGAATTTTTCAGTTTTTCATCTACAGAGTAATTGTAAATGGAGGACACAATGTATTGTAAGCCTATGCTACTGTATAACGCACTACTGTATTTTTTTATTTGTAGTTTTGTGGTTTTTTTTCCAACTTGGCTTTAGTCGTCACATCGGATAACTCGACACATTTCCACTTCTCCTTGGGGTATCGACTTATGCGGACTCGTCTGTAACTAAAACTCTACAAATAGGTCTATTAGAGAAATATTAATTTTAAATAGATACAATTTTATGTACAGTAGTATAAAATTTACAATTTATAGATTATAATAATCAAGTTGTTATTACAATGATGTAATATGTTTATATTAATAATTAGACAAAATAAAAACAAAACAATTTATTTAAATAGTTATGATGTGTTCTCACAATAAAGTATTTCTAGTGCACCATACAGCGTCATACAACTGCTAAAACAGTAATGTACTGTACTGTACAGTACTGTACAGTACCTGATCTCAAGAAGAAACTTTATCGTCTTTTGTAGCTAACATCATATTTATAGTACGGTGTTATCACAAAAGACTTTCTAAAGAAAACTTTAAGTGCGAAAAATTAAAATCGGATTATTTTATGGAAAAATTTTTAAAAAATTAAATCAATGTAGACTACATATTGCAATACACCCATATGATTTTGAGCAATATAGGTCTGTAAAAAATAAATATTAATCATTCGCTATATAGACAAGTCATATATAAAACAAAATGTACTGTATACAAGGACTAGAAGATGCCCTACATACTGTGTTTCTAAGGAAACACCACATGCAGTGTTTACTTACAAACACAGTGCATACTTATTTCAGTATTGTAAGACTTAACATATCCAATTACGAAAACTATTAGAGTTGTGCATGCGTGCTACTTTCAATGTATGCTAAGTCAAATTTCCTCTAACATTTACAAGTATGTAATCATAGCTTTTGCAATACTGCGAAACGTTGAAACTTAAAAACTGTGAAGAAAAGAAACTTCTTTTCTGTATAATAATAGAATAAAAACGTTCAACTGTATTGTAATTATAATTGTATTTATCAATTTCAGTATGTTAATAGAAAATTCAATTATTATAATGGAGTTTTTCGATTCAATAACAATTGTTGTTACTAGATGGCGGGATGTGCTCGCCCGTTCACTGAAAAGCAGGATGTGTTTGGATAAGTTATTACCCAGAAAAGAATAATAAAAAGCGCCTTTTGTATTCTAGTGGATGTCTTTCTACTATCTTTACCATAAACTTTATACAAAATAATACGTTTATCCATCGTTAATTCAATACCTTTGAATAATTTATTATACTACGTTTATGGTTCATTCATTCATAATATAATTACGTAGATTTGTATATAATACAGATGTTTGTGTTGTTATATCAGAATTTTATGCATTTAAATTTATTCATTTGCAGATATTTGTGAAATCTGTGGCAAGAAGTTTCGCAACGAGGCCCTTTGTCGTCGCCATTACTCGTCCGTCCACGGTGACCCCACTTTCGAGTGTCCCGTGTGTTGGAAGACGTTCAGGAGGAGTGATCATCTGAAACAACATTTCAGAATTCATGTTCCCGATCAATATTCTTGCAATGTTTGTGGTCAGACGTTTCGTTGGAAACACGCTTACAATCAACATGTTAAGAAATGTAATCTGGAATAAAAAACAATTGATTCTAAAGATTTGTAGTTCGATTTCTTTATTTCGTTGCATTCTCTCGCTTGTTTATTTTATTTTAAGTATTAAATTTTCTAAATACATTTCCGTCATTTTCCGTATTAAGTGATATATCGATAATTTTATTTTATTTTTTTATAGTAAAAGGCATCAATTTTAAGATATAAAATTATGTGAAGGGCTTGTTTTTATTGTTGCTTATCTCAGGTTTTTGGATTTTTACTAAATACCGAATTGTTATACTGTATATTATTACGGACAAATAGTTGGAAAGAGCATGTTCTAATAGATCTAATATTCATTTAAGTAAGTATTTTGTATGTTATTTATTACAAAATTTGAAGGAATAAAATAAAAATGCGGAATATTTCTTCTGCAGATTATTATAAATATTTTTAAAAATTTGAAATAGTAAAAACAAACATTTTTGTTTTTTCCTTACAGGATCGAGCGTTGGTTCTACTTGTCCTTATTGTGGTAAAAACTTCAGGAATTCCGCAAGTTTGAAGAGGCATTACAACGTCCATTCGGATCCGACCCACGCTTGTCCAGTATGTCCTAAGGCCTTCAAAACTCGAGATTTATTAAAGCAACATCTACGAATGCATTCGCCGGACACGTTACGTTGTGGTCTTTGTGGAGAAACGTTTCGTTGGAGATACTCTTTGAGCCTTCATCGCAAAAAGTATCATCAACATTAAAAATAGTGCGGAGAACACAGTAAAATATTAATTATCTCAATTAATTCGGCTCTATTATCGAATTTGTAACTTCGAAAGTACTTTATTATGTTCAAAGTATCGTGCGAAATAGCCCAAATTTTTCTATAAACCCATCGGAGTTTGGATAATTAATATTTTACTGTTAAAAATGTCAAGAAGATAGTTTCGTTTGAAACTCGCTTTAAAAAGAGAAAACTGTTGTGGCTTTGAAAAACATTAAAAATCTATGGAGTTGGTATCCAGTGAGTCTTCCAATCCAGATATGGAGGAAATATTCCACACGAATAGGACTGTTTATAATGTTTAGATTCGCTTGAATAGTAGAGTAGATATGGTAAAATTTGTGGAATTATTTCGTTTGCTGAACACGTTCGATGTTATATTCGCGAATAGTAATGGATTTACTCAGGTATATGTAGCAAACAAAATAAAAAAAAAGAAAGAATTCACTTAGTTGAATAAGTGGCTTCTTATAGATAAATAAACATTTTAAATATTTGTATGTACTGAATTATTTAGCATTGTGCCACAAATAATCACATTTATCTAACAATACCAAAATAACCCAAGGAAATCATTAATTTATATTATGTATAAATTTCTGTCAACTGGAAACAAGCGTGAAACAATTATTTATTTTAAAATCGATATTATATAATTTAATGTATCGAAAGAAAGATAGCATGACCACAAATCTAACAAAAACAGAAGGGCATACTTAATACAAAATTCAAATTTTTCTGTAATATATCGATAACATAACAATTAAGTTATAATATAAGTTATGAGTTTTTTTTCTTAAATATTAAAAATTAAAATTAGATTTTTAAACTTTTCCCGGATTTATGAATGTCATTAATACCATTTAAGATAGTCCTATTTAGATAAAATATATTATCTTAAATAAGTAATAGAGTAAAAAAAACTTATTCAGATTCAGGAAATTACATTCTTTTTATACAATTGTAGATATTAATTAATTTCATTTTTTAACTATGCTCAGAGGTGAAAAATTGCTAACATTAAAAAGAACTGTGTCTGTCCTTAACTTCTTTCTTGTTGTTTATTCATTTTTTAATTTAAAATTTTACTTAAAAAGTTTCAAATAATTGCCCTTCAGTTAGATAGTGTTTGGATTAATATCAATTTGAAGTAAAAAATTTGAAACTACCATAATAAAATTGTATACATGACTGTTAAGAACTTTTATTGCTCATAAAAAGAAAAATTATATATATAAAATAATCTGCAAAATAGTAAAATTTATTTACCTTCAGTTTTTTTTAGAGGTTCTTTTTAATGAAACTTTTTAAAAATAAAATTATATACTAAAAGAATATGTGTAATAAACTTGCAGAATATTCAGTTTTTCTGGAAAAAATGTAATCTTACTTTATAATTTATTTTTCTATAAATGCGTATGATATTCTAAACAGTTTATAGGAAAATCAATTTATATTTTATATCAGATTAACATTATGTTAATCAGTTATGCAATTTATATCAAATATTCTTTTATTTTAAATTAAATATAGACTAAAAAATATCTGAAAAGGAAATGGTAGTCTTAAACTGGACGGTATTAAAAACAATGTTTTAATGAGAAATAATTTTTTATAAAGTTTCTTTTGAAGAAAAATTATCATTTTAACTTGGCTTTAAAATATATATAGGCTATATATATATATATATATACAGTATACAGGGACGTAGCCGAACGGGACGGCGTTTCCCACGCTAACGCTCACTCTGCTGCCATCTCACACAAGTTTAAAAGTAAACAATGTAAAGAAAAAAAAGTCGCAAGCGGTTGACCACTGGATAAAACAGAAAACAGGCACATCAGACTCAAATACTAAGCTATGTGAACAGCCATGAAGCGAAGAAAAATAAAATTTAATACTTGTTTTTGTTCATCCTTTTCGTTCTTTTTATATTGTACATATGATCAATAAAACTGGTTGCATGACATGCAAGGAGCTGCCATGACTATATGGCACTTCCTTGCACAATAATGTTGCTAGAGATCTTGGACTATTGCGTCTTTAGCCTACAGACCTATGCTAAGTATCAGCGATGCGGGTGATCCACACAGAAGTTACTGGTTATATTCCCGAGTATATATTATTTAAAAATTTATTTTATTGCAGTGCCTGGTTTGCAATGCAATGATTTAATCATCATATAAAATGTATTAAACATCTGTGTTAATAAATTTACAATAAAGATAAAACTTAGATTATTTTATTGATAAACTAATCGGTTAAATTCTTATTCATGGGTGAAAATTAGGCAATGAAATTCTTACTGGTATTTTCTCCATCATTTTATACAGTATGTATTCTCCTTATCACTGAAGCTAGGGAAAAGCTAACACTAATAATGCTGGAAAAAAAAGCAGTAAAACGAACAAAGTGTGTTTGTGAAAGACCCTTAAAGGTCCCCATCCCGGAGGCAACGGGGACCTAAAAATTGGAATCCGTGGGAACGGGGGTATAGAGGGGCCTCACTCCGCGGGATACGAAATAAATGGGCATTGACTTCATTTGAATAAGGCCTCTAAGAGGAACTTAGTGGTTTCTTTTCATGGAGATTATATATACAACCGCTATAAAAAAAAATACTTAGAAATTTTCAGTTTTCTAAATATAGTTTTTGAAGAAGATAATTTCAGGATAAATTTATCATTACAAATATCGAACATACATATTTGTATTATTTGATTTGATAAATATTTTGATTATTTCATTAATAGCATAAAGTATGTAGAAAATTTTCAAATACTTTTTTCATTTATCACTATTTTATATGATAAATAAAAATTGCTTGAACTCGGAAATAAAAAAAAATTCTTGAATTTGTACCAGTTTGATAGTCATTCAACTGTCAGTTCATGTCTTAGGAGGATTTTCCCGCACAAACGCAAAGATTTTAGCTCCAAAAAATTGAAAATGAAGTTGCAAACTTGTCGTCATACCTAATTAATATCCTTTATCGATACTGCCCAATATCTAGCGTGGAAAATGTTCTGTAATTATTACAGAACGTTTTTCACGCGGAATGGGCAGTATCGAGAAAGGTTATTAATTAGACATTATGACAAGTTTGCAACTTCATTTTCAAATTTTTTGGAGCTAAAATCTTTTTTTGCCTTTAGGCGGCACTATTGATCTATCGAGAAAATCATCGATATATTCCATTAATAAACAGAAACAAAATATATGGAATACGTTTATAATGTAAATAAATTAACCAATACAAAAAGTATAAAGAAACTTATTATAACAGCCATTTTATTGAGAAATTCTTCGGGTCGACTTGAAACTTCATTATGCCTCCGGTCAATACGAATCTCGTGTCATAAAATTTTTAATTTCAAGAGATGTAATTTAATGATTATTTTCCTTATTTGAATAGAGATTTTATTCGTATTAGGGCCGGACCTAAGCTTTTGTCGCCCTAGGTACCATACAAAGAAATACTGCCTCTCAACTTTAACCAAACATAACCTAAAACTGACATTTAAATAAGTAAAAAGGCGAGCACAATGTTTTCCGTCGTTACTTTTTGTTTTACTTTTATAAAATATTAGAGCTCTAGGCACACGCCTAATAGGCGATCCAGCTCTGAATCCTATATTATTATTATGATCAGTACAGATCTATTAGCATATCAATTTTAACTTACGGTAAGTGACATTAAATCTGAAAACAATACGCGAAGAGCATATCTCCACGAGATAATGGAAATAGTAAATGAAATTTAGTATAATTTTCTAAAGGATAATCCAAATTGTGTGTATTTTCAAGGAAATAATGATATAGTGGAGATCAAACTCCATACTTATCCGTTTGTCAATATTTCAAATATAGCAACACGTCAGTGTCGCTTAAAAGGTTGATATGAAACCGTTATCATTTGCTTTCCGCCAGTCCAAAGTTGGCAGAGTTCCAAAGAGATGGAAAATAATCAAAGAAAAATTGCTCGAAAAGGAAAAGACTGTCGCCAGCTCTTTTAAGAAGTATTCATTCAATGAATTAGAAGCATTTTTTTGTTTGTTTGTTTGTTTTATAAAATATAATTTAAAAGCTTTTGCTAAATTAAACGTAAATACTTTTTTTAAGTTTTATCAATAATTGATCTTATTTTTATTTTAAAAGAACGAAATATGAAAACACTATGTGTATATTAATTTTTTGCGGCTTCTCTTAAATACCTTATGTAATTTTGCTGGCACGAAACAAACGTTACTTTTAGCTTTTAAAAATGTAGCTAAAAACATAAGAAAATATATTAATGGATTTAGTTTTTATATACGTATAACAGAACGAAACTTAGAACCGTGTACCCGATTTTCAACTAATATACTGTATTTAGATTTACCATAAGTATTGCAGAAAGACAGGCCAGGCTTCCTTTAACATTCTGCCTTTTTCTACTAAAAAGTAATTTTCTGATATTTAGATAAAATTCAGATTTATTTTATTTTAAACCGTTAAAATTATAAAATTTATGTGAAGGTTGTGTTAGTGTATTAATTTTTTTACGATCCCTCTGGGCTTCTACCGGTCCGGGTAATTTATATCCGCTCCCTCTCCATTTGGAGGCCCCGCGTACCACTTAATTTTTACATTTATTGTCACAAGAGCTTATCAAAAACTAAATGGTTAATAGATACAAACCTCGGTATTTATCAGTTTTTATAATTTAAATTTAACGGTCTTTCTTGTTCTCTCATACTCTTTATAATTTTAAATCTAGATAACGAAAATAGAATAAATTTTGTTTAAATAACAGAATGAAATTTTATCATCGTATTAAAACGTACAGAGTAAGAAATATGGCCACAGTTCTCATAGATTTCTCCTATGCTATCGATCGATAGAAAAAGAAATTACGCAAATTAGCCGCATCCACATTGGTCGTAACATGTGATTATCGTCATTACAGTAATCACAGAGAAAGAATAAGCGTAATTATATTTCTGTCCAGTAATTCTTGACTATTCTTTTCTGTCGAGGTTTAACACGAGAGTTAACATTTGTTCGTTTCTAGAAGCCGAACCACATAAAAGAAAGCTTATTACATTTTATTGATCCTGGCACAGACTGCAATGACTCATTACACTTACTCATTGGACGACGGAAGATTTTTATCGCATTAAATTTGATGCGTCTGATGACTAAGTCATAACTTTTATTTTTCTTTTAAAAAAAAGAGTATATTTTAATTTAAAAGATTAGATTTAGTTTTTCGAAAAATGAATCACCGAGTTATAAATTTTCTTGTAGTTAACATTTCCTTCTACATTACATTTCTCTACCCTTATACGAGGTGATGAAAAAGTCAACGTCGGCTTATATTACAAACTGTACAATGCAGGTTCACAGTGGCTTTTTTAATCATCTTGTATATTAATGACTTAAAATGGGCCTAATGCCATGGTAGACGTATGACGAAATGCAACGTGTCAATTTATCAATACACGATTCAATGATCTCAATTATTACTTTAGCGAATGTTTGCAATGATAATTTAAAAAAGAAATGATTTATAAGCTAGCTTATTTAGTTATTTCTTATAATCTACGAAATAACTAATATATGTGATCAATAGGATGTCGTGTTTTCCATATGTATTGTATCGCTAATAAAGATGTCGTCTGGTATTCTAAGGGCTTCATTTAATGTAATAATCAATTAGAATCGTCACCTAATAATGTTTAGTATTTGAATACTTAAAATTGTTATTTGGTACCTGTCTCGTTAACGAAAAACAACTTTGCATAACCAAGACGAGATGGAGGCATTTTCTTCCAAGGTCAACACTTCTATTATTATAAAGACACTTCACATCTAAAACCAAAATTAAATTCGAGAAACTTGTTATTTATGTAACACAATTACAACAGTTAAAAAAAGGTTATTTTATTAAAAGATAAAATTGAATTATAAGTAATGTAATAAACTACAAATGTTATTAGCATTACAATATATTTGCATTTAACTTACAAGCATGCCATAAACATCTGTCGTGAAATATAGAATTAAGGCTGTTCTGTGAAAAAGTGTTGACCAACAGAACAGCATTCAAAGATCTTTATTACGCTTTAAAAAAATAAAAAAAAACAATAATTCTAATGATAAATCTGTCATTGTGGCACGTCGAGAGTGCCCAATCAAGCCATTTTCAGATAAAATTCCCCAAACAGGAGCCGAAGTTGCTGGAACACAAAATATATAAGAAAAAAAATTCTCTTCTCACAGGCTAGGCACGTTCCAGAACTAACATCTAGATCAAGCCGGAATGCTTTTAGCACTGCTCCAACGTGCGACATAAATCATTTTAAATTTAATAATTTTATTATTTTAGATTTTCTCAAAGGTTTCACCTTCCAAGACCGAGACATTTTGGTCTGGAGACTACCCAGTACGCCAAGTTAGCGTAGCCAATATGCTATGCCAACATGAAGTAACAGATATACGAGTATTATACTTACTTGTTAATATCTGTTATCGTTAACATTCTCTAGTCAGAATCTGTATACTAAAGTGATTTTTAGCCCTTATTTGTGTATCGGTGGTTGTAATTAAAATATTCGTTTAAGCTTTTCAATTCAAAGAAAGTGCCTGTATTATATCGATATTCTGCTTTGATAGTTGAAAAGTTAAACAAAAAAAAATAAAATAAAATAGTTACCTGTTTTAATTTAATTTTACAAGAATTATAACTGTTCTTTAGAGGTTAACAGTTATGGATTGTATAAAAATTATATTCTAGGCTTCGTCTCGCTTCTCTCGCCTATTATAGGAAATGAAATTTATCTCAAAAATGAATATTAATAAACTGGAATTCAGAATCTTTCTTTTTTCTTCTCTATAATGGAAAGATTTTTGTAAATAATTTTTTTATTATTAGTTAAATTACAAAATAAGTTATAATATATGATAGAGAATTAATTTTTGATTAAAAAAACTATTTCAATAATTCTTATTGTAAATAGACAATTAACAATTTATTTAGGTCGAACTTTTTAAAATAAAATACCGAAATTTTGAAAATAATTTTTGTTAATCGTGTCAATTAAAATAAATATTGATTCATTGTCATAATGAGTCATATCTGTACGTGACAGGCCTATATCACATTTTTGTAATTAATATGTACTGTACATAAATACGTATCCATAATTATAATATTTATCCGTTTATTATTAGATTACGGTGATTTAATTAGCACTCGGTAAATCATCGTAAAGCAGTCGCTTTTTTCGTTAGATTCAAATGTCATGAATTGAACTTGTTTTTTTTTTTTTTTTTGGAAACGGGATTTAAACCAAGTTAAATGATTACACATGGAGATGACCAACAAACAATATTGGATTTTATGTAATCGTAATGGAAAATTATACGGTTATAAAAGGAAATTTATTGTATTCGATATCAAATATCGATTTTATAATAGGAAGAAACAATTCTTTTATTTTAATAATTTTCAGAATATGATTTATATTTAATTATTCAATTGTCTTCGATATAATCTAGAATTGAATTGAAAAAATAATTAAATCAATTCTAATTAAAGAATTGTGTCTCGAAGCGAAAAATTTTCTTCTTTATTATTATACACAGCGGCCCAATAATTAGTTAATCACGATATATTTTATCTCCATTAATTGATTTTTTTACCCATGTTATATTCGAATTAGAAGAATAATATTCAAGAGAAAGAAAATATAAATATAAATAATTGGTTGAAATTAATTAAGAACAAATTCGGTTTATTTGAAAAATATCAAACGAATATAAAATATATTTTACAAAAATTGGGATATGGTAAAGTTCATTACGGTTACTTTATAAGGAAATAGAATACCAAAATTATTCCGATTCCCTGTAAAGTAATATAAAGTTTAGATGTAACCTTACAAGGAATACTTTTTTGTAGTTACTTTATATGGAATGTAACTATTGTAATTTATTGTTACGCAATATTTGTATTACCAGAAGTAATTTAAACGTAACAGTTTTTACGTTTTCTAATTTTTATCTTAAAAAATATTAAGTAGTTTGCATTATTTTTTGTTTTCTGGTTAAATAAAATTCGCATAAAAACTAAAATATATGTATATATTGTAATCTAAAGAGACTAATTGAAATTAATGATGGCAATTTCCAAATTAGTGAATCCGATAAATTTAAAAAAATAAAAAGTAAAACATTTATTTGCATATTTTTATTTTGTAATTATTCGTTCGTAATCTGAAGCAAACGCCTTGAAGATTGTTTGGATTTAAGAATTCTTTATTCTTGTTAAATGAATAAGTTTTAAAAATCTGTTTAATTATTCTGCATTTTATACAGCAAATATAATTTGTGTTCAATTTTTTACATCAACAAAAAATATTTTAATTGTGTAGAGGGATTTTGACCCGGAATCTCTCGCTCATCGTACTGACCTCTAGAAGAACCATTGAGCTGGCAGGAATCTATAGATACAGCTCCCATCAGACGTAATCATTTTAATATTAATACCAGTTATAAGGATCAGATATATCTTAACAGTATTTATATCTAAACTCTAAGACCATTTATATGATTAAAATCGTCAACTTGAATATATTCAATGATATTACTTAAAATTTTATAAAATATTAACGAGTCAAATTATTTTTAATAAAAGTTTTTATATTCTGAGTTTTCTCGAGAAAATACTTTTATTAATATTTATAACAACGTTTGGAAAAAATATTAAGTAGGCTAACATCTGCATCGAGTTGACATATAATCGTTGATTAAGTAACATCATTTTATAGATTGATATTAATCAAAAGACTTCGTGAATTGTCCTTTTATGAAATTTCAATTTATCTTTACGAGTGAAAGTATTATTGCAGATATCGCACACGTACATTTGTCTATTAGGAAGATGTCTTTGGATGTGCCTTCTTAGCGACTCTTTATTGTAGAACCATAAATTGCAATGGATACACTTGCAAGGATTTTTTCTCGTTACTCTTGACATTTTCTTAATGGCGTTACTCCCGTGATCCAAAACATACCCTGAAACAATTCAAATAAAACAAAAGAAAACTTTTTAAATTCTTATATATACATTTATCTTTTACTCTTTTATTGTTTTAAATATTTTGTGCCACTAATTTTAACGGTGCTACGAGTATAAAATATTCAAAACGGTATCTTATCCGAGGCAAAGCTTAGTATATATATTTTTTATATTTTTGTAGCAGAATAATTGTTGTAATGATAAACGTTTCGTGTCATTAATTTAAGTCGATAACGCGTACGTGGGCTTAGATAAAAAGTTTGTGATGTATAATAAATCTTATCAGACAGGCATATCGAGTACCAAGAGATTCGTAAGTTGAAAGAAAATGAATGTCGAACAACGTACACTTCGTTAAGGTGAAGAACGATTTCTACTCAATTTATTGTAATCTATAAATTTCATTGTCTTAACAACTGTATTCGAAGTATCGAATGAAATAGCAAAAATTATAGAAACTCGGTAAATTAATGATCTACCATTTGGAAGTTGTGTAAGAGTAACGGGATCAATTTTTCAAAAGACAAAAATAATTTAAAAATTTGTGCTTATTTCGTGCTTCTGGCTGGTGATTAATCACAGTTATTAATTCTGCCCGGTCTAGCAGAAACGTCATTTTTCTCTGGCTTATTACTACTCTCAAATGACTAAAACCTTTCGAGGTAATAAATCATTATTTTTAATATGACTATAATTCAAAAAGCCAACAGAAATTGGATGACGCAAATTCGTGGCAAGATAAAAAAATAATTCGTAAAAACTTAAATTTGTTTCTTGTTTTTATATTTTATTCTATAGAAATTTTTATCAGAAAATTGCCTACCAATCGATTTACTGTTTAATAAAGAAGTCTTGCGAATTGATTCTTTTTACCGAAAAAGTTGATTATAAAATGTATTCTGATAAAGGTTTTATATATTTTATTAAACTTATATAATTTTAAATAATATTCACCTTTAAAATGGTATATTTTGAGTTAAAAGAATAAGCAGAAACAAGATTCCAATGATCTTATCACCATTTGAAGAAAAGTGAAAGAATAGAAAGAGCTATCTGTCTAAATTCTGGAATGGATAACGATAATCAATCTTAAATATTGGAAAATCTTATTATTATTATTATTGTTTTTTTAATAGCTAATACGAATAGGTTTTGACTGCATCACTTCACTTCATTCGATATCAAACTGAATTTTTTGTATTGTTTAAGAATGAAAAGGGTTCCGATATCGCGATTCTCTTATTATCTGATTGAAATGAAGATCTTCTTAATAACATCTTTATCAAATGTAAAAGTAAAAACTCAATACAACCGTAGACATTTTTGAATAGATTAAAATTTTGTTCCTAATTTAATTTCCACGTGAACAAAACGGAACAGTTAAAAACACATATATGGATTTTATCTTACATTTTAGGTAATTTGCCGCGTTTATAAATAAGAAGTTTTCTATTATTCTTTTAGTTACTTAATGAAAAGATTAAAAGATTTCTTATAAGTTTCATCACAGCAATAGATCAATTATTTCTATATTATTTTTAATTTTAAAGAGCGAGATTAAAGATCTCATTTATATAAACAGAGAGATGTAATTGTGATACGAAATATCTATGCGATCGTCGAAATAAGTGTGCAATAGAAACACGTAATCGCCAAAATAGTCTTACTATTACACTCATTCTATTAATAGGCAGTTTAGGTTTTTGACTGGCATTTTTAGCGCCTCAGACACGCGCAAACATCGGTATATGCTTGTCGATTCTCATTCTTGATCTTGTACTCGGAATATTAAAATCCTAAATCTTGTACAATATTAAATATCGTACGATACAGACTTTATTTTATATGATGTTTAGCAAGCTTGCGCTAAGTCTCTTTTACGCTTGCTTAGAGCTCGCCTGGACAACTTAAATTCACTTAGTGTTAAAATGCTTTTGAGATAATCGAGACTTTTATTCGGTTTTTGCTTCTGAACATAAATTTCATTTTCTTTTTTCCTTCTTACTTCATTCTACCGAAATATATAAAGCAACAGGATGATTCTTTGATTCTTTTGTTTGGGGGTGTAGGCCTAAGGAGACTAGAGCCGTAACTAGGCGTGAGGAACGGATGCAGAGGCATAGGGTCCGGCACGAAAGGGAGCCATGAGATAGGATAAGTAACAAACACCGGGAAATTCTATACAACTATATTATTATAGACGTAGATTCTGATCAATAATGTGCCAGTCTATACTATTAAGATATTAATTAAACTAATCTACAATAAATAAAATTTATTATAATGGATATATTGGAAGATGGCCCCATGTAAAGTGTTGATTTCAGACATTTTTCTTCGGGGGAAATATTTTCTTATGAAAGATTAATTTGGGGACCCTGTTGGTGGGAGGTCCCAGGCAATTGCCCTTTTTGCCCATAGCGTGCCACTGCAATATTCGCCAAGCACTGATTATTTGAAAAGAAAGGCAGTTTGTATAAGTGATAAATATATATAAAATAATCTTATAATGTTACTTTGTTACATTCACAAATGCCTTTCTTCGTCAAAGAATATGTCTAATTGACGTAATACGTTGGATCGATAGACATCATTTAAAAGTAAACAAAATCGATGGAAATGGAACGAAGTTAAAGATAAAAGGCCCTATCACGGGAGGACCAGCAGGGCCGTTTGGCCGAGTCCTCACATTTACGAAGGCCTCAAAAGCATTTGTTACAAATCACTCATCCCGTGGCATCTGTGTATTAAGAAGAAAACATGAATTTTTTTGTCGAATTTTATCTTTAAAAATACATAATTTTTAAACGGTTTCTTTTTTAATATATCGGGTCCTAAAAAGTTTATTTAGCTTATCCTCTCAATCTCTTAAGGCCCTAACAAAATATAAAACAAATAAATTTTAAATCGTTTTTGTTTTTTAAAATATATATCAAGTATATTTCCGAGATTATGGCACTAAAAATAATGCAAACGATACGTATAAATTTAAATTAATTCGAAAATTGTCTGTCTGTAATAATAATAATGTATATAAATTGACTTTACGTAACCAAGGATATTAATCCTATAATCTGAAAGGATGCTAATTATCGATTTAAAAAACTAAAAAATAAACTTAATTAGAATTTAATCCGTCTTGAAATTTTCAAGATAATTTTAGAGGATCAGCGCGCTTTCTTCCATCTACCGATGTATTCACTTTGACACAACAGTCTACACCAGATACTTTTACTCAATTTGACGTCATTTTATAATTTCCCGTTAAAAAAACGGTACAAATGACATCAGACTGACAAAAGCGTAGACGATTCTGACAAATTGATTAATTAACAGCTGATGAATGGGTTTAGACGCTCCCGTACAACATTAGAAAAAAATATTATTATTATTACTGTACAAAAATTATATTCATTTTTCATATTTAAAAATTTGTTGGATATTAAAATGGCTTTCCTACGATTTTATTGATTTTTTTCTCTTCAATTTTCGTAACATTTTAAATTATTTAATTTAACAATTTAACAATTTGTTTTAACAAATATAAATATCTGAATTTAACACGTTTTGTACACTGTAATCAGTGAAGCAATGTATTAAAAGAAAGATCTGCAGGATTGTTTAGTCTGGGTCCTGGGAAAAAAATTTAGTTTCTTGTATAAAGAATACGATATAAATTAAATATGTTTTATTTAAACAATCTATTTTTATGGTTTTAGAGTGCGATGAGGCTTACATTCGTAACCTACGAGGGCCTCATCAAATCTCATCTTCTCACATCTCTCTCGGGCCTTGAATATTTATTGAAATCTCAGTTAACAAAGCGTAATATATAATAGTTTAGGTTTTATTTTATAAAAAATATGCCTTTATAATGTCTTATATTATCTTTATAATATCAAATATATATTAATATATTTGATAAAAATCAGATTCTTTTAGATCTTTCAGATGGATTATAAATTAAATTTAAAAAAATAAAAAACAATGTTTTTGAAATATCAAATATATTACATTTGATATCCGAAATCCAAATCTATGATTTTTTCTGTATAAGTCATAATTTACTATTATTTTATTATAGCGATTAGACTGACAGACAGTATTTCGGCGGCTTGTAGACGACTCGATAAAGTACAGATTCACCAATCCTCGAGAGATTTGTCAGCGTTATTTTTGAATAAGGTTGACAATCCACTCAGGATTGGTCTGCACACACAAAAAAAAGAAAATAATTCAACTAAAATAAATCGAGAAATTCTAATTTACACATCTTTTAATTGTTAATTTAAAGAAATAATCGCGAAAATAATTCTTTCTCCAAGCGAAATTTATAATCAAAATGGTTGGAAGCCAATCGATAATGGCATCATTTTCTAGTATTATGTGACAAAGAAAATAAAAAGAAATTCAAGCGAAATGGACCATCTGTTGAAACATCTTTTATTATCTCAAAACAAATATAATCTAACCATTGTAATATTTTCAATCACAACTAGCAATAAACAGTATTATATATTTATATATTATTATTATTATTATCATTATTATTAGTGATTCCTTTTTAAAAAGAGGCATTCTTTTCCGAATATATTTATAGACTAGTACTACAGTGAATCACATGCTTTGCAGTGTAACCCTCATACAGGAAACAAAAATTCTATTGCAATGTTTTAAAATAGTATTTTCGATGTTACAGCAATTAAAGCAGTGCTTTTTTCCCTCCTTAAGATATCTTTGTAAGATAATTTGAACATTTTTTTTATTTAAATATTGCACTTTTTATCTTTTTTTTCTGTTACACAGAATAACAGTTTGATTTTAAAATTATAAGTTTTATATATATTTATATATAAAAGAAAGTTTAGCGGACATATAAAATGTCAGCTGTAAATAAAATAAAATCGATAAATTAAACTATATCTAAATTCAATTAATATTATTGTTTTTTTTGTAAATTTTTCTTCTATACCTCCATAAAATAACACATATTTTTACTCTAAAAATTAAACGAAACAAAAAAAAACAAACAACGGAAATTGTTGTTCTTAATTCAGGATTCTATCGGAAATATCACATCAGAGAGAGTGATGCACCCTTTTGTGATAACGTAGATTGTCTGTACGAGTAAACATCCGAAAACAGACATCACAGACACACATTTGACGGTTTTTATCGTGGAGCCTCATATGTCTGCTCACGTGACCTCTCAAGGTCTTACAACATTTGGTACAATAGAACTCTTTAGGTCCTTGACGTCCTTTTCTTCTGTATCTAATCCATCCTAAGAAAAGAATAAATCTTTATTAATATACACCAATTTACACAATTTTAAATACATTATTATTATTTTTTTAATTTAACAGGTTTTAGATAAAAAATATAACCCCAAATAATCTCGAAAGATGATTTTTCAATCTCCATACATATATATATATAAACACACACTAAAATTAATAAAAGAAAATGGAAAATTGAAAATTTTTCGTGGCCTCTTGTGAAAATATATTTGATATTTTTTCTAGTTTTCAGTTAGAATTTTCAATTACCGAAAGACTTTATTGAAAATTTTTAATTACAATTTTTATTCTAAAACATCGAATTATGTATATAGTGAAGAGAAAGTATTGTCTCTGGAATTTAATTAAATGCAGATGAGCTTACATAACGGAAGCAATCAAATTTTTCATCAAAAGAGACTCGATCGATATCAAAAATTAAATTATATATATACATCGGAGTTAATAAGTTTGCAGACAAACTTAAATAACTTTGATTTTTCGCCGAGTCAAGTCGATTATTAATCTAGTTTTTTTTTAGATTGTCGCGTTTTTTAGGGAGTGTAAGACTTAAAAAAAACCATCAACAATGTTAGCCAGAACGTGATAGATGCTTTATTTATCCAACAAAGGAAAGTCGTACAAGCGCGTAATTTTCGTTGGTCTTTTTTTTAAATTTTTTTTTGTATTTTTTGGTGTTACAGAATAACTTTCCTGTTTCCATAGGCGATTTTCTGTTAATGGCAATATTTTAACAGTCAAAAAAAATTTTTTAAATTGTTATTATTATTAATTATTTATTATAATTATAATTATTATTATTACTATATGAATAAGAAAAAGAATTATATTTTTTTGAACTAAATTCCATTTTTTTTAATGAATAATCAATTAATAGGAACTGTAATATCGAAGAGACGAAACCGCTGAAATATGTCGCTTGGTGGTGATTTTTAAAGAGAAAAGTCATTTGATTTGATTTTTTGAATAGAATAATTAATTTTAATTTCATATTTAAAAAGTAAAAGAAGTATTTTTTTAAATAATACTATTGAAAAATATGAAATTGGAAGAAATTTCTGTTAAATTTATCGATTTCCGTTAAAGTTAACGGGAGAAAAAAATGACCACCAAGCGGCAATGCGGACTTTTTTTTTTTTTTTGCTTATATTAGGCAATGATGTGATGTATGGTCCTTTTATGATGGCCCAAGTTGTCTCTTCTGGTAAAGCTCTTCCTGCAAATATCGCATTGGTACCTCTCCCTGTTCATGGAGTGACGAGTCATATGACGTTTCAACGTAGGCACATTGTAGAAGGTTAGATGACAATAAGGGCATGCCGCTGTCGATGTTTTAGTCGGTGTTTTCGATGCACGTTTTCTGTTCCAACGAAGGCCGATGTATCGATTGTCGGATAAATAATCTGTAACCGGAACGACATACTTTATTAAAAATGATTTCAGCTTTAACATATTCATTAACTGTAGCTAATACTTAATATACTTATAAGCTACGAGCCAACTTACAAGTTTCATCAATATTTTTGACACAAAATGTAAATAAAATCTTTGTTTTGTTTGCTTTTTTTGTATATTTCCATACCGTTCAACAGTATACATAAAACGATACAAATAATAATTTAAATCTTTGACTCGCATTGGTGATGACTCCAATGGAACAATACGTTTGCAGCCATTGGTCGTCTTCGTCACATTGGCCAATCAGAATGTCTGGCAGAATTTTTAATATTTTTTAAATCTAGATGCATAAATTCACACAAACTACGAGTCTAACACGTTCAATGTATAAGATTTTGCACTCTTAAATGTTCGATTCGGTTCACAGTTCAAACGGAACACTTTAATTATTATTATTATTATTTTTTTTTTTGAGACCTAGAATAATTTTACTGCACAACATGCAGACACACAACATTATTTTTTATTTTTTTTTTTGTTTAGTTTTAAACCAAAGCATAACGCGGCCGTGTTTTTAAACACAAAAGCCATTGCTAAAGAGGGACAATTTCTCGTAAGAGAGGACAATAGCGAAAACATAAAAATGAATATCTTTGTTTCAACACTAGCATTGTTTACTCCCTAATATTTTTCTATTAAACTCTAAACCAAACAACGACATCACTCGTTACTCTATACATAACAATGATACTACACATTCGCATTCGGATGGATACACTGTAAATGGGGGTGCGCGCAATACACCGTTCACTTCTCTTTTGGCACAGTTGAATTCCATCGGACTGGCAATCTTACCGACTCTCCAATTGCAATTAAAAAAAAATCTCTCTCTACAACAAAGATAAAACTACCGAAAAATTGCATTGACTAGCTCAATACCGCAGCAGCAGCAGCAGCAGCGATTACACTACGAGAAAAACTGCGCGTGCGCGCCGACTCGTGTCAACGACACTTGCATGTCATTTCCGTTTTGCGACTACACTATACTCTGCGGGCCTCTAAACGCGGTGAATGGTTCTCTTGTGTTGTCCCAAGTTGTCTCGTCGTGTGAAACACTTCTGACAGATGTCACACTGGTACGTCTCTCGAAACAATAGGTGACGTTTCATGTGACGTCGAAGTGTGGGGTAGTCGAAAAATGATCTGTTGCAGTAGACGCAGCGTGCAGGTTTGGGAGGATTGCCTTGTTCCGCCTCATTCTCGCGACGACGTCTACGCTGCGGAGATTGGACGCTCCAGGCCACACCTAAAAACAAAACATATTTATTTTCACTCCAAATTTTACAAAAAACGAACAAGTCATTCAAAAAACATCAATAAATTTAACACTAAGACTAGAGTTAACGATCTTCCAACAATTTCTAACATTTGTTAGCGTAACGCTCAAATCCCCATTATCACGTAACGTTTGCGTGTACGATGACGTATTTTAATATAATCAATTGGGTTTCAATACACTACAGTATCGAAACCTGATTGGTTATTACAAAAAATAATCATTTTTTGAAATTTGATCGGTGTACGAGATTGGTCATTTCAAAAAATGTAACGTACGTGTAAACATTACGTGACGAGAGATATTAAACGTAACGCACAAGTTACGCGCCTAGGCGTATATGTGACAAAGGCATATTTTCTGAAGTAATTTTATTTGTTTTTCTCGCTTTTTGTTTTTGATTATTTTCTCATCTCGGCATGCCGTGGATCACTCTTCGATGGTGCTTCATGTTATCTTTACGCGTGAAACTCCTGAGGCACACGTCGCACTGGAACCTTTCCCGAACGACCAGGTGACATTGCATGTGCCGTCTCAGATGAGGTCGACTGGAGAAGGTCAAATCGCAGTAACAACACTTGGGTCCTCGCAACCAGTTCCACGTGATGGCTTCTTTCTCTCTTCTCTTCAGCCAACCGGGAAGCCGCCATTTTGACGAGCCTGCAAAACAAAAAGTTCGATAAAAAAATCGACAATATTCTTTCTATTTGTATATTTCTTAAGTCTAACGCGTCTTAACAATACTTACGTGTTTGCCAACGGGCGTAGGGTTTTCCAAGAATCCCAAATTTTATTTTACTATTATTTTTTGTTTGACGTTTTTAATATAATTCTATATTTTGTTTACCTCAAAACACAAATATAAATATAACCGATAGATATAATTGGTTAAGTGGTCCGCATTAACGGTTTTTTTATTAACCGAAAATAATTGCACTTTCGTTCGCCAGAGGGCGCAGCGTGTCCGTCTTTCTAACGAGCTCTCTCCATGAAAAAATCGAATTTCACTTCTTTAACAAATGTCCATACATTCTAAGATATAAACAGTTTGGCATATGATTAAATTGAAACAATGTTTATTTTTTTTAAATTTTAATGTAACATATTTTACCCAAAAATACAAAAGAGTAAAATGCAATTACAACAAACAATTGGACCCATAGAGTGCTGGCTTTTTTTTCTTTTTTTTAAACAAGAAAAAAAGACTTTTTAAACAGGGATTTAACAGTTTTTATATAGTGCTACAATGCTAAACAACCTTATCAACACCTAACTTGTTTTCTATTGTTTATGTAACAGGAAACGTCCTTATATTCATATTTTATAGCTCTTTGTTTTGGTGGACGTCTTATTGGAAACCATGTATAATCCATTTATGCTTCTTCAAATAATCTCTTCGCGCGTACATTTTCTGACAAATATCACACTGATGACGTTCTCTGACGGCCTGGTGACGTTCCATGTGACGCAAGAGGGTAGGTCGATTGAAAAAGGTATGATGACAATACATACAACGCGTAGTTGCTGAAGAAGTGGATGCTTTACTGCTTTTTCTCTTCAACCAAGAAAATTTGATATTTTCCATATACACTAAATAAAAAAAAAGAAAAAAGTATAATTAGAAAAGAGCCATTTTTTCAAAAATAAAAAAACTGTTTTTTTTTCATTTCTTTTCTTTCTTATACACAAAAAATATCTACAAATTTGTTCATTAGAATTGTATGATGCTGCTTTAGATGTTGAAGATATTTTGAAAATATTGAAATTACCTTGATTTCGAGGGGGCAAAAAACGGTTGTAAATAACAAAGAAATTTGCAAAAAACGACTAGAACGATCGAGAAAATTATTTACATAAATCACATCATCTTTTTTTAAAAATTATTTACACAATTTTCGTAGGTTGTTTTTTAGTACTAATCACGTGGTTCCTTGATCTTGTAAGGTCGTAAAAGTCTGTGAGGTTGATGATACATCTTGAAGTGACGCTCCAGTTTGTCGCTTCTGTTGTACACACGACAACATATAGAACACCTGTGTGGCTTTTCTTCAGGTTCGTGCTGTTTCATGTGTCGTCGAACATTACTTCTGTTGTGAAATACTTTTGAACAAATTGGGCAACTTATGCTGGACTTCACGTACTTAGTCACTGGAAAAAATAAACAAAAAAAAAAAAAAAAAATAGAAAACGTAGCTTAAAAACGTTGTAAACATCAACAACGAGTTGTTAAATCTTATTTTAAGTTTGCAAAATTAAAAAAAAAAGTTATTTCTGTTCATATTGTTTTAAATAAATTTACTACATTTTAACTTACCAAAAAAACAAATAGAAAACACATATTCACTTGATTTTCCTTTAAACATTCGAACGGAATAAAACAAATTAACATCAAAATGGGTCGATTTGGATCCAAAATCGAAGTAGGATATAGTTAGAGGCATCGCCGTCCGCCATATTTATTTTTTTAAATTTAATAACGAGGGGGTCGAGTTTAGAAACTTATCGATACCGACTTGCTCGTAATCTTAAACCTACCTGAGCAAGAAAGGAGCCTTTGTAAGAGTTCCGAGCGCAAACGGGATTATAAATGATTACCAGTATGTAGTTCTTTAAGGAAAATTTAAACTTTAAAAAAAAAAAGAAGAAAGACAATAGGCCTTGCAGGCACGGAAGGCTATTTAAAATACATTGTTTAGCTTGAATTCGTGAATGTTCTGTGCACATTCCAATCGATCCTGTTCGTGTAATGTCCCATTAATTTAAGTTTTATTCTATAAAAATACTATTTTTGTCCCTTCTTTCAATATTCCTTTACCTACTTTTTTTTTTATTTTTAGTTTTTATTTCAAAAATTCTCTACCTGTACAGTACATAATTATTTTAATGAGGTTACATCAAGTATTTTGAGTTCTTGTAACCGTTCTATTAAATAAAAATACAGAATTAATAATAAAATTATTTAATAATTATTTTACATTTTAAAAAAATACAAAATTTTCCCATAATTTTTGCCTAATTAAATGTAGCTATGACATTAAAAAAAAATCTACTAAAGTTAAGAAATAAAATGTTTTCATATGTTAAATATTTTAAAATAAATTAAAAAGAAATTTATTGATTAATAAAAAAGTTTCTGATCTTTTGAATCATCGAAAAAAATCAGAAAAAATCTTTCACGGTAATAATGAAAATAAAAATTAATCAAATAAAAATAAAAATCTAAATTTGATTTTTTCAATTTAAATAACTTCAAAGAATACATAAAAATGTGTATTTTCTTAGCTGTAGAAGAAGCAACTTATAGAATAAACGATTTATAATATTTAAGATTTATATTTTTATATAAATATTATTATTTAAATCAAATGAACGTGTTAAAGAGCACAAACACTCATTATATTAGTTTAATTAAATTTTGTAGACAGAAATATATTTTAGAAAATGCTTTAAAATTATTCACATTCTCGTTGCTTATAAACAATTTAATTACTTAAATTTAAAATATTTAAATTATATATTATTTATATTAATTAGATGTTTAATTCTTTAAAATTTTATCGATTTTTTTAAGGTATAAGAGAATAACTATTTAAGAGACGATATCACTTTCCGTACAGTTCTACTTTAAAAAAATAAAAGAATTCCTTCTTTAATAGTATGAAATAATTTAACTGTTTATTGAAAGTTTTCCTTATAGATAATACATTATTATTATTTTTTTTATTTCTTCTGTAAGGTATTTATTTTTTTATCACAATGAACAATAAGAATTCTGAAATAATTACAATACTGATTTTTCTATCAATTAATCACTCTCTTATTTATCTGTAGAAATAAATATGTAAAAAAATAATAATACTTAAGGACAATAAATAAAAATCGTTAATACATACAATTACAGGATTTTATATTAATTAAAGGATAAAGACATAAACACTCTGACATATTCGTATTTTTATCCTGTAAATACAACGCTTAACGTTGTATTTACAGGATAATGATTTAAACAGAAAGTTTAAAGCGCTAAAAATACATATAAAAATTGTATTTTTAATGCTTTTAAACATTTATAATTGTTATTTATCATTGTTTTTATAATCGGATAACGCTTGGAATTTAACGATTGTAACATAAATAATTCAGTTCTGAATTATCAATCATTAAAGAAATAATTTTTTATATTTAAATTATTTCTACAATAAACATTTACCGGATAAAACCCTGGTATATCATCATAAACAGTACTACAAGGAAGAATTTTTAGCAAAAAATATAAATTGTTCAGATTAAAGTTAAATTATCTTCAAGTAATTTTAATTACTAAACTATAATATCATTTTCAATTGATAATGAATGTAAGAAAGGGATTTAATTTATTCTATAAGCTTTGTTTTCAAGTTCTGGATTATTCGTTAGTTAATAAAATAAAAGAATAAATAATAATAAAGTGACTAAAGTATAAAGGTTTACATTAAATGTTGTTATTTTTTAATTATTAGAGATTATGAATCAGTTCACAGTTAATTTTTTTAATATTTAAAATAAAAATGAACTGTAAAAGCTATTTAAATAGAATAGTATTTAAATTATTTCAACAATAAATATATTGAAATAGCATATTAATCAGTATTTATAATACTTTTATTTTATTTATTTATTATTATATTATTATTTATATTTAATTTTGAATCTAATTTAATTACTAATTTTAAATCTAAGTAATAGATTTTAGTCCTTTCATATTCAAATATTTTTTTATATGAGTTAATATTAGAAATTTGTTATAGTTGTAAACCTAACTTTATAATTTCTTTTAAAAATAAATTAAGTTTCTGTTATATTTTATTATTTTCAAAGCAAAATGTTACGTTTTTCAGGAGTAATTACTTTTAACTTTTATTTTGTTTATATAAGAACTAAGTTGTTAATAAGTTACTCAATTACTACATCAACATAATGAAGAGATGATACAGTTGACAGAATTAAGTTTAAGTAATGCATAGATATTAAAAAAATAATAATAAAAATATTAATAACCTTCTACTTTTAAATTTTGAAAGATTTTTTCTTTTATTGAAAAAAATTGACACGAAATTTGCTTTTTCCTTTAGCGATAAGCATAAATTTTGCTGAAGAGAACAAATCACACAAGGAACACACCAGTAATTGACTATTCCAATCTTATTATAAAAGGAAATGCATTTCGAGCCTTCTGCCCCTCTTCAGTCCTTTATTACAGATCTTTGACTTTATTAAAATTTGGTTAGTGACCATTGGCTGAATCAACTTTGTGTACACAAACTGCTAAATAAAATTTAAAATTAGAACAATTAAAAACATTTTAAAAAAACTAATAAATATGTATACCTGTGTAAAAATAAATGCAAATGCTTTAAAAAGTTGTGTTCTTTGTACAATATGTTCTCTTCAGAAAACTTTATGCTCATTACTAAAGGATCTATCAGGAGAACGAGTAGCAATTAAAATAAGGAAATTTAATTTTCACACGTAAAATCAATGAGAATTTTGTATAAGAAATTAAAACAAAAACCATTTAAAATTTTAATTATTAAAATCATTTCAATAATTAAATAAACTGTATAATACATTTTGTATTTTAGGAACCATAATTTTAATTTTTTTTTTCCTGTTCTTGTTTACATGCTTAGTTTCCTCATGAGACCTTTACCTGAGCTCACGAGGTTCGTACATGATGATTGTGGGGTTTCTAATTGCATTTATGAGGATTTTATAATGAGGACGACAAAAATGAGGTGAAATAACTCAATTTTATATTGATTTTATTCAAGTTTCTTTTTATAAAAATTGACTAAGAACAAGAAGAGTCACCACTCGAACAATTCAAATCGTAAAGCAACGAGCAAACTTCTAGGAAATTAGCAAAAATTCTAGTTGAAAAATGAAAAAATAAATAAAGAGAGAGACGATTTTGGCAGAGAAATAAAGCAAGCATGATTGTTAAAAGAACATTTTCTTTGTTTTTATTTTCTTCCAAACATTACATTAAAATTTATAGAAGACAATCAAACGTTATTTGGCAATCGAGCGTGACTTAACTTGACGTGCTGTTTAAGATTATCTTTCCTGCTATATTCTTTGCGACAAACTTCACATCGAAACATCTGAGGGTTGGGATCGTGAGATCTCCAATGACGTAGAAGGTTACTTCTATTATGAAAAGTCTTTCCACATAAAGGGCACGCCAGTGGGTCGGGAGCAACCTCGCAACGAAATTGCAAACCTGTAACGAAAAATATTTTTTAACTGTAGACAAGTGAATAGTGTTTGTGGCTTTCCGGTTGCTTTGGATTTCTTTTTGTACATATAATGGATTTTTTTAATGGATCCGATATAGATTTCTCTGATTTTATTATATATCAATTTTCGAAGAAAGTAATTAAAGAAAAATCAACAACAAATTAACGTGAATAATGTTTATTTCCCAAAATATTTTAATAAGTCAACATTTGATATGAATTCCGATAACGCATGTGAATTCAATTTGATTTGGATACATTTTTTGAAATTTTAACAAGGAAATTCAATATTTTTTGACTAAAAACTTGTTGAAAAACGTCTTCTTTCATAAAAGGCGAATGTCAGAGGATGCCGTGTGCCAATTTTAGATGTTGCTTCAGAGTATCTTTCCTGCTATAACCTCTTGAGCACAGGAAACAATGGAACGACATCTGATAAGGATCGTGTTGTTTTTTATGCCTTCTAAGATTACTTCGATTGTGAAAGCTCTTCTTGCAAAAGGAACAGATAAACTGAAGACCTTCGTATGCCTTTTCTTTAAAAGAATTCTACGAAAGAGACCATAAAAATGATCAATATCCAAGTAAAAAAAAAAAAAAATACTCGATAACGATCATAATTTAAATAAAATATTCTAAATTAAAATTTTATAAAATTAATTTTGAATAGCACTTTCTTTGGAATGTATCTAAAAGACAATTAAACCACATTAAATTGCCTACAAATGCATTTGTTATATTGCATTAATAATATACATTTAATAATAAATATAAATACATTTGCTAATGTATATTAATTGGCATTCCTCTATCCAGGGTGATCTATGATATTCAGCAAAGCAATTCCTCCTACTATCCAAGCATAGAGCTACTTTACAGGCACAACATTGGACTGTACTTCTTCGCTGCATTTTGTAGCGACTGCAAACCACGCAACGTCTTCTTGTACAGGGTATAGGTACGTGTCCTTGTTCGTTATTCAGAATTTCCGGTTGAAGGCCTGTCACGATAAAACAAACGAGTGAGAAATAAACATTTTCTTTTTTTCTTTCTTTTTAAAATTTCAATTAAAATCGCCCGTTTCAATCAACACATAATACCAAATGATCCAACTAAATGTGAATAATTTACAATAATTCTTTATTGTTCCAATAAAACATAAATCTTTAACCATATAAAATTCGTGTAACAGTTAAATTCGCTACTTTCAATTTACATATCACAGCCGTGTACGTGTCTCCTGTGTCTCGTCATATTGTCCTTACGGTCACAGGTGTAAGTACAAGAGTTGCACCAATATTTTGGCGCGTTGGGTTGATGGATCCTCAAATGACGCTTTAGAGTCGTTAGGTTACAGAATAATTTCTGGCAAATGGAACAAAACGGTTGCTTTGATAACCACGTACCTGTAATAGAAAATATTAGTCAATAGATTAAACTTAATTCATTCCGATTTGTATGAATTCTGACTCATTAAACCCTATTCTTGTTGCACCTAAATAAAGAATAATTTATAAGGGTTGCAAAAATAGTAATTTAGTTTAATATAATTTTAAATATTGAAGGTTACAACAGCTTGGAATGTCATTAATAATTGAGATATTGAATCAAAAAATGCAACATAATATTTAAAAATATGTTTCAAAGTAGTTCTAAAACAACTCTACAAATGAAAAACAACCAAAAACATAAAATAATAAGTAAAATTTCCAAAATTCCCTGCTAATTGTAACGATTATTCGTGACAATTAGCAGGCTACTTTTTTCTGTAAGCTACTACTCTTTAATTTATAGTTTAATTAAAAATTTTTATAAAATTTACAGAAGGATAAAGTGATTTACAAAGTCTTGTACGTCTACATAATAGAAATAGTTTTATGTATGCAAACTGGATCTTAGAGCAATCACGACTCTTTGCTTTAAATGACCTTCGTGTTAACGTCCTCGTAACCTCTCGTGATACGAGTGACGGAAACGTTTCGTCTCGAATGAAAAATATATTTAGTATAATTAAACCTGATATCATTATAAACAGCACTTTGAAGAAACAGGCTAAACAAAATTCGATACTTTGATAAATTATATTCTGAATTTTTAATTTAAGCTAATTATAATGGACTAAATCACGAAACCAAGAATAGTTAAATTTTTGGTCAATTATTTTTTAAATTTCAATAACAATAATAGGATTAAGATAGCTTAATCATTATAAAAAGGTCCACTTTTGATAAAACTATAAATATGTATACTATAAACGAATCAAATGTATTGATAAACTGGGAAATAATTAGGCTACAGCAGTGGATTTGGATCCCACAAAGCCTAAAACAGATCTTTTTAAATCTAGATTGTGATTCCTTTCATTGGAATGGGATGTAATTTATATAATAGTGTTTGTTACTTGCATATCACTTTTTAATCGATAAGACAGTTATTATATAAGCGCATGTGCATTTTCCAAACCCTCCACAACCCTTAAAATGTACATGCCAATGCAAATCTACATCCGAACAATACAATAGGAAACAAACGCTATTATGTACTGTACATATCTGAAATAATTTAATAGAATATTCTATTAATTTTGATACGAACAAATTAACCAAAAAAAAATCAAATTTTAGAACATTGTTTAATGAAGAAATAATCGATTAATCAATCATTCATTAATTTATGAACGTGTCGTCTGTGACGATCCACATTGGATTTCTGTAACGACGAATAATTGCAGATATAGCACATGAATCTGATAGGATTTGACTGATGAATCTGTAAGTGACGTTTGAGATGTGTGCTCCTGTTGAAGGATTTGTAGCATACTTGACACGTCCACAACTTCATAGACGAATCAATAGGAACAGAAGCTGCGAAATAAGAAGAAAACGTTGTACAATCCTTTCTCATCAAAGCACAACACTTGGTTCTTCTATATCTCATTAAATATAGGATTTTTCCACATTGGATGGATGCAAAATTATATTTTCATATAAATACAACTAAAATTTATCTGAATATAAATATATATTCTGAGCAATTTTGTAATATATACATATATATATATATATATATATTATTCAATAAAAACTTAACACGAATATTGTAAAATATGTCTACAATTCTAAACAAATCTGCCATGAAATCAATCCCCTGAAATGATTCAAAAATGCATTTGTCACCTCCTTAGACGATATCATTTTTAATTATATTTTAAATTTTTTCTTTCTTCGTGATTCATTAAATAATTCCGTGAACGTGACGTCTGTGACGGACTAAATTGCACTTTTGTAGAGAAGCATAGCTGCACAGATCACAGGGATGTTTAGGAGGATTCACTTGGTGTATTTTAAGATGTCGACGAAGGTCAGAAGATCGTGAGAAACGTTTCTTGCAATAAGGACAATCGTGATCCGTCTTCCTGAAAACTTTGAGAGAAATTATTATACATTATGTCAATACAATTACAAATATTTAAAATTAGATTTTTTTAGCACCATTTTATTTATTTTTTAACGAAATTTTCTTCGATAAAACTTCCATTTTTATTTGAAAAAAAATAGACTAATTTGTTTCCTGTTAAACAGGTTTTTTTTAACCAATATTTTATTATAACCTTGTTACATTCGAATAACTTCCATAAACATAAATGATTTTCTAACATAATAATAATATTTAAAAAAACAAACCAACAATTTGGGCCTACAAAAAATTATTTTAGCTTTTTAAAGCGGAACAATATTAAAAAACCCCACACAAAATTAAATATATTGTTTTTTCCCCCTTAATGAATCCAATATTTTGTAACAACCCCAATTAGTTTTTAGCCTGGGCGAATTCTTCGATAAACATTACCTAAATATGCACACCCAGAAATTTTATATATATGTATGTAAATATATATATATATAAACAACTTACGTAGCCATATGTATACACACATATATATAATGTTTTGTGTCTATATATATATATATATATAATTTTTAATTAGATATATTATAGAATATATAATAAATGATATTATCTTCTATATATATATATATCGTTTTTAAAAAAGATGTGTTCGGTGCACCAAACGGCGATGTTGCAACAACGTGGTCTTTGCGAATATGATTCATATCCACATAAATCACAGATGTATTTTGGAGCATTTGGTTGATGGATCTTAGCGTGACGAGAAAGATGAGAACTTCTTGAGAAAGATTTCAAACACACATTACAAACCCAATTCTTGGTATATCCGTAACCTATAGAAAAAAATCATTGTCAATCAGGTAGCAATAATCCTAGCTAAGAGCAATAACTTAAAATCCAAACCAGTACATTATTATTTTATATAATTAACAACAGAATGAACCCCGTAAACTCTTATCAACCTTTTTTTTCTAATTTATATCCAGGCTATCCTGTTGTTTTTAATGCGCATTTGGATCTTTAATTATTGGTGATACTGGATTTCTCGGTTAGTGTATCATTTGACTTCAGGAAAATTGTTTTTAAAAATCGATTTTAGAACTTATAAAGTAGAACAGACGGAAATTAATTTAGTGCAATAGCTATTAACCTAAAAAAAAAGGTACTAAAACACCCGATCTATCAATGATAAATAATTCAAAACAAAAAAACAAAAGAGTCTAGAAATGAAATAAATCACATAATTTTATTTACACAATCAAAATAAACATTTTATTTATTTTTATTTTTCTAAATCTTCCCTTCTAACTTTGATAATATTCTGAGTGGCTTTATGAACACTGCGAAGATGTCTTATCACGTTACATTTTCTTAATGAAACGTAAGAACATTTCGAGCACTTAAACATAAAAGAAGGCTCGTGAATTCGCAGATGTTGATTCAGATTGGATCTAGAAGTGAAGCACTTGAGACACTTGGGACATGTGGTGTGACCTAAAATCGTTAAAGAACTATATTAGTAGGTGGAAAATGGTTTAAAAAAACTTTAAAAAAAATAAATAAAACCGAAGAGTTTCAGGTTGGTTTATAATATTCATCATCCATAACAAAAAAAAAAAAAAAAAAAAAAACTGATGCGTTGGAGAATTTTAATCATCTATATTACAGAAATTAATGTTCTGGAGAATCTTAATCATCCATAACAGAGAAATTGATGCTTCGGAGGATTTTAATCACTCGTAACAAGGAAATTGATGCATTGGAGAATGTTAAACAAAATGAACATATTCAATTTCATTGGCAGTTAAATAATTATTTCAAAATTAATAATCATTTCATTTTTAAAGATTATATTAAAATATGTATTTTTATTTTAAATATTTCTTTAAAAACCAGAATTACAAACTTTATAAAAGATTTATTTTATAGTAACATGAAGACTCTTCATCAAAATATTAAATAACCTTCAGATTTCTGCTTATTCTGAAAAATAAAACCAAAAGAAAATAACTATTAACTAGGACCTTACTCCTCGATTAAAAATAAATACCAAATCGGAGATACTTACTTGATTTGTGTATATTTAGAATATTTATATATAAATATAAAAATCTCACGTTAGAGGACAACTTTTTATATGTTTGGTCATTCGATCCTTTCTATGACATTCGTAACCACAAATATTGCATGTCAATTTCGGTGCATTTGGTTGGTGGAGTATAAAATGACGTTTCAAGGTGGAGTGACGTGAAAATGTCTTTAAACATACATTACAAGTCCTGGGCTTCTTTCGACCTATCGCTTTGAGAATAAAAGTAGCCTTGAAATAATTTATTAACCAGTCTAAAGATCAAGCAATAAATTAAACATCAATATATTAAAACATAGCATGAATTCATGTAATGAACCTCGGATAATCGACACGAATGATAAAAATCTCGTATGTTTCAAATTGGTACACTTTCTACCGACCCTCCTCGACCCCGAAAGTGTAAAGGTTGTGTGTCGCTCGAGTTTATATGGACTGATTAAATACACACATGCCTACTTTATACGCAGGTTTTCGGCTTTCTTCGCTATTTTTACAGACAAAAATGTCCATTTATAATTAACTAGCATCTTAAATAAGTAAATTATCCAAACAATTATAAGGATAGACATTTTATTTTCGAAACACTTAAAGAAAAAATACACAGTTCTCTAGGAATGAAAGGACGTTTAGTGCTTTCTCCGTAACAATAAAATATACCCTTTAAGTATATATATAAATAATTAAAGTATATAAGATTTTATCTCAAGTTAATTTTCTGTGCTTCTTTTTTCTCTTTTGAACAGCTTCAACTTTAAGGTTCCTTCTCACATTTTTTAATTTGTTAATTAAACACTGTACCCAACCCAAATAACCAGAAGCGTCTCTCAAATGACTATACGTGCTCACTATTTCGTGTGCCACTTCAATTATCTGCGCTTTCGTAGGATATAATGTGTAAGACATAATAGTATCACATAAAACAGTTAAAAATTCGTGTTTTTGGGACCAACTTAACTTTTGTTTGTTGGCTAAAGCGCTAAGTAAACACGGAGTGAATTGTTCTTCGGGTATTGTAAAGCGATCGGGCCAAGTTTCTTTGTTGTTACTATCGGAATTGTCGGATTTTTCTAATAAATTAGCGTTATGTGAGGGCTTACTGACAGGTGAGTCATAAGTGATTAATTTCAGCGTTGCTTTATTGGGAATATCGAATAACGATTCCACATCTACGTAATCCATCCATTCGGTGTGATACATTTGCAAGACGTAATTCTGCGTAACTAAGTTAAAAGATCTTAAAATTTCATCAATAATATCTTTCTTGTCAGCCACGTAGATGACTTTTTTGCAATCGTTTACCGAGACAAAGTACGTCAGGTTTCTTTGAAACATTCCCATTTTTACCTAAAAATCAACGTAGATTATATTATAAACGTGTAAAATCTGTCATATACGTTTAATTATGTACTGCATGCAAAAATAATTTATAATAAGTTATAATTAATAAAAAACATAAATAGGTCATACCTCGTAATCATCAGCGTAAAAACTCCTCTCTGAAACAGGAATCGAGATTTTAATGTAGTTTTAATTTAAGTTATAACTTAAATTCGAATGTTGTTCAGTTCTTGTATCAAATTATGATTATTAATTTATTAAGTTTTCCACAGCTATTATTAGTTTTTAATATTACTTATATTACGATAAAAATAATTAAATATCTTAAGCATTTCTAATGTTATTATTACTTGCAAAAGACTAAAAAATTATTATTATTATTATTATTAAATTAAAAATAAATATAGAAAGAAACTTTTTATAAATATAAAAATAATTTTTAAATAATAAGTTTAGTACATTTAATGTCATTATTTTGATTATCAATAGTAAGAGCGCAAAATAGAACATAAAAATATGGATTAAAATAATTAGAAAATGATACACCAGATATAAATTAATAATAATAATAATTAAGCCAGGTGAAGATAAAGATAGAAAATACTCAACAAGACAAGCAAAATTTAAATATTTCTCTCTTAAAAGTATATAATTTAAGCATCTCGCTGTTAAAAAAGCATATAATTTACGCATATTTCTTAAAAATACACAATAATGGTTTTCGGTTTGTTAAAATAATAATTGAATTTAATATAGATGAACATTGAAAGATCCCTTAAAAGCAAGAATAGAATGATCATAGAATCTGAAGCATCTCTCTCTAGCACTTTAAGTAAACTCTCTTTACACTCCTTTAAAGAAATGTCTTAAAATTATGGGTATAAATGATTATTGGTTACTCGAGAAATCAATTGTAAAAATTCTTGTCTAATATTTTCAGTTTTAAACATTGAATATTTTATGTGCCCTTATGAAATGTTATCTTCCTTTCCATACTTCGTTTATTCTCGATAACACGTATGTGATTTAAAATGTAATTTTTAAATTATAAGAAATATGAATTACATCATATTTAAATAATCGTACGGTAATGCGCGACGAAAACATACAGCTAAGTGCATAAAGCGCGAGGAAACATACCGGCTAACAGGTGCTGCTCATTGCTAAGATAATTTTTTAAAAATGTGTACACAGTAAACAGCCATTTTGTTTGTGAAAATGATTATTAAATAGAAGAATTTAACTTATCACTTTTCAATGCTTGTATGACGTTTAAACGCAGACAAAACCAAGCTTACATTTGATGCGAATTTTCATTTATAATCTATTTACAGGACAAATTGTGACAGACAAGTAGACTTTAACATTCCAATTCAGACACACAATGTCTAAAATTTGTGACAATTGTAATCTACGAAGTAATTTGCAAAGCGTTTAAATATTTACAAAGTAAAGTGGCAGAAAAACACTGGTTGCGAGCTCCACAATTAAGATAAAAACTCATTTGTAAAATCTACATCTTTAATTGCTAATTTATCTGTACATGCAATTATTAGTTTTAATATCTTCAGTTTTAAGAAAGGTAATCGATAAAGTAGTGCATCGATCACACGGCAAAGCACATTTGCTTACAAAACACACAACGAAAAACTTTTCACAAAAGTTTAACTCGTAGATACATTAACACATAACTACACCGTTAAGCCGTGTACTTGACGTTTATGTTTGGTTACGTTATCGTTCCTGTTACAGGTATAACCGCAGAGTTCGCATGAAAAACGCGGAGAGTTGGGTTGATGGAGCCTTGCGTGGCGCCGCAGAGTTGTGGGAGTGGCAAAGGTCTTCTGACATAACAGACACATCAATGTTGTCATCCTGAAACCTTAGAAACAGAGAAGCTCATTAGTCGGCTGATAAAAGAAAACCTAGAACTATTATTGGCTTCCCTATTAGATAACTTACTTTACCAGTAGACGGATTTCTAGAGGACATCTTGGTCGGTCCATTCGGGAACGCGTAACATTAACAAAGATTATAAGCACGCCTCACCCGCATTAAGTCACCTAACATATGAGAGGGATGGGGATCGATGCCCCGATTCGAACTATCTATGAAAAAGATCACGAGAATCCGGATCGGAATCGAACCCGGATCCCTCGCGGCGATTGCCGAACGTATTACAAAGCTCCATCTTACCCTTCGGGACATCTTTCTAAGGGGGCAGTTATCTAACAGAGAAACCAGTTTTTTTACAGAATATAGAAAAGCTAAACAGCAAATATTTTTCATACTGTATATGGGTTAAATGGTAAGAAAATTAGATCATAACGGTTACGCGTTATGTGCATTTCCACTCCCTCCACGACCACATCAATGCACATTTGGTATTATTATAAATAAATCAAACATTACATTCTCCATTTTAATCCTTCGATCTTGTTTATTGTACAGAATTACTTTACGTGAAAGTAATCTATATATATATAAATTTCGTATATAAATCATTATACATCATTCATTTCCTTGAGACCTTTTAACCGATAAAGTCATGGAATTCCAATGTTGACGATGCACGTGTTGAATCACATTATCTCTCCAAATGGAAGTATAATCACAGATTTCGCACTTGTATTTGGGAGCATTTGGAAGATGAAGAACCATGTGACGTTGCAAGTGGGTACTTCGGGAAAAAGTACGAAAGCATAATCGACACGTCCTGGATTTTCGCTGTTTACCTGAAAGTTAGGAAAGAATTTAAAAAACAATCTATAAAACGATCGCTCAAACGCCTATTTTCTGGTCTTTAATCTGTTTTTCTTCTTGTAGAAATTAAATCAAAGCTTCTGGTATAATTTAAACCGATTTTCAAAATTTTATAAAATTTATAAATTACGATCTAATCTAAGAGCAGAAGCTGTGTTAAAAACATTTTTATGGCTCATTACATATATTTTTTTGGTAATTTCTCTGTTACAATTGGATCAATCGTGTTGGTTACAGAAAAAAAAACATGAAATTAAGTACGCTCAAAAAATCATTCTCACTCATTTAATCACAGTTTCATTTATGGTTATTATCATTTTACACATATCTGAACATTGTAACACTTGTAAATATTTCATACTTAACTAATTTTCGTGTGATTATACAAAATTTCAAAGGATCTTCAGAAAATATTTTATGAGTGCCAACATTTAATGATGGTAAATCTTTAAATATATTTAGGAACTTTTGGCTTTTTAACAACATATTTTATGAAATATAAACTAAATTTTAATAAACTATTAAGTTATAATAAAACAAAACTCCAAAATTAAAGAGAAATAAATGGTTGAAGTTAAAACTTTAAAAATACCCATAATGTTATGATATCAATACAACAATAAATGGAGGATTAAAAATTCAATCTCTCATTCGAACAAACAATTATGCAACAATTTAAGGACATAACCGTAGATTATTTTCAAGCACCATTAATGTTTAAGGTTCTATTCACATAAGTTTGCACGTCTCGAACATCACAAAAGCATATTTGATGAATCTCCTATGCCTGCTCGAGATATAACACCGACTTATCAAAGCTCTTCGTATAAATTTGGCTTTTCTATAAAGAGGAACTGAAAGAAAAAGTATATTTTGAAAATGGAATCCGAAAAATATAAATGTATGTTGTAATTACTTTTATAAATATGTAAATAAATACCTTTAGGTAACGTTCCTCATTTCTTGCCATGTTTCTTTCTTTGTATATAATTTAAATTTACGATAACAACAAACAAATGCAACTTTTAACAAGAATCTTTAGCATAATCTAACTTGGGTACGTGCATTCGACGATGATGCTTGATAACATCATCCTTCCAAATAGATCTATAGGAGCAAAGCTTGCAGGAATACATGGCTGCATTAGGCTGATGTATCCTCAGATGTCGTTTCAAGGTGGCACTAGTCGAGAAACTCTTGAGGCAGATGTGGCATACTCGTGGCATCTTTGGTCTACCACGAGCGCGGAACCCTAAATAAAATCCTGTGAATATAGAACAGCATATTAGATGAATGGACGTATTATTGATGCAAATTCTTGCTTGTAACGAGTGTCATCTTTTATTTTTTCACCATTGATTTAAACCCGCACGTTAAAAACCTTTTTGATGTTTCCATATCTTTATTATATAAACTAAATCACTTTTTAAATTGCAATTTATACAACAACAATTTATATGATTTAATAATTATCTTAACATTTTTTAACAAATGAAATTAATTAAATATCACAATAGCTCCACTAATTATTAGTTGCATTTGTTAATATAACAAAGTTATCCTATTTATCAATCTCTTTGAATCGTGTATGAGAACTTCAGAATTAAAAGCCATATCACAGATTATTGCCTAAATTTAGTCCATAAGTATTATCTGGATACAAAAAGTAATGAGTTTCATCGTGTGCAAAGTGCAAAATGTGATTATATTTTGGATATGTGCACCAATTTTCTATGCCTGACGACGTCGTCCTTCCATATGGATTTATAATCACAAAATTCGCATTTATATCTTGGAGCATTTGGTTGATGAATCCTGGTATGACGATTCAAAGTTGACTTAGTGGAAAAAGTTCTATGACATATTTCGCAGGTCTTCGGTAACTGGAAACGGCCAAAATAGAAGTCACCTGAAGAAATTAAGGTTTACTGTCACAAGAATAATTACGTATAATCTCATAAGGTTATAGTAAAACCCGTGGATTTATCACCATATTATATTATTTCTACATACACTAAATTATTTATATAAGTTCATATAGTAACAGTAAAGAATATAGCAGAATTTTTATTGAATTTTATTTTTTTACAGCTTATTTTACATTTGAAAATGCTAAAAAAAACCTAGAATAATGCAAAATTAAAGAAGTATTTAATGCATTTCTTTAGCAATTAACAATGATTTATCAACAAGAAAGTTAAGATATTAAGAAATGCAATCGTTATATCAATATTTTAATTAAAAAAAATACAAGATAAAATTTATAACTTAAATCAAATAAGTAGAAAACAAATATGTACTTTTTAAATTTGATTTACGCTATATTTACATACTAAAATTGATTTTTTAAATTATTTTATTTTTATAACTTTTCAAAATATATATATTTTATATATTTAATCAACATTATATTGTTTTATATATTTACAATAATATTCTACTTACTAAACATTATTCTATAATTACACATCACATAAAAGCTTGATACTAGCTCAATTTTTTGTTATATCTTTTTGCCAGATTAGCATTAAACTATGACTATTAATTCGGTTAAAAATAGTTAAACAATTTTAATAATTAAAATAATAACTGAAACTTCTGTTGGGGTCAGCACCGCTTTGTTCTAAATGCACCTTCCTGTGTCGAATGATGTGAGACTTCCATAGAGTTTTGTAACCACAAACATCACAGCAATATTTGGGTGGATTGGGCTGATGTAACTTCACGTGGTCTTTTAAATTGGCACACCTGGTAAACGTACGAAGGCAATAAGGGCACGTTTTTGAAGCCTTGGGTCGTCCCCTATGGATGTACACTTTAAGAAACAAAAAATTTTATTTTAAGCTTTGTCTTATATCATATTTTCTCTCTTATTTAACAATATTTTGAAATTATTGATCACACCAAGCTTTTTCCTAGTAAATTTACAACAAAACTGCAAAAAGAAATGATAATTTACATTTCTTTCTTGGGTTAATTTTATAACAATTCGCTATCATTTACACGTTTAATTCAGAATATATAATTAATTATAAAATATAAAATATTGTAAATAATATAAGAACTTAATAGAATTGTATTACTACAAGCTAGATTGGTTAATAAAAATAAAATTTTATTTCCGTTTTTAAAGAAAAATTGCTCAAAATCTGAAAATAAAATGTTATATATTACATTTTTGTCAGATTTAATAGCCGAATTTGATATATTTTTAATTTTTAGAATTAAATGATGCTTTTTTCTTAAATTATACCGTAAAACTGTAAATTAATTGTATAATTTAAGTCCATATGCTTTCCCCAATCCAACCTCTACCCCGAAAGCATAGGCATACAGATCATTATAAAGATCACCAATCATGACTTAACATAAAATTCTTACTTTTTATTTGACAATTTAAACAAAGGAACGTTAAGAATCCAAAGAGAATATATGCAAAAAATCAAAAATGTTGCTCACAAATTAAGCAGATGTCCCATAACTTCCGATTTAAAAGAAATTTTTTTGGAAGAAATTAAAAGAGCCACTGTGAGTTCTTTAATGTAAAATGTATATAATCGAATTAACTTTTTTTACTATTTATAATTTTACAATAAACTACACATTCTTCTGTCTTCTATATCTGTAATTAAGAACATTTTTTGTGAATTTTTTTAAAACTAAACTACTACTAAATACAGTATATTACAAGCCTGAAACAATATGCATGTATACGTATTACTACAAACTATATACACGTAATTCCGTGCAGGAAATTAAACAACTTTTTCTTATTAAATATATTGTATATATGTATAACGTATAGTATATACAATATATCGTATATATATATATATACACATTTGATTTGGACAATGCACCTAAAATAAAATATAAACGTTGTGCAAATAAAGGAATAGCCAAATACTTCGTGTGCTTTGCGGAAGAATGCGGTATTTTTGGCAGTTTTTTTTCATAGAAAATTTCATTTTTGAGCTTGTCATCTGTGGTTAGAACCAAGCAAAGCTGTATGTTCTCTTTCTTTATGTCTTTTCACATCTTCCTTCCATTTTGAATTGTATCCACATATTTCGCAGTAAAAAAGTGGATCGTTGGATAGATGACTCTTGCAATGTATACGTAACTCTACGGAATTTTTTAGTACTTTATGACAAACGTAACAAGTCGTATTCTTTTTTGGTCTCCCTTTTCTTGCGTCTGAAAATATAAAAAAGATAGAAAATATTAGTCCATTGCTGACATTTTGCGTTCACTACAAGCAATCGATTAATTTATCAGCCAATTATATTGTGGCATTGACCAATTTTAATACATACACGGTGGTCCAAAAATGAGTTAATTGCAAGTATCAAAGCTTATGTGTGTAGTTTTATATCAGAAAATTTGTAGAATTGTTCCAGAATGCTGTAAATTAGCCTATATATTTAGCATGATAAAAACTACAATCAAGCTATCTATCTATTAGAATGGTCAACTGATTTTTGAGTCATCCTGTATTATATAACCCAGTACATAACCATATAATTACACCCACCATATGTATTGTATATGGTTATGTATAATTTAGGCGTATTTACATAACTGTAGCTGCAAGTATAACTTACATGTAAATGTGTACAAGTAAGCATCATGACTTAATATAGAAGTAAATAGTTAAAATATACATTTATAGTGTTAGTAGTTTTACTCTTACGTATATATTACTAAAATCCTATATATACTAATTTATATCTAGCATATAAATTTCTATATCGTTAATGATATAATATAGCATATACAATAGCGGTCATAAACATTGCATCATTCATAAAATCCTGTAATAATGTATTTATTTTTTTACGTAAAAATTATCTTTTTGTTGTAAACCTGCAAGAAACCGATCATTCTTGACATCATAAACATAAGAACTTTTTTTTTGGCTGGCAAAGTCTACTCGTGAGAACGAATGAGCTTTTATAAAACAAAATTAACAAATTTAAGCAAATTTAACAAATAAACAAATTGAAAGTTCTCGATATTTAACATCGTGTAAAAAAGTCAGCAATTGTTACTTTGAATGCTGAAGATTTATCCTCGCGTAAAACGGCGCAGAGACTGCATTGTCTTCAATCAATCAATCGTGTGTTTGTTACAAAGAAAACTGAACACGGCAACATTTAAAAAGAAAGCTGGATCATCAAGTAAACGTGTGAGTACTCCGTGCGAGAATACGATGTTGGAGCATCTCAGGCTGCGAGAACATACCGGTACTTTTCCAAATTGAAAATAAAGTGGGAAGAGCAGACAGGAGTAAAAATGAGATCGTTAACACCTGTGCGATATCGCATACGCAATATGAGTTTAAAAAGTCTACCGTCTACGTTATAAGTCGTTACTGACGAGTAAAATGCGCAGACAGAGGCTTAACTGGACTAAAAATCATGCGAACTGAGGCGTTGAGACGTAGGATTCTGCTGTTTTGGGATGAATCCAAATTTAATCTGGACGGATCTGACGTCAAACTGTTAGGAGTAGAAAAGATGAGGTCTACAGCAGGAATTGCTTGATGCAGAGACAGTAATATTTCTTGTGAGTTAAATGGTGTGGGGATGTGTATGCAGTAAAGGTGTCGGCCGCTACACTTTATAAATGGCTCTGTAAATGCAGTGATACGAAAAATTTTATCTGCCATTCTGATTCCGATAATCGAGGAATAATTTCGGGCACAAAATATTGCATCTTCCAGAATGTCCTTACTTCATAATTTTTTTTAGCATTATTGTCAATTAAACTGACACAGAATTGTTGTTTAGATAAAAAGTTCCTACAAGAAACCCTGATCACATGCCTAAATCGGTCAAGCAAGAATCCTGAGCTCAACCTTATTGAGAACTGTTGGCATATTGGGAGTACGAAAATTGCAAAGAGACCTAAAAGTAAATACGACTGAAGGAGTGTATTAGAAGCGTTTGGTATGCCAAACTTGCTATAGAATATCTCGTACTTTAAAAACTCATCCACTTTGCCGAAGCGCTGCAAAGTTATTATTAAAGTTCGAAGAGACCCTATAATGTATTGAAATTCCATTCAACGAGGAAATAACTGTTCATATGTTTTTCGTACCAACTTACGTTGCACTTGTTTTTTTTTTTTTTTTTTTTCCCTTCTTCTTCTCGTGAGACAACAGAGCTCATTAACAGTACTGATAATGCTGTGGCATGAAATAACACTTACTTAAGTTGCAGCATTATATGTAATAAATTGTATTATTTTGGTTTACTCTTCTTTGTTTCTTCTCTTTATTATTTATGCTAACATAATCAATCGCAATCACAGCTTACATATGCTATTTTGAACATCTGTTGAACGCTTTTTGGTATATATCATAGGTAATGAAATTTTCAGGCTCGCTATTGTATATACACACACATGTATTATTCATATCATAGTATGTAAAAAATTAAATACATTGTATATATTTAAATATAATTGATATATATTATAAAATACATAAATATTATATACCGTATATATATATACGGTATATATATATACCGTAATATATAATATATATATATTTTAATATTTAGAGAGATTTTCTTTTATTTCAGATTTCAAAGTACATATATTATATATATATATATATTATATATATAATTATACATACATACATATATATTATAGAGATATATAATATTAAATTATAAATAAATTATATATAGGCCTATATAATTCTATAAGTAAAGCGTATGTGCTATGCTATGCTTTTTATATAGGCTATACAACTAAGTTAATAATATTCAAATCAAAACATATTTAAATGAAACTAATATTAAAAGTCCATAATAAAATAACAAAGAATTTTATCATGTAATTATTTCACATATAAATCCATTAAATTCGCAATAAAAAAGTTTAAACGTTCAAAACAATACGTAAAATATCACTAAATAAACAAACAAAATTAAATGAAATTAAAAATTTAAACTAATTTAAATAAATAAATAATTATTATTTAAAAATAAACGATTAAGCAAAATAAAGATAAACAAGTATAAATTGATAAAAATTAAATAAATATTTATGATAAAAATATCATTCACAACAAAAAAAATGACTGCATATATATAAAATGTAAACAATTAAGTAAACAACAACTTTAATTTTCGTAAATTTATGGAAAAAATCTATTTTAATTAAATTTATAAATAAAATATTTATAAATTCAATTATAATATTAATAAAATTTAATTATAACTTTAAAATAGTTATTATTAATAAATTTGAATGTTAATAGTTTAAATACTTTATAAAATTATAGGGTACTAGACCTGAAACAACAAAATACATTTATTCCATTCGGCCATAGAATTTTTATAAGCAAAAAAACTAAATAATTATTTAATTTTATATCGAATTTTTAGAAAAATGTCACCAATAAATGATCTTTCCATTCAGATAAACGTCAAAATCTATTTTTAGAATTTACTTTTAACCCTTTATTGGAATCTCACAATAAGTTATGAAGTAATGAATGATTTCTAATAAATCATTATTTAATATATTAGTACTAATATATTAATATATATAGTAATTATAATATTTAACAGTTTTAAATAAATTTTTTAAATATAGATTCATGTGATATAAATAATGTATTCATACAACTAGAAGAATACCAGATACAAAATACAGTAGAGCGTCGATAAGTGGAACGTCGGTAAGTGGAATAGCCGGAAAGTGGAACGATTTTCAGTCGGACTGTGTCGTGCTGAATCGAATGTTTTTGATACTAAATTTACTTCTAAAGTATAATTTTCATGTTTTTTATATTCTTTAATATATTTATTTTGTTTGTACAAAATGCAGAAATAATTTTTAACGATACGATAGCCTCGATGATTATTAAAAAAATTTTCGTTAGGCTTAAAATCGACGAAAATTCAACACGAAGCGACACGCAACGGAGAAAAATTCAACAGGAAGCGATACGCAACGGAGAAAAATTTGAACATCGGACAGGTTAATGTATTTTTTCGTACAAAGTCGGAAACTGGAACAAATCATTAACTGGAAGGACCCCAGTCCCCAATTGGTTCCACTTATCGACGCTCTACTGTACTACTAGAAACGGATGTTAATTTATATTTTCAAATGCTTTAATTATTTAAGTACAGTATTCAATAATCAGTAATTAAAGGCTTTTATAACTTAATATTCCAGATGGCCAAAAGTCGATTAACCACGTTTCATGCACCAGATACAGTTGTAAATATGATTTTTCAACGTTTCTTTTTTCTTCATTGATAAACGTCGTCTGTTAAACGTTAACCTGCCAAAACGGAAAATTCAGGCCGTACCGTTTCATTTCGTTTAAGACAGGTTTTATTGTACTATATGTACTGCCTATATAGTACATATATTCTATTTATCATTATTATTATTAATCGTATCATAAATATATCACAGGAATTTTAATTTTATTGTATATTAGATACTCAAATAACATTACACTAAGTAAGTAAATTTAACCTATAAAACTATTGAGTATTAAAAAATTAAATTATAAAAATTAATAAGAATTTCCATTAAGCGTAAATAAACTCAATAAAGGATGACACTTCAATTTTCTTTATTAAGTCGTAATTATTTCAATATATAATAATATATTTAAATTAATTAATAATTAATAATATTAAAATATATTCTATAGATATATAGATTGTCGCTATATTCTGTATAATTTTTATACATACAGCAAACAAAGAGACCAATTTTCAAGCATAAAATAAGAACAAACTTACTAGATTTTAACTATAATAAAAGGAGAAAAATCCATTTGTATTAAAGATAAAACTAATAATATTGGTGATTATCATTCTTCAAAGAGAAATAAACCAAATTTAATGTATAAAAATATAAAAAATAATAATAATAAGAGTTTCCCATCATCGTGTTCACATGGAATGATTAACAAACAAAGGAACTACGAGATACATGACCTTTGACTTAAGCTGTTCCAATAAATAAAAGATTTAGGGGTACTTATTCCATTAGATAATTTCTTAAAATATTAAAAAAAATTTTCATCATTACGCTTGTAGAAACATAATGATAGTTATTTGACTAATCATTAACCGTAATATCGAATTTTTAAGATATTTATCAACTAGATTAAACAATAGTATTGTTAAATTATAAATTTGGAAGCTTTCATTATCTATTTATTTCATAATTGTTAATTATCTTCAACTTGAAATGTATAGGGTGGCCCAAAAGTCAATTAATTTCGGTTTTTTGTGTCCAGTTACAATTGTAAACACTACTTTCAAAATGTGATTAAGTATTGACGCGTTTTAATAAAACAAAAATGCAGTCCTTACAATGGTTAACTGAATTTAAAAACCATTATACCTATTTTAATATTTAGAGAGATTTTCTTTTATTTCAGATTTCAAAAACAAATTATTATAGTTATATATCTAGAAGAGAATTATCGAAATTAAAATCTTGTCCAAATATTTGATTTATCATTAAATTCGCTTATAAATGAGATAAACTCTAGCATTCTTTAGACCTACCTGTATTCTTATCACGCATAATTATCCGTATGATGTTGCTTTATCTACTTAATTATTTTTGCATATAATTTGATAAAAGAATTCATATAATTCTATACGAAAGCTTAAATAAAATAAGCTTATTTGTATATAGTATAATCGGAGAGTAGTAATTTGTCACAAGCGACCAACATGATGGTTTGTAGCACCTGTCTTTGAAATATAGGAGTAAAGGTCGATCACCTCTCATCGGTTCCAGTAGCTATTTCAGTAATTAATTCTCCCTTGATTAAAAATATTATTAAATCAAACAAAAGTTTTTATTCAATCATCGAAGAAACAAATAATAATCCAAGAAAAATGTAAAAATGAAAAATTATTTTTGCTTAAAAATATATCAATTTTAACCAATAACATTTTCTGAAAGCTTTTTCTTTTTCTTTTTTTTTTTTTAAGGCATAAAATTTCAGAATTATTTGATTAACATTTATAACTAATCCGGCTTTTGCGATCTGATTGATCGTTAAGCCGGATATTTCCTAAAGATTCAGTTTAATAATAAAGCTTAATTTATGCCAATGAGTCTAAAAGAATAGCCAAACTTCGATATAGCGTCCTCCTAAATAGCGCCGAATAGTAAATGGATTTTCCCCATAAATATTAACTAGAGAGCATTTTAGAAAGGAAATTCATAAATGCCTAATTATACGATTTCGTACTGTAAGCAGCATTGTTATCACGTATCCTTCAAACAGTATAATCTGAAGTTTATATGTTTCTTATTGTTTGAAGTACTTCAGTTTACCTTAACAATAAGAATTAATACCAGTTTCGAAAGCGAATAAATAGTAACACTAAATCGAAGTTTGACTGTACTTAGCCTAATTTATAATACCACGCTTTTGAAAATAATTACACTACCGTATATTAGAAAGCAAAGAGATGGCCGAAAAAAACATAAAATTTATATCAGTCATAAAAATGGGGGTAACAGACGGGGCTCCGCGTTATTTTAATAGATGCACGCATTCCTCGTACACACTAAAATGCCTATTAAATCAATACAAATGTGCCTCGATACTATTAATCTTTTCACTTAGAAGCACTTTATTTATTTCTAATTATTTTTTCTTATAAAAAATTAAAATTGAAGTTGTCTTTTATAATTAAATTTCTAAAAACAACAATTTGTTAAGTGCATACTGTAATACCAGGACGAAATCGATTAAAACCAAAAAATAAAAAAGTAAAAATAATGTAACCGCAACTTGTTTACAATGATAATTAATAGTTTATTCTAATAAAACGTGTGCAAGAATTTCTAATTTTAGAATAATAATTGATTTTTTTCCTCCTAAAAACTCAAATAAAAATTTTTCAGAAAATTAAAAAGAAATTAAAATTTTATGTGAAACTTTCTTTATTAAAATAATTAACTTTTTCTTTTAAATAAAAAAAACAACCCAAACTAAAAAAACAAATCAACTAAGTTTTTTCTTACGAAAACATTTTTAAAATTGTTTTTCTAATTAATATTTTCATGATAATTTTAAAAAATAAACCAATCCTATTTGACGTTAATTAATAACCAAAGATTTGATTTAAAATTTGTAAATTTAAATATTCTAAAATATTTTTGTTCAATTAATATTTCTCGATCAAAAAACTTGATTTAACACGTAAAATTGATTAATTTTAATCAATTAAATCACAATAAGATTTTCAGCATATAGAGGGTTGTCCAAAAATCAGTTAGCCAAAAATAGTTAAAAGTGAAGCATAAATAACAATGTAAGTTTTAATCATTCTTAAAATATATCTCAGTTCTCCGTGTCACTTGGCACTAATATGAAAAATAAATAAATTTTCATGTCCATTTTCCATTTAGTCCAACATAATTTTTCCCATTTATGTTAAATAATTTAAAGAAATATCAATATATAAAAAAAGGAAATTTTATTTACTATTACTTTACTCTTTGTACAGTATTAAAAATCATCTCGTATATTCTTCTTGTGTGTTTTTTTTTTTAATGGATGAATGCTATTTAAAATTTAAGGAGGGCAGTTTAATTTCGCTTAGTTTTTCTAATGAAAAAAAAAGACTTTAATTAGATAAGTTGAGAGAGTTACAGTTTATCTTATGAACTAGCAGCATTTATTTTTCTTTAATTATGGAAAAGAGAGAATATCTTCAGGACAGATATTTATCAATATTTTAAAAGCAAAATAAAAAAAAATCATTATTTTGATCAAGAATATACTATTTAAAGCGAAAATAATTTAGTAATGCTGATTTATTTTTAATACCCATATGAAAAAAGAGAGACGTATTTCAATCTTTATAAAAGTTATTAATTTTAAAAGGTTTTAAATAGGCCCTATATTCTACAATAAACAAATTGCTTAAACAAAAGTTATTGTATTTCTTCAATCTCAAACGCAAAAATATCATAAATTCCCGTTTTTATAACGTAATTGGGTGATGAAAAAAGACTTTGTTAAGAGAACTCTTCTCATAGACTCAGCGTAATTGAGGTTCTACTTCGGAAAATATTTTTAAATTATACAACACCGCATCGAAATAACTATTGTATTTAAATAAGCCATTTTATAGAATCGTACACAGAATTTAAAACAATCGTAAAATCAGGATTTATTATATAAATTATGGACGTAAAAAACGTTGGAGTGTAGGCCTATATTCGTTTATTGTTAGCCTCCCGCCGTATTTGATTAGCTCTTCCCCGTTAAACAAGAAATTTTTATTGCGTGTTTACTTGATTAAAATTAAACAAATTACAAAAATAATTCTAGGATCAAATATAAATATAATTTTTTATCACTTTAAATCCAATCAAACGATTAAATTAAATTAACATTTAAAATTATTTTACACACATTTTTGTCAGAGGAAAAGACTTCGTTTCAAACTCAGTTTACAATTTATATACACAAGTGTATCCGGAACATATAAACAAAACATGCTTAACTGACTTTTAGTCCATCCTGTAGCAACATATAACAATTCTAATCTAATCGAAAGATCGAACTAGCTTTTTCACGTCTCCATTTTGTCGTCTTGAGACACTTTTAAATTTGGTAATTAACTTCGGAAACTAATTTCCTTCTGTAAACTTTCTGTAAATAAAATTAATTACAGAAGTCTACGGAAATTTTTTATTGTTAAAATAAATATTTACATAATAAAACTTAAGAAAAATATCGTTTTAAAGCAAGATACTGAATAATCGACTACTCTGAATATATTCTTACTATCTTATTATAAATAAATACAGCATTAAAATTGCCAGGTTTACTAACACTTAAAAATTATTAAATAGGATATTAAAATTACATTAATTGAGAATTATTATTGTTTATGTTTATTTACACAGTAAACCACAAAATATAGAAATAAATGTGTCTAAAATGGACTCTGTACAAAACAGAAAATAAATCTCGGAACAAATGATTTTCTATGTAAAATATCATAACTCGGAAACCTGTTTAACGCGGAAACAAAAGACTTTTTGAGTACCAATTGCATAACATAACCTGAATTAAAAGGAATTTTTTTGGCATTGTATATCATAATGCTATAACTTGTGGGTTGGGATTAAGGTCGTCTATCGATGACATTACAGTCTATCTTCTTATTTTTTGTTTCCTTTGCTAAGATCGTAATTTCATTGCCTGAAAAACGGCCGTGACAATATAACGCAGCCGTTTCTCTCTAACACTCTAAAAGACCGAACTTACTTTGAAAAGACTTAAATACGAACATGACCGTTTATGAAATGGAAACCTGCCAAAACGGAAAATTGTGCCGGTACGGTGCTGACCGTAACATTCCGTTTTATACAAGTTTTACTGTGTGTTTTTATTTTGACACTTCGCAAAATTAACGAGTTAATTTATATAATTGCAATAAAAACTATTAATTTCTTCCTCAAGGTTCCATATTCAACTATAATGAAGAAATTAATAATTTTAATTCTTCAAAACAATCATCAATATTTGAAGAAAAACAAATTCATTTTTAAAACAAATACACTGATTAATAATAATAATAATAATAATAATAATTGGAAAAGGGGGACTCCAGGTTTCACTCAGAGGTACGACCTGGAGGTAAGAAAGGTGGTGAAAGAAGGATGGGAGAGTGGTGAAGAGAAGTGGATGAAGATAAGGTCAGGGTACAGGTGAGAGCTCAGGGCGCCTGCATCGCATTTATCAAAATAACAAAAATACAAAATATATCATGAATACAAAAGGAGTATAAGGATAAAAACAGAATAAAATATAAAACTATGAACAAGATGGCGCGACAAGCATAAACAAGATACACAGCGAGCACAATATACATAGGAGGAACCGACAGTAATTAGGATTACAATAGTAAAGGACGGCAAGATTTGCCAAACGCGAAAACACATGGGAGGTAGTACAAACATAAGGGTTAAATTATGTTACAGCAGTAAGATACAGAAGAATACCTCTTAAGAGCATGAAAACAACAGGAGGTACTTGACACAGCATGAGTGTAAACACAACCAAGGGTTACGCAAAGAGGCATGGGGAACACATACAGCACGAGGCAGACACACTACCAAAAAAAAAAAAACAGATCATTCATGCAGTGTCACGCCTACCATCGGTGTTGGGCAGATGCCTCGATGGGTTTAGTGCTTCTGTTGCCAACAAGAAGTCGCTAAGATTCACTGATTAATAGGACACGCATTACGTTATTGGAAAATATTAAAAAGAAGATCGGTTTCCTTCATCCATATACTACGAGAAAGGCAATTGAAATCAGGGGGTGCGATAAATGGACGGATGCTCGATTCAGTAGCCTAGCTATTTGTTTAATCTGTAGCTTTAAGACCATCTTATCTTCTCATTTAAACCAATTCTCCCAGACTTCAGTCTAGATAAAATAGTGATTTTTTTTTAAACTTTTAACATCGAATGCTAATGCTAATTTGTGTCCCGTTTTTCATGGAACTGGAACATGAAACATGGAAAACTGTCTTACTTCGAAACAAAGAGAGCGATTCGGACGTTCTCTCGTCCCGTGATCCCTTTTGAAATTGACATTTAGTTCCCCAAATAACAGCTAGATGAAACTAACAATAATCTAGCATTAAATTAGCTAATGCTAATTTAATGCTAGATAACTTTGAGTTTTTCATGTATTCGAAGAATCGTTTCCGAATTTTTACAGATGAATCTATCGTATCTTAGGGTTTGGTTATGGAATTCGACACGTGGACGATCTGCCGAGAGGGAAATGCTTCCGGGAGGTCTTTTAAGAAAATTAAGGAAAACTGACCCCTATTAGTTACTAATGTGAAGAAAATCCGGAAAACTGCACGTGGCCAGCCAATTGATCGGGAGATCGGAAGCGAACCCACGAACGACTACCAGTGTTTTATGCACTCGGCCACTGGTGCGCCTCCTATCTTATGACATATCCTTCAACTCAAACTTTGAGGTTTGGTCCTTTTTCGTATCGTGACGATGCCAAGTGGATGAAGATTACCGAATTCACAGTGGTGCGGACGCGTCTGACCAACGCAACTGGCCTCAAATTTTCCGGTTTTTCATCACGTTTCTAACATATAAATAGGTACCAGCTTTTGTTGCAGTATTTGCGCAGTATAATTTCTGTATTCACAATTAATCTTTAACAACATAGCAACTTTATTGTTAATTAGGGGAAGGTGGGGCAGGTGAGAACGTTAAGGTTTGAAAAGTCATAAGATGGCAACCACTTTAATGAGAACAATAATTTTTTTTATTCTCAGCAATTACAACATTTGGTAATATATAATACAAAATTTAATTTTTGAAAAACGTTTTTAAAAACAAGAAAATTTAATATTTTAAAATTAAATGTAAATGCAGCATCTTGCCCCACCCATGGGGTAAGGTGGGGATATTATTTTTATATACAAGAAGGACGAATTAAAATGGTTAAACTGTCGTTTTCTTCAATATTGGTACAAGAATAGTGTGCCCATTTATCACAACGGCTACATTTATTATTATTTTCCGAATAAATAAATATATAAAGTTTGAACTTACTCGCATTTACTTTACCAGACGATACTGTCACTTCGCGCATGCTCAGTTTCGTTATTTTGTAAGCAGACGATATTTATTTTCGTGGAAAAAGTTTTTATTTCGATTGTTATCTCACATTTTATTTCTTGTTAAGATAGTATTTAAATTTAAAAAATGTTTTCATAAATAAAATAAAACGTAAAAACAAATAATAAAGCAATACAGTATATACTGTATAAATTCATTACAGTTAGATATGATTTAAAAGCGGAATATTTCATTTTCTATAAAAAGATCATTTTTAAAATTATTATTTAATATATTCGGAAAGTGGTACAGAATTATCAATGACAACGAATTTACAACTAGTTCACTGCACTATATTGCAGTGCCTCTAGCCAGCAGCAGAATTCGTGGTTAACCTCGGGCAAGATGCATGTTGGGCACTTTTCATACTGACTGCAAACACAGGTGAACTTTATTTCAAAACTAAACAATTTCAGTCTTAAAGGTTACTTCTAATACCATAATATCTTCGTCTAAAAGGTAAAGTAAAAGTTAACAATAATACTTATTTTGTAGAAACTTTGTAGCGGGCGTAAGATTAGATGAAGTATTGCTGAAACATGGAAAACTGTCTTACTTCGAAACAAAGAGAGCGATTCGGACGTTCTCTCGTCCCGTGATCCTTTTTGAAATTGACATTTAGTTCCCCAAATAACAGCTAGATGAAAGCGTGTTAACCACGAATAAACAGACGTCCCCGTCTTATCCCATGGCCCCACCTTGCACCACCTTCCCTTACAAAAGACCTCACGAGCAGGGCCGGATTTACCAATCCAGGGGCCCTGGGCACAAATTTGGTGGGTCCCCTTTAAGAGTAGGCAAATTTGATGATTTAGAAAATTTACACCAAATACTGTACTTTCAATTAGATTTCAACTAGGAAGTTGTAAATTTCATTTAAAAATAAGGTTATTGTAAACATACATATATTTTATTGTGTAAAACTAATTATTTTAATTTAATTGAAAAATACCCATGTAAAATTTTTTCCCGAAATTTTCCGATGTTTCATAGGTTTTTTCCCCGGGTTTGGTTTTCTTTGTATGTGGCCCTCATGATTAGGCCACACTAGGCTGCCGCAGTAATAGGGAAAATAATTATGTTTAAACATAGTTTTATGGGGTCCCCTATTTTGTGGGGGCCCTGGGCACCGGCCCCAAATGTCCCTATGTAAATCCGGCCCTGCTCACGAGCTCTACATGGACTAACATGGACGACAAGCACACCTCGTGCTCCAATGCTCAAAAAGCGCACGCTCACAAGAGATGTATCCCATAGTCAAATTATAGCCACGACAGTTTTCTATAGAATGTCCTTCCGGCAGGCACTTTCTCCTTGGCAGATCGCCCATGTATGGTTCTTATTCTATCAGTCCAAATACAATTCAGTCCTTTTCAAATCCTCTCAAAAAAGGAAAGGAACGGTATACGTTAGTTTCTTATCGTTTTTATTAACTTGGAAGAAGTCTATTTGTTTTTAGTTACGAGGTTTTGATCTTGTCCGAGCAGTTTTTGTTTGTTCTCTTAGTTAGTTCTTCGGAATTTAATCAGACTTCTTTCAAGAGGGTCCTTGCTTATTCTTCTATCATTCTATTCAAATAGAAGACTTTCATACAGTCGAATATATTTTATTGATTTGTTATAAACAATTAATCGTATCTGATAGTTGAAGTCATGATTACTATTTACATAAATGTTAGAGAAATCCTTGCAAGAAACCCATTTTCCCATTTTTTCGATGTCGATTTCTTAAAAGTAGATAATATTAAATTTCCATATCATTTATAACAAAAGTTCGTAATAACTGAAATTGTAAATCAAGATATCATGTTAATGATAATATCATGCTATTGATTGTATTCAAAAGTATGATATTAGCTTTAAGTTACAAAATGTCTTGTTGATTTTATTCATATATTTTCGTGCTTTTTGAAATACTATAGGATATTCGTAATTGACCTGACCCATGTAATTTCTTTCCAATATATCTATATAAGCCTTTATCAATATATAACAGACTTTGAGTAAGTTTGTTATAGATCGGTAAATTAATAAAATGTGCTTCAAAAATATTTAATATACACAACTTGTAGCGAACTACTAATTGCTATGTCGAATGTTGAAATCCGAATCCTATTTATTGTGATAACAGCAATATATCCGTTGCTTCCTTTTTTTAAACATTAGAGTAAAGACAAAAGCTATTAGATTCAGGTCCAGGTTTTGAGGTTTAACACAATGATCTGATGCATGAGATGGGTCAGTCTCCCAGTTAAAGAATAACTTGACAAATTCAATAGCTTGTACGCAGTGGCTCCTCGAGTCTACGAAGTTAGACTTAACACGTGATAATTGGCTCTGGGAAACTGATAAAGAGATAATTTTTCAACTCCACCTTATAACAGTCGACAATCTAAGGACAGATGTTAGAGATGCTTTAACGATTTCCAATCGTCAACATGAATGATGATGTTTAGAATAACATGAGAAAAATTATGAATTTTTTCCATGCATATATATTGCTTTTAATTAGTATACGTGGATATTTTGTAGTCACTTTGTATTTTTACTCCGAACACAAATTTTTATACTCAAAAAGTGTTCGTTTCATAATATACATCAATCGTAAATAGATCAATACATAAGTAGATGGAAAGCATCAGCAGGTAAGAATTATATCATTTTGTTCGAATAATTATCTTCAAGTAATTAAAAAATCAAAACGCCTGCTTAACTGTTTTTCAAAAAACTGGGCAACAATCAGAAGAAATAAAATTAAGTTTATCTAATTGTCTATAATAAAAATCATTTGAAAAAAAAAATAGTAAATATCTGGATTTTCCTCGATGTATCGGATTTATCTCGACATTTTCTAAAACAACGAAGAAACTCAAGAAACTCAAAATCATTCATGTTTAATTCATATTGATTATTTCGAAATGCTTGACATAGTTATCATTTTCCCTTATTAATTATATGATTAGTTAAGAGAACCCCAAAATTGTCCTTTCATTAAGTTTAAAGCTGTGTTAAATTTATAAACGTTGATTAAACACCAATATTAAAATAATTTTCAAAGAGAAACTGTTTTTAACAAACTGATTTTTTTCCAATAGAAATCTCAGTTTTACCGTTTATAATACTGCATCTCAATCATCTTCGTTATCACAAAAATGCTGACGTTTAGCCTAACTTATTACAAACTGTATATTATAATAACTGTAGTTAAGAACATAATTGCCATATTATATTGTTATCAATACGAAGCTAAGCGTAGCAATATTTGCCGAATATAATCATTTATTTTGATAACCACTGAAAAGAGGTTTTGGACGAATAAAACAAATTTATTTCCTTCAAATCCGACATTCACCCGAGGCTAAGAATCACTTAGAAGTGAATTTCAATTTACAGATCTTTTATTTAAATGGTTGTTATTATTACAAGTATCTTATTGGACTTTTTAAAAATATCCTTTTATCGGTTTCGATTGTCTTCTTTCAGTTCTTTAATTATAATGTAATAATTAACTGATTGAATCTATTAATAGACACTCTCAAATGCATAAAAGTGTGTACTATATGTTATCGAAGTTAACCGAGTTCAAGTCACGTCAAGAGTTAAAGTGTACTTGAATTTAAGTTCATTGGGAAGGCATTTGGCTTCTGAACTTATAATTTTTCCTTTGATTTATTTGTTTATTAACTCTAAAGTTTTTAAAATCATAGTTTAACGTCCCTGTACTTCGATGCTAACTTAATTAAAATCAGTTGCACACTCGTAAATATAACGAATCGAACAAAATTTCAACCAACGTTTTTCACCTCAGATATTATTATTATTACACACAGAAAGGGATCGAAATGAAATTTGCATTTCGCAAATGCTATTTTCTAAAAGTGTGATTCGTTCTATTAAATAATATGAAGATATTTATATGAAGACAAGACGATCGGTGACCGAATGGATATACGCGATATATGAAATTAAAGTTCTAGTTTAATCGATTGATTCGGTTTTCAGCTTAATGTTATACCGGTTTGATGTGAAAAGCAAACTGAATAAACGAAAACTTTCTCCGTGTATAATAGATCATCCTGGCCGATTTCTGTAATTTCTGTTGTAGAAATATCGCCAGAGACACTCGTTTTATTCGCACCTAAGGCTATCCACAAACGAGGAAATGCTACATCGCAGTATATTCATTAGATGCAACGACCTAAATAGTCACGATTACTTTAATTATTTTAATAGTATTAACTTATCTTCGAATTCGCGCTAGGCCATTAAGCAGGCTGATAAGTTGTAAAACTTGTACCGTTACAGGTTAGACGTGTCAAACTAGGATTGCACGTACTCTAAATCGTTCCGAATATTATGATGTTAAATAATAGCATATTATATAAACAACATAAATCTTATTGTTCTATATATTAGTTACGGTTGTTTTGATTTAAAATGAATATTATCACCATTAACCGGAAGTAAACAAACGAATGAGGAGAAAATAAAGAACAATAAGATAAATGGGTTTAATTTCATCTTATCGCCTTATTTCTTCGAATGAGGACAGTCTAACATGTCCCACTAAGAATTCGCCTATCTGTATGACAAACCTATCATTAGTACAGAAATTATTTTAAAAAGTCATTAAGAAAGAAATAAGGAAAGAATCAGGCGAAAATCGAATCCTTTCTCCATTTGGTTTCCTCAAGTTGCTTTTTTAAACGTTTGTTTATACCAGATTTCCAACGGTGTACCGCGAAAATTTCAAATGTTTTCTAATAATTAGTTATGCTTTTACATTTAACTCAGCTTTATAGTTAGTTAACGTAGATAAAATGATTAATTCGAACTTGAAATATCATTTCTTTCCCTCGTTTTTTTTTTAGGGGGTGGCATGTAACAATGTCGTCCTAGTGTTAAGTTGACAGTGAGTAAAATCGTCGCCGTATTCAGTGATCGCTGATAACAATGTGTGGGAGATACTAATGTTTATATTTAATTAAAAGGATACTTTTTTGGAGGGAGAGAGAGAGACAGCTTCAATTTCTGTTTTTCCTTCCCGCGCTATTGTCTGTTAGGGCAGTGTCGAGTGCAGTACTTTCGTTCTTATCCAAGTTAATTAACGATTTCTATTAAGTGTAGCTTTACTGTATTTATGTAGCCTTGCCTAATAAACTAACACAGTTACATATTACATACGAAAACATTATTTATTTTTATAGTTCAGTTCATTTAACTTATGTAAGTACTTTATAAAATCATTTATTTTTGTAAAGATGAATAAATAAATAAATTTGTCATATGAAAATGTAAATCAAAACCGTGCTGATAATGAAGCGGAACCAAGTACGTTAACACTTCTAATCCAGATGAGAAGTCAACATATTCGAAAATAAGTAAAATTAACCGCCAATAAAAGGTATAATATTTAAAAGTTTTACATGGACAGGTGATAAAGAATGTCCAACACCAAAGTGTATTGTGTGTGGTAAAAAACCTACCAAGAGTGCAATAGATAGTGGAATTTCAACATCAAATATAAAAATTAAACATGCAAAATAAACAGGAAAAATGTTTCGATAAAATTATGAAAATATTAGATAAAAACAAAAAGCTATATACAAAGTTTCAGAATTACTGGCAGTAAAATTAAAACCACAGACTATGACCGAGTCATTAATTTTACTAGTTTATTGTAAAATAATCGGTATTGTGCTTTGTGAAGCGGAAAATATAGAAATAATAAATATTCCCCTGCCAGATAACACCATTCAAAGAAGAATAAGTAATATAGTGTCATTCAAAAAAAGCTGTAAAGCAAGTTTCCAATACAAACTTTGCACTTCAAATTGATGAATATGTAAGTCGGAAAGCGCACTCGATAGGATTTAGCAAATTTGTGAATGAAAACGAAGAATGGGAGAAGATATATTTAACTCAATTAATTTTTACTTTGAACATTTAAACGTGCCCTAGGAGTAAGGTGTTGAAAGTTACATTGATGGAGCTCTACCAATGATAGGGATGAAAGGATTTTTTGCTTTTGCAGAAAAAAATAAATAGTGATATTTGTTTTAATCATTGTTTCTTGCATAGAGAAGCACTTTTTGCAAAAACATTGACTATAAAAAGACACGAATTTTTAAGAAACTTTGCTTAGCGATGTAAGCGAGATACAAATGCCTACACATAGAAGTTGAGTGTCAACAGGAAAGATGGAAAAGTGTTTTCTTATGTAATGAATTGCTTGTTTTCTTTGCGAATGAAATGAAATATGTCCGCACAATATTTTAAAAATGGATCTGGTGAACTCAGTTGGCCAATTTTACAGATTTATTTACTTACTTAAACCTAACAAATACAAGTATTAAGAAAACTATTTTGTCATCGACGAATAAATTATCATTTTAAAATAAGAAAAAGCCTATTTGAAAAAGACGAGTGTCAGAAAACAATCTAGACATGTTTACGTCCGTAAAAATAAAAAGATAATCAAGAATTTACCCGGTTTTCTTCTCTGAGTTTTATTCTCTTTCTTCTCTTTCAAGGAATTGAAAAGCAAAATTGCATCGTCCATAAGAATAAGATGGTTTATGCGGTCACCCAATTATAATACCTCTCACTCTGATACTCTGATAGAAAAGTATTTTGGTACAAGGGTATATAGACTATGTTCCTTCATAACATTACTATATTAAAATATAATGTTTCTTTTAAAATGTGTAAATGTATTTTTAAAAACATTATTTCATTTTGATTGAGCGGCAAAATACCTTAAACACGGTATGCATCACAACGGCAGTTCTGTCTGTCCTCCGCTACGTTCTTGTCAAGAAACGGGATACGGAGAAGTACTAACAATAATATTTTGAAAGGGAAAAATATGATTTCTAAAAGTGCACCATTTAGTTCATAAATTCAAAATATAAAATAAGAAGAAAGTGTAGACAAATATATATATATAAATAAATAATTAGCAACGTATTAAACACTTGTTTTTAGTTACAGTTTTCCTACAACAAAACTTTAACAATATTTTTAGTTACCATATGCATACAGTATGCATACAGACTGTAATTTTTGATAAAATCATTGCTGCCATCTGAGGGCAGTTTAAAAAAATCCAGCAACGAATTGCTTAACTTTCCCGGAAACATTTGGTGGCGCCTTCTGTTATGATATTTTATTTAAAAAAGTTATATTTTTAACTATTATAAAATGGCAAAAATCTTAATTTTCAGGGTCGGGATGGGTTTATTAAAAAAAATTGTAAATGCTAATAACGAGTAAAATCGTCATTAAGTCTGATCCTACTGGAGATAGACACGACCCAAATTTTGATGATTAAAAGTCCTTTAATCACTAAAATTTAAAAGCATCAATCCCCCTAATACACAAACAGAAAATTTGGACAAAAAGCACAAGAATTATTAAAGCTTCAAAGAGGGTAAACAAAATCGTGTCCCCTACACATACAATAACATTCATACATACAGAAAAATCCTCGAATTTTTTTGCATTTCTCAACGTTTCAAGGTCTCGAGTCCAAAAATGTAAAAATCTTGGGGGTCACTTTTTGACTGATCGCCATACTTTCCCTGTTATGTATAATAGCCAAGAAAGTAATGAAACATCAAATATCCTTACTTCTTAAAGAGACATCCAAAATTTATTGACAGGAATATCCAATAATATATAAAAAGCTATTAAAATATAATTAATTTTTCAACGTAATACTTGTGAGAACTAGAATTTTACACGTTGACAATTATAAAAACCAAGAAGAAAATCACAAATCTAGAAAGAAAAATGACGATAATGTTGTCTTGTATAAAAAGGATATCAAGCGTACATATGGCATTAATTTAAATTTTTAAATATCAAAAATTGAGTAAAGTTAAATATAGCATTTAAGTTTCTTTTTCTTTATTTTTGAAGTGTTAAACGATTTTATTTTTGTATTAGCTACACTAATTGCGATCTTTCCTCTTGGTGGTCAACTAATATTAATTTTAATAAATATATTTTGTTGTGATACATATATCTAATGTCAATGTAGCATTATATAATTTTAACGATAAAAATAAACTTGCTTTCTTTATTAAAGCTTTTTTCAAAAATATTCGCCTTTCTAGTTTAACTTTGAAAAGTTTGCTCACAAAAATGTTCCACACTTTTCATAAAGTTGAAAAACACTCGTTCATACTATTATGAAATGCATGTAGAGGCGGTAAAATTTCATTTCGAGCTGTGATACGAATTTCTAATGTGACCTCTTCCCGTCCTAACCCCCATTCTGCTGCAAAGGAGGGACTTGTACCACATCCAAAAAAACTTTTAGCTCATGACTGAGAAAAAGAACTACCCGACATGATCAAAACAATTGTTTAATCATGAGATGTAGGCTTTTTGCTTAACACGTTCGGGTCCCTATTCGTCCGGGGCCTTTGGTCGAACAGGGTACTTTGCGCAATTGTAGTTTCGTCATTGAATTCAAAGTACGAGTAAAGACTTCTGTAAATTGAGATTTCGAATCCCCTCGATTCACTCCTATTGTCCATGCCAAATATATATAAATAATATTGCAATGGGAGCTGAGCTTCCGTTCTCGAGTTTTGGGGAAAAATATCTACAACATAAATACTGCTCTTTGGGCTCTACAAGTGTGTGATTCGGTATTAACCCATAATATGACACAGCTTCTATCTTAACCTAATTTATGTATGTACTAATATTATATATATTATAGAAAATATACACATAGGTCGAATTAGTGATGCAAGGCTATATTATGTTATATTTATATAACATAATATAGACTGCAAGGCTTATATATAATGCGTAAGTTATATGTATATAGGCTGTGTGTAAGTGCAAGTGTAAGCTAATGTGTAAGTTATACGTATATAACTTAATATTAGATTCGTTTAGATCAAGACCGCGCGAAATCTAGCGAATCGAGATTGTGCCAAATTGCAGTATGTATTATGTTGCAGATACTTCCCCTAAATTGTAAAACGGGAGTTAAATCCTCTTGCAACATCGTTTTCTATATGTAGTATAATCAATTGAAGTGAGTGAGTGAAAGGAAAGGTCGAAATTCAATTTACAGACTTCTCCAACTTTAGAACGCTCGTAACTTCCTTTTCTCATAACTGGTGACTTTTTTCTATGTTTGGCGATTGGCGTGGACAATAGAATGCGAGAACCGAAGAGAGACCAAAATTTCATTTTACAGAATTATCTTCTAATGAATTTTCATTACAAAAGGTGTAATTATGTTAACTTAACTTAAAAACAACTTAAAATAAGTTAAGTTGACTTTAAATATGAACAAGAGAAAACAACAAATGTCATTCTGTTGAAAGATCTATTTTGAAAACAGTTTGGATTCATTCCCTAATTAATAGGCCAAGGAATATCTTAAAAATTTCGCTTTTGATAAGTTTTATTAGGGAATTTCCTTAAAATATCTTAAATAAATACTTATTTTAAACGAATCCTCTACTCCAGCAAAAGCCCGAGCAATGCCGGACACACGCAGCTAGATTCATATATTTTATAAATTCAATTGTAATTTTATACAATTTTTATCTCTTACAGTATCGTAATAAAAATTTAGTCACGAAATAAAATGTTTTTTCTTATAATTTTAATTCGTCAGAGATCTCTTCTTAGAGATTTTTTTTAAAATCAAGTTGTTATGAGTTATAATTTGTGTATATAATGATATAGCCCCTTCCTATATAGCATTACACTCATAAAGCACCAATGAATATTCATATACGGACCGGATCTTCTCCAAAAATATTTAGTAGCATCTGTGAATTACTTAAATGTACAATTTTGTACTGTAAACAAATTTATCACAAATGTTTATGTGACTTTCAAACCTGAAATTTGTGTACACAAATATCACACTACTGTGAGAATCGGGGGTTACGCGATGAGATCTAACCCGTTATCCGACAACGGGGAGGTGATTCCCGCTCACGTGGTCAATGGATGGCAATTTAGGAGGGCAAAAAAATCGAGTGGGAGGTCGTGGATAAGTCGATAAGGTGTTGGCCGCGTTCGAGTAATCACACCTATTTAAGCTTCTAAACATATTTAATGAGGATATTATATAAAAGATGCATACATTACTAAAAATAACAATAATGGTTATACTAATAATAATAGTTTAGACGCGACAATAATCCTTCACGGAATAACAAATGAGGTGGCTATCGGGGGTTTGACACTCGTACTCGCATTCCGAGAGATTTCTAACCCTTTCCTCTGTCTATTATTAACTAAACCTCGACCAACTGAGTGGAGAGAGAGATTTCCGTATGGAAGGTCAAAAATTACCTTGCTATCCGTAAGTCGTCGGCGTCAATTCGAGTGGAGGGCACGGAGGAAGATTGTGGATTAATTCTTTTCGAGATCCTTGACGTCACACACCCTAGTGGGGGGTGTGAACACCTTTTTATACCTAATTCAAGGGGTGTGAACTGTCATATAGCCAGGATTTATTTGCACACCTGTTATTGTGGTCATGTCTGGATTTTGTTGGTACGGACGCCGGGAATTGAGATGTTTGTTTTAATTACAGACCTAAGTGCTTCGCAGAGGTGAACTTAAAATATAAATTTCTATTGACATGACAGCTCGCACCCATCAATTAGCGTGTAGCTGACAATAATTATTACAATCTTGTCTACAATTTCGATATTGTTTATGTCCAATGTCGGGTTCGACGACGATCTATGGGATTTATTACTGCTGCACGTGTCACGTGCAACAAAAAAGGGGGATGAGAACATCGCTTATTCCCGTCTTGTTGATTCTATCGTCTATCGAATTACTGTAATACAAACGATTATTTCCTTCTTGTTTATACATATATTTTTAACAGCTATTTTGTAAAGATCGTTGCGGTTGTTAACCTTGGAAGGCCTCTAACTTTTTTACTTCACATTCTTCCGTAGAATTAAAGGTTTATAAAAAAGAACGATACTATTCAGACAAAAAAGGGGGGAAGTGGGTGTTTCGGATCCTCGCACTACACTATATAATTCTTATAGTTTAAGGTACTTCAGTTCACACATTCGCTTTAGTATTAATTTCAGAGAACAAATAGTGACGTTAAATCCAAGTTTTGACTATATTTTTATCTGTACATTTATTGTAAATGAAACGACTTTTTTAAAATTAATAAAATCATTTATTTCATTTTCTGTTCAGAATTTTTTTTGTTTGCAGAAATAAGTTTAAGAATGGATTCAGTATAAAGATTACATTTTAGCTGATTGATATTACGTCTATTTATGCGAAAAAATAGAATTAAATAATTAAAATTAAAAATTGATGTTTCAGCAATCGAAATACAGAAACGAAAAAGCTCAGTAGTTGGCTAATGAATAATGAATGCAAAATGAATAAAATCCTCTTATATATTCAATTTTCCAAAATAACGTTCTTAATTCTAAGGGAAAAAAATCATATTAAATCCGTCCAGACAAAAAGGAATATAATTATATAATTTAGTGCTATTCAAGAAGAAAGAAAAATTAAAGGATAAAAAAGATAATATAACATAAAATCATTACATTGATTAAAGAAGAAAAATAAATTATAAAATACAGAGTAGCATAACGTCAACCATCTTTTATGTGTTCCAGGAAAAACTTCTGAATGTGAACTGCAAACAGAATATTTGATTTATATTACAAAACTTAATTACTCTATTTTCTTTAGCTTAACAATAGGGATACTTAAATTCAGTGAATTAATTAATAACTACCATTGAAATAAAGGCTAGAGTAGACTATATAAAAATAAAAATACCAAAACTATTACGATAATTTCTTAACCATAAAATCCATGGGAAGACTACATAAAGCCAACCATCTATAGAGCGATGTAGCGTCATCCTATATAATGTATATATAACCATCCTCGTAAATGAATACTTATAAATGGATCTTTCCCGTAAATAATACAGGACCCTTAGATATTTTAAGCATTATTATCTGTTTATTAAAAACTCAAACCTCAAATTTGTATGCACGTTACCGTACTCATCATTACTTTATACATTAAAACGCGGCATAACTGTATTGAATTAAAAGAAGCATTGTTTCATATAAGAAATATCGAACTATGTCGTGGACATCAGTTCATTTTAATACGAACATGCAATAATATACAGAACATAATATTGATCATTGAGCTCCACTTTTAAGAAATGAAAATCAACATTTTAATAAAATTTTCAAGTTATTTTTTTAGAGTTCCGTAAAAGAAGCGAGAATAAATGTAAGCCTTTCTAATATAATATAGCTTACAAACGCAGTGTATGTACCCTGCATAATGTAACGCTAGCGGGATAGATACGTAATGTGCATGAAGCCTATGAAACTGTAGAGGTATATCACTATGTAGCATTGGGAAGAGACTTTTCTTGCGCATAGTATAAGATATTTTCAAGTTAGGAATTCACAGTCTTATTATTTTACATTGTCGTTATTATTATTTTAGCTGATTATCTAGCATAACTTATTAAAAATAAGGTTAAGATAGCATTTTTAAAAAATCCAACAACGAGTCATTTAACTTTCCCGGCAAACTGCATGTGGTGCCATCTGTTATAATATTTTATTGTTAAAAACTTTTATATTTTTAATTACTATAAAATGGCAAAAAGTTTAATTTTCAGGGTAGGGACAGGTTTTATAAAAACTTGTAAATGATAACGAGTAAAATCGTCATTAAGTCCGACTCTACTCGAGATATGACACACGACTCTCCTCTATCTCCCCACCCCGTCGATCTTTGTTTAAAATTTAATAGGATCGATTCCCCTAATAAACAAACCTCTCTGCAAAATTTCAGAAATTTTCGACAAAAAGCACAAGAATTATTAAGCTTCAAAGAGGGCAAACAAAAATCGTGCTCCCCACACACTAACATCCCTATCTATACATATAGAAAAACTCCCCCCCCCCTTTTTGCATTTCTCGACGATTCAAGGTCCCGAATCGAAAAAATGTAAAAATCTTCAAGGAGGTAATTTTTCGACCGATACTTTGTTATATATAACAGAGCCGGGAAAGTAATAAAACAAATCGATGTAAAACAGATTTTCTTTAATATGTACAGGGGAAAGAGAAAAAAATAGAAACATAACGATGCTTCATATATATAATGCATACATATTTTCTTGCACAGTTCTTCTCAATAATAAGATTCAAATAATTATAAAGAATTCACAATGCAAATAACATTGCTTTCCTATTTTCTACAATAAAACAATTCAATTTTTGCAAATTCTATATTGTTCAGAGTGCACAATATAAATATAAAGTCTGTTTTTTACATTATATAAAATCAGATAATGCTACAATTTGGCTTTAAGTCATTACAATTTGTAATTTGGAAATAATTTTAGTAAAAAAAAATACGTAATAAAGGATCAAGTTTTATAAATTTTGTATTTCATGAAAAAATACTGATAATAATAATATTGCAAAAAATCAATGTTATTTACGTATTAGATTAGTTTTACAGTATAACAATATCATTTGCTTACAGTGGTGCTCACTTCGGTACTTATGGGTTAAGTTCTCTCTTCTCCACATAAACTCGATCAGATAGGAGTTCAGATGATGACGAGAAGTTGTAACAAGGTACCTCGTTGTACCTTGTTCCTCCATTTACAATTTCCCCATAACCTCTCTATGTTCTGCGTGTGACATCCGATATCCGCATCGAAGAAGTTAAATTTGTGATTCACTTAATAATGAAAATATCCTGCTTCTTGTAAATCTTTGGTACTGTACCCATTCCAACAATCCGAAAAATGGTCGTTCCTTCATGTACGTGATTTTTCACTTCCTTCAATAACGTTTCTGCCGAACGATTTGGCACTGGAACAAGGAAACATTCCTTTGTTTCTCGACATAGTCCACCAAACACCCATTGTTGGGGTAAAAGACTACCGACATTGTACTGTACTTCCTTCGTGTGTACATCGTTTCGTCGATTTCAACAATCTTGTCAACACCGCCTATCTTCCCGTCACAACGACTCATTACAGAATGGGCGCAGACCTCCCTCGTGTAACTGTTCCAATCAATGGTTGTAGAAAAATCAAGTCCTATTTGCATTTTACAAAATTCCAACGAAGTTTCAGCAACCAAATGTATATAAAATGCAAAGCATCGAGGAAGGATATGCGGGAACCAAAAAACCACTTATCTGTCCGAATTCCCCTTTTCTGTCGACACGTCCTGACGTGGCATCTCCATTTCGGACCTTCTGTTTCACAAAAATACAAACTCATTGGATGGTTATTATTGCAAAAACGTTCGGAATGTAAAATTACATTTTTCTGAAACACTTATAGCTCTACGTTTGTCGTTCGGTAAGTCCCAAAACGTATATACCATTTTCAGAACTTTGTAACGAACGTGATAATGAAACACACAAACGAGCACCACGAGCAACTTGCACATCTACTTTGCATAATCGCACGAGCGAGTCATGACGTCAAATCAACTAATTTGCATCACACTCCACGATTTATAATGATATAACAAAATTTTACACGTTCTGTTAAAAAACCTCATGAAAATTCTAATTGTTGTGTAGAGTATAGGGCGAAGATGGCACACAGGTGATATCAATAATCATCCTTCTTGTTGTTTTTTCATTTTTACAACTTAAACAGTAATTTTTCTTCTTTTTAGAGTTAAATTTACTAGTCTATTGTTATTTAGATAACATTGATTTTGATCGCAATTTCCGACTGGCGTCCTCTTAACCCATAAGTACCCTAACTTCTATGGGCTTGTTAAGCTCGCGGCTCACATTGCTTTGAACTCAGAGAACAATTCATTTCCAGTAATTTACAATAATTTGCGTGGTAAAATACTTCAACAATATAGTTCCGTCGTTTGTTTTATTTAATCATGTAGCTATTTTGAAAATACACGAGGCGCACTCACGCTGAAAATTTGGACCTGAAGAAGTCTGATGAATTTATAGGAAGGAGCGCAGCTAGGAAAAACACATTTGCAACATGACCGACTGTTTAATGATGAGTAATTATTCTTTAGTACGATAATAGCAGTTTTATAGTTTTAAAACCCTAGTTTAGTAAGCAAATATTTGTGAGACTTGTTGTTAGAGTATCATGTTGTTTTAATAGTGTTTTAAAACTGCATTAATTATTATCATGTTTATAAAACACCCTACTATTTTGATGTTAGACATTTATATTCCGTAACTTTATCTAAACGTTTCTATAAGCAAATGTATTACATTAACACCGGATCTAATAGATTTATATTTATTTTTCTTCCAAGTTTTTATAGCAAGTTTAATCCCACTTTAAGCCCATCCACATATACTCGTATTTAAAAAGTTGACGCCAATGTTTGCGTATGATATATAAAGCTGCATATAAATACAGCCTTCCATTATATCATATTTTACGAATTTGGATCATAAATATTTGTCTTTGTTGTCTGGCCAAGAAGAAAAACATTATCCTGCAGCTTTGGAGAATCCTGATAGGCTCAGAAAATTTCATTAATAAGCTGACTCTGATATCCCTCAGACCCAAACGCTCCCATCGAGAGCATGGCCAAATCCGTGAAGGACATGGAAAAATTCTTTCCGTACTGATGCTCTCTTATTTCCCTCAGGGTAAAAAACATTTTAAAACCTCAAAATATTTGAATATTTATTTGTTTAGTTATTTAGTCAAATTATTTTTATAATCCAAAGAAAAATTAGCACAAATACTTTAAGAAAATTACTCCAAATAATGAACTTCAGATCAAGAAAAGTTCTAGTTTTAAAAAAGGTCTCCTCTTCTGTAACTAGGACTAGCTCCTAAATTAAACCATTACTTTTTTCGTCACCTTATATGCTACAATTAAACTTATTTACAAGTGTATAATTTTCTTGTGTTGACTGCTACATTTTCAGGAGCTTTATGCATAATTACAAAATAGTTTTCATCTATTTCATGATAAACGACATTTTGAATTACAAGTTTTAGAATAATTCATTTCTTAACTGAAGTGTTTCAATGTTTAAGTAAAATGGATCGAGGAACTTGATTGGATAGTTAATCACTTTATGCTGAAAAATCGTCCACGAAGCATATAGATTGCATGCGCTGTTTAAAAGCTGCTGAAATGTAATTACTATACCTTCAATATTAATATTCAAGAGAATAAACTTCAAAAATAAGTCCAAATCTGGAGTTCCATCTGATACTCTGCGAGCTTTCTATAAAATAATAAAAACATTTTACCAATTTGGTAAAGTCCAGCAGAAATGAATAGGTATGGTTCTCGATGAATATTCTGCATATACAGTACTAAAAATTTTGACGCCATTCAGAGAGAGCGATGTAATGATGTTAGTGTTGCAACTACAAGCTTAAACTATACATGATCTACAGTCATTGATAATTTTTTTGCATCTAAGACTAAATAATTATGTCATAATCATTTTGCGTTATGCTTGATTGCAGTTGATGTAATAATAGATAACAAATTAGGCTAAATTGCCAGTAAATTTTCTGAATAGTTTGTTTACTGATCTTAAACTGGCCAATTACAAAGTAAGATTTCCAGAAATTTATAACAATTATAAAATGATTTTTTCCTTTGCTTGATAATCATCATAAAATGCGAAAATCCTATAATAAAGTTAACTCAATTAACGAAATGCACTATCGATTTTTAAATGGTACAAATTAGGTTATGGGTGGTCCATTTTAAGGACCATGGCTCATAAATTGGACCAGTCTGTAACACTTCATTTACATCTTGTTACTATTAAGGATATAAGTTTTATATTAAATAAATAGTATAATGAAATATCTCAGTGACAATATGGTAAAGTTAGAATATTTCATTTTCATACATCCAAAACTATAGTAAAAATTATGTAAAGTGGTCTAAAAAAAGAGCTTTTCCCTATCTTAAGAAATAGTTTTGATGTTACGAGAATGTTCATAAATTTTATATGGTTTAATACGTAAAAACCGTAAATGTAATATTAACACTTAAAATATTTTATATAACAAATTATTATTTAAATGAAACACACAAATATAGAAAGGAAAAGTAAAAACCAGAGATTTAACATTGTTTTTGTGCATAATACGAGTATTATGCTGGGGACATATTGGGTCATTTGGCAGAGCAGGACACAGAAAATAAATATGGAAGCCTATTTACATAAAAAAAAAACACCGCACGAAAGTGAATAAATAAACGTTATATGATAAAACAAATTTTAAAACGTGTATTTTGTTTTATTTATATATTTTATGAAGAGATATGAGACCTCATATTTGTGACTTAATTCTTTTAGGTCCTGCATAATACATATGGGTGTCCACTTAAGCATCTATCCAGGGGCAAAATAATCTATCCTTTTCAGCAGAAGGGTAGATTAGGTTCAATTAGGTTGTGGACTGCAGCGAACAGAAATACACGTAATATTACGTCGCCATGCCATGTACCCATTCTTTTGGAGTAGATTTTGCAAAAATGAAAATAAAATAAAATGTGGTAAATGTCACAAAATTTTTGGTTGAAACCCATAAGAACTATACATTAAAACCGTTCTTGTCGAAAGTAAGATTTATATCAATAGTTTCAAAATTAGGATTCGAAAATGTTACATTTTGACAGCCTGATGTTCGAGGCGCTCAGGAGGACCTAGAATCGAATCCGGAAGATCGAAAAACACCAGGAATTTTTCGTAGGTCAATCAGTCCAAATATATTGAGCCCCGTTTCTCACCATCCGATCGCTCCATTTGTGATATGAAAAAGTCCTCTTAGTGCCCTCGTGGCGAAAAGAGCAAAACCAAAATTACAGTTTATTAAAATAACGTATATTTTTGGTATTTTTGGCATATTCAATTTTCAGGATATTTTTGTGTTCAGTGGCCAAAGAGAAACTGAATAGTTTAGCATTACGTTCTATAGAGAATTCAAAAGCTAGGAAAGTGGACCTGTCAAAGACAGTGGATATACTGGATGTATTTGCTACACATAGGTTCAGAAAAACTTTAGGCGCCCATTATTCATCACGAAGTAAGCAGGCCTACTATAGTATACAATAATCCATTTCAATATCTACTTAAGCCATTAGAAATTAATGGATCGAAATATCAATATTTCGATTTACTCGATTTGAAAGATCGAAAGTATGAAAGACTTCCATTTTCGAGTATTATTAGAAGCAGCGGTTCGTTGTTTGATAATTTTCACGTGAAGGAAGATGACGTAAAGAACATACTAAATTGGGATACGCTTCAAACGGATCGTTCAGGTGTGAAAGTTGCCTTCAAACCTGCTAAAGTTATACTTCAGGATTTCACTGGAGTTCCAGTTGTTGTTGATTTTGCAGCTGTGAGGGATGCAATAGCAAATTTAGGCGGTAATCCCAAGAAAATCAATCCATTGTGTCCTGCCGATCTCGTCATTGATCATTCGGTACAAGTGGATTTTTCTAGGACGATCTGTTAATAGTATACAATAATGTAATTTACTATTTCTAAAATAAATAAATTACTTATCACTCCATAATTTTATGTATACTAGGCTGTGCGGAAAAAAAAAATTACAAAGTCCAAGGAATGCCAGTTTGGAAATGCCGCATAGGATATGTAGGATTAGCGTCAAATAAGGGTAAAAGTGTATAGTCTACTATTCCAATTTAGAATCAAATTTTAACACTATCTGTCTATCCGTTAATATATTTTGGAAGTACATTGCTTATAAGGTAATAGTTTCTGTCCATAAATAACTTAAAATTTTTAATATGTTTCTTTAAATTAATACCATTTTTTTAAAGCTACGTTGCACCGTATAGAAATATTTCTTTGTAAAGCCCATAATTCATTTATGTATATATAAATTATAAAATTAATTAATACAAAATATATTTTCTAAGTTAACATAAAAACGTCAGATGGTTGATGCGCGCAAGTTGTACAAAGCTTAATAAATTTAAATTGATGAACAATCTGGCAATAAACATTACATCATTTATACATTAAATCACTGTTAAAAAGTATCGTAAATATCTCAACTGACAGCTTTAATAATGTATGATAAGTACGCATTTCCTATAATATATAAATTTTAATTGATAAAGTTGATGGAAAGAAGCAAATAACATTTATAAATTGAAAATTAAGCCATTAACAAGTGAATTAAATAACTTGTATTAAATTATGCGTTTATTTATTTAATTATACAACAAACTGTTGAATATATTTTATTTTTAGATTAATTAATTAACAAAACATGAATATTTTATACGACTAATTAATTAATTTTATTAAAATATAAAGAATAAAAAAGTCTAAGTACAAAAAAATAATAAAATTTATAAACGTTTCAAAGAATAAAAATGTAAATATAACTAACGTTTTTAAATAGGTTTGCTAACATTCAATTACTTTCATAGAGATTTCCTCAATATTTTTACTAATAAAATAATCAATAAAAGAAAAATAAAGTAAATACGGTCTGAAAATGTTGCAAATTATAATTGACTGTGTTTAATTACCTTGAATGGGATGTTTCTAAAGATATTCTCCATAAAATATGTCTACCTCTAAACAAAGACAGCGAGCTATTTTCTGAACTAAAGCACAAGAAAAAGAAATGTCATTGCCTCTAAATAAGCATTAAAACGGTTGAATAGACTTGTGGAAAAGAAAGTAATGCCTCATTTCTTTCGAATAACATCAAAAAAATTGTTTTATGAATGTATTATAACAGAAATGCACAATTATTATTTCTTACTTAGAAAATAAACAAAAATATGCATATACTTTACACATAAATTCTATATTATACATCCTACCTTCATATAATCTACAATTATAGGGAATTTTGTGTATATTGTAAATTATATTATATAGTGTATTTTTCCATATTTTAGGTATTTAAGTTGGCAACGTTCTCTCAACTTTCCCTTCTTTCTAAAGATATAACCCAAGACAGACTTATTAATAGAGTTAGTGTTATTCATTCGATTAACTTTATTACAAATTTAATAACTTCTATCACCAAAAAATATTTTATCTCAATAAAAATTAATTTTATTTATAAATTCTGACCAAAAAAATATTCTCGAAACAAAGAATATTTGCTTCCATGCCAAAATCGATAATGGCTGATAAATTAAAAATGACAAAATTGTCACTAATATTCTTACACAAAAAATAAAATTATATTAATTTAAAACTTTTCTTTAAAAATTTTTTATTTATTTTTGAGGAATCTGTAAACATCAAACGTAAATTTGTATAAATTCATATCAACAAATGAGCAAAATAAATTAAAAAAAAAAAAAAAAAACCTAAGTTGACGCATTTTACTTCCATTTTTTCCCCGTCTTAATCATAAATAAAATTTCTTATTAATATATTCAGTAATGGAATAATACATTAATATGTAACACATTAAAGTTGTAAAAATTTTAATAATTCTTTTAATATTTTGCATAATATATTTCAGTAACTCAAATAAGATCTTGCATATGAAAGGAGTTTAAATATTGAAAAGCTGTTTCAAAAATAAACATAAAAATTTTAATTTTCTAACATAATTACTTTTATTTTAAAAAATTGTCTTAATTTTCTCAAGTTTTTTCTTGAATTTTTAAATCGCACATCCTCATCAACTTTTGATCCATTCTTCTTACATCAAGCAAAAAACTTTCTTCATCGTCAACTGCACCCATCCTGATATTTTCTGCACATTTTAAATGAAGAGGTGGTGGAGGGAGAGTGGGTAATTAATCTTTGTTCTTGGTCTTTGGCGTGAAAAAAAATACAGAGTTCATTTTTTCCAGCGACTATTTTTATAATTAACAAACACAAAACATCTTTCTTTAAAAAAAATATACTTTTTTCGGCACTCTTGTTCAGTTATTCGTATTTTATAATAACAATAATAAATCGATAATATAATTAATTATTTTAAAAAATTTTTATTTTGCAAGTGAATTTCATGAAAATAATTTAACTTTCAATACATTTTTTTTATAATTAATGTATTCAGAATTTCAAGGTATTCTTTTAATAAATATAATATAATTGTTTAAATAATTGAAATAATTTTTAACAAAAAGTTCTTTAAAATTCTAGAAAAACTTGAATAAAACATTAAAATGAAATAAAAAGTTTGTAGAAAACTCTATATTTCGTATAGCTCTTATATAGTATAGTTCTATATAACTTTATATAGAAAACTCTATATAAAATAAAAATTTAATCGAATAATACGATGAAATTTTGGAAGAATTTTATACATATATTGGCTAAGAGTCACCTTAATATAATCAGTAAATAACTTTAAATTACAATTATCATCCACGCGAAAGAAATTAACTTTCAGAGAAAGCTTTATTAGGGTACAACATAGCTCCAACATGGGAATTAGGAAAGAGACAAATTTTAAAAAATGGTTTGGCCATGTACAAAGAATGAGAGATCCTAAATGGCATAAATAACTTCTAATTATATACCTATGAGGTGAAAGAGAGAAGGATCTAAGATAGGAGGGATTGAGGAGGTTGAGATAAACATGGAGAGAGGAGGTTGAGAAATGAATAGTAGTAAGTAGTTAATTGTGACATTAACCCATACATAATAACGAAAACAGAATGAATATTAACAATCATGTAGAATTTTAAATAATTATTTTACTATTAATTTTTCCAAATGTAAAAATTAATGAAAAATATTAACATTGCTAGCGTAAGACCTAAAAGAGATAAGATGTAGTAAGATGGTTACAAATGCAAGGCTCATCCTTTTCGAAAGCAAAAAAACTATACAAATAAAATCAATAGAACAGATTTTTTAACCATTTATCACAAGGAATTTAATTTATATCACTTTCGTACCGTGCTTTTCCATATAAAAGATTAAATTTTAGGAATTTCCTTTGTGTACGAAATTTTGTAAATGATCCTGCTTATCTTACTCTATCTGGAATAAAATATTAACAAAATTTAAAATACGGGTCCTTTCACGAAAACAAAATTAAAAAATTCATATAAAATTATATACAAAAATTGATTATGAATTTCAAAAAAATTCGTAAAAATAGTTCATTTTATAAGATACTGTATGTTAAATACAGTATTTGTTTCATTAAAATTTAATTTTATTGGGTATTTTACAGGCCGATTTTATTTTATTATATATATATATATATATATATAACGTCCCAAATAAAAAATAAATTATAAAATGAATTATATTTAGCAGGCATTAAATAAATAAACATATAAAATAATAAAATATTTTTAAAAAATAAACATCAAAGCTAACGATAAATAAATACGCTATATGAAAAGGTTGTAAATAAAATGTTTCTATGTTTAATTTCAGCCAAAATATTTTAAAATATAGAATAAGCATGGACTGATTAAAATGCATAAATTATAATTATGGTAGAGAGGGGAGAAAGAAGAGGTAGAGAGAGAGAGTGTATGTTGGATAGGAGAGGAACAAAAATGACTGCGTGACAAAAGAGAATATTTAATGAGCGCATGCACAGTGGATGTTGGATGCTTAGAGGCCGATACAGATATTGATGGCGATGTCGTTAGCGGGCATCTCTTCATCGCCCAGAAACGTCATCAGGACAATGGACAGGAAGTGATTTTCGACTTAAAATAATCGATAAAATCTACATAAAAATTTTCTCATCCTCTTTTGACTTTCCGTCTTTAATTTGAAGGATAAGGATTTATAATTCCAAGATTAAAGTGCCCCCAACGAATAGGAAACGATTCTTTGCTCTTCTATAAATTACTTCGAAAAGTAAGAGAATTCGAATAAATTTATTATTACAAAATAATGATTATTTAATTTAGACTTTTATTTCAATGCATTTCTAATTTTATAACTAGAATTTATTTTAGAATTTTGTAAGAATAACGAATTAACTTAACAAATAACAAAATCGTATGCCATTTTATATAGATATTAAATGCAAAATCTCACATATTTTACTTTATTACTCAAAAATTTTTATAAAATTAGCTATTAAAATTATTAATATAATAAAAACATTTTATACTATATAATTATAAAGAAAATTTAAGATAAAGCATAATTTTTAACATGTTTCTAGGCCATTTTCCTTTATCAAACTTTCTGTTTACAGTTAGATATCTTTTAATTATTAATATAAGTTTATTTTTATTAATTTTAAATATTTAATTAATTAAAAAAATCCTTTAATTTAAATTTTAGAAAATTATTATATTTATTATTATGAAATCAATTTAGTATATTTATTTATTAAGCTATTTTTACAATGTACAGTATATAGAAATTATAGGAAAGGTAAATCATATTAAAGCTAATAATTTTAAATTACTTTCCTATTAAAGTTAATTTAATTCTAAAGTATTTATCCTATGTTATCTTCTTATCATAAAATGAATAGGAATATTTGTAATAATTCTAATTCAAAATTATATTTAAAATCCCATACAAAAATATTAAATTTAATTTTTTCTCTTGTTTAAAATAATTTATGTTTTAAAAACTTTAATACTAATAATTTTATTAATATAATTCTATTAAAAATTATAATATTATAGCATCTAATTATAACCTGAATAAACTTTTTAAAACTTCTAAAACTTTTTTTCTATTTAGTTCAATATATTAATCCAAAAAAATGAATACAATTTATTTAGAAAATTAATCAGTCAGTCTAATATTTGATTATTTAATAGTTACTTATATTAAAGTATTCACTTAAAGCACAATTAAAAGCAATAAGCTCAAATTTCTAAATATATTGAATTTTCTTAAACTTCTTGAATTAAAATTTCAAGCAAAACAAGAAAAAGAAATTTAATTTTTGTAAAACAAGGAATGATATTGAATTATAATAATAAAATAAAAATGTTAAAATTTAAGGGGGAAAATGAAACTTAGTGTCGAGTTTTTAGAAAGATTTTATAAATATTCAAGCTGTAATAGTAATATTATTTTTTGCTGTTGTAAGATGATTTTCATAATCTTCTAACTGGTAAGAAACTTGTAGGAATGCCTAGAGCATAAAATAACATGGTCAATGACATTTTCTAGTGGACGAAAACAACGTTAAAGATCAATTGATTCCAAATCTTTCTCACTACATAGTTGAAGAGGAACGAATTTCATGCTCTTTATTCATACAAATTCTGTCTGTTGGCGCGTTTAAAATGGAAATTTATATAGCACATATGAAATAAAATTAATTTTAAATAATATCTGAAAATTTAATTATATTCCATCAGAAATAAATGTATATTAAATATTTTTCTTTCATTTTTTCGTAAGAAACTTTAAAAAATCATAATTATTTTATTTTCTTTCTATAAAAAATTCTATAAAATTTTAAAATAATATAATGACGAGTTTCTGTTAGAACTGTTATAATGCTTTAAAAATAGATAAATTAACTACGATAGTGAAAAAAATGAAATTTGAATTTAAAAAAATTGTTATAATGTATAATGTATAAATGTATCTCATTATAGAATTAGAGTTATATTGTAAAATATTTTTAAAATTAGGAAATACAGGCTCTTAGTCAAGGTTCAGTCAAAATATAATGCAACAGTAATTAAGAGTTCATTTATTACAGGTTCGGGTCATCTCACTTCTCTAAAGTCCTAAACATTTATATTAATAAACCTCAGTAAAATTATATTCGCTTTTAAAAATTCAGTCTAATATTATATAATGAATACTTGCAGTGAATGTGAATATTTAAATGCTACTGTTTTAATTAACAATAAACATGGAATAATAATCTAAAAATCACCATCAAATTTAGCACTGGAAATCATTATTAAAAAACTTAAATTTTTGAAATAATTCAAATTTCCATTTTTAGAATTTTTTTTTCTAGAAATCAATCGGAATTATTTTTAAATATCGAATTTATTCAATAAATATAATCATAATTAACGTTTTTTCAGTTCTCACTATAAATTTCATATCGAATTTTACCTGATATTAAAAAAATAAAAGCTAATTAGTCGTAATTTAAATACAATAAAGCTCAAATTCTAATAAAAACAATGAATAAGTAATTATTTTGGGAATAAAATAAAAATCTAAAACAATCTATAAAATACAAATTTTCTTCTTTAAATATTTATTATAAATATTTCATTACACTAAAATCCTAAGAACTGAAACTAAAATTCACTTAACTAAACTACTACTTCATGTCAATAAGTAAGAAGATATTAAGCATTGGCAGGATGATAATTATGATAATGTCTGAGAATTTTAAAATACCTAACATCATAAATTCTGTGGAGATATTTCGGACATCCTCTAATACAAAAAGTAAAGTAAAATTCTTAATTCATATTTGTTTGTAAGGAAAATTAAATAAATATTATATCGTATTGTAATTATTTTTTTAAAGTAAAAAAATTAGATATCCTTTAGTCCAAATTAATTATAAAAAACAGAAGAAAAAAAATACTTTAAAAAATTTGTAATCTTTTCATTATTGTCCCACTTCCTGACGGATTGTTTTTATTCTATAATATTTCGTTATAATGTCTCTATTTTTTAAAATTATATCCTGTTAACCTATTTTCTATTCCGAGTTAAATATTTATATTTTGATATTTTGATGACTACAGGTGTTTGAAATTCTTAATTTTAAATCGTAATGATTTAAATTAAAACAAGTTTAAATATATTTTAATTAAATATTTAACGAATAAATAGTAAAAAAAATTTTGAATTTTGTGCAATTAAATTTGGCAAATTGAAATATTATTTTAAAGGATAACCTAGAGTAAATCTGTAAATTCATCTTGCCATGAGGAGATCAGCTGCACACAATATCATTAATTACATATTCATATATTATATGAATATACATTATGATTTTATTAATTTATGATAATATATTATAACAATAAAAATTAATAAAAATATATTTTTTCATTATCATACTCAAACTAAACTATAGCAGAGCTAAAGATGTTACCGTATTCTACTATATGGTGACCCATACCTCAGTTAACCGTTCTAATGACAACTTTATTGTAGTTTCTACAATAAAATTATATTGATATTAAAACTTCGACATTCTCGGTTAACTATATTACTATATTAATATTCTAATGCCTCATTTTGAATCGGTTTTTTACATATCGAGGGGGGAAGTACCCTTACCTAATAGTCTATAAAAACTACTGATATAAATGATACTTCATTTATCCTTATAGATTCTACACAAAACAGGATATATTATTATTTAAATTAAATGGAAAGTATAAATATTTTTTTAGATAATAAAACGTTTAATATTTTATGATCGCGTTTAAATGTATTTATTAGAAAGAATTACACTAAATATTCTATTTTAATATTAACGATTTGTCTTTACAAAAAAAAAAAAAAAAAAACAGATTTTCCTCGATTTTTGCCAAAAAATTTATTATTATTTCTTATTTCTCTGAAATATCAATAGATAAATATCACTCCCTATATTTTCTGCCGATCTTTTAAATTTCTGTTACATTTCGACAAAGATCAAATTTCGAGAGAAAAAAACGGGGCCTTCTGGAAGTGCCCATTGCATTTGTAAATATGGAAGAACTAAGTCTAATGATTCAATGAAATATGAAATATTCTGTTCGGGGAATATATTATATATATATATATACTAAAAAGTGTGTATACATATATATACACATTTTAGTGTATATATATTTATACACACTTTTTAGTATATATAAGGTCAAAAGGGGTCAAAAGCCAAATCAGGTTGAGTTTCAGACAATTATGTCAATTTATCACGAATTTTTTTTATTATTCTAAAATATAAATAACTAATAATATCAGCGATTATTAATCAGCTGAAGAAAATTATAATATATACATTCTCCTACCTAATTAATTGAATGAAATACGAGTAATAAAATACTACTCACAGCATTGAAATTTAATAGTGGCAGATATTTTGAACTAAAAGTGCTTAAAAAGAAAGTAAAACTTCTCTAATATTTTGTATTTATAACACACTTTGCAACTGCACGGTAGGGTTTCTGAATAACATCTGTAGAACGAGTAAAAAAGTATTGTGACAACCAACCCGTGTGACAACCAGCCCGCTTTTCCTTACATAATATTGTAACTTTTAACAAAAAAAATATTAGCAAATAAATCTAATTAAAATTTAAATATTATTTCTATCGATAAAAAGACATTTATGAGTTTATAAATAATTAGAGTATACGACGATTCGATTTTTAATGTAATTTAAAAAATTTAAATAATGATTAATAGAAATTTCATTATTTAAAAATTTTAAAATAAGAAATATTAAATAAGACAAATGTTTTTATTGGATGCAGAGTTTATTTTTATTTACAATGTACAATACAACGATATAACGTATTTTATTAGAAATGAATTAGAGCAAAATAATTTTCTGATAAAATAGAAAATTAATGCTTTTAATTCAATTTTATTATTTCAATTTTTAATTTTTATTATATTAAAATGTTATTAATTTTGTTTTATAAGCTAGGAATATTCATTGTATATATTTTATTTATTCATATATTTTTTTAGACTGAAAGTTTGAAAACAATTTAATTTTAAAATTAATAATAAAACTTTTAATTTTGTTTTATATATATATATATATATATTTTTTTTTTAAATTTAATTTGTAATTAAACATTTGGAACTAGACAAATTTTAAATGTAAACTTAGAGATTTATTCGCATTTTATTTTGTTTTTATTTTACTTAAATATTTACAAAACTATTTGATTTTTAAAATATATAAAAAGTGAATATTTCTACAGTAATTTTTATAACTTTTATATCAATTCAATGACTGCAATTAATAAAAAGATTAAATATAGACAGATGCTTGAATAAATACATTGCAAATGTTTAAATAAACTTTTAAGTTATGAACAAATTAGCAATATATAATTAAATATTCAGACAATATTTTTTTTCTTAAAATTTAGAATAATTATAATGAAACATTTATGCGGTTTTTTCCTTTTCATTTTTTTAATAATTATAAATGTATTTGAAGCTAAAAATATCTTTTTTTGATAAAATATATAAATTATTTATTTTTCAGATAAAACTTTCAAGTGCTATTATCTATTTTAGAGATACATCTTTTCATACCTGTAATACTGTCTAATCTATCTAAATATAAAATTTAATTAATTAAATAAAATATTTTTATCTAAGAATAAACACATTACTGGATTCTATATTTTTTGATATTTATAACAATTAAACTCTCAAAATGCAAAAATTATTTATTTAAATACAGGCACAAAAATTAATAGAATAGAATTAAGCAGATATACATAAATCTATTCAAACTTTCATATATAAATTTTATACGAAAATAATAAAATTTATATCTTAAATTAATTAGTAAAATAATAATTATTAATTATAATAATGGAAAGATAATCTAATAAAATTATAAAGAATATTATGTACCATAAGAATTCATATAAATCATTGATTATATTATGTAATTAAATATAATTTTGGTACAAAAAAGCCATTTTATTAAATAAAAATGTTTAAATTATTTTTTCCTACAGCTTTTCAGAGTTTTACATAAAAAACTAATCCAGAAGAACACCAACTTTCTTTAAAAATTAATTACTCTAAAAATTAAATTAAAATTTTGATAAAAAATATTGAGAACTTTTTATTTAAAATGAGTAAAATATTTAATTTAATTTTTAATTTAATATTACTGTATTTTTTATAAAATTAAAATAATCAATAGCTATTTATATAAGAAAATATTTTAACATTTTAATTGAAAAATAAATAAATAAATCCTAATTAAAATAACGTTTCAACACAAAATACAATAAATAAATATAAAATTATCAAAATATATTTTTTAAGTACAAATATTCTCTTCCTTTATACAATTTTTTAAAAAACTTAAAAGAACTTTAATCAATATTTTAGTTTAAAATTTTTAATTTATTTAATTAAAAAATTAGAATCTTTTCAGAAATATTAAAAAATTATTTTTCTAGTGATATCCTGATATAATTTCATTCATGAATTGATATATTTATTCATTTAAATACAATAAATATGCTAATATTCTTTAATAAAAGAAATATTTTCAAACATAATACATCTGACCTATATTTAAGAATGATAAAATTTTAATTGTTTCTCAGAAAATATATATAAATGCATTTATTACATTCAATAAAACTATATTAAATATGTTTGGATACTATCTTTTAATATCATCAAAAAAATTTTATAAAAATATTTGAAAGTATCAAATTGGAAAGGAATTAAAAAATTATTGTCATGATAATATGAAATTAAAATTTTTAATTCCTTATTTTTATAAAATGAATAAGGAACTATTAAGAAATGATATGTTCATATACTCCATATAAAGTATATATGAACAGTATATGATATATGATATTAACAAGAATTCATACAGAAACTCGTACGAATTCACTGTGAAAAGAATTTCATTTAATTATTATATGATTTCTTAAATAAATATTTCTGTTATTTATTAATAAATAAATTCCCAAAATTCTCTTCTTAATGGAGATTTCCTTGCAAAAATTATAGTGAATTTCAATAGAGAATTTTTGCATTTATTTTCTATTATTTGTTTAAAAATAATTGTATTCGTTTCTATAAAACATTTTATAGATTATTTTACTGATAAATACTTAAGTTTCATTTTTTTAAAACGAAACTTATTATCATATCTTCGGATAAATTTCTTACCTACTATATGACTGATAAACTTAATTCACTTTCGAAACAAAATAAGGTGTTTTTAAAGACAATTAATACAATTTTTACCATTTTTAAAACAAATTTTCATATTATTAACTGAATAATTATATAAAATAGATGGTTATTATTAAACACATTTGATTATAAAATATGATTAGAATGCCTGAATGATTTATTATCTATTACTTGACATCTAAACTTGCATTTTACTTATCTTGAAGTGAAATTTTTTTATTCAAAAATTTATTTAAAATAAGGCAATACTTTAAATGTTAAAATAAAATAATTATTTTAAAAATGCTTACTAATTAAATATATAATAATAATAAAATATGATATAAATACCTCTAAGTTTTCTCTGTTTATGTTTTTCTTGTTTATGTTTGATCATATTTTCTAGCCAGACGGATTCGTAGAAGCATTTATCACAGCGATACCTTGGTGCATTTGGCTGATGAATGAGATTATGGCATCGAAGTTCTTCTTCAGTTTTGAATGAGACAACACAAACGGGACATGTCTTGCTGTCGTCAGACCACACAGCTGGATTAATGGGAAAGCATTTTGTTATTAACACTCCATTCATTCTTATTGTATCTATGGCTAGACAATTTTTAAACTTTGATTCTGTTTATCTTTTTTTCTTATCGAACAAAAAATCATTTACGAAAAAATAATAGAAAAATATATTTTGTCTTAACATTCGATATATTCACCTACCTCGATATTATACTATTTAAATAATTATTTTTTTTGTAAAATATTTAAAAGATCTATCGCTAATTGATTCAATGATACATACATTTTTTTCTTTTAGTACTTTCTAAGGAATTAATTGTGAAAAAGGTTATTTAAAAGGACTCTTCCTATTTGTTAGAATTATAAAAAAAAAAATGTTCCAATTTGTTAGTTTAAAGGATTTCGTTATTTACTAATAAGTAAATATATTCATAACAATAACAACTGCACAAATTAGAATAAAAGAGCATTTACTTATTTCATAATCTCTCTTTAATTATAATGATTCCAACCATATTAATTATATCTAGATCAAAAAATAATTATAAACATAACACATATTTAATAAATAATTTGCAATTTAATTAAAATATTATAAAACTGACTTTTTCTTTTTGGAAAAAGTACACTTTCCCAATCCCTCCACAACCCAAATCAAGTGTACTGAGAGAGATCTTGGTTTAAATTTCAACCAAAAGTATTGCTTTAAAAATCTTTTAAAAATCCAAAATTATTTTAAGAATCGAATTAATTTTTTCTACAAAAATTTATAAAATTTCCAGTAAAATAAGGCGAATTTTAACATTATAACGCAGAGCAAACACACATTCAGACTCTCAGAAAAAGGTCAACAATCATTCAAACTAACATAAATCATAGAAAAAATATTTGAATTTTCTTTTATAATAAGTGATATTTCAAATGCATATTTAGAAAAATTTAAAAAACAATTTTATTACGTCAACCCCGTTACATGAAAATGGAATACACAAAACTACAAACCTCTCTCCAACAGGTTAAAAAATTACTCTACGTAAAATATACCATTTGATCCCTAAAAAAAGGAACGTGTTAGCCGATATTAAATCATATAAAAATTATTTTAAAATATTGGATTAAAATATTGGTATATAAAAATTCGAAATGTAAAAAAAAAGTCAATTAGTTAAATAGTTTTTTTTTCTTTGTATAATGGAATGGACGGTTACTTATAAAAATAACACTTCCCCATCACCTTATAATGAATAAATGCATTATTAGTATATGTAAAAATAGGGGAAATGCATGATAAGGCACAAAAATTCGTATATGGAAGACATTTTTATATTTTTCCAGCACCGTGAACGTGACGTTTGTGATGAATCATCTTATCTTTTCTCAATGTTTGGTAGCTACAAGCTTCACATTTAAACTTTGGCGCGTTCAATTGATGTATGAGGTAGTGTCTTCGCAGATTCTTTGCACTGCTGTAGGATTTCTTGCACACGTAACACATCCAGGAATCTCGAGATGTTCTCAAACCTAAAGGAAAGAGAAAACCAATGAGATTTAATTAGAATTACATTGAAAATAATTGCATATTTTAAGCATGTAAAACAAATTTTATTACATTTACTTTATTTCTGGGCCTTTAGCTGCGAATACAGCGTACCGTATAATCTTATATTCAACACAAACCAAAGAGAATATTCATGCTGCTATATTGATCAAGTTTCTTAATAAAATTGTAATGTAAATAAATAATACGTGTGTAGCTGAAAATAAAACAATTACACTAAAAAATCATAAATTATTGTTTCAAACCGTAGTAAACTTGCTTATCATCTCCACTTTCAATATTTCTTTAACTGCTCTCTGAAAGAAAATAGTGCTCGAATATATATATATAGATATATTAAATATAATAAAACACTTCCTTTAGAACAATTTTATTATAAACTTTGAAAAAATAAATTCCTTAAATTAAAACGATTACAGGAATCTGTTAACAGAACGAGTTTAAATCTTTTTTTACACTTAAGATTACATTATACTTTGCCGAGAAAGAACGTAATGCTTCACTATGAGTTCTCTTCATGTGTCTTTCGACGCTGGCTTTCTGGATGGCTTTGTAATCGCAGAATGTACAACTGTACGTAGGAGCATCCGGTTGATGTATTAATTCGTGTCGTTTCAGATTCGATTTACTCGAGAAAGTCTTCAGACAAAACTGACAGGTTGGATCTTCGACAGTAGCTTGAGGAGAAAGAAAACAATCAGACCAATATAACGAAATATGTTTTCGCAATATCATTGTTGTGAGATTGTTTTCGCTGTTTAATTACCACGTATTCAGCAATTACAAGTAATTACATTCACAACGAATCCATAAACGTATCTGATCTTATAGCTAATGGCACACTTTCCCATCCCGCCACACCCCGAAAGTGTGCTATTTTTGTAGAGGAAATCGTCATCGTACGGTATTAATATCATTTAATAACATTACTTAATGATAATTTAAAATTTACAGACTTTTCAAATTGTTGTAGGACAGGCACTTATCTGTAATTCGAACTATACATAAACAGTCAACACATAATTGAGGTAGCTATATTAAATCGAAGATAGAGTCAGAGGAATCTCATACATCGTAATCCAGATGAGCTCTTCTCATGTGTCGATCGACGTTGGCTTTTTGCAGTGAATGGTAATTGCAGAACCTACAGCTGAACGTTGGAGGATTCGGTTGGTGTATCAATTGATGCCGTCTAAGATTGGAATGGTTGGCAAATGCCCTGAGACATATGCTGCACGTTAGTCCTTCGCTCGTGTTTCTGGAAACTTGGAGAGAAAGTCTAGTTAGACATGCTTAAATTTAATTACCTATTTTACCTACACGACCAAAGTATTCATGAAATTTCAAACGTTCTTCGAATATTTTTAAATATGTAAATATTTTGAAGTAAATATTTACATATGTAAATATGAAAATAAGTAATGAACACTACAATATACATATCAATATACTGAAAATTAATCAATTTAAATATTACATTTTTAAAATAATAATAATAAAATATTTTATATCTAATTTATGTAAATATTAACTTTAACATTATACATAAGGTATTAAAATTATATTTGTTTATATATCACTACACTAAATAAATATAGAAAATTTCAATTAATTACACATTTTAATTTTGTAAAAATATTTTAATAAATATAAATGAAATGTTTGTTTAAATTTTATATTTATTTAACGGATGTTGAATATGTCATTCTTTTTTAAAAAATCAATATTTTACTATTACATTAATACATACAAAGACAATAAGCACATCACTCAACTTTAATTTACAACATTTGATCAACATATATATATATATATGTATGTATGTATATATATATATTTATTTATTTATATACAATTCATTATAAAGACATCGTCATCGTTATAAGTTATATTTCTTTTTCAAATAAAATGACTAAAACAAGTACACAAATTAGGAATTAATAGTAACAATACCCATTTCATAATACATAAACAGGGTAATTAATCTATAAAGGCTTTATATACATTCGATTTAACAAGGAGTGGTCGAGATTTTACAAATTACAAATATCTTATCAATAAATATGCTAATTTCCTATATACACTACTCGCAATTTAACTTTTTTTTTTTACTTTTTTCTAACTAGATCCTTAAAGTATTGTATAATATTATGGCTACAATAAACTACTTTCGAACATAACTATTTTTTATGAATAAACCGAACAGAATATGTGTAAAGTGGATTTTTATAATTAAAGCAACAGTAAATATAGTTAATATTGCAATATTTTCTGTACAAAATACCTGTACATTTTCTTGACTACAGAACAGCAACAGAATCACCTGGTGCTTGTGAAACGACAAACCCACTTCCCTTAGCCTTGAAAAAGGTCATTGGCCTGCTATATCATCCCAGATCTTCGGATTATTGCACTTTCGCTCAACGTTTTTTTGCATTTACGAATATTATTAAATATTTATTAATTTAACTGTTGTTTTTTTCTTTTTATAGAATGATTATTGCGTTTTTTATATTCTCAGTCTTTGAGAGAGTGTTACAAATCATATGCAGGCACTTTGTTAAATAAAATTGATTCATGTACAGCATCTAGGCACTTGAACGTTACGACTCCAATGAAACATTGGTCACAATATGATGGAATCAAGTCGAAGATGAGTCTTTTTGCAATGGCGATCCACGTTAGCTTTCCTCAAAGATTGATAATCGCAGAACTTGCAAGAATAAGTTGGTGCATCTGGTTGATGAAGCAAAAGATGTCGTCGAAGATTGGAGGTTGTCGAGAATGTTTTATAACAGATCTCACAAATTAATGCACCCATCAGCCTAGAAACTTGGAGAAAACATAAAGTTAGGAAAATTGATTAATATTGTTCGATAATAATTACACTGGATTAAGATTTTTTTAATTGCTTACAGAGAAAAATAACAATTTATATAATTTACTATTAAATATTAGCATTAAAAAAACTATTAAAAAATTTGTACACTCTGCCCAAACCCTCCACAACCCAAGAGTGTACAAAAATATATTTTTTTCCTGTTTATAAATTACAAATAAGAATTCTATTGATTAATAATATATAAAAAACACAATTTTTATTAATGGAAATTTATTTCAATGATTAAAGGAAAGTTTATCAACTCTTATATAATCATTAAAACTGATGTAACAGAAAACATTATAATAAGGAGGCAAAATACCTCTCGAGGAACTTACAGTATATTTGATACAGCCAATCCTTCAAAAAACATCACTCTGCAACTTTTTACCTTTTTATTTTTTTTGTGTGTGATCAAGCTAAGTAAATGAAACTACGGCTGTAATTCCGAATAACAAATCGAATATTTATTTTATTTTGTGTTCTTTCCACGCAAAAATCACACCAACGATTTTGTTAAAAATGAATCAATCTCAAAGCAACTTCAAGAAAAAAAAAATCAATAAATTGAAGCTCTTTTTGGAAGATATGACAATTAGTTAATATACAATAACATTGAGCTTTGCTGTTAAGGGGGATGTCGAAGCGAAAAAACAACGAAATAACACAAAGAATTATTCTGATAATACCGCAACCAAGCAGCTACCAGACGATATTAAGGCGTTTTTTAATTAATTATTTATTAATTTTTTTTTTGATGTTTTATCTTCAATTCTAGAACTGTTCGCCCAAAATAATGGAGAAACAGTCTGTATAACAAAATACGTCAGAAAGTAGGCAAAATCATATTAAGATTTTTGTATATTTTCATGCGCTAATTTTTAGGCCTGTGGACTTGACGTTTATGCTGAAGAACGTTATATTTCCAAATAGAACGATATCCACATACATCACACATGTATTTGGGAGCGTTAGGTTGGTGAAGTAGATAATGACGTTTCAAATGGTACTGGTTGGAGTATGTCTTCAGACACACCATGCAGGAGTAAGTTTTAGCCATCTTCATTCCTAAAAAAAATTGGAAATCACAATTAATAAATAATAATAACTCGAAAGGTTAAGCTAACTAACTACTTATTCACAGTTCGAATTAAGTAAGAACCAATTGTTCACCATCTTACCAAGTTTCTATTATTATATGTCTTTTTCTCTTTGACTATCCTTTAATATAGGTTTGTCACCGACAACTTCAAGTTTTTTTTTTATTAATAATTTTCGATAAATAAGTGTAAATATGAATTTAACACGCGCAATAGTGTGATATTGGAGGAAACCAATATGTTATTCGAATTTCTTGTACAACATGTTCATGACGAATGAAGCATTTCAGAAGTGGTTTGTGTATGATGTGGATAAAACTTTTTCTTTTATTACTAAACGATTCAAGAGTAAGATAAACTGCAGATAAATGACGATAATTAGATTTTATGTGAAACTAATCTTACATCCTCTGTTGATACACAAAATTGTGTTGAGGTAGATACTTTTACTTTCTAAAATATCACAATTTACTTAATTATATAATTAATAAGCTAATAATAATGACAATTCAAGGAAAATGTTTACAAGAGAATAGGAATTTTAGTGTTTTTAATATAAACCACACAAAAAAACCCATTTGATAAATAACACGAAGAAAGTGTTTATTTTTTCTTTCTTCATTACAAGAAAAATTTTCACAACATCAAAAAAATTTTTGTTTTTTTATTTTTTATTTATTTTTTGTTTTTAGAGCTGATTACTCTGAGAAAAAACAACCAGATTTGTTTTATTCACGACACATTTGGCACTTTAATAAGACATTACGCAACAATAACCAGATAGATATTTTTTCCGTTGAACGGAGCACCAGATGCAGTCCCGAAACACCTCTATGAGATATCCATTTTACATAAGTCGCGCTTTATAGACTAATCCTACCCTTCTTTACGTCCTGTGGACTCTTCTGCGATGCTGAGTGACGGCATCTTTCCATATAGACTTGTAACCGCATATGTCACATACATACTTTGGAGCATTTGGTTCGTGTAGAAGATAATGACGCTTCAGATGCGAGGTCTTAGAAAAACTTCTCCAGCAGATATGGCAAGGAAGAGAACGAAGTGGCTTTATCCTACCTTAGAATGGGATATAAAGTGGATACGTGTTAGATACATGCTGTATAAGGTTTACGGATATATAAATATAATGGAAGAAATACAAAACCTGTTTGTTAACCTAATTTTTATATTTAAATGGTCTTCTTCTAGCGTATCAACTTCAATTAAGTTTGAAACTTAATATATGCTACATATATTAAGTTAAAATTTTAACAATTTCGGTACTTATTAACTATGTTAAAGTACCGAAAGGTGTTAAAATTAAAATATTTTGTAAGTCAATTCAAATAAAACAACTTTAAAGACGTTTATAAATTGTGACTTTGTCATCGTTTATTCATTTATACTAAATATAAAAGTACATTTCTCGAATACAATTTCAAAAAGCTAAATAATTAGATATATATTTCTTATAACTTACACTAATTATGCGTCTATTAAAGTAAACAAGCAATTTGATAAACTCTTAACAATTAGTGCCTTAACAATTATGAGTGAAAGACATTGAAAAGAAACCAAGTTCTCCCATATTTATATGCATATATATATAATTATATTTATGATATATTTAACAATTCTTATAAAAAGATTTCTCCATAATTTTACTCTATAATAAAAATAGCGTCTGAAGCGACCATATCCTTAACTTTATTAAATATCTAATCGTTAAGAATATAAAAAATTCGATATCTATGAAAGAAAAGGTAGTTCTAAACGTTAATTTTAATATTTAAATAAATCTAAAAATATTTACTAATTTATTTTATTATTTATATTATGTTAAAAGTAAGCAATCTCGTTGTTTATCACAGGAGAGTTATATGTAATACTGCGATGCCCAGTAAGCCCTCAGTCTTTTAGTGCATTTATGTCTTCGTATGTCATCCTTCCATATTGTTTGATATTCACACATTTTGCAACCGTACTTGGGTGCATTCGGTTGATGCAACAATTGATGTCGTTTCAGATGATACTGAGTCGAATAAGTCTTGTGGCAGATGGAACATTGAACACATCCAGATCTATTCATCCTGAAAACTTAAGAATGAGATAATAATGTCAGATTAACAATTATGCCATGAGTATTTTTCGCTAATTTTAACATTAATTGTTTTAATAAACTATATATATCTATCTATATAAAAAAAATATTTTAATCTTCCGAGGAAAGAAGTGGACACGTTTTACCAAACCCACCTCTACCCACGAATGTCCACTGTAATGATTACAAATTTGTAACACACAGACAAGTTTAAAATATAAAATATTTTTATTACTAATTTTTTTTTGTACCTGTCAATGCTTATCTTAACAATATTTACGAGTTCAAAAAAAATAATCTAACAAATTAACGAAACACTTCGTTAAAATTATCGAACGTAAACAAATATTATACAAGAATTTTTAAGTCAAAAAATAAATTTTTGGAGAAAATTAATATATATAATTGTATAAGTGTTTTGATCCTGTTCAGAGAGAAATTATTAACAAGAAATCCAAGAAGAATTAGATCCTTCACGGTTTATTGGGAAGCTGATTTTCCGAAATGTACTCTCATTCGATGCTGCACAAGAGCTTCTTTCCATATTGATTTGAATCCACAGATTTGGCATATAAACTTGGGAGGGTTTGGTTGATGAACTCGAAGATGACGTGTTAAATTGGTTGAACTGTAGAACGTTTTCAAACAAACGTGACACGTCCTTGATTTGCGAAGAGCTGCAATAGAATAAAGAGTATTGAAGTTGATTGATTAATGTGATTGTAATAATAAAATCAGTTTAAAAATCGACTTGTTTTTTTTTCTTTTTAAACCATGAAGCTGGAAAATAAAATTAAAAAAACCGGAAAATAAAAGTCAATAACGTTAACATTATGGCCGTATCTAAACTATAAAAATTGCTGTCAATCAATTAAGGTATACTTTGCGTTTTTATTGTAATATTAAATTTGACATACGTGTGCTAAATTAAAAAATTCAAAATTAAATTTAAAAAAAACCTGCTTAAAAATAACATTATTTTTAGATAAACATACTTATAATTATCTAAACTCACCTATGCTAGATGTTACTGCCTGAAATTATTGCTTAAGATAGGTGATATAATATTAATTACAATTAAAAAACATAAATTATTATTATTTTAATCATTTCAAAAAATGTATTTATTGGAAGAATTTAATCAGGAAAAGGAGTAATGTGTAGACTTTTCCAAACCCGCCACAACCCAAGTCTATACATTCTTTCAGATTATTGAGAGAAAATCGATCAAAATATCAAAACATATAAATTATATGAAGAATTTATTTCATACCTAAAAATAATTAATTAACAAATTCTTTTTTTTTCAAACAAGAACTTATACATATTAAGAAAACATCGAATAAACAAACGCCTTTCTATAAATATATTGCACGTATGGATTCGTTTTCATATTATGACAGATTGCTACTGTGGATTCTGTACTTGTGCTGCACGACAGCATCCTTCCAAATCGACGTGTAGCCGCAAACATCACATACATATCTAGGTGCATTTGGTTCGTGGAGCAAAAAATGCCGTTTCAGATGAAAAGTACGAGAGAAAGTCTTGTAACAGATATGGCATGTCTTGGTTTGTCGTGGTCTTCCTTTCCTCTTGAAATCTTGGGGAAGAAAGAACAAAAATAAGTCTTTGTACCGACAGAAAATTTTGATATGATACATTGCTGTTATGTAGGAATTGTTTGGTATTTTTTAGGGGGATCTTACGACGAAGTTAATGAGTGTATTTCTGCATACTGTTTGGAGATGTGAAGAATGCTTGATGGAAGAAAAATAAAAGGCTCATTTCAATAAAACAGTATCTCCATTGGACACACTTTATTCACCAAATAATAAACACCAATACAACAACATGTAACAGGAATGGAGGTTACGCGATACAATAACCCACAACAATTTCAAACTTTTAAGTAGATCTTACGACTAGCGATCGGCAAGGACATGCATTATGAAAATGAGAAAGACTATACGAAGTATCGGAAGCTTTCTTTTATGGAATGATTCAGTCATTGTTCAGTTCCGTGGACCATTCGTGTGTGTTTTAAAACGTTATATTTCCATATCGACCTATAACCACACGTCGTACATGTATACATCGGAGGATTAGGTTGGTGCAACTTCAAATGCCTTCTAAGAGTAGCCGTGCTGTAGAATGTCTTCAGGCAAATTTGGCACGTCCTCGTCGACTTTGGTCTGTACGCTTTCAAGAAAGAAAAATCAAATTAGTTTGGTGTATTCAGCAACAGCACCGATAAAGATGGAAAAAGTTATTGTGTTCCAATAATTGTCGTATAAGATTAGAAGAGAAAACACAAATTTATGATTCTGGAAAGATTTAAATTAACAAAAAAAATTCTATTCAATAAAACGTTATTTTAAAAAAAATTATTTAATAAAAAATTTTGTTTTATTTCGATCCTAAATCGTTATTATTTTCTTTATAAGTAATCATCACAATATTATAAATATTTATAATTTTATTTCTTTAACATTCCTTACAAAAGAACTCATATCTGACGTATTTAGAATAAGAAACAATTAGTTTTATTTTACAAATGGTTGAGTTTCCCTCAAAAAAGATCAGGGTTTTATATTCAAGTCCATATATAATTGTGAACAAGACGACAGTGTCTTTTCAAATTTCCTTTCTGAGCGGATTCATATGGACATAAGGTACACTTGAATTTAGGCACATCGGGTTGATGAAGTTTCATGTGGAACCTCAAATTGGATTTATTGGAAAAGACGTTGCCGCATACCCAACATGTCAAATTAATATTATCTCGAATACCTGGAGAAAGGAAATAGTAATATTTATGAAGACTTACTTATCCCATAATATCTTTAACTATTGAATTATTTTTTTTTATGTGAACCGAACACTTTCCCCATTCCCACCTCTACCCAGAAAGTGTCGGTTTTATACAGAATTTTTGGTTTTTTTATGTAAATCCAGAACTTACTTGATCCAAAAAATATTCGAAAATCATTAATAAAGTCTTCGTTAGATCTTTATTTAATACATGTCGATTTTAACATTCCACTTAATGTACAGCTAATACAAGCTTTAAGGAAACAGCACATTTTCATCAAATTTCCCGCATCAACTTTGTCTTTAGAACAGAGATAATACAATTCGACAGAGAAATTTTTCAAATATTATAATAAAAAACCATTAATATTATATTTTTTAACCATAATTACTAATTATAGTTACTATTAAAAATATTCGACAATTACTGTAATTAATTGGAGTGTTAATTGGAGTCTTCTAAAGAAAAAAAATAGAAAATAATCAATTCTGTGCGTTTAAAAATAATGATAATAACCAAAATTATTTATTTTTTAAAGGAATAACAATAATAAATCATAATACATTTGCTAAAATGACTGTAAATTAGATCCTGTATTAGTTTATATATGAGATCCGTCGAAATTTCACGAGTTCAAACTTTAAAATCAAGGCGTAGGGCCATGAATGAGTCTTCTATGTCTCACTAGATTTCCTTTTTGGACGGATTCGTAGGAGCAGAGATCACATTTGTACTTGTAAACGTCTGGTTGATGAATCCTCATATGTAGTTTGAGGCTGGAGTTAGTAGAATATGTCTTATGGCACAGATGACAAGTTGGATTGGCATTCAGAGACCTGTAATCTTTGGATAGAAAAAAAATATTAATATTTGAACCTAATTTAAGTCATGTCCGAAGGTGTTTGTGTATTGCAGTAGCTTGTTAAATAAATAAATTACTTAATTAATAAATCATTTTCTATTTTATCAATATGTATAAGTTTGCTTTCATCTGTTCGAATTGTTTGCAAATAAATAGCAAATATTTAGCTTTTAAAAGTCCGTAGCTATTTCATAGGAAACATTGAATGTTTTAACTTCAATAAAATAGCTTCAATAGTGACATTCTATTTATAACTTGTTATAAGCAGGATGCCACGAATACATCTTTTATAACAAGTTATACATGTAGTTTATATATTAAAAACATTTATATAAATCTATGCAAATATTAAAATTGGTTAAAAAAAATACTTGGAAATTCACTGTAAAAGAAGAAACGAGTCATTTGTATAAGACAAAGATATATTCTCAGCCTTTTTATATTTTAATATAAACCAGTTTAAAACGCGGTCGCTAGCATTTGAAGCGTTTTGAATATCAAAAAAGAAGATTTTTCAATAATTTTATTGTTCAAAATTATATACACGATATATTTGTTCAGGTGTTGACTCTGAAAGCTGAAAGGGCTTCGAAAACGTGGCACAAATAAGAAAAAAAAAACGCCCCTTTTTACATATCACTGTTTATTCTTATTAAATAATAAATTAAATCTAGACTTAAAAATCTTAAAATAATAATAATAATAATAATAATAATGAATTTCTTTCAAATAATATGGATAAATTCAGATAATTATGAGCCTCTATTAAAAACAACTATTAAATTAACAAATACATTTAAGAATAAATGAACAGAACAAATTCAGGATGGAATGCTTTTATCTAGGAACTCCAATAGGTATGTTAACGCAATCGTATGCGTTACATTTACTAAAAAATGTTATATTTTTCCTTTTTTTTGTAGTTAATACTACATTCATACAGTATATTTCAAAAATTTCAGAAAATATTTTATATTTCTTCCTGAACACATTTCTTCGCTTTGCGAAATATATAATAAGAACTTTAAAAAGTTTCCTTTCGTTTAAAAGATATAACTTCGAGTCGGCATACATCTTAAATAATTTTATTTATCTTTTTATTTTACTTTTTAAATGAATTTTTCCTGTGTCGTCTTATAAATTCCTTTGGTAGAGAGAGAAAGAGCTGGCTGTGTCAGCAACCTCGAAGATTATTTCTTGTACACTTTATGGACTAACTTCTTGTGTCTTACAACGGCATTTTTCCATACAGATATGTAATTGCAGAGATCGCAAGAGAATGTTGGTGCATTCGGTTGATGGACTCTAGTGTGGACTTTCAAGTTGGATATGGTGGAGAAGGTTTTGAAACAGGTGGGACACGTCCTGAGTGCGCTGGATCCTATACCTGAAACACGACGGATACCTATCAGCAAAAAAGCAAACACCAGTTACAATAGTAAAATAACCATCACAAACCGTTGGCCATACAATTTATAACGCATTCATCTTGTGAAAAATCACAGTTATTTTATTTTATATTATAAAAAATATATATATTATATAAATTACACTTTCATCCATCCCTCCACTGCCCAGAAAGTGTAAACGATTTGAAATAGTGTAATATTTGTAACCAATTTCAAAAATTATTTCCTTTATTCAACCACTTCCGTAACAAGTAACACTTTATCATGTTTTTCTGTACATAATACATGAAAATAACAAAGCTCGCACATTGCAAATGATGAAAAAAAATATATTTTTTTTCAATTCAAAAAAATACCATAAAAACCGTGAATACTTCTTAAATGTCGAATTAAGTTGGATTTCTTGAAGGTACTATAACCGCACACGTCACATGTCTGCTTTGGTGCATTAGGAATATGTAGATTCATGTGCTGACGCATTGTCGAGGTTCTGGTAAATGTCTTGAAACACATAGGACAGGTTTTCGATCTGAAACCTTTCAGAAATTTTGAATAAGGAAATTGATTTAATTTAATCTTTCATAAAAGGACTCTCAAAGTTAAAAAAAATTGTTATTTTTTAAAAATTTTGTGCAGTGTTTTCTACGTAAATAAATTAATGTTCAAAGAAATATTTTAAAAATAAATTTTAAAAAATATTTTAAAAGAAAATAATAAAATTAATATTAAAAATGTACGTCAAATAATAAAAAAGTATATTGAATAAATTATATCAATGCATTATAAGTTATAACATTTTTTTATTAATTTACATTGTATTTTATTAAAACTATTAACATTATATTAAATTATCTTTTTGCAAATCGAAAATAAAATTATCATTATTATTATTTAAAAATAAACAATTTTTCGTTTAAAACTCTTAATAACGTCTTCCTTTCCACGTATATATTAGTGCATTTAAAAGAAGTTACAAATGTTGTCATTGGTAATCCTTGGGATGATGACGATTTCGCCTGTGACGTAGAACGGCATTCTTCCAAACTGATTGATAACCACATATTCCACAACGATATTTAGTAGCATTTGGTTGGTGTAATTTCATGTGACGAGTCAAATTTCCAACGCAGCTAAATATTCTGTGGCAGAGAATGCAAGTTGGTGCGGCTGAAAGAAAAAGCACCCGATTCACATCGAATATCTTAAATAATTAACGAATTTTATTAATTATATTTTTAAATAATAAAATATCAAAATATGCTTTTGTAAAATGTTATCACGGTACTTACCTGTCGAAGATGTCTATAAGCATTTTGTATCTATATGATTTATGTTAATTTATTCGTAAGCGCCATTTTCTATGAAAGTTCGCATGTTTTTAACGTTTATTCCAACAATATTAGTTAGATAAGCTTAATCACATTTTAAATAAACACGTTTAAGCTTCGTAGTATTTTATTTTAAACTCTTACGTTCGATTTTTCCCTCCTTCTTTTAGCGATTTTTCCAAATTCGAGGAGTTTTTAAAGTGCGTAAACCATTATAAAATGTTTTTAATGTTAAATCTTTAAAATGTGTTTATCTTGTTATTTTAATGCAAAAAAGTGAATTTTCATTACATCAAAACACAAAGAAGTGTAGCAAAATCGCATTCACTCACTCAAATCGTTTACCAAAGAACAAAGTGCTTCTGTTTATTCATTACTCTTCCATCCCAAGTGATTATTACTTCGCATTTATTGTGAACAATTTATCCAGCTTGGCTGTCGATACAAACGTGCTTAATCATAAAATAATAATAATAAAATTGCTACAGCATTCTATCACAGTGCTTCAATTCAGTTCATTTTGTAATCTACACCAACGTTCAAGTTTTTTCTTTTGATATCCGGAAATATTTAATATAAATAAAAACACAATAAATTCTATTTTATAAAATATTAAAAATTGTGATTATAAAATTATTATTTTTTAAGGTAGTAAAATTTAAATGAAAGAGAAATCAGTCTTCGAACCAATGGACACATTCCTCAGGATTTATCCAAACGGGGTGTCGGAGGCATGCCATGGATTCTTCTCCTGTGTTGCTCGATGACGTGCTTCCAGATGCTTTCTGTACCACAAATATCGCATCTGTACCTCGGTGCATCAGGTCGGTGCAATAAGTAATGACGTCTTAGATCGGCCGCTCTGGTGAAGGTTCTGGAACACAGTTGACAAGTTCTGGTCAATTTCTCTCTGTTCCTCCTAATCCTATAAATATCTTGGAGAAAAATCAAATATTTATTTTTGTTTCATTTCTATTCTTACATTCGCAGATTTCCACACAATATAACAGGATATATTAATTCTAAAGATATATTTTAAATTTCATACACTCGAATTATTTATTGCTTTTGTTTTTTATTTAAAAAAAGGATTAAAATGCAATAATATGTTATGCATATAACATGCCACATCCTGATAAATATTTTCTTCTGTTCTATAATTAATGTAAATTGTTAAAACAATCAGCAACAATAAATTTTCTTAAATATTTTTATAATTAATAACAACTTTCATTTTTATTTTTATTCGTTTGATTTATCAAACCAAAACAATGCAACACATACAAAGAGTTGGTTTTTTTTATAGATAATAACCTATAATTACAGATATTATTCTACATTAAATACATAATTTCAATATAACAATCACTTCTGAGGCGAGGTCTTGTTGATTTTTTTTTTATTTAGGAAGTCAATGATTTTGACAACTTGAAAATTCAACTTTTCCAGTTGCAACTCGAAGATAAACAGGAATATAATCTAATCAATTATATCTAATAATTCTATTATAACTCTAAAATTCGATGATAGATGAATAAAAACAACAGTAAATTATTTTACAAGATGGATAAAATGTGAGATGATTAAAAAAACAAGTTCGCGTTAATTACATTGAATAGAATTTTGTGAGCCATCTTCCTCCACATTTTGGATTTTTGGATATTCGTCTGATTTCGAGCACAGTTTTAGGCAATCGCGACGAGTTGTCAACTGAAAAAAAGGCGAAGTCAATCCGCTTCCAACTGTCGCACTTTGTGTACGGCCCTTTGATGTCTCATGACGTCGCCTTTCCACAGAGACACGTAACCACAGAGATCACAAGAGAAACGGGGTGCGTTTGGCTGATGGATGCGGGAATGTGCCCTTAAATAGAAACGTGAAGAGAAGGTCTTCAGACAGACATGGCAAGTCTTCGCGTCTCTGGTCCTGAAGCCTGTCGGAGAAAAGACCAATAATTAGAGCAACAATTTTTTTTCCAACGAAGATCCCATTAGTAATTGCTCGAGAGAGAAAGAGAGAGTGTGTGGTGTGTGTATTCTGATCATCTCTACTGACTTATCACATGCAACAACAACCTCACTTTCATCGTTAGAAAATCGGATATCAACGAACGTGGTACACTTTTCCCAAACCCACCTCCATCTAGTGTACATCTAGACGGCTAAATCGATTGCAAACATTACATTCGTTCCACTTAATGCTTACACAATTAAATATATATATATATATATTTATTAAACAAACTTTACAATTCACGTAGTTTAGATACAAATTGTCAGTGCTTCATTTACCCGTCTATCAAAATTAACACACACATATATATAATAATAATAATAAGTGAGAAGAAGAAAAAAAATTCGCATTTAAACTGATAAAATAATTATAAATAATCGAATTAATGGAAGTGTAACTTATATTTCTGCTGGAATTACTCACGATCTGAAAATTAAACTTATTAATGATTTTATAAGTTGAAATCATTATTTATATTTTGACTTACAGAACTAACTTGAACTTAATTTAACAGAATTCCCACCTAAATCGAGATCACATTTAAAAGAATAGTTGTTTAAATGATTCTTTTAAGTTTTTGTTTCACTGTGTGAACCATTCTTCGATGTCGCAAAACGTCTCCTTTACGTATGGACTCGTAATCACAGATATCACAGCAAAAGGTCGGAGCATCCGGTTGATGGATTTTTGAATGGTTCTTTAAATTCGATCGCGTAGAGAATGTCTTGAAACATATATTACAGGTGCGAGACGTTTCGTTATACTTAAATGACGAATTACCTGAAAGGACAAAAGAATTGTTAATCATCCTTCAATCTCTTTCTCAATTAATTAAAAAAAATCACAACGTTAAAACCCGAACTGGATAGAGATATTTTGGCTCACTTTACATAAATACCCGCTCATCTTACCTGAGTTATTATAGATGAAACACATCGCTTGTTGTCCCTAAACTCCACATTAAAGACACATAGACAATAATATGTAACCTAATTAGATTCGAATGTAATAAATTCAGGCTAATTTCAATAATATAACTTACTTTTTATTAGATTAAAAATACTTTAAACACGAAACGTACAAAAAAAAAAAAAAAAAAAAAAAAAACATCCGGCAAACAACTCTGATTCGACATATAACTCTAACTATATATATTTATATATATATTTATTTATTTATTTATATATTTGTGCGATTCTTAGCCTCAACGAAAAGTCTGTAGTTCCGAATAAAATTTTAATAGAAACGTAGTGAACTAATTGTTCACTTAAATATCATTAACGTGTGTTTTGTGGTTTACCAATCTACTGCATGTTAGGGCAACGCATCCTAGAAACGTGAAGTTTGTGTACTACCCGTTTGTGTTTCACGACATCACTCTTCCATAAAGTGTTGTAATTGCACAGTTCACAATAAAACTTGGGAGCATCCGGTTGATGAAGTCTCAAATGGCACTGCAGATAGGAACGAGTAGTAAATGTCTTCATGCAGACCATACAGGTGGCTCCTGCATCTGTAATGAAACAACATACTATTCATGGAAAAATAAAATTAGCATAAAACAGAAAAAAAAGAGATTAAATTTCGTTAAAAGCCCCACAATTCTATACAGAAAAGTATCTCAAATATACCTATGTAATAAACCCGTAAACCTTATATTCGCGAGAGGAAAGGCACGAACCTTGTGCACAGTCCTCAAGTGTTTCACCACATCCCCTTTCCACAGTGATCTATAATTGCAATGGTCGCAATAAAATCTGGGTGCATCGGGTTGATGAATCCTAGCGTGAAGCTTCAGGTTGGAACGGGTGGAAAATAATTTGTGGCAGAAAGGACACGTCCTGGCTTTCAGTTCGTCCGACACTGTTTAGAAAAATAAGAAGAAAAAGAGAGAGGAATATATTAATAAATAGAAATAACCAGAAACATCAGTTAATTACGCTAGTGCCTAAGTTTTACCTACCTTATGATACCACTTGGAACGGCTCAATTAAATGGATTAAATTCGCGAACGTATTAAATGTTCTTAATTAATTAATTAAATATTATGAAAACTTTTTGATTTTTTAAAACTTTTTAAAAATTTTTAAAATCTAACCAACCGAATTTACATATTGATATAAGCATACTTTCTAGCAATCAATTGGAGAGTTAAGTAAATATCTACAGATAAATTACGAAGTAACATAAGCAATTAAACATCAACAACAATTGAATAAAGCTTGGCACACATTATGGGAAGTACACGTCACTTCCGGGAAGGATTCAGTTGAAGGCCTGCTTCAGTCGTTCCATGAACCGATCGAATGTGTTTCGTCACATTTTCCTTCCACAGAGACGAATAGCCGCACTTGTGACAATAATATCTTGTTGCATTGGGTTGATGAAGCCGGAAGTGACTTCGAAGATTGGATCGAGAGGTGTACGACTTGAGACAGAGGTTGCAGGTGTAAGCCCTAGTACCTGAGGACAGAGAAGACGATTTCACTATTTCGCTGCAGCTTGATTTTAATTAGAATTTTGCGAGGATATGTGCTTAAAGGATCTTCTGAAAAATTAAAATCTATATTGGAAACATGATTAAACTGATTACGTATCAAAATAAAACGTGTCACCAATCTTTTCACATATCCTTTTTGAAAATTTTAATTGTTTTGCCTAGAAATATCTAAAATATACTTCTCGGGACACAATTTATTTTGATTGAAGTGGAAATTATAAATTATCATAAAATTATTACAAAAATTATTTTGCTTTGTTTATGGATTGGTGTAAGTACACTTTCCCAAACCCACCTCTACCCAGAAAGTGCACTTTTTTCTGCTGTTTCTGTGATATATTTTAGTGTTTTATAACTTACAAATAAAATTGAAACACGATTTATTCAAATTATATACGAAATTAGCAAATTTAAGACAATTTTTATACAAAAAACGTCGGCGAGGTGTCTGCCTTTTACATGATTCTGTGCACGTTCTTCACGTGTCTTCGTACATCCGACTTCCATATCGAAGCATAACCACAGAGCTGACAGTTGAAACGAGGAGCGTCTGGTTTGTGGATCCGGGTGTGTTGAATCAAATTGGATCTCGTAGTAAAGGTTTTTTGACAAACGGTGCACGTTCGCAAATCCAAACTCCTGCAATCTTGGAGAAAAGTCACCATTAGAGGTACGACCCTAATTGCTCTATTAATTTTAAAAAAACTTGTAATATTATTAAAAATTTAATTTAATTAAAAAACAAATAAACTAAATTAACAATTTTTTAATTAAATTAAATTTAAAAAGAAACTAAATGAAATCTTTTTTAAATACAAAAAACTTCGATTGAATCGAACGCATAAATATCTTTATTCTTATTATTTTTTCTTTTTTTCCTTAATACAATTGATAATCAACATAATTTTGAGCAAGATCTCCGGATACGACCCTTCACCTTTTCTACAGTTTTGTATAGATTAGAAGAACGGGATACTAAAAAAAAACCCATATTAGGCTATGGAGGGACGGACGAGCAGCAACCAAAACGTCATTTATCAGTCCTTTTATCTTCTGTTCCTATGTACGTGTCGTCTATGTTGAACGACTGCATCCTTCCTGATTGATTCGTATCCACAAACATCGCATATATATTTGGGTGCATCGGGTTCGTGAATACTCGCGTGACGACGTAAATGAGTGCTTCGTGCGAACGACTTATGACATATGAAACATATCCATCTTCTCATTCTCCATTCTGTAATTAAAAAAGCAAAGATATTGATACAAAAATCATACGAATATCTGTTCAAATATTATCTAAAAAATAACAAAATCTATACACATATACATACGTGGCTATATATATTTTATGTTAGTGTAGGTTGGTGAAAAGAATACAAGAAAATGCATTAAGTAAAATTCTTTAAATTTTATTTTATTATCTCGAATACATACTCCTCTTCGTATTCCATACATAAAACAAGAAACGAGAATTAAATGACTTCTCCGTGCAATTCGAATTTGTGTTTAACGTAACAATTCTTCCAAATTGTTTGAAAGTCACAAATATTACAAACGAACTTCGGTGGATTTTTTTGGTGGATGATAAAATGACGACGTAAACTTGTGTTCCTGGTAAATGTCCTCAAACATATGTGACACGTTCTGGGTTTCATAGGTCGACCACGGAATTTAGGACCTTTATTAAAGAGAGATTTTCGTTTATTAATCTGTTACAAACACAACTATCTTCAGTTTTCTTACTTAAAAGATTCTTTTCTTTAAAAAAATGAACAATTTCCTATACTTATTTACAGTAAAATAAGTATTTTTAAGTTAAATTCTTATAAAATATATTACTAACGTAATTTTTTAACTTAAGATTCCAATAATTATAGACTAGAGAGGGGGGATTTAATAACAAGTTTAATTTTTTGATAGATTGTCAATAGATTGACGACAAATTTTATAATACATTTGTTTTTGCTGTAGTAATGAAGAATTTTCAAAAAGAATATTTTATTTTTTATCCTTTACTTCATTTGATGCACTTGTCTTCTATGTAAAATTACATTATCTCTCCATATTGTTTTATAGTCGCAAACGTCACAGTGATAGAGAGGAGCGTCCGGTCTGTGTAGTGTTTGATGACGTTTTAAACTATACAGACTACAAAAACTCTTTGAGCAGATGGAGCAAGGATAATTCTTTTTCTCGGAATCGTCATCTAAATAAATATATTTCAAATATTAACTTTGCATATTTACAATTTTCCAGATTAATTTTCTGATAAATAATTGCTTCTTTTAAAGCCTTACCTTTACTGTTTGAAGAATTACATTTAGTAGCGTGTTGTCTGTGATGTCGTTTTAGAAGAGATATTTTAGTAAAAGATCTTTGGCAAACATAACAAACCCACGGTCCCTGTTCAGATTCTGTAAAGAAAAAACCGCGATAGTTTGATTATTCAAAATTTCTACGTATTATTTTTTAATTTTACTTACAATTTAAAGTTTAAAACGTTAAATTAACGATGCAGAAAGCTTAGATGTCGAGTCATACCTAAGAGAAAATAATGGCGACAACTGTTAAGCCATCACAAATGCACACATTTAAATTAATTTCGTGTTAAATTCCATTGTAACAATTCTGATTTTTCGTCGTTTCTCGAATATTTTGAGTTGTATTTCGTAAAAGAAACATCATAACCATAATTTTAAATAATGTTTTATTATATTCCAATGTTGTAATCCGTGTTGTTTATTTTGTGCATAAATAGTAAGTGCCATCCATCAGACCGTGGACGTTTCGTCGATGTCTATCGAGATTTTCCTTCCACACGCTGACATACGAACAGACTTCGCAGGAGTATCGAATAGCATTTGGCTCGTGTATTCGAGAATGTCGTCGTAATTGTCGTATGGTGAGGAATCCTTTGGAACATACGGGACATACAATATCACCTGTTGGAAAAAATATCGGCTGGTAAAAATATGGTCCATTCCAGACGAGTCGTTGCTGTTCTAAATCAATTAAAAGTATTAGACATAAATACAAGTGATCCGAAATAAAATGGATTTCTTTCCGCATGATTGCTCCTTAAATCCACGAGATGACAAGACATAGAAAATATATTTTTATTAGAATTTGAATTACATCAAATGTTTTTGAAAAATAATCACAATCGACCGATGAGACATCAATAATCAGACAAAACTCGTTGTTTTTTTTTTTTACTATATAAATGTACAGAGAGTCGTTATGATAAAATAGAAAATTGCGACAAATGATCCTGTTTAAGCACAGAGACGTATATATATAATTAATAAAAATTCGTCTAATTTCGATAGTAAGCGATTATTTAATGTTATAGTTTTTAAATTACAGGTTAAATTTGATATATCTATAGAAAGTTGAGGTGTTAAATAGGCATCTTTAATTGCTCCTTCGAAAATTAACGTTTTGTTAGCTAAAAAGAAAGAATTAATTAAGCAATCATAAAGCTAGAAAAGACATTTAATCCTCAATCCTCTTAGACTCAATTTTGTCCGCGAAACAATAAGATTAAACGATTCTTTAGTGTTACTGTCAGTACTTAAAAAAAGAACGGATAAAATGATTCTTAAATGGATCAAAAATGCTAAGGAGATTAATAATTTTCTTCTTTTCTCAGATGGGCGAAGGCTGAAAATTGGTGTATGTAATTAATACGAAAGGAACGTAACTTTGTAAGGTGTGAAAGATCATCAACAACGGGATAGAAATTGAAACAATTTTTATTGCTAAAGTCTACATCTGTCTTCGATGTACAGAACGGTGCACATTGAGTGGAATTTTAAGTTATTGCCGGATTTAAATTAAAAAAGAAGAACCAACGATTGGTGGAAGATTTACGTTTGCAATCCGTGGACGTTTCGTCGATGTTTATGCAGATTTTCCTTCCAAACGCTGTAATAAGCGCAGACTTCGCAGGTATATCGAATGGCATTGGGCTGATGTATTCGTGAATGGCGACGCAATTGACGAATCGTGAAGAATCGCTTGAAACATACCGAACATATTATATCACCTGTCGGAAGAAATAGCGCAAATAAAAATGCAGATATAACTTCTGCCATAATTTAATAAATTACAAGTTTTTAAACTTATTATTAACAATTTTTTTTTCTCTCGTTCGTTTCTTCCCGACGGAGTTTAAACGGTTCTGAACCATTCGCTAACGTGTCCACGTCGTGAGAACGTTACTAACGAATAAATTAATAAGGGGGTTTATCTCGTGACGTAACATATACATTGATCCCTATTGGTCGGTCGTGTTCACGTGTTCTGCCGGATTTTGATAGTGTACGATTCGGACGTGTTTCAGCCAATTGTCCTTCCACAGAGACGAATAACCGCATACTGGACACACGTAACGAGGAGCATCCGGTTGGTGTAGCTTGAAATGACGTCTTAGATCCGACCTCCTGGTAAACACACGTCGACAGATCGGACAGGTTCTCGAAAGCAGTCGAAGGTCTTCTGCAAAGAAAGAACCGTAGTTACTCGTTATATATAACTATTGCTCCTTTCGTATAAAGTGTAGAGTCTACAACACTCTTCCGCCATTTTAAAACCGCAAAAGATAAGAGCCAAAAAATAAAAGAGGCATTAAAATTCCCAACAATATTATATTTAATATTTTGATCTTACATCATTCTCAATTATATATATAATATATATATATATATATAATACAATATTTTTTAATAATTTTTAATTTAAAATTTATATATATATATTGATCTAAATTATCACATGTCTTTTTAAAAAAATTGATCACCAAATGTGTTCCCAAACACCCTCAGTCCTTAGGATTTCATATTAAAGATTCGTCAGACACCAGATAAGTTGTCCAATCGTTGGAACCGATTTCGAAAGCGTGGAACAAACGAATGTGCTTGATAATGTTGTCCTTCCAAATTGATTTCCTGCCACAAAGTACGCACCGATGCAAAGGAGAATCCGGACGATGCACGAGAAGGTGACGTTTCAACAAACTGTGGTTCCCAAAGGTTTTTTGACAAATACCGCAAGTCCTGGGTTTACGAATCTTGTTACCTGTAACCAAAATACTTTCTTTATTCTTTATTAAGTTTCTCGTGAGAATTCCTTAAAGAAAAAAACCTTAAATTAAATCATGGATTATCGGAAGGTATCCGAAATAAAAGATCATTTTTACAAAGTATATACAATATTATAACATGTTCTAGAATTCTCAACAGTTCAAACGTTATTTTCGATAAAATTTTGCTACAATTAACGATTTTTTTTTATGTTAGTGTAATATTGAATGGAGTAGAACTGTGAGACGGTGATCCTTTATTACTGCAATAACTTGGAATCCTGAAGAATCCTGAAAAACTGTTAAAATAATCCGACATAGATATATTTTTTCGTAACATATAACGTTACGAGATAGGAGGTAGATTTTTTTTTACCGATGAGAAATCAAAAGGACCTACCCTCGTTAGCGGCAAGATAATAATTAAACCTGTTTGTGGACGAGCCGTCGATGTCGGATCACAGCATCTTTCCAAACAGACGCGTATCCACAGATATCACAAGAATACTTGGGTGCATCTGGTTTGTGACTCAAACTGTGACGTTTGAGGGTTGTCGAGGTGCAGAATGACTTCTGGCAGAGAGTACAAAAGTGGACCTTGGTAACTTGGAAGGAAGATAAACAGTGTTAAATACGGATTTATAAATATTTTACTTTAAATAATTTTTTTTATAATTTTAATGAACAATTTACATATAAGCAGCTGGAGAAATCAGAAATTGTTAGTAAACGTTTCAGGAAGATTCCCTATAAAATGTGCCAAGTTTTCATAAAATGCAATATTAATTTCTGATTAAAATTAACGTTAAAAATATAAATAACAACATCGAAGATTAAAATTTATTAAATTAGATTTAAATAAATTTAAAAAAAAACTAACGACTCAAAATCAACCTTTGGAATATTTTTTCTTAAATATCGAACTTAAAAATTACGATTAACCAGTGCATCAATGAAAAGATCTAAACAAAGATTCACAAGGCCTAAATATGGAGCATAAACTAGTAACAATGAATTTACTCTTTCTTTCCAACCCTCCACCCAACAGAAAGAGTAAATTTTAAGCATTTACAAACGACTTTTGACAATAAATAACATTTATTATCTTAATAATTAAATCTGACAAACAGAACACGATACGAACAAACTACATAACATTACACGAGGTGGTAGAAAGGAGGAACGTCCACTTTTTTGTAATGCATTCATCGAGCCGCGTGTACCCAGGGCCTTTTCTTGTGTTGAATCAGATTGTCCTTTCGGTTCGATTGGTATCCACAAATGTCACACACGTACTTGGGTGCATTTGGTTGGTGCAATAGCAGATGACGACACAGATTAGTCGAAGTGGAGAAGGTTTTATTACAGAAGGGACACGTCTTGGAATCGAGGAACCCTTCGAAGATAAAAATAGTTTTGATTTTGTTAAGTTTGATACAATATAAAATTGTATAATTATTCATTTAAATATCTATAAAATCACTAACCGTATTGAAATAATCGGTAGAGATTTAATGAGTTCTTTCAACCAAAACTCAGAAAATATTAATAAAACTGCAATTATTGTTAAAAATAGATTAAAAATTAAAGCTTACTCTTTAACTCGAAGCTTAATAAACCGAGTTTCCGCTTAAAATTAAGCATCTCTCTTTCTCTCTCTCGAATACAGTAAAATAAGGTACGAAAGTGTACACGAATTAAAATTAAACGCACAATAATGAAAATATTATCAATCGAGGAACGCAACTGGTGCATTTATGTAACTGTAACACGAAATTTATAACGCCAAATTCGAGGAAAGCGCTAATTTAATCCAACGGTCAAAACCGACAAAACAAAACTTTTTATTAATAGGGAAATTTGTTTAATAAAACGATCAATTTTTAGTAAAATAATATATGCGATACGGATAAAACTTTCTCAATTCAACTTTTATTTAATAAAATAACTTTAAAAATTCGGAAAGCAACAATCGATCACAAGTTGGTAGTTCAACAAGGAGCCGAGCGAAGTGACGGTTACGTCACGTGATGAACTTGTCGTTTGTGACGTAAGACGGCGTCCTTCCTGTCCGAGATGTAGTAACAGAAAGGACAACTATAACGAGGAGCGTTCTGTAGATGGGTCCTGGAATGTCTCCATAGGGATGCTCCGCTGGAAAATCTCTTCGGACAAAGAGGACAAAGTTTCGTTTGTTTTTCTGCGGAAACAAATGACACAAAGTTCAACCTTTTATAAAAATTTACATATAGAACGGTCACTAATTAAACTTTGTTTACATTAATTGACTCAAATGGAAGTTTCCGATTAGTCTTTAAAATTGCTCTAAACCTAAAACCGAATATTGTGGCCGCCGGATGATATTTTAGATAATAATTTTAACGTATATTAATTAATACTTATAACAAACGTAAAACAATTAATTTAAAATCCAAGGATTCGATGTCAAATAGTTTGCTGAGAAGTTATTTAAGTCCAAGTTTAATTTTCTGCTTAAAATGAAATAAATTTAAGAAAATTAGCGCGAAAACATACACAAAAATGTTATACGTCGTCACTTAATTTCAAAGAATAAAAATCAATGTACATTTTCCCAAACCCACCACGACCCAAACTGTACATTGATTTCGAACTGTCTGTACTCCAATTAAAATAATTTAATTAGAAAAATGATTTTATTCATTGTCAGCGTACAAACGTGAGCAATATCTACAAACGGCGTAACTTGTGTCGTACGCGTTGATGACGATTAACAGAATCCTTTCGTTCCGAACTGTAACTACAATAGTTGCACTTGTATTTAGGTGCATCGGGTCGATGAATGCGTGTGTGTCGCCAAAAATTGGTAGACGAAGAAAATGTCTTGGAACAAAGATGACAAGTCCAAGTCTTGATCCTGAAATCTTTAAAAGAAAAGTTAAAATCAGATCAACAAAACAAAAAGAATTACCAACAGCAAATGCACGAGTTTCCTCGTTCGACGACGAAACAAAAATCGCATTTAAATAAAAACTATAAACAACTATTGGATTTTTTATATTCAATTTATTTAAATCTTACATATCTTTTTTCTTATTAAATAAAAAGTTTTGGAAGTATGAAAAATTCAAGATGCTTAATAGCAGACATTTACTTAAAATCGACACTAAAAATAAATTAAATCACAAATAAAACGAGATAATTTACAGGATTTTTATAAAAAAGAAATTTTCTTGGAGTGAATTTAAACGGGATCCAAGCAACCGTGTTTGGTTCTTTTGTGCTTGACGACATTGCCTTTCCACAACGACTGATAACCGCATAAAGTACAGGAAAACTTTGGATAATTCGGTTGGTGAAGCCTGAGATGTCGTCGTAAACTTGCGATATCGTAGAAAGTACGTAAACATTTGGGACATACGGGTCCATTCGAACATCTGGAATCTTGGAAAGAGAACGAAATTATTAAATTTCAAATAAAATAAAAGTTTGTGCAATTATTCCCCAACCCAGTTTTCAAAAATATCACGATAAAAATCACTTTTTTGAACTTTTTTTTTTTTTTTTTTTTTAATAGTTAAACTTCACTAGATCGTCTCTTCTCAACGCATAAATAAATTGCACGTGGTTATTTTCCCGCCTTCCTGGTGTGGCCGAGATAAAATTTTCGAACTTGAGAGCCTACAAACTTAAAAGAAAACACATCAATTGCATCACGCTACGTTAAATCATAACTCGAACAATATATTTTACGAGTTGTTTCTACGAGTCACAATTCCGTGAACGATTCGCCTATGTTTTCGAACGTTATGTTTCCAGATGGAGTCGTACCTGCAGAGATCACAGCGATAACGTGGAGCGTTCGGTTGATGAAGTTTGGAGTGCCTTAAGTATGTGCTTCTGTTACAGAACACCTTGCAGCAGTCGGGACATGTACGAGATAGTTCGATGGCTGGGAAGATATAAAAACGCATTCAGTCGCATGCAAATCCCTTCGCGCTACTTCCTATCTAACTTAAAGTTAAACTCGTGTATTTACAAACCATTTATATAACGCGAAATTACAATATAATTTACAACCTTTCCCCTAGAAAAATACAAACGGATCCACTAAACAAGAACCGAAATGGATGCCTCCGAGAAGAATCCATGGAAATTTCTCGCCATCTTTTCGTATCCAAAATCAATTTTTCAACAATAAAATGAGTAATATTTATTACTTATAAGTAAATTTATCACCAAAATAAATTAATATTGCACAGTAATGATGGATTGCAGTCTCTCTCTCTCACACAATATAAATATTTAAATGTAAATAAATTTATCAGAATTTTGATAAAAGAGCTTATGTGGTCTATAAACGAGATTGTAAAATCATTTTCTACATAAATTGTATCTTCTTTGTTCTTGATATATTCAACGCATAGAGGAATAGTACAACGAATGCACCATTCGTTGATGTTTGGTTAAGTTTTGCTTCCATAACGACGTATAATTGCATAAATGGCAATAATACTTTGGAGCATTGGGTTGATGTATTCGCACGTGCCTTCTGCATGTTCCCGCGTCGTAAAATACCTTCAGACAGATGGGACATGTTCGATTCTCTACTTTTATACCTGAAATAAACAGAAACTTTAGTTTAAGTATAAAAATACTAAATAGCACTATTCTATAAAGTTATCGTAACGTACAACTATATTATACTGAAACACTTAAAAATTGCATTCTTTCGATTGTTACTATATATCATCAGCATTGCATATTACTACAAAAGCAATAATTTGTAAAAAAAAGGACCTTATATCGTTAAATATTAGCTCTTTAATTATAATATCAAGAGCCAGAATATCTCGAAATAATTGCTTTTATTTGTCAGACAAAAATGTTTTCGATTAATTTCTATTTTATTAAATTTTAAAAATTAAAAACAAATTGTAGTATAGAGAAGTTAATTAAAATTTTGAGAGTATTTAGCACATATTTTTGATGAAAATTGTTTAAATTTGTAAGTAACATGCCTTAATACATTTCCTAGCTACAGTGAGAAGTAAGCTACAGGAATAAGTATTGTTTAGTACAGTATATTCTCTGACAGAAAATACTCATCAATTAAGGAAATTTTCGAATTTGCCAATTATGAAGATAATACTTTACATAAAATAAAATTTAGGCTTTTAATTGTAGAAATAAAATTAATGACTTATTAGTTGATATAAGCTAATAATAATTAAAATAGGACAAAAAATAATAAACAGTTGAACGGTTGCTTAACTAACTTGAATTCGTTATGGTGAAAATCAATTTAGTATTAAAAATACTAACGAGAATAATAGAATTTATTTTTAAACTTAGTTTATTAGAGCAAAATGTATTATTTGACTATTTTTTTTTTTTTAAATAATTTCTTTCAAACTATTTATAATAATTATGAAGAACTTTTATCAATATTATGGATAAAAAATAATGAAATGTTGCTTCATAAATTACAATCAATTAATAAATATTATGCAACAATTCTATGACATCTTATAGTATTGAGAGTAATGTAGTATAAACACCTTAATACTACCCTTACTGTCAATACTAAATAGCTCTTAATATTATAATACGTTATAATATTTATAACTATATAATTAATAAACTTAAAGCTTTATATTATATAATAGTGTACGCTCGAATACACAAAAACTTAAACATTTATAAATAAGTCGAATAGCAAAAATATTGTCACAAAGCTACAGCAATTTTCACGTCTATAATAATTTAAAACTCTAATTCTTTATCATTAATATCTAACTTGTTTATTGCTAATTATAGATCTAACATATAATAAACAATGATTACATAATTAAAGTATCGAGTAAGAGACTTCATTCAATCCTAGACAAATATTTGAACTTACACCTCTTTCCTAAGGAGGTTCTTTCCATTCTTGTTCTATCTCATCCCTGTATAATGTAGTTTAATGTAGTCGATTTTGATCGACAGTGAATCAACTGGATCTAATTATATACAGTTCGATTCTTCGTCAATGCTTCGCTGCTACAGAAACATCCCAAAGATAATAAACGAAGGAGAAGTTTAACTCTACGTAAATCTTCTTTAAACCAGATTTTTATTGGCTTATACTCTTCTTACCGAGTGCAGTCACATCAGGCCAATAATTTAAACATTCTTACATTTATTAAAAGAATAAAATTAAAAAATAAAAGATAAATTTACCAATCATAATACATTCTAAACAAACAAGAATGGAAATAGAAATGAAAATAAATCAGAAATTTAAATAATTTCAATATCGGAATATATAATATTTTTTAAATTATAATTCGTAAAAATAAGGTAAAGTAAACTTAAAATAATTATACTTAAACATAATCGATAGATTTCAACGGAATTTTAATGCAATTTCTTCATTTAAATAATGTTTATAAGCAATAATTCCGTATTCTTAAAGATAAAAATCAGAAAGAAAATAGAAACTTAAAAAACAAATTATAATTTTCTTTTTGTAGGAATTAAAACAAGAAACAACTTCATTTTATTTATTTATTTATTTACGTAAATCAACACTTGTTTTTTGGTTTTTTTCCGAATATTCGACTCCTTTTCACAAAAATCACACAACGAAACAACAATAAATATTTTGCTTCAATAAAAGGAATCGATTATATATATATATATATATATATATATATATATATATATATATATCATTTGTTTTTAACTTTAACATTTATAACCTTTAAAATATTTATTATCGAACTTGAGATAAATGCAGAAAATACAATTCTTCCCAGTCGGGTGTTACAAAAATGTATTTGAGCAAGGATCACATCATCATATGCTTTATCTTCATGTGCTTGACTAAATTACTCCTCCAAAGAGATTGATAACCGCAGCTGGGGCAAATGTGCATCCTGGGATTTTCCTCGTGAATTCTCGTGTGACGTCGAAGATTGGCGGCATCGAAGAAAGTCCTGAGGCATATGGCACAGGTATGTGAACTCCGGGGCCTAGAATCTTAGAAGAAAAGACCGTCACTATAAGTAAATCTTGTTGATGAATGAGTAGTTAATTAGCTATTTTCTATTCTGTAATTTTATATATTCTATGTTTTTATTCTATCCTATCTTACGATGAGTTCGAATGTCCATCGGTTTTGTGTATTAATAGTCTATGTTTTCGAACATTATGTTTCCAGATCGACTCGTAGTAACACAGGTCGCAATAATAACGAGGAGCATTGGGTTGATGAAGCTTGGAGTGCTTTCTGTATGTGCTTCTATCGTAGAATTCCTTGAAGCAGATGGGACATGTGCTGTTTGAGTATCTAGACGCTGGGAATATATAAAAACCAATTGAATCGAAGCCGTTGATTTCCTTTCCAAACTATTAAAATACGTACAGTTGTATGCTTTACAGCCAATTATGGCGTAGACATAATTCAAAATAAATGCCCCCTACACTAATCAATTACTGTTATATATACAATTTTCCATGGTTAATTTTATTAACAATATTTAAAAATTTGCTTTTAAAATACTTACACTGGTTACAAATATCTTATTATAATATTCTCAACAGCTATACTTAATTATTATTCATTTAAAAAGCATCCATTTTTATATATTTTTATAAATATAGAATTTAAAAAATGATTATATATTCTAGATTTGTTTAAGACAAAGTTTTCGTAGCTGAAAGAAAAAGTTAAATATTCAATAAGAACAGAATAAAGTAGTGAAGTAAAACTATTTTTAAGCAAAAAATTCCCTTATTTTTATATTACTTGAGCGGCTTTCTGTTCTTTTTTTTATGAAGTAAAACTTTCGTACAAACTAAAAACTAAATTACATTTTTGCTTTTGCCAATTCTTAAGGTTTAGCTTCATTTTATCGAGTAAAAGCTAGTGAATTATTGATATAATTTAAAAGAAGCTAAATTATTTTAGGAAGAGCACGAATTTACTAAAATTAAAAGTAAGTAAAATACGCTTAGACACTGAAAATATTTCTTGATATAAACCAAAGACAGTCTGAAAACAGTTTATTAAACTTTTTTATTGTGGGAACTAAGCTGGCTATTTACAATATATTAAAATATTAGCAAACGAAAGAACCTTTACAAGTACATAGAACTCTATTGCACACATCATTATGATATTTGTAGTTGAAATCCTTGCTTCTTAACCATGGATAGTTTTCGAGTCACAAGTTCTAACGATAAAAAACCGTGTAATATTTATCTAATTTCTGCTTCGATTTTATGCACGATTCGTCGATGTTTGGTTAGATTTTGTTTCCACAACGACGTGTAATTGCATAATTGACAATAATACTTTGGAGCATTGGGTTGATGAACTCGCACGTGCTGCCTACAAGTCCATGCATCGTAGAAGACTTTCAAGCATATTGGACATGTTCGATTTCGAATCTTCAGACCTAAGAGGAGATAAAGACTTTTCAATTTTATTTAATTTGATAAATATCAAACCTTTTAACAAATTAATTATTTATAGATCATAAATTGATCTCATAATCAGTAATATATGCTTTTTTAAACCGATGAATATATAAATTAAGAAAAAAGCATTAAAAATAAAATAAGAAAAAACATTAAGCCTACATTTACACTTCTGGTTCAGGATGTTCGCTCGATTTTAATACTTGATGGCATGGACAGAAATTTAAATATTAAATTGAGTTAAAGCAGCTTCTTATGTCGATCGTTTTCTTTATTTTTTCGACAAATTCGATGGAGAAGTTTGATTTAAACAGCAGAGATATACCAAAAACGAATCATTATGTAAAAACACTTTATTGTACACTATCCAATCCCACCACGACCCAGTGTACAAAGGTACAAGCTAAACAAACAATGGTCGACCACTCAAATTTAAGATTTTCATTGCTTATTCACCAATAATTAATTTAATTTTGAAACTGAAACTTCTATACTCGTCATTGTATTAGACCAAACCTTTATAGTATTGATTTGTTAAGAATTGTTTAATCAATATTTTTAGAAACAACGCTCTAAAAATATTTTAAAATGTTGTAAAAATATAAATATTAATTACTCTTTCCAAATTTATTCTAATTCAGATCCAAGATACTTTATTATGAACAATGTTTGTCAATAAAACAAACAAAATATAAAAGAAAGAAACACTTCAAAGCAGCACAAACGTTACAGACACATAATACACACGCGTTGTATGCAAAAGCTTAAACAATAATATATCATTTTTTTCCATATTACTTTAAAAAATTATCATTAAAAACGCCCTGAAAATTTAATTAGAACAAAAAGAACAGCATAAATAAGTAATGAACACTGAAAAATGATACGCTAATTATGATATGATCAATGAAAAAACTAAAGTATTAATGTACAAATTTGCTTTCAAATTAATATATATAAACATATATACATACAATACATGACATTATTATTGCTATGGTTTATTCCTAATGAGGGAATATAAAATATACTTACTACTACCATCTACATAAACATATCTAAAACTATGATATACCATTTGAACTAGGCATGAGTAAAATAAGATCATTAACAAACCAAACATTTTTTGAAATTTTCTCGTATTTCATCATAAAAAAAACAGATAATTTATAGTCGAAATTAAATTAATTGATATATATATATATATATATATATATTTATAAAATTAATGTTAAACTATACTAAATAATTCATGTTTTCGTGAAAATGTTGAATTATATGACAAATTTCATTATCGGTTGTGGGCCATGAGAAATTTATATGACTTAAATATTACTTCGGAAAGCGAATTAATATTTAAGTCAAAAATAATAACATTACTTAAAATTAAATAAATATCAGTACTTATAGTCTATATGATAAAATCTTGTTTTTATATTGCATTATTATTACAAAACATGAAATTTATTCATTTTGCTTTTGGCTATTCAATTATATGTAGCATAAAGAAATAAAATATCCTATTTTCTTCCTTTTTTTTTTTATAGAATCTGATTACTCAGAATACAAAATCACAAATACGGTTGCACTTTTTCCGAGAATTCGTTACCGGTTTATAAAAACACTTGATCTCTCCCATATTCAATATCAGCATTTCCGAAATACGGAAGTACCCAACAGTACAAAAAAAGAAATATTAAAAACATAAAATATGTAAAAAAAAAAAAAATATTAAGTTAAAATCCACATTTCAGCTTTATTTAGCTCTCTCGTTTTATTTTGTCGGCTGTATTTAAAAAAGGAGGAGTTTAATGGGGATTTATGGCACGAATATTGAAATTCCAAAATTGGAATTTCAATCAAATTTGTTGTACTGAATATTAAAATAACTTTATAATTAAAAATTCTATCCTATTTTAGGTGGTTTTTCACGTTTAATTGTTTCGTGCACCAATTGCCTATGCTTTAGAACGTTTCGCTTCCAGATCGATTCGTAGAAACACAGGTCACAACGATAGCGAGGAGCATTGGGTTGATGCAGTTTGGAATGCCTTCTGTATGTACTTCTGTCGTAGAATTCCTTCTGACAAACGGGGCAAGTGCTCTTTGACGGTTTCGAACCTATAAACAACATAAAAACAACATTAAATATATAATAATTGTTTTAATTTTCGTCTTTTTTTATAAATACAATGGACCAATAACTTATAACAATTATATTTAGGAAGCTTTATTCTTGTTTATAAACCATTTTGATTGGATATAACAGTATTCGAAGGTTTTCGTCATTAATTTTCTGAGGTTATGCATTGCAATAATTTATGCAGAAAGAAAAATACCTACTTTATTATTGTAAAAATTTTTTTTTCTGTAGAATGACCACTTTATCATTAAAAATATTATTTTAATTTTCGAAATTAACACCCAGATTAGAGTGGAATTAACACTTGACTTTCCCTATTCACGAAGCGTGTATATAGATGATATCCTTAAACATAACAACGTTATATGGCGTCAAATCACTACATTGTTAATAAAATTTGTTAAGGATTATTTTTAAAGGCAACAGGTTTAAAAATAATTCTTAATTATCATTGAAAGCACCGTAATCGCGCGGCGATTAGTGTCTTTCAATGACGTTTGAAAGTAATCGTTAATACACGGATGATTCAGTTATTTATTACCTGTCAAGTGGAACAGTCAATGTCCTAATACCTTATCAGATTTCATCGGTTATCTAGAAAAGCACATTTAGCAAATATGTTTACAAATCATAAAAATATAATATATTTCGTAAACGGTTTTCCAATTGTGTAATTGTTTCCATAGAAAAGTACAGACAAACTCTCTCGGTTTTGCTAGAAAACAGATTGTAACGTAAATATTTTTATTGGTATATATAAGAAAGGTCTTGACTACGTATTTTCTTGTTTAAATTTATGAATAATAATACTTAAATATTATTCTTTTCTCTAAGTCATCTTAAAAGTAATATTCAAAAGCTATGTTTCAACATTAATATTGAAGATTTAAATTAAAATCAGTCTTTTTAGTGTATCAAATAGATAGAACTTGGTTAGGTTAGGATATTTACCTATCGGATTAATACATTTATATAGAGCATACTGAATTATTTCCTGTAGAATACAAGGTATTTAAGCATAACTTTTACGCACTTTGTTAATTTTACATTACACAGGTATGCACCACTTAACGACTAAGGTCCCATAACATTATAATGGAATTAATGAATTCGTAGCCACCTATACCTTTTCTATGTTTAGATACATAGATACTTATCATTGTGTTACATACAGCCTATTTGAGTGGTAGACATGATACAATAAGCTTATAGGTTTGTCTGCCATGTTGGCTTAAAGACGCATTCCGTCATAAAGCGGCGCATACCTGTATTTTATAAAGAGAAATATGATTTTTAAATATTAAAAACGTTGTTTAAAAAGTGATTTATCCGAAAGCTTTGATATTATTTGCAAATGTTCCTGAGTAATGTCGATTACACACAACTGTTTTAACCGAACCCACATTCAATTTATAAAAAATGATTCCTTTTATTCTACTCTATTAAATGAAACAATTTATTGTACTGTTAATGTTGCATAAACTTACATTAACTTATCTCGGTCATAAATCAAAAATGTAACAGTAAAATTATGTAATTGAATTCAACTTAAAATAAATATACCTTTCAAGCCACGTCTTTAAAAAGAAAAATTAATTTTTCGAATTACATTTCTGATATCTTTATTCAGTTTTATTTAATTAGAATTATTTTAAAATATGTTAGATACATAAGAATAAAGTAAAGCATTAATTCTTCTTAACGTAATATAATAAGTTAATTTTATTAGGCCAAGCCTAATGCTTTTTTTTTTAAATACTTTTTAGGTTTAGATAAAGTTAAAATTTAAAGAATAATATAAATATTATATATAAACACAATAATATTTATTAAAATATATATTATAAGCTCTGTATTGCACTAAGCGAAGAATTATTGAGCCAGAGTACACTTTTCCAAACCCTCCACACCCAAAGTGTGCTCTATTAAAATGCCATAACACTTAAAAACAGATCTTCCTCGTTAATTTTATATAATTTAAACAATTGTGTACAACAAAGAACAATTTCTTTTTCTATAAATAGAAACGAGTAGTTTGTCTCTTATTTTTTTAAGTCGTGTATTCTTCTTTTATGCTGTACAACGGAATCTTTCCAGATGGAATTGTATCCACAAATGTCGCACATATATTTCGGAGCGTTGGGCTGATGGATCCTGGCGTGTCTTCGAAGAGTAGGCACGTCGTAGAATGTTCGTAAACAAATAGGGCACGTCCTGGATTTCGAACCTACGAGAGAGATATAAACGTCTCGCTAATTCTATTTATTCAATTAATATAGGAATATATTGATAATTAATCTGATAAACATAAGTATGAATTTTATAGGACATTTTTAAATTGACAATATACTATGGGTCAATAAGTTTTTTGGGTTTCTATATGCAATAAGGAATCAGTGATACAGAGTTCGGAATGATGATGCTTCATATATTTTTTAAGGAATTAAGTTAATTCCACTAAAAAATTAATTTTAAGCAGTCAAAATTTTGCTTTTAAATTATATAAATAAATTTATTTAAAAAAATAACAGTATCAAGCATTAAATTATGCGTGGATATGTTAAAAATTCGATGAAATTTCCGCTTAATATTCCGGATAATGTACAATTCCAATAGGACCCACCATCTAAAGCAAAAAATAAAGAATCGTAAGAAAATAATATAAAAAAAGTTTTTAAAGCTTAATTAAATGCCTTTAATTATCTTTTTTACGGATAATTTAAGGGTTTTCTTTACAAAACGGAGTTTAAAATTTTTAACTTTGGAATGAGTTTTTAGTTTTGGAATCGCAATTAAAATGTCAGGTGTTATTGAAATCTATAATATAATGGGACTCACCACTTCAGAATTGTCTTTACAAGTGGTCAATAACTCTGCAAAGAATAATAAAGTCCTAAATTCGTATTCCGTAATTACAATGTCGATACGTCGGAATGGAAGGGATGTCGCAAGCGTTGATGACGAACCATATTATCTTTGCGATTGCATGTGTAGCCACATATAAAACACGAAAATCTCGGAGGATTGGGCTGATGGGTCTTCGAATGCCTCCAGAAAGTAGTAGCGCAGTTGAAACTTTTGAAACATATCGGACACGTCCTAGACATGGAAGGCCTACACACTTGAAAGAAAAGATACGTCATCGTTAGAGACCAATTCGATATCGTTAACCCGTAAAATATTGTAAAAACTAAAATAATTTACTAATTATAATTAAATATATTTGCATAGGAAACTCACACAAGTCTTCTATCGTGTCGTAACTCGACTTCGCCGAATCCAAAATTTTTATTCTCAGAAGAACTTATGCAAATTCAACATGACCTAGAGACTTATTAATAACTACAACTAAAATCATATAAAATAAAATAAAAATTAATTAAACTACACGTTTGTTACAAAATGTTTTCAATTAAAATACTAATGTTTTAATTAACGAAGCTCATTTAATTGTACACTCTTACCATTCCCTCCTCTACCCAAAGTGTACAAGAGATTGTTGATAAATAAATCAATTTTATTCGTTTAAATAAATCATATTCAAAGCGCTAAGAATAATTTTAATGAACTTCTCTTTTTTTTTCTTATTCTGTATACAAAAAACCTGATAAAAATCTAACACATTTTCAAGAAGTGTCGACGATTGTCTTTGGTTCTAATTCAGTTATTTTAAAAACTGACGCAATTATTTAGAATGAAATAGAGAGAATACCGAAACTATTTTACATTTATATAAGGATAAATATATTTTACACGGTAATTACTACGATATATTTTTCTTAATATTTACAATCGGATCGTCGTCATTCGATTTTTAATTGTAGTATTAGCTGCAGCTGTCATTAAAATGTCCGTTTATTTTTTCCCAACTTAACAAATTAATGAATTTTCTTAGAAATATATATTCCAGAATATCAACGCAGGAACTTTTTAACGAGTTTAATAATAAATCTCGGTCACCGTCGAAGATTTCAAATACTGTATATATATATATTTATTTATTTATATTGTTTTTGGTTTCTAGAAAACAACAAATTATCAACAGACAACACGGATCATCATCATCATCATCATCATCATCATCATCATCACGTCTTACGAAACTTTTTGTTGTGAGTCTTAAAATGGGCTTTATAGTTATCCCGTCTGTTATAACTACGGCCGCATATATCACAAGTATATTTCTGATGTTCGTTTTGATGTTTAAGAAGGTGCCGATTCAAGTTTTGACGATAACAAGTTGTCTGGCCACATACAAAACAGCTGTAGAGTTTTATACGTTTCGTTTTTGTTTTTTCTTGCATTGGTTCTAATCGATCGGTGGCTGTAAAAATGGAAAATCGCCATTTTAAAATGTTTAAAATATTTTAAATTCTATAAAATTTTTAAATATTTTACTTAAAAACATTATTTCGTACAATCGAATTGAGTTATATCAATGCAATCAATGTATTAAATTAGCATTAAAAAATTAAAATTAATCGATGGAAGAGGAATTATTTTCCTGAAATTCAATTATATATTTTAAAAAAAAAGTAAAAATAAAAGATTTCCAGAGAAATATATTTCTGAAAATATCTTTTAAATTTTTTGACAACAGACATCGGATTACGTACATCGTCAATTCAATACGTCTTCATATGAGTCCTGAAATGAGCCACGTAGTTATCTTTCCTGTTGTAACTTCGTCCGCATAGATCACAGATATAAAACTGTCGAGATGACTCGTGTTTCACTTGCAAATGACGCTTCAAATTACCTCGATAATGCATTCTCTGGCCACATATTGGACAGCTGTACACTTTGTCTTTCAATTCTTCTTTACCCGTATGCCGTAATCTGCCTGTTAAGAAACAAATATTTCGTAATTGCTCACGATTTTCGTTTACGATTCTAGTAAAAACGTAGCCTACCTGCATACAAAAAGCATGCTTTTTCGCGACATAACATTTTTTTTTTTTTTTTTTTTTTCCATTCGGACTACTTTCTCCCAAAATATCTACACTTACCTGTCAGACTGTAGATATGATTCGATCAGAACTGATATGGAACTCTAATGCCGAATCTAAACTTCATCATTACGATTTTGATCGTACTCAATAGTTATGTAAATATATTAATATACATAAACACCGTAAAAATTTGTATAAAGTATAATCAACTATTTACGTGTAAAACAGTCACACAAATTAAGTCGTGTTGATCACAAACACTTAAGAATACGTTAAATTCGATAAAAATCTATGAAAATAATGTCACAGATAGATTATTACTTTTAGAAATTCTTAAGAAAACGCCATAAAAACTTAAGAAAAAAAATGGTACTTAATAGTTTAAGAAAGACGTACGAAGGTATAAATATGCAAATTACAAGTCAGTATGCAGGAATTTTTGCATAGGTTATGCATAAGTATACTTCTTACATCATGCCGTTCATTCAAATAAGACTATTAGTAATTTGTGCATAGCTATAAATCCAAATTAATAATAGTCTTAAAACAGACAATACTTTTTCAAAACAATTTGTAGCTTTATGCTTGAAGTAATTTTCATCATTTTAATAATTAAGAAAAATATTTAGAAGAATAAATTTATGGAACCATTAACGTTTTACTGAAAAATCTAATTATTGTTATATTGAAGAGTGTACTACATGGGCCAAATTGTATTTCCAATGTACTCTAATTATTATTAATATTTAAATTACTAATTGATTATTGATGGAAACGAGAATTTACTACAAGTCAAAAGCTTTCCGATAAAAATAAACATACGAAATTCTATCAACAGTTTAAAACAGTGCGAGTTAATATATTAAAATCTACATTTCGTGTACTAATTTCAAATAGCGCATCTTTAGTTATTATATACACATAAACGAAAATGTTAAGAACAGTTTTTTTATCATTTTAATTGATTAGAGGTGAATTTGTATCGCAATTCAAAATAATTTGTTGTAGTTCATAATTCTTATGTATGGAATTTGATGTAATTGGCTTTTAAGGATGTATTTTTAAAAAATAAACAGATAACGAACTTATAATAAAATGAGAATAATTGAGAGTCGTTGTTCGAATGAAGCAAAAATTCCCGAACAGATGGCGCCACATAGAAAGAAATTGAGTTTTGTACCTTCATCGATCAACTTCACTCGTTTGTTCATTTGGTTACGAGATGCGAGCGAAAGAAACGTCTTGTCATCTACACAAAACTTTATCAAATTACATATAAAAAATGAACATGACATTTATTTTTCTTTCTTTTTTATTTACTGAAACCATATAAACCTGTACGAGTTGCAATAATTTATTAAATATATGTGTATGTAGTATATATTCAACATTTTTGCAAAAAAATAATATATTTATTCTTTAAAGTTAATTATATTTAATTCTTTTTTTAATATATAACAATAATTAAACTAAGAATAGAATCCCCATAAAACTTACTTCTTACAAATGTTATGGACGAACATTTTTTTCTTTTATTAATGAAAAACAATTTATGTTGAGTTTCTTTAAAATACATAAAATAATTTTCCCATTGCCAAAACCGGCGCGTCATTTCTTAAAGATCACCTGCCACGTCACTGAAAAGTACCCACGCGTATAACTTTCCCTTTTAATATATACATATATTTATATTCCTTTACACGATTCATAGAACGTGGTTTTAATAATTACCTATTAAAATTTGTAACAAATATAGTAATTTCTCTTTTGATAACCTTTCGGTTGCAGGTTCTGTAAGAAAATTCGCACCGATTCTTCCATTTGTTACAAATGAGTTAGAAAGAAGGAAAAAAAAAAAAATCAAAACATATCATTGCTGTTTCCATTTTTCAGATCTGGAACGTCCAAATTTCATCTTGACCCCGTGAATACCCACCATGTGAGCTCTGAGATTATCGAACCAAGTGAAATGACGTGAACACATGTGACACTGATACTTTCTAAAGTTCGGGTTATGAATGGACTGATGACGTTTCAAAGAGAAGGCGGTGGTGAACTCCTTGTAACAGATTCCGCACCAATACAGCTTCCCTCCACTTTCGGCATTTCGATATCTTTCTCCTAGGAATGTGGAAGATTTATTGAACTCAATTAATGTACACTGTAGTATAAGGTGCTTATCGACTAAAGAGCAACACGTTACGTACTACGTAAAGCACTCACTATGACATAAAACTAATAAAAAATTTTTCCGAAACAAATATACAACTTATATATACAACATAATTAATTGACATAATTTAATTAACAAATTAGATTTTAACAAAAAAGGAAAATAAAAATATATAAGCCTATATCAGTATAGATCAATTCCTGAGCCGATAACAATGTGTTTTAACTTCTATATAATCAGTTTTTTATATTCATGTGAGTATTGCTATGACGAAGAAGCGTGTGTTTCCTTTTGAATATTTTCTCACAGATGTTGCATTTGTATCTCTTGGCACTTTTGTGCTCGTAGTATCGATGAACTCTGAGGGAAGGAGCCGAACGAAAGCTTTTTCCGCAGTCATCGCACAGGAAGGCTTTCTTGACGTACGAGACGAAAGGTACGACGAAAGGTCGGCCTGCTGGATGGCAGAATTAGTTTTATTTATATTATAATTACAATAAATATTTTAATTTATTAACATTATCATAAATTACAAAGTTTTAAACATTTCATTGTATAAATGCTGATTAATTTAAAAATAAAAATTGTGCCTGTTATCGATATTTTCGTTAGTAGAGGATTATAAGAAACAAACGGAGATATAATATTTTCCTTTCATCTTTCAAACTTCTGGAAAACTTTATTAAAATACAGATTAAATTTTTAAGTATATAAAATTATATTTTAAGGCTAAATAATTATCTTATAGTTAAACTATTGACTTAATTTATGTGTAAAAAAATTATTTTATATCAGTTTCGTTGCATTATAAAAGAAATCTGTTAGTAAGTTAATAAGTTAGAACGCAATTTGCTTCGTGTTTTATCCGCTTAGAGTTAGAAATTCAAATTTAGATATATTAGTAAAGAGCATTTACCAGGTTCCTATAAGTAATAAATTACAATCTCTTCCGTCATACCTACTCCTAAGTAACAGAGTTTAATGTTTTAGTCAATGTAAATTGCAGGTAATAATGCGCTATCATAAATTTCAATAATTAATGTGAAACAGTTATTAATCGAGACAGAAACGCAATATTTTTAGACAGAAAACTAAGCGTGGAAAATTTATATTTAAATGATAATTATACCATTAAAATAATAATCATATTTTTAATAAAGTAAATGATCTTATAAGGTAATGTCTCCTGCTATATGTCTCATCTTGATAAATGTAGAATATAAATTACCTTTTTACGACCTGATTTATTTAATTCTAAGGTAATAAAATATATTATTATTTTCTGTTTTTTTTCTTGTCTTAATAATAAACTTATAATATCTAAAGCAAATTTATAAAATAATGACCAAAGAATATTTTCAGGAAAACAGAACAACGTCTTTAATTTCTCTTAATAAAATCATTTACAAACCATGATCAGTTTTCTTATATATTTCCAGTGAAAACTGTTTCCATTTTGGCCTCGTGAACATAAAAAACGTGGTTCTTGAAATCAAAATTTCTCTTAAATACTTTCGGACAGTACGGGCATTGCAACCTCTTGACGTTTGTATGCTGGTAATGCTTGTGACTTCGTAGGCAAGAAGCACTGACATAATTCTTCAGACATATTGTACAACGGAACGGTTTGGCTTTAGATCGCTCCAATCCTGAATAAAAACGAAAAGAAAAGGAAAAGAAATCCTTTTATTTCATTCGTCCATTGAATATTTTTTAATTGTTTTTTCTTTAATAACTACCGAACTCACCGCGAAAATTTTTTAACTTAACGTTTCGGAATCAGGCGGAAGTTGGTCTTTTCTTAATCCGTGAATATGGTAATGACAGCTGCGATTATGCTTACGTTTGAAGACCTTCCCGCAAACCATACATGGGTACTTCTTTCGACACTTGTGTTCGTAATAACGGTGTACTCTTAAAGATGGCATGGAGATGAATGTTTTGCCGCAATCGTCGCAGTAGTAGGGTTTAGGTGGCAATCCAATCATACACGGCTGACTTGAAACACCTGGTATGGGGGTAGGAATACCCTTTATTAGTATCACGTCCGAAATCAATTATAGACGCGATTGCATGATAAATAATATACTAATTTACGGACCTTTTTCTTATCATTATTCGAGATGAATCCATCGGAGTTGCCTTTTTATTATTATTTTTTTAAATTTAAAAATTCTCATTTTGTTTGAAGGATAACTAGACGGATATCTCGACGGAAACTTTAGTTCCATCGAAACGAGAGAATGACTTACTTATAGTTAAAGAACGCATTAATTCGTTAACACTACCTAAATTTAAATAAGAAACGTCACGCACGCCGAACGACTAGTGTTTGTTGCACTCTATCCCACCATCCTTCCCGCTAGAGTACAACGCGATTAAATATATTTTTAAATATACATATATTGATTTGTAATTTTATGTAATATGTTTGCGTAAAATCGGAACGTCATAAAGGAACGAAGCAAAATAGTGATTATCATTCTTTATTGATGTTTAAGCAAGCACTACGAATTGATACAAAGACATGATGATCGTGTATATGTATGTATATAATATGTATGGCTTATATATTTATTCCACCACAAACAAAGACATACGCAGAGATATATGATCAGAGAGATTAGATATGAGACACAAAACACACATTACTAAAACACACACGTACATCTACTGTCGACACTACATTACATAAGCTACGGCTACTAAAGAAATAAAAATAACCTTTTGACTACACACAATCAGCTACAATTGGTCGACTATGGCTTCGGTGGAGCCTTATCTAAAACACGATTTCTAATCTAAGGTTATTACCACAAAACACGTCAGGACGTTCTTCTGCTAGAAAAATAAACGTTGCAAATCCTACTACATTTATCACGTGATGATTAAACCCGGGTCGAGGGAGACTTATCCTCCTAAATGCTGATGCTAATTGGAGGGTGCGGGAAGTGGTTGTTCTTCGAAGCGCCGCCGGTCACTTTTGAAGTGCCATTGGACGCTCCAAGCAGGACGCCACTTTCTGCTGGGTGTTTGACACCTAAAAAACATTTAAAGGCGGAAGACACCGCTTGCAAAAAACAGCAGAGTCCAGGCGCCAAATTTTTTGGACTGACAACTGTCTTCCGACGAGATTGAATAGTTGAAATTGATCACTAAAACTGAGTGACAAAAGACCTGAGCGTTTGACATTAAATGCATTTGTATCGTGTACATTTATACGGGGAACGATTTACTGCATAGTTCAGTAGGCTTCTTTTGTTTACCGTTACCCCTTTATGTACACATAAAGTGTGCGTACGTTTATGTACGGTGGGTGGACTGCGGCCGAAAGGGTCCCTCGGTGATGAGAAGTGCTGTTGAAGTGTCTAACAACGGATCGATCGAGTCTGCATCATTAATTAAGTTCTTAAATAACAGCGCCAACATCACGCGGTGGTAAAAATTCGAACTAACCGAACGGAAGAAGAAATTCTCCCCTCCTCCAATCGATTCGTTCGCGGATAATTTTTATATATTTAATTATTTTTTATTTGTTCATATTTATATCAATTTTTACTTTTATTTTATAAATTTTATTTTACGCGTTTTATTTGTATTACGATTTTCCCGTTTTGTTAAGTGTGACCTTTAATGACCCTTTCAGACTCGTCCCGTGTGCGGTGTTCAGAGGTTAAGGGCTTGTAGCGCTGTCTCCCAGGACCACGGATTCATCATCTTTTGAACTCAGCAATGGCAACAATAACAACAACAACAAGAGAAAGGCTTAAGTTATCGCATTTTGGGCACTTCGTAGGTCTTCCGTCCGCTCGTTGTCTTTCTTCATCGTAAAAGGTGATTTTTAGTTCTTATCCATCGATCACACGGATCGCACAGCAAGAAATCGTGAACCGCTATAAACAGTGCAGAGAATACAAAAAGAAGCACAGACGACACTACAAACAACACAGTGATTAGACTGCATATTGACTGATTGCCTCCCTCTCTCACCCTGCAACTTGCATATCATTGATGTAGAATTCAGAACTGGACTAAGGGTTCTGCTTTACAGGGTTAGAGAGAGAGTAGGGCGATACAGTAAGGGATGGTTATTCCAAATTGGATCTGTCCACAGGTTTCCAAGCTCCTCCCGCTGCTCGGATCATCAGAACCGAGGAATTGGTGGTGGTCGGGGTGGCAGCATTTTCACGAGCCGGCAACTGAACGGCACCGGCAGATGGGTCGATATGAGTGGCAGAAGGCATCGTGGAGCACTGCCGCGGGCTCCTACTGGATGGAATCTGATGAATCTTCCGTTTGTGGGCATAGACGTTATTCCGCCAGAGAAAAGACTTGTTGCATATATCGCAGCGGTACTTCTTCCTGTGCGACGTGTGCATCATTAAATGGCCGTCGAAGTTACTCTTGTTGGAGAAGGTCTTGTTGCAGTAATGACAGATCAGGTCTTGCGGTCGGAGCCGGATGCCCAGGACGGGTGGACGGCCCCTCCGTTTGGCCAGGCCGTACCCTGTAGGGAGAAGGAAGGTGGTGAGAGAGACAGGGGACAAAACGCGATTTTATGAATCTTAGGAATAAAATTAGTGGTCACCTCACATATTTTCTAAACACTACTTAAAAATCTATTTACACGACAGTTTATTTGTTACGGAAATATGCGAATAAAAGGGAATAGATCCGATTTAATCATAATAATTAATACTTAATAATCAAAGAAACGGGGTATATCGGATCGTTTCCCTCGATTCCGTAATAGATAAACTATTTTCCCAGCACACCTGTCTAACTGGTTGGCTCCATCAAGTTGACTGGTTCCTGATCCTCGCTGTCAGAACCACGCAAGTCGTCAAAGGACAGAACTGTCTCCACCAAAGTGTGAGGGCTGACGTCTTCACCGGTGGTGGTTTCCACACTTCCTGTACCACTTAGCATACCAATGGCAGATATAGTCAGACTGCCGTCGCCACTTCCGGTCCCGCTACTTCCACTTCCTCCTCCTCCTCCTCCACTATGGAAATGATGTTGGTGCATCATAAAATCGTTGGTGCTAGCGAATGTTTTCTTGCAAAGTTTGCAAACGCGAGACCCGGGCTTACGTCCACGTTTGCGTTGCATCGAAGGGTCTGAAATCAAAGAAATTTTTTACTTAATTAATTCATCAACAGTATAAATCTGTTATCATTTATAGAATATTTTATGCGTTTTGCAAATATGCATAAACAAACAAGGAAAGTTTCAATCCTTTAAAATATTTGATAGGACACAGCTTCTCGGCAAATTAAAACAAGATCGATTTACAGATATATTCATTCAATTTTACGCAATGCATCTATGTAAATAATTCAATTTATAAATTTTTTTAAAACATTCTTGCTGCGCAATTGACAACTTTTCAATACACTTAAGATTCAAATGTTCAGATTTATAACGAATAGGCTCAAATTTATCTAATTTATAAATTAGTATTTATAGATATTAAAATATGAGTATCAAGTTTTTATTATCCACATACAAAATTGATTTTAAAGCTGATTAAATGGTGTAATAGTGTACTAATCGTTAATACTGATCAATTATTACAAATGTGGATAATTAGCCTATATATTTTCATTTAAGTTATATTTTTTGAAGTGCTGGTTCTTTTCAACAATTTTAATTTTATCTATTTTCAATTGTTAATTTAATGAAACAAATAAGCTAGAGTACGACTGTTATCCATTCTAATGTAAAAATCGGTGTATTTTATCACTCCATTACACTGATTTATTTTTAAAGCAGCCCTGCTTTTAAGTTTAAAAAGTGCCTTCTTTATCACTTGCCAAAAGTAACGCTTAAACGAAGCAAAAAGAAAAATTATAGAAAATCTTACGGCTAAGCAGGTGTTTACATCATTTAAACCGGATTTTCACTACCCGTGTGGGCTGCTCGACCGTCTCTTCTGTCGGTTACCATAGAAACGACCCACCAACTCGCCAGTGAAACTGGACAAGGAGGCGCAAAAGGCGACCTTATCTTAAATCGATACAACACTAAGATCGTGTAAAAACAGTCCAATAATACATAATAAGTAGAGAGTTCGAAGGAAGTAATTGTATCTTAGCAGACAGAACTCGTGTTTTTTGTACATGAAAATAAAATATTATTTTACGCCGTCGTTCATTTGTTGATAATCGGACAAATTAGAATGGATGAAACAATAAAATACGGTCACTGATGACGTACGAGCCAAAAATGAGCAGCGTACAATAACGTAAACATGTACAGTACATGCAATATGTTGTTGTTTAATTCTGGCCAAATATTTGCCATCAGTAAACAATTAGATGTAACAATACCTTGTCATAATTTACATATTTATTGTAATTTTAGAGAACTGACAAAATCGGTAAAATTGTCTTTCCTTTTTAAGGAAGAGACCTTGATTCATTTATATAATTACAATAGAGTAGGACCTAAACTGACTCGACTTATTGCGGACTGAGAAGTCGACGAGTCCGTAAAGACTCCTGTGTAAGTAAAGTGATAGTAACGAGATGGTAAGATTTGACCCGCATTTTAACACAATATATTCATCCGCTGGAACATTTTGCCAATCGTAGCGGAATTCCGCTAAATTAATGAATTTGTTTAACGTACAGCGGCATAGCGATGATTCTAGTCTAAATAGAGAAATTTTCGTAGAGTATTATTATATGTGCAAATTCACATACCTATTAACTTTTACAGAAAAACCTAATACTTCTATTTGTAGTTAAATTTTAATTTAAAAAATTGTGTATATATATATATATATATAATTAATATTAATAAATTAATTAATATTAATTATAATACAGTAGAGCGTCGATAAGTGGAACCAATTGGGGACTGGGGTCCTTCCAGTTAATGATTTGTTCCAGTTTCCGACTTTGTACGAAAAAATACATTAACCTGTCCGATGTTCAAATTTTTCTCCGTTGCGTATCGCTTCGTGTTGAATTTTCGTCGATTTTAAGCCTAACGAAAATTTTTATAATAATCATCGAGGCTATCGTATCGTTAAAAATTATTTCTGCATTTTGTACAAACAAAATAAATATATTAAAGAATATAAAAAACATGAAAATTATACTTTAGAAGTAAATTTAGTATCAAAAACATTCGATTCAGCACGACACAGTCCGACTGAAAATCGTTCCACTTTCCGGCCATTCCACTTATCGACGCTCTACTGTATTAATAATTAATTATTATAATATTATAAATATATTATTATAATATATTTAATTAATATATTAATATATATTAATTTTAAAAAATGTGTGTATATATATATTGGCTAGTCAGTTGCTACTTTCGTGTTAGTGATATTCGTGGCGTTTTTCAGTGGCGGCTTGGAAAAAAAATTATATTCTTTGTTAATACGTGGAATTCATGCTATAATCAAGTGTTACCGATGAAGAACAGTAACTTACTTAGGGTTAAGTTACAGATGTAAAAATTAGATTACGGTATATATATTTTGTTTTTGAACCACACGACGAGTTTTACGGAATGTCGAGTTATCGAGAGTTGAGTTTCCGGAACTTTATAATCTACGTTCAAATTACAGTAAAGTTTATCATAATAATTACACAGGAGTGTCTATCAACTTCAAATTTTTAAATTTCCTGATTTTTCCCCGATTTCACTGATCGTTTCCATAATTTTTTCCGATATATACTGCACATTAAAATATTTATCAACAATATGTTAAAACCACTTAAAAAGGAAATAAAAAGTGCATTATTTTTTAAATTTTATTATTGTGTTTTCATAGCTTTAAAAAATTTGATTTTTTATTTGTATTTAGTTCAACAGTTGTGTCAAGTTAATTTACTTATGCTTCTTTTGAAGCTCAGAAATTTCATTCGATTTTATTGAACATTAAATTGCTTTTGTCTCTTTTTCTTTAAGGGCTAGATTTCGTTTATGAACTGTACTCCGATAGAGAATTAACAAGGATAGAGAATTGACATTTTCAATTCCACCATATCTATGAATAGCGTCAAATAACTTATTTGTTGTAACACTAGTAATGATTCTTCGTATTTATCCTCGATAAGAATCCTTTTATTTACAGAAAATCCAAACTCAAAGCATGAATTCCCTTAGAATAGCACAAGGCATATATGAATAAACGTGTACAAATTTTGCAGTTTTACGTTTTCACTGAGCAAGTCGAAGTAGAGTTTGTCAAGTCGATCATGGGTTCAATTGAAAATGTCAATGTAAATTTTCAAATGGACCCATCGAGAGAAACAATTAACTCACTGAACTCCCATGTAATACGATCTGCCATCATTGCAGTCAGATGATAAACCTAATGTTTTACGAGTTCCTCCAAAGCCACATTTGGGCTAGTTTTTGGTGAATAAATGGATTCAGACAAGGCACACCTTTCACAATCTTGAAATTTACAGGGATTCTTTCCGGAAACTTTTCCACCAAACATGCAATTGACATCTGAGCTATAATCCGATAAAAAGTTGAGCTGATCCAATTCACTGTATGAAACGGTTTAGAGAGAGTCAGACTGGCAGAAAAATTCCAATGTTGACAATTTTTGGTAAGGACCTATAAAATGTTTATTTTTAAGTGAAAACGTCCTATTACAAAAGCATAATCGCTGTTTAAACAGACCACATAAAGTCGATTATATATGATCGATTTGACATAAAAATATTAAAACTAGTTATCGAGTTGAAATGATCTCGTATAATGTGCAAACCTTCAAATGCTTACAAAAAATTTAAGATTGTATATCTAATAGTATTAATTTCGCTGTAAGACTGGTAAGTAAAAATTCCCAATTACTTTTCATTTTACCTAAAATCCTTTCCTTGATAATTCCCCACTTTTCCAGAATTTCCTCGACCCATAAAAACCCGTAAAAATTAATATGCTTATTTAATACTATCATAATAATTATTAAATATTATTTAATTTACCATTCGAAAAATGTTTTTAAATGAGTACTAATAAAAGTTATTTCGGTGTAAACATAATATTACTAATCTTAAAACTGTCAATTCAATGATCGAACTGATGTACTGTAATTGGATTTGATAATGTTTTACATATTTTTTCATGAAAAAGAATTAGTAGATATGTAGCAACAAATTATGCGTAGAGATATATTGATTACATAGCTAACAATAAGAAATAAAAAACTGTTTCTTAATGAATTTTAAAAAAGTCCTATTTTCTAAATAGGGCTTTTTTAAAATTCATTGGAGTTTTATTGGAGTTTTTTGAATTAAAATTATCCAAAAATTTTTAAGAAGTATAAATTACGCATATACTAATTTTAACAATTTATAGCAAAAACAAATCGATTGGTCTTCATTGGGATAATACATTTACCGGTTTAAGTAGGACAATGTAATAATAAAATTTTCTCTTTTGCACATAAAACATCAGATGATATTTAAATTCGATTCGCTTAGAAACAATTTACTTTGTTTTAGTTTGGTGTAATAATTAGTGACATTTGATTAAAAAAATATTAATTCAAATAAGCCAGTTGAGTTTATAAACGAAATATATACATATGTAAAATACAATAAAATTTGAACAGCTAAATGGAATAAATATTTACTGAATTGGTTAAATTTAATAAAAATATTTTCATTACTTTGATCAATTTTATCCATTCATTAAAAAGAAAGAATTAAACAAAGTCCCGTAACATTTTAGATTAAATATATATATATATCAATGTAAACAGTATTGTTTATAAACATTAATTGTTTTTAATAATGTTTATAATGTTTTTAATAATGTTTTAATAATATTTTCAATTCTAATCATTTTAAAACAAAAATATTTATACCTATGCAACAAAGTTCTCCCGCTTTTAATCTAAAATGTTTTAAAACAAACATCTAAAATTAAAATTTCGTATCTGTTTATAAATTATATTCATTTCATTTATGCGAAAATTAAGCCAACGACTAAAAAATTTTTAGATCTATTTTATTTGGTTATATTTATAAAAGTTTTCTCGAGAATCGACTAATTAATAACTGACGCTTCTTTCCAGGCTGCTGAAATGATTGCTATACTCAATAATATTAGTGTACTTCTAGTAGTGTGTCACAGAACAGATGCCTTCACTGCTTTGACAATCCCTCTGAAGATTGTGCGTAAATAGCCTTGAAGGCTGTAATGACACCCTGGTCTATTGACGGTAAAAAGGACATAGTGTTGATAACAAGTAAATCACATTACATGCAAGGTACAGTATCAGTATATGAATTTTCAAAGTTTGTTGGATGCCCAGGGACATTGTCAAGGACTAAAACAACTTTACTTGGCATGTTATTTCCAGTACAAATTTTTTCCAACTCTAAAGAAAAGTATAAAGCAGGGGTCACAAACTGGCGGCGCACGGACCGGATATGGCCTGTTAAGGCTTCAGATCAGGCCTACGGCCTTGATGACTTCTTTTCTAAAAATCAATGTTTCTAACAGCTGCCGGAAATAAAACAGAAAACATTCAAACGTCTAACTGTTTACGTAAGTCGTAAGTCGTACCTGGCAACAAAACGACCTTTGTTAGAGCCTTTTTTTTAATTACAATATGTTTTTGTTTACCGAATAATATTAAATACGGCTCGCGTCTGATATACATCTATTTAACTACTTAGCTCTTTGCAGCGTTTGAGTTTGAGACCCCTAGTATAAAGAGTATCATTCACTAAAATTGTGAGTTAACCATGCTTTTTTTTATCTAAACGTCAAACAATAGGCAAACAAGTCTTATCAACACCTTTCATAACACTGTGCCTACTTGGTACCGTTGCTTTAGTTTGAATATACCTCACTCATTGTGCGCCCAGCAACAATGAAAGTCGGTCTTTAGTAGCCTTGAAATCAGAAGTGGATTTCTCATAACAATCTATGAATGTCCCACTAGACAACTTTTTCAGTACAAAGCAGTCTCATCAACATTAAAAACCAAGCCAAGGATGTATCCATCTTCACTTATTCAATTAATTTTCTGAAATTCATCGGTATATTCAGTTGCTGCAGTTATATCAACACTCACTGCTTCACCGAAAATTTTAACATCGTGAAATGTGTATGACTTTTGAAACAAAAAACTAACCACTACTTGCCACAAATGACTATTTTCTATCAGTCTATTTATTTTATTACTGCTTTATTTACGGGAAATTTTTTATTCATACCACTAATTCATAGCACTAATACACTAATAATGTTTCCATTTTTTCCTATTATTTCACTCCTTATAAGTTATATAAAGTTCTTTAACACATTTGTATTATGAACACTTGACATTATCTGAATTGGTCACTATTGTTGAAACTGTAAATGCCAACTTTAAGACTTTACAAACAGCAGAATGATGTTCATCAAATTCGATGCGTCGAATCGCTTCCATTTTTCCTCAATAGCAGATAATTGTGTGTATTTTTCTTTTCTTTTTTGGCTGAATTTTGAATCAGAAACATTTAAATGGCATTTTAAATTTATTCTCTACATACAAATAAATATATTAGTTAAACTTTCACTTTTCTAGCAATCCCTACAACAAAGTCTACGATGAACTAAAACGTAACAAATTGTTCTGTACAGCGTAATGACTCACAAAGCCGTTAAATATAAAATAAAAGCCCGGTTGCCAGGTCATCAAATTAGTTACTAGTTTTTCAATAAAATGTAGCTAACTTTAGTAACAATTACAATATTACACTTATGCATTTGTTTTTGTGTTTTGTCTTCTTTTATCATGTTTTTGATTTTTTTGCTATTTGATTATGAAATGTTCGTTAATGTTTGTTTTCGTAAAAACAGGAAACGTAAGACGAAGTATTACTGTATTTTTAAACTTTCTGTAGTCTTTTTTGTTTTCTGTCAAGACATTTATACAGATGTCTGGTACAATATATTTTTAAGCAATTCCTATTCTTTTCCCAAATTTTTCTATGTTTGATGTGTTCTAACTCATTTCAAAATATCTTGGCTTATTAGTTGTCATTTTCGTAAACAATAAATTAATGTAAAGTAATAACTGCTGATTTGAGATTATTATTTAACTCGACGAAAACAAATTTAACTAATTTCAATCGTATAACGTGTCAAAGAAAAATATTCCAGAATCATTATCCAATACTTAAATAAGGAGAAGATTCTTTGGTGATGTAGGCCTGTTACATCTAAGGTTCGTAGACCTCTTTGCAGAATCAAGAAAATTCCTGTTGCTTATTCATATAAGAATTATTACTATTATTAAAATTATGAATAACTTGAATGTAAACAATTGTACAAAATGCAATTATTAGCCTATAACAAAATCTGGCTTTGTACTAATCGGAAATAATGGAAGTCACTCGATCACATAATATGAATTGATCAGATGATATAGTTGGAATAATAGAAAGAATATTGTGTTAAAATCATTTAATATAAAATTTAAAATATTACTATTAGAATTTTGCATAACAAATGGCAAAGTTTCATAAAGACTATGGTGTAGAGTTGAAAGATGTTAATTATATGATCATAATTATTGTATCGACAGAGCTAAAGTTCCCACATACTAATTTTGTAAAAAAGATAAATATTCTAAAGCCAATAAATAAGATTTGTTTGTTTTCAATAGAAATGCAGACAATTTTAGCTCAAGTAGTTAACATGGATCATAAACAGATGTTTTTACTATACACACAGAAATATTACGCACCAAAGAGGGTGCAATGAAATCTAAAGATACTTATTAATGCGAACGTAATGACGATGGTAATAAGTGACTATAATATCATAGTAGCAAGGGTCGACGTCCAGTGAAATAGTGATACATTTTAAAGAAAAATTTAGTACATTGTAGATCTCATCTTGTGGCAATATGATCTGGCGTGGAGGCTTGCGTGACCATACAGCACCATATGCTATCCTGTTACAGATTTTCTAACAGATGAACTGTACCAACTGCTAATCCAGATCTATAATGCCAGAAGTATATATGCTACAAATACGCCATTGCAACTGTTCGTGCTTTTCTGAAGATCAGATGTTCATATCTGCTGGAGATATGCTTGGGACGTTTAGGCCTTAGCACATCTCCAACAGATATGCTTGGCCCAAACGTCCAAGTATATCTCGTCTCGTCATGTGTGTATTGGCTGAGGTATTCACCGATCCAAAGTCTCACATCATAACGGCCCAGATGGTCGAGAATTAGGCGAACGGCCATCCTGATTCTGTCAGCCTATGCGACAGAATCAGGATGGCCGTTTGCGACAGAATCAGAATGGCCAAGATGCAACATTTCTCAAACTCCGTCAGCTGTGCGTAATTAATGTCTTTTTTATTGTGTCATTTAAATCTGGTATTCGAAGACCTCCGAACAACAGCTACACCTAAAATTCTGAATACAGTGAGCCTGTGCGTCCCTTTTCATATGAAACTGGGATAGCTAGATTAAATCACTCTGGTGGCATCACCTGACACAATCTGACCACAAGTATAAGCTTATATAATTATTTACAGACTGTGAGATATAGCTACAGTTATGCCGAGCTTTGTAGTAATCGAACAACTCAATCTGGGCACGTAACATTTTTGTCAATGACGATATAAATGCTGATAGAACCAGAACACTCTTACTCTTAAGTTACGTATTTGCAGTGGTGCACCCAGAGGGGAGGCAAAGGGGCTCGGCACCCTCCAAAGGAAAAGAAAAAAGAATAGTAGAAAATTTTCGAAAAATCTTTTTCTAATCAAAATTCATTTTTTTGTGTCTGTGTTTATATTGTGTCATGTCTTCTATTTCTACACTACTTATGGATTAGCGGCCATATAAGGTAGGAATTTTGTTGAATTTCGCATTAAAAATGATTTTTTTCTGTTAAAATGGGCTCTCCCATGATTAAACCCTGATGTACGCCACTTCACATTTGTAATAATAATCTTTACTGATCGCAAAAAATAAAAAAAAACAATTAAATAACTCATTAACAATTAGGCTAAGTAGGCTTAAACCTAGACCACGAAATAAAAAAAATAATAAATAAAACTAGTGATTTAATTGATATGGTATTACGATATAGTTATATTATGTAACTTAATGTTACTTTATTCTATTCAACAATGAGTGGGACAAAAGGCAAGGTTAGTAGTTAATCCGGTACTTTCTATATAGTGCTGGATAAAAGTTTGGAATCATGACATACAAGCACACTTAAACCCGTATTTAATTCAAGGAAAACAAAAAGTACATTGATATTTTTAGATATAGAAAAAGCTATTCAATAATCAAGATTTATTTGTAGTACAAATGCCATCGCAGAAATTTCAGTTTGAAAAATTGAACCAAGTGAGAAAAAATATGAAATCATTACATCCCTGGATATAAAGTATGAAATCACTCCAGATTAATTAATAGCAAATTATAATCTAATACAGATAATGTCGTTCGTTTATGTAAATTAAACACCCCAGAAAACTATGAAATGAAGCACCTGACAAAACATGTTTCATAATTTTTGTCAATATACCACACAACATGACATCTCGAACCCAGTTATCCGAAAACTTAAAAAAATGCACACTTTTGCATTAATTAACAAGATGGGAAATCGCAATATGAAGTCGCCAAGTTAAGTGGTTATCACCAAAATGCAATTGGCAAAATATGGAGCAACTTCAGCCGTGACGAATCGAACGAAAAGTGGGCGTCCACGAGCAAGCTCTAGAAGGCGAGACATGTTAAGACGGATCTGTGACAATCATTGGCGAGCCATATCATCGCAGCCACATGTGGTCCAAATTAGCTGAAGAAACGTCCGCAATGAAACTCTACGAAATTACTTATATTGATATGATCTCGTTTAGAGATGCTGCACCGTAAAAGAGATTGAAATGGGTAAAAACCCGAGAACATTGAACCAAAGAGACTACTAGAAAATTGGCATATACTATGACAATGATGACAGCACAAACATTTGGAGAAGGGGAAAGCTCTTCTAGGATTGTGTAAAGATGACGGTCAAGTGATCGTCATCTTTACACACACCTTCACACGGCATTCTTCAGTCAGTGTTTATGTGGGCATGCATCTGTGGCCCTGGAAAACTATGTATACATGTATACTTAAAGGGACTGTCAACTCGAAAATATACATCGACAACCTGCTTAACTCTCATCCCAAGCATCGAAGACTACTTTTCTTGATCTTGTGATCTTCCAGGATAACAACGTTTCGCGTCACAGAACAAGAGCAATTTGCCACGTATGTGTCAACAAAAGATTTAGAAACCATACAATGGCCAGTCCAAAGCTTGGATTTAAATTAAGAATCTGAGAATTTGAAGCATACACTTATATTACCTTCTGTTAAGGCTCAGCATTCAAGAACCAAAGACGTGATGAAGTGTGTATGCAACGATCCTGATCATGTATTTCTGTTTTCACGTGTGAAACTTTTACAATCCATGATAAAACAAATTTACGCTGCGGTGAAAGCTAGAGGGGCAACACTAAATATTAATTTTCATGTTCTTGTGTTTTTGTTTGTTTTGGAATATACGGTACAGTACTTTTTTATTCGGAGATATAGAAATTCCATACTTTTTCTCATTTGGTTCAATTTTGTATACTGCTTAAACATTAGTAAAACTAAATTTCCGCGATGGCATTGTACTACAAATAGATCTTTGTTAATTTGGCTGCAATTTGAAAAAGTAAATTCCCACTGTCATCCCTCCTCCCGTTGTCTGTCTTTCCTTGATCTAGAGAATGGAGTTAGGTAGATATAACACAAGACCGGATCTGGAAACCTTAGGGGCAGGAGAACCTGATCAACTATATACGAACTTTTGATGCAAACCAGAAATTTTGTTATTTCAATTCAAAAATCTTTCCTTGAAAGGTGTTAGATAGATGACCGGCAAGACTCTATTATTAAAGGAAAAGTAGGGTGTACAGGGACAAGCGACTACTAATTTAAGGCAGAGAGCATATATTTTAAATTAAATAAATTATAATTATAATTAAAAATTGTGGCCCGGCATTGTGACGATGGCACAATAAATAACTGCTCGTATTGAATATGTTTTTCTTCTTTGTTGTACCTTGAAAACTATCACTGTACTTTTTGTTTTTCTTGAATTAAACACGAATGGAAGTGTGTTTGTATGTCACGATTCCAAACTTTTCCACAGCACTGTATATGAAATTACACAAACATTAAATATATAAATTAAACGTTTAAAAATAAAAAAACTACCCGAATAAAAAATATTCCAATTCATTAAAAAGTTATTACAATATAGTATGAAAAATTTTTTTGACATGTATTGTTACAGTATGTCATTACTATTGTTGGTAAAGCAAACATCATTTAACTGTCAAAGAAATGTTAATTTTTAAGTCGCTGAACAGTGATTTCACATATATTTTTTTCTGACAGCCTACTCCTTCCCTCTCTGATAAAGCAATAAAATTATATTTTCATTAACACAAAAAGCTTTTATAATATATAGTATAAACTTTTATTTCGGTATTTACTATAGTATAAGGTAAAAGTAAGCTTTTGTACGATAACGTATTTTAGCAATTTATTACCGAAAACTAATCGTTATTGTAGCAAATTAAAACATTAAAAGTAATGATAAATACCACAAACTTGTCTTCTACACTTCAAAGTAGATTCTGCCTTAGTATTAGTTCTTTTAATAAAATCCAAATAAGCGTAATGAAACTATAGTTAAGAAACTAAAGATTTTCTTCTTCCCCAAATTATTGGGCATGTTAACTCGCTCACAGTCATTTCCAATATGTTTACAATCGATTCACGTGCGTGCAATATTTTGCTTGTATTTATATTCGTGATCATAAATTAATATTCGTGGTCACGAATATTCATTTGAATGATAATTATGTATATGTTTGGGACAAATTAGTATTCGTGACTACAAATTATTGCGACACGTAGACGAGTAACATATAACAGGTATAACGTACAATAAAGAACAGTTTATGAATGTTGACTTAGCCATATGTACAGTGTTACTTTATAATGGATACTCAGTCCTTAATGAAAAAATATAAATTGATATAGTGAGAGTCATACAAAGACCAATATAATTTTGAATTTCGTAAAGTAATGTTACTTGAAATTTCTATCGAGTGAATTGTTTAATGGAAAAGTTTTGTACTTCTAGAAATAAAATAAAACATAACACTAGAATTTCAAACTTAACAATTTAATCTAATATTCTTTATTATATTCAACTTATAAAATACCTTATGTATTTAATGACAATAAACCCCGAATTAACTTGACACGGAGGGAAATTACAAGATATGCATTTAGCTTATTCTTACACATAATCAGATAGAAAAAGTGTAAATAAAGAATATTTCAAAATTATTCGCACTCTGTGTCATATATTTAGTAATTTTACTTTCTTTGTATGTACTCTCTTCGAAAATTCAATTATTATATATCGAAAGATAATTAGAATTAAAAAGAAAATTTAAAAATAAAATTGATAAAAACTTATACATCAAAATTTCATTAAATTTACGTAACAGGAATTTTCACGATAAATGTGTAAAATATTTATCATTTATCTCCACATTTATGTAAAAATTCGAGGGTGTATAAAGAAAATAACATTCTTTAGATCTGGTACAAAAATAAATGAAGAGTTATTAAATACAATGTATAAATTTGAACAATTTAAGCAAAAGAAAAACCTTTCTTATAGAGCAGGCAAATATAGGACAAATACGCTTCACAACACAGACAAACCACTCGCTACAATGAGATATAATTTATATTTCAATAGTTTAACAATTTATGATTACGTACGTACATTGGAAAATAATCAATATAGAATAAATCGTTATTAACGATGACATTAAGAGATGAGACAAAAAGACAAGAAAAACAGTTCTCATATCGGTCTCAAGAAGGAAATTTAAGAGTTAATGACGTCTTTCAATTTAAATGACTAATAAATCTTTTAAATCAAAGATATCATTGTCTAACTAATTAGGTATAGGCCTACTAATGAAAATATCTGATTTTATTTTTAAAATTAATAAACGTAAATTTATTGAATAAACAAAAAAATTTTGTACAATTTTCTTGTAATGAACATTCGGATACGAATCACTGTATATACCGGTATTCATTATAAACAGTATTTATTTATCGGCAGGCTTAAAAAGAACAAGTGATGGAAAATATGCTCTGATAGAGGTAATTAACGTAAGAGATTACGTTAATTACCTCTATCAAAGCATATTTCTCTAAAATTATAAACTTGAGACAGACACAGCAGAAGTCACTTCATTCTAATTTATAAATCGAGAGAGAGAGGGGGGAAACAGTCCTCAATAAATCTTTGCTTCTAAAGATAAAAAAATTTTGAACTTGTTGGGAAGTCTTTTTAACGAATTTCTTACAGAATAGGTAAATTTTTGCCACCTATTAATAAATCTTTGACGTAAAATTAAAAGATCTTATATTTTGAGATTCGATTTTTTTAGTTAAAATAGGGATTATAAACTTTATCAAAACTCGATAAAATTGTATAGGTTAAATCGCTTATCAACATCGTCCGAAGCTATTGGAGCATAAGCTATCTGATAAGAAAAAACAGGCAATTTTTAAGTCATTTTACATATTATAATTGATGGACAAAACACAGTCTTTAATACGGATATTTCTATAATTTTAAAATCATAAATCATAATATACAGAAGAGTCCCGAGACTCGTTAACCGTGATACCCCATTACGTCAGGTAAATTATGAAATATTTACTTGTCTATAAAGAAAGAAAACGTAACACGTTACAAATTGAGTTCTCTTGTAGTTTGTTTCACGAATCTTGGTCGGGTAATATGAGATATTCGAAAGGAAATTCAGAAGCGCGTGGCTTCCGGCGACAATACCAATTTTGAAAAAAGTATTTGACCTACGATTTCAATTAAAATATAATTAAAACAATTTTATTTACTTGTATAATTTGAAAAAAGGTATTATGTTCAATAAGTAGATCTAACTTAAGTTTAAAACATAACAACTATTTGCTTAGACAAACTACAGTACATCACAAACTTCAACACATATGAATCCGGTTTATTTAATAATTTACAAAACACTGTTATCTGAGTTTTCGATGATCCGATGTATACTCAATGACAAAATAAGTAACGCACTAAGAATTGTCCGATTACTGCAGATCTCTGCATAACTGTAGCAGTATCTCAGACAGGTTGGAAATAATTACAGTTGAGGTCCGATTGTACGCCAGGTAATATCACGAGAGTGTTTAAAATCGCTACCTCAGTATCATAAGAAAGGTTTCGCATAGACTCACTGTATTCAGAATTTTTGGTATAGTTATTGTTCGGTCTTTGAACGCCAGGAATGCCTGTACAACACAGTCAAAAGACTGAGAAAAGCCGAAATTGTCCACTATCCAGAGACAAGTGAAAGCCTCTCTACATAACCCTGTTTCTTCCCATACCATTGATAGGTGACTAGCAGAGACAAATTCATGGAAACTGTTATGCGTTATGACATCGTCGACTTCGTTTCCAGTAGTGGCGTGACTGATACGGGATGGGAGCAATGACCACCGATAGGCTCTCTAATCCCATCTTTACTCTTGAACGGAATGCTGCCTCTACTGCTGGCGTGCTAGGCTGGAAAGCCATCTCGTATGACAGTCGGTCACACATCGTAGTGGTATGAGGATCCCGACGAAAAATCCTGCGTCCACGTGTGTTATCTTTCGTATCATTATTGGGAACTACTATTTTCAAGCAATATAATGCTTAGCAGCCCACAGTTAGGGCTTCCCAGGAATGTCTCCGTCACATTGCTACAACTTTCTTGGTTTGTTCGGTCTTCAAATTTGTCGCCAATCGAACATTTGTGAGCCCAGTTTCAGCAATCCTCGAATGTGAGGAATCTGTAGCAGTAATTGCAACATCTGTTTGCGATAGAGTGCCGTATCCAGACAAGAGAATGTCCTACAAGATACTAAAAGGTTCCTTTCAACCGTACCGTAGTCCCACAGGAAATTCTTCATTTGCTATGATGTAATCACTTGTTGCCATGACATTACGTTCGTACTTAAAAGTTTCATTCGATTCCAACACCTCCTTCTTGGTACGTAACTTTGTCAATAAGTACTGTATACTTATGTCTTTAATTAGAATTTAGCTTATCACATTTATATGAATAATAGGTCTATATTTTCGATATAAATATTACGAAATGTTTTTATACGTTACTTAAATGAAATAAGTTTTTTCTGCTCACTTTTATAGTACGTATAGGCCTATACATATACTATAAATTATGTATTACGTGCGTACATTTATATATTTGCATATTTGATCAATATTAAAGTTGAATTTTATGCAGAAAAACTTTATGTCTAATGAATTATAAAAATAAATGTAAATATGACAACTAAAGCAAAATCAGCAGTGAAAATAACTTGTAAATAATACATGGCATATTGAGGATAATTTTTTTTTGCTTTTGAAAAAATATTTTAGTAATATTCTCTTAAACATAAACATATAATGATTACAATAAATAAAATTATGCTAATTTAACATTTTTTGTTTACAAAGTATAGCCTACTGAGAAGCATTAGTAATAATCTCATCACATCAAATAATAATTTTTTTGTTTTTTTAATAAAAGATGTTTTTTTGAATTGACATTAACACAAGAATATCCCTTAAACAGTAGGCCTATATATATATATATTCAGCTATTTAGCTATGCACATGATATTTTGAAACAAGCTAACGAGAGATAGTATTAAGATTGAAAATATGACAAAATTTTTCAACAAGCGAAAGCATTCTTTTGCGTTGAATAACTGTGTGAAGTATTAAAATCGTAAATAATATCCAAAATACACGTTATATTTTAAGTAGAGAATTCGATCCAAAAAGGCAAAGATATTTAGGCAGATGTAAAAACTAACTTCAGAGAAGATAGCATCAAATAAGTCTATTTATATTTGTAATATATATATAAATATAAAAATTAGTTAATAATTTTATCAATCAAAATTTTAAAAAAATTTGCTTAAATATATACTAACGATACCATATATAATTTACTTAAAAACAGTTTTCAATTATTTATTGCGCAATTCTAATAATTATTTAAAATATTTTATTTTGATAACTCGGTATATTGACATTTACTGGTTAACATTTTGATTGTTAGGAATCAAAATAACATTTAATTTAATCTGTCATTATTTTCGTATTCCAGTCTAATACTGTTCATAAATAAAATCCAAATAATATAAAACATACTACAAAGGATTATTTCCCCGTTCTTCGGTTTCCTCCGCTAATCGAATTATTTATTATCCTTAGTAATAATAGTTTCCAAAAACTGGATAATTTCAGAATAAAAATACACGACGAACTTTACAAATGATCAGAAAGCCATGCTACTTTCAGATATTACACTAATATTATTTGCATTACATACATTCTCTCTTCATTTGAGAAAATAAACAGAAATTACGAATAACAAGAAAAACAATTGTATACATTCATTTTCTTAAACGGAACGAAATGCACATTTTTAAAATATTTAATAGATATTCGTTCTTCGAAGGTAGAATACTATAAAATTTGGGAGATTTATATGTGATTTGCAAAGAATAGCAAATATCCTTCGCAAAAAATCACACTAAATATTAATATTAAATTTATAAAAATACATATTGTAACAAAATTTTATTTTATTTTAATTATTATTTAACTACAAATTCTGGTTAAAAACAGCGATAAAATGTCAAATCCTTACAGTGACTGCCAATAATCAGCATACACTTTTTAATAAATAAATATTTATTTATATTCAGATCAATAATGCTATCTAAATAAATAACTATATAATTTAGTATAATTCACTGGTTCTCAAACTTATTTCGACCACCGCCCACTTTGAGATTAAAAAAATTCCTAGTGCCCCCATTTTTTTTTTAACTTGCCTTTTTACATTACCATCTGTTGCGTATCTTAAAAACAGTTGCAAATATAATGTTTAAACATGCATTATTATATGGATAGGATAGATAGGGTGTGATCTATATCCTATTTCTGAGATCAAAGAATGTTTCAATGAGAGGAAATAAAACTCATACTTAATCATATTTAGAAGTATTTTTATTAACATTAAAAGAAGGCTTTCAATTTAAAACTTATCTAATGTGAAGGATGAATCTGATGTATTTCGACCAGTTTGTTAATATCAGGGTCGAATTCACTTAAAATCAGTCGTAAGTCGCCGCGTTCAGTAACCTGCAGCCGATTTCTGTTTTTAGTTAGCAACGTTGCTACAGCACTAAATCAACGTTCACACAAATACGACGATGAGAATGCTATCAGAAATCGTTGAACAACTGACCATAGCTCAGGGTACAGTTGAGAGATTTGTTTCTGCAGCCAAAATTCTTGGTAGCCATTCTTAAACTTTCATTTTTAGCATATTTATGCAATAATGTTACTATAATAAGTTCATTCATGCTATAATATAAGTCAACGTGTTAGAAATATTCAGGTTGTGATCTTCAATAAAAATTAAAAAAATATATAGATTGTCAGCTTTTTATATATATTATAGTCAGATTTTTGTAGATAGAATTTGTCTGCCATCGCTCCTCTAGATTTCCTTAATGCCCCCTAATTTCCTTTGAGCCTTCTACTGCCCCCCTGAAAGCCTCCAGTACCCACAAGGGGGCGTTATCGCCCACTTTGAGAAACGCTGGTATAATTCAATGATATAAATACTCCATACCTAAAAATAACGTGCAAAAGTCATAATGAGTAAAATATAAATATGACATACGGTATGTATTTTGTAAAAATAAAATTTAGTGTTGTTCAGACGGGAAGATTCAAAACTGTTACACAATATAAAATAAGTACAGTTAACAAGCTAAATGTAAAATGAGTAAATAAACAGATTTATTTGATATGAAAATTAAATTTACATCAAAGTGAGAAAACAAAAATACTGTAACATGAATAACCAAAATATTTTAACAAATTATTAAAATTAAATTTTCTAGACACACTTATATAATCACCGCATATATTATTTTCACAATTACAGTATACATAAAAACACACCAATCACTATACCTACATATCTGGTTACACAATGATTTTCGATTAGAAAAGGAACAGAACCAATAGAATTTCAGAAGACAATTCATTTGTTAGATTTAGTATAGTCGAATTAATTTTGGTACTTTGAATCGCTTTTGTAAAAGATGGAAAAAAATAATCGTTCTGGCAAAATCAATGATATTTTAGGGTCATTTTATTTATAATAATGTATCTATAAAATTTTGTTGCTATATATAATCTTTACGGCCAATTGCAAACAAATAGTGCGAACATTAATATTGATTACAAAATAACGATCACTATGCATTTGTTATTTAATGATCATAATGGCCACTAAATGAGAAATCCATTTCTGTTTTCAAATATTGATTGCAATGAAGAAATTTAAAGACGAATAATCTATATTGTAACCTATCGTTACGCCTTACAATAATTTGAAACTGTCTTGTCCTTTATCTAAATTTCTTGATTTTTGAACTACTTCGCAGGAAGCTCTTTTCAATCCAAACAGAGAACGCCTAATGTCAAGTTCTCTGCAATATCTAAAAATCGTTCTATTCAAATATTATGTGACTGGGTAACGCGATGAAGCATTATCCTAAAGATCATTGCATATCCAATTTCAAATAAAATCCAGATTTTCTATGAATAACTCTGATTCGATCGAACTGTAACGAGCAAAATTTAGGCCATAGTGTATTAGTTGTGCTCTATTAAAAGCATGTAGGATTAACTGGTGTTCCGATTTTAAAAGATGAGAAATTTAATCCTGTACTTTTCGTTCTCTAAAACTGAACTTTAAAAATTATAAACCTATATAGTGGGTATTCTTATATGAGTTTGTATTCTTATATGAGTTTTGTCTTTTCTACATGAGAGTTATATGAGTTTTCTTGTTCTATTTTTATTCTTATATGAGTTTTATCTTTTATCTAATTGCTATTTTATTGAGTAATATCGATTAAAAATTTGCAGAATAATGTTTGTGAAATATCATATTTTCAACTTAGTCTTTTGCCGTACTTGATAAGCATCAAGAAAGATGCTTATCAAGTACGGCATGTTTCAAATTGCATTCGTCTTCTTATTTTTGTTCACAAAGTCTTTAATTAAAACCATAAATTGTTTCTTCAAAGTAAATATACTTATGGAATAGTAAAATTACTTACGGAAATCGAACGAAATTGTCTCTTATCAAAAATATGCTGCTTTGCATTTTCTCCCCATTACTGCAGTATGTGTATTGTAAGCTGTAAGAGATACAGTACTTATCGACGTTTTTCATAAATGTCAAGATCAATACGAGAGAACAGTCAACACGTTTATAGAATGTTGACTGATTAAAAAATATTTGCGCAGGGTCTATTTGATCTTTTAGACTTTTAATCTTTGAGCATAAAAGAGTTACCACTTAGATATCAAGCAGTAATGCTCAGTAAACTTAGGAAATGAGCATGGTCCTTACTAGAAACTTATAGAACAAACAAGATAACATTACTATTCTCTGTAATCAATGACTTTAATGCCTGTTATAATTTATAGAAACTAATCCTAACAAAGGAAGCATTATTTCAATATAAGTCCGTTATAAAATATTACTCTTTTCTAAAATAAAGGCAAGCTTTGAATATTCTCAATTTATAAATTGTTTATCAATCTTAAACATGCAGGATGTAACACTTAAACATGAAGTTAAACATCGGGAACAAAAATAAACTTTTCAGCATCGCACATACATACATTTGTGCGATGGTGGAAAGTTTGCATGTATGAATGTGTGTATGATTTTCCAGCACTAAAATAACCGAAGAAAATCAATTTAAGGCGATTTAGCATAAAATACATATAATCTCTGACTGTAAACGACAAAGACAATATTGCATTAGTACAAAAAAGTGAACTTTATTTTGTTGGAGAACATGATCAAAACTACTGCTTTGAACAACAATAAAAAGATGTAGACCAGTGGTCGTCAGATTGGTCGATATCGATTTCCAGGGGCCAATAATGCATATTCGAGATTCGAAAGTTAGTGGTTGATTAGGGGTCGATTGAAAACAGTTCATTAAAAACTATTAGTGCAGTGAGTTGTACATATGATAGTTCAGGATGCTACAAATTTGTACACTTTAAATAAATCTTTTCTATGAAAACGGTGTGTAGATTAATATTTGCCAATCAGATTTATTTATTTAGTTATTATTGTTATTAGACTGTATTAGTGAAAGAAAGGAGTCGATAAAAATCGAAGAATCCCTGAACGAGTCGACAGTCAGAATTTAAGTTTGGATGTTTAATATCGGACGGCCGACAGTAGGACGTTATGGATGGCGCTTAGCATTCCTAGTGTTAACACTAGAGTCGTGCCGATCATCTATTAACTGCCTTCAGGGGGCCGGATGGCCGAGCGGTCCTACCGCTCTGGGGGACCCGGAATCGAATCTGATGGGTCGAAAAATTCCTGGGGATTTTTCGAGAGGTGATCCAATCGAATATATTGACCCCCGTCCATCACCACCCAGCCGCCCCATTGCGGGCCTGGACGAACCCATAATGGGCTTGCTAAAAGAGGCCCTCTTAGTGCCCTCAGCGCAAAAAGAGAAAAAACTATTTTCAGGGGACGTTTTGAACTGAAATAACGTGACTTCCGAGAGTTCGTATACAGTTAATCGGGGCCTGCTGCCCCTAAGATTTTCATATCTTGTCTCATATTTTATCTACATAACTCCATTCTCGAGATTAAGGAAAGACACCCGGTGGACGACAGTGAGAATTTATAGGTCTACAATTTTTTTTTTACAAATTGCAGCCCAAAAACCCAGAAGGGTCAAATCTGGGGAAGAGATTTGACCCTTCAGCCATGAAACGTGTTTTCCTATCCAGCGGTTGCAAAACTGCTCCGGGAGCAATTGACATACTACTGTGACCAAAAATTATCTGGAATGGCTCATTTAAACTGCACACGTGCAAGAGGGCGCTGTTGTCGCATTTTTTTTATTGTTTGGTACTACTTTCGTGGACATCTAGTTGTCATTGTCATTGTCTGTTTTCATTTGCAAATAAACGCTTGTTTTGTGTATAAAGAATTTTTGCGCTAGCGATTTTTTAAAATGTCGAGTGTAATTGAACAAAGAAGGTGCATTAATTAAATTTTGTATTTGCAAAGGAATTACTGCTATAAAAACGTTAGCAAAAAACCTTTGGTGACGATAATCTATCAAAAACAAGTGTGTTCGAGTGATGTTCAAGGAAGGCAGAGAACGCGCGAGGATGAACCATGCTCAGATAGATCATCCACTTTAACTTGCTCAATTGATCGTCGTTTAACAATTAAGGACGTTATTGCATATGTTCCAATATCATCTGGATCTTGTCAAGCAATTTTAAAAGATCATTTCGGTTTGCGGCTCGTCGCTTCTCCAGTCATCCCGAAAATGTTGAATTTTTTCCAAAAGTATACAAGTGGCCGAGGAAATGCTTTCTCAGGGCGAATCGTTCTTAAAACGCATCATTGCTGTGACAAAACACGAATCTACGCTTTTGATACAGAAACAGCTCAACAATCATATTACTGGCGCTCGAATGACCGAAAAGACCAAGTCAAAGTCAGTTAAAAATCAAGGTCGTGTTCACTATTTTCTACGATTGTCCTGGTGTTGTGCATCACGAATTCCTTCTGGCTTGACAGTTTGAAGGAAACTGTCAAGAAAAAATATAATCTGAGCGTTTTGCGTCGTTTGTTTGAAGCAATTTGTAGAAAACGACCCGATTTGTGGCGAAAAAACTCGCGGATTTTGCACCACGATAACGCACTTGCTCATAATGCTCTTGTTGTTCGTGAATTTTTTGCCGAAAATTCAACAAATACGGTTCCGCAAGCTCCGTATTCATCTAATATGGAACCGTGTCACTTTTTTCCTGTTTCCCCGATTAAAATTTCCGCTTGGTGTTCACAGTTTTCAATTAATTGATACAAATTACTAAAAGCCATGACAAAATTCATACGAAATAGTAAAGCACTAATACCACCAATTATAGAAAACCGAGATAATGATCAGAACGACGACGAGAATCAAGATGACCACAACAACTAGGAACAAGAAGATCAAGACGACAATGATGAACAATAAAACACTCGACGAAAACGACAAAGACAACAATGCCAACCATGACTTTGACAAAATGAAAACATCACAACTATAACGACGCCCACAACAACAAACACAAATGAACAAAACCACGAAAACCATGACAACTGAGAAAACGAAGATCAAGATATCAGATACAACAACCAAATGAGCAGAGTAACAACGACGATGACGACGACGTTACTAACTGGACCTACTTGTGTAAATAATGTACATAATGTAAATTGTAATGTGATTGTTGGCAAACCAGCCACTAACATAGTCAATTAACTATGTTATTTATGTAATTTCTATTTGTAATTGACTCCAATATACTTTAATTGTTTTCTTTTAATAAAAGCGAGGCAGACGCCCATGGGGTCCCTTGGGCTTAAGGTTGCTTATTTCACACTTTCCTTTCCTCCTTTATTTCCTCTTTCTCTAATTCTACTTTCTATTACTTCTTCCTTCCTTATCATACAGGGCAAAGTCTGTTACTTACACAGACAGCCCTTCTTATCTTTAAATATAAATAAATAAATTAATTAATTGATACCATAAAACAAAATTCGCTGCAAGTCCAGAAGGGGTTTCATGAAAATGGCTTTAAAGCAGATTTCGAGAATAGGAAAAAAAAACGTTGGTATAAGTGGGAGAATGTTACTTTAAAAAGGATAAAATAAATTTTGATAAATAACTTCAAATCTTGAGTTTTATTGAACCATTCCCAATACTTTTTGATCACAGGGAATCTGTCCGGGAATGAGGTGGTGCGCCATCGTGCAGGTACCAATGTAGTTGCGCCAATGTCAAGTCATCAAGCCATTCGTCCACCGTCATGTTTAGGATGTTTAGATATCAAACACTATTCAAGAATACCGTCAAAGAATACGAGACCAAGAAGCTCCTCACCCGAAATTCTATATCAGACGTTTAAAGTAAAAACATATTTGGTATCGTGTATGTCGGTGCATCGTGGAGAATGTTTGCCCAATGATAAGCACTATGACGGTTATACACTTCATTCCGGAAAACAATGCTTCGTCGGTCCATAAAATGTACCAAAGGAGTTGTGGTTCGTTATTCTGTAAATTAAACATTGCGTTGGTTGCACCACTGAAAAACCGCATCCTATGCATTTTGTGCTGGCTGCAGATAGCAGAGGAATGGCTGTTATAGGGTAACGTAATATCCGGTATAGTCGTGTCTGTTGCAGTCTACGATCTAACCTAACCAATGTCTGAATTTTTTTCAACTGTTTAGAACACAACTAATCTATCTTGTTTTTCTCGTGTGTTGATTAAATAGCTTCTATCGCCTTTGTCTCTCTATTCCGTGTACTTTTCTTAATACAACATCCCGAACACAAGTAACAGTCTTTGTTATAGGAATCCACTACTTAGTGAACGAATAGAGAGCTTTAAGTATTGAGGAGAAACTTCAAATAATAAAACATTTTTTAGACTGTGCAGCTTTTGTATTCTTCTACTAGTTCTGTTTTGTATTCTTTTATATTTTTTATATATTTTTATATAATTCTACAAAGTGGTAAATTTTAGGAACATGTTTATGCACCTTATAGAGAAATGACTGTACTTTCACAACACAGTCACAACAAGAAAATTACTGAAACGTCTTATTACAACTTTAATCATTATTAATTATAATAAATAATCATTATTTATTGATATTTTTAATGTAGTAGAGAAGAAATTTTTGAGATATTATATGCTCTGAAACGATTTACTTCATATTTAAAGCCATTACGGATGACAAAGAATGTAGGGTTAATTTCTTTACATGTAAATACATTCATTCTAAACAGTTAAAAATTTCAAAGCACATCTAATTGCGTTGGCATTGTTTTTCTCTTACTACATAATAAAGTAGTTATGCAATGTCTGTCTGTTATCTTGAGCGCACAAAGCCATGCAGAAAAGTCTCCGACAGTTCCTTCACTCAATTTTTACGATGTGCAGTCACTTCCTCTTTGAGTATTTTAACCGAAGGGGGAAAAACGCTTTTCTACTAATTTTTAGATGCTCTAAACTTTTGTAATGTAAACTGTGCAGCTCTTTCGTAGGAACCGAGGTAGAATGTGAGAAGAGGAGGAGGTCGGGGGTGTGTATAATGACTACGCCATTGAATGGTCCATTACTGATTACTTATACTCTCGTCCACTTTAATTTAATTATTATATGATAAAAGCAAGATATAGCTTGGTGCAATGTTTTTTTTTTTTTTTTTTTTTTTTCTACTGCTGTGTACAAACATAATACTCTATATTGCCATTTTAAAACTGTAAAACATATTTCTGACATTGTATTATCTCATCGCATTCTAATAAAGGAAACAATTTAAAAATTCGTTATTAGGAATAACTTGTATTTATGAGTTAAATAAGACATACCAAAGGTCAGAGTAAAACGTTACCGTAAGAGATTCATTCACCGGATCTGTATTCTTCTAATGCTGTCTTTCTCATGTACACAGTATGTAATGTGATGTTTATGCAAAGATAAAGTTTTCATATTAAACAATATAGCTTCATTCTTTCACCCCATGATCTGATATACTAATGACAACAACTTATCCTGTTCATCGATTTAAACTAAATATCTTGTTAATAGACGTGATCAAACTGTAACGTTCAATTAATCTTTAAAGTTTGATGAAAAAATTCGGTTAAAACGAAGAATTATTTAAAATATTTATTATAATTGAAAAATATAGATCCAGGTGTCCATTTCTAAGTAGTGGACTCCTTCCATAAACTGTGTAATTTTCAGTTTTTCGTTCTCGGACAGGATCATTTTCAGTTTGAAACGTTGATATTCGAAAATGAGAAATTATTTTTAGTTCAGTATTTTGAATTTTTCTGTATATTGTTTTATTTACATATAATCTATGTTAGTAAATTATCCATTTTATGTTGTTTCTCAACATCTCCAGCATTTTTATATGAAAAAAAGATCAAATTAATACTGTGAACTGATTTAAGCATAAGCCTATTAAGAATTTCCACTGTACATACACATTAATTTAGAGCATTGAAACGAGTTAACAGAAACATTTTCAACATATCGATATATTAGGAAAATGAAAAAAATAATAATAATAAATAAAATAAAATAAAAAAGCTTTCTGGAAAGTATTTAATAGCGTGTGTATTTTCATCTTAAAACGAATTCGTAAAAATCCCTTGAAATGAAACATCTTCGAATAAATTTTAGGATCCTATCACACACAAATTAAATAAATATGTACGTAATATAGATTTTTTTTCTATTATGTAGGATATTCAATTGCATCTTGAATAGTAATATACTATGAAAGAAATAAACATTATCATCATTCCGTTTATTATAACAGTAATTCTGAATCCATGTTAATCGTGTGTATATATATATATAAATATACGATTAATGACCAAAGGAAAACACAATATTGGCAAAACATAATTACAAACTTTTTGTTGCTAGGCTAATGAATTCTCCAAATAGCCTTTAGTAGGCTACAGATAACATCTACCTACCCCAACTATTGAATAAAAACATTACTGTTTAATTAAACATATTTATTATTATTATTATTATTATTATTATTATTATTATTATTACTACTTATTTATTTTTTTAGCTGTACTTGAGCAGATTTTGCATGTATTCTTATAGAATATTTAGTGGTAAATTTTAATTCTTAATGATGCTTTTAAACTTATCTTTTTTTTCCTGATAAATAAAAGTGTGCATTCTAATTTTACTTTTTTCGGAATTAGAATATAGTACACAATATTTTGAGGCCGAATACCGAAGGCGCGGAATGGCTTAACTAAAAACAGTAGATACATTTTTCCTTAATATTGTTCTAAAATAGGGTCTTATATGCCATAAATTTTATGGCATAAAATACGATATATCATGTTTCATTGATTTCAGTTTCATTAAATAATGTTTCCTAACGATAAAACATATAAATAACAAATTTTTGGTACGTAAGTCTTTTTACTTTCATCAGTTATTATAAAGATTAAGTGCTATTTAAAAATCAAGCAACTAAGAAAACAGTCAAAGTAAAGAAATGGAAAACTCAAAAAATTCATTATTTTCATTAAGTTAAATATGGAGAAGGAAAGTGTTTCATTATAATAAATAGAGCCGATCGAAATAATAGCAAGTATTAATAATAAAACTTAAATTTAAAAAAATCCGAAAAACTTTCAAATGAAGTTTACAATAGCCAGGGGCGGATCTAGAGTTTTTGGGGCCTAGGGCTTATTGAAGATTAATGGGCCCCATTTTTTATTAATACAAATAATAATATAAATTATCATTATTATTATGTTATTAATATTAACTATTTTTTTATTATAGGATAAGGGCTCATTGTTAATGAAAAAATATTAAAAATTTATGATGATAATTCAATTTTTGCGGACCCTTGATACTTCGGGGCCCAGGGCTTAAGCCCTATTAGTCCCTATGTAGATCCGCCGCTGACAATAACACATCATATGTTATGAATTAACATAATTAGATTACGTTTTATTATTAATATAATCAGGTTAAGGTCAGATGTCTGTAGATAACTGCAAAAGTTTTAACAAATTATCAAAACTCAAATTTTTATTTAATTATTCTTAACCAAAGTAAACAATTTTAACATAGCATTATTCCATGCATCTATTAGATTCAAGCAGTACTCATTAAAAAATAAGTACAGTCAAACTTCGCTTTTCGAACAATTCGGTTCATGAACAAACTTATAAATTCATATTTGCCTCTGTTGTCGAAAAAGCTACTCGGCAAAAGTCGGCCACAGATTAGAAAGACACAGACGGTCAACTATCCATACTTCGTATGTTAAAAAAAGTCGAAGGCCCAACCAATCAACGACACAACTACCGAGTGATTCAGAAGTTAGCGAAACCGAGATACTTTCGTGTCATTAGACGTCACGACACGAATCATCGATGACGTTGCTATTTAAATTAGGATTCAATGCACATGCTATTTCAGTTTTTCGATACGCACGAGTTTTTGAATCAAAATCAAATTAATTAATAAAAACTGTATTAATTGACATGCACGTAATATAAATGATTTCTATAATTCGTGTTTAAATATGCTTAAATTAAATAACAAAAATTTACTAATATATTATTATATATTATAATATTAACATTTAATATTTATAAATAACAGGTAGCCAATTAGTTAAACCTAAAAATAAAATAAAAATTAATTAATTAAAAGTTAATCTAAATTGAATTCAAATCAACTGAAACATGTTTCGGAAAGTGTGGATGAAGTACTTGGTGCCTGTGTTGATTGATTTGGTTATATCAGAGTCGATAGCTGGTCCTTGAGCTATGCTCTAAAATAGAGTTAGTGTGTCAGGTTGCCGATAGCTGGCGTTAGAGTAGCACTACGGCGAGAAGTTGGTTTATCTATTTGGTTAGTAGGTAGTTTTACAGTTTTCAAGCATTTCTGTAACTTTTTTCTACTGTTCTATCAAAAAAATTTTATTCGTAATTACATTTCTTAATTTTATATCGTATACAAAGAAAGAAGAATTATATTTGGTTTACAGAAAAATTTAATAATATGATAATTTGAAATTTACAGATGAGGATGTGGATAAATCAAAAATAATTATACAGTCAAACCTGTTTTTATGCGCTCTTTTTATGTGCGATTTTTATTTGTGCGATTTTTATTTGTGCGATTTTTTTAATGCGAATTTTTAATTTGTGCGGTATAGTTGGCGACTAGTCTCGTGCGATTCGTCATGTCTCACGTTGACTTATTATAGCTAAATAAACTTATTATAGCATAAATGCACTTATTATAGTAATATTATTGCATGAATATGCGAAAAATGAAATAATTTACTTTTTAAGTAAACAAAACACCACCTGGACAAAAATATGTAAAACAGACGATAGACCAGACGATGCAGTCAAGTGCTGACATCTGTTGTCAATAAATTCTATTTCGTACGGTTTAGAGTTATTTTCTATGTGAGACTTTTTTTATGCGGTCCGTGTTGACCGCATAAAAAAATTATTTTTTTAATTGTGTTGCGAAAACTATTTACAGCCATTCGTGAAGTTTCGTGAGATTTTTTTATGCGTTTTTTTTATGCGGTTCCTATCCACCGCATAAAAACAGGTTTGACTGTATTTTCGATTTAATTTATCCAGGTTTTAAATAAAGATCGGTTTAAAAGTGTTATATTGCTAAATATTGTAACAAAGTTTTATACATAATATTCTGAGTATAACCTACCTGTTCAATACGTAGGTAATGGTAAAACAAGTAAATAAATTTGCTTTTTTCTATTTTTTTTACATACGTATGACAATATAATCAGGAAAACCATATCGTATTCTCTGATAAATTTAAATAGCAATAGAAATTTAATCCAGATAAAGACAAACTATTTTAAAATAATTTATTAACTTTAACACTACATAAAGTTTGCTATATAATTTTACTTAATTCAGTATAGTGAGAAGTAGTATTTCGGATGAAATAGTTTTCTATTTATGACATGAGAAATTAAATTTCTTATGACGTTTCGTTAGGAGTTAACGAAATCTCCCAGAAATATTATAAAATGAGCACAAATTGTAAGAAAAAACAAACAGCCTAATTAACTTAGTCTAAAATCATAAACGTGACAGTTAATAGAAATATAAATGTTAACAATATTTACAAATAAATAATGTTCAAAACCGAATTAAAGTATAATAAGTATTATAAACAGTCCTTTAAAAAGGACAAAAGCAATATCTAAGTTAAAAACGAGAAAATTTCATATATTAAAATTCTGAATGTTTACAGCTGACGCTCCTTACGCTCAAGACAAACTTCTGCCGCGAAGCGATTGCAGTGCTCGAAGTGGCAGAAATATTTATTACGCCACTTTCGTCGCATTAGAGTTATTGGCAACTGAAGGACCAGTATTGACTCTGGTTATATTTCATGCAGGCAGTTAGAGTTGAGTCTTTAAAAACTTCTTTGTAAAGCGTTAGCTTCGGTTTCAGTTTCTGTTGCCAGTGATGGAACATTTTGCTTTTGATGTATACAGTATACAGAATAGATATACATAATAATATGTTATATGTAATATTGCATTTGTAGGCATTTTTATGCCTGAAATATAGCTTATCATGTTCTGAGATATGACATATTCTAAGTCGTTTTTTTTCAAACTATTTTATTAATTTATTCCACGTAGATGTTTTACTAATCTAGTGGCAAGAATAGAATTATAAATGTCGTAATATAGTGTACAATGTATTTAGTCAAAGCAGTTACAGAAAAATATTTGAACGATTTAGAGTGATTATATTCAAGTACTCGATCCTTCTACAGAAAAACTTATCGAAAAATTCAAAATTTAGAAAAACATTTATAAAAAAAACCATAACAAGAAAAAATAAAATAGTCTATATCAAATACTACCAAAACCCATATTTAAAATCAAAATTCAGGACAACAGTTCATTGTTTTACACGGCATACTTCACTTAGGTTTCAATAATACTGCCCATACCACTTTCAACTATAAAGAAAGAAAATTGAAAAGCATCATCAAACAGAAATATTTAGTTATAAAAAAGTGAAAGCAAATCAGTGACGTTCATCTTTTGATTATGATTTCTCTATTATTAGATATCAAAACACAAGATAGTAATTAATCGTAATTATAGTTACGACTGGTCTTTACCAGATTATGCATTGTTAGTTAAACGATTATAACAAAAAAAAAAAAAAAAAAAAAAAGACAATCCTACGCTAATAACTTTATGCTAATAAAGTTTCGTACCTGAGGAGATTGAGATAAAATCTGACTAATAGGGTTATAGAAAAACCGACTTTTTAACAAACTGGTTTTCGAATCTCAACTTCTCTACAAACCGGTTTTAACCGGTTTTCGAATTTTCACCCCCCCCCAAAATGGAGTTAAGGAATATTTACAACTTTTTAAAACTTTTTAATTTATTTAATATTTATAAAATTTCAAAAATATAACGAAATAAAATCGACTGACGTCTACACAAAACAAAACAAAACAAAAAAGAAATTGGAAGATTATCACATTAAACTATAAAATTTACTTCATATAGGCCTAAAACCATAAAGAAAAACGAATAACAATGCATGCCTACAAAATATTATTTTATTTCTTATTTTTCCTGAGAAAATATGATTTTAGAAAGCAAAGAACATCTAAATATCTATTGCTCAACCGTGTCCTTTTTTTGCACACGAAATTGCCAGAAATAGAAAAAAACTCCCACTAACTACTGAGCTGGGTTTAATCGTCTTTAAAGTATTAAAAAATAATACATCTAAATTTTTCGTTTTTCTGTTTGTACTCTCTAATGCTAAAAAGTCCTTTTTTTTTAGTGTCATAGGGCTGGAGGAAGTCACTTCTTCAGGTTCTTGAAGATATTTATGTATCGATTTTTCCATAGCATTTGTTAAAGCTATTGCTTAATTTTCTTCTTCGCCACGTTTTCATCATCGCAATCATCATCTATAGAATAATTTGGATATAATCTAGATAATATTTGTCCAGATAACTTAATAATAACAGATTTTTGCAGCTTCCCGTTTGTCTTCTCTCTTGAATTCGTACATCTACAGCATGTAACAACTTGAAACTAATTTCAGTTTTCAAATTTTTCAAATTTACATAACAAAAATTCAAATGCGCATTCACTTGTTAATAAGTAGGACGACAAGATGCAAATCTTGTGGTTCTAAGTCATCAGCTGCTAAACGTATTGATCCTAAAACTTTAAGGAGCTCTACAATTTTACAATATTCTGCTTCATTCTACGTCTGAGAAGCATCGATATCATTCAAAGCTAAAACAACACATTTTTTTTTAAGTATACAAATCTTTCTATCGTTTTTCCGTTGTTGCAAGATTTTTCGCTATTGTACGGAGAATTGGACGCTTTTTTTGTTTTTGTAGTTAAGTTTTATGAATGTCAGTATTTAACAATATTCCCATTTATCCCAGAGACGATTTTGTGTCAAAATGTTGATGTTTTTAATCAAATAATTAATTAATTTTTATGTTAAGTCTCAACTCAAAAACCGGTTTTGTAGTTGGGGAAAACCCGGTTTTCAAATTATGTAAATTTCTTCAAAAAAAACCGGTTTTTCAAAACCGACAAACCCTACTGACTAACACAAATCGCATTCGTAAAATGACACAAAATTTCAGAAAATTGAATCACCCAATTTGAATTAAAGGAACGTAAATCTATTCCGTAAAAAACGATTCCTACCTTAAAAACTGCTACTAAAAGAATTCGTCGTTTGAATTTATGCTTATAATTATTTTCAACACGGAGAAAATTTCTATGCAAACTTGCAAAATTCACTATTAAATTTTCAAGAGTATTCTGGTGAAATCTATTATTTAGCAACAGTTTCTTCTGACTCAGTGATCGCTTATATCTGATTGAAATCTCAGTAAATTTTGGCCCAGATTTTTCAGAAAAATAGTTACGATTACTAGTTCTAGAGCAATCAAAATTATCAACAATAATAATTGACTTAATAATAATAATAATATCTTGTATGAAACTCTCGTAACATGTATCGAGTAATTCTGCTCTTCTGTTGTCATACTGTTATAAATAACAGGTTTGTCCTCGAATGTATTTTTTCTTACAAATTATATATGATAAAATCATTACATATGTATAGCCTATATATAATGCTATGCATGTATAATGTAACGTATATACGTATAATTCTATCATTTAATATTTATTTAATTATCGCAGCTATTTTCAATTAAAAACAATTACTACTATATTTCCCATCTCCTCGAAATTTACAGTAATTAAAATAATCCTTTATTGACAAGATAGTTTACTTCTTGTTTTTCGGTGGATGATTGCCTGTATCCTTTCTTCATCTCTTTTTTAAAGTTTTCCAATAAATAGCTTTCACCACAAAAGCATCGAAGTAAACAAATTTAATTATAACTGTTCAAAGATATGGCTTTTACTACAATTCACTATAGAGAAGTGTTTACAAATTTCTAAAATCGTCATTAATCATCAATTCTAAAAAAATCTCGAATTTTCATTATATTTTAATGATGCGTTAAAATGATATAAACTAATTAACTTTTAAAAATCGATCCGAAAAATTATTAATTTTTTTTAACAAATGATATCGTTCTCAATATGATTTATGAAGTGCGCATAAAGTAAAATGAGCTATCAAAGAGAATATCGTAATTAATTTAGATTATACTCTATTCAGGCCAAATGGCAATTAAACAATTTCTGATCTCTGACAGTCTATATGCATTATATGAAATTAACTTAAAAGTAATTAAGTGACCTGACATGTTTTGTAACGTTAAAGGCCGATCAAGAGAAAATAACGTACGTTAATACAACAAAAAGGCTTAATATCGGCTTTTACAATAAGTTTTTACAAGAAAACTGAAAAAAAATCATCTGACATCCATAATTTCTTGAAAACTCAGAATATATAATGAAAGAGCTCTATTTTAATAGAAATTTTCATAAAATAAAAATTGGATGTAATTAAAAGCAATAATACTATTTACAGCACAAAGTAAATATAATCACGATGAATCTGTTCAACTAAAAAATTTAAATTTTTTTTAGTAGAAATAACAAATTGACCAATGAAATGAAGGATATGTTTTCCAGCTTGATGAACAAACAAATTAATAGTTTTTGATCAAGCATTTCACATAACTTCATGAAAGTGAATTATAAATCTTCGAATGTTAAATTTAAAAAATATGTTTAAAACAAAATTAAATATTCAGTGTGATGTATCATTTTTATAATTTTTTTCCTCGTTTTAATCACATTTCGTAGAATACTTTATATGTTATCGTCTCGAATCTAAATAATTTCAATACATAACACAGTTTAAGATGATAAGAAATTTTACTACAAATAAAATATGAAAATTTGTTTATTTTAAATTTTTTATAATTTTTCTTGTAAAATATAATTTACAATGACGAATATTCAGACTATATAAACGAATAAACAAGACTTAATTCAAAAAATAAATATTTAATGTTTTCGTAGATTCAAAAAAATCGTTCAAGCTTTTCCATGTAACTGCTATATAATATGTTGTGTTGATATCAACAATGAGGAAATCTTTAGAAAAGTAACTGTAATCGGTTTTCCCCCACACAGTTGCTGATGAAAAACAGAAACCGTGGTATCAGTATGTTTATGCGTCATGATTGACAGTTGCATATTTTTGTAACATCCAAAGGCAATCTGTTTTTCTGCATTAGTTCTTATTTTTTACACTGAGAATGTATCAAAAGAAATAATCATTATCAGTTTCTATCGCTAATATTTATCGTAACTTGTAATTTTTTTTAATACCATTCTTATCCCTATCTCGTATGTATTAGATCAAGAATTGGTGGAACCTTTTTTAATATAAAAGCCACAACCTAAGGGATCTATCTCATAAGACTGCTTGTGTATTGTATAAGTACATAAATTCAGCATACAAGCAAAACAAATACAGAGGCTGAATAAGTTATATTAAGACAGGTGTTTGCGATTGAAAAAAGGACATAAAATACATCATTTTGAAATTAATTTATGTGAAAAGTGAAAAAAGAAGTGCCTAGAAACTTATTTCAATAATGTACTATTTTATATATTATCAGGCCGCAACAGAAAAGTGCTGCAGGTTACCATCTCGAATATACACACTTTTTAAACTGGAACAGCATAAGTAAAATTTCAGATATAATCATCGCATATAATTGCGAATATTGTGTTTATATTTTTAATTAGGCCTGTATATTTTGGGTACTGTATTTAAGAAATCACTTCCATGAAAAAAAGGAGTGTTGAAAACTTTGAAAATTTATAGTAACTATATTACTAAATCATTATATATAAACTAAGAATCATGTATTGTTTATTACTATCCAAACAAAAACATCTGAGATGTAAAAAAAAATTCGCCAAGTAAAAACTTATGACCATTTAGACGACAGTCAAAATTTTTTTTAGGAGTTTTCCTTGGGTAAAGTTAATTAAGCTTGGCGCTTGGAAGCGAAATACAGAAAAGAATAATACAGGTAAAAATTTTGTAGGTACCGCTTCAGATTTTCTATAAAGCAGTTGCTGCTTTACAGAAAATCTTGAAATTTTGCACACTACCTAACAAAACAATTATCTTTCAAACGAGATTTTCGGAATTACTTCAAGTATTTGGAAGGAGGAGAAATTGACCCCAGAAAATTGGCAACTTTGATTCCTGAATATATAGTCACTTTTTTACGTGGCGGGGAGTCACAGCAGTGACTCCTGATTACTTTGTCCAGACGAATCCGTTTATACGTTTCCCAGTTGTACGTTTTTCACAATTATGCGTTATATATTTTCTGCGCGGTTATTCCATTATAAAACACTTCAGTTACATGTTTTTCATTTATACGATTTCTCATTTATACATCATATTTGTCTGTACCCTACAACACTTTTTTCTCATTTAAGCATTGTTAACTTTGAAATGGAAAAATTTTAAACTATTAAGCCTATTAAAGAAAGTTAAAAACAAATTATGTATTCACTTCAAATTAGTCCACAGCGAATCGGCAGCAAATGCCAAAATTAGAACGAATAATACGTAACATGTGACGCCATTTCCGACGAATTTTCCATTTAGCAAATCAGTTCAACATGTCGAAAATTTTCGCTTTCCATATCTTTTAGTACGACCAATATAATGGCTCTTTATTTTTGAATGTGACTGGCGTTTCGGCAAATGAAGACAACTGATGTCAGACACTGTATATTATGTAACAAGTCCATTAAAAAGTGCCGCCTCGTACTATTGTGACTAATATATTCACTCTAAAACATTATATCTATCTCATTATATTGTTCCCTTGAAAAGCGTATAAACGGGATTCGACTGAAATTAGTTATTCATATTATGTAATTTCGTTCAAGTAAGAAACTATTAAAGCCGTGTTCCTGCGATATTTAGATATTTCAAGTTTCCCGCTTTAACAGAATCTTATACAGCAAAATTGAAAATTTTATAAAATAAGCGTCATAAATTATTTTCATGTAACCGACGATACCCAAATTCAAAATAAAACATTTAAAGAATACCATACTTTCGCTTCTTACATTCAAGCTTCGTTAAATCGTTTTAAAAGAAATAAATTTTCTTTTCTTACATAGAATATATTTAAATTTAAAATTTTTAAATATTGGATATATATAGATATGTATATTTAATTAACTAGTTTCATAACGATTGGTAGTAAATTTAAAAAATATATAAATAAAAAATTAAAATAAATAGTTCTAATATAAAATTTTCGCTGATGGCGTCCTACAAGTCTATTACATCTAATTAAAATAGTTTCTGCCAAGAATATAAAAATTGGATTGAAAGGTGCAAGTATTATTTTCAAATTGTCTCAATCATATGTAGAACTTACAATAATTCTTAATCACACTTAGGGCCGGCTCGAGAAATAGCGGGGCTCGATGCAAGGTTGTCGTGCTGGGCCTTTTAATAAAAAAGTAGCAGTTCCGAACAACAAAATACCGTAATATTTTTATGGTAAACATATCATCCGTTAAATAGGTTAGCGAAAGTTAGTTAACTTAGCAAATAATGAAATGATCAATTTTTAAATTTCGCAAGAGTTGGATCATACAGGATTGCCTTGTGTGGTGGTACCGTTCGTACCGCCCACTGGGCCCTGATCACACTAATGCAATACTTAATTTCTCTGCTTTTATGTGTCTTTTAAGCTCAAAATATGGTATCCATGATAAGAGCTTCATGACATCAAGGATGCGTATATTAATAATGACATTACTATTTAAAAATTTCACTGTTTACATAACAAAATAAGAAACTCTTTTTTCCACAAATTCCTTTTGCGTTCAGAAGCCCTGTTTACACCTGTATCCCTATCATTCATGAGGCTTATCATATATCGTTTACTTGCATCGTATATATATACAACAGTTCTAAGTGAAAGAGGGAGCCGAAGATGTGAGAGGAGAGCCATGAATGTGAAAGAAGCGAACTAAGTATGTATGGATAGATAGAAATGGCGCAAGACTGTCAGATATGGGTGTAGTGCATGCTTGATTTCAGCAGGTCCCAGAGTGCAAGTTTGGGAGAGTATTCTTCGTATGCTATATGACGTTCTTCAGACAACTGACGCTTGCAGGGTGTTGTGGACCGAAAAGACACTGTTTTCATGGCCACCCCATTAAAGAATACCGTAACAGTATAGTACACGCACACACACACACACACACACATATATATATATATATACTAGCTGACCCGGCAAACGTTGTTTTGTCATATAAATTATTTCTAGGTAATTTCTAGCTGACCTGGCCACGCGTTGTTGTGGCTCAAAATGTATCTATTATAAATGTATAACACTTCCCCCGTGGGGGGAATTTCAAAAAATCCCTTCTTAGTGTACATTCTCTTGACGTACCCTATTAAAACGCAATCAAAAACGCATCTAAAATAGTATAATAAAAGCCGAGTTCTTCACAGTAAGCCTTAATCCCGTCACTTTTCCCGCTGGGGAATATTGAAAAATCCCTTTTTAGTGTATATTCTGTTGACGTAACCTATTAAAACGCAATTAAAAACGCAAAAAACCGCATGTAAAATAGTATAATAGAAGCCGAGTTCTTCACGGTAAGCCTTAATCCCGTCCATCTCCCCCCACTGAGGGGAATTTCGACATGTATATTATATAAAAACACGTGCGTATTCGAATGCAACGTTGTGTCAAAATTTCAAAGAAATCGGTAGGAACAAACGAACGTTATATTTTATTTATATAGATAGATAGAAAATGATCTGCTTCAGTCCATTCTCACAGAAAAGCATAATGCCTCACAGAAAAGCATAATGCCTCACAGAAAAGCAAACTTAGGTCGTCGGAAGTTAGCGCCATCTGTTGGACATAAAAGCCTTAATCCATATATAAATATATTTTTGAAAGGGGGGAAATGTAGTAGGGGTATGAAAAATAGATAGTAGCCGATTCTCAGACCTACTGAATATGCATATAAAATTTGGTAAGAATCGGTAAAGCCGTTTCGGAGGAGTACGGTAACTAACATTGTGACACGAGAATTTTATATATAAGATATATGTGACACTCATGAATATGTATATATATTCATGAGTGTCTAAGTCATCAATGTGAAGAAATGCATCTAATGTAAATTAAATTCATCTAAAGTAAAATCCTGTTTAACTCAGTGGAAAAATACACGATTTTGAAATCATAATTTCTTTTAATATACAAGTAGCATTGTTTAAAATAGTTCAAATAGAAACACAATTATTTGAAATACAGCCAAAATAGGAAACAAAAACAAATCTGCTTACCAAAATAAAACACTGTATGCATATACCAAGCACCAAAAATTCATTAGCACGATAATGGTAAAGTTTCAAAAGACTTCTGAAAAATCTGTTATCTCAAAAACTCAAAAGAAAGCAAAAACTACTTTTCTGGCAAGCTCTACTTAACTACTGTATATATAGCCTATATATATATTTCCGAATTTACCTATATTTACCGAATTTCTAACGTATTCACACACACATACACTTGGAAAAGTTACTTTTTGATCCGTGACTCATTTAATAAAAACAAAAAAATTTAAGCTAGGAGCCAATATATAAACTCAAATGAGATTACAAAACAATTAAATTTTTAAATCAAGATTATAAGATTTACGATTTATTAAAATGCTTGTATTTTATAATATTCAATAATTTCTGTTCATCGTCATTACATACTTTAACGGCTACTTGCGTTTTATTTTAATTCGGCCGTTATTACTATAATTACAGAAAATTTACCGTAGGTAATGTTAGTTAAATAATTAATGAAAAACAAAACGTAATTGCAATTTATTAACTAAATAAAATGAAAAAAAATTAAAAGTTACTTGAAAGAGAAAAAAAGTTTTCAGAGAAATTACTTTTCAATTTCAAAGTAATTAGGTAGTATCACAGAAATTACATTGGTTCCACGATATCATATATCAGATCGGAATAAGCAAGAAGTGTGCTCGAATGCAATTTTTAAAATATTTGATATAGTGTACAAAAGCGTATAATTAAAAATAACTTTTGTGTCTACGTCAGTACTCAATTATAGCTAATTATAAAATAAAACGAACAAATAACAGAATATCGATTGCTTTCTACATTTGAAAAGTTGTAATAATTACATCATAATTATGAAACAAATTATTGTATGATTTTTATGTACTTTACCTATTTGTCAGTGCAAATAAATAGAAGCAATTAGAAATTATATGATGTTTTCAATAAATATTTATTTTACTTTATGATATTTAAGTGTAAAACGTACTTTATAAAATTATAAATACTAATCTTACGACGTTATCATATTAACTATATTTACAACTTTATTTTTCAAAAAATTCGAAAATTTAACTATCAATCAATCGTATCCACAGAATCGTTCGATAAGACTAATATAAAAAAAATAATTGCATTTGGTTACAATTGAAATCATTGTGATAACTTATAAACAGCAATTTATGAATGAAATTTTATAAAGTACTTAAAATGTCTTTGAATGAATTTTTAATAAACAGCGTGAAAAAATCCAGCAACGAGTTACTCAACTTTCCCGGCAACATTTAAAGTTTTAGTGGCGCCATCTGTTATCATATTTTATTTTTAAAAACTTATTATATTTTAAACTATTATAAAGTGGAAATAAGCTTAATTTTCAGGATAGGAATGAGTTTTATAAAAATAAAAAATAAAAAAAAAATTGTAAATGCTAATAACAAGTAAAATCGTCATTACGTCCGACCCTACTGGAGATACACACAACTCCCTTTATCTCTCCACCCAGTCAAGCTTTAACCACCAAAACTTAATAGCATCGATCCCCCTGATAAACAAACCTCCCTGCATAATTTCAGAAATTTTCGACAAAAAGCACGGGAGTTATTAAGTAGAGTAAAAAGCAAGAAAACACTGTTTAAACCAATGTATTATCATATAATCAAAAATAAAAGGTAAAATTTTATAATTATTTAAAACTTACTGTTTGAGGAAAAAACGAAAAATTCATACACTTAAATTTAAAGAAAGTACGAAATTACTCGTATTAACATTTAACAAATAAAGTAAAAATAAAGAACAGTAAATCGACAGTATTATATTTAATAAATCGATAGGTTTTATAAATGTTCAATTTTCTTATTTTAATATGTTTAATCTTTGGTGCATGTGTATATATGTACCGTACATACAGTACATGTAGTAAAAATACTACATATTATCTAATATGTAATTTTTTCTCAACTTAAAAGTTAAAATAAATGTTTAATTTATTAAATCATACACAATATCCCTTTAATTTTCAATCAAAACCTTTAAAACTTTCTAAGGCATTAATTATAAAATAAATACCATCCGCTAATTCATTAAGATATACGAAAGATGATTTCCTTCGTATTAATATCGTTTATCAGCAGATAACAGCTTTATCTCATAGTTAATGCGATGCGTTGTGTTATCGTAAATATGAATGCAACATTAAAGCGGCGCAATTGATGATAATAATCTGCTTATATTTTACATTATAAAATATTTGATAAAAAGAATTTTTTTCTTAGTTTAGTTTTGGATTTTTAGTTCCAAATTAATAATGAAATAATTCATTTATTCAAAACAGAATATTTTAATACTGAAAAACTGTCTTAAATATTTAAAACGGGGGAAATGAAATATTAAAATCTAATGTAAATTAAGTGGATTTAAATGCAAAATAAACTTTAATATTTATTATTAAAATTTTACATTAAAATTTAAATTTAAAAAAATAAAAAAAAAACAAAATTATTCTGATAATATTACATCAGAAAAGTGGATAAAGTTTTTGATAGCGAAAAATTATTTCAATAGAATGTCGTATTATTGTTGATTTATGTTAAAGAGAAGAACTCAATATTAAAAACTAGACTAATCTTATTCGCGTCAACCCAAAAATCCTAAAGAAACCAAAATCTCAATTAACAGTTTCTTCAATAATTCGTAACTTTTATATAAATATTCAATGTTAAGAAAAACAAAATATGTTTCTTAACATACAGAAAAATTAATGTCTTTCAATATATAGAAAAGAGAAAGTGGTTGAAACTGTTCCATCTTTGTTGGATCTTTCTATATTTCGATACGGAAACAAATTATAATAGGGAAAAACTACAAAAGGTTTCTTTAAAAGTTCGTACTAATGCACTTTGTTATGAAAAAATAACAATCAAAAATATGTTATCTCACACTTATTACATTATTATTAAGTAATACCTCGTTAAATCTCATTATAAAGCAAGTATGCATTGAAAAAACTATCAAAATTTCCTCTTCTATAAAGCTTGAAATTTAGTTCAGGTTCTTGAATATCAATAACAACATAAAACACAATACTGTTGTTTTGGCACGATATCGCTTCAAAGTCAAATTGTCAAATGAAACGTAGAAATGAAAAATAAATATAAAATCAATTTATTATGTCCAAAATTAAACTTAGGCCTATTGATAAATAGGGGAAGGTGGGGCAGGATAAGGACGTTAAGATTTGAAAATTTATAAGATGGCAATCACTTTAATGAGAACAATAATTTTTTTATTCTGAGCAATTACAACGTTTGGTAATATATAATACAAAATTTAACTTTTGAAAAACGTTTTTAAAAACAAGAAAATTTAATATTTTAAAATTATGTGTAAATGCACCATCTTGCCCCACCCATAAGGCGGGAGGATATTATTTTTATATACAAGGACAAATGAAAATGGTTAAACTGTCGTTTTCTTGAACAACGGCTTGTGCCCGTTTATCACAACGGTTACATTTATTATTATTTTCCGAATAAATAAAAGTTTGAACTTACTCGTATTTACTTTACCAGACGATACTGTCACTTCGCGCATGCTCAGTTTCGCTATTTTGTGAGCAGACGATATTTTTTGTCGTGGAAAAAAGTTTTTATTTCGATTGTTATCTCACATTTTATTTCTTGTTAAGATAGTATTTAAATTTAAAAAATGTTTTCATAAATAAAATAAAACGTAAAAACTTAAATAATAAAGTAATACAGTATATAGGGCCTACTGTATAAATTTATTACAAAATGATTTAAAAGTGGAATATTTCATTTTCTATAAAAAGATCATTTTTAAAATTATTTTACATATTCGATAAGGTGATATAGAATTATCAATGACAACGAATTTAAATCTAGTTCACTGTGAAACTAGTTTCAAACTACACGAGTTTCAAACTAGTGCCCCTAGTCAGCAGCAGAATTCATGGTCAACCTTGGGCAAGATGGTAGGGGCAACGATGGGGTACCCCATCTTGCCCCAACGTGCACTTTTAATACTGACTGCAAGCACAGGTCAACTTTATTTCAAAACTAACCAATTTCAGTCTTAAAGGTTACTTCGAATACCATAATATCTTCATCTAAAAGGTAATGTAAAAGTTCACAATAATACTTATTTTGTTGAAACTTTGTAGCAGGCGTAAAATTAGATGAAGTATTGCTGATGAAACATGGAAAACTGTCTTACTTCAAAACAAAGAGAGCGATTCGGACGTTCTCTCGTCCAGTGATCCCTTTTGAGGTTGACATTTAGTTCCCCAAATAATAGCTAGATGAAAGCACGTTAACCACGAATAAACAGACGTCCCCGTCTTACCCCATAGCCCCATCTTGCACCACCTTCCCCCTAATATTCCTGCATGTCCTATGAATTTAATAAATTGATCATAAATCTAATAAATTTAATCGCTTCTGTAGATTTAAAAAAAACCAGCTAAATTTAAATTATATAATTTAAAAAATATATTCAATTAGAATATTTATAAAATTATTAATTACGATATTTAATTAAATAAAAATAATTTGTACATCTATAGTACATATTTATATAACTTTAATATAACGTTAGAATAAAAATAGAGCATTATAATTATTCGCTCAGCTATCTCAAGATTTATAAATTTGAAAGTACAATTTTCATATAAAATTTTGTTGTAGAAAAGAGAAAACTTTTTAATCAATTTATAAAACAACCGTACGAAAAGTTACGTAAGTTAAGTAAGAAAATAATTTCCTAAATAATTGTCTATTACTGACAATTTTACGCAGCTATTTCTTTCTTATTTATTGAATACTTTATTAATAAAATAACTTTCTAAAGTTTTCCGAAACAAATTTAAATTTGTGGTTGACGGACTAGGAACATATTCGATATGTAACCTCTCATTTTCTACACTCTTATTTACGGTCCCGCTTTATAAAAGCATCTGAAAGTGAAGAATATAGCCTAAACGCCTATGAAAATTACAAAAATTAGGAGATTGTGAATTTAACACAGTCAAAATTGCTAGTTTTCATATTCTTCTTTATAATAAAAATTTAATACTCTAAAACTAAACTGCTGTTGAGAGAAGTTCAGTGGAAGGTCGTGCGGTTAAAAACAAAAAAAAAAAAAAAATTCGGGAGAAATCGTGCCACTCAATACGATTTCGATTTATCACCTGATCATCCATTTTTTCATCGGCTTCTTTAGGGTTATTCTAATTAAATCGCATTCGTTTTATTTCTTTATTTATCGTTATTCCAAGTTTAAAACTTCGGCACGCGAACCCAAAAAGGTTTGCCATTTGACCTGTCCTATTGAATCAATTCTTCTGTGATAGATAAAAACCTTTGCCTTTCATGTCCTAGTACTTTTCAAAACACAATGCGAATCTTCGACGATAAAACTAAGCCAAACCTCATAGATTTAATTACTACATGAAAGGACATTAATAATAGATCGCTTATATCACTGAGCGAGCGTAGAGATAAATGTACTGTACAGTACAGGGCTAAACGAAGGGATAATGATTTTTGTCACTTTTCTTAAAACACTGTCGTTTAAAGTTTAATTTATTTCAATTTTTCTATTACGATAAGGTCAAGAGAAATCGTTTCATTATTATAATGCAAGAAAATTGCGGCGTTTGATAATTTATTTTCAAAAAATGAATATCAAGTGCTCTGTTTACTTTTGCAAATATATAATTTATTTATGTTAGAAGTACAGATGAAAATAAAAATGTAACTGAATATTCATTCGATTATGATGCAAGAAGAATAGTAGTATCTTAATGCTGTCATTCATGACATTTATTAACTAGAATATTCATATAATGTTATATATTTATTGTAAGATGATCAGTTGATTATAAATATGACTATTGAGCCCCACGGAAAAATAAAATTAACTGAAAAAGTTAATAAAATTTTTAAAATCCATGCTAATTTGAAACATTTAATAATGCAAAATGTTTAGCCTAAATAAAACTAACGTCCTGTTTAAGAAAAACGTTATGAAACCCAAATCAGAAAGTGCAGCGTGAAACTTTATAAAGATGGTTTATTGTCTAGTCAGCACAAAGACTAAAACATTAATTTTAAAGAAATGGATAATTACAGTCAATTGTTTTAAAAGAATTTCCGAGTACTGATAAAAATCAATAACTAAAATATTTCGAAAACAAATTTAGATTATTAAAGCCGATAAAATATTTTTAAATCGTAAAAAATTCATTTTAAAAACAGTTATTAAACATAAAGATATAAAAACAAAGAAAACATTTTTTATCGTCAAGAAAGAACTTTGAATTAAATATGGAGTTATTAAAATTAAGATAATTAGTAACAATTCGTTTACAGGGATCATTCTGTCTGGTTTATAGCAATCACCAATCCATTCGCCAATCACATTTTTTTATTCCCCAGGTTACATTTTGTACCAACCAGAAATGAAACGACAACCGACAATATAAAAAAAATGCAGAATTTTTATGACAGTCTTTTAAGCAACTTTCACTTTGTTTTTTAACAGTAAAATTGTATCGGACCAAGATTGATTCATATCCTTTGACATTCTTTTTCACCAAGTAATTATTATTATTTTTTTTTTATTTTTTTTGTACGGCCTGCTCTGCAGTTATTCGTCACTAGAATCCGCCAAATAAATAAATTTTCCTCAAATTGCGAATTTTGCGACCGGTAACTCCTAGTTTATGTTCATAACAAAAAGGACGTTAGCTTGCACGAATGAAAAGAGGTCTACTCCATTTTTTGAGCTAAGTGAGAAATTACCGAAATGACTCTGCTAATGTTAGAACAAAAGCTAGAGCGTTATTCATATATTAAATTTATCCATATTAACCTTTTAAATGATTTAGTATCATCTGGAAAATAAAATATAAGAATTAAATAAATAAAATTCTTCATACTCAAAATCTCAACTAACTTGCTACTTTGCAAAGGTGATGTTTAACTGAGATGAGGAATGATCCAGAGTATTTTCAATTTATTTCAATGACATTATGATAATATCTATTGGAATGATGTATGGATACGTTAAAAAGCAAATTACGTTTAGTTATATTAATGATGTACTGGAAACTCAGCAATAGTTTGATATAAAATAAATTGATCACCGATTAATTAATTAGCACATTTAGATACGGCCAGCCGCAAATATATCCATTATGGAAGGAACTAACCCGAATCGGAATCTGCCAGCAAGGATATAATAGAGATGAGAAAAAAAATTATTTTATTCGTGATTACAGACATTAACCATAATTTGACTAAGAGAATATTATGGCTATAATAAGAAAAATACTGAAATTGGGATTAAACGGTTAAGGCAAACATAACACATGGGCAATGCCAAGGGAGAAATATCTCTCGGGAGGAGATTCTATGGGAAACTGACGAAAACCTGAAAAACTCTATACGACTAGCATGTTTGTGAGGCGCGAACTCGCGACCAGCCACCAGTGTTCATTGGTTTTATGCTGAAATTAAGAATTCTCACATCGTCCCTTCCAAATATTTATGGGTGAGTTATGAAGTTGGATTTCTGAGTCATGACATATATATTCCTAACAGCAATATTACTGTATACAAAAACACAACAGAATAGCTTTATTAGTAAAAGGACTAATCATCATCTGTATTCTAGACTTTATAAATTATTTAATATTTTGAGTAGCTGCTCGTGTGAAATATGTCTTTTAGAAACTAACACAAATGGGAAATGACATTCAATGTCTTGATTCATTCATGATTTTACACATTGAACAAGAATTTATTTTGCCTATTAAAATTCCTCAAATACATTTTAATTAAGTCGATGCCACCTGGTCTCTTTTCAATAAAAATTACAAGCTATTAGTTACAAGCTGCAAAACTTAGCGGCCAATAATGATTTCAAACTCTATAAAATTGACGTTATTTTTACCAACAGGAAATAAAATCTGTAAGACTACTTTTTATTAATGAACAAACGAACATTCTACGTATTTTCTTTATTCAAAGAGCAAAAAAGGTCCGTTAAGAGGCAAAAGAGGCTCGCTCCACTCCTGAGCTCCATGTAAGCTCACGATGGTCCTGCTAAAAATCCAACAAGAAGTGTCGTAACATATTTAAGTCACATGTTTAATACAAGCTAAAAATCGTAAAATAATAACGATCGCATAAATATTAAACGTTTACATGTTACAAGCTGCTAGGGGTAAATGACTAAATAAGTTACAAGTTGTAAAATATCTATTGTATAAAGCCAATTTATCTAACTTGTAAGCGCAACGCTAGTTACAAGCAACAATACTATATACGTATCACTCGTCAATCAATCTATGAAAATTCTTCAAGTGAATAAATTAACTGGCGAAATCCAGTCTTTATGAATAGTCAAAGATTGCAGAAAAATGATATCCAGCAATGAATATGCATTTCTGTTATAAAAATTCAATCTTACGAGTGTTAAAACCTTCGAGATTCGAATCATTTATTACATCAATTTGTTTATAATTAAATAATATTTATTTTTTTAATGAACCACATTTAAAATTCTTTTCACATTTCGTCTTCTTTTTCATAACAGTTCATCAAAGCTATCTTCATTGGTGTCATCACTAATTCAATCACTATAGTGCCAAATCAAATAAATTGAAAGTGAGAATTCAATGAGAATGAAACTTATCGCATTGAGTCAAAAAATGTTAGTAGAAATTTTTATTAAAACTACGAGTGTAGCGCTTGCAGACAAACTAATACTTTTTGGCAACAAATTATTGTGTATTTCATACACAAGTATTACTTGTACACAAGAAAAATTTTTTTGTATATTTGCTAATAAACTGCTTATAATACAAGAATTTACTTTAACAAGTTACTTGTATCTTGTTAAAATAGATTTTATGCAACGGATTTTTCTTAAACTTGTAGCTTGTTACTGATTAAAAGTAACTTTTATGTAACAAAATTGCTTTATAACTTAAAAAACAGCTAGTAAAAAACTTGTAGCTTTTAACTGGTTACAAAACATTTTAATTTTACATATTTTGCTTATAATGAGTAACAACTACAAATATTGTATGAAATAAGGTCTTGGTGAGCGACACTCCATTAAGAAAGAAAGGAAAATAAAAACTTAATCTGTTTTGATCAATTTGTGTTGATTTATTATCAAGTTAACGATAAAAATCGTGAAAATCGAATTTGCCTGGTTATCACTGGAGAAAAACTTGGTATTTTGTATTATTTTAAAATGAATGAGAACCAAAGAAAAAATCAAGATACGAGTTGCATAACTTTTCCAGCAAAAGAATTTAAAATTGTGTGGCGCCAACTGTTACGATATTTTATTTTAAAATTTTTATATTATTAATTATTAGGAAATGTCAAAAAACTTAATTTTCAGGTTGGGGATGAGTTTTATAACAATTGTAAGTTCTAATAAAAAATAAAATCCAACCACACTCGAGATATGATAACTGACTGTCTATTTCCCACCTCCGACATTTAACCATCAAAATTTAATAGAATCAATCTCCTAATACACAGACCTTCCTGCAAAATTTCCAAAATTTTCGATAAAAGGCACAGGAGTTATTAAGATTCAAAGCTAAACTACATTTAATTCTAAGAGATGCTGGTGAGATATACAGTAGACCCCCTATAACACGGGTTCATATAAGACGGATTCGTATAACACGGCAGAAAAATTGTCACCGTGTTCCTACAACACGGTAAAAGAATGAGACAGATTGTCGTGGCCGACTCGTGTCTCGACAGAATTGGTCGAATCTGGACCAATAGTGGACGAGCAGCGGACCTACTTGAGAGCTACCAGCATAGCGAGGACGCTGATTGGATGACCGCCTCCAGCGGCACGCGTATATACAGACAGTTTAGGCAGGAAAGTTGAGTTTTCTTGTGAAAGGAAAAAACACATTTATTATTCAATGGCCATAAAAATTGTTGTCATGTGGTGCATTAAAGTACTAAAGAAAATTATTTTAATTATAACAAGTAAGTTAATCGCTTTGGGCTGTGAACGGCTAATGTATTTATAAAATCTAAGTGACTCGTACAACACGGAACGTATCTACCGTGTTATAGGGGGGAGGTCTACTGTATTCAATTTTTTTCTGTCTTTCCATTACAATATTAGATTACAATTTCTTTAACTGTAATGTAACTATTTCCATATATGAGCTATTTGGATAGACTGTACCTGTATCTACGATTAATGATATTATATTATAACAATAAACGAATATTAACATTTAGTTAAAAATAAGAAAATTTTTTACCGGTAAGTGTTCTTTATCACATCTGAAAATTATAATAGACAATTATGCTTTTTATTCTAAATATTCAAAACATTAATGGTACTTTACATGTTTTAAATTGATATTAAATATATAATAAGTCTGAATTGAATGGCTAGTTACGTTGATTTTTTCTAAGTATCACTTTAAATCATTTTTGTAATTCATATATATAGACTATACAGGGTGACAATAATTAACCCGTACAAAGTTTGTAGCAATGCTGCACCTGAACTTTTTTACTGTCACCAATTTACATACTATTGTTTAATTCTCCATGATTTCCTGCCCGTGTAGATGTACTTTCGATGTAATAAGGGTTAGTTCTTTATTTTTTTAATGGTGTTGAACAAATGTTGTGCAATTTTGGAGCTATTCCGGCAAGGAAAGCATCAATGTGAAATTGTTCGTTTGCTCGGTGTTCCAAAAGTCTCAGATGCAGTTCGGCGATTCAAGGAGCTTGACCACAATAATGACCGTCCCGGACGTGGAAGAAAGCGTACTGTCAACACGTCTAGGAACCGCAAGATCATCACAAAGCGAGTTGACTGACATGCGAAGGTCTCCATGAGAAAAATTGCTCGTGAGATCAGAATCAATCGTGAATCGGTGCGGTTAATGGCGAAAAAGGAACTCGTACTCAAGCCCTACAAGTTCCAAAAGGTTCAGCTCCTCACCGATGAAAACAAGTGCGTGAGACTCCAAAGATCCCGTTAACTCAAGCGTCGGGCCGCAGGTCAACAATGGGAGGGCATTCTCTTCACAGACGAAAAGCTTTTCTCCGTACAACCATCAAAACGACAGGAACTGGTCCGCGGGGGCTCCTGGACGCTCAGCCGTCATCGAACATCACAAAATCCAATGTCAGTCATGGTTTGTGGCGGAATTTGTGCGAGCGGCAAGACACCCCTTGTTTTCGTCGATCAAGAGGCCAAAATCAATCAAGATGTGTATCAACGTGACATTCTCGAGGCTGTGGTACTTCTGTGGGCTCAGCAGCATTTTGGCAGTGCGAAATGGACGTTTCAGCAGGACTCGGCGCCGACACAAAGGGCGAAGAAGACTCAGGAGTGTGCAAGGCTCATTTTCCCGATTTCATCTCGTCTGCGGAATGGCCACCGTACTCGCCGAATCTGAACCCAATGGACTACAGTGTGTGGTCCATTTTGGAGGCTAGGGCCTGTTCTAAGCGCCATGAAAGTTTGGAGTCGCTGAAGCAATCCTTGCGCTGGGAGTGAGACAAACTGTCCCCAGAAGAGTGCGGCCCATCGCTGAGAATTTCAAAACGCGTTTGGGGCTCTGCATCAAAGCAAAAAGAGGCCACTTTGAAACTGGCTGAATATCTGATTAATACGTAAAGTATTGTCACTGTTATATGCTGTTGTTTTGCTACTTTTTATTTCTTTAATAAATCTACGATACAAAAAACTTCTACGGGTTAATTATTGTCACCCTGTACAATGCATGTGTATTACAATTTCTATTTTTATTTGTACAGTAGAGCGTCGATAAGTGGAACCAATTGGGGACTGGGGTCCTTCCAGTTAATGATTTGTTCCAGTTTCCGACTTTGTACGAAAAAAACATTAACCTGTCCGATGTTCAAATTTTTCTCCGTTGCGTATCGCTTCCTGTTGAATTTTTCTCCGTTGCGTGTCGCTTCGTGTTGAATTTTCGTCGATTTTAAGCCTAACGAAAATTTTTATAATAATCATCGAGGCTATCGTATCGTTAAAAATTATTTCTGCATTTTGTACAAACAAAATAAATATATTAAAGAATATAAAAAACATGAAAATTATACTTTAGAAGTAAATTTAGTATCAAAAACATTCGATTCAGCATGACACAGTCCGACTGAAAATCGTTCCACTTTCCGGCCATTCCACTTTCCGACGTTCCACTTACCGACGCTCTACTGTATTTCCTTATTAATAGAATAAACTTATTTAAATTTGTAAAGCGTATATAAAAAACAATTTGCATTTAAACTATTTTTATTTATATACACATCCAAATTTGTGAAATGATTATTTAAAATATTAAATTTACTTATTTAAAATCTACGATATTAATCTTTAATCCGGCATGGATAATTTTGCTGTATAAAACTCAAACAAATAAAATAAACTTACCCTTTCTATATAATAAGTTGCAATGAATCGTAAAACTGTTTTCAGCAAAACCATAGCAAGAACAATTAAAAAAAAACAAACAATTATTATTCGTAGCGATAAAGAAAATAGATTTCACAACAAACAGAAGCATGTCCCGATATTTTTCCATTATAGCTGAGTAAAAATAAACATAAAATAGATATAGAACAAAAATAAATTTTTTTTTTTATTGGCCTATTTATAGTGTTTACCTTTTTACTGTTTTCAATTTTGAAACTAAGTTTTATTTTGTAGAACTGATCTTAAATAGGTCAAAACAACAATCGACACATAAACAAACATATTACCATGTTAATAATTTAAACAGGTTTTATCTACAATCGAATGTCATAATAAATCACAATCATTTAGCAAGCATCCATTAAATACAGGACCCGTCCATTACGTTTAAAAATACAATAAATTGGTTCATCACTTTAGTCTAAATAATTGACATCATTAGTCGTATCTAACAAGCATGATTCGTATTTGCAGCTAAATACAGTATCTTCATAATAACACCAATGTAACAAAACTAACTGCAGAAGGCCGACGAAATTATAGGCTTCTTGACTAAGAGACAATCACAGACATAAAATGATTGAGACAGCATAATACCGAACGTCAATTAGATATATTTTAGTTGCGGTATAGTCAAAAGATAACAGACTTATACCAGTAAACACCCACAGAATAAAAACAGAAACTATCAATAGATGAAGAATGTAACGTTGAATTGATTGGAAAACAAAAGCAGCTTTGCATAAACGGAGTAGTAATCAGAAGGATAAATTAAATTATAGATTATTCCTATTAATAATTATTTCTTTAACTATCTGGCTTTTTAATTTAAAACAAATTATTAATGGCGAATAAAACATTTAAAAAACGATCAATTTACAGTAAATGGGTTTCAAGTCTTTAATCGATATTTAATGAAAAATATTATGTGACATAATTAAAACAAGTAAGCTCTGTTTTCATTTCTTACAGCGAAATTTCGCTGTAACAAATGAAAACAGTCTATGTTTATCTTTTTCGTAAATATAAGTTATTTGTGGAAAATTTTTTCCTGGCATGCTTTTTAGTAAATATATTCAATAATTAGAAATTGAAAGAAAAGAAAAAAGAAAAAAAATTTCTACAAATTCTAACCTAAATTATTAAAAGAACAAGAATATTGAAGACAACGATTTGTGAAATAATTCATCACTATTTATTTTTAAAAAAAATTTCGACCTCTAGCTGTCTCAAGAGCAATATGACGTCAGTGCAGTGAAATGAATCCATAATAGAAAAATAACATTGAAAATATTGGAAAAATCAGAAATCTGAGCTTGTCTGACTGAATCGTGTTGGTAAAGTCAAATATGAAAAGCAGCATGATCTCGGCAGTTCGAAAATTCGATCTGATTATTGCGTTACTAATAGCCAGATCCGAATTTTCAAACGTTAGCAGACTATCTCCGACGTTAGTCAGAAATCGTAGTGTTTATTCAGTCATAATTCGGTTATCTTGAGTCTACGACACAAAGATAGAAGGCAACATCGACAGTGTATCTAATTGTCTAAATATGCTGTCGCTGCAAATAAAAACAATAAATACAACAAAACTTCGTCTAAATTTATATGATGATGATAAGTTATCATTAGCATATCGTCATCGTCAACCACTGTTAGGGAAATACAAACAATTTTCGGCAATAAGTAATGAGCTTCCACCATTACTAGAAAAACACGTTTGAAAAATAAATAAAAAATGTCACACATATATTTTTGTTGAGTTGACGTCAACAAAGTTTCTTTTGATGTCATTCAATCAGATTTGACAGATCATACTCATATAGATCTGACTTTTCGAATACGTAGAGTGGGACAAGAGCGCACGGCTTTGCTATAACGATGTACGCCTATTACACAAAAACATTATTGTAAAAACAGGCTTCTTAATAATTCTAAATTAAAAAGAAACCATTAAAACAAGCAGGGAAGAGTGCGCGGTCAACAAAGATCACAGTGGGAACTGTTGTGTTTTTGTAAAAAAAGGTGCATTGTTCATGCAACCATAAAAAACAATTTAAACATTAAATCCAGCCTTCAGTGGGTGGATCTACATAACGTTTATTACATGCAGGGAAGAATAAATCTTAATTGAAGGTGGATTGTTAGGTAATAATAGTTTCACCTCGTAACTGTTTCGCAGTTTCTTTTTCTATAGCATAAATTAATATTTTTATGTATAAAATTCAATAAAAATTAAGGCTGATGTCTGCATGAAAACTTTGCATTTATAGCTTTTGTCAAATTTTACATTCAAATTTTGGTGTAAAATTCTTTAAACTTTTAGATTTAAAATAGTACAGAAACGTTAGCAACTGACATAAACAGGTGACTAACAGAGTCCTTAAACTAAAGTGACCAGATATGTTAGGTTGAAATGCGGGATGCTTCTGTGTTGTGGAAACTAAAAATGGAGTGGACCTCCAACGTACATAAATATATTAATAAAAACTAATTCATTAATAAATAATTTAGTAGAAAAACATATAAATATATAAATGCATAAATAAACTTAAAAATAACTCTTGATAGAAAAAAAATTACTTTTTTTACAACTTGATGGCGCTGTTTGTATATGGCCGCGTTTCTTTATGCAGCCAGTGTAGCGAAATGACGTCACAAGCAATGTTAGCCAATTAGAAACCAGTATCGGTGTGTTCGCTGAAAAGCGCTTCTCGAGCGCTGCATAAAGAAACGCGGAGTATCTGTCATGGTATGCTTAGAACGGCCACTAGGAGCGCCCCTAGATAATATTTAAATTAATAATAAATTCAATATATTACTATTGCAATAGGAATTTATTATTTATGTCACGGAATGACACTGTTGCTGCTAGAACGCCCGTTAGGGGGCGTCTCGGGCTACCAGTAATAAAAGAAAACGACAACTTTGTGCTCTTGACAATTTGCGAACATGTTGAAAATGTTACATGACCAAATGTGGGACACTTTCCGGGACAGTTTTCAATGCGGGACTAACAACCCAAATCCGGGACAGTCCCGCGCAATCCGGGACGTCTGGTCACCTTAACTTAAACTAAAAATAAATAACGAGTTTTTGGTAAAACAACACGTAACTAATGTTTTTATGAACGAATGAGGGAGAGCTATCGAGCTATCGCGGAACAAGACATTATTTTTACAGGGACGAACTGTAAACAAAATTCGCCAAGGTAGCCTATTGTATTAAAAACTGGCCTACTAAAAAAACTTTATTCAATTAAAGAAAAAATAACTAATTAAGTAAATTTGAATATACCATTATGACCGTTATTAATTTCTTCTGTTAATATTATGCGTAAAATGTTTATATAAGACATTTCTAATTGTTTTCTAAAATTATGTATTTTTTAATATAACCCCAGCGTCGTGTTACCAGTCTGGGAGTACTCCAACCGCTCTGGCATTTGCCAAATTGCTTGATGAGTAGTCTGGAGCGATCTTGCCCCATACTCTCGCCCCACTATACTACTTCATAAACATAAATTAATTACAGTACAATCTCGTTTTAACGGATCGCTCGGAGCACCGAAAATCATCCGTTGTTCCGAAAATCCGTTATATCGCGAACAACGGATTTCTCGCACTCCCAGGAAAATATCCGTTATTTAAAAAAATTTTCGTTTTTTAAGCCCCTACATAAAAATAACATCTGTACTGGAAATTATTCAATCTCTTGAGATTTCTATCCTTTATTTTATATAAACACGTTTTTACAAGCACTTTTTTTCTGCGGTAAATCAGAACATTTCGTTCTTTGTTTTTTTTGTGTTTTGTTTTTTCCCCTCCATTTGCCTATTTTTAAAATTAGCTATGTCTTGACAGGAAATATGAATAAATTAATGCACTGTAGATCTATTTTACAGAAATTCTTAATTTTAATATCAAATGTGACAGATCAAGTGCGACATCAACATAGGAGGTGTCTAAAAATTGATGACAAAATGTGACAGGGAGTGTCAACAGGTATAACTCAAAGAGTAGATAGTCAAAACAGGACTTAAAATTGATGGCATCATATTTGAATGACGCCTATAGATATACTTATAATAAGTTTAAATACATACACTTACTTGTTTTGTATTTCATTATTGTACTCAATAAATGGAAACGTATACAACTAAATAACATCGAATATGCATGAAAAAATTTTTAACCTGCCTTCTTTCGAATTAAGGCTGTTGCCAAATTTGAAATCGTACATTTTACATTGGTGACTGATCATGTGACCAAAATTATTTTCCAAAAACGCTTTAATCTGTAAATAAATGGGGTTTTTTTTACCCTTTGCATTATATTAACACAGACTTTTATTATTATTCGAAGCAATTAATGCGAAAATATAAATCTTAACAATGTTAGCAACTGTCGTCAGTAAGCTATGTGTCTAAAATATAAGTACTGTACTAATAATATAATGCCTGTGAACATTTAAACAGAAATGAAATACTCACGTAATCTGATAAAAGGAAATCTTCCAAAACAGTATGAAGAAATTATATGTAATCGGAATAAAATGACTAACATGAATCGAGAAAACGGTATGAATCACTGTTTTATCCGTCCGTCTATTGTAATCCGAAAACCAGTGATCAAATAACATCCATCTATTCCAAACAATGAGAGGTGCCTTTATAATTCTGTCTATTACAATTAACAAACTCCATTTGAACATGAATACAAAATTGATTTTAATTTCTAATTAATATGCAGAATAATGATGCAGATATGATTATTATTAAAATAATATGATATATTTTATAATAACCAATAATATAGTTAAATCATCTAAAGCAGGGGTAGCCAACTTTTGTGCACATAAGATCTACTTTTTATCGTAAAAATGTGTCGCGATCGACTTGTTGTCATAGGCATAGTCTAAGTGGGGAGGGGAAAGTGTGAAATACATACTATGTTTATACACTGTTTCAGTACAAAGTGCACTCACTGCTTATGAGTCGAGTCATAACTGCATGCATACAGTTGCGTTCGGTTACAAATATAATACATTAAGTCAAGACATCGCTAGCGATCGACCAAAATTGGCTTGGCGATCGACCGGTCGATCGCGATCGACTTGTTGGCCACCCCTGATCTAAAGTATTGTATTTAATAATAATAATAATAATAATAATAATAATAATAATAAACAGCGAAAAAGATTGATTTATTGAAAAACAAATCTCTATTTTCATTCCTAACTGTTATTTAGATAGAATAAATACGATAACATAATTTCATTGTTGTTACAAAATTCAATAGATATACTATAGGGTTTTGTCTAGTTCAAAATTGACAAATCAATATTCCGAAGTCAAAATCCATACAGGTCAAAATCCTCAACCAAATGTCTGGATTTTCTAATCTGCCAATATTCCATCTTTGCAAAAAATTGCATTAAGAGCAAAATTTTGTTTTCTTTAATATAGTGTTATAAATAAATTTCATTTGTTTGTTTTCGATATCTTATTTAAATTATATAATACAGTAAACAATTTGTTGTTATATTATAAAGAAAAGTATATAATAAAACAAAAAAGAATCTAGCAGTAGTAATAATTTATTTTTACATATCTGTAATAAAATAGGAATTATTGATCAAAGTTTTCTTTAGAAATTTTATATTAAAAAAGTTTCGGAACCAAGGGAATCTACGAAGGAAGATTTTATGATAAATAATTGTCCGTCCTGAGATGTGCTTTATTCTTTCTTCTTCTTTCCTATTTCTGAATAAAAATATCATAATGCAGAAGTTTTTGTAAGAGTAAATTATTTACTCTTACAAAATTTTATGAAAATACTGTGTAAATACTGTATAGGCTATACCACGGACAGTGCTTACGACTGAAAAGAGTGATGAGTAAGTAGAACAGACAAATCGGCATAACCTTTGGAATAGAAGTTAACTTCTGATGAAAGAAAGTTGGCGGAGAATAGGCGAAGATTAAAAGTCACACCATCCCTATTTGTATTGATTTGAAGACGACAGCTATTCATTTAAAATATAGATGTACAAAATAAAATGTTTTAGAAAAAATATACTCAATTAATTAGATAAAATGATAACAATTAGTAAATTTGTCATAAGAGAAAAAGAAGATAATAACAGAATATATTTAATTGTAGAAAATGATAAAATATAAAAATAATATTTTTTTAAAAATGTCTAATATTAAATAGAACTTACTAAATAATATAAAATGATACCATCGAATATACATTAAAAAAAAGAAATTAAAAAAGCCTAATCGAATTTCAAATAATCTAGTACAACGTAGAAAAACTTAATCTGTCAACTATCAATTTTCACTGTGTTACTTTATCCAGAACAATAATGACTTAATAATTACCCTTATTTCAAAACATACTTATAAATCGTTTTCTTTACTTTTCAGGACATTTACTGAATATAAAATATTTCACTATTAAAGTAAAGATGCCTATAAATCCAAATAATAAACTAAATTTTTTGAAAATATAGTACAGTTAAATAATATCTAGTCTATATACTTGAAAGTTTTTGAATTAGAAAAGTACAACACTAAAATGAATCTAAGGTATAAGTATGTATTTCTAGTTAGGATGCGTTTAAAACTTTCTAAAAATTAAACGTCTTAAGTTTAATTTTAATCCGTTATAGTTCTAGTTCCATTTTTATTAAGACAAAGAACGAGCAATTACAATATTTATTGCGACATAGTCACAATGCCGGGATGCAATTTTTAATCATATTTTTAATTTATTTTATTTAAAATATATACTCTCCACCTCAGATTAATGGCTTGCCCCTGTACATCATACTTTTCCTTTAACAATAGAAACGTGTCGGTCATCTATTATCTGATTTCAGGAGAAAATTTTTAGCTTGCATCGGCAGTTCGTATATAGTTAATCGGGGCCTCCTGAGCCTAAGGTTTCCATATCTAGTCTCGTATTTCATCTTTCTAACTCCGTTCTCGAGGTTAAGGAAAGACAAACGGATGGACAGACGACAGTGGAAATTTATAGGTCTACAATTTTTTCAAATTGCAACCCAATGAGGTCTCATCTAATTATGAAATAATACAAACCTAGCAAAATTCAGCTTTAACATGACTGAAAAGGTCCAATTCCGCAATCAAACAAATCTCTTTAGAAATTTTGCAAAATTACAAAATAATGTAGAAAACTCCAAACGAAAAATAGTATACATGAATGCAAACTATAATAACATTTTAACATTTGTCTCGTATTTACAAATTTTACATTTAATTTCTATACATACCATCGACAGAAATACAGTGAAATCTATGTAAACCAGCCCGAATATTTTTTTCCGGTTTGGCTGGTTTCAGTTTGAAGCAGGTTTATTCCACACAGAAAATCGTTTCGTTCCGAAAAATTTTTCTCGTTTAGGAAGGTTTCCGTTTAGAACAGGTTTTATTGTAATGTGAATTTAATACATAAACCGAAAAGTTAAAATTAATTTTAAAATAATATAATTTACTATCTATTCTGTTATTCAAAAAATAAAGAAATAATAAGAATAAATATCCTCAACAGTAGACCAACATTAAAATAACTGTTTTAGATAATCCGTACGTTAAATTTTGAGCGGATTGTTCGACGCAATTTTCTTTAAATATATTTTTATTTTTGTGTAATCAGTGCGTAAAAGTGAAAAAACAAAAGCAGATTCACGTTGTTAAAAACTGATAAAAAGCATAGTTCATCGTTTCATTCTAAAAGGAATAATCTAAAGGTAAGATCAAAAAAAGTTGGAAGATATGACTATTAACCAAAAAACAAATAAGGAAAGTGTTAATTCTTCATATCTTTCGAACACTTACACCAGGTAAGTTATATAAAGACTATTTTATGAGTTCAGACGTAGCGAAGGAGAAATTGCCAGAGGAGTTTTACTCTCCAATGCTACTGACTGAATTCAGAATAGTAACAGAACACTACGAAATCAATTTGAAGATCTAAAGCAAGCTACTGATTCAATTCTTATCACTTTGCGCGAACATAAAGATACGACACAGAACCTAAAAGGTAAATAGTCGGTATATTATATGCGATAAATTTCAAATAGAAAAACTTTACAGAAAAGAACTCGTAATAGCAGAATAATTGGAAAATTACTTCATTTTACAATTAAATTTAGATAATTTCTACACAATTTCTACAGATATATTTTAAACTTTAGTTAAACAAAAGTTTAGAATATACCAAAAATATGTTTTATGGAGTGTATCGATATTTTCTATTCATTAAAGTTAGAGTTTTCTATTTATTTACTTAAATAGAGTTTGAAATATTTCTGAATAGATTCGTTTAATTGTAAAAAAGGGGAGATTCAGTCTGATAAACAGTTAAAAAATAAATCACTAAACGTTTTACAAATAGACCTACTGTATATAATTTATACGATAAACTATTTATATTCTTTAGTATAAAAATTAAAATTCACATTAAACAAATAAGCAACTTTCATGTGTTAAATTCTAGTTTTTATAAAATTTTGTAACGATAGAGATCCAACCGAAAATTCAAGGACCATTATTATTATTATTATTATATTTTATTCAATTTGTGGTAAGAAATCAAACAAAGTATAACATTTGAACAATTGTAATAGTCAGTTAGTTGCTGAATATACCGTATATCTCCGCGGAAAGACGACCTTCAGATAAAACGAGGTATAAATTTTCGGCAAAGTTTTATAGTTTTAGCATATATCTGTCCTATAAGACGACCCCAAACTATCAATGGCCTATGAATTTAGTTTAGATCAGCGATCATCGTCTGAATAATAATACTGTATAGCGTATACGGAATTATGTCCTATTCGTATTTTTTCGAATAAACAAATTTTATTTTCTGCCTTGCTATTGTTGCAAACGTTCGCACTGATTCGGGCATTCAGGTAATGACCTTGACTATTCACAAAAACGTCGTATGGATTATTCTATTTTGTGGACATACCGTACTCTCTTCTAGTAAATAATTACGGTTTGTTCGTTTTTTATAATGGTTTTAATTTATATAAATTTCAATCTAATTATTTTGTATATATCCTATAAGACGACCCCGGATTTTGGAAGCCATTTTTTATGATTCAACTATCGTCTTATCTGCGGAAATATACCGTAATTTAATTCTTAATATTTGATTTATTAAAAACATTGTAAAACCAAAAATAGTTTGCTTTAGTTAAGACCTGCATCACAAGGGTAATCTGCCAAGGAGAGTATCTCTAGAACTTTCTAGAAGAAACTGGCCTCAAACCCTATTTGGGTGTTAGAAACGTGAAGAAAACCTGACAAACTTCACGGGGCCAACCAATTGTTCAGGTACGAACACGAGACCAACTATATTTTCAGTAGTTTTATCTATTCTTCCACTGACACGCCTAAAAACAAAATTGAATGACTAAATATTGGCTTTCATTTTTCATCTCCTTAATAGATATTCTTTTTTTTACCACTTCTTATTTATTTCTATAAATATTTAGGCCATATCTTAGATAATTTTTATCATTTTTCTTCCTCATAAAATTACTAAAATCATATTTCTGAGTCTAATATTTTTTTCCAGATCAGACTAAATTACATGAAACGGAACAGAGACAGTTTGATTAGAATAGTCTAGGTCAAAAGTTCCCAATCTTCTTTGCTCTTCGATCCAACACTACATTTAATTCGCCGACCTCTTTTTACACTGATACAAAATAAAATTAGATTAAAGTAGAATGAATAAAAAGTAAAATTTTCAATTTCCTTAATAAAATAATAACAAAAATTTGTCCCGACTCCCAAACAATCCTAGTTATTTGTCAATTCAAAGAAGATAGCTCAATTGACATCTTGGGAGTCAATGGAGACCACACTGGAAATCGTTAAAGATAATTTCAGTTATAACTAATACATCGAGTAAAAGTAGTCATTATACATTGTGAGGAGATGTTAATTTGAAAGTTAGATATAACGTTTAAGAAAAATAAGGGTAGGCCAAAGTGGTGGTGGGAATTATTTGGTAAAAAGAATATTTTACCAAATAATTGCCACCACCACTTTGGTTAGGAACGGAGGAGTACTAGGCAATAGCAATATGGACTAGAAAGTTAAAATTACAACCAGAACCTATTTAAACGGAACAAGAGGTAACGATAACGATTATATTTGTACTGTACAGTACATCTCATTCATTTCAAAAGCTAGAATCTTTATTAATGTTACTTTAAAAGGTAAATTTATAATAATTCGTATCAGCTCTTGTAATTTCTCGAAATTAATAAAATTTGGCAGGAAATGCTAGAAACACTTGTAAATAAGTTCAGTTAAGTATTTTTTATTTTCATATTTAATTTATTATCAATATGAAGAGTATAGAAGTTTCATTGAAGAATGAACTGGATATTCTGAAGAAGATTATATTTTTGATGAGTTTTTAATCCATCCTTGTTTGGTGGCGTCATCTGGCGGAAATAAAAAATGTAGCGCGGCAAAAGTCAATGTCAGCCCCAAGCCAGGTAATGAGAATTTGTGAATTGATTCGACATTAAAGACTTATTGTCATACATTAACCGAATCATCTATTTTTAACCGTTAAAAAAGTAGTTTTATGTTCGTTTGGTGTATATTGATAATCCTTTCGTATAAACGTCAATAGAGTTTCTTAAAGCACGAGTACTTAAAACATAAATTAACAATATTGATATAAGAAAAACAATTGTTAATTTAATTATTCTTCGTATCACGCAAATGGGTCAGAAAAAAATACTTGAAAATAATTGCATCCAGACATGCTCAACTTTTAAAAATACTGTACATGTATATTTATACTAATAAAAAGCACAACTGCAAGATGAAAAAAGTTATAAAAGGCATATTCTACAGTAATAATAAGCACGCTGTTTATTGGAGAAAGATAAGGCTCTCACCACGTGTTAAAATAAGTTGTGAGTGTTGAGAGTTGCCTTGTTGTTAGAATAATAAAATGGAAAAAATTACCCAATTTATTCCATTAATAGTCGCCTCTAATTCCCAAAGAATAGAAATAATAGTCGCCCTGTAATAGTACTGTACGTGCAGTTGCAAGCTGGAAAACATGCAAATCGCGCTGCTTATTTGAATAAACACGGTATTTGTGGCAGTGAAAGCTTCAAAACTCTTCTGGACTAGATCTAAATAGGTGAATTATATTTTCAATAATAAAGTGCCGACTTTAATTATCACTTTGTAAAATTCATAACGAAAACATTATTAAAATATTATTGTTTTAAATTATCGATGCATTCGCCATTATTTATTAATTAAATTTGTAAACTGTATTTCAATAAATTCTTGTTTAACATATATCACGGCAATGTAAAAAGTTTTATATATATCGTACTGATACAGTAGATTAGAAAATAGATCTGGTCTGTGTAAACTGATTTTGTAAAATAACTTTGTATTTAATATTTAAAAGTAAATGATTATTATTAAGTAATGTTATGGTGCTTGAAATAAATATAAGGAAATAAACCATAGAATGATGGAGATTTTATATATAGTACCGTAAGTCGAAAGTTGGATAACACCATACAAACGTTCAATGATAAATCGAAGCAAAGGTCATAAACTCGGTGTTCAACTTTTTAAAGACGTCTTTGCTAGACATCTTTAAAAATTTGGTACGACTGCAATCATTTTAATTAGTATTTTTTAATACTAATTAAGCCACTATAATCCAATAATAGCGTAGTGCGAGGCGTCAACGTTCTACTTTTTCGGTTTTTATATTAATATCATATTTTATTTTTCAAATTTCTGTTGCGACTCCTGTGAGAATCTCGCTCATAAAGTGTGAATTACTTTGAAGTATTTTTAAACATAACAATGAAAGATTTAGAACTAACAGCATTGCACAATTGCAAATACTTTCTCAAGGAAATAACATGCACATTTATTTATGATAAATTTAAAAATAAATTAACAAAACATAGTTGTGAGAAGGGAAATAAAAACAAAATTATAATTATAAATTCACTGAACAATATATCTATATATATAAAATTACATGTCCTGACTGACTGACTAATGATTCATCATCCCTCAGAGCAAACCGCCGAACCTTGAGGTGAAATTTGGTACTCAGGGTACGTCGTGAGAATGCACACTAAGAAGGAATTTTTGGAAATTCCCTCGCGAGGGGGAAAGGGAAAAGATTAAGGATTAACCTGAAGAATGGCTTCTACTGTACTATTTTAAATGCGATTTTTGTTTTTAACTACATTTAATCTTCCTTGAGTACTTAGGTGTATTAAATTGATAACATTTCAGACATTGTTATAAATATTTTTATATATTTTGATTTTTTAACCAAACGTTCGAACCGTTTAAATTCGAATTTGTTGGTTCGATTATAGAACGATTGTAAGCGTTCCAGAAAATTGATCAGATTTAAAACGTTCGTTTGAAGAAGTAAAACGATTCTCAGCAATAAGGGGTATGTGTTATATAACAATTACTATAGTTGTTGAAGATTACCTTTGATAGTAATAACTTAATTTCCAAACGTACAATATTTACTAAATCATCCAAATCGTTTGCCCAAGCAATGCCGGGCTCATTTGCTAGTTTATAACAAAATAACATGGGATATTCTAGCTCGCAGCATGATAGATAGAAACTAAGTACTGATCAATCTATTCTAAGATGTTTCCTTCCTTTTTAAGAACAACATATTCTGATATTAACGGCACGATGACTGTCTCTATATTATAAGTATTCATTATATCAGAATAATAATCTCTCTTCAATATTTCCAAAAAAAAAAAAAAAACAAAATCACACGTTGATAACAAATAAACGAGAATGGAGTACTTGCATTCCACTCTTGTTTATTTTTTGTCGTCATGTAAACACAAGAACATTAGTCTATATTAAAGAAAATAATATATACTGTTTATTCTCTACTTTTCCAAGATATTGCAAAATACAATAATATTTGCTCGTCTTGTTTTCTGTTGATACTTAGGGATGTAACATCACAATTAAATTGATTCACCTCCATTTCATTGAAAAATTATATTTATAGGTAAAAGTTTATCGATTTGTGTAATGACATTATTCTTGCGCTAAAGAATGAAATTAACGACAAATGCTTTCTAATTATATAAAGAAATCTGTGATTCTCAGACTTTGTTCTTAATTGTTTTTATTCTTTCATTTTCTTGAAAATTTTTAAATATTTCTAACAACTTTTCGCCTTGTTCGTCGACACAATACGGAAGGTTTCAACTAACACATAAAGGAATTCTCTAGATGAGTTCAAACGTCTCTGGGTAATCACATACATGTATTTCATTAAAACTGTCATCATCTAGATCAGTGGTTCTCAACCTTTTTTACCCATGCACCCCTTTCCCACTTAATTTTTTTTTCTTTTTTTGTGGACTCCCATAGACATTGCATAGAAAAAACCTTATATTTTTCACTAATAAAAAAAGAAAAATATGTTCATGTAAATTTTTCTACAAAATATGGGAATATACTGAGTACTTAAACATCAAACAAACAGGAAACAATCAATAATTTGATAAAACTATAAAATTATTTTATCGCCATTTTTTTTCAAATCAACACGAGAGATTTATTACTTATTCTACAAAGCTAAATTCAAATGTAATTTATAAATTCATAGAAATTATATAAAAATGTAATTTTTTAAATATAAAATTTGAAAACTATATATTTAGGAATTTAAATCATATTCAATATATCTTATTGTCTTTTTGGTGAATTTAGTACTTTGTATATTACTCGCATAGGAAAATAAAAAAACAAAGCAAAAGTGAACAAGCAAACGAACGATGAAAGATTATTGACTAGAATATTACATGAAAAATGATACAAGTAATCTTAAAATATAATAAAAATAAGTTTCAAAAGCTAAAGTTAAGTTAGCTGATAAAATAAGGCGTTCTTTTATTATACATTTTCAATTACTCATTTTATTGAAATTCTAGCATTAATTTCTCCTGAGTTTTTAAATAAGATTCCATATCGTTAATAAAAGAATCAAATTACATTGATTGATTACCCAATTATTCGATTTTAAATATAAAATAAGCTAATTTTTTGTCGATTTTTAACTAAATAAATAATTTCTCTTTTGAAGCTATTTTTATAAGTTATTTTATTTATATATAAAAATGTTAATCTTTACAATTACTAATAAATAGTTTATTGAGAAGTAATGAATGATTCTGATAAATAGAGCTATATTCACATTTTAGTTTCATGAATAAACTATAGATATAAAGTGATTGAGGTAAAATTCGGTCACCTAAGGTTAACATGCTTTTGTATAATGATATGCTGGTAAAATTAATGTGTCGAACTTTCTATTATGTCCTTCAGTCCTAATAACAGCGCTTGAATTAACATGCACCAGTAAATTACATGCAAACATTTCGCAGTGTCTGGCAAACCATCCATAAAAAATGCGATTTTGCTAAGGGAGAAACCATTTTCATTAAGCCGAAAACCAGATAGAAAATCTCAAAAGTGAGATAAGGATTACGTCATTATGTAATTTGGGTTACTTAATGCTTCGGGTGCCAGGATAATCATCATTTAACTCTTAAATGTTAAAGATATTTATGAGAATTGAGTGTTTAGTTGGTTGGATGGATTCAAATTGATCTGGCCATAAACTTTCAGGCAACTCTGGTCTGGGATAGTTTAAAAGATAGTGTATAGAAATGGAATCATGAAAACGGCGCCGAAAAACAGGCAGGTTTCAAGGAAATTTCATTGAAAGATATGTGCAAGGATTGTTTTTAATAATTAACTTCAAAAATTAAAAAAAAAAATTATGGAACAAGTCAATCCGCATTGTAACTTACCAATAGTGTTGTGTTAAAAAAATAGGCGGAATAAATTAATCCAGATTATTAGAACTTATCTTTCACCAGTTTATTCACGTTTAGATTAAATGCAAGTTACTTTAGACAAATAATGCTCTTGTTTTATCGAATATAAAATGACCTTAATTACACGTTGTTCTAGTTTCTAAACAGTTCAGTTAATTAGTTTTTTCTGACCAGGTGTAAGTTTAAACCTGGCGGAGGTGGCCAGGTTTATCGCATACCGGATGAACTGCCTTTCCATATTATTCCTTGTATATTGAAAACCAAGCGTTCTCGGCAAAATTTACTGAATTCAGAATAAAAGTGGAAATGCACTAGTCCATCGACTAGACGACTAAACATAAAAGACACCAGCAAGAAATTTTTCATAAATTATAATAAGGTAACATTAATTAACAAATTTCAGAAATATAACAAAGAATAGTGATTCGTATTTTTCATTTTGATAAGTTTGCAGCATCACAGAAGGGTATTGAGATAAACAAAAAACAGTTGAGGAAATCCATCCTACGATTATGAGGAGCTTAGCCGGATTTGCTAAGACATGTACAGTACTTGTCCACTTCTTCTATTCCAAATATTTTACTCTGATTAAAACGAGGTATAATTTGCAAGTAATTAAAGCAAAAATAACTAAAGTATTTTGGGTATGCCAATATTCAAATGCTTATTCGTATCGAATACATATAACGCGATTCTAAGTTCTTTACTGTGACTTTTCTTGTTATATTACAGAAACTTTTATGAGTATAGTCATAAAAGTCACTGTAAAACAACTTAAATACTAACAGATACCGAAATAAAATTTTGCTGTTATGAACAATAATTCAATTTATAATTTAAATTGCTACGCTATTCAAAAGATTTCTCACTTCACATTAAGAAGTAGGGAAAAATAAAGTCTTGCAGGAAGGTCCATGCTGAATTAGTAAATTATGTTACACAAATTTTTCAGGATTTATGATTTATTACGGATTTTTTCCAAACACACAATAGTCAGAACTATGAAACGTATTCTAACAAGTCCTAAAATATTTTTTCCTTCTTCTTATGTATTCAAAGTGATTCAGAAACTATTTTTCAAAGTCAAGGCTCCATAATGGCTTACCTTTTCCACCATATAACATTAATAAATTGAAAAAAATTTATAAAAGTAATAATATAACCGCTGACTAAAGTAATTGATTTCAAGTACATGAATGAAAATATCACAAAAATTGCGTGTCAATCCATCTATGAATTAAATTGCTAAATAATTTAAGCTTACTTTATTTTCTCATAATCTTATTAATCGAATCACTTTTCCTAATGTCAGGTTTTTGCAAAAATCAAAATTTTCGTTTGAATTCAGCCATAAATTTGACAATAAATAAAACTTATTGTCGTTGTTTAGTATAATTACTACGATTTTCATTTGGTCATTACTTTAACACAACAACAACGATTTGATTTAGCCTTTTCATGTATATATTAATTATTATTTGTACATTCATTCTTGCTTTTTAATGTTTTCTAATATTTATTTTATACTCTATATAATATATTTATATCGTCCACTTATCTTCTTTCATGACAATCTTGTATTTACAAAGCAGCAATGCCAGTAGTTTATACTAAAGATTTTTTTTGTAGATTATGACAATAAATATATTCTAATTATTTATCCAGAAAATATTTTATTTTCTCGTGTTTAATAAAACTGCTGATATTTCAAGGAAAAGTGAAAAATTATAAAAGAAATGGCAGTTAAATAAAACTAAAATTTTATATATCCTCTCTTATAAAGATGACGAGCATTGTAAAGTTGCTATGTAATGAAATTTGCAAAGTGCAAGATGGAATTTCATTACTAAAAAAACAGTTTCAAAAATTTATCAGCGGCACGAACGTTTTCCAAACATGTGCATTTTATTGTTCAATTTTCTAGTGAGAAATTGCTAAAAGCACAATCTGTTTTAAGATGTTCGCTCCATATATACGGAAGGAAAAAACTATTCATTTAATGAAAAAATATTTTATCACTTAAGAAATTTTTGATTTGACAACATGCAATATCTCTTATCAAACAAAACGGGAGAAATTCTTTCTTGACGACGTATTTTATGACTTTGTTGTTTCTTGTCCGATAGACTTTATAATCCTACTCCAATGACGTACTTTATAACGCATAAAAATTATTCAACTTTAGATATCAAATTATTGGATGAGTTCATTTTCTTAACATAAATGCAGTTTTATTACCTACATTATAGATTTTCATACTAAATATAGATTAAAATATAAAATTTTGAATTAACCCCGAAAAAGAATACAGCGGGGAAATTATTTATTATAAAGGCAGACAAAAACTCGATTCAAAAAATGCGATGTATTGGCCATCTAACCTATTTAAGTAGATATGATAACCTAATTTAAGTAGATTTAATATTTAATTAAAATTTATTACAACAAAATTATAAGTTTAAAAAGTTCTTCAAAAAAATTATTCAGTATAAAATTATATCTGTTTGACTGATCAATGCGATACACAATAAGATTTTCTCTCCTACATGAAAGATTAACTACGTAGATTCTAATCATGAAGGAAAAAATGTAACTAACCAGTAGTTATTTATTGTGACATCATCATAATACCGGGCTACAATTTTTAATCATATTTTAATTTAAAAATAAGCTTTCCGTATCTGTTCTCGATTTTCATCTACCTAACTCCGTTCTCGAGAATAACAAATAACGGACGGACTGATGACGAACAGGCAGATGACAGTGGAAATCTATAAGACTGCCATTAGAAAATTGCAGCCCAAAAACATCGAAATTTGATACCGTAGTACATTCAAAAATGTCTTCTAATCTGTAGCAATTTAATTGTATTTGAACTCATAAGTATAATTAAAATGAAAGTTACAAGAATTAGAATAATAAATTTCGTTTCATTTTCGTCAGTGACTTCACATTAAAAATAATTTTCCTGAACTAAAGAATTAAAAAAATTTGCTAGTTTTAAACTGAGGAAAAAGTTCATTACGTACAAAAAATACTAAATACGCTTTTTCTGCTTTTTATCTTAATAAACAAATAAGAATTCATAGCGAACTTTTCAATAGATTATAATTTTCTTATCAATTTGAGGCGTTCAGCCTAAGCAAATAAATGTAACATTTCTAAATTAAGATAAATTTAAAAGATTTTTAAAGAGGTAATCAATATTTAAATGCTGTACATAATTTAAAAATAGCATATTGAGTTTTCCCTTGATAAATGTAACTACTGTATTTTCGAAGACAATTACAAATCAAACGGGAGACAATTATAAAAACATTCTTTTATAATTTTTTACTACTATTTCAGAAATTCCTATATTTATATTTAAATAAAAATAAAAAATTACAGGCGACAAAAAAGAAAAACTTGTTACGAAGTCAAATAGTTTTTGAAGATTTTTTAATCAATAAACAAAAACTTCCAATTAAAATTTGTTTTCGGTATCAAATTTAATATTCTGACTCAAATTCAGAGAAAGTACATTACTTGAAGCCATTGGGAAGGTAAACTTTATCTTCTCGTATTTTCTGAAATGTTCATTTCATTTTCTAGACTCTTAATAGCTAGGTCCGAATACATTTTTACTTTGTCATTTTTAGATGTTTTGAAAGAATTAAATACGCAAAATAACGTCAACACGAATATTGTTCAAATTTGCTATAAAAATAGCAAATTCCAACAATATTCATGTTGACGTTATTTTGCGTATTTAATTCTGCTTCGTCTATATGACAAACATAAAATCTGATTAAATATAATTTTACAATGTGTCATCTCCTGGAGAGTGTATAACATATTTAAGTGATCTTTAATAATAATAATAATATATATAATCTATATACATTAGCATTAAAATAATATAATTGATATAAATCTACAGTACATAGAATGTTCCTGTAAATTTAGTAATATGAACTTTAATAATATTAAACATTTCTATAATAAGCATTCATCTATAAGCCATTTTTAAAAATCAAAAAGTTTTTATAAATTATAAATAACATTTAAAGGCAGATCTAATTTCTAAATATAATACGTTTCGAAAATATTTAAATGCATCTTGGTATTGAAATTTTAGAATCAAAGAAGATAACGTTTTGTTAAACATTTTAATCTTTGATTATTATAATGAATAATTTAACACTAAAATATTTCTTATAGATAAAAGTAATCATAATAAAAAATAAATAAATAAATATATATTTATGTGTGTGTGTGTTTGTGTGTATATATAGTACTTATGGATTTTTATCATTGCACACTAATTTCTTAATAAAATTCTCATAATTAAAACAAATATATTCTATTAAATTTAATTTTGTGTTCGTTCCATCAATTAACAGATAACCTCCAAGTTTTATATTTACATAAAGAGTAGTATATAAAGTGTATATCTATAAACATTACTCTATAAAATATTGTGTTAATGTGAATTTTTATTATCAAATTCTATAATTTACGTAAATTCTTAAATTGTTTTAAGTGACCAAGGTTAATTTAATAAGAAACGAGGTTTTGAAATGTAATATTTATAAATATTAAAACATTCCTCCAATTTTTCTTTCAATTAAAATGGTCAATCTTCAAATTTCCAAATTACTTTGCAGAAAGGTTAAAAATCCTTGTTTGTTTATACAAAATGTGTTTATGATATTTTGAATGTGTTATAAATTGGTATATTGTATTCAATTTTATAATAAATGCATTTAATTAATTAATTAAGTGTTATATTAATAATAAATAATTGAAAAGATATTTTAAAATTTATAAATTATACGAATTTTAATAGTTTAGTTCATATTTTTAAATACAAAAGATTTGAAATGTTATTATATATTAAACTGCTGTAATTTCATTATTTAAAAACAGGCCAATAAGATTTCTTTTGGACAAAATAATAAACGAAATTCTTACCTAATTCAGATGAATCTTCTTCGGCCATCATAGCTGGTTCATATTGATGAGTAAATTGTTCAGGATGGAATTTCTTCTTATGCAATAATACTGCTTTGCGACTTAATAATGCCTTTCTGCATATATCACAAAAAAACCAAATTTTTTGAGTTGTGGAAGGTTCGCTGATGGTATGTTCCTTTAAATGTTTGGCTAAAGTGACTGGCCAGATAAAAGATTTAGGACAAAGATGACAATCAAACTGTCGCACTCTACACATGGGGTTTGAAGTTAAATGAGAATGAAAATCTGCCAAGCTAGTAATTTCAACATTACAAGCAGCACAATTATGAGGTGGTGAAATGGCACTCAAATCCAAAGACTGATTATTTGTTTCGGGAACTCCAGATGAAGCGAATAAATCTGTGTATCAAGCAAAAACAGTATTTTTTTAAACGTCCTTTCATTTTACTAATTATATTTAAAACAAAGGTTACCTGTGCCATCCAATTCTTCGGATGGTTTTGAAACTGGCGATGAGGGCGGTGGAACTTCTCCTGCTTGACAATGGGAAGCCATATGACTTGTCAATTCGGAGCTGTTGCAAAATACTTTCTTGCATATGGCGCATAATCGGCTACCAGGTTTACGACCTCTCTTCACAGAAGATACTCGGTATGCTTCTGCTATTTCCAATTCTGCACAGAAAAAACACATCTACTGTGGAAATAACACGTTTCACACCAACTGAAATTATCCTGAATTGAAGTATTTCCAATAAGCCTATTTTATTTATCAACACTTCTTTGAACATCATATATAAAATGTTCAATGAAAACTTTCCGTCTATATTAACAGAATATAAATTGATTTAAATTAAACAAAAATCGCACATTTTGATTACAAAAGGATGATTTAAGAAAAATTTTAAAAATTTTTAGATAGCTTTTCCAAATAAGAATAGACAGACAAATAACCCTACCTTTAGCATTTTTGTTTTATTATTATTTTTTTTTTCGTGGAGTTTTCGTTTAGACAAAGAACTATTTACAACTGTAATTATTTACAATAAGACTTACCTGCCCCCATCTGTGCTGGTCCCACGTTGTGCGATTCACGCAGATGACGCTGCAATGCCCACTTCCAATAAAAAGACTGCGAGCAATACATGCATGAAAATTTCTCCCATCCACACCAGTTGACAGATTGTTGCGGTTTATCAACAGGGGTACTGGTTGTAATAGTGATGGACTTGGGGAATTTGACGGGAAGGTCACCTATGGTTGGAGAACGTCTTTATTTAGTACAACGTAGTGTTTCCACTAATTACGGTTTCATTTACATTAGTTCAATAGGGTGACAATTATAAACTATTTTTTTTTTTAACAATTTTTCTATTTATCTTCTTTGACGACACTCGAGATACATTCTTCATTCTTCGTCTTCATTCTGTTCTTAGCAAAGAACATCTTCTACAAGTGACGAGTTTTCTTTGAAGAGGAATATACACTACTAATACAATTGACTATTAAGTGATAGATCACGCTTTATTACTTTTGTGATTTTATTTTTACACTCGTAAAATAGCAGAACAGACGCTAATCATTATATATTTATTTTGACAATTCCCTCGAAATAAGAGAAAACGATCACACTTTCTCATTTTAATAAATTTTTATTGAAATAAATATTAAAATAATATGTAAATAATAATAACACCTTCAATTCTTATAATTATTATTCATTGAAAGGCTTTAAACCATTCGGTAGAATCAATCGATATTTTAAAATAACTGAAAGTAAAAAAACGCAAAAATTTTAAATGCAATGTAATAAATAAAATACAAAACTCAAATTACATTAAGTAATTCGTCGAATTCTTCTTGTAAATAAAATGTTAACTAAATATATTTTACAATTCAAACTTTAAATAGCGTATTTATGTTAATATATCATTTATCAATTGTTGAACGATGTGTTAATCGATTAACTAACCCGACTGCTTTCTAAGAAAAAACAACAATTAATATTTTAAAGAATAAAATAATTAATTATCAAATAAAAATAAAATATCTTAAAGTTAAAATCATATTTAAAAATCCGTTTGAAAAACTTTTATCACTCAAAAATTAATGTAATTAAGTTCTATCAAAGTTATTAAAGTGATGAAATTTTAAAACTACACAATATAATAATGTTAGAAATATGTTCAATTATACATAAACATAAGTTATAAATAGCATTTGATTTTTTAGTTAAAATTTACTTAATATTCTGTATTTTGTTATAAATCTTGAATTTCTTAGATAAATAGTGAATAAACAAAAAATCGATTTTCAGATGTTCTTGATATCCATTAAAACCTTAACTGAATATATATAAAAATCAAATTATTTAATTATAACGAATGTAAAAAACATGTTTTATATTAAAAATTGACTTTTATTCCAATAAAGTGTTGTTCCAAGCGATTGTATAACAGAAAACGTAACTATAAAGTAGAAAAAAATTAAACATTTTGAATGATTCTTTTTATTATTGATCAATATTTTTATTATCACAAGCGCTCTTTACCCTTCATCAGTAAAGGAGGCCATGAACAAAAATTGATATATCACCAATGTTAGAATAACTTTCTCTGTGTACAGATAAAAAAGAAAATAATAATATTATTAAATTTTGAAAGGCTAATAAGTAAAGATAATGAGAAAAGCAAAGAACAGCATTATCGACATACCACAAAATGTCTTCCGTAGTCGATGCTATTCCAATATTTTGAAAAAGTCTCAGAATATTCTTGTTTTATTTCGTTGGACGATTTCACTTTAAAACAGTATCAATTGATAATGCTTAAATTCGACGGCTCAAACTAAAATTCGCTACGCAATTTTTAAAAGAAAAGTAAACGTTAAAATAACTAAGATAATTAAATTCTCTTCTTCGACGAGATACATTCCTGAATATAGTGAAAAATAGAGCAAAAATTGGTCATCTTTAAAATATAGTAATTTAAAATAATTTCCATCAGCATCAGCCGATTTTCAATTATTCCATTCTTTATCTAAATTTCTTATAATTAAAAAAAACGCGTAAATGTTAAAACAACTATTATGAAATAACGCAAGGTTTCTATAACAAGACTTTTTATTAACATACTTCTCTATATCAATTGCCCATATTAAAGCATTAAAACGATATTATCTCAAATTTGTGTATTTTAATAAAATCTATTTATCCAAGGAAATTCACATAATCTTTTTTTTTATAAATAAAATAAATAGAATTAATTTTTTAGAATTTTTATTTTTTTCTTAAAATTACACTGCTGAATATCAGAAATTTAGTCATTTTTTAAAATTATGCGTTTAAAACATTTGACATTTTATTGATCTTTTTATTAATTATATACTTAGAAACAATTTATTTTAAAAAATTTCTTTGACTAAATCTGTAACATGTAGAATTTATATTTTTCAAAAGTTTTCAAGAAAAATGAAGGAACCAAAGAAAGTTTAAGTTTTAAAAGTTTTCAAAAAATACTTTCATTCTGTTAAATTAACCTTAAAGAATTTTAATCATAAAAAATAACCGAAAAAATTGAATAAATTTAAGAATCTTTATCTAATATAAAACAATTTCTAAGTAAAGAATTTTTTAAATTTTACTTTAGGAAATAATAGCACTAATATCTTAAGCGAATTTGTTAACAATCACATTAAACGGAAAATTAAAATTATATAAATCTTTAAATTAGTTTCCTACTATTATAATTTAAACCTTAATAATTTAAGTAGAATTTTTCAAAAAAAAGAGGAAAAATTTCCAATTAAAAAAAATTAAAAATTCCATTTAGTTTTTCGTAATAAAATATGTGAATATACTTTTTAAATGATTTTAATCTACCAATTGTAATTTTAATTAAAACAAATTTAACAAATTAATGTAAAATTATTAATTTTTTGAAAGAACAAAAAATTAAAAAATACTAAACAATAAATTTTTAAAAGGTCTTAAGTATAACAGAATGAAAAATCACGAGTAATATTAATAATGCTTAATTACGCCATTAATTTCGTGTTAAGCATCAGATAAATTAAAAGATAATGCATTTTTTAAATAAACATTTTATAATTATTTTCTGATAGAAACTAAAGAAACGATCCTTCAAATTTCATAAGCATAATTTTATCAAACGATCATATTATTATAATTTTTTTAAATAAGACTTTTTAAGATTTTCGTAAAATTTGTTTTTTTTAAATCACGTTTAATTACTGTTAAATTTTACTTACTTTAACTAACTTTTAGAAATATTTTATGTACTTTGTAACTCCTTCAACATTTCATAAAATAGTACATAATTATTGATAGTAAAAACTGTGATTCTTTTCTTAATATTGATGCTAACATTTTTTAAATGAGATAAATCATTTGAAATAATTTCATACATTTTTAAACTATCTGAATTTCTATATTCAAAACTATTTTTATATTTATTTTAAATGCCATAAACTTGCTGATTAAGATTGCAAACGTTTCAAAAGTGATTCAAGAAAAATAACTACATATTTATTTATCGTAGCATTTATTAAATATGGACTTTTATATCGCTTATATCTAGAAAAGACTAAAAATATATTCCTATATTGATAATATACGCGAACAAATTATATTTAAGATGTTATTTCTATTACAGAAAACCGATTGTGCTGATGGAAATGTTATTTACAAATAAAGTTTACGCTGTATGTAACTATTGAAAATCTATCAAAGACGTAAATACAGAATATTCATTATTATAAAACTAAATTTGAAATTGATGTAATTTCTAGTTTATTTTTTTACGAATTTTTTTATTAACTTAATATTTTAAAACTATAACATATAATGATTAGTGTAATTACTTTCAAAAATGATTAAGTTAATTTGAATTTATTCGACCAATTTTTATCCAAAATATTACAATTGAAATTTGTCAGTTGAGTCATTTCGACGGTGTACAGTGCGACGATCTAAGATTGATGATAATGGCTAAGGTTTTGCGAAGTGAATAAATGTTAAACGACATTTTTAATAGAAGAATTCTACTTAGATTCAACCACTAGAAAGGTTTTATCTTAGCATTTAGAATTCTTTATCCAAAAGCTAATCAACAAGAAATATATAAAACAGACCTTGCTATAGACAGACACATAAGCAAAAATAGAAATTGAAAAACATAAGAAATGCTGTATTCTGTCGTATCGAACACATTTAGTCCCACAAAACAGAAAAAATAACAGTAAAATAGTCATATAATTTATCCATAAAATTAAAACTAACTATGAATATTAACTTTAATCATTCCTGTTGTAAGGTGCAATTAAGGATAAAAAGAAATTATATTTATCATGTTTCTAAAAGCTTTTATTCTACGTAGAAAAAAAATCGTTATTATGTAGATTAAATTTTTTTAAATAATTTTCTAACATCAAAAAGTGTTAATCAATAAAAGTTTCTCTATAATTATTTATAAAATAAATTAAATTAAACCATTATTTTATTTAAAAAATATATAAAATATTGTAAAATTTATAACCGAAATCTGTGACTGAATTTAGTATTTATTTAATAATTAAAATGTATCTATAAACCACTAAAATTCAAATTATGTTGATCATTTTGATACTGTATATGTATTATATTTCACCAGAACTTCCAATAGCATTTTTTTATTTTAAGAATCAATTTAGCTCTGTACCAAATAATAAAAATTTAAGTTTTTAATAAAACAAGTTAAAAATCTATCAATATTCGATTCGTATTAAATAATAAAAAAAAAACCGATATTAATTTATTCACAACGAAAAGACAGAAATAAAAATATTTCAAAAATTGCCATTTATTCGATATATCTGTACAATTTTGGAATGTTCACGTCATTCAACATCGGTAATATTTGTCTATATTCCAACTATTTGTCTGCTGTTTATCACATTTTTTTCTTGCACGATATCCGTGTTGTGATAATCTATGTCTAACTAGATTACTTGGCCAATAAAACACTTGAGGACAAATGGGGCATCGATATGTCTTCCTCTCCGGTGTATGTTTCATCATATGTGTCTTGTAATTTCTGGTATTTGTAAATAGCTTGTTGCAATACGAACAATACTTGTCTTCCGTTAAATATGAATTGCCTGAAAATATATATGACCAATTCAATCAGACACACTAAATATTTTGCTGGAATTGTATGAATAATGATCAAACAAATATAATTAATAGCTGATTAACTGGATAAAACAATTTTATACAACATTGAAGTTATTATTAAACTACAGTGACATTTTTCTATAATTAACTTTATAAACTATTACCAAGTAGTAATTTTTCATAATTTTACTACATAAATTTTTTAATAACAGCTGTCGAAATTAATTTTTTATTTAAAATAAAAGCATTTAGGAAAAATTGTTGTTGACAAAATGTATTCTGCATTTTTATAATTAATAATTATTTTCACTGTAGTTACACACAGTGTTCTGTAATAATTCAGTGTAATATATATATATTTATATATCAATTAATAAAACAAAAATGAATAAATTAATTCTTATATATTCTAAAGAATACCTGTTTACCTGAATTTGGTGAAACGTGTTGCAAGTAATGAAGAATTTAAATGAAGTTTAAGAGGCCTTATTAAAATTTTCATCAATTTATCAATTGTAATTCATCTTGTAGTCATATTCTTTGAGTTTTAATATATATATGTCGTTCAGATGTTTTATTCAATATCTGTGTGTTATTTAAGTTGGAATGATGACGCCGAAGTTTAAGGATAGACTATCGACGCTTCACTCTCATTATGATACATTGTGCAATGACGACTGAGATGATGGAACCAAATGAACTGTTTGCCACACACATGGCAATGATATGAAGATCGGGGTTGAGTATGAGTCTCCATATGATGAAGCAAACAAAGATGGGAAATAAATTTCTTGTGACAAAATGTACAAACGAAGTCCCAGGTAGGAGACAGGCTGGCAATGAGTCCTTCCAATCCAGCCAATGCATTCGACTTGCCTGCAGGGGGAAGGGAGGTAAATCATGCTTTAGTGATAATATAATAGCAATAAATCGTCCATCATTAAAACACATATGGATTGGGCATTGTTTCTTGTAGAATGTGTAAGAATATTTATGTAAATTTTGTTTTAAATAAAATAAATCACGTTTAAAGATTTTGATATAAAAAGTTATTTATTAAAAATTTGTCCATACTGTTGAAAAATATCCAAACATTTTCGAAGAAGCTTTTCAAAATAGAATATTTATTCTTGATGTAGTAGCCACGTTGATTCTGAAAAATAAAATGCTACAAAGCAGGGCTAAAATATAAATTATTTTAAATAAAAATTGGAATTCTGTAGATTAATATGTACCAAAAACTTTTTGTACAACCATTGCAATCATATATTAAATATTTTACTGTTTTATTTTAAAATATATAGTTAAGCGTTTTCAAATATTAGGCCCAACCTACACTTTTTTCAAAAATTTCCAAGTTAGTTTAGAAAAAAACAGTTAATTAACAAAGTGCGCTTTTCTTTTTCGATCCTATTCACTGGCTTCAGTTATAATGAAATATAACGCATTTAAAACGTTATTGTCATTTTGGATTGCCAAACATTATCATGATTGATATTTATTATTTTTTTTTTCTTAAGATGAACTTAACTGATACATTAATACTGTTACACTTATACATTTATGAATTACTGTTAAAGATTTAATCGAGTTTTAGGAATTATTTAATTTTTAATATTAAATTCGTTGAAAAAAAAGGAAGCCAAATATTTCGAAAAGAAATGCGCTCGAAACTATTAACGATTATTAGGTTTTTTTGCGCGATTAAACAAATTTCAACTACTACGAGGTAGTCTGTATTTTGATTTGTCCCAAATTTTTAGACAGTTTTCTAAAAACTCATTTCCCTTGAATGCACTGTTCTACAATGACGCAACAAATGATGGTGCCACGTGAATTCTCGGCCACAGATTTGGCACCTATACTTCGGTCGAAGAGAGGCATGTAAGGCGATGTGTTTTCGCAGATAAGTCTTGGTAGAGAAGGATTTCTTGCAAACAGGACATATTACATCGTACTTCTTCTGAGCCATCACGTGTCTTCCTGAAGAAGGAAACGGTGTTTGCATTACTGCTAATACAATATAACTAATTAAAGTCACTTATATTATCGCAATAAGGCAACCTTAATAGGACGGAATTTTTTTCCTTTTTTTGAAAATTTTAACAAGACATCCAACGTTTTTTAAAATATATAACAATAACGCCTAAGGCACTGAGATTAAAGAATATTACTTGGTTAATAAAAATATATACATATCTAATATATAATTTAACAGCAATGTGTAAAACAAGTCGCCATGTATGTTAAAAAGTATTAATATTCGCTTTAGCGCATGATTTCTATAAAAAACACAACAATAATTTCACACACGATTTGATTTTCCAAGCTCATGAAAGTTTTTTCGTTTTGATTTGTTTAAATTTAAAAAAAAATCCTTTTAAAATAAAATTGAAAATTTAACAAATTAAATTTTTCATCGTGCTTTTGTTAAATTGAAATTGAGATTTTTTGCTCCTGAGTTTTTCAAAAACCGATATTCATGTGTTATGTCACCAAGGTAGGCTAATTTTGCGGTAGTTGGCTGGACGACCTCGGCAAGGTCCGTCTTCTGTTATATTCAATTCCCCCCGATACCTCCGATGCCAATCATAAACGGCGGATTTTTTCAAAGAATTTTCGCCATATTTATGACGCAGTAGTTTGATTGTTTCGGCAGCACTTCTACCAAGTTTGACACATTTCTTGATCAATTGACGTTGTCCTTCCGTTCTCGGCAGCATGTCTGTAAAAATACAACGGATAAAACAAAATGAACTCGACCATAAAATTATTAGCTAAGGGCACAGACACCTTCCCATGACGGTATCATGCACCTAGGACTAAAATTAAAACCTCTTTTAAATTAATATTACTGAAAATAAAATAAAAATAAATAAATAAATAAATAGTAATAATAATAATCGAATTTAAATAGTTTAATAATGACGAATGTGGTTTTAAAAAAACATTTTATTCGTTCCAATAATGTTTAATAATGAAAATAATTCGATTCGTACGCAAAAAATTACGCTTAAACATGCATTAAAAATAAGTTAACAAAATAACTAAGTAAATAAATAAATAAAATAAATAAATAAACAACAATGTTTCCTAAAAGTTCATTCAAAAAACAGTTCAAATAAACAACAGATTTTTATCGGACGTTAACATGTCAGTAAATTTTAGATCTTATAAAAATGTTCGTTTATGAAAAAAATCAACATTGTATATAAGAATCGCGTGTAAATTGTATAAGTTTTATTTGTCAAAACGTACAAAACATTTAGATTTAATATAAAATCACTCCCTGGACAATGAACGTAAAAAATAAATTAAAAAAAACATTGATAACTTAAATATTTCCGACCTGTATATACTTCAATGAACGCGTCATGATCTATCACCAATTAAAGGGCTAATTGGAGATTTTTCGATGAATGTTCCTACAATGTCGATAAAGATGATGACGCCAGGAAAATTCTTTTCTGCAAATCTCGCATCGAAACTTGAGTCGGAAGGAAGAATGAAGTTGTTGATGTCTTTTCAGGTATCCTTTAGTTGTGAAAGATTTCCTGCACGTAGGACAGATTCCGCCAGTTCCTGTAGGTGGACACAATGAATACTGACAATACACTCAAACACCTAGGCCTACTATAAGTTATTGTAATGACTATCTTTTAAACTTCATATTTCCACCCCTCTGATTCATAAGTAAAACATTTGCGTTTAAAATCGGGGTTTGTTTCCGAATGCATGCGAATTGTATGATTATCAATATAATACTTGGATTTAAATAATTTCCCGCAAATGGAACAACCGTACATTTTTCTATTAGCAGAATGTACTGTCTGTTCGTGTCGCCGACGATTGCTGCTGCTTGTGAATTTCTTTCGACAGTAACCACATATGAAGGTCTTCATTAAACGTTTTCTTCTTTGCACCATCAGATTTTTGATATCTGAAAAAATGGATCGAAATATTCACTCCAATTTTTTACCTTATTAAAAGTTACATTTACGTACAGTAAGTATATTATGTGATCATAATTAACATTATTCATAATAGATCATCTGTTCACGTGCCTAATATTTATTTAAAATTAGTGTTAATAATGAAGACTGTAATTTTGATCTACTCGTTAATAAATTAAGTTAAGCTAATCTTCAATTCGAATGTATAATTATGAATTAACAGTCAATCAAATTATAAATCATTAATTAAAAATATTCCTTTAAAACTTAATTATTTATTTTCGATATATGTAAACTTTATTTCTACAGATATATTTATATCTACATATATATATATATATATACATATATACTTTATATACAGTATATACATATATAAATTCGTGTTTTACCAATAGTTGTTGTTTTCAAATGGACACACACGTTATGTACTTGACACTATGTATTTAAACTGAAAAATACTTAAAGAAAAAATGAATTCATATAATTTTCTTAAATAATATTAATGAATTTCGTTTAACGTAAATAAAAATATATTACTTCTGTGATAGAGTTATATTAAATAAATAATAAAGAATTAGCCAATAAATAATTAAATTATTAAAATGTTTTAATGAATGAACATAACATCTGCATTATTTAACAAGTTATCATTTATTTCCTTTTATATTTCGAAGTGGACATGAATTCTTCATGTGGACTGGTAATGACTTCTTCCACTTGAATTTCTCGAAGCATAGTGGACAATGGTAGACTTTGTTGTCATGACTGTGCATATGTTGACGAACCAGATCCTTCGACTTGAATCCTTTGGAACAGATACAGCATCGGAACTTGAGCCAGCTGGGCTCGTGCACTGTCCACTTTCTTGATTCTGTAAAGGGCAGAGGTCAGTGGTTGGTAGTCCTATAACTGGTTCCTTAAAACACTACCATACACCTAGTAGAAAGTAGTTTAGGTAGCTTTACAAACTGTTATATAACCACACAGAGTCAAATGGAGACCAAAAAAAATAAAATATTTATTGATCACCGTAGGTCTGAGTACAGGATCTAAAATTTATAATTTTAATTCCATGATCATTTAAATTACCTGTAATTTATAATTCTATAACTAATTATATTGTAAAAAATTGCTTGCGAATGAAGAACATAAAACTATTAGAATTTTAAATTCACTATAACTGCTTAATAATTATTTATTACACATAATATATATATTTATTTATTTATTTATTTACGATTAAAAAATAACAGAAAAACAGTTATGATTATCGTTTATATTGCTAACAAATATCGAATTTTATTAAAAATTAAACAATAATTTATATAATTATTTGAATTCTAAATAATACTAAATGATAAGCCTTTGCATTTCTACTTAATAACTCTCTTATTATCAATCTATAGTTTTAAATAACTTATAAAAGAACAAATATATATCTAATGCGCGAAGTTGTTTACAATATATTAAAACTAAATTTGAGTATTATTATTATTATTATTTTTTTTTGGGAAGACTAATTCTATTTACATTAATTGAAACAAATTAAGATACGCAATAAAGCCCGTGTTTCTTCTGGGTGTGTTTCAATAATGCAGCGTCGTACATAAAAGTCTTATCGCATAATTCACATTTGTAGCGAGAGATGCCTTCGTGTACCTTGCGATGATGATAGAGACCCGTGACGAACGAATATGACTTGGCACATACGTCACATCGGTAGATCTTCCGAGCCTTCCTGTGACTGTCCATGTGTCGCTGTAACGTCTGTTTATTGAAGAACAGCTTCTTGCAGACTGGACACTGGGGACGTTGGCGGAAGTAAGTTGATGTCTGACGGAAAGTATCTGAAAATTTGATAGACGACATTCACCAGTACATTCCCACTTACTACAGTGAAAAAGTGGAAAAATTAAGATAGTAGTAATAGTAGTAGCAGTAGTAGAAGTAGGAGTATACAGTATAATACATAATAAATAGCACAGACAAAATACAGTGGTCACATTAATTCGCATAGGTCTATTTCTATTTCGGTAATTTAGGAATCAATAGTAGACTAGTAAAAAGTCACTCTGCTCGATTCCGAATTGTTTCGACGGCAGAGAAACATATATAAAGATTATTTAAGTCAACAGTTGTATTATCACTCAACAAGAAATAAAACTTTCTTTGTCAATTCAAGGAATGTTTGGTTTAAATGCTTTAAATATGATATTGAAAAACACATTAGCCGTCTGATATATACATATATATATAAATCAATATATGTCAATGAGGCCATCGTATACATTCTTACCATTCGTTTAGCTGTGTGTGTGTGTGTGTGTTTATATATATATACATATAATTGTTTATATATATATATTTATGAATTAATAATCACAACCAAAAGTGTTGAGGTAAAATTGAATTAGAGTCTCGTAACGAAATTGGTCTTTTCATTACTCCCAGACTTAAAAAAATAAGGAACTTTCTAAAACGATTGAGTTTCTTTTCTATTCTAACGTGGTGGTGGAGGTGGAAGCGACGGAAGGGAAGCAGCGTAATGACCGTGGGCATGTCGTTTGTGTCGATCCAAGTTATCTTTCCAACTGAACCATCGGGTGCACAGATCACACTCATAAACCCTTCGAATAGCTGCATGGATCTCGGCATGTCGTTTCAGATTGCACTTTTCACTGAAGGTGCGATGACACACTTCGCATTGATATGACTTCCGGATTCGTAATCTCTCTGAAAATACACTCATTTTTTTTAGTGTTTCGGCCAATATATTACTTAAATTATATTTATTAAGAGCTTAATTTCTAATACGTACAATCTTATTCTATTTCACTAACGTCATTAATGAATAAAACTATGTATTTTGGTGATAGATAATTCTTGATTACTTCGTGATTCTATGATGAAAATTTAATTATAAAATGTGAATATTTTAAATTTGAAAAAATGAAAATATAAGGGAGATAAACTTAACCATAAAAATATCCGATTGACGCAAAAGTTCAATACTGACACTCTGATCGAATATCATAATTAAAATTTAATATAAATTATTTGGTACAATTAAAAATTTCATTAATTTATTATTCAAAATAACCACATGTGTAAATTCTTAAAAATATCCAGCAAAATATATATAGATATATATTACTTAATTTTGCACGGAAATTTAAAATTCACTATTATATTATTTTCTTAAATTTATTTTTTTATCCAAAATATTATATATATATATATATTTTTTATATAATAATTTCAAATCAAAAAATTTATTTAAACATTTACATTTCAAATTTAGATTTAAAAATAACAATAATTTACAGAGCGAACTTAAACAGAATAATAAATGAGCTGTCAAAACAGGTACTTTAACATCATCAAAACTTTTTTAGTTAAATTTTTTAAAAAACTAAACATTTTAAAATCTTCTAGATCCATCTACGGTTTATTTACAATATAAATAAATAGCATAGTATAAAGTACAAAAATAAATAAAAGCATAATCAAAACATATTTGTACCTTACTTTTGCATTAGTAAATGCATTAAAAAGGACATCTATATTAACAAAAATTAATTTCATAATTGTGACTTCCGTTTGTGTTTGCTGTTATTAAAGCAATAAATTAAACAATATAAAAATATTATAAAATTTTTTATTAAATTATTAAATTTCAAAAAAGTTCCTGTTTTGTTGCCCACGAACTTGTTGCTATCCGAGTTTGAATTCAAATATACAATTAAAAAACATTAACCATGTTAACTTCATAAAAAAATACGAAAGCGTATTTTTTTCTTTTATAACGTAAAGTTTACTAAGAAAGAGTTAGTAAATAATCACTAAAAAATAAAACATATTTTTAAAAGATTTTCTTCATTGAGAATAATGATGAATCTAAATCTACCGCATGAATTAAGTTCTAATGAAAGGAATGACATATAATTAATTATTCATGTAAATTTTATTTCACCTAGATACACAACATTTGCAATTTGAAAACTGTTTACAAATAAACAATAGAGCACGTATCGAAGTAATAATAGGCAAAATCTTTGATTGGACACTAAAATTCATTAAATTAAGAAAATGTAAAAGTAAGACTACATGCATAATCAAAACATTCAATTACATACAATGATACTAATAAAGTAAAGATTTGGCACATTTTTCTACATTGCAATAACAAGTTCTTTGGTTTATAAAAACGGATTTAACAAAGATGCATGGCTCGGCAAGCCATGGATGCCATATGCCTATTTAAAGTACTTTTATCGTAAAAAGATTTCAAACAATAAGGACAGACAGGTCGCCTTCGTTGCTGCGTTAAATATAGAGTAGATGTTCTCCTTCGTCCGCAAACCGAGCTTAAGAATCCATCCATCCAATCGGTCGAGTAAAGTTGGATCTCTGCAACAACAAAACTAAATTACACACAACACAACACAAAAACAACAACCACAAAGAACATTGATCAATATATATATATATATATTCTAATAAAAGAAATAAATATGTTGTGAAATACACTCAACACAGTTTTAATATACTTAAATTTTCAAAATAGCACAACTGTTCTGAGTGATAAACACTTCAAGACATAAGATCTATGTAATAATTCGCTCATTTTACCTAAAGACACACTTTATCCTAAAAATATATTGAAGAGGTCTTTTACGTAACAATAAAAATTGAAAATGAAACATTCGAAGAAAGTTTCCGAAAGGTACCGGTACATATATTTTTAAATATATTTAGTTTAAAAAAATTACAAATTCTCGAAAAATATAGTGTATAAGTTTATTTGTCTAAAATATTGACAGGAAAAATTCATTTTCGATAGTTACTTGGGTAATGATCAAGAATAAATGCGTAGAAAAGTATTTAATATCGTTATTCGCAAACCGCAATCATGTATATTAATATGTTATTTGTACGATATATATGTTTAATATGTTATTTTAATAACGATGTTAAATAATTATCTACGTGTAAATTTATATAAGATATATAAAACATAAACCTATGATACGTAACTAAAGAAAATTGAAAATTTTCATCATCATCGTCGTATAAACAAACAGGACAAATTACGAAAAACACGTTTTGTAATGCAGAGAATACGATTTAGATATTTCATTTACGGCAATTTTAATACTTATTTTATTTAAAACTTGTTTTATTATGATTTAAAATATAATTACATTGCATTGCAAAAATGAAGATTATATTATCTGTATACGATTTCATAAAATAAATTTCTTTAATTGTCTTGATATTTGAAGTCACCTAATGAAAAAGTTAGAAAAATTATTTCTAAGATGAATTAATATTGTGTAATTTGTTTTCATCGTAATATAATTATTTATCAAAATTTATATGCTTCTGGTAAACGAATGTATAATATAATTTAAGCACTAATTTGCAAAATGATGCTCCTGTAATTAAAAATATGAGTAAGAACAACTTTTTCTATCCGCTCACTTTATTAACAAGCGAAATAACAAAAACAATTTTATATGTAAAACGACTTCAACAATAGTATTCATGTTGATTAATAAACCAAAAATAAAAATATCTTATAATTAAAAATGAAAACATTTTCGATATATACATATATTATGTTAAATGAGAATAAATTTACTAATAAATAATCGAAGATCTAAGTAATTTTAATTTTATATAAAAGATGTTTTTCTTATAAGAGAGAAATACAGAAAAAGATATTTTACATCCAGAGCTAACAATATATACATCTGATAAGATAATTTGTAACTTTTACTCTTATATTATTTGTAAAATATTTAATAAAACGCAATATAACAAGTTTATAATTATTTTATATAATTTAAATGATATTAACTGATTGGAAACAGCATATTTTCAAAATTTCCTGATTAATAGTCTCTTCCGAGAACATCTTCATATCACCTGTAAATTAAAAATAAAATTTCCAATTAAATATACATTTTAACAAAATTCTACATTAATATTATGTAAATTAAAATTGTCATTATTTTAATATGTTTTAATATTTATTTTTCTAGCAAAAAATATAAACAAATTTTGCTTTAGTATATTTGATCGTTTCATAAATTGCTAATAATTAATAAAAAACGTAAATCAGTTTTATAAAAAGCTAGGTAATTTTAAACGAAAAATACAACGTATTTGTGCTTATTAATTTTAAAATGTGTATATAAAAGAAAACTTTTTTATAGAATAAGCATTTAAAAAATTAGTAAGTTTTTTACTATCTGTTCTAGTATCAATGCCAAATCGTTTTTATATTTTAGTTTTAAAATTCTAAAAAGGAAGATTTTTGTATAAATGTTAAAATAACTCTTACGTCTTTTTTTCCTATATATTAAATCTCAAAAATTACCAAAAACACAATTAGCGTGATTTACATAGCAAATGAGAAAGATTAATAAAATGTTTGATTCTTATTTTCATTGTTGACAGACGAGACTACATTTTTGTATATATATTTTTTCAATAGATGTAAGTTTCACCGCTCTTTTTAAAAGCAAACAAGGTTAAGGTTGCTACAGTACACACTTGCTAATCAGGCCCTCAATAATTCGATATACCCTTCCCCGTGCAATTCCCTATGCCAGTGATCTCCAACTTTTTTCTGAGAAGAATCATGTGCTCTATAAAAGATATAGTCAAAGATTAAGATTAAACATTTTTTTTGTTTGTATTTCTAAATAATAATAGACATAAGTCAATTAAAATTTGCAACTGCTTTTTCGAAAAAACGTTATCAAAATTCAGGATAAGTTTTGTGACGACAATATTAAAATCTCATTTAGATATTTGTTGGACAGTAATGTCCGATATTTTGATTTTGTATATTTTATTTTCGGAAAGATTAGTTCGTAAAGGTATATACAAAAATAAACAAGAAATATCTCCGGGCAAACTTTTTAAGACTTAAAAAGTTCTCTTGTGACAGAAATTTATAAAAATTTAACAAACTTCCCTCTTTAAATATGTTTTTATTGAAACATGTGTCATTTTAAGCAAGTTCTATTAACTCGAGCCTGAGCCTGCTTTTAAAAAGCTCATATACCTTGAACTACCTCACATGTCGGTACAAACAAGCTACACGAGTCGGATAAATATTCTTCGGGAACCGTATTTGGTCGCGGGGCTATGGATACCCTGGTATATGCGCATCTATTTCCACGAAAATGTTAATCATGTCACAATCCTGTCACTCTAATTTCATTTCTATGTATAGCATTGCTGAAAATAACTGCTTTGTTTATACAGTTGTTTAAACAAATATAAATTATTTGTTAGCATTTTTCTTCATTTCTTTATACAGTATTTCTGTAAATAATTCGGCTGTCTACAAACAATAGACGCGTCATGTCGGCGCGCTGGATTATTTGCTTGAAAATGAAATGTAACTTACATTCCTATATTTTTAAGCAATGAACGATTTCAATAAGCACACTTGGAAATAATTATTTATTTATATTTATATATAAATAAAAATTAAAATATTAGTATTGGTTAAATGTTTTACTCTCTTCCTATTCATTCAGTTCTTTCATTAAAAACAAAATTTAATGTGAATTTTTACTTCTAATTATGAAACTTGATGTAAAAGAACTGTCCCTATATAACTTAATATCAATCTATTTTTGGTATACCATAATTTATTTTATGACTATTAATAATTTAAAGAAAACTACAATAAAAGCTTTCTTCATAAACTTCTGTGCGTATACACAGAAGTTTATGAAGAAAGAATTCAAATACCTTTCAAATTACAACACAATATTAATAAATTTTAAGTTAATTAATAAATTTAAAAATCATTCCATTAACGTTCTTTTCTTTCCATACTAAATAAACTAAAACAGATTAAATACAAATGCATGAATTAAAATTAAAACTTTTCTGTTAGAGAGAAACAAAAACATAATTCTTTATATAATTAAAAGTTTTTATTAAGATTTTAAAAATTAATTATCATGTTTAAAATAATGACTATGATATTCATCTGAGATTATCATAATCTATATTACAAAACAATGTTAAAATCATGTAAAAAGTTTATTTAAAATTTTTGCAACTTGAAGTTTATATGAGGCATTTTCGGTCTTATAACATTTAGATAAATTTATAAAATAATAATTTTTTTAAAAGCTGATGATTTCATGAAAGATTTCATATAACTTAGAAAATTGTATAACGGACTACTCGCATATAAAATGCAAAAAATCCATTTCAAATTTAAAAAAAAAACTTTATATTATTTCACATAATTTTTTAAAATGGATAGACAGACTAGGACTTTATTTAAACTTTCAACACAGAATAACTATCCATAAAATTCACATATTAAAAATTAGAAGAATGTGTTTATATAAATTAAAATTTCATAAATGAATTTCATCAAAAAAAGAAATATTTCATACAAAAAACAATGTCAAACTTGAATTTAGTACCACCAGCCTCTAAAAATAAGACTAAACGCGACTGTGGTGCTAAAACCGAAGCATAACGAACAATAAGAATTATATCGGTTCTGGTAATGAGGTCTGCACACAAATCTGAGATTGAGACTAAAATGTCAAGTTAATTGGCAATAATAATGTCATCGCAATGAAAAACCAAACTCTTACTTATTCACAGATATTAAAGACTTCTCTAATATTGTAAGATAGTTCGTAAGTATTCATCGACGTTATGTGAGGGCAATGATTTATATATACACATTTATATATTTAGTGCGATATTGTAGTTTTACTGCATTTATTTGGGAGAAGATAACTGTTTTGCTGTTTCACTTCTTTTGGAATAATTTATCATTAAATTTTAAAAACATAACAAATTATCTATATATTCTATTTTTATATTTTTGTTTCGTTGTGCATTGATAGTAATTTTAAACACAAGTCAAATAAAATACCTTTTATATTTTAATTTGAAACCATTTATACAGTATTGAAGACCAAATATTAAAAAAAAAAATTTTTAAAGTCTTCTGAACTCTAGTGTTAATTGTGTTATGGCAATTATGAATGGACATTTACAATCACCACAACGAAATTAACACTAGCAGTGTCGACATTTATTTACAGGTTCTTCTCAGTCTATACATATGCCCACCTGTGGCCGAATGGACTCCGTCTCCGCTCATACTGGCGGTGACCAGACCCTAAACACCGGAGTTCGATCGGGGGTTCGCGCCTCACTCGGACGAGCTGGCAGCGGGAGTTTTTTCCGGGTTTTCCTCCTTAATAATCTCCCCTTCTCGCGGTGGCCGTCTCCGATAAGGCCGACTTTGGTCTCGTCTGTCTTCTCGGATTGGCTATCTTCTGTAAGGCCGACTCTTCGGTCACTGAGCGATCATCCTCCTGTTCTTCCGGAGTATAAGCCCGGAATAGACGCCTCTATCAACCAAAGGAAAGAAAGTCTATACATATGCAAATTGTTTAAAAATTTCGTCGGAATAAATATCCGATGTCACAGGAAGTTTTAACGTTTAGTGATTGTAAAACTGCTATAGAGGATGTACAGTACGTACCTGTACATAACATGGTACAATGTTTTTGCTACGCACCAGCTAAACATAAGTGACCCAATTTAAATTACAAAATCGTGTAGCATCTGTCAAAGTTAGTACATAACGTTTTATTTCTTTCCAGTCAAATACTCAAAGGAAAACTGGTTGGTCGTCATCAAAAAAGGGATGGGACTATGGAGGCTTCTCCGATAGCCCACCATTCAAAGCAATGCAGAGACATGAACTCGAAGGTACCTCCGTTATTTAAATGCTAATCTATGAATTTTGAATTTTTTTCAATTAGTTCAATCCCTAAAAACTAAGAATATTCTATTATCTACTTATTATTCTTTCTTTAAGAAAAGCATGGTTTTCCACATTCTTCTGCGTAGACATAGTCCAACTGTGTGCAACATCTTGAATTGGGTCTCTAATTATTTTGGAATCAAATACACTTTAATTTAGACATGAAAAAGGTAATTCATATATAAATGATTTTGCTTGATGCTTCCTCCAACGATTGATACTATATTCAAGTAAACTAACTCAGCAAAATGTAATTCAAAACACAACACCTTATGTTGCTGAGAAATTTAATAAAAACTAACGTTTCAGCCAAATCTATTGGTCATCGTCAAGTAAAATAAATTCGAATATAATTTTGTTCCATATATGCATATTCGAATTTGTTTTACCTGACGATGGCCAATAGATTTGGCCAAAATGTTAGTTTCTATTAAATATAGAAATTTTTGCAATATAATTGCTTTTAGGCGTTTTTTTTTTATAATTCATGCATTTTATTAATTTTTTTTCTTTCATTGTTATCTTTTCGTTTACTAAAGCAATTTTTTTTTTTTTTTTTGGTATATATAATATCTGATCTGCAGTTTTCCTTTTATAGAAATAGTTCGTTTAGCTATTTTTACCATTTTTGTGAAAAATTAAAATGATAATGAATTTGTAGTGTATATACTGTAGTTGTATTTGAAATAGAATTAAAAGCGTTGTTTCTATCTTTCAAATTTTTGAAACACGGTTTATTAAAACGTTAAAAAAAAAACTTTTCTTCATTCATACATGTACAGTTTAATAATAAATCTTATTTTATTTATTCAATAATTATTTTTTCTTCCTTCATCATTATTGCTACTACCACTTTCCGTGAGGATTTCATTTTATTCCTAATTTCGAATAAATTTATGGGCAGATATGTTCCTTTTACCAATCCAGTTCTCTTTCCATCCGGAGCCATTTGACCCGTGATGGGATCAGCCAATAACACACGATAATTTTGTGTCCTTTACGATTGAAGTTACTCTCTACTGGGCGAAATCTTAACTTCTTTCCAGTACTATCAGCTGTGGTAATTTTAAATTCTACTTATGATTTGGTAAAAACTTTCAAAAAAGATGTAATTTTTCGGCGACTTATTATGAATGTCCTAAAAACAAATTATATTAACACTAGTAATTTAGATGAAATACACTATAAAAATTCTCATCATTTTTCTTGATTTAAAAGTTGCCGTTGGTTTTAGCAAGTTTTTCGAGAAATATACAGAACGAAGAAACTCGATACAAAAATCCTGCATCATCAACCGTCATTCGAGTTAGAAATGTCGTGGCAACTTCATAAATCTTTTAAGTGTTGATATTCCTTCTGCCAATCTAATATTGCTGTTTCGTTGATAGAAGCTTAGCAAGTAACCCACAACCAAGCAAAATGAACACCATGACTTTTCCTGTCAAACAATTGTGAAAAACGTTTTAAAATTCCCTTTATACCTGAAATTCGTTAGAAAGCGTGAGTAACGTGAACATTAAAAGGATAGCAACGCCAAATTTTTGCCGCATAGGTTGAATTTTGAAGTAAAATTTCTTGCTGAAGATGGAAACCACACACTTAGGACGGTATGTGTACCAAATTTGATTAAAATTTGCAAGATAGTTTTTTACAGAGCTCTGAAAACGTACTCATTAATTACAACTATCTTGTATATTTCAAATACAAGCAATAATAACAAAATACGTTCGTTACAATCATTTTTTTTATTAATCGTTTATCGGGTAATTTGAATTGACAATAGTTGTCAATTCAGTGATATTTTGTGTGCATATCTAATGAACAACTTTTAACGTCTGGCACCATTGCTACTTCTAGTAATATATAAGTTAAGGTGCCATTGGCAATAAAATACTCACGTTGTTCTTTCGATCATCATACTGCATCTAACGTATTTACATGCGATATGATATCGATTATATCACGTGAGCCTGTCGTTGCTTTTGAATACCAAAACTTTACTATTACCGAAAATTGACTGTCGCTGCTTAATTTCGTTAACCTTAAGAGAATGTGTGTTCAGAGAACTAACGCAAGTGTTGATTCTTATTTTTCTCTATTTTAGTCCTTTATTCCCAGTTTTGAATCTGAATAGTATACGTTAATATAAATTTTAAATAATATATATATATATATATTATTTAAATTTATATTAACGTATACTATATATATATATTATTTACTTATTATCTATTCCCAACTGGTCATTTTTGTAAGGAATTGCATATACTCCTGCCTGTTCTCTATCATCAATTCTTTCCTTGTCATTTCTAATCAACCTAAGAATTGATGATAGAGAACAGGCAGGAGTATATGCAATTCCCTACAAAAATGACCAGTTGGGAATAGATAAGGACTACGTAGGAGTCACTAATAGAAACCTTGGAGTGAGGATAAAGGAACACCGGTACGATGTCGCTAAAAACAAGTGTGCAACAGCATTATCAAAGATGGCCCAAGCGGATGGTTCGGTTGTTAAATGGGAGGATGCCAAAATTCTTGCAAAAGTATGCTCGCCAACGCTCTCATCCATAACTGAGAAATGCGAAATTTGCAGAGCAAGTTTGGCTGACAGATGTTTAAATTATAAGGATGCGACGGGGTTACCGTCATCCTGGAAATACATAGTAAGAAGTAACACACGTAATAATGCGTCTACCGTGACTCAATAGATATCTGGATTAATGTATAAGGAATTGTTCCTTAATGTTTACGGCCAGTACCGTATTTTATTTTCATTTTCATGTTTGGTTTATTTTGATTTAATTTATTGGATTATACTTGTTCTATTAGTTTAATTTATAACGTATGTTCTAATTTGATTTAATTTTGAACGAGTTCGATTTTGTATTAGAGTCGAACGACTGTAACCTGAAGATGGCCCATAAATTGGGCCGAAAACGTTTGTTATAAGAATAAATATATGTTCTCAGCAATAAGGTGTATTGGATGTATCTAGTAGATTTATTAAGAAGCTGAGTCTGAGTAGGTGATTAAAATTTAATCATTGAAATACTAACTATACAAAATATAGTTAGTATTTTAATTATTCCCTCACTCTTTTATTCAACCACTCAATGAACCCAAGCAGAATTTACGTGTAAGATAAACAAACTAAAGTTTAGAGTCTCACATTATGAGAGACCTCGTTGTATTTTCAAAGACAGTTTATACATATTGCCCATTATTATTTATTGAAAGAGGAAGGACCTCAATTTCTTAAAATGATGTTTATATTTTTATTATCACTTTTAAATTTGTCTTACATTTTAATGTTGTTTATTTTATATAGTTTATTTGTAGTACTTATTAAAGCATATATTGTTTATTTTTTACATGAAAAAAATCTGCATTCTCAAAGAATTCGTCCTGGATCTATCTTTGAACCACTTTAGCAAAATTATTAGACATTGTTTTTAGAATTACTAGCAGGAGTGCGGCACAATCACCTCTAGTATATGTGACATTTTCTGCATTAAATTAATTAAATTTAACTACTATTGTATGTTGTTTAAATTATTTGCATTTTTAAGTGTTTTTGTTTGGGCCATTTTAATAGTTTAGGGGTGGAAATCTTTTGTCCTCGGGTATTCTGTATATTAAAGTAAATCAATAAAATTTCTTTCATGTTAAAATGTGGATTGTATTTGTTTTTGTCACAGTTAAATACGGCCATAACTACAGGGACAGCAGAGTATATTGTGTAGATCATGTGTCATACATGAAATTCTGATTAGTTACGTATGACATTTTTCCGATGCTTATTCCTTTATATACATTTTATAAAATAAACAAACACTTAAATTCTTTTACAGAAAAACATATTTTTATTTGCATCTAAATAAATAAATAAATATAAATATATATATATATTTATTTATGCTTTCTACACAAAACGTATATTTAAAGAATTAAAATTTGCGACAAATATGATGAATTGATAAACGTATACTTTATACAAACTACTGTAATTATAAAAGATAATTAAGAAAATTGCAATTTATTTGAAAATATGCTTAATTTTATAAAGACGAATACAATAAATATTAATAGGATAGTCGGTCATGGCACCACTGAAGATGATATTCTCTCTATCTAGTAAATGGCAGACGTAGGGAAGATTAAAGATCTGCATCTGTGAGAGGACTTGCGATTGTACGGTTTGACACAGGATGTTATAAGGTCACATTCGCTCAATGGTGAAAAGCGAAACTGAATCATTCTGGGTTTGTCTAGTTATAGGGCAATCCTCTCTTGCAGTAGTCTTTCTATACCTGTTAGAGCCTTTACGGCGCATAAGTGTCCTATTGCACTCACTGCTGTATTTATGTCCAAATGCTATTCTTCGAGAAGACCAGCCACATTTCTATAGTAAATTGATACGACTGCTATTAAAGTCATTTAATTGGTAACGAGGTGCTCGAGTACGTCCTTGAGGCATTATCACTAGCAATTGTGATCAACTGACACAGATAAGAATTGTAAGATTGTCGCATATGTGATGGCCTTTATGTAGATCGTGTTTTTTAAAATTTCAATAGAATTTCCAAATGAAGAGCAATTCGTTTTGTTAAACAAACGAAAAATCATGATTATAGCATGAAGAATATTTAAAAATTATCATATATTTACACATAAGTTAAACGATAAAATATAAAATTTTGAGAAGTAACTGCATTTTAAATTATCAAATACATAACTACTGTAGTAACACACTATGAGAATCTCATATGCTACTGCTATTAGATATATTTTATTTCAGGTAACAGATGTAGAAATTGATTTTATTATTTATAAATAAATGAAATTCTAGGCCTATATATATTCTACGTAATATATAAGCATAGATCATATTAGGAAAAAAAAAGTTTGTTTTCTCAATCAACTAGAATTTATTTTTTATTGCATCTAAAATAAGTGAACGAAAATATACACGCAAGATTTAGCTAACAAATCGTAGCTTTCAGTCCCAACCAAACTCATAGATTTACCTTAAAACAGTAACAATATATATTGATCTATAGAATATCGATACATATATAGATCGTAAATCATTATATCAGGGACTGTCAAACTAGTAAATTAAAAAGGAATAAAATATCATCTGGTTGAACTTTTAACATTTTTGTAGCACTTAATTTCAAAGATAGTGTCGCAGTACTTTTTTACGTGATCTTCTATTTGTTCATAAAAACTTTAAAATCGCTTATTTTTTTTTGAATGTCTTTAATTGTATTTATTAACATAATACAGTCCTGGAGTTGACAAGTTTATTGGAAGCAAGGAAAAAATCTCCAGATTTAAAAAAACCGTTGCGAATTGGCGATACGGCAACGGTTTTTTGTTACACCTGGGTAACATTGCTCTGTGGCTTATAGTGGCTAAAAATAAGTGCTCATACTCCAAAAAATGCAACATCTATATACAAACAATGGTAGGCAGAGTCCATATTAATGAGATAAACCCTGAAGTTTTGTCATCTCTTTTAGGATAATGTCAGTTTTATCCGCTTCTGATTTGGATAAAGCGCGCTTTATACGAATAACGCTAAAAAATTAGAGATTGTTACTTGCTTTATTCGACTCACGAGCTTTACCTGTAACATATATTAAATAGTCTTTATTAAAAGTTGTTAGATATAGAATCAATTAGATATAGAAAAAACTTAATTTTGAATTAAACATTTTTGTATAACAGATGTCGCAAACTGGTGACCCGCGAACCAGATACGACCCGTTAAGTCTTCATATCCGGCCCGCGGCTTTGATAATTTCTTTTCTAAAAATCAATGTTTTCTAACATCTTGTGGTGGTTAAAACAGAAAAAATTCAAACGCCTAACTGTTTACGTAAGTCGTAAAGGCCTGGCAACAAAAAGACCTTTGTTAGAACGTTTTTTCTTAAATTATAGTATATTTTGGTTTATCGAATAATATTGAACACGGCCAGCGTCTGATATAATGTATTTAACTGGCCCTTTGTTGAATTTGAATTTGAGACCCCTGCTGTATAACAATTAAAAAAAAACTAACTTGTCCCTTGTTCAGAAAAGTTTAAAAATATCTGCAGTACTAACTTAGGTTTACGATAAAACGAAACGTTGAGTTGCATAGTAAAATGAATGTGAACAGAAAACTTATTTTATTCTATCCCAATAAAAATCTAGTAACGAATGAATAATATAATTAACTTGTCTTTTCGCTAAGATACATTGAATGTTTGACTTATTGTACAGACAAACCACCAATAACTGCCACTCTAAAAGACATTGTTTCGGAAAAGTTTTTTTTTAAAAACAAAATAGCATACAAAATAACATCTAAGCAACAGTGAAATGAAAAATTCGGCGACTTTTGCGACATTGGATATCAAAGCTCTTTTTTTTTTGTGTAAGTACTGTACCTGCAATGAAGTTTGTAGGAAAAGCGACTATGAGCTTGCTGCAGGGATCGTGTTTGCATATTGGTAAATAAATATATTTGTTTTCTTTATTTTTTGTGTATTCAGTATACTATATTGAACAAAATGGTTATGCGACCCGCGCTTGTCATTCTTTCAGTTATCTGGCCCGCAGTGAAAAACGTTTGGTGACCTCTGTTCTACAATAAAAGGACGATCTAAAAAAATGTTTTTAGAAAATTCTCTACACGTTAGGGGAGGTCTTTTGTACATTTTTTTCTTTATTTGCTACAATGTTAAAAGTAATAAATTACGTTTTCGTTCTATTTATACGACTTGTGCAATTGTCAGCTCACCTATCAACAAGGGCCATTAATTTTGTTTCCACCAGTGGTCGTTGTACAGACAGTTAACTGTACAATAAAACTCACTTATGTCGCAACCTTTGAAGTATGCAATTTCTGGCTATATGAGTGAGGTGATCAGTTCGATGAAGTCGTAAAAAAAATGATACATAAAACTGTAATCAGAGTACCGTACTGAATAGAGCTAAAAGTTTAATAAAATGTATAAAAGTAAACAAAAAATAAAATAACTCTAAAATTCACGTAACGTACAACATTTTGTATAGTCTAAACTTTCTAATATAAAGTAATGCAAACTTTCATACAGAGAAACATATTAATACTAAATAATAAAATACTGAAATACAGATAACATGTACAGTGGATGCAAGCTGATTGCAGTAGAGTCCATTCAAGTAGCCTATTGTACAGTATAGCACTAAAAGAAATTGTTTAGTACTTATATACAGCGCCAATAACCCAATGCTCATGAAATAATAATAACGGTTTCATTTAAATACTGTATTTTAATCGGAGCATTCAGAAAAAGTTATTAACCGAAAGTCACTAAATATAAAGTAGTATCAAGTGTCGAGAAAAAATAACAATTAAACCGCCTTTAGTCGGCAGTAAAAGTGTTACAGTAAAAGCGATTAATCCAGTTATGCATAATCACCAACGATTTCGGTAAATGTGATAACTTTTATTTCATATATTGCGAATTAATCCCATTTAAAGGTGATTATACATACTCGCCAGTTTGTAGCGGTAAATATGATAAATCGTACTAATTAATCAAAATTACCGGTCGTTAAGCATAATCGCCAATCTAAGTTGGTAAGTTTAACAAATATACATGCGGCTGAATAAGCTGGAATCGAGTAATCCTTCATGAACATCGAATTCTCGAACTTTGAGTTCGATTTTCAATGTTTAATTTATAATTCGTTCCAAGACTACATATTACTGCTGTTTAAAAAAAAAAAAATCCATAAAAATATATAGTTTTCTTAAATAAATACATTGTACAATGCTTTATAGTGCTGCAAAAGTAATTTTATTTAAGCCAAAGAAAAGAAAAAACAAACGGTAAAATATAACTTATGACAGACATCGTAAGAATAAGTGGAAGCAGTAATCTTTCAGCATTGCGCCTGCGCCAACTCCATTTTACAGTAGTACGCAATCCCGTTTCCCTTTTACTAAAATTGAAATTTTGGTGCCTAAATTTCCGACCACGATTGATCGAAATCCCAAACACTGACATCCATGAACATCGAGGATGTAGTCTAATGCATTCTCGTCCAATAACCTTTGTTTTAACGAGATTTATGTAATTTTCTCTAGGCCAGACACCCGGTCGCCCCATTGTGGGCCTGGCCGAACCCATAATGGGCCTACTAAAAGAGGCCCTCTTAGTGCCCATAGGGCGGAAAGAGTTAAAAAAAAAAAAAAAAAAAAAAAAAAAGGGTAGATGGCTGTTCCACTATTAGTATGCTAGCAAAACTCCCATTTTGGGATTGTTTTGTTTTCTCTTTTTCATTTACGAGCAAATATATAAAGGTAAGAATTATTTCTTTATGATTAATTTTGTTGAATATCTATCTATCTATGAATAAGCGCCCTTTATCTTTTACACTACAATTATAGTAAAAAATAATTAATAAGATAAAAGTGCAAACAGTAATGTGGTTAAGTTGCGATTCGTTTTCTATTCCCGGGTGACGTATTTCGAAGGGAGTGGAAAATTTAATACCTAAAAGAAATATTGCATATTCATTGTTTCTTAAGTACTATTCAAATAATGAATTATGTAGAAATTATTACACATCATTTAGTCAAGATAGTTTAATTTTTTGCATGTTTATTTAGCTACATACTAAAAATATACTAAATTATATTTTACTAACAAAAGAAGACAAATACTATTTACAGAAGTAATTGCACATGGCAGAAGTAAATGAAAGAGAAACGATGATGGGACGTTTCAACTCCATGATTCGACGATGAGTGTGAAAACTTATTTATCCCATGAATGAAAAAAGCTCAAATATCAAGTATTATGTCCATTTTGAAGACCTTTTTATGTAATTCATAAAACACACTTGTCAGTAGGTCATGGCGGAAGAAATTGTATGACGAAAGAGTTACAGAAGAAATATAAAAATGTAACTTGTGAAGAAGTAATGATTTATTTAAATCTGTTTGAATGTCGTCAAAAGAAATCCAAAATACCCAAAAAAGGTTCGGCCAATGCTATTCCAAGAAATGAACTCTAGATGTCAAGTGGACTTATTGATATGCAGTCCCAGACCAAGACTATAAGTTCATACTTGAATACAAGACCACCTTACAAAGTTTATTCAGCTTCGTCCCTTGAAAACTAAATGTGCAGAGGAAGTGGTTCATGTGTTAATAGATATTTTCACAATTTTCGGTGCCCCCAGCATGTTACAAAGTGACAACGGTCGTAAATTCTGTAATCAAGTTATAGAAGAAGCTTGTGCAATTTGGGGTGAGCTGAAAATCGTACACGGCAAACCAGGATGTTCAGAACGTACTTAGCTTTTGGTTAGAAAGCAACCAAATCCAGCACTAGACCGAGGGATTAAGATTTATGCAACTCGTGATCATATCAGATCATCAAGCATTTTGTGTAGTCCTTATGAAGCCATGTTTCGTTCACCTTTGAAAGTTGGGCTAAAGACATCATCCCTTCCTAATGGTACTGTAGCAGATATTCGTACCGAAGAAAAGCTACAAAAAATAATTGAATCACTAGATCAAAATCAAAGTCAATTAGAAGGACTCCATGAAAATACTTCAGAAAAAGTATTAAAAATGAACGGCCATCACTCAACCAACCTGATATGTCTATCACTGATTTCTCAACCAAAGAAGTGATTACTCTTTCTAGGATGAAGAATGAAAAGGAAGAAGTTTGAAAAAGCAAGCGAACGCAAAGCCAGGTTTAGAAGATCAAGCGAAAAAATGATGAAAAAATCAAAGCTAAAGTTTTCCGTAGTCAAAGTAGGAAAGTAATACAGTAAAACTAAGAATACCATAAGCGGACAGTGCAAGAAGCGAACCGCGGAATATATTGGCGGTAATATTAGCTATGGAAAACGATGAGTAATATCACCTGGGAACAAAGGAAGGACGTCTTTCAAAAATGTAAACCAGAAATAATCGTACTATGTGACAAGTTTTTTACAAGAGAATGTACCAAATATCACCCAGTCTCTTATGGAATGCGCAAGAAAAACATCAATTTTTGGAGATCAAGGGGTACCGAAAGGTGCTCAGATGTAAATGGAAGGAAACTGCAATTCAACCAAATGCAAATACAAGAAAAATGAAAAATTATGTAATTCAAAATGTTACGATTGTTTGCCATGTTTGAATAAGCAATAAGAATTATTCAAGTTCTATACTTTTTCCCAATAAACTTTTGGCATTTTTGTACAAATAATTCTAATATTGAACTTAAACAAATTTTTTTAGATTCCTTATATTTATAAAATCATTCTAATATTAATAAAACAAAAAATATATATATTTTTGATTCGTTTTATTAAAATTTATTTAAATCCGTAAGTTACTTTATTAAAACAACAAAAGATGGAAAATTTCATATTTATCAAATTTTTGAACTATATTTTAGAAATTATGCAAAAATCAATTTAAAAATAATATATTCAGCGATTATTCATCAAACTTACCAACTTCATTTGGAAATTATGTAAAATCGCTGATGAAAGTGGGAAATTAAGTGAAATTTATCAAACTCACTAAGATGAAATATATGAATAATCACCAATCAATGGTTAATCACTTTTATAGTAACAGTATATATGTATAGTGTTACGATTTATCAGTGACATAGACAGATCATCGCTGATTTACATAATTTTTACAAAATACAATCTGATTTGAACAATTATATAATTGTCTTTCTTCTTACTAAATTCTTGAAATAAATTTAATCTGTCGCGTATAATAAATATTTTAAAGTTTTTCTAAAAATACCTTAAGATCAAAAAGTTTAAAACATTCTTTCTAAGCCGACTTTTTTTAAATTTTTAACTTTTTAAGTATTTATTTTATTTGAATATCAGCTGTCAGAACGATCTCAGCAGATTATTCCTAAACTATAGTAGCAAAGTTCAATTCTGTCTAAAGCACTTTAAATAATACATAAACTTTAGAAACGCGTGGTTTTCCTGCTCAGTTAGGAATGTATGATACCTTAGGATACTCCTGTCTTCAACACAAGCGTAAAGACCGCTTACTTTGTGGCCACCAAGATGAGTTTGATTTATATGAAAACTTATGCAGTTTTTCGTGAATTTCAAGGGTGGCCACATAAGTAAATAGCAACGTAACTCAAATGATCACAAAACGAGATTTTACTGTCTTTGATTTAATAATTACTAGTTTAATGATAAATAGTATACTATAGGAAACCCTCGTACAACACGTCATTCCTAAACACTGTTCGAAAACTCGGAAAATCCCTGTACAAGGTGTTTTTACAACACGCTTTTGCACTAAGACGGTTTAAGAACTAACTACAAAACAATTTTTAAGAGCAAAACACTGTGTTGTCTTATTTTTCCCATGGATTTTAGAATTTCGCCCGGTTTTCTTTAATGAAAAATTATTGTAAATGTTTTTTCGTCCCTTTCTAGATTCGTATTATAATCCAGGTGTCGCTGTCATTCGTGGTAGTGCTCTAAATGAGCCCGAAAGACTGTCGATGTGTTTTGTTTTAATAGATTAAAAGTTACTGCATAAAAGACTGAATTTTTAAAGTTCTCTTAGCCAAACGCGAAAAGATTAAAATAACATATTTTATAAAAAAAAGTAGAGAAAAATCAAGATGTTGCTGATATTTCAGAAGGAAAGCTCAGAAGAGGATGATGATGATATTTTGCCAAAAAGAAAACGTCCCTGTTTAGCAGTAAAGAAAAAATTAATATTAACGTGATTTAAAGTAATCAATAATATTAAACGTGTTTCTTTTAATTACGAAACAGAATATTACACTTTTGCTAACTTTTGAAACCTAACCCTATGTTTTGTACTAGTTCTGTTTCCTATAGCACAGATTCGCGTAACACGGCACTTTTTCGAAACGTAATTACCATGTTATACGCGGGATATCTATTTAATTAATTCATTTTTCGTAACTTGATCTACTGAAGTCTGTATAACCAAATTTAAATATAATTGTGTTATAATTCATTTTCTAAAATAACTAATGGTTTTTAATCTGTTTTAAGCTCATTCAGACGCGTCCAATAATTCAGTAACTTACCTTGTGTGGATAGTGAAATTTAATCGAGTAGTCTGGTACATCCATCTAATTCTATTTTTCTGGTCGAGAAACGGTCCCACCACCGTCACTAGTCAACTAAGTACTTTCCAAACAAAATTGTTTTTAGTCACGTTCATTAGTTTAATATTTCCTGTAGCATATTCCGTGCTGCAAGAATAACTCTGTCTGTTCATCTGGCTGAATGCTCAACTGTACTTGTACTGATACTTTTTATGCACTAAATCGTTTAGTAGTAAGTGATTGCTAACCACTCGACTAAATTACTGGACGTGTCTGAAGGAACTTTTAGTTATCATTTTTATCCTTTTTTAAGAAATCACGATTTTATATAATTGCAACAAAAACAGATTAAAATTTTTTATAATCAAGAATATATCATCGTCAACCGAGTGTAATAATAAATTGTAATATAGAGCATGTTCAAATCAATTCTGAAAAAGTAATAATATATTCCTAAATGGATAATTTTAATGTTTAATTTGAATAAAAATACTATTAACATAAAAAGTTCTTTTAATATTAAGATACAAGATAGTATATTTTCCATTAAAAGCCGTTTTAAAATCAATCAGGCACTTGTAATTTAAAAAAAAAAACTTTAAATACAAAATTTACTATAATTATAGAAGGATGTTTATATTTAATATTATTTTAGAGTGAAGAGGAGTTCTGTGGTATATAATCTGAAATGCATTTCTGATGTACTGTACAAAACAGAAAAAAACTCTCGTCCCATACTAAAACTATTCTGTCACAAACTTCCAAAAAAATAATCTAACTAAATTAGTTTAATAAAACGTATTCTTATATAATCGGTGTCAAATCTACTTTGGGAAAAGAATCAGGATAGATAATTCTTGTCTGTAAGACCCGACTTAAGCAATAACCAATTTTAGCAACAAACTTATTAAACTATTTGAAAGTGAATCAAACGGATTGGATTGGATAAGGCAGTGGTTCTCAAACATGCGCGAAGGCACACTGGTGAGATGAAAAAAATAACTAAATACGACGAATATTATAAAATTATATTTTAACGAGCAATTATTTATTACAATGCCGGGCTGCAATTTTAATCATATTTTTTAAATTTATTTAATCTAAAATATAGTGCCTTGCCCCTGTACATCATACTTTTCCTTTAACAATGGAGTCTGCCGGTCCTCTATCTAACTCCTTTCAGAGGAAAATTTTTGAACTGAAATAACGTGACTTCCGGTTTGCATCGTAAGTTCGTGTATATATGTATGTATATATATACAGTTAATCGGGGCCTCCTGCCTCTAATCTTTCTATCAATCCTCCTGCTCGTCTTGGCTTTCATCTATATAACTCCTTCTCGAGATGAAAGGACAGACGAAAATGAGAAATTATAAATCTACAATTTTTTAAAATTGCAGCCCAACAATGAAAAGAAATCCATTTATAGAAAAATTTATTTTATATACAACTATGATAACAACGTTAGACCTATAGGGTAAAAATTGTTATAGGACAAAGCTATTCATAATTTAAAATATATTAATAAGCCTAGGATTTTAATTTTGTATTTGAAGTGCACCAGAAAAATTTTACACGTTTTACAGTGCGCTTCAAACCGAAAAGTTTGAAAACCATTGTGATAAGGTGACGTAGCACTTGGCAGCCAACGGAATGCCTCTCAAAAAATCTTTCTAAGAGAAACTGACCTCTGGGTGTGACACATGTGAAGAAAACACGGATAACTTCACGTGGTCAGCCCGCTGCTGAGAGGCATAAATCCGCGACCAACTACAGCATAGTCGTTTTTATCCACTCGACTACCCGTGAACTAAGCCAAACAGCAAAGAGAAGCAAATAATACTTACACCGTGGAAAATCTGGACTAAGATAATGACAGAATCTCTCTCTAACTTTCTAAAGCAAATTATTCAATACTACGTGTATCAGATGAGATATCTGAGTCACGTAATACAGCAAGCCCTCAATTTAACAGATCTAGTGTAACGGACTTCATATTTAATGGAAAAAAATCTTTCCGGAAAAAATAATAATAAAACCTTTGCTTTATTTTCTAATAGAACACGTTAAAAGAGGTGGGTCAACAAGTTAGTTCAGTGCCGGCTCGAAGACAACTTGTACGACCGGTATATCTGAGGCAAAACTGATTTTTATTGCTCTGCATCCAGAACGGTCCCGACGAATCCAAGAATTGGAAACCCCAGTCACTTGTGCCAACTCTTCTGATTCGTCGGGAAACTCCCAAAATTTGGTAAAAGTTTTAAATCCTTGGACTCAAACTGACGACTTTTCCTCCCGCATTTACTCGACGTAAAGATCGACTTTTCGATAATATTTTAAAACAAACTAATGAATAGGCGACAGCGTTTTGATATTACCGAGAGCAAAAACCTTCAAATCTCGCAAAAATTTTTATCCCAGAATGGAAATCTACTAGAATCGACTCTGGAAGTTATCAAGCTATTTGGTACTCTCATATCAACTACAGTATTTTGTAATTACTAAAAAATTTAAAGTACATTTACGGAATTTCAATGTATTCGGTTTATTAGTTTTAGCTTATTTTTTCTCCTATTGAACATTTTATGGCTGTCCCTCTCATTTTTCCGCTTGAGGCAGTCATCTCGTCGCCTCATTCATCTAGCTAGTCCTAACTCAATGAGAATACTTAATGCATATTTAATCATTTTATTTCTACTTATAAATCATAGCAACATTTCAATACACCCTGCATGTTATAAGTTCATTTTTAATATATGTTTTAAAATACATTCGATTTAACGGACTTTCGAGAATAGCGGACGCGCTCTTTCCCAATTAGTCCGTTAAATCGGGAGTTTACTTTTCTTCCACGAACTAGCAATGTCGCAGTTTCTGACATCATTCGTGATGTACTTCTAAAGAACCAATGGACATTTCCACTACCGCATGAACTATCGATGGGAAGAGTTTGCTTACAAAATGACATAAATCACCGATTACAATGTGTTACTTATAGTTTCGTGCTACCACCTCTTAAGAGTTCTCTTTATTGGAAAAGAATTAATTAATAAGCGATATATGAACGGCTAAATATGTATACATTTATATACTTATAACTGTTTATATTTAATACTTTTGAAAATTTAATGAAATAATTATGATGTTCTTATATGTACGATAATCAGTCAAAGAACTCTTCGACTCAAAATCTTAGCTTTCAGCAGAAATAAGTGAAATAAATATTTCTCTGCGTATAAGCGTCTTGCAATCATCGCACGAGAAATCCAGCATATTGAATCTGACAGTCGTCGAAGGGACCACTTTGTTCTGACAGCGACTATTTTTCGTTTAGCCTAAGAACTTACAAGAATTGTGTGAGAAATAAAGGGAAAAAGTATAACAACCAAGCATTAAATTGAGATTTCCGTAACCACTTCCGGGAAATTTTAATTAATGTAGCTGAACCTTATCAAATTTCTTTAATTACAATTTTATCATATTATCTTACATTTTAAGTTTTATACATTAAAGGAGGTTGATTTGTCTCGACTCTCGAGTATACCTCACAACCGGTCATCCAATTGAGGGCTAACGGAACTCCTGACTGGCCTGAAAAAACACCTTCTTAATGCACACGGGAAAGTAAGAATGAAAACAACGCGAATATTAGAGGTTTGAAAATAAATGAAACTTCAGCCAGTTATCGAAGATAGAAAGAAAAAAATAATACGAAACAAAAGAAAATTATAATAATTTTCTCATACCTTTAAAATTTTTAATTATCAATATTTTAAAATCATATCTTTTAGTAAATAATAGCGTATACTTAATTAGCTTCTTTATTTTCAAGCTTTTGGAATGTCTTCATTCATTTTCATTTATACACATTATAAACAGAAATAATGATTTTGTAAATTTATGAGCAACGAGCGATTATTTATTGTGAGATCGATACAATGCCGGGCTGCACTTTTTAATCATATTTTTAATTTATTTCATTTAAAAATATGCTCTCCACCTCAAATTAGTAGTATCTTGTCCCTCTACATCATACTTTTCCTTTAACAATGGATTCGTGCCGATCATCTATTAACTGCTTACAGGGGAAAACTTTTGAACTGAAATAAGGTGACTTCCGGTGCAAATTAGAAGTTCATTTATAGTCAATTGAGGTCTCCTGCCCCTAAGGTTTCCATATCTAGTCTCGGATTTCATCTAATTCCGTTCTCGAGATTAAGGGAAGACGAACGTACAGGCGACAGTGGGAATTTATAGGTCTACAATTTTTTTGAAATTGCAGCCCATTCAGAACTGCCTTCGTAAGAATAGTTAAAATTTCTTAGCGTTCTACAAACTAATAGGTTTATTTCACCAGCGATGGTAAAATGAACTTACATGTAAAATGCTAAATAACAGTCAAATAAAATTCATATTTTAATTAAAAAAACTTATTTCTCAAAATAGTGAATTATTTTTCTGCTTTTAAATTCTATCGATAGATAAAATGTAATTAAAAATTGAATACTTGATTCTTAAATTCAAAAAATAAACAAACAGTTCCGATTTAGAGAAAAATGCTTCTTTTTAAATGCTTTTAACTTGCTTTGTATCTTGCAAACCTTCCAACTCAAATTTCTTCCACTTCTAATTAAAATAAAAGACTGGAATTTTGAGGACATACCTAAGTCCGATGACAATGAATTTTGTTGATGTTTAGGAGTTGACCCACCCGATAAACATAACAAAATGTAGAATTTAATTATGATATCTGTGTCTAAATTTAAATTAACTTAAATATAAAACAAGAATTTTAATTACCTCAAATGTAAAACAAGATCACAACGAAAATTACAAATAAAATTAAAATACTAAAAGAACAAACATAAAGGACAAATGAAACATTCCGTATATCAATGTAATTTTATAAAATAATAAACTTACTCTTAATGCTTCTTGATGTTATTTTTAAAGCTCCTAATATCTGTAAGAAAAAAATCATTAATCAAGATTTGAAACAGAAAATTTAATATAACAACATATGAATCCAGCCGGACAATTTATACTGCATATAACAATTAAACAGAACTAAGTTAATTGATATATTTTAATTTGTAAATTGTTATTAAAATAATTTTAATAATATAATTATTAATATTACCTTTAGTAGTATTAATACTATATAAACATAACATAACATAAATGTATGAATACTAAATGTATTATACATTACATCATATAATATAAAATGTAGCATATATAAGAGAACAAATGAATAGAAAGTGATCACAAAAAGCATACATTATTAAGAATGGTTAGCCTATTTACTAAGCTAGATATTTAAAATCATGTATGAATAAATTTAATATTTATTTACAAAAATATTTTTATATTCAATGTTTGCGGCAAATATTCATGATTCCAAAAATTGAAATTGAGTTTTATGAATTTCAATTTTGAATATTGAGACTCGGATAACAGAAAGTTAATTTCATTTTAGAGTAATTTTGATATGCTTTCCGAGTATCGCTTAAAAGCAACGATTAGCAGTCACTGAACATAACTCATCAGATCACTGAAGTTACAGAGCGAGAGTATTGGAAACTACTATTCCGCTATTACATAACTATACCAAGAAATTCGTTATCATTTTACCCATAGTCTTGTAGCTCTGGCCGATTAAAAAAGGAAAGGTCAGGTCATATGATCATAAAACGAAGCAAAATCAAGAAAAATCAGCTGCCTCACGGAAACAGGTTAAGAATTATGGAGGGGGAAAAGGATTTCAGTATGTCATTTGTTTGGAGACATAAATAACTCTAACTGGAGCTAATAAGATTTTCAGTCTAGTAACTAGTAGCCTTTTATGACTAAGCATATGAATAATAAGGTTATCACATTCTTAGTAATAATTTCAATAATACTTGAAATGTTTTTAAATGATAAAATGAACGATAAAGTAACAAAAACCATTTGATTACGACAAAAAACAAAATATTCAGTGAAATACAATATTGTACACGTCAATTATTCAAAATTGACTATTCGAACGACTTAACAATTATTCGAAAAAATCGGTGTCCCGACCCGATTTTTTCGAATAATCGTTCTACTCAATGGAGAAAAAATAACAAGATAAACACATTAAATTAACTAAAAATATTAATTTTAATTCTAGTACAACAATAAGAAAACGACTAAAGCATAAAAATTTAATAAATACGAATAATTCGAAATAACGAAAAAATTGTCAAAAAAAAAAAACAAGCACATAATGATAACGTAGTGATGAAACTTTGAATTCAAAATAAAAGTACATAATAGTAAAATTAATAATAGCTAGGTAGTTTAATAGTCGGCTTATCGTCGCCAATAAAAACTTGGAATTTCTGGAATTAGTATTCTCTGAAATCGATTTAAGTTAATCGATTTTCGGACAATCGGTGTTCTACTGTATCTCAACCCAAAACTTTTTGTGGCCGGATCGAACAAGAAACATTTCCCAATTAGCAGTAGTAGACTTCTGTAGAGAGAGAGGCAGATTTTATAACTATATTCTAATACTACTGAAATTAAAAACAAACGCGAAACGAAATAACAGAATTAACAATCATCTTTCAAACCAACATTCTAAAGCTTTGGCTGAATTTTATATTTAACTTATTTAATACAGTAAAATCATAGCTAATTGTGAACACAAACTTTACACTTAATTTCAAACGAAATTTATTCACTGATATATAACAGGCATGAGCAAATGCGGCTCTTTTTGAGTTACATGCGCCTCTTGCTGAAAGTGTTAATTTCTGCTTTTTTATTATTATTTTTACAATTTTATTTTTATAATTTTGTGAAAATATGTTTATTAAAAAATTCAATATTTGCTTTATATCATATAATAAAATCGCGCGCCTTACCATACTATCCACCACGACAGTACAGAACTGCGGCTCCCATGCATTTTGCAAAAGCTATATTTCGGCTCCCACTGAACTCTTGCTTGCCCACCCCTGATATATAATTAAAGTGGAATTAAAAGATAATAAAGCACTATTAAAAATTAATTTGTGCTTGTCAACTATACCGACGTTAGGAAAGGCTAGTCTGTTAGTAGAGTTTGCTAACGACGAACTATTCGATTGACCAACGGTAAATTGAGGTATTGAAATACTCCGTCCGATAGCTAGAATTCTAACTAGGATACTCATTTCATTTTACTGCGTGATTATTGCTGTCGATTATTGCTTGAAATGATTTTTTAGTTTTAAAATAAGAGTTATAATTTCATTGGGGCCGCTTTATGGCAAAGATAAAATAAAAAGCTAGATAAATTATGAAATAAATTAGATTTAGCGATGAGTTAAATCTGCGATATAAATTGATTTTCATTTTCTCTTTATACATTATTAATTATGTTTTAAATATTTTTTATTTAGATTTGAAAAGACAAAACACTACAGAGTAGCTGCTGAAGATAATATAAAGCAGTTATAATATTCGTAAACGATTATCAAATTAAATTAAAAATTCTCAAATTCAATTAATGTAATACATTTGATATTTCTTTTTTTTTTATAAAAACCTGTCAATATACAATATTTCATTGGCATTCGTGTTCACCACCTAAGTTAAGTTTAGAGTAAGATTTAAATTGTGAATTAAATTAAAATCGGTATTTATCACATTAATTCTACAGGGTGTCCCAAAGTTTCCATACATACAAAAGTGAAATGTAACTTTATTCACAAAATGTCAGCATTAAGATTTGTGTCAGTGGATTGACGGAGTAAGGAAACGGAAACACATGGGTGATCTGCCAATGAGGCAACTTCTAGCAGGACTTCCTATGCGGAAACTGGATTCTGTTTGGTGTTAGACACATCAAAAAACCCAGAACACTACATGGTGGCCAGCCCATTGGTCAGGCACGAACCAATGACCAACTACCAGTGTTCAATAGTTTCATTTATTCGGCCACTGGTGGGCTTGATTTATGTCAATGTATGGAGACTTTTGAGACACTCTGTAGATATAACACTTAAATCTGTATTATGATTAAACTTACCGTTATCGGAAGGTTAATACTCGAATAACAGATTAAAGAAATGCGCTATTTAAATCTTTGTAAAATGACAAATATATTTAATTTTTACACGATTTTAAGCTCTTACAAATTGAAAATAAGCAACGATGCTACGAGTGATGAATTATCTAAACGATTACATCACAGGATTTTCAGTTTAAAAAACTTCTCTCCTTTCGTTTCAGCTTTATCTTTATTTGCTTCATTTATATTTCAAATTTTCGAACAAAATAACGATTATTTACTAGTTTTTATATTCGTCTGTATATCTATTATTCATCTGTTTATTATTTTCTAGAACGTTTTTATAGTTTACGTCTAATTCTAATAATACTTCTGTCTGGAAGTTAATAGATTCCAGCGGTGAGGGGAAACTAGCTATCTAATAATCTTTGAAAGCATGTGTTTAATTTATGCATGATTGTTCTCGTAGACACGTCATGAATAGGGATTGCAATCCAGCAGTGTTTTCAATCCAGCTGGATTTTTGCTGGACCAACATCATTCCAGCTGGATCCAGCGCGGCTGTATTTTTGGTGCAATAAAGTGTTATCTCTATCTATCTATCCAGCAATTAATGGTATTTTTTTAAAAAAATAAAACATTTTTTTAAAAAATACTTAAGAAACTTTTATTATTTAGACTGGTCACTATAAATCAGTAACACTTCTTACACATTTAGGTAGTAAACTTAACTTTGGTTCGGTTTAACACTTGAGATAGAGATAATTAACTTTAAATGTTTAGTTAGATTATAATTAAAATGTAATCTTTAAGTTAAATAATAGCAAAGGTAATACTACTAATTAATTTATATTAATGTGAGATCCCGGGGAGGTAAGAGGGTGTCGTACCTCTTTTTCCGGCTACTCACTTGTCAAGGATGGCTGTTACGTCGACGGCGCATTACGCGTTACGCGAGTGGAGGAGGAGGAAGGATGGGGTCGACGATAAGGCGAAGCCGACAGTCAAGAAAGACACCATTTTATAACAAAACAAGATTTATTAAAAGCGAAACGAACAAAACTACACTTCTACCCTCATATACAAAAAGGGGGTCCGGAGAGAGAGAGTTTACAAATATTTTTCATACCTCTTAACAAGTCCGTAATAGACGCAGTCCGGTGAATGTCCCGGTAGGTAAATATTCACTCAGAAGTGACGATAATTTTCGGGATGACGGAAAGTCAGTTAATAGGACGATGGCACGTAGAACCTTAGAATTCGTAGACTGGACAATGGCACTTCAAAACTTAAGAAACTTTGAAACTTTCGGGTTCGGTCGACGGCGCAGTACAGTTCGTAATGGAGAGACGATCGGAGAGCCCTTTAGGGGGGAAGGAAGCGTCTTTTATAAGTTTTTTTGATGGGAAAACCTGTCACGTGATCGATAACGGATCGCAATTTGGGCCATAGGTGTTCCCGGGATTTAAATAAACGGCTAGCTCGGACGCTAACTGTAAACCATCGTGCAAGATGATCTACCTGCAACCGAGGGAATAACGGCTTGTTGACAGTTAGGGGGCGATCGTTGCCCGTCGAGGGTCAACAATTTCCCGGGTATGGAATGTTGTTGATTAAGCCGTTTATAACTGGAGTGAAAAAATTCAGAAATTTCAGTTCTTAACTTCCAGATTTCACATTAATATATTATAATAACGTAAGGGACGAATAATCAGTGGGGCTAACAGTCTTACCAGTTTTCTTATATAGGCTCTACATATCACTCTGTAGTTATTTATAAGTAATTTAATTATTACTGTTAGTAAAGTAGCGAGTAAGTAATTAGTAGTAGTCTACTAGTTAGTTATTATTATCACAATCATGAATCACATACATTCATATCATCATATATCTAAGATACTGATACTCATTAATTTAATTAACTATTTAACTAACTAGGTAGTCTTATTTCTCTCTAATTTTCACAATAAAATTGTCTAGCCTAGCCCACTAACCACTTATAGAATAAAAGTTAAAAACTCTTACTTAATAGAATTAGAGTAGAAGTTATAAAATATAAATCTTGTCTTGAATAAAGTATTTTAAAGGATTAAATAAAATTAAATCAATCACTTCTGTTATTTTTTTGGACTTTTCTGGAAGTAGAATCTCAAGAAACAAATAGTATTGATGGTGTTGTCTCCCAACCTACTTCTTAATGAATTGCATATATATCCCGCTGCGGAGAAGGCCCTTTCTGCCTCTACGCTAGTTGATTTCAGGGTCATCAAATAATCATAAATCGTTCCGTCACGTGATTCATTGACGTCACAACCGACCGTAAATTAGAATTATGCCCCAGGACTAGGAGAGGAGTTACTTATTTTATTTAGCGCGAAGACACTTTATTCTGCAAGAGCGGAAAGTCAACTGGCAATTAGATCAGCAGAGGTAAAAGGGCGGACGGTGCGAATAGAGAAGGGTGTAGCACGTGCCGCACTGAACGGCAACGTCACTCTCGCCGCCGAGCGATAGCGCACGTAGCAAAGCGGCAACGCCGATAACGTAGACTTTTGCGCCATTATTTAGAAAGTTAATTGAGTATTTGCGGATCTAGTAGGCCGAAGAATGCGCTGGATCTAGCTGGATTGCTGAATGAGGGATCCAGCAATTGCAATCCCTAGTCATGAAGCATTCAGACAAATCAGATAACTTGTAACATAGCTCATCACTTCAATTCGAAAAATTTGTAATCCACTGTTAGATTGTGTTAGTGAATACGAAAAGTTCAATAATTCAATCTCGGATTACGAAACTCTCCATTAAAAACGTTGTTGGAGAATACGACCGTAAGTAGAGTTCGGGAAAGCACGGCTCAGTTCAGTTATTTGGAAATACCAAGCTAAGCTGAAATCACGGCAGGCAAGATGCGAGCCGAGCCGACTGGAGCTGGAAGCCGAGAGCTGAGCTAGATGTGTTGAAGCAAAAACTCATTTCTGAAATTAAATTACATCTGTAATACAGTAGAGACTCGTAAACCGGCACCCCGGTAATCAGAATCGCCGGTAATCGGCACGATTTTCAGTCGGACTGTGTCGTGCTGAATCGAACGTTTTTGATACTAAATTTACTTCTAAAGTATAATTTTCATGTTTTTATATTCTTCAATATATTTATTTTGTTTGTACAAAATGCAGAAATAATTTTTAACGATACGATAGCCTCGATTATTATTATAAAAATTTTCGTTAGGCTTAAAATCGACGAAAATTCAACACGAAGCGACCCACGCAAGCGGGAGAAAAATTTGAACATCGGACAGGTTAATATATTTTTTCGTACATAAACCGTAATCGGAACAAATCCCTAATCTGAACAACCCCAGTCCCCAATTGATTCCGATTTTCAGTTCACTACTGTAATAACAAATACATAGTATGGGATCTGTTATTAAAATGAGAGCATACTAATGAAAACTATTTGAGCATTAAGCAACTGAACTGTAAATAATTTTTAGAATAAGAGAATTATTAAAAAGTAATATAAGTGTAACTTTTTAAAATGATACAAATAACGACAATCATTTCTAGCATAACATGTACAGGAGAGTCACGAAAATTCGAAGACGATTACCACGAATTATAAAAAGTTGAATATGGACAGAAGCTGAGCTAAGCTGTGAGATGTAGATAATAAAAATACTGTAATCAATAAAAATACACCAACAAAACTAGGTGAAAAGTAGCAAAACATTCAAAAGAAAATATCATAATAATGCAACCAAAATTACTATTCATCCATATTGAATGAATAATGTCACATCATTTAACATTACATGAAAATCTACTGTAATATAATAAAAAATTTAAATTGATACTCTTCCATAATATCGCTGTTCTCTGCTTTTCAAGACAATTTTCCGATAGTAAATGTTTACAATACATGATTGAAAGGATATTGTTTCCCATTAACCACAATACAAACAATACACTCAACTCTAATACAGTATCGAAACTTCGGTCAGCAAAATCAACGAACTAGACAGTTTATATTATATATAGTTATATCTAGATATAAATGTCCTCGAAATGAAAAATAAATTTAAAAGTGTAAATACATTTTTAGTAACTTTTATTAGTTTTATGTAGTTACCTAAACAACATAACATCAATAAATTTCAGTTTAAATTTGAAGATAATGTAAAATGTACTGTACGTTATGAAAAATGATGTATTACTGTTAAACAGCGATATCGTAGTAACAGTAATTTAATAAGTACAACACCTTAAAAAGGGGGGTAACAAAGAAATAAATCATTACGAAAAAAGATTATAATGACAGAAAAAAAAACTGTACGTGTGGCAAAATTTACTCAAAGACAAAAATTAAAATTAAAACTGCAATTGTAATCATTACATTATAAAGCAAATTACTATTAATAAAAATTATTTGAAATAACGAACAAAAGAAAACAAAACACTTATGAAGTTCAAAATTACTTTATAAAATATTGATGTAAATCGATAGCAATTAAAAACAACTATAAATTTATTTATTTATTCAAGATGTACAGTATATGGTGTAAGTAATAATCTTCAAGATGGTATCACCATAAATTTTACGAAAATGAGAAATTTACATATTGGAAACCGATTAGAAAAATTCACATTGGTTTTCGTTTAAAAACATCTCTACAGAAACAGTTAACGATTTTATTCTGCAAGCTTTCGAATATTCGGAATCATCAAAGCTGAAATCAACTTCGATTGCTAAATGATAGCGAAATAATTTAAACGAAGCTACATTAACACATTAACAGTTCTTATGTATGCAAATAAGCTTATGAAGATATGATTTTCTACAGTATCACAAGAAAAGAAATGAATACATCAGTAATAAAATCGATATTGATGTAAAGATTTCAGATCTGCAGTCGAGTGGGGCACAATACTGTACTAATAATTATGAGCTGCGTTCTGAATTAAAAGGTATCAAATACAAATTCAAACTAATTAAAGCTTTCATTTATCGAACACTGTCGATTAAAAAAAAAAAAAAAACATTAAGCAAAAATTAAATACGCTTTTAAATCTTAATGTGTCAAAGTTATTCACTATAAACAAACGCAAAACGCAGTTTATTTTACAAGTAGCATACTATACTTTAAAATATCCATAAACGAGTTCCTTAACGTTCCCGGCAACATTTAAAACTGCGTCTGTGGCACCATCTGTTGTTATATTTTATTTAAAAACTTTCTGCAATTAAACACTGGTAATTTCGTGATACATTTTAAATCCATCTTCATCAAATAAGTAATGTAAGATAAGATTTGAAATTTTGCGCGCAGATAGCGTGGAATATATTAAATTTGAAAATTTTGTTGGTTTGAGTAAACTGTTAGCAAAACGAAGTCTATTGTAAGAAGAAAACTGGGACTTTGTAGAAGTGTTTTAAGAGACTAGTTTAATCTTAAATTTACAAACAATATATTGATATTATGTGGATTTTTCTTTGATATTTCAATAAACTAAGAACTGGAGATATATTTAAACACGCGGTTATTATTATTTTTTATTGTATTGTGCGTTTAAATTTCCTTAGCTATTTAAACAGCATTCTTAGCTTTCGCTGTGAAATTCTAGACATCAAACACAAGGACTATTCAGTAATTAATTATCATCGATTAGAGAAGTAAAAAATGTGTATAACTTACTCAAGATATATTCAACTAACATTACTTCAGAAGAAAAATTTCGAATTGAAATAACGTGACTTCCGGTTTGCATCGGAAATTATAGTTAATCGGAACTTTCTGCCGCTAGGCTTTCTATATCTGGTCTCATCTTTCATCTATCCAACTTTTTTCTCGAGACTAAGGACAGACAACAGACAAACGATAGGGTCTGCCAATTATAGGTCTACAATTTTTCAAATTGCAGCAAAATATATAGGCTAAAGGACACTCTCACGAAATTCACAATGTATTGTACCCATGATATCACGAAATAACCACCTGTACACAACAAAAAATATATTCCTAAAAAAACTAAGATATAAATTTATTCACCATTAAGTTTGATCCTACTAGATATATGACATTCGATTCTATTTTATCTCCCCAACTTGTCAACCTTTAACCACTAAACTTTAATGGTATCAATCCCCTTAATATACAAGCTTCCCTGCAAATTTTCAAAATTTTCGATAAAAAACACAGGAGTTATTCAGCATCAAAGAGAATGAAGAAAATCGTGCCCCCCCCCCACACACACACCAACATCCGTACATACAGAAAACCGTGCCCCGAATTATTTTTATATTCCTCGACGTTTCAAGGTCCCGAGCCCAAAAATGTAAAAATCATGGGGGTACATTTTTGTCATACCTTCCGCTTGTTATATATAACAAAGCCGGAAAAGTACTTATCGATTTACTTACTTAATCATATAATTAATAAAAAAACAATTTTATATGCTATACAATTTCGCACTAAATTCATAAAATAAAATATTTTCTTGAACTCTATAATGTCAAAGTTAATTCTTTGTGATTTTGAAATTTAACAATTCAAAAATAATAAAAATATTTAAAGATTATACAAAGTAAACTGGGTTCGAAAATGTTGAATATTTCAAATTTTCTAACCCAGAAATTTTAAATGTTATTAATATTGATTTACTTATTTTCCTCTTTTTAAAATATAGTAAAAGATGTCTGTTTATTTTATATCAAATATGGGAAGAAAACACTTTTCAAAATTCGAATTAGACTGGATTAATGCAAGGCAACACAACACATAGGCTATCTGCCAAGGCTTCGCCTCCCGGGAAAAATTTTTTTGGGAAATTGGTTCCTATGTACTCACATGAAAAATCCTCAAACAACACGCGGCCAGGCTGTTGGATGGGCGTGAATTCCGAAATTAATTGTCAGTGTAAAGTAGTTTAATCTAATGGACCACTTGTAGGAACAAAGTTTGAGAAGGACAAAAAGTACAAGTTAAAAGGAATTTTTACGTATTTTTTACTAAAGAATGTACAATATTTGTTTAATAAACTCCAACACAAATGGAAAACACTGATAATGCATAAGATTGTTGATACAATAATTAATATTAATAATCTAAAATTTTTGAAAAGTCAATAATTAATTTAAAAGTTAAATACTGTAGTTTTATTTAAATAAGCTGTTGTGTTTTTTTTCTTTTTGTTTTGCAAAATTTACTTGTTCTGTCGCATAAAACTGACCTCTCTATCTTGATGTAAACTAAAAGTTATAATTTAGACATTACAATATTTTGAAAAATTATTTAAATTTTTAATTTATATTAAAGGGGAGTATAATTTCAAACGTTTCTAAAATGTAAATATTTTATTCATAAATTAATTATATTAAAATAATATATGCTTCAGCTTTACGTACATTTTGAAAACCTGGGGCTAAAAGTAATTTGAGATTCTTCAAGAAAAGGTCTACATTTAAAAAATATTTGCGATTATAATAGTAACTTATAGTGTATATAAAAACAATTTGTATTGTGTTTTTTCATATTTAATTCGTACTCTTAATCAGATAATTCTCTAAAACCAACCTTCTTCGGCAACAACTTGGTATTTTTCTAATGATGTCACTGCACTAGACACCGAAATTTCTTTGTAACATTTCAACCACTTTTTAAACTTTTCTTTAGACATATCTTATGGAATGCTATTTTCGTCTTGTATCCTGTCTAAACACACACGTTCAAATAACAACTCGATTCTGCAGTTTAATATATACATATATTATATTGTCATGTCCTTTGAATGATTTTTGTTTCTTCCTTTAAAACCCAAACTTCGGTGTTAGATTCGTTCATTATTATCTAGACACGTTTTTTCTACTTGGATGATTTAACAGATATTCCCGGGCCCACAAAGAAAGAACTATCTTGTAATTAGGAAATATGTTATTACAAATATTATGAATATCTCACAAATAACGAAGCTTTAAGAATTGAGCCGTTTACAGGCCAAATCGATTAAGTTCGTTTGTAAATCATTAATACAATCGTTATTATTTTTACATTTTTCGCCTAACTAATTTTATATATATAACTGAATATATATATTCAGTTATATTAATATAATATATCAATATAACTAATTTTATATATCGTTATATTAAAGCATAGCTTTAATATAACGATATATAAAGGTATATATAACAGTTATGCATTTTACAATGTTTATTTAAATTTAAAGTTTAAAAAAAATTTTTAAAAATAATTTATATTATCAATTTTTATACTTTTTTTGTTTTGTGGGGTTAATCAATTTGGCAAGTGAGCGAATCAATTATAACCTGCTTCATGCATAAAATGACGTGAGCCTGATTTTATACTTAAAAACTGTATATGAAGTATAAGAGCAATCTAAAACAAAGATACAAGAGACATAAAAATAAACAGAAAAATATGTAGAACAAAATTACCAAAACTCAAATGGCTCGGGGAAGAAACTGGGGAAACAAATTAATAAAAGAACACGAATTCAATGAAAAAGCGAAATGGAAGAAGGAAGGAAGGAAGGAAGGAAGAACAAAAAGGAATGAAGACAGAGAATTAATTGTATTATTAATCCCCAACTATCATGATGTCGAACGAAAGTTGGAAAGCTTGACAGAAATTACAATAGCTGATGCTGAGTTTGTTTTTCAGAAGAACTACCGAATGGACAGTACTGCGACCGTGAATTGGTCTTTCAGTCTAAGGAAGATTTTCTAATTCTAAAATTGTTTCACGTGAGAAAAGTTAAGCCATAAGAGTGGAGAGTATTGGCATAATCCAGAGAATAATCATCAAGCAAAAATCAAAATCAGAACACACGTTTAAAGGGGAACAAAATTTTAATAGATATAGAGAAAAAAAGAAAGAATCGTGAACCAAACTAGCCGAAACCAGCATTCTGCATTAAACAAAATAGAAGAAACTAAAGAGCGAATATTTAAAAAAAATAGATTTGGAAGCGAATTATTGTGTAACAGAGAAGAAGAAAAGCAGACAGATGAATTTATGTAAGTTACTCTTGATTTCATAAATAACGGCAGTGGAAGCTAGTCGAGAAAACAGATACATTGTCATGAAGAAAGAATTAATGAGAATCTTATTATTGAGCATAAGAATATTGAGAATAAAGTTAATATTCTCGAAGATATTGATAATCAGAATTTGAATAAAAGAGAAGTGCTTAGCTTGAGACGATCAGAGCAAATAAGAGATTAGAGTGAAGAGGGGAATTACATCTATGATGAGAATTACACAGACACAGAAAATTAAGATGAAAACGAAGAAGTGGCAAATAGGGCAAATACTTCAAAATTAAAAGGAAGCGCAAATGTGTAAGAAAAAAAGGAAACGGAAACGAGCTACGGAGGAAGAATACGAGTCAATTATGAAGTATAAGATATAGATTGAGTTGAGAAAAGATATCATGAATACTATCAAATCAAAAGGGTTTTGAAGAACAAAATACTATGTGTGAATCCAGATAGAACAGTAAGCAGAAGAAAGGTAAGATCAGCAAGTCTTTGCTATGAAGAATTCGATGTCAATTACAACTCCAGTACGACATCAACGTTCACTCCAGTAGTGAAAAAAGAAACATTTAAAATACTACTATCAACTGTAACAAATAAACATTAGAAAAGAAGACAATATGGTGTTAAGATAGACTTCCTGCATAGCAAATTAGATAAATATGCATTCATATAATAACCAGAATTCAAGAGGAGAAAAAATGGAAGCATGCAAGCTCAAGAAAGCAATTTACAGCTTAAAGCTAGCAGGAAGACCTTGGGTCAAAGCAATTAACGAACACTTGTTGAACAGTGGATTAGAACAGCTGAAAGGTGATTCATAAGTAGTTCAAGTACAAAGCTAATAAAGAAGTATTATATCTGGGTTTGTATGTGTACGATAACAATTTCATCAAATGATAATACCCGAAATGATGCTACAATGAAAACAAATTTAAACTCGTTGACACAAGTACAGTACAAACTCGATAATTCTCTAATACCAACCTTCCAACCAAATTTCGAGGCATGACGATTTCGAGATACCTGCATTGAATATTTAATGTAGAAAGTATTAGATTTCTATAAATTATATTAAAAATTGATAGATTTCAAAACTTTACTACGTAGTATGAAAATATGGTCCTAAAGTTGTCACGAAAGGTCTCAATTATAAACCTCATAAAAAAGGCATCATAAATTAAACAATATCAGATTTTTCATCAAATAAAACATTTGTTTCTGTTATAATCATATAATTATTTTCTTTTCACTCATACAGAATTTATTGTTGTTTTTATGATATATATTAAAAAGTTAAATAAATAAAATTTATTAACATTTTTTGATATTTTATAATTAATCAAATTAAATATTTGGACCGCGATTTGGAGTTAATAAACTTGAAATTCAATTCTGATCTAACTTCAGAAAAAGGTTGCCATCGACGCTAGAATAGCGATGGAGAACCTTTAATAATAAGTTCTGTATAAGAGGAAAACAAAGTGATTATAAAGGAACCAAATATTTCATTTAAACATTTCTTTAAACCGAATAATTTCTTTAAAAAATTCGGTAATAAAAAGTATTTAAAATTTATTAAACATATATAAAATAACTATAAAACGATTATTAAAAGATATTAGACCATGCTTTCAATTGCTTATTAATTCAAAGCTATTAAAATTTGCAGGTCTCAAAACATACAATTTATAATACATTTAAAAACCTTCGAATATTGCGATCACAATTTCATTATTGTTGTTATTATCTTCAAGTAAATAGGCCTTTTTTATGTTTCGTGCAGCCCTAACATGTGGTTGATAAACACGTAATCGTTATAAGTTACTTTTATCGGTCTCAACCAGTGCTTTAAATTAATCGTTTTAATCAGTTATATTCCCACAGTTAATAGTTTATATTGATGCGTTTACTCTAGCTGTCTTTGAAGTTGACAACGGATACAGTACTGAATGAATTAATTATTAATTAATACGTCTTCAAGTAATACATCTTAAAATTATTAGAATCAATGAGTCAGAGTCAATGGAACTAGATTTCTTCTATTTTAGTCTATTTTACTTTGCATAATGTTATCAATTTAGGCGAATCCCAAAATGATTACAATAAGCGGCACTACAATATAGTTAACTTTTTGGGCTGAAATTTAAAAAATTGTAGACCTATAAATTTCCACTTTCGTCCGTCCGTCCATAATCTCGAGAACTGGATTAGATAGATGAAATTCGAGTCCGGATTTGAAAACAATTAGGGGCCGGAGGCCCGATTAACTATACACGAGCTTCTGATGCAAACCGGAAGTGCCGTATAGTCCCGTTCTCCTGAAAGCAGTTAATAGATGGCCGGCACGACTCTATTACTAACGAAGAAGTATGATGCAGGCTACAAGACACTATAGTACTTATTTGAAGTGGAGAGCACATTTTAAATGAAATAAATTAAAAATATGATTAAAAATTAACAGCCCGGCCAATGTCACAATAAATAATTGTTCGTTCAACCTAGAGTATTTTGGTCTGTTTAGCAAACTTATTGTTTATCAAGCAAATTCTTACTAATTTTATTGATGTTCTTTCAAAATTTGATCAGTTTATTAGGCATTTTTTATATGATACATATTCAGATTAAACTTTACCCTTTTGTATAAAGCTCAAGCTAAACATTTTACATTTTCGGTTCCGTAAAATTTATAATCATAAACAAAATCAATTAAATAATGACTAAGTAAATAAACAGATGTAATGGTGCAAATAAATGTTAAATCATTATTATGAAAAAGTAAATATAATAAATGAAAGCTCCGGAAGTCCTCTTAAGAGTAATGCAAGCATCAAATTATAGACATAAATACGTTACAGAGGCGTAGCTATCGTGGAGTTGGAGCAAAGTGCTCCAGGCGCACGAATTACGAGGGCGCTAAGTTAGACAGGGCAAAATAAAATTTGTAAAAGCATTTGTAAAAAAAATGTTTGGATTTAATAATTAATCAATTGACTATTAGATTTGAATCCGTTCGACAATTTTGTACACTTTTTAAGTGCTTATCATTTGCATATCTTGTCGCGTAATCTGATAAAAATATTCTGGAAGGATCAGAATTTTTACAATCGGCATACCCCTCTGACATTTCGCCTAGTTTTGGACCTCAACTGTTAAAAATGTGTTTTTATACTCGAGTAAAAGAAATTACTTCTAAACGCAAAGTCGCTGATTTACTTTTAATTCACATCGCATCCTCAAGTAGATTCTCCGACATTATAGCAGGACTCCTCATTTTTACTTTACGTGCGACGACAGCGACAGCAGAAAGAGGTTTTTCAAAACTAAAATTAATCAAAACTTATTTAAGAAGCAGCGTGTCACAACACTGTCTTAATTCCTTGGCTATATCAATTTAAAAACAATAGCTTGCCAACTTAATTTGGAGAAAGTTTTCGACCGATTTGCAAACGAAAAAGCGAGAAAACAACAATCTTGAAGTTTTTTTTATGTATTATTATGTATGTAAACTTGCATACATATTGTCAATACAGTTTATATATTTAATAAATATTATTAAGCACTCCGTACTTCAAGAATTATATTTTGTTTTATTATTATATTAAATATTATTATATTATATAATATTATCTTATTATTACATATTTATCAAATTGAATATCTTATTGTTGAAATGCCTTGAATCTCAAATAAACTGTTATTAAGTAAGGTTTTAAATCGAAATAATTAGATATATGTTTTTAAATTAAATGTTCAAAACAAATTTTCACAGACTTCTTCCGAGGCGCACCAATTCTGCTTGCTCCAGGGTGCTGAATATGTAGCTACGCCACTGATACGGTATAATTGAAAAGTGCGGTATAGCGAATTGCTCTAAAGTGAGTATCACACTAATGTAACTGTAAAATTAATGTATCTTTATAATCGCATCGGAGAAAACTGTGAAATCCTTAATACCACCAAAAAATTTTAGAAATAAAATCACCGTTATTTTTTTTTCTGCGTTTCAAAACGCTACTTTATTTTGTTAGACAAAAGTAAGAATAGATTTAAAGTAAACTCTTCCGAAAACTTTTCTCAAAGTTTCTGTTCGCCCAATAATATTCATCCAGAAATGAATAAATATTACATCTGATCAACAATCATAGTAGTAATACGTTAGATAATATAACTTTCAAAATTTATTTATACTACTAAAAATATACTTATCGTTGAAGAAAACATGTCTATTTGAATGAAAAGTAAATTAATAAAATTCCAGCCACACATTGAGCTAGTAGAATCATACTAATATTTGATATCCATAGATCAGTGATATCAAAAACATCGTTCTCTATACTGAAATTCGACCAAAGCTCGATATACACGATGCTTAGACAGCCAACACCTGTCGCGCTCAAATTACAGATGATGGTAAGTAAACGCAATCATCCGCTTCGTTTAACTTTAAATAATGGCACTTCCTTTTAGCGACCCACGTCCACGACACGACAGTTCCATCCATATAGAGCAGTGGTGGCCAACTTTTGTGCACTTAAGATCTACTTTTTATCGTAAAAATGTGTCGCGATCGACTTGTTGTTATAGGCATAGTCTAAGTGGGGAGGGGGAAGTGTGAAATACATACATGTTTATACACTGTTTCAGTACGAAGAGCACTCACTGCTTATGAGTCGAGTCATAACTGCATGCATACAGTTGCGTTCGGTTACAAATATAATACATTAAGTCAAGACATCGCTAGCGATCGACCAAAATTGGCTTGGCGATCGACCGGTCGATCGCGATCGACTTGTTGGCCACCCCTGATATAGAGGATTAAAAAATGAATTTTTATGGCTGTAAACGTGGGGCGAACCAATCCGCTTGAGGCATTATTTGACATGTTAACATATTACAAGACTCATAACGATGAACAGCGTACCTCCGTAAGCGTGGAAACTTGAGCGAAAATGGTCACATAATTGATGGCAGCTCCATCTAATTGTTGTTGAATGCACAAGTCGGTGAGCACTAATCCGTGGTCAAGCGCTATTCTGATTGGTGTAATCTCAGGAAACTAAAGTAACATTTTAGTTTCATCGACTTAAAAACTTAGCATTGTGATAACTTTAACTGAATTTATTTTGTTAATACGGGAATTTTATAAATTTTGATTATTTATAAACTGAATAGTTTATAAATCCCTGTAGATATTGTTTTTCAAAGGCTAGTTTAAACCACAGCTGCTAGCTTCAGTTGACCTGATTAGTATGAGAGTTTCTACGCTTACTTCTTAATATGTATGCACTTTTCAGTGTGATGGCGCGAGCATTTTAAAATGCAGTGTTTGTGTGATCGATAAACTATTCGATATAAACTTATCAAACTTAAGAAAAATATCAAAATCCGGAAATTATAAACGTACAAATTATTATGTAAAAAATAAATAGGAGACACTCGAACAATTAGTCAATTACTTTAAAAACAAGTAATATAAAAAAAAATTTTTAAAGTCAATTCCTACTTAGGTCAACAAAGAAAAATTTTATTCTAGTTACTTTTTATTAAATAATTACAATTAATATAAATATGCATATACATATGCTAAATATCTTATATGGGAGAAAAAATTACTCTTATATAAAACTAAAATTAATTAATTAAATTTAATTAATGAATTAATACTTGAAAAAACTGTATTAACATCAAGTGTCATCCAGTACAAGTTTTAAAAAAATATATTTGAACTTGAGTGGATGAATAAAAAGTATTTTATTAACGATTGAAAATTTGAACAAGATATATAAATATATATAGGGAGAGTGTGAACTAATAGTAGGAATTTAATAATGAAAATTTGTCGAGAACAGGGTTTAAATGATGAGAATGCTTCAATTATTGAAATATAACTTTTTGTTTAGGAAACGGAGCAAATGAAGTTGAGTCAATAGTATCTCAAAGACAAATTTCTCGAAAATTTGTTTATTTTTAAGACACTTAACAACAGATAGATGTAAGATTTTCTCAAATGCGCATGCTCACAGATTTCAACAGTTACTTTTTCGTTAAAAGATGGAGGAAGTTCGTATCTGCTTGCGTACGCTTAGTGTAAATGGATATGCCTCCGACAACGCGGGTCTGCGTGCCAGCTGCTATGCTTCGTGTAAATCAGGCTTCAATCATGTAGCCAGTCCTGTTGTGGATGGGAGACGAACGAATGAGACCGACCTTTCTGTTTAGAACAAAACAAAAGTTGTTTTGGGAATGTGCTAATGTTCGTACCATTTTTAACTGTTACGTAATAATTTAAACTTATTAGTATTAGGAATACTTACTCTAAACACTAAATAAGCTTTTCGCTTGAATAAATATGGTTTATACTATTTTACGTGAACTCCAGGTTTTTAGGTTATGAATCGTAAGATGGCAAAAGAGCACTAATACGAAAAACTATATCCCTGGAATATCTCGTAATTCTACGGAAGACCATATCAACGAGAGAACGAATAAGATCATTGCGTCGTCCCAGTTTTTTTTGTTTGTTTTTTTTTCAGTGGACAAAAGATAAAACCAGTCGGAAAATTTAGTTTTTTACAAACAAACCCCCTCTCTCCAATTAAACAACAAGGTAAAATTAAATCATTACGAGATAGTTGTAAAATAGAACGGCGAGAAATAGTAATTAGTAATTAATCAATTATGATCACGTTGATTTGAAAGCATAAGCGTTTTACTTGAAAAATTGTTTCACCATCATAATATTCAAATATCAATTTCTTTTGTATAAAATGAAAGCATAATTTTCTATATTTCTAAAATCTTTTTCTTGATATTCTGCTATTAAAATGCAAATACTCAAATATATGATTAAAATTTAAATTATACAAAGTAACCTTTTTGTATCCAAGATAAGCTACTTGAATATTTAAATTTTCGCTCGCAAGAGATGGCTCTCCCCATTTTGGTCTAATTTGAGTTTGATACACAGTAAAACTACAATTATCTGAATTAATTGGGACATCACGTCGTCCGGATGCGCGAAATATCCGAATAAGGCCGAGAGCCTCCATTAGCGTAAAAACCCTCGCCGTAATTATTTTAAATCGCGGGAACTGTTGAAAAGAAACACAAAGGAATAAAAAAAGAAAACAAAAAAGCGGATTAGCCGAGCGCATAGGTGTTCTATTGCTACGCTGTATGATGCAGATTCGAATCTTATTTTTTAAAGTTTTTCTAACTGTTCGAAATATTCTACTAATTTTTTGTTAAAATTAGAAATTTATTTTGTTATTATTATAACATTTATTTGCTATGAACTTTAAACATTTTTATATTCATTATAATTCAAAATTTTAAGCCTTTTATAATTCTCAGATAGGCGCACGGCAAGACTACACAATAACAAATTCGCCTTTGCAAGAGTTGAATTATTTATGTAGCAAAATAAACGAGTTGAGAGTGTTACGCAGTAAAATCTTTTTGCTTATTATACTTATAATTGATCGTTGAACGGATTCATATCACTTGACACCCTCAAATAGATCATGCTGTTGCACCAAAAATTCAAGACTAGGCAAGAAAGTAATTTTCTATGTACTCGACATCTGTTGCTGATATAATACATATATCGTAAAATACAAATCACGAAAAAGTAGAAAATAATTTAAAATTTTTTCTTCCAGAACAAATAAATGTTATAATTACATAATACTAGTTTTACTTTATTAAAAATAAAAGTACTATAAGTAAAAAAAGAGTACGATGTACTAACAATCCTTTTGAACGCACTTTAGAGAAGAAAATTCTTAAAAAAATAAGATTCTAACCTGTAACAGAGTACAATAGTGGAACCTTTAACAACGGCATAGCCAAATGAATAAACACATTACCCATATAATACGGTACATAAGGAAAAAAGAAAATTTCAAACTCATTTTTCTTGCGACTGCATGAGAATTGCGTTGTGTGGCTTTACCGCAAATTACTGGAATGGTAGTACTGCTAGATTTTAATCAATCCTCTAGAATAACTCGAAAACTGACATACATACCCTATAAAAAGTTATTAAAGAAAAAATGTTAGACTTCAGGAAAGCCTAACATGGGCTACCGGTTTCATCGAAGTTGGTGCTACAATAGATAAAAACGGAGTTAACTTCATTTTCTAAAATGAGAATTCCCATTTTTTATTGTTTATTATGATCAAACTTTTATCTAAAAAATTTTTTCCCAAAGATGCACTTATCAGTTTTGTGTGTCTGAAATTTTCAGAGGCTGCCATACTATGCACACACAAATCTGTGGACATCTGTGAAGTTACTTGTAAAAAGGAAGAAACATTATTTTAAAAATTAGTAGAAAACTATTACCATCTTCTGGAATAATTCTTTTTCTTCAGATAATGAACTGATACAAAACTATTGCCTGGCGTGTTAAAGCCGTCAAGCTCGTTGATTTTTTAGCTTTTTCTTTTCGATGAACTTCACAAATAGCCACAGAATCACGCGTGCACGGTATGGCGGCCAAACAACTTCTGATAAGTGCATCTTTAAAAACAACTGTTTCAAGATAAAAGTTTGTTAGTTTTGATGTATAATCATGATATACAATAAAAAAAGGGGTTCCCACTTAAGAAGATAATATAGCTCCTTGTTACTGACATACGAAAAATGATATATCAGTTTCGATGTTAATCAAAGAGTAAGTCGACAACATATACAGAGTACAGTATGTACTGTACATCAGATCTGTCGAAAGGTTGTATATGATTTTGTCGTGATCTTGAAGATCGTAAATCCAACACGGGATAAGAAAACTGGCAGAAAACCATTTGGTCTAAAAAATATTTTAATGTTTCATTTTATTATTTCTCTGAAAATCGTGAAAATAATTCTATATAAGGCAAATCTTCACGAGACTGGAATCCGAAAAAACTAAATGTATAGATGCTGCTGATTCTTTTCAAAATGCGCAATCATAAAAGATGTACTTTAGAAACTATCGAAAAATTGCTTCGTGAGGCAATTATTGTTGTTCGTTTATTGTATATCAATCCCTAAACAACAATTTATAACTATTCATTGTAAACAAATTTTGTAACGAAAATTGGATAAACAATCCGAAACTACAAACAGAACACACTTTTGATTCATTTTACAAGCTGCAATTTTATCAAATTTTAGATAATTTCGTTATGCTAAAGAACTGCTGAGGAAGAAATACAAATGTATGTATACAAATATATTTTAAAATATATTTGTATACATACATATGTCATTTAACCACTACCTTCCATTAAACTATTGTCTTTGCTTCACAACGAATCATATTTCCAAAAGTTACATTAAATGCGGTATATATTTTACCAGAAGCTGAAAATAAAATGGTATTCCATATTTCTAACACTTCCTCCATATATTTTATTTGGAAGAATATAAATTGATACGGCCAATAGAGAAATTTTCATATTGAATTACATCGCAGCGACAATATATTTTCTCCATATAAATCAATAAAGAATGATCGTTGTTTGTTCACAAAAAAAAAGTTTCAAATAAAAATAGTTTTCTGCTAAATACAGTACAAACAATTTATATAACAACAGTCTGTTAAATATTTTAATATTTTTTGTTAAAAAAGTAGTAAATATCAAATTGTTCTTATCAAAAGTAAAGAACTACTAACAGAAATTTTGATTTATGATTTTATCAGAATGAAAAACAAATAAATAAAACGAAAACATTAATAAGGAAAAATAATAATTATTATATAATGTATTAATGACTTAATATTAATATTATCTCAAGATAGAGGAACGAGAGATAAAATTTTAAAAACTGCAAGGATTACTTGGGCTCGGAAAATTCGTGACAGGCAGATATAATATGCAATCATTGAGACTTTCATCTAGCAGTGGATTGATAATGGTTGAATATAATTATGATGAATTGATTTTTGTATCTTGACCGTGTTAAAGAGGTATTTTTTAAATTATGGGAGCTTTTTTTCTCCCATTATTTAAAAAATGTGACAAAAATTAATAATGGCTGCGATATTAATATTACCCTAAGTGACGAATATAAGAAAGATAAATTATAAGCAATCAATAGAAACCGAACTATTTATGTCTAACTACTATACTTTCTTTTTATGTCTAACTACTATACTTTCTTTTTATGTCTAACTACTATACTTTTTTACAGACATGGAAAGACAATCTTCACTGCCGTGTATTTAATCACAGCCGTTTTAAATAAAAGTACATGTAAAAAGCCTAAAAATATACTTACACTGTCATTTATTTCGTGCGAAATAGCGCTAGGCTTAAAACGACGAAAAAGTAGAGACAAATCAAAAAAAGTCCGAGAAGCTCCCTTAAGATTAAGACAAGAGTAACAATAATAAATATGAATATAATTGAAAAGCGCTGTATTAGAGACGCTTTTTAAAGAAAGGTATCTAATTTTCATGAATGCTTTTTTGCATATAATTTAGTTTTCCTTATTCATTTTTATTAAAACTGTCAATATTAAAAGTATTCAAAAAATTTATTTATTTATTCTCATACTTTTGCAGAAACAAGCATTAATTATGAACATCCGAAATATTACTTCCCAATAGTTACGAATAAACCTAACGAATGCAGCTCTGAGAAATTCTCATTATATTACAGGCAGAAAAAAAAATTTCTTTAAACTTAAATCAGTTATGATATTAAATTAAAAATGCCATTAATAAAACGCCGTTAAGAAATTACAAAAATCAATATTTCAAATCATTTAAAATTTTGATTCACATTCGACTAAAAATTCACAACTTACTATATTTTATAAGTAAAGCCCGGATTTTACTGACATTGCAACTTTTGTTTACTAACAGATATATCGTTTAGATCATCTATTTGCCAGATTGCCTCCTTAGATTCAAAATCCGATGTTTTAAAGTGCAATTTAGTGTAATTTGTCTCGTTATTGCAACTATTATGCAATTAATAGAATTTTGGTCTTTTTTTTTTTTGTTATTTTTAAATGTCCTTGCTCTATATTTTCGATTATGCGTTTCTACTACTTCAAGTGAGTTTTCTCCCGACAGATGGCATTTTCGTTGTCGCTGCTCATGTGATTCCTTTTTTAAGATTTCATATTCATTTAATTTATTTTGATTCCACAAAAAATTCCAAAAGTTCCACTATGTTTGAAGGCGAAATTATGAAAATTGATTTTGCCACATAATAAAAACCGAGAAGTGCTTACCTCCGTTGGCAGTGTAAGAATATCTCTATAACTAATAAGTTTTGGAATTATCATCACTGTAAGTCAGGTAAGTTTCCTTCATGCTAATTTTTATCATTCGGCACTGTATGTATAAAAGGGTAAATTATGAAGAATGATTTTCTTTATCCAAATCTTTTAGAAATGTATATTTTACAGCTGGCATTAGCAGACGCTGATTCTAAAAGGTTGAAGCAGTCTATGCTCATCTAATGTACCACCAGCAGCAAACAGAATAAGTATTACGAAGACTTGTGCTATGCATTCATAGCTGCGAACATTCTTCTCCAGTTAAACTGTTAAACTGTTTTGTTTTAGGTCTCGTTGTGATTGGTATTTTTAAAGTCTAACATGCCATATTTAACTAGGAACATAATCGAAAAGATAAATTACGAGACTATATAAAGATTTGTAAATGAAAATCTACAATTGATTTTTTTCAGATCAATGACATATTGGTCTCACACATCATATATTTCCCATTTCGTAACTGCTAAATGTATACTTCATTGAACAAAAACAATATTTATCTTAATTATTTGTTTACAGGAAATTAAATCTGAGAGCAAACCGCTTCTTCTATTCGGTAGGAACATTACAGGTCTTCTTCCTAAATATGATACATGTGTAATGCATGGGTTACATAGAGAGGTCGAGAATGTGTGAGACTGCACCCACATGTTAACAAATTAGTCAGCAACAATTAGAGATGATTACATCTCGTTATCTCTTAATGTATTGCTCCGTATACGGTTTTAAGTAAAGATAAAGCATTTACAAGTATTAAAAGCTAATTTTAATAGCAGCTTCCAGAATGCCAATTGATTAAGAAAAGGGCTTACCATTACTACCAAAACGAGAGATCACAGGTTGGAAACTTTTTAAAAGCAGAGAATTTTTATTTTATTCAAATAAGTAAAGGTTGTTTCAAGTAGTAGTACTGGAATAGATGTGTGCAGTCGCTGCATGAAAAATTCGAAGACAATCTAAACAGATTCAATATGCAATAATGAATTAACACATACAGTGTATCATTTCAGTTTTTTTTTTTTTTTCCTTCCTGTATCTACTGAGTAGCTGATGGTTGATTCTCTGAGTTAACAGCTCAAGATAATTTCTACAGTGCATAAAAAACTAAACGCAGTTGTATGAAATGCAGGGGCTGAAGCTTTTGAGAAATTCAGAAACGTGTTTGCTAAAAAATCCAGATTTCTGAAGGTACAAATTTTCAATAAGGCCACAGACATTCAAGATGTTTAACCAGTTGTTAGCCAGATGCCCTTTCTTTTTACTGTAGATTTATAAAGCAAAATTAATCTTTCTACAACATCTTATCAGATAAACGTCGAAGTTTTAAACCAAAAAATGTATAAATGTATCTTATTGTTAATTTTAATAAAATAACTGTTGACGTCTGCATTTTATTTTTTCAGCAGGATTTTCAATCTCCAACAGGTCACGAGGTTAATTTTAGAGTAAAATCTGCATATTACAATTATTCTTTCTATACTCCTGCAAGTATATACAGTACTCCTTTTCTCCAATTATAAAACTGAAAACGCAATTTTTAGTTTTTGTTACAGCAATTTTCGCTGATTTTTAGTGCAATAAAACAGGGCTTTATTTATAAGCTTTACAGTTAGTAAATATTTATAGTTTTTAATAATTTCTTGTTAAGTTTGCGAAGCTTATTAGAAAAGTCTATTAATTTACACGATTTCTCTGAAGCTGGGATAAGTTAATAAATACGAGTATGCAAATAAATACTTTTTAAAAATATTTGCAACGTTTCCAAAATAGCCGTTTTTAAACAAAGTTTTAGATTTTATAAAATTTTAATAACTTAGCATTATAAACAGTAAACATTTTCATCCCAAATCATGAATAACAAATTGAAATTTACTCTTCTTAAATTTTTCATAAAGAAACTGATATTTCTGAAAGAGAAAAGGTTACAAAATTTAATGTTTTAAACATTTAGAAAACGGTTTATTATTTATAAAATAATTTTATATTTAAACCTTTTAGATATTCAAGTGATAAATGATTACACTTTATTATAGAATGATTTCTTAAACTGTACCAGTAAATATTTCCATAAAATATAAATCTAACAAGACCAAATTTCATTTTAAAATACTGTACTTTCCTTAAAAATAATCAAGATATATATCATGTATTGATGAAATATCCGGTTCAAAATTAGAGAACTAAATTTTTTGAAAATACTGTAAATTATACAGCTTTAACTCTATTTAAAAGCTAAAGTAAATCCACTTTTTATAGTATAAACCAAATCCTGACTAAACTAACTGTAATCAATAATGAAGAAAACGCAATGTAGAAAAAATTTCTTATTCAACAATTTGTTTATAAATAGTTCGCGTTTATTATTCTTTTTAAGCTAGAAATTATTCCAAAATTGATGGTTTTTAGTAACAAATAATTTTCGAAATATGAAAATTTTATATTACTATTAAATACAATGCATATAACTAAATCTATTTAATAATATTTTTAATTTTTACTAACTTCGTCTTCTTATGTTACTTAAACATCGGAAAAATTTACAAATTATTATCTTTGCTTCTGAAAACAGTCAATAGCTGGTAGTATGTTATGGAGTTTTTACTGCTTTAATTAATGCCATCTTCCTCAAGTATTCAATTTGCAAATTGCCCTTCAAGTAATTTTAAATAAATAAACTGATTTCTAAACGAGTCGATCTGGATTTTAAATTTTTTTACGAATAAAAGATGTATATTCCAATGCTTCTACTGTATTCAAAGGCTTAAAATGTAAATCTTTATGAAGGAAAAAAATTAGAATGAAGTTAAAAATAGCCAAAAAATCAACGTATAGGAGGATGTTCGATAAAATAAATATCACGACAAAAGCAGTCTAAAGTACATTTATTTGATAAAATATCTTCTTATTAGCAAGGAAAAAAAAATAAAGTAAATTCAGTATATACCAATTTTGTATATAGATATATGTAAGAAATATAACAATAAAAGAAGGTATAATACTATTATCATCCAATCGTACACAAAACAAGTAAAAACTCATTGAATTCTTGCGTTCGTCTTTTAATGTTCTTTTTTCCGCCTTTCGTAACCGTCGTCTTTTTCTCGTCTGCATCTCTCTCTCTTTTTTTTAAAGAAACAAGACGCTTTTTTTATTTATTTATTTAGAATTCAAAGATTTCACTCATCTAATTCCCACATATAATTTTTTTTAATGTAAAAATTTCTTATCAAAAATACTATAACTCATTATTATTAAATTTACAATTAGAGAATATACGAAAGTAAAAGTACCAAATATCTGAGAAGTGTTAATTACAATATCAAATAAAAAAACTTTATAATATACAGGTCTACCATCATTAATACGGCCTCTTTGGAACCTGTAGGGTAGAGAATCAGTAATTTTGCCGTATCACAGAGTGGTTAAGTTAAAACACATTTAACGCAACAACTCATCCTACCTTTTAAAATACCAGTAAACCAGAACAAGTTGATTAATAAAGAAAAAAGAAACATTAAATGATAATTATTGTCAAATTATCCTACATTTTTGATATTGTCATACAGTACTATCGCAGATCGTGCCTAATACGATATTGTCGTATAAAAATAAAAATTGTTGTATATATGACAACTTTGAGCACCACTAAACAATAGCGGTAGATTGATGCGGTTATCCGAGTAATTTGAAATTATACTAGTCATAATTAGAGTCCGATTGGTGATGGTCGACCTGTATTAGAGTAAAAAGCAAGCGATCAATATTTTTAAAGTTTCTTTTATTATCAGATCTATTAAATATATACTCCACATTTTTATTTTGTTTTTTCTATTTGTTTCTGCTCTGCACTTTTTTCAAACCTTCAATGTCAATCATCTTGAAAAATTTTACAAATATGAAATTCGGATATTACTTCAGAAAATCAAGATATAAGATATCAGAAAGTATTTATTTTTGGAAATCTATTTAATTATTATATTCGTTTGTAACGACCTATAACGGTTTCATCGATTCAAAATATTATATTTATTGGTTAATGTCACCTATGGTAGCGAACATTACGGCTCGTCTCTGAAACAGTGGGGACGCACGTTCTAACCTAACCTATTCTAATAATTATTGTACCATAATTATTGCCAACCAAATTATTAGAATAGGGGTAATTTATTAGAATAGGTTAGGTTAGGTTAGGTTAGAACGTGCGTCCCCACTGTTTCAGAGACGAGCCGCCATGTTCGCTACCATAGGTAACGTTAACCTTTTTATTATTATTCTGTTGTGAGAAGTTCTGTAAATCATTCGCTCTGTCTATCCGTAGAGCATATTACGAATATATACGTGTTTATTATGGTAAACGAAAACACATTTATTTTTACCACTCATTAGCTGTGAAAATTTGGCTTCTATGAGAAAAGAAGTCTCCTCCATATAATAGCAAAGAATAAAGTTCTCTTTAAAAAAAGACCTTTCTTTTTAAAAATAATTGATGAAACTTCACAGTTAAGAACGATAAGTTCAACCGTTGTTATTTTATCTGGACTGCATTTTATCAGAGACAAAGACTACTGGGTTTTATCTTCGTTGTTCTTTATTTTACTATGCATTTCGGGTGCAAGGTTTTGGTGTAACTTGCACCCCCATCAGGTGTTACATTTTTACAAGTGGTAGAAAACACATTTATTACAGTAATTATTGTAGTGGAATTATTACAAGTTACAAAAAGTTATTACAATTATATTATTATTAACATTTTAGTGAACTAACCTTTTTTTTACATTTAGACATCCAGTTACGAGGTGTTGATGTTTTGTCCCCTAATGCATTTCTAACTGTCTTTCTGTCGGTTTACTTGCTTTTTAGTCCCTCCTATTTCCTCAAACTTCGTCAATCTCCATGCCATTGTTTAAGTTTATGGTGTTGTTTTTATTACACATTATTACATTTTTTAAAAATTATTTTTAAAAAGAAAGTTCTTTTTTAAAGAAATCGATTTTAAATAATATAATGAAGCCGCACCATTGATATTACATATCTGTTACTTATAGAATAAAGTCTTCATCATAAACCAAATCCGAGTTATTTCCCAAACTGTGTGTAATTATTATTAACTTTAGAAATAATAATAATAAAAAAAAAACAAATATTGGTAATTTCGATCAATCAAGTTTATCAGATCACATTAGACATGTCTTTCACTGCGTCCCTGGTAGTTATCAGTAGTTAACTACCAGGGGCGCAGGTCCCTGACCTACTAAGTTACATTGAATAACATGTTTAAATAACATATCAACTGAAACATTTATTTTGTTCTCGGTCCTTCTCCCTTCCGGTCAATACGCTTAAGCCAACTCACAAAGAGATATCCAAGCTTTGACATTCTGGATTTTTCTAAAATTTTAATACATTTTATATCCATTCCGCTAATGCACGGTAACAACTCTGCCAATGAACAGTAGTTTAAGAGAAGAAATTGTTTAAAACTTTTCCGTGTGCGTTATATATCAAGTTATATTAAAGCACCGTAACGAGTAGGCGTGAACCAGTGAGTAAAAGCACCAGGTAAAAAGTTCAAAGTCACGGGTTCGTCCTGATTTTTCAAATTTTTTCTGAAGCGTGAATTATTAGAAAATGTATTTGGACCAAAATAGTATTTTGTAATTATTAAAATCATTCGCGTATCTTTAAATAGCTCTAGGAAAAGTATTTATTCGCTAGTCACTGTTGTTGCTTAAATAAGTATTATTATGGTTTAGAATATTGTTAAACATTATTATTATAATAGTAAATGATAAAATATAAAGAAATGTAGAATAATAAAGGAATTTCTATCGTTTGATAGAAATTAAATTGAAAGTAAATTCTTTCTGAAGAATCTAGATCCTATTTATATTTTTTTCTTAATTATTACGAAAATTTATTACAGTAAAATAGTCTCCTTTCCCTTTAAAAATAACATAAAATATTTGGTAGATAATGCCTGCATCAGGCATTATCTGCCATTAATGATATGACAGAACTTGAATTTCGGAAACTATATAACAAGCACTTTCGGAGATTTTATACGTCAATCACCTTAAACATAGTATACAGTATATAAAGAAATATAAAAATTATCTCATTTTAATAAATTACAGATTATAAAAAATTCAAACTAACATTTTATCAAAACAATTTTTGTATTAAAATATGTAATTAATTGAGATGTTTTTTTTAAAATCTAAGCAAAACCAAAATCATCCCGATAATATCATATATTAATACAACATTTTCATATTTACTTGATTTATTTGACAAAAGCAGAAACTAAACGCAATAAAACCGATATAATAAATGCATAAAAAGCTGATTGAAAATAATTGTAGGTTTCAAGACTTTCCGAATTTCTTATTGCCTCCTGTGAATGCATAGACGGATAATTTATTAATACTGTATTTGTTATTAATAATTTATTAATAGACGATAAACCCGGCCATTTTATCTTAGGCTAATAAGTTCATTTCTTCTTGTAAACTCCAGAAAACAATACAACACATATAAATAATTACAGAATGAAAATTTTTTAAAAATCTTTATCCGATAATTTTAGTAATATCAGAATCACATCGCGATTACTGCTGACAAAAAATAAATAAATGTAATCCAAAAGATTTGTCCCCACATATTCCAGCTTCAGAAAATTATATTAATATTTAAACTTTATAGTTATTACAACAGCATCAAAAATATTCAATTTTTTTATTTCTAATGTAGTCAATTCGTCGATATCGCTAGCTAAAATGCTCTCTCTATAATTTGGCATTTTTAAAGTCCAATATTCAAATGTCCAAACAAATGGAAATTTTCAGATCAGAAATTCGTATTAACTCTTACAATTAAGTTGTTCTGAATAAATGAACAAAGCATTAACGATTAAAAACAAGTTTCGAATTAATCGAGTGATCGGTTTACTCACGTCAGATTTAATGAAATTTGTCAGAATGAGTTCAATATTTGCAATTTGTATATATTGCAATAAATATAGATATTTCGACAAATTGCATAGGTACAGAAGCGAATTGTTAAAAATGGCAATGGCGAATTACATTTGCATTAATATATACGCATTTGACAATATTCACATATATTTTAAACAAACTAAATGTAAAAAATTACGTATGTGAATCATTTCTTTTTCTTTTTATAAAAGTACTAAGCAAGATTAGAATTTATTATGTTTTAGACAGTAAAAAGATGTGGGTATGTTCAATTTGTTTTATGAGGTATGCAACAGGTTACGCAAAATAAAGCCAAAGAAACTGATGTAACATGAAAATTACAGCGGAGCACGAAGTAAGATCATGATGGTTGTAAACGATTTAAACTTTGGGGAAAGGTTTTAAAAAGTTGAAACTGGGAGTTGCTCCATAAATTTTCTGATATGCACTTGTGCATTATATTATCGAAACATGTGTTATTCCGCCAACCACAACCAAGATCTGCTTTTGTATACTTTGTATACCTACCTCCCTACAGAACAAATGAAATATACCCACATCTTTTCATTGTCTAAAATTTAACACACCTAACTGTACAATTGGCAATTAGACTACAGACGTATTCCAGTGTTAGACCAAGCATCCATTTCGGAATTATCTTACATGTAGGCCTACTTCGTTTCTATAATAATAATAATAATAATAATAAAAAAGCTTTTAAGTACTAATAAAAATCAACTGGTTACATAGAATAGGTAAACTATATAGCCTTCATAAATGTAAGAAATCTATTCTGTTGGATCAAATCATCCAATTATATCTTGAAAATTTAAAACAAAATATGATACCTATTCATAAAAAAAGAAATAGATTTATGAATACTACGTATTTCTAAAAAAACCTGAGTATCTAAAGTTAATTTCATTTTTAAAAATTTTATAATTACTCTCCGATAAGGTTTAAAACCAATTTTCTTAAAGTAACGTTGATTATAAAGTTTTCTCAAGAAAAGCCAAATTCGTCATGTACTGTACCTTCGGTAATAAAATAAATATGAATCCAAATTTAGAGAATCAGTATTTAATTCGAGACTACTGATCAGAATAGCCCTCGTATTAACCTTTCTTTTTATAGTTGTCCAGACGAATGCCGTCTATCGCATTAATAACATAAAAAGAATGACTAATATCCAATCACAATCAAATTTCTTGTGACAACTAAAAAAATAAAATAGTGGTTTCCCACTTCCAACAAAACAGACAGTCGCGGTCTAAACCTTTCATCGGGCTGCTCTGGAAAGTTGGTTTAAACACCAATTTCTAATTATTGTCTAAATGGAGATCATTGAGAAACATTCTTGCATTGAAATCATCGATCATGAAAAAAGCGCAATGAGTTTTAAACGATGGTCGATGTCTAGAACCCGTGTCTGCAATCCTACTGCAGAATTTTTCACACGAAAAGGCAAAAACAAAAACTACACATAGTAATTATCTTATCTGTTCAAAACCGCATAATTAACATATGATAACATATGTTAATTATAATAAATTCTAATACCTAAGACAAGGATACGTTTACTTATTATTTTATATCGCAATGTTTTTGTTACGATGTTTTAAATGCTATTTTAAATAATATCGTAAATAATATCGTTATATTATTTACGGAAATTTACCAATATAGATTCAATAATAATAATTAATTAATTAGAATGTTTATTATTATAAATATTTCTTTGAAAAATTCAAAATCTATTACCTAACTAATTCAAAACTAAAAAATTCAAAGTACAAAAAAATCTGGTTATTCTTTAGCGCATATTGTATTGGAATTTTTGTATGTTAAATTGAGACGAATCAAAAAAAACTCTTACGACTCTACCGAAAACTGTACACAGGATTGTAGCTAAAGAGTATCCAAAATCTATGTAAATAATTATGATCAAAATAATCAGATATATATGAGCATGAAATTTTTGATACCGATAAACGCAAACTTCTTTCAATTATATATTTGTCAGTTTTTTTTTAAACTCTGCAATTCATTTGTTTATATTCTCTATCTATGTGATATTACTATGTTCTATTGTTTTTCATCCCAATATTCGCTGTCTTCATTTTTAAAACAAGTTGTAAATTGATCAATTTCGCCTGTAAAAATACCTTCTCTCTTCGAAACCAGTTTCGGTATAGGCGATAGACGATAGTTAATGAGGTAACTCGTAATAGGCGTGGTTTGTAGAAGTGAAGCAATGAAAATACCTCATATTCCATATCAACGTAAGGAAGGTAAATGCACTTCCTGGATATGTTGGGCCCTTTCCCTTACCACCCGGTCACCTCCGTTATAGACCTGACCGAACTCAGGATTAAAGTCAAAAGATGGGAAAGACTATTGTACCGAGGACGAAACTAAAGATGACATACTATCATTTTCGAAAGATAACTGCTTTAAATTATTACATAAAAATAAATCTCTTTCAGATTATCTCAGATGAAAAGTTTGAAGAGCTTCTTGCTTTATTAGATAGTTATGAACTGTACTATACTGTTAATAACTGTACAATATTATTACGGTTTCTCAAGCAATAAACAATGCCCTACCTCTATCTGGAAAAAAGTAATGAGCAGGGATTCTGTACGAAAATTTGTTAGCTTGTTTTAACCGATGCGACTCCATACATGATCAAAGCATGTTCCCTGAACACTGGGAGTTCGGTAGTGGGTTCGCGCCTCGGCAAGACGGGCTGGCCACGTGGTTTTCCGGGTTTTCTCTATTACGCCTGAATAGGGGCCAGTTACCCTTTGAAAGACCTCCCGGAAGGCAGGTTCCGTACCTTAACGAAGTAACAATCTAAACTTTCCTGTCATTTTTACCTATAACCGTTTAAATGGAATGCACTAGTCATTCTATAAAACCACCAAATCGAAAACCACCAATCGAAAACTCAGAAAACATAATTAAGTATAATTCTTTTCATTATACATATAAATATAACAGAAACTACCACTAAAATTATAAATCGAAATGGTATAGATTAATTATATGAGCCCATTCTGGGGCAAGTTTACACTCTTGTAACTCTAGGAGCGGAAAGAGTTCCTTATTAACTGCCAACTTTTACAAAAAAAAGCACGTTGACGCTTAAAAAAACTGTTTCCAGAATTGATTCATGTACTTGACTGCTCATATAGTTTATCAAGTAGCAAAACTGATTAGGCGTTCCTTTTCCTAGTTGACAGATATATTTTTAAGTTCAGATATTTATTTGGAAAAGAATGAGCAGAAGATAGGATTAGTTAAAATTACCCATCTTCCTGAACTTATCAGTATGCGTTGGGCGACATGTTTAAGTGGCCTTTGTATCCAGGTTTGTTTGTAGAAAAATGCAATAAAACAAATAATTATTTATATGAAAAAGCATTCTAAATTCATCATGTATACCAACTTATTTTATTATTTAAAAACTATTTTCACTAACTAACTACCTAAACATAAGATCATCAACTAAATTTACTAGCCTTATTTATCACTACAATATTTAAAATAAGTTCAATAAAGCTTTTTCCATTAAGACAATAAAGAGCTTCATAAATTACTGTACGAGTTTAATCTGCTTTGTTTAGTTTGCATTCATGCTTGTGAGCATAAAAGCAAAACGTCGAAAATGTCCCGAACATTGCAATTTTATTTTTCCAACTTTGAAATTAATGCAAACGAAACAAGTTAACCTGATGTGATGAAAAGATGTTTATTTCATTCACAGCCAGCATGTTACATGGTAAGATATTTATCACCCGAGAATCCCGATTGAAATTCGGTTCTAAACAATCTTTCATTCATAATTAAGATGGTATTTTGTTTCCTATCCTACTCATACTGCGATAACACAACTGACGAGATCGTCGGTAATGAAGAATTGAGATCATATAATCCTTGAGTACAGATGTGATGAGTTTTAATGAACAAAAATTAAAGCAAGTCATTACTTAACGCCGTTGAAGAAAGATACAAGTATCAAGATACAAAGATATAAGTATAAAAGATACATTTGTATCATTTATAATAATTGTTATTTTACTATTTATAAAGAAAATTCAACAACTTTTATGAGATGGAAATTAAATGCTTGAGGTTTGAAACACCAATAAAAAATTTTACTCTTTCTTGTTTATAACATTTAGCCTATGATAAAATTGATTTCGTTATACCTCGTTTGTCTTAAGAACGCAATTTTCAAAAACCTATAGATGATGTTAAACTGGGCTTCTTGTATATATTAATATATAGTCGAATCCACTTAACAGATCATAGGATAATGGAGCAGTTTGCATAAGAAAGCACTGTTCAATGTTCCAGATTTTCTCCTGTATGTTTCAGATTAGCGGGACTCCTATTAAACGAACAGTTCTATCATCCAAACTCTGTTAAATGAGCAGTGTATTGGCGGTATTTTGAGGTGCATAAAGGAACACTATCCTAAGAAAGATAAGAGAGATTTATAAAGATCTATCTATCTTTAATCTTATGATACTTTACAGCCGACAAGACACTCTACACTATGGTAATGAAATAAGCCCAAAATCACATATTTGGGAATATCCTTTAGTTTTCCTAATAACTGATGAACAATGTTCCCTCTATTTTTTTTTTTTTTTTTTTTTTTGTAGAGGAGCGGAGCACATAATTCTGAGCAGATTGAGCAAAACATTTTTCTGAGCATATATATATAAAATCTTATTTATTCCTATAAAAATTAAAATAATTAACTATAGAGATTAAAATTTATTTTAAAACATACTTCCATACAAAATATTATCTTTTGTCAATGATTTAAGGTATTTAATCGAAATACACGTAGCAATACTCATGTTGCACACAGAGTGAGAAATAAGTAAACAACAATTCAAATCAGTGTGCATGGTCGCCTGCGCGGCACATAAATTCCCGTGCGCGGCAACAATTTGAGCAGTGCGCGGCCGCGCAGCTTAGAGGGAACATTGCTAGTGAAGGGTACAATTGTCATTACAGCATAAAGTTACTTAGTTTGTGCATATACCTCTGATCGATCTACAGATCCGGAAAGATGGTAATCATGTATTATATTGTACATTTTCATGAAAAATACAATATAATATTTCACCCACACATAAAAGTACAGTGCATAAAACAGTAAATTAATTGCTTCTGTTTTTATGGTACTTATCTGTTCAGAAAGATTCTGCTTATTTTCTTCAAGTAAGTAAAAAGAAAAGATTTTTTTGTTTTAGATATTTGGCTTTTTTATAAAACCCTTTCTACTCTGTGGACACCAAGAAGGACGTTTTGTACCAAGTCCATTATGGATTCGGCGAGGCCCATAATGGGGACCATATAGTGGGAGATGGAATCCTACATATCCGAACGGACTCCCGCGAAAATTTTCCCGCGATTTTTCGACCTGGCCAGATTCGATTCCGGTCTTCCATAGCGATCGAGTTCTGCCTTAACCGCTCCGCCATTCCAGCCGTCTGAAATGTTAGGTTAGTCTATCAACGTTTTGTACACTACTCCCTGTGGGAAAAATGACAGTGTCATTTTGTTCGTAAATGTGTTTACGCATTCCCAAACATTTTCCCTTACAATTACAAAAGAAAGAGCAACAGACCTACCATGTCTGTACCAATCCTTTTCATCGATTCCGAGAATCAATGAAAAGGATTGAAAAATTTACGTGATAAGGCAAGGTAACACAGGGATAATCTGCAAAAAGAGTTGCCTAGGAAGACATTCTATGAGAAACCGGCCCGGGTACCTAAAGAAAATCCGGAAAAGATGTGGCCCAACCCGTTGGCCACAAATAAGAAAACAGGTTGGCAGAAAGCCACACTTTCCACAACCCACTCAAAGATGACGAGTCCGAGGTAAAAATATGAGTAAAAAAATAAAACTTTACAAATTAAATTTATAGTTTTAATTTTTAAATTACGAGATAGCCTACAAAAACCCAACGCTAGAAAGCAACCAGGACGGCAGTCAATGGGAAAGCAAAACAAAGAGTTCTTGCTCCAGTGAAAACCCAAGACAACCTTCAAGTTCAGCTTGAGATTTTTGGTATTCAGAAGAGTGGACAATCTGTGTTACGACGATATCCTAAGAAAACTACGAAAAAATTTATTTGACACCCCCACAAATTCTGATGATAATACCGCCACACAACGAAAAAAGTCCCTCTTACATATATTCCAATAAACTGTATTTTCAATCTCGGACAAAAGAGACTTGGATTCAGTGTACAAAGTGCAAGAAATGGAGTCATACATAATGTGCTGCACCTACTCGACACGCCAAAACGTTTTTGATCTATGCAATAAGTAGAGAGTTTCGAATGTGTATATAGATTAAATATGCGAACAAAATGATATTATATCTCTGTCATTTTGCCCATATTTAGTTTTCATTGTTATCACCATTAAACAAAAGTGTAGTTTGGAAAGTACCATTCAATATAGCATATCTTCCTTTGTGTATGTAAAATAAACCGTTTCTGAAATCACATTTGTGTGCAAGATATTGAGTGTTTTGTTTATGCTATGTCATTTTGAACTTACTTCCTCAGTATCTTATATAAAGATATAATGAAACATTCCATGTCAGTTTTCTCATAAACGGTCAGTCAAAAGATTTACAGAATCTTAATTAAAAGGTTTTAGTAGACATATGTGAGAAGGTATACATGTTGAGAAGATATCAATATATATTATATATATATATATATATATATATATATATAAAACAGCGCAGATCACATGTCCTCATCTCGACAGGACAGGGTAAGAAGTGATCGGAGACCAAATTTCGGAGTTCACAAAACCTTACTTTAAGCTGGTACTGCTCTTATTTGTTTTTATATCGTAAATTCCACTAGAAAGGATTCAGAAATTTTAGAGAGAGGGCGTTCGTATTTTATCAGTTAGGTTTCCTGTATTTCTGGGAAGAAGTAAAACAAATGTGACTGATAAACATTAATACATTAGATTTACTGATTATTCAATAGAGCAATAAAATAAGAATGGAAACCAATATGCCTGTTACAGTTAATATGATAATGAATTTTAACGTTCCCAAGTTTGTTACAAGTTACACAGAACTCATAAGACTTGGAAAAAGTTGAAATAATCGAATACCATTAACAATCCCCTGGGTGATCTCGTTACTTCGGATAAGACAGTAACTCGAATAGAGGAGCATGACGCAACGATCCTAAGAATGCTCTCTTAAGCCAGATACAAACGTACTGGTAAACCTGAATGTGCGGATATAAAAAAACTCTGATAGTTCTATCATCTACACGTTCGTTTATCTGCGATAGTCGGTGTACCAGCAGATAAACGAACGTGTACGTGCCTGTACGTGTGTATCGGCTTTAAGCAGACTTAACTGTACAGTACATATTAAGGGTCGAGTTACACACAACAGTGACGTGCCGGCACAGTGCAGTAAGCATCGATAAATATCACACATAGCCAATCAGTGTTTCATCTACGACACGTGATCTGTATTCTGTCAATCATACAAGTGTAGATGAAACTCTGATTGGCTATGTATGATATTTATCGATATTACTGCCAGTGCCGTAACTAGGGCGGTGCCAGCGGTGCCCAGGCACAGGGCGCAGACCCTGGGGGGCATAGAAATGACCGGGACCAAGTTTTGTATCGTAGTTTTGGGGCGTAGTTACAGAAGCTCGCGCCGGGCGCATAAAAGACTAGTTACGACGCTGATTACTGCACCTAACGGTCACTGTGCTGGCACGTCACTGTTGTGTGTAACTCGACCCTAAGAAATCCAGCAATGAGTTCCATAACTATCCCGGGAAAAAAAATTTGAAATCTGTTATATTTAAAAAAACTATTTACACTCAAACCTGTTTTTGTGCAGTCGTATTTGTGCGATTTTTTATTTGTGCGATTTGTTTTGTGCAATTTTTTGTGCGGTATACAAATTTGATTAAAATTCATATACCGCACAAAAAAATCGCACGAAAAAAGACCGCACAAAAACAGGTTTGAGTGTATATAATTAATCATTATAAACTGGCAAAAAGCGTAATTTTGAGGTAGAGATTAGTTTTATAAAAAAAAAACAAAATTGTAAAAAATAATAACGAGTAAAATCCTCATTAAGTCTGACCTAACTCAAGATATGACACATGACCTCCTATATCACCCAACCAGCTTGGCCTTTAACCACCAAAATTTAACACCATTAATCCCACCAATATATCAATACAAACCTTCCTGCAAAATTTCGGAAATTTTCAACAAAAATGACAGGAGTTATTAAGCTTCAAATTGGGTGAACAAAATCGTGTCATCCATACACACACACACACACAATCATCCATATACACAGAAAAAACCGTTATATATATATATATATATATAATATATATATATATATATATATATACACATATACATATTTTGCATGTCTCGATGTTTCAAGGTCAAAGTCCAAAAATGTAAAAATCTTCGCTGGGGTGATCTTGTGATCGATCGCCATACTTTCCCTCTTATAATAGCCGCGAAAGTAACAGCAACTGAGCAATTATTTATTGTGATCTTGTCACATTGCCTGGCTGCAATTTTTAATAATCTTTTAATTTAAAAAATTACGTGACTTTCTGTCCAGGCCGGAAGTTCGTATATACGAGTTAATTGGGGTCTCTAGCTCCTAAGCTTTCATATCTGGTCTCGGTTTCCATATATTTAACTGTTATCAAGACTAACGAAGGACAGACAACAGACAGACGACAGTCGGAATGTATAGTATGCAATTTAAAAATTGCAGTCCAATAAGTACCTTATTGGACTGCAATATTCATCACTGTTTCATATCACTCAATCCTTTTGATAGTATCTTGTCTTTCGAGTATATCCATTTTACTTTACCGGCTGTTATAAAATATAACATAGGATAAGTATTGTGATCCGGCAAATATTACCTCTGACCGTTTTTTAGTTTTTATTATTTTATTTTACATTTCTCAACGTTTTGATACTTAACTAGCCGAAAAATGAAAAACAAAAAATCCTTTACAAAATTGTGTATGGGCGTCTATTTTGCGTTATACTGTATTTCAAGACTGGGTGAACCAAAGATTATGAAACTTGGCAGCATTGTTTCTATATATAGGATATTAATGCTATTAAATTGTGGTCGTTAAAAGTCAGGGGAGTCACGTATCAAATCTCGATTTGGGTCAGACATATTGAAAACTTTACTCGTTATTAGCAATTATTTTTTTTAGAAACCTATCTGCACTCTCAAAAATTATTAATAAGAAAGCAAAAGGCTTAATTAATAAAATATTAGATTTTATTTTTAAATAATTTTTAACAGACGAAGCCACAAACAATTTTAACTTTGTGCTAATGCGTCTTACCGTTAATAATTTATTATACATAACAAATGCTCTGTAAATTTTCAATTATTATTTAAATTTCATATCGTAATATAACTGAAAAGTATAGGACTTACTTCCTTATCTCTTTAACCTCCTGCTGGACTGTCGAACAAGTCAAGCAAGAGCCCTTGACAGCTTCTTATTCTCTTTTTTAAATACTAAGTTAAATACACCATTTCTTTATTTCATTGTATGTGTATATGATAACGTAGACAATATGCAAAAATGATGACACTTGCGTTTATATGCTCATGACTGATGAGTCACAATACACCAGAAAAGCTTCTCTCGTTTGAGGCTAACGAAGAGCTTTCTTCTACAGCCACTCTTCTCAATTTATGAAACATATGCGTGAGCCGTAGTCGCGAGTCTGACTAGGGCTATCTGATAAGTCACGAGATGATCTTATGATGCTTTTATCATAAAGTCGCGAATCTGACTGAAAAATTCAGACAATGACATACATTTTTTCTTCTTCAATTCCAAGGCTTTAAACCTGCTCCATAATCACCAGCATATAAGATAATAAAATAATATATGCTAATAATAGGTTTGTATAATTTATTCTTATCTCTCCACTAGTCAAAATTTATTTTGCATGTTCTTCGCCATGAATATCATCTTAATTGGGGTTGCATAATCGCATGAGACAAAAAACAGGAAAATAAAATCACATGCCAAAGTACTGAGAACCGCATATTACCGTAGGACCTCTTATGCCACATGCCGACCAATAGGACCACGGGTTAGTAAAGACTGTTCCAGACTTCATAACATAATTCATAAATCATACGTTTATGTTGAATGATTAACGTTTTCAGTTTATTGGAAAAAAATTGGTTTTATTAAATAATTTTAATATAAAAATATAAAGAAACTGATTTAAAACATTTTTTTTAAATATGTTTTCATAATAATTCATGTTTTCTTTTCGATCTATATCACTTATACTCTATTTTCTTTCTTTCTTTAAGCTAAATACAACATAAAAGGTTAATCTTTATTTTATCCTTTTTTTCCATTTTTTCCTTTTATTTCCGATATCTTCCTAGTACTTTCTTAGTACTAGGAAGTACTAGGAAGACGATACTTCCTAGTACTTATTTTTGTTATCATTTCTAAGTTCTAAATCACAATTTTCTACTAATTTTGAGATGCCTTGGAATTTTAAATTTAAACTAGCCGATGGAAAGATGGCGACCTCGCTATCAAATATTCCACTACTGATTACCTATAATAGCGATTGCGAATATTTTCTCTGGAGGTAGGTGAAAAATTGAGTTAGTAAATAATTATTTGACCCACGATTTACAGTTAAGTAACTAACTAAATAAGAAAGTACAGTAGAGCATCGATTATCCGACCCCCGATTAACCGACCGCGTTCTAGTCGGCAAATTCAAATGTCCGCTAGTGATGTGGCGCTACAATATTTGGTTATGTCTTGGCTACTTTAATATTATTTTTGTTAAATTTTTGCATGTTTTAGCTGACAGCACTGGCTCGACCATGAAAGGGAGGATAGTATTTAAACCAGGCCTAATACACTATAATAATGTATTTTTTCATACTTTTCGGTTATCCGACTTTTCATTATCGACACCCCATTCCCCAATTAAGTCGGATAACCGATGGTCTACTGTTTTTTTTTTTTTTGTTAACTTTTTAATTTCTATTAAAAAAATAACAAGTTATATAAATAAAAACAAAAATTATCACGTAATTATCAATATAAGGGAAACAAATTTTTCTTTCCAGGAAAAAATTATTTTTATTACTTATAGTTATTGTTTATTTGCTGATTATTTTTCTCTCCGGAGCTCATAATTTGTGACTTTTAAGACGTTTTACGACAGTTTTAGGGTTCTTTTAGGACTGCTTTCACATTACTTATGCAATGTTTTGAAATCTATCAAATACTTTTTTATAATTTTAGAAACTTGACACTCCCTAAATATTTAACGAGAGCATCTTGAAATCGTCGCGGGATTCATTGCGTGACCTGCAGGTTCGCCATAGCTCACCTATATTCTCTGGCTCTTGTATTTAAGCTAATACGTTGTTACATATTAGTTAAATACAAGCAGTGTTCAGTGGTTTCATCAACTCAGTCACTAATGGGAAATTTTTTGGGTAAATAAAATAGTTTTGAAATAAATGACAATGAAGTATTAAAACATAACTTTTGATTGTCTTAATAGGATAAGTGAAATATTTTAAAAAATTTTCCTTTTAATAACAATATCGATAATTTAAAAATATTATCTCAAATAAAAATTTAAATGACGTTCCTTAAAACAGGAAATTTTAGTCAAAGTGGTTTTATATAGATATAATCTATATATAGTTTTTAAGTAAATATTCTACGATAATCATTATGCCCAACCAAATAAACCAAGTCCGAAATGTTAACAGAAATAAATCTCGCACCAGAATCTTTAAAAAACTAAATTTTAAATTGCAACTTCCAGTACTGGCCTGGCCTTTCTAACTTAATAATAATTGCTGACGTTGTAATATATAACAAATGATTCTGTTCAAATACCGTTTAACCGATGAAGCCTTAAAGAAAACGAACGTAATTTTTAACATAAAAAGTTAATGTATAATACAAAACAACGTTATAAAGTTGTATTCACAACAGTAAGATTCCACATATTTAACTCAAATATTACAACTCCAATTCGGGTAATTACAACAATATTATTATAGTAAAAACTACAAATTACAATTATTCGAAAATCTCTAACATCTAACCTGATTAGGAGAGAAAAACATTAGCATTAAAAAAAACCTTAAAAATAGACTTGAAAATGTGTATAGTTTCGTCATTGTCTTAACTTTCAAATAGAAGATATCTAGAATTATGTAACCATTAAAAAAAACCTTAATCAGCATCAACGACTTACAATTCTACAGCTAAAACTGACAAGCAGAAGTAAAGATTACTTTGTGGTGTCAATATTAACATCCATCTATAAGAATAAAGCCTAAATAATTTTCTACTTAAAAATATTAGATTAGAAGGATGCAGTTCCATTCATTATGCAAGCTTTACTGTTAAATTATGCAATCTAATTCTAGTTGGGGAAATGTTGAGATTGCAGTCGAAATTTAACAGAACTTAATTCTCAAAACTCAAAACAACTGAAAAAACAGGAAAAAATAATGTAAATAACTAAATATAATAACTATAAGTTAAAACAAAAATTATTTCTTGCCACATTAGAAAATGAATTTATAACTAATAATTGGCAAGAAAAAAAGTGCCGTGAAAACCCTGCCCTATGACTTTTTGACTTATCACAATCAAAACATGAACAGTTTTGATTGTGATATGTATTGTGGACGTTTTCAACACAGTATCCCATTAGCAGCATTATTGAAAAGAAGCAACTCAAATTTCTTAATAAATTGGTTGTAATAAATTGGAAAGTTTATCACACCCCTGATGTGATAAGCCCTCCAATTTATTACAACCCTTTTTATTAGGAAAACTAATTGAATTTAAACTTATTCTTCATTGAACTAATTGCTCGTAGCCAAATATTTGCCGTAGAAAATTATTAAATTATAAATAAATAGAAAAAATACAGCAGAAAATAAATTTATTTATAAGTTATAAGAAAATGTTGTGTACCAAGAAATTTTGTATGAAAATATCTTCACAGGGAATTTGTATTCAAAATGAATACTTATATTCGACATTTCATCGAACATAGTTTTTGGTTTCTTTCTCACCTACCTATGACAGTTCTTCGCTTCGGCGCCATTTTTATCGGGAAAAAAAATGACATAAGTTCTCCTCATCAAAGTTTAATTTACGATAATACTTCCATTAATAATATAAAAGTAAAAGTTAATCGGAAATCAAGAAAAAAAATGCCAACTCGAAAAGTTCTTTTCAGAAGCGTTTTTTTTTTTTTTAAAAAATACCAGATGGAATGAGTATAATAGCCGGAATGGCAGAGTGGAGCGTTTATAATTATTTTAAATAAAATAAAACGACAAAATAGTTGCAATAGAGCTGATTAAATTAAATAAGCTTCAAAATGATGTATAAAACGTAAATGTAATTCATACACAAGTACTTTAATGAATTAGAAATAGATTTCGCTTTATCGTGTGATGTATGTAGTATGTAAAGATAACTTAAAAGATAAATAGATATAAAATAATCTGAAATTATTCAAGAAGCAGAAATACTTACTATTTATTATTTAAAATAAACAAACAAAGTCAATATAATGGCGATGACTAAACATTATCAAGTAAAATTTATACTGATCACCTAAATGCGAATACAGCAAATTCGAATTTTATCATTTTCATTTCACAGGATAATTTTTACAGGTATAAACAAAACTTAAACATGCTGCACTTTAAAAGAAAGTCATAAGATTTTTCTCATTACAAAAAATTCACCAACGAGTTGCTTAACTTTCCCGGCAACATTTAAAATTGTATATTGTGCCCATCTGTCATGATATTTTATTAAAAAGAACTTTTTATATTTTTAATTATTATAAAATAGCAAAAACAGATTAATTTTGAGAATAGGGATGAATTTTGTACAAAATCGTAAATGCTAATAATGAGTAAAATCCTCATTAAGTTCCACTCTACTGGAGATATATACGACTCCCATTATCTCCCTACCCCGTCGAGCTTTGACCACCAAAATTTAATAGCATCAATCCCCCCTACTACACAAACCGCCCTACATAGTTTCATAAATTTTCGACAAAAAGCACATGAGTTATTAAGATTCAAAGAGGGTGAACAAAGTCGTGTCGCCCACATACACTAATATAGAGAAAATCCTGATTATTTATTTTTTTCATTTCTCGACATTTCAAGGTCCTGGAGTCCTAAAATGTAAGAAAAACTTTGAGAGTCACTTTTTGACTGATTGCCATACTTTCCCTTTGTTATACATAAGGAAAGTAAAAACAAATATCACATGATATGATTTTCAATTCAAATCCATACTACAATTTCATAACCCGGTCTTATGTATAAATTTATATAGATAAATAAGAAATCATTAAACCCACGAGAATAATCTGAAATTTTCGACGTTATATAAGTTTTGATTGACAGGTCAACATCAGATAAATTATTACATTTAAATAAATTCTTACTATGGATATTTGTGTTCTGTAGACAAATATAAATACTATGCAGAGTAATATTTTCACAAATAACAGTTTACTTTAACTCAAGATCGATTTTCCTGAACTAGAAAATAACAGCCTTAGAGAGAAACTCCTTTTCAATGTACGGTACATAGTTATCAATGTGAAAATTGTACAATGTTTTATTATGGCAAAAATATCCTTGGACTGACATAACGAGAGATGTCCTTGTATAATAAGAGCTAAAGAAAATGAAATATGAGAGAAAGCAAAGTACCGAATTTTAAACAAGATAATGATAATACTTTTCTATGATTACTAGAGTAAAATTAGATCAAACGTTAATGCTACAGTAAACATTAAATACGTAAAATACATATCTTTCATTCTTCTGATAAATTTAATGAAAAAATAAATAAACCGAAGAGTAAAAAATAAAGTAATGAAAATCATATCACAAAGAAGAGTTTAGAACATGCTTTAGTTGCCAACTATCGCAAAGATTGTCTTATTTAATATAAAATGTGCATTGTATTTTTACGAAATGGCAACTCATTCAAAATAATCTTTGTTCGTTAATTGTCTCTTAAAACGATTTGTTTAACTAATATAGGTTTTTATACTATAACTAATATATTTAAAATTTTTCTACTTACATATCCAACAATTCTTCTAATACTTTATTTTCTATTCAAATTTTGAAAAGAGAAAAACGCCTCACCACAAGGAAATAACATTCTTCCTTAAGTATTAAGCTTAAAAGTATTAATCCAGAGGTCAACAACACTTTTAGCGCTTCAACACTAAATTTCTAAAATTTTGTATTTCCATAAAAACAACGAGTTTCATAACAACTCGTGGAAAATTGAGAACTGCTTTCTACGTGATATCGTCCCAAATTTTTCTTTTTATGTACTGACTTATTTTAATGGAAAATTAGATATAAGCTTTCGTCAAATACTTATTTAAAAATATAAACATGATCCCATTCAACATTAGTTTTATCTTTTCTGCTTTATATAGTCTTATTCTAACTCTTTCATATCCATAACTATAAAAATATAATAGTCTAAATCAAAATATTTATAACTATAACATTAATTCAAAGACAGAAATATTCCAAAAGTAAAATCAAATCACAAATTGCCAAAGTAAAGTAACCTTGCCAAATTATTATAAACGAAAATTACCTACTGATTAATAATAGTTGGCTCAAGTCATCAAATGAAAATTGTTTGGTAGCTGTAAAAATCTTGGTATGATGTATTAAAACAAAATACTGTTATTTTGTTGCATCTGCGCTTTTTTCGAAAGCGTGAAAACAATTACGCTAATAAAAGTTCAAGAGGAAAAAATCTATGTTCATATTATTTCCTAAAGTTTATAAATGATTATCCGGAGGATTGATCAATGGTATAATTTGCCCACTTACACTATAAGTAACTAGTTTCTTTCACTTCGAATTTATAATTTATAGGGATCGATTGTCTGAGATGTCGCATCGACCTTATATCATCGACCCTTTTTGACAAGATAGTTTATTCTAATTTCGTGGTTGCTAATTCTATAATAGTTTATTCCAATTAAGTTTATTCTAATTCTAACTTGTAAAATTTTTTCGCATTTTTAAAATTAAAAGAAAAATAAAGGCTATTTTAACGAATAAAAATAATATTTAATACGAAATATATAAAAATAAAGTAAGTAAAATTATTTAAAAACAGAAAAATTATGCTACTAATTATATATCGTTGATAGATTCTGTACATTTAACCATTTTTATCTTCTGGAAAGACCGTAAGCGTCATGTTTATTTATAATACCTCATCGTTTTATGTTAAAATAATAGATATATAATTGTTCCAGCATTCTGAGTTGTGGAGCGAAGTTTATGTTCTTTCTTAATATGGGATGATTTCACAAGATTAACACTTTAATCACGGGCCCACTGAACTAGATGTAGAGTACAATACTAGTCGAGGTATCAGCTTTACGAACCGACGTACAGTACAATGTTCATTCATTCTTCTAGAGAGATTTCTTATTGTAGAAGCTATATAGTAAAAATTTTTTATGTTCTTTAGTTTGATAATATACACCTTTGCTTTCTCTTCCGTTCTATGTGCAGTCTTTTCGTTTCTTAGTATTTGCATAACAAAGAGAATTCATTTCACCATCAACTGATGTGTATTTTTGGTGTTCCGCTGGAAAACTTATGCAAAAAATAACCCTTGATTCTTTATCTTTGAATCCGTTGTATCCGAGACGGGTGGGCGTTAGAGGCATTCAAATTATAGAAGAGCTAGTCGAGTTAACCAGTTTTACCGGAAATCCAAATGCATAGACGCTATGATTCTTATAAATAATATTTCATTATCACGGTCTTTATTTATCGTTGAGTATGTAACGGCTCTTAATCAGCGAGCGTAATGATGGTATTTTGTATGATACCAGGTCGCTTGATTTTCTAATGTATGTAGGACTCCAGAGAAGTGCTCCTTCAAAAAACATTTGTAGTTATTTTCCCTGGATGTTTGTAAACAGTAATATCCAAGTAGTTTACACCGTTGTTCTAGATATTGTTGACGTCTTCTGTGAAAGACCTTACGTGATTGTATGATTTCCAAATGATCAGTACATCATAAACGTAGCACCATAGAGCTTTTATATTTTGTTGTTACCTTTAATGATAGTAGTCTCTTGAGTTAAACATCCTATGTTCGACAGATCCTATGAAACGGGCGAACCCGCAGAACTCCATTCATCTGGATTTCAAAAACAGCCATTCCACGAAGAGCATGAATTAAAGAAGAAAGGTCTAGATCAGTGATTCTCAATCTTTTTTTCGTCACAGTACACTTTTAATAATTTAAAAATTTGGCGGCACACACGGTTACTTCGGTAAGTACCGCAGGACAACCGATGACATCATAACAGTGATTTTTAAACGAAGTTGATTATTTAGGTAACATTTTCTAAACGCCTTGGTAACTACCGACAGTTACTGGCAACACCGGTTAAATTTCCAAACTTTAGGAAGCTTTAGCAAGGTAGAACCGATTGAAATACTGTACTTGTCTGACGTCGCTTATGTATGGGTATTCGCAGTGGCGGCACACACAAACGGGCCGCCACTGCAAATACCGCCTTCAAAAATCTCAGGGCACTAAAGTGCCGCGGCACAGTGGTTGAGAATCACTGGACTAGATAATCAATATTTTATAATCAGCCGAATCCAGGTTACAAAATACGTATTAGATTCCTCAGGGATAGAGCAGCTTCAATTTTGATGAACGGGAATAAGACTATTGTAGTAACAAAATGTAAGAATATCTTCATTTATCGCAACTAATAGTTTATGCACCTGGATGACATCCACTGAGTTAGTGACCGTTACGGAATCTAATATCCAGTGAAGAGTACTTTATAAATTGTACGTTCCAAGTCTCTGATTGCCGCAAATGTCTTGTTTGTCACTGATCTTGTATCACTAGAATAAATGTGATAATCTACCACTGAACGTGGAGACGATTATAGGACTCATTCCACGTATCTATATACAACAGGATAATTAGTAGCTTTCCTGTTTTATAATTTTAACTTAAAATAAATAAAAAGAAAACTGTTTTTAAATTATTCTGCATTATTAGCATTAATTTAATATCTGCGATATTAAATTAACAAAAATAAATTAACTTACCATGCTATCATCTTTTACAAAACTTTCTTAACTTTTCTTTCACACCTCCAATATTCATAACTGCATTAAATTCATACAACAGATTGTTTACAGGTCCCTTCTCAAATTTTCCATAGTCTGTTGTTTTCTATTAATAGTAAAGTACCATTTTTCACTTTTCCTATATATAAAACAATTTAAATTTAATAAACAACAATTAATGATAGCATTATATCATATCGTATAATAATTATTATTTAGTTACTGTATCAGCGATATTAACTGAAAAGTTTATAATAAATTCTGTTTCGATTTTATTTTATTGAAAGAATTAAAGACTAACTTGTGATTTCAGAAAATTTTTAAAACAAGATTTTACGTCCATTAAAAAGAATGCATAAACAAAAAAATAATTCAGATAAAAATAACGAAAAATACTTTTAATGGTTCAAAACAAGAACTGAAGAATTCTCAAAGAATAACAATTTTTTAAATATTTAAATCTTTGTATTTAAAAATAAATTTTAATTTTTTATGTATATTGGATTAACTCAATTATTTTAAGATGAAAGCGAACAATATATAATTTTATCGTCTTAAAAGTAACAGAACTCAATTAGAAACTATACTGTCATGTTGTTACTTTTTCGTACAATTTCAAACATATTAAATACGAATAGCCTTCAGTAACCCACTTCACAAGAGATTAAATGTAAAATCAATTTTTCAACATCGAACATAGAAACCATTAAATAACTAAAAATATAAATAAAAAAAAAAAAAAAAAATATGAGAATATTCAAGACACTAGTTTCTGAAGCTATTTCAGAAATCAATTATGTTATTGTTTAGACATACACCAAATCCCCGCCAACTCGGACCTCTCATACCTCAGACAAATATTTTTGAAAAAATGTACAATCATTTTAAAATTCTTGACAATAGAAAAATTATATAATTAACGAGTGTTTTCGATACCCAAAGTCTTTCCGATACCGCATATTATATTATAGTCAGTAAGTTACTAAAGACTGTACAGTACATTACTGTATTGTCATAAAATTTTTTGAACTCATTTCCTGTAATTTTAAATTCGATAGTATAACCTAATAAAGCTTAGTAAAATTTCTATATAGCGCTGACCATAATTACTGTACGTATATCTACTTTCTCGTTTTCCACGTCATCGGAACATCGGAAACATCCAGCTGACTCGGACTTTTGTAAACTCTGACAACCTTCACCGGTAATTAGTCCGAGTTAGATTATTTCATACATAGAAATCTCCCCTATCGACAAAACATTTCAAGAACTAAGTGCCATATTATCTGTTAACTTTCGAAAGTTTGTAAAAAATTAAATACATTATAGAGGATTCATTCAACTTTATAATACAAGCCGGCGCTTTGGATTGTTTTACTTACTGTATTCTCATTAAATGAAATGCGTGCAAGCATCAAAAGAAATTTATTTGCAAACAAATTTCCAGTATAGGCTTGCAAAAAACTATTGGTATACTAGTCCATTCGACAATACAACAATAATAATAATTACAATAAATTATGCCAATTATTATTATTATTAACCTTTTACGTTGCAACATCATGAATATATATAAATAAGAGTGCATTATTTGCTTTTATAAGTAATTTTAAAAAATACTAAAGAATGAACTACTTACTAACAACCTAACTGAATTTATTAAACCTTAAAGTGTTTTCCATAAAACACCACAGAAAATATTTATGTGTAAATCATGACATCGGCACAACGTCACTTAAATCATTTACATATTTACTTATCCAAAAATGAATGTATGTAAGATGATTAAGTAGATTCTCGATTAGCTGAGGTAATGTGAACCGCAGGTTACTTCGATAAAAATGAAATATTAACTGGTTAACCCGAATGCTACCAGCGCCACGTTGTGGCAGCGTCATGTGACGTTGAATCGTAGAATTTGAAGTTTCTTGCATAATGTACAAAGCCTTTTATTAATAGCTTATGCCCCCCCTTTTATAGTCTGCGGGCGCCGCTGATTGTTATTATTACTAGCTGAAAGTGCGTGACAAAAGGATCGCTTATTTTTATTTTTTTGCAAATGGATTATTATTAATAGCGGCACATTGTTATATGCACTGTGCATTTTTCTTATAAAAGCAAAAGATGCTATCGCATCAACCATAAATTATGTAAAACGAAAGATTGCTAATGTATACAGAATTCCACTTTCTTTAATCTCATTAAATTATGCTATTTTAATTTAAAATTATTATTTAAAAATGTATATCTTTATCTCTAAGATATATTTCGATAAAAGAATTTACTTCAGATAGATATCTTGATATTTTTTCCATATGTAATATTCATCTTGCAAATTTCTAGCACACAAATACGTCTACTGTAATTAGGAAGGTCATATCTCCAACTGAAAACATTTTTGATTTGACATAATATGCAATGGCTAAAATAAATAAATAACATTTTGGAAAACCAAAATACAGCAAAATCTCTAAGACGACCATTCACAAAACTTAAGAATAAATTCAACAGTTGGTCCTGTCAAAAAGGATAACAGAAATATAATTAGATACAGAGTACTGTATACAGCTACGGTGACCAAACTGACTTAAGTCATGAGGACCAGTCTACTTGAATAATTCTTTTTTTATAAACTTGATACTATTTACACATACATTCAAAAGCGGCCGGATGGCCGAGCGGTCAAGGTGGCAGCCTACCACTCTGGGACACCCGGGATCGAATCCGAACGGGTCGAGAAATCCCCAGGAATTTTTCGGGAGGGTGGTCCGTTCGGATATGTCGGGCCCAGTCCCTCACCACCCGGTCGCCCCATTGTGGACCTGGCAGAACTCATAATGGGCCTACTAAAAGAGACCCTCTTAGTGCCCACAGGGCGGAGAGTTAAGAAAAAAAAAACAAAAAAAAAACATTCAAAACTATTATATACTGTAAGTTTTCTAGTATATAGTGTTATAAATACACACGAATCATAAATGTAACTCACAACTTAACCACGAAATGACAACTGAAATCTAAAAGTACAATCATGAAGTCAAAGGAGTTAAATGACTGTTTATCTAGTTCAGTAACTTAACCGGTGTGTCGCGGCACACTGGTAGGCCACGAGAAGATCGTAGGTATGCCGCGAAAATTTTTGAAGGTTATAAAATAAATTATTTTCGAAAGAAGCTCAAAGTACAATAAGTGTACATGTCAATTAAAACTCTTTAAATTGATTATATGAGTATTTCATTGTTATAATAAATAAACGTAGGCCTATACATATTATGGTAAAAAAAAAATACATATCCATAAGCAAAATTAAAATTATGTGTTCTTAACATCGGGTTATTTCATTTAAAATGAAATTTTCTTTAAATCAGAAATAAATTTATAATTGTCCATATTTAGTTCAAATTATTTTAACTTAGAAATAGCGGGACATTGGACTGCTTTCTAAACGCAATTATCACGCCACTTTTAAATGCAAATTAAGAATGTTAATTGCTCTTCTTATGTAAATGAAAATTATTAATTTAAATAACTATTGTTGTAACCTGCTACTATTTTAACGAACAACAATACTGTTTTATTTAATTCACAAAAAATATAGACAAAAAGAATTGGGTTAAGTGACAAGTAATATGGCGCTAGAATGCTTACAAACACAACTTTAAATCGCGTGTTTTTTTCCGCTGAAATTTAATTATAGGTTCAAATGTGGCATGAGATTAAAAAAAAAGCTTTGAAAACCCTGATCTAGTTGATCACAAAGTATTTATGTAAATGTTACTTGTAAATGTTGTTACTCTACGGGTAAAGTAACAGTTACGTTTGCTATAAAACAGTAATAAATATAGTATTTTAACTACTGTATATATATATATATATATATTATATTATATATATATATATAATGTATACAGATGATCCCGCTCTCGGTTTATTTCCGATAAGAGATACTGTATATGGTTACTGTCGTGATAACATTTGGTCACTCCCGGTATATAGAACAGATAGATTTATTTATCTTGGCCGGGAATTGCGGTGTACTTGATTGTGACTCTGGAAGCTTTACAAAGTTCAACAGCCCCTTTTTAGAACGCACATTGATCTTGTCACATTTTGGACAAATCTGTTTCCTTCACTAAGTAAATATTGATAGATTGGTCCCTGTTAGTGCGCATTTTTACATCTATAACAAGATTCGTAAAACGAGCTGTACTATGCCTGTGTCACGCTAAGTCTGCATGCACTTAAAGCGTTCTGCGTATACGTTAACTTTGCTCATCACTCCTACTTTGTATGCTGTAGGTAATAAATAGTTCCTTTATTTTTGATTACTATATAATTAAAACAAAAACGAAATAAAAATTCAACTGTTTTATTTTTAAAATATACACCTTATATCTAATTTTTATTAACATATGATAGTCGAAAATACTTAATAAAAATTTCTTACGTTTGTAAACTAACAGCCGAAATCTCACTCCCACGTGGTCAGAAAAATCAGCATTTAACTCGAGTTCAGCATCCTTTTCACGAAAGAATAATGGCGGTATATGACTTTTTTGTATTGGATAATTTTCCTACATATTATTAGAATGTGATTGTCTATTTTTGTCATGTAAATGTACAAAATTTTCTACGCATTTAAAGCGAAGATGAGGGTTGTTTCTATTTGTTTATTGGACGGTGCATTTGGACGGGCCCATTTATAATGAACCTGACAAGTATCTCGTAAAATATTCTGATCAAGTATTAATTAAGCGCATAACAGTTATTTATTTTAGAATAATTTTTATCTAATTGAAAAGATCATCTATTTCTTTTCCCCTATCCATCACGATACCATAATTTTAATTTCTTAATTTTTTATACCTGTCTTTTATAAAAGTTAACTCAATCTTTAACCAAATATAATAGACATGCAGACATCCTTGTCTAGCGTTTTTATTGACTAAATATATCTGCAAACAAACAACACTACGAAACCCGATACATTAGAGTAATAAAGCCAACCACTGCCGTATGTTATCGGGTTATATAACGGATAAGCTGTTACATAGCCCGATGGCATACGGCATTGGTTGGTTTTATTAGATATCTGCAAGTTTCCCTTTGTGCTTAACTCTGCACTTAAACGCTAATAAAACCTATATTCATTTTATATCCATTTATTTATGACGAACATGTTCGCCCTACAGAGACTTGTACCAAAAAAACCTTTTTTCAAAATCTAAAATCAAGATGTTTTCCAAAAGTATTCATTGTATTGCTCGATAATGTTTCATGTAACTATAGCTAGGGCATTGCCCTAGATTTCTACTTTGTTCCTTATGGTACAAAAGGTTTAATCTACACATGTTATTGACGTAAATTATTTCTATTCACTAAAGTGTTAATATCGATGATAATTTATTCGCTACAGGACTGATGAGGATAATTATAAGCAGTTACAGTTTTCAAGTGAACGGAGTTAAAAAAAATTGTAGGAATGCGAAATTAATCAATCTAACGGCCTATTGCTAACAAACTTTCAAATTCTCAATGAATTTCATTTCTCTGAAATTTAACTTATAAATTTTAAGAGTGATTATGTTATCAACACGTAAATCATTTTTAACTGATTTTCTTGGATTCTCACCTATTTAACGTTTGGAAATTAAAATTATGCTTTTGAAAGACTGAAATTTGAAACTGTTTACAGTTGAAATTTTCAAAATTAATCCTTCCCAAATTTTTAAAAATTTTTGCTGTAATTAGAAAAAATTAGGACTTCTAGTGATTTTAAAAACAACATAAATAAATAGGCAATTTCCGTTTTCAACCTATACCATCCAACTAAGTTTTGCTCCTTTCAGATTGTAAGTATATTCATCAATAAATATTTTGTTGACATTTTTTAATTAGTTGATTTCTACATGGGCATAGCTGTCTCTTAAATAAAATAGCAGTCCAGTCTGGCTTGTCCCTAATGAACGGCAGTAAAGAATACGTTTCCGTAAAGAATACGTTTGAGAATTGATTTGATCGTAAAAGAATGTTTTTTCATTTATGTATTTTTTCAGACGATTCCTTCAACAACGTAGAATCGAGGTTTTAGTGTACATATTTTGTGTAAGGCACTTAAGAAACAAGGTCTAAAGTAAAATCATGTAAGTTAGCGAACTTACAGAAATGGATTGGCAACCATCGTAATTTTATTACAGATGGCAAAATCATATTCTGTCAATTTTGTTTTAAACAACTTTGGTTTTATTCTTATTGGGTGAACCAAAATTAATTGTAATCTTTGTTTCCTATAAACATGAAAAGTGACGTAAAATAATAAACAAAATTAAATATACTTTATATGATGGGTGAAATATTTAAAAAAAAAACTATTTATATCAGCATAAAGCTGCTACAAAACAGAAGTATTCACAGGTAAAACACCTTCTCGCCAATTATTTTTGTGGAAAATGAAAATGGATAATAGCATGCAGAGTTCTAAAAAAAAAACTTCGTGTAATGCATTGCTAGCTGCAAATATTCTTTTCAAACCAATTACACAACACAGTTTTTAGGAAATTTTTGCAGAAACATAAAAATCATAATGTTCGAAGTTAATCTACTCCACAAAAATATTCCTCGGAGCCAATATGCTAAGTCATTTCCTTATAGTTTCTTTGAAAATTAAACTTTTTGATAGTAATTGTCATCACTGTTGTTATTCTAAGCACTGGAGAGAATTCACACACTTGTGTAACCTTATAATGTCTTTGTTCTCGATGGGTGAAACTATAGTTAGATGCGGGAGATTCATTGTTAACGCGATATAGGAAAACTTGTTCCTGACGCTCCTATTTGGACTTTCAAAATAAATTGAAGCAGCCAACAGTTCAACAATTGCAAGAGCTGTACTTCATGCTTTACTTAATTTCCATAATATAAAATTAAACGTATGTTAACTCCACTGTACAAGGTCGATTTAATTCCCGAACTGGTAACACTGCGTACTGTACCTATCACGCTATAGCTTTCTACTAAAAGTGGTTCGATAAATGCATTTGGCCTGTTGTCTATGTACAGTACGTGCAATAAGGTGGTCATCTATGATTGTTTTCTTGTCATATTGGCATCGGTGCACTATAGAGCTCGCGAACACATGTCATAGTCATTAAAAATGAAGCAAATGTCAAGTTCTGAGTCTAGCTGCAAGTAGGCTACTGCCGAAACGTTAACCATAGGCGAAAGTTGGTGTCCCTGACAACCTTTCCCTTTCTTTCATTAAAACGAATAAGAAGAAACATTGCGTTTAATGGTTTCCGAATGTGGAGAACAATGCACAGTAAAGGACACAAAGTATGAGGTTTGTAGAAAAGCGTTTCTAAGAACATTTCCAGCCTTTCTCACACAAGGCAAAATGGGTTAGGTGGCAATACACAATGCCACCTAACCCATAAGTTTATGGAATCAAGTTTAAAGTGGCTGGAAAAGTTTGGGAATAACTATCCTGGACTTACTTATAACATATACAACTCGAAACACTTGTAGTACAAAACGATCCGCCAGATTTCTTATCGAGCTTTAATAAGACTACTAAGTTTTAACGAGCAATTATTTATTGTGGCAACATCACAATGCCAGGCTGCAATTTTTAATAATTTTTTAATTTAGAATATATGCTCTCTACCTCAAATTAGTATTGTCTTACCCCTAAACATCATACTTTTCCTATAGTAATAAAGTCGTGTCGGTCATATATCTAAAGCTTAGTTCACACTGAGCGCGACTTGCTGGCGAAAGCGAAAAACAGAGCAAATAACCCGTCAAACATGACTCGTTTCACAGGTTATTTTGCTGTTTTTTCGCTTTCGCCAGCAAGTGGCGCTCAGTGTGAACTAAGCTTAACTCCATTTGGGGAAAAATTTTGAATCATAGCATTACTTCTGTTCTAAACCGGAAGTTCGTATATATAGTTAATCTCGGCCTCCTGCCCTAAGCTTTCTTCATCTGGTCTCGGCTTTCATCTAACTCCGTTCTCGAGATTAAGAAAGAACAGACGAACGACAGTGAGAATTATAGGTCTACGATTTTTTCAAATTGCAGCCCAATAAAGGTTGGTCAGATACAAAGCAATTTGGTTACAGGTAGGCGCGGTTTAACTGCCACATCACGATAAAAAATTTATTTCTAATTATTAAATCGATTATGAGATGGCGATCAAACTGCCTACCTCTAGCCTAATTGCCTTTTACCTGATTATTACTTAGCTATGGCTAATTAATAATCGCCCATCTTTCGATGTTTCTTAGAAGAAAATTATCATTGCAACAACTCCTGTCTCTAAAGACTAATTGGTCCTTGCTTGATTTTGATCAAGTTTTGTTTTTAATCAATCAAATAGGATTAAGTAGAAAATTTTGCTTAGTTGAAAACAGAACTCCTCCTTTCCAGATGCATTCAGGCAGTTCAGTTTTTCAATAATACTGATTCATATATTTAATATGTAAAAATATATTGAAGGAAATAAACTCCCACAAAATTTTGAATTTCACAATTAGCTACAGCATATACAGACTAGAACAGTCATAATTTAAATTTATACTTATTTCCAATAAATCTGAACTTCAGTAACACCTGTTTTGCGGCACAACACTGTATAACGTGTCAGTATAAATGACTATTATAAAATATCACTATTTTCTTTTATAGTAGGGGAAGGTGGGGCAGGATGAGGACGTAAGGTTTGAAAAGTCATAAGATGGCAACCACTTTAATGAGAACAAAAATTTTTTTATTCTCAGCAACTACATTTGCTAATATATAATACAAAATTTAATTTTTGAAAAACGTTTTTAAAAACAAGAAAATTTAATATTTTAAAATTATACGTAAATGCACCATCTTGCCCCACCCATGGAGTAAGGTGGGATATTATTTTTATATAAAGGAGGACAAATTAAAACGGTTAAACTGTCGTTTTCTTCAACGGTTTGTGCTAGTTTATCACAACGGCTACATTTATTATTATTTTCCGAATAAATATAAAAGTTTGAACTTACTCGCATTTACTTTACCAGACGATACTGTCACTTCGCGCATGCTCAGTTTCGCTATTTTGTGAGCAGACGATATTTTTTGTCGTGGAAAAAAAGTTTTTATTTCGATTGTTATCTCACATTTTATTTTTTATTAAGATGGTATTTAAATTAAAAAAAATGTTTTCATAAATAAAATAAAACGTAAAAACAAATAATAAAGTAATATAGTATATACACTATATACTGTATAAATTCATTACAGTTAGATATGATTTAAAAGCGGAATATTTCATTTTCTATAAAAAGATCATTTTTATATATTCGAAAAGTGATACAGAATTATCAATGACAACGAATTTACAACTAGTTCACTGCACTATATTGCAGTGCCTCTAGCCAGCAGCAGAATTCGTGGCCAACCTCGGGCAAGATACAGTCTGTATGAAGAGTGCATGTTGGGCACTTTTCATACTGACTGCAAACACAGGTGAACTTTATTTCAAAACTAACCAATTTCAGTCTTAAAGGTTACTTCTAATACCATAATATCTTCGTCTAAAAGGTAATGTAAAAGTTAACAATAATACTTATTTTGTAGAAACTGTAGCAGGCGTAAAATTAGATGAAGTATTGCTGAAACATGGAAAACTGTCTTACTTCGAAACAAAGAGAGCGATTCAGACGTTCTCTCGTCCCGTGATCCCTTTTGAGGTTGACATTTAGTTCCCCAAATAACAGCTAGATGAAACGTTAACCACGAATAAACAGACGTCCCCGTCTTACCCCATGGCCTCACCTTGCACCACCTTCCCCTATTATATTTTACTTAGTCTTCAGAAGTTGGCAGCTTAATGTGACATGTTTTAGTATCGTTAAAATGGAGCTGCAATAAACCGTACGGTCTGTAATTTTAGTTTAAAATGTCGTTAATATGTATTGTACTTCGCTAATTCGACACATCCAATCAACATAAGTCGATCCTCGAGTATCACCATCACTGCTGCCAATCTTCATTTCCCACTAAATCTGAACATCTTTCCACTAACCAACAGCGTGATATCCATCCCTAGCTTGGGCACAATATTAATAAACCAGCGATGAGTTGCTCAAATTTCCCGACAAAATTCAAAATTTTGGTGGCGCCATCTGTTATCATATTTTATTATTACAAAAATAGATATATAAAAAGTTGTTTTAAAGGCTAACGGTTGTCATTCTTAGTAATTTTGTCTTTGATAAAATGCGGTAGCTAAAAATGATGGTTGTCTTCTGTATTAACCCTTGAATTTTTTTTAATTTTTTAATAAGTTTTTTTTTAACTTTATATATTTTTAACTGTTATAAAATGGCAGAAAGCTTAATTTTCAGGGTAGGAATGAGTTTTATAAAATATTGTAAATGCTAATAACGAGTAAAATCCTCATTAAGTTCGACTCTACTGGAGATATATACGACTCCCATTATCTCCCCACCCCACAACCTTAAAACCAAAATTTAATAGCATCAATCCCCTAATAAACAAACCTACCAGCAAAATATCAGAAATTCTCGACAAAAAGCACAGGAGTTTATTAAGCTTCAAACAGGTGGACAAAATCGTGCCCCCCACACACACTAGCATCTATACACACAGCAGTGGCGTAGCTAGGTGGGGGCGGCAGGGCTGCCCACACCGGGTGTCATCCGTTTCACACAACAGTGACGTGCCGGCACAGTGCAGTAAGCATCGATAAATATCACACATAGCAAATCAGAGTTTCATGTACGACACTTGCATGATTGACAGAATACGAATCACGTGTCGTAGATGAAACTGATTGGCTATGTATGATATTTATCGATGTTTATGCACCAAACGGTCACTGTGCCGGCACGTCACTGTTGTGTGTAAATCGACCCTTAGGAGTGACACCTGACCGTGAAAAAAATAAACGAGAATCAACAATAGAACACGAATCAACACAAAATATAAATTTTAAACATATGATTTCCGAGTTTGCAGCAGTTAAAGCTAGAAAGAAGAGCTTTTAAGTGTTCGTACATAATATGTATATGAGAGTATATTAATTCTACTCTCATTCTTCTTTGCCATACTCAACCGTCACTTTCATACATCAATGTGAAAGAATGTTTAATAAAACTGTACTATTATCATCATAATATTGTAACTTGATAATTAATGACTCTTATTTGTATTAATTAAATAAAATCATACTTTACATTTATCGAATTTTTATTAATTTAACAATTTTCATTCTTGGGGTGACACCACTATATCCGCACCGGGTACTACCCATGCTAGCTACGCCGCTGACACAGAAATTACCATCCTGCGGAATTTTTTTGCATTTCTCGACGTTTCAAGGTGTCTTAGGTCCAAAACTGTAAATATCTTGGGGGGGCACTTTTTGAATGATCGCCATACTTTCCCCTCTGTTAGAAATAACAGCCGGAAAAGTAAAAACTGTTAAGCTCAACATCCTAGACTGCTCAAAAAACGATGCAGTATCTGATAGCACAATATTGTATAAAATGATATAAAAATTTTCCACCAAAAATACTATACCTCCCACTAACTTTACTGATAATCCATCAACTTAGAAAGATTGATTACCGGCGATGGCATCGCGCTCGGATGACAAGATGGCAGAAGACAATTGAATGAGAATTATTTTAAAAGGATTGACGACTAATTTGAGAACTAAAAAACAGTAACGTATGATAGAGTTTCTGATTAATATATATATGGCGCTAGATTCGTTGTCAATAAAGGTGGAAAGATCGAATTTTGCTTTTTTTAGCGGAAGGATTCTGCACTAAGTTCCAGCACTATCGTCCAGTGATTTCGAAAAAACCCGTAAGCCTACATAAGCAGTGAGGCGGAATGAACGAGTACCTGGATTAATGGTAGTCTCCGGCTCGTAAGATTGTCGCCGTGTGTAATTCGGGCTGTGACATGCAAGTAGACCGATTTTTTAATAAGTTTTTTTTACTGCGGGAAGGCCGCACAGGACGCAATATATATACTGGGTATACATACAAGTAAATGTGTATGAAGTAGGTACCGCTCTATGCATATGCTTCGCTCACTTGTTTCAAAAATTTTGTAGTTATTCGTGGATTTCCGGTATCGCAGTTTCTATTATTTTCATCTGTGATGGAAAAACTGTCCTAACGATTTTAAAATACCTACTTTTTATTTTATTTTCTGTATATAGTCATACATCATCTAAAAACAATCATCTCTCTTTTCTCCAAAAAATGTATTTATTGCAAGTCGTTGTTAATTCAGAAATCAGTAATGGACTGTCTGCATACGGAAGAAAATGCGCAAAAGCAGATTAGAAACTGATTGCATTTTCGAGAAGTTAAATTACAAAATGTCCGGATTGAGACTGGCATTTTAAAAGGGTATAAGAAAAGTTAAGTAAGAAATACAATAAAAGTAAAGTATGCAATTTGAAAACAAACTCAGCTAGTTTTCTTGCAAAAATCGGTACATTTGTACCTTTACTCCGTTTTGCACAAAACTATAAAATCTCCACATGTGGTCCTCTTACTCAGAATATCTAAACGATATTCAATTTCCTGTCATCTGATATACAACACCTACGGTGTAACAGAAGCAACAGGGTCCTGTATGCACATTCGAAGTTCATTCAGATCAATAGTTTAGCTGCTAGCATAAATCCCGTCTCTCACATTTCTCCAAAGAAGTCCATAGGAACATTGTCAGAGTTTGCTGGGGGATTAGTGTGTCACATTCCGCGCGCCTCAATTAATTCTACAGAAAACTTACACATAAGTCACTTCCTCGTGCAACGCGTTAAATGCGTTTATCTCTACGTACTGAATTTTGACAGCTAACTAAAAAATGTGTCAGTCTCAATCCAAACAACCTGTATTGATTAAACATTAAATATTTGTTTTTTATTTGCCAGAATTCGAGTGCGACAATGTTTTGAAAATCTGAGAGAAGTCGTTTACTGAATAAGAAAATCTCAGTCGGGACATATACTCAATCAGAGTGTCAGTCTTTTGTGACTAAGACATCAAATTCAAGACAGCTGACTGCACTCGATCCAGCTTCGTGTCGTCCGCAAAAGTAAACACAGCGTGAAAACGAGCAAACAAGATCATGAGCGCAGTCAGCCATTCTACGACGTGAGCATGCATGCCTCGGATATGCGCTGTGGTCGTTTTAAGCATCTTTTTAAATAAGCGTAATGTCATATGTAAGTATCGATGTTCATGTTTCCGTGCACCGACTGTGACGTCATGCTTTTTCTTTCGCATTTTTCTCGAACACTATGGGTCGTAGAAGTTTAGTTCTTGCGTCATCTTTTATATACTTCGAGCGAGGATTCTCCCTCTGCAGAATTTATGCGGTCTTGCTACAACTATATAAGTATTTTATATACAGTAGAGCATCGATTATCCGACCCCCGATTAACCGACCGCGTTCTAGTCGGCAAATTCAAATGTCCGCTAGTGATGTGGCGCTACAATATTTGGTTATGTCTTGGCTACTTTAATATTATTTTTGTTAAATTTTTGCATGTTTTAGCTGGCAGCACTGGCTCGACCATGAAAGGGAGGCTAGTATTTAAACCAGGCCTAATACACTATACTAATAATGTATTTTTTCATACTTTTCGGTTATCCGACCAACCCTAGTCCCCGATTGAGTCGAATAATCGATGCTCTACTGTATATATTATATATATATATTATATATATATATATATATATATTACTTATATATTTTTTTTTTTCTTATATTTTTTTTTATTGTAACTATACAGGTATCCCTTGATTAACGTGGGTTATCAATCTCTCGATGTTACCGCTATCGCAAAGGTCATATATGGTATCCATGTTAAGTAAAGACAGCTGGTAAAACCGAATTAATTAAAACTTCTGTCGTGTATATAAAGGAACTGCCGCAATTAATTTCGTGCGTTAATCAAATCCCCCATTTAGCAAGGGATACCTGTATATTGTTATATACGAACCTCCGGTCTGCACCGAAAGCACGTGATTTTTAGAATTAAGATATCATCATCTGCAATTTTCAACGATGTCACAATAAATAATTGCTCGTTCTAGTTGAAATTTATTATACTAAAGTTCTCATTATATATTTGGTTCTTGGTTGAAAATTGATAAATCAGAAAGTTTTCGAAGCGCCTAAATATTAATACTTTGAATAATGATTCTTTAGAAATAATTCGCATCAAAATTGTGCGATGTCGGCTATGCCCCATGGGCTTAAAATAAAAAGACAACCGTCCAGATTAGAAGCTATAACTTACGAGTAAAATAAACAAGAAAAGCTTATCTGGACTAAACTGCATCAACACTGGAATGTTAATATGTGGAATTCTGTTATGTTTTTGGATGAATCCGAATTTAAACCACCTAATACCCCGTTCGCACAAAGCATTTCAATCTAGATTGTGACAAAGGTCGGCGACTATGCTTTGGTGCGACCTCTCTCGACCGTTTCAATCGCGATCGACACGAGTGTTCTTGTACAGTACTAGATCCAGTCATAAGAGAGATCCCACAATCCTACACGCGCAAGAAAATACAAGATGACTGTGGAACACGTGTCGAGCTATCGACAGAAAAATAAAGATATTTGGAGAAACGATGACATCTGTCTATTATTAGATATATGGCAAGAAAAGTATTTATTTCTAATCAAAACTTCCATTTTGTGTGTTGGTGTTCGTGACTTACCGAGTAGTTATGCCAGTTTTATCATCGCGTGTAATAGCAGAGTTGTTCTCAAGCGGACTGCCTGTGCGAACAGCACAACATTCGACTGGCGACAGCCACAATCCAGATCAGTGGTTCCCAACCGGGGTTCCGCGGAACACTGGTGTTCCGTAAGCATCTCCCAAGTGTTCCGCAGATTTAGTCGCAAATTGGAAAGTGTACAATCGTATTCGAGCCGCCGAATATCAAAAAATTAAAATCATAAAATTTTCATAAACTTAAATATATATGTACGACTCGTAGTTATGGAGTGTAGCCTACTACTGTTTCGAATAAGATAAAGACAATGATAAAAACTGAATGAAATATGTAAAAAACATCAGGCACAAGTTTCCCATTAAAGTTATTTAGGTATATTTTTTCCTGTCTTAGAATTGGCGTTAATAATATGAGTAGAGATTTTGAATTATAACTGCTCAATTCTAATAAAATAACTGATGACAAGCTTATGTATTTCATATTAACTTAAGTAAGTGTTCCGCTAAAGAAAATTGCTCACAAAAGTGTTCCGCATCCTAGAAAAGGTTGGGAACCACTGATCCAGACTGTAGGTAAATCGAGATCGAAGTGAGTCGTGGATTGTGTGGGAACGTAGTATAACAGCAAACACTATCTTTCTCGTAAGGCATAGAAGTGATAAGATATGGATTGCTTTAAACTTTCTGGTGAGTTAAATGGTGTGGAAATGCATATCCAGCAAAGGTGCCAGCAGGCTACTGTTTATAAACATATCTGTAAATCAACAGTGCTAGAATAACATCCTATCAGCCAAGCTAATTCTAACGAATCAAGGATCAATTTCGTGACAAAATCCTGCACCTAGAATGACTATACTAGCTTGGTACGGTAACTTGAATAATTTCTTGTTTCTCTACGTTAACGGCCTACCAGTAGTCGAGTGGATAAAACCAATAAACACTGTTTGGTCGTGGATTCGCGCGCTGCCAACGGGCTGGTCACGTGGAGTTTTCCGGGTTTTCTTCACGTTAGTTACACCTAGAGGTCATTTCTCATAAAAGAATTCCCAGGGGGCATTCTCTCCTCGGCAGATCGTCCATGTTTCGCATTAATATTAAAAAACAGTAAGGAAAGGGCACATTGTATGTCAGTTTAAGTTGACAACAAATTGCCTATTGTAGGAAATTTTTAAACCTAAATGACATGATCAGGTAAGAGTCCTGATCTCAATCCTATTGAGAACTGCTGGCGTATTATGAACACGAAAATTGCAGACAAGAAACCCAAGTAAACACAACAGAAAAAGTGTATTAGAAGAGTTTGATATCCTGATTTTGATGTAGAAAACGTGAAAAATCTCATCCACTATGGTGGTGTGTGCAAAGCTGTTAAGGCTCGAGTTGGCCCCTACAAAATATTGAAATTCCTTTCGACGAACAATAAAAAAAATCAAAAATAACGTTTTGTTTTTATAGCTGTGAACTGCAACTTCATGCGAGAGAACTAATAGTATTGGTGTGGTTGTGGCGTTAAACTTATGATGCCGCATTTGAACTTTCATTGAATAAATAAATTGCATGTTTTTTTCGTTTTTTCCCCTTCCATGTGTAATCTCGATTTGTAATGATATGTTATTTTTCACATCTGTGGTACGGTTTTTAGTGCATGTCATAGGTGATAATTTCCAAGGGCGCTACTGTATAAACAATTAAAGCGTGCGTTTTATCATTACATTGCCAAATTAAATTTTCACTGTATAAAAATATTTAAATACATAAAATAAATTGAATAATGCAAATTTGCTTTATCTACTAAAGAATGTATAAATGTGTTTTCGTGTAGCTACTCAAACCGTTTTTTCGGTTACATTTGTCACTTCTGGTTTAATTTATTTTTTGTTATTTTTTTACTCTTTCCATCGTGTAGGTACTAAGCAGGCCTTTAATCAAGACCATCCTGACAGGGTCACAACGCTGCAGACAGTTGGTAAAGGACGGAACACGATACATCTATGACAGACTACACCCCCAAAAAATTCCTGGTGTATTTTGATCGTTCGAATTAAATCCGGGTCTCCCACAACGGTAGAATGACACCTTAACCACTCGGCCATTTGATATTCTTTCTAAAAAAATTTTTTTGTTTATCCGTTAGCAAACAGCATTATCGACAACTATTAATTTTGCTTTGGCCGCAATGCTAAACGACTGCGAGATAAGAATACCGAAAAACACTAAATACAAGAAAAACGCTGTAACAGAAATAGTTTCGATTAAAGACAAATAGGTTGACACGAAAATCCACTTTAGAAGTTTTTAAAATTATTCTAACGTATAGTTAAAGAATCAGTATCCACAAAGATATGATTGAAAATTTTTCTCTAAAAGAAAATTTTTTCATCATCATATTTTTACTTTCCCAGCTGTTATATATAACAGCTCGGATGGCGGTCGATCAAAAAATGACTCTCCTCAAGATTTTTACATTTTCCGACTCGGGAACTGAAAAGTAAAGAAATGTAAAAACTTCGTGGTTTTTTTGTGTTTATATGGACGTTTGTTTGTTTGTGTTTGTAAAGGGGAACAATTTTGTTCACCCACTTTGAAGTTTATCTCCTACGCCTTTCGTTGAAAATTTCTAAAAATTTGCTGGGATGTTTGTGTATTAGGGGAATTGATACTGTTAAATTTTTAGTGGACAAAAGTCAACTGGGGGAGATAGACGGAGTCACGTGTCATATTTCGCGTAGGGTCAGACAAAGATTTTACTGGTTACAGGAAATCCTGAGTCTTTTTTTCTAAATCGGATAGTTCGGGAATGTACAGTACAGTACATTACATGTTCAGGAATTCGGTTAGTTTAAATGTCGAAGTGGCCGTGTTTCGAAGTGAAAATTCTATCCAAAATGTGATATGCATACGTTAACTCGTTCGTTTAGATCGGTGCCTCCATACAATAGACCAGGGTTGGGCAACCCGCGGCAATATTTTTTGCGGCCCGCGTGACATGAAATATGAATAAATATATCAATTTCCCAGCTTAATGAGATATTCAACAAAAATTCAAACGTTATTTTCTACAACTTATACTTGTGAATAGTATTTTCGCAATGAATTTAGTAAAAATTAAAACAAGAAACCTACTAACAGACACATGGAAACTAATTTAAAACTAGCGGTGACTAATATTTGGCTAAATATTTCCGATATATTACGTTTAGATCAGTGCCAAAAGCTATATTAAGTATACCTATGCTAATTTATAATTATATATGAATAAAGAATTGTGATTTACCGACATTCCCCCCTCTTTTCTCTTGTGTGCGGCCCGCGTCAGGTTCAAAAGTTTTGAAATGTGGCTCCTACGTAGAAAAAGGTTGCCCATCCCTGCAATAGACCAAGAACAACTCATCTGGCAAACCTGGGCTTGCTTTTACAGTAACACGTCATCTTACCTATGTGTTAACCTTTTCTCTCTTATCTCAAAATACGGCTGGGTTTCGGAATTGCAAGATTCGGCTACAAGTAGAAGATTTGAGATATTTGTAGGAGTACGCTACTAATTACTACTGCTTACTACTTTCTGGGCTTCTTTAAAAAAATAATTAGGATTCCATTTTGAGGAATTCTGATTCTGCTTTACATTTTATAAAACCTATCTGGCAATCTGAGGTTTTGACCCGCAAGTGCTGTTTACCTGCAGTTTATTTATATTATTATTAAATTAATTAACGAAAATCGCGTTCGTTCCAACTATAGAAATTTAAGGAGTTCTTAAAGTACAATTTAAAAGTAAGCCATTAGCATCTTTAATACAACTTTATGTTTTAAGTTTTTAAAAACAACATTTTTTAAAATTCTTAATATTTCACTAAAATAGCATTGTTTTAGGAAGATTCTGATTAATTACTGTTTGTATTTGATATAGTCATATTTTTATTTCCGTTAAGTTCTATTTGCACTAAACAACTTCATTTAAGTTAAATTTTTAAAACATTATTTTATATGCACATATTTTTTTAATCATAAAATTTATAAATTACCTCTCTCGGTTTATCTACTCGTACAATGAAATACTTCCTTACTTCTCACTCGATAAAGCAGCGATAGTTAGCAATATAATCCATAAATTAGCAAGTTTGTATTAGAATTAGCTCTAGTAGCAAAACAGTTCGCTGGTGGAAGCAATGAACTAGAAAGATATATTTGAATTGTAAGGAGCGGAGAGATTTAATGCTCTACGTTAAATCATGTAACTCCATTACAATCTTAAAATATAATAAAAAGTACTCTGGGTAGAATTTTTAAGCCACTCCAAACTTCTTAATTCATTGCTAACATAGCTACACTATCAAAATGGTTCACTTAACTTTTTGTGCACATTTCATAGTTTATTGTAAATAGTCGTTTAAAAAAGGAAGAAATTCATAAAGGATAAATATGTAAAATGCTTCAAACTGCTGCTTTTTGTTAGAAGATATGCAAATTATATACAGATGTTAAAATTTAAACTATAGTTGTGAAGAGAAATAAAAGCAGCCTAAAGAAAGTACAGTCAAACCTGTTTTTATGCGGGGGATAGGGACCGCATTAAAAAATTTGATGTAAAACGCAATATGAATTTATCTGTTTATTCAAATTTCACAAAATACCTTAATTTTTTTCCTAACATAAAACCTCCTGAGAAATATTCATTCATTATGTATTCTTTATTTCGCAATTTTTGTTTACATTATATTTAACAAAAACAACATTAGCATTATTCTGCAAATATTATTAGGAAATAATTGATTTTCTAAATAATTTCTAAATATCATTTGCAGAGTAATACTAATGTTGTTTCCGTTAAATTTCAGAAATATTTTTATTTAATGCAGTTTCACTTTCATTATCATCAAAACAAACTACATAATAGAACAAAATGTTTCTATTGTCACTATTTGCTTAATAACTTTTTCTTTCTTATGATCATAACTAGCTTATAAAATTATTTAATTGCCCAGCATATTCGGCAACTATAATAAAGTTCTAATTTTTTAAATTTAAAAACAACAAACACGTAGGCTAAATATATCAATCATAAAAAGAAATAAAGTTATACTATCGTACGTTAGCCATATATGTTAAATTTTGATTCATCAACATATTCGCATATTATAATCTTTTTGAAACTCGTCCGTACTGATAACTATAGCCGATTGATAACAGGTGGAATAAGTAAATAAAACTGCAATACTACACTATACTAAACTGTGTCACGACATTTCCTAGTGGCCACGATAAAAAGTGGATTTTCTGTGCACAACATCCTGCAAGCGTCACTCTTCTGAAGAACGTCATATAGGCTCATCTCGTTCAAATACTAAACACTTTCATTTACTCTCCATTTATTTTCAATGCCATTTTTCTCAGCACTCATTCAACCTCGACATTAGATATTGCAGTTACCGTTTTACTGGATGAAAGCCAAAGTGATCATCAGCGTATAATAAACAATTTAACAATTCCCACCCTGTTATCTGCACCTCATCACGATGGTGGAAACTTTGGTTGGTTGATGATCCTGAGGGCTTTACCGGTGGTAGCCATGGCTACTGGCAAGGTCACCCATGCCAAAAAAGTTGGAGGTGAGAGGTCAGACTAAGGTAGAACCCTGGTCCTCCAGGTTGGGGTTGGGCAAAGGGTTAACAACTCCCCCTGCTAAAAAAAGCTCTCATTAAAAATAGACTAAATTGCCACGAAAAAAATCACGTGATTTAAAGTTGTCTTTGTGACATTCTATCGCCATATTACTTGCCACTTGACAAAAAGAATTTGGTTTATATTTTATACTTTTTGTGGATTAAATAAAACAGTATTGTTGAACCTTAAAATAATAGCAGGTTACAACAATATTTATTTAAATTATTAATCTTCATTTACATAAGAAGAACAATTAACATTCTTAATTTGCACTTAAAAGTGGTGTGATAATAGCGTTTAGAAAGCAGTCCAATGTCCCGCTATTTCTAAGTTAAAATAATTTGAACTAAATATGGGCAATTATAAATATATTTCTGATTTAAAGAAAATTTCATTTTAAATGAAATAACCCGGTGTTATGCGCACATAATTTTAATTTTGCTTATGGATATATATTTTTTTACCACAATATGTATAGGCCTACGTTTATTTATTATAACAATGAAATACTCATATAATCAATTTAAAGAGGTTTTAATTCTGACATGTACACTTATTGTTCATTAAGCTTCTTTCGAAACTAATTTATTTAACCTTCAAAAATTTTCGCGGCACACTGGTTGAAAATCACTGCTACAGACGTTCGAAATTATTGTAAGCTTGTAAACGTAATTAGTTGTGCCCATGCGAATTATTCGCACGCGTAAAAAAGTTATTTGAAAAATTAATGAGATCGGACAGGAATTATTGGGACAAAATCTGTGACCCGGTTTATTGAGAAGACAGACGGTTTTTGCAGCTTCTTCGATTTTTCTCGGATTAGAATGATAGAATAAGACACCACCACACCTAAGCGATCTGCCAAGCAGGGTCCTTCCAGGAAGGTTTTTCTAGGGAAACTGGCCCCTATTTAGATGTTAAGCACGTGAAGAGAACCCCAAAAGTAATGTAACTAGCCCGTTGGTCAAACGCTAAACCCCCGAACTTAATGTTTAATAGTTTTCTTTCATTTTATTTATTCATTTTTTCGTTCGGTGTCAATAGTTAACGATGGCTGTCCAGGTGTTGTAGTCGTAAAGAAATTAATATTCTATTTAAAAAAAAACTCGCTATTTATTGTTTGATGCTTTAAAAAGTGACGTGGACAAAACGTTCTTCCAAATTATACAGTATGGTGGCGTTAACCGGAACCCGTGGTCATCCGAACAGCTTCTGTCATTTCTCTAAAATAATGGACTTCTCACTCATTCTTTTGGTCACTTTGCTCAACTTAATGACAATTCTAACATCACAAATTTTGTTTTTTATTGTCCACGTAAGTTCTATTTATAAACAAGATCTGCGTACAATTTGAAATGTTACTGTCACAGAGGCACAAAGAATTAATTCTACGAGCGTAAGTCAAAAATTATCCGCTCTGGCTGTAGAATTTATTGTAATCAACTTTCAGCAAGTCAAGTATGTCATTTCCAGACATATTCGCCCTGCTTTTCAATACACTTTGTCCATCTGTCCACAAGTTTTCCTATTCCTTCATTAAAAAATATTTTCGGCTGAGCTGCGAAACACGAATGCACTGCTGTCTTAACATCGTCGTCAGATGTTAATCTTCGTCGCCTAGCACTTCTTTTAGGGAACCAAACAAGTGACAGTCCGATGAGGCGAGATCAGGACTATACGGACAATGCTCCAACACCTGAAAACGAAGCTATCCCACACGGTCACTCTCTGAATATACTTAACAATTATAAAAAATACAATAAGAATTCTTTTGAAATTTTCTTTTCAATAAACGCACAAAATATCAAAACTAATTCGCTGTTCGCTATCGCATCTAATCTTATGTGCTCTCCCGCACATAAGATTAGTTGTCTTTTCGAAACAACAATGAAAATCGAATTCGCTAGGTGATATTAAATCGTTTCTCTCATCCCCTTACACTTGTAATTTGTACGAATGTTCGTTGATAACTTACTTAAATGAAGATTCATTACTGCCCGAAGAAACAGATAAGTTCTTGTGATGTACACTAATCCACATACCAATATATCTAACAGAAATATTGTTTTATCATCTTATGTATCATTTTTATTATCATAAAAATTATTATTGGTTAAACTCAATGAAATTTTAACGTTACTATACTGGTCAGGTATGTTAACGAGAAGCTTTAACAGACAGTGTCGAATGGCTTGTCTAAAATGATTCAGTTATTTTAGGTCACAATGTAGAAGAAAGACAAACATTTGTTAAAAACAAAGAAAGTAATCATTTACTAACCTTGAATTTAAAAACAGTTAAAGCAAAGCATTGCAGTTTAGTGACTAAACTTTAATGCAAATCGCCATTGTGCTCCAGCAGTGCTCTATATTGCAGCAACAATGTAGAGTACTGCTATCCACTGTCATCTGATACGAGATTTTACGTAAAATTTCAAAATCTTATACATTACGAAGTTTTAAATAGCACGTTATTAGGCTGCAATTTGAAAAAAATTGTAGACCTATAAATTTCCACTGTCATCCGTCTTTCCTTAATCTCGAGAACGGAGTTAGATAAATGAAAGACGAGACCAGATATGGAAACCTTGGCCCCGACTAACTGTATATGAACTTCCGATGCAAACCGAAAATCACGTTTTTTAATTCAAAAATTTTCCCTCAAAAGGTGTTAGAGATAGATCACCGGCACAACTCTATTGTTAGAGGAAAAATATAACGTACTGTACAGAGGTAAGAGACTACTAATTTGAGGTGGATAGCATACATTTAAAATTGAATAAATTGAAGGTATGAGTAAAAATCGCAGCCGGGTATTGTGACGATTTCACAAATAATTGCTCGTAATTTAATTAATTTTTTATAATTTTATTAAAACGTGATATATTATTGCGATAATTTTTCTCTATTACTTAAACACTTGGACAGGCGATAGTAATTAAGCTCCAGAAATTCCTTACTAAAAATATAATTACTTTCAAATTACTTAAAAATTTTTATGGCAATAAGAAAAACTTAAAAATACATTAGTTAAACAATGGAAATAGTCTTCATCCGTCTTAAATATATATATTTCATTTTTTACGGATGTGCCGTAGAAAAAAGAAGTGACTAATCGTATATGTGACTGCTTTATCGCACACGGGATTGCGATTTCACTGCAGTTTTTATTTCCGCCCGGCATGTATAAATCCCGTGTTCGATAAATCGATACCAGAGAAATTAATTCCAGAATTAATTTCTCTGGTATCGATAAGTTAAATAACAACACTAATTTAAGAATTAAATCTGAATTAATACGTAACGAATACCAATTTCAACTGAATTCGTAATTTAAATCCGGGTGGTAAAAACACCGTAAATAAAAAAACTGGATTCAAAAACGTCGGTACTTTATAATGATGAAATATCACCTTTTTCAAGATATAAAGGTGTTAGAACGTATTCATAGGTCATTATTTTACAACAGCAGAGGTTCGTTTCTAAATGATTTAAAAAAACGGTTCACGAGATAAACATTTACACCAGATGCATCGATTGACTGATCAGATGATATAACTAATATCAAGATATCCCGTGTTAATATTAGTTTATATCATCAATGATATATTATTATAGTTTGTTTGATAAACAAGGTTATAAATTTAGAAAGTAATTTTTAATTTAATCGACGAGCAATGTTTGGGTAAACAGCAAATCCTTACTTAACTTCGTCACTAACTGATAGATCTTTATACAGTGTGGTTCGTCAGTTTCAATCATAATGAATCAAAAGATTACCATAGACCAAATCAGAATGAGCAACCAGCAGCTCCTGGGTCTTTGGCAACGTAATTTTATTTTCCTCTTTTGTATATCGCCATTATGCAACCATAAGCAACTGATATTTTTGACAAACAACATTCAAATTAAAACGTAACCAGTAAAAATACAAATATAAATCATATATTACTAGCAATTACTTATTGACATCATCACAATGTTGGTCTGCAATTTTTAATCATATTCTTAATTTATTTAATCTAAAATATATAGTTAAAATATGTTTTTTCCTTAATCTCGAGAACGGTGTTAGGTGTCTATCTAACACCGTTCTCGAGATTAAGGAAAAACACACAGACAGGCGAAAGTTATACGGGAAAGTTAAGGAGGATGCACACATGCGGCGCGGCAAGGAAAAGCGGTGACGCAAACGCGTCTTCGCCGCGCGGCAACACGACCACACAAGCGGCAATCCGTTTACATTTCGGCGCATGCGTTCAGTATTCAAGATGGCGAACGAATCGACACTCCGCTATCCACGTGTTTACAAATTTTGTTTTGTTCGGCTCGTTTTATTTAGCTAGAAGATTTCGTCGAAGATTCGAATGAATATTTTGGATTAGAGATATCGTATTGGCAAGAATCTTGCCGAGATATTTTGTTGGATCGATAAAGAACTGATGTACAAAATAGGCTTATTCTTCGATTAAGATCTCTCGATTAAGAATACTATTTCGAGTAAGATTCGGTTGTTTTGTTCTTTGAATTAAATAATATATGATTACTGTATCCGTGTAGAATTTGTGTTAAATTTATTATTCTTTCCTCTTTATTCTGATGTTAGTTATCTCGGTTAACCACGTCGAACTTTCCGCCATTAAAACACCACGTGATTGTATTTTCTCACGTGACTGCCAGACGAAATGTTATTGGCTGATAGAAACGCGTCTTGGCAGCGGCCGCCGCGAAAGATAGAATTCGACTAACTTTCGCGGCACGAAATAGACCTCTGCGGCGAGGAAAAGTGACGTCATTCTGCCGCTTTTCCTTGCCACGCCGCATGTGTGCATCCGGCTTTATACAGACAGACGACGGGAATTTATAGATATACAATTTTTTCAAATTGCAGACTAGTTTGTATGTCATTAGTACATATTATTTTAGTACCGCTGTACTGGTTGTTACGGAGTATGTTGTTACCCATTAGGCTTAAAATTAAAAGCGTGCACTCCGTAAGAAAGAATGCACGTGGTTCGATGGAAGCTTATGAAGTTCCCTTGCGGCCTGCATCCAGAAAAAAAAACTGTTAATCATTGGACTATACACCACTTTTCTTATAGGCGAAAACGTTAATTGGACTACAGGTATACCTCGACTTACGTCGCCTCTCCTGGAACCAATTACCCACGTAAGTCGAATTTACTTGTGTAGTTACGACGTAAGTCGTAGTTTCGACTTACGTCGTAACTAAACGCCAATAATGAGCACTTAAAGACCGCTAAATAAGACGACAACATAGAAACACAGATGTTTTCATGGTTCGTTCCCTAGGATTTATGATGATTGTATTAACATTTACTGTAAATGTACATATTTTAATATGATTTTATGTGCTTTCAACGCTTTTCTAGTGATATTACGACTTCAATGTTTATGGCGGATGGATTTAAATTCGAATAAACTGATTTAAACTTGATTTTTATTTTTCCATATACTTTTTTGACAAACGACGTAAAATCGGAAACGACGTAACTCGAGAGGGACGTAAGTCGAGGTATACCTGTACTTATCTCTATGAAATGTTTCGACATTATAATAATACTGTATAGGCTATCATTAATGCTCTGCAAGTCTTCATGTTAGATCGTTATATTTTATTAATCTGACATTTCATTAAAATATAAACGAATTTGTATACAATTTTTTAATTCAAAAGAGATTTTAAGTTTAATATAGAATATTCTAAATGTAATTTGTTAGTCGAAGACTAAAGAATATTCTTTTATTTAAAGCGTTATGATTCTTTATATCATAAACCGATTTTCTTAAATATACATTTAGGTTAAAAGTTTTTTTTATTGGTGTTCTTCTTCCATCATAACAATCACTCAAATTTTATAACAAGAAGCAAAACTTGTGATTTCTTATTGGCCGCAGCCAACAAACTTGACATTTTCACTTTCAATATAAAACTGCTTAAGTCTGCGCAGCGAGAGTAGACACTAGTCAGCCTGAGCGGAAGGAGGTGTGTCAGATGAAGGGGATGGAAGGAGACATTTTGAAGTTGACACATGGAACACAGTAATAAAATTTTTAGAAAAGTAAACCAATAAAATTATTTATAACAAAGATTACATTTTAAAAACATTTTAATGCTAAGAACAAAAGCGCTGAAAGAGATCATGTGTCAACTTTCACGTCTTCTTTAATCCCTTTCATCTGAGGGACCATTCTAGCACAGAATAACTCATGGGTTCGTTATTTTATTCTTTCGCGTACACTCAGCGCCTGGCACTGGTTTAAAAATTCCTGCGGAACACATTCCTATATTGCGGCCAGCGAGCGCGTCGGCAGACAGCAAAAACTGCTCCTTGTAAAAATAATACAGTAGAGCAGTGGTTTCCAACCTTTTTGTACCTGCGCTCCCCTTAGAAAAAATTGTTGCGCCCCCTTAATTTTTCTAACAATCTAATTTCATAAATACTCAACTGATATTATAATTTATTTAATGGGCTACAAAATAATATACAATATTATGTAAAAATATACATAAAAAATAATGATTTATTATAAGAAATAATAATTTTAAATGTACTGAAAATAATGTACTATTATAAGTTATGAAATTTACCTCGATATTATTTTAGAAGTTACCAAAGCGAAGTGTTTCATTCTATATATCAACGTGGTTATCGCAAGCACTACTAACGAACTAATTCTGTTCATAAACAAGAGAAAAAAAACAAATGCTTCTGTTTACTGAAGTTTGGCGCGAGTAAGCACGAGAATACCCGGGATGTTCCGAGTGCTTGTCTTTTGTTTCCTCGCCCCGCCGGCGCTCGGCTCCAAACGCGAAAGCGAGATGTTTTCGTTCCAGCAAGAGTATGGATGGATGTTTTAGCATTTGTACCCGAAAAATTCGCGGCGAGGATTGTGGATTACGTATACCTATTTTGCTGATTATTTTTTGACACCTATTCGACTTTTTTGGTTTGTATTCGAAAATGATATTTTGGAAACAGCTGCATGCCCCCCTTGCAACATTCTCGCGACCCCCTAGGGGGCGCGCCCCACAGGTTGGAAACCACTGCAGTAGAGTGTCGTTAATCGGAATCAATTGGGGACTGGGGTTGTTCAGATTAGTGATTTGTTCCAATCACCGATTATGTACGAAAAAATACATTAACCTATCCAATGTTCAAATTTTTCTCCGTCGCGTGTCGCTTCGTGTTGAATTTTCGTCGATTTTAAGCCTAACGAAAATAATAATCGAGGCTATCGTATCGTTAAAAATTATTTCTTCATTTTGTACAAACAAAATAAATATATTGAAGAATATAAAAACATGAAAATTATACTTTAGAAGTAAATCTAGTATCAAAAACGTTCGATTCAGCACGACACAGTCCGACTGAAAATCATTCCGATTACCGGGGTTCCGATTAACGACTCTCTACTGTAGCTTATACTGGAAAGCAACATAGTGTCCTCTTTGGGTATGATAGTTCCGTTACACTGTGTCCGTTATACGGTTTTATGAATGAAAATTTCGTTGTGAAAGCTCATATTAATGCATAGCGATGTAGGTAAGTGTTGCCTCGAATTTTTTTTGAATGGCAGTCAGCATTCTAATTTTTCTTGGCTACTTTGAATCCTCTGTTGTTGTTTTAAGTTATGGCAACGCAACACTTGGGCGATCTGCCTGGGGATGCCTTCCGGGACTTCTTTTTAAGGAAAACTGGCCCTATTTAGACGTTACTGACGTGGAGAAAACCCGGAAAACTCCACGTCCGAGCGAGGCGCGAACCCACGACCGAACACCCAGTGTTCAGGGAATGAAGACCGCTTGGCCATTGGTGGGCCTTGAATGCTCTATTAGCAAGACAATCTATTTAATGATAAAATTTATCTCCAAAAACGCATATTGTAAAAAATCATAGATCCTGCCATCACGATACTATGGATAGGTACAGTACGGGCACCGCCATCTCTTTCACTGTTGTTAGCAATACGACAGCTCTTGTATGTCACCCTACAATAAATCCATAAATTTACTTTTAACGATATCGTTAGCGTATGACGTCGTTATTAATGAGACTTTCGTAAATCCAGCTCTGGGTTTCAAAATACGTTTTCTCGACGTTTCATCAGGCATCAAACCCAAAGAAAACGAAAGGAAACGGAGAAAAATTGGAGGTCTCGATACTTTAACTTAAATATTCTACAAAATGCAGTTATATTTCCGTATTATAAAGTTCTCTTTTTAATGAACTGTTCATGGAACGTTGAAAATACATTTTAAATATAAAAAAATCTTTAAAAAAATACATCTTTATAAAAATAAACTTAGTTAAATAAAAAAAACTTTTTAAAACCAGATGAAAATAAATTTCATTTTTGTACGTTAAGATATTAAAATTAGTGTTCACTCATTTTCGCCATTCTCGCGGCTTGATGCCCCGTTATAGTGCATATCAATATCAATAGGAGACAATTTTCTGTACGTTAAAATTTATGTATCCGAGGATGGTTATTCGAAATTTTTACACCTTCTAAACACATCGTCATATTTACACACACCTAAACCAGGTATGTCCAACCCGCGGCCCACTGCACCCTAATTTTTTTTAGGTACATTTTCATTTATTTTGGTAAAGTGTTGTAAAAATTATTCTCACTTTGGTGTCGTAATAACGTAATTGGTAAAACCAACTTCTCGCACAATCCCTGGGAAGGCTAAATCAACACACTAAAAACTTTTTTTATATCCCAGTACACTATCTTTAGATAAAAACGTTTTCGACCAAAACTTGGTCTTCGTCAGGCTATTTATCAGTATAAAACTCGAAACTGGAATTCGAACAACGTGTTTAAAATTATTTAAAATTCCAAATTATTTAAAACCCGGAAAAAGTTCCTCAACAACTTTATATTTTTAACTATTATAAAATGGAAAAAGCTTAATTCTGAGAGTAGGAAGAGTTTTATTTTAAAAAAAAAAATGAAAATGCTAATAGCAAGTAAAATCGTCATTTCAGAAAATTTTGACAAAAAGCAAGGAGTTATTAAGATTCAAACAGTGTCCCACCACACACACCCTAACATAAGAAATTATCCCCGAATTTGTTTGATTTCTCGATGTTTCAAAGTTTCCTAAGTCCAAAACGTAAAAATCTTGAGTGGGGGGATCATTTTTGCCGGATTGCCATACTCTCCCTCTATTATAAAAGATAACAGCCGGGAAAGTAAAAATCGGATTTCCTGATAGACATTCATTATGCCTGTAACCCGACAGAAGAGTGAATTGCATCCAGGTAAGGATCCCTGGTATATTATAAGTAATATTGACATAAATATCACTATCATTACAACTTTGTTGTCAGATTCCCGGCTAGTAGATAAGTTAGTAGGATGTGAAAATGTTGTTATAGCAGCCCTGTGCCTGACAAAAATTCTATATTTCTACACAACTCAGACTGAACTTTTTTGCAAGATAAAGAAACAGGGTGTTCGCTTAAATTGTTTCAATTCATAATGAAATTTTGAATCATTTAAATTGACGTCAATAATACTAATAAACTGGATATTGAAGTATATACTACATTTATTTATTTAATTTTCATTGTTTTAACTCTGAAGAAATTTTTTTTAAAAATCAGTTTTAACTCTTGCTTTCTTCTCATTTCTTATCCATTTCTATCAATTAAAGATATCACTTTCTTATCCCTTTGGATTTCAATGCATCAATATATTGATAGTTTCCGTTGTTATAAGTAGGACAGTGCAGGGTGATAAACCTTTTCTAATCTGTTTATAACATAGTGACAAAATAATATATAATTGTATACGTTAAACTTAACTCATACTGAATATTAAAATGTTTCAAAATAAACTTAAAATTAAAAATGACATGTAAAATTTTAAAATACTGTATAATAAGTTTATGGAAGCTTTTAGTTAAAAACTTCGGTTTTCGAACTCATTACTGCACCGGTTGCCGAACAAGCTACTTGGCAAGAGCAGGCCACAGATCAACTCCCTATACTTCGCATGTTAAAGAAAGTCGATTGCCCGACCAATCAACGACAGGACTACCTATTCAGAAGTTAGTGACACTGAGATCTCCTGTTATTATACCAGGCAACACGAATCACCTGTGACGTTGCTATTTAAATTAGATTTCAATGCTAAAGATACTATTTCCGTTTATCATTGGGCACCACAATTGAATTCAAATCAAATTATTTAATAAAAACAGCGTTTTTTGACATTTACGTAATATAAAAGGCAACCAAGAATTCGTGTTTAAATATGCTTAAATTAAATTAAACAACAAAATTTAGAAATCTAATATCAATATACTTAAAGGTAAAAAGACTTTATTTGGGGACGAATTAATCCATTTTATATTGTTTCTTATGGGAATATTTGTTTCAATTCGTTTCCAAAAATTGTCTTAAAACTATGTTCGAAATCTAGGTTTGACTATACTGTATATTGTAAACTATTTTATATAAAAAACTAGAAAATGAACCCGGCGTTGTTTGGGCAAACGATTTGGTAAATATTGTACGTTTGGAAATTAAGTTATTACTATCAAAAACAAAAAATCGCATCTAAAATAATACAGTAGAAGCCGTTCTTCAGGTTACGCCAGTGTTTTTCAACCTTTTTCATTGAGTGGCACCCGATTGAAAAATTAAAAAAAATCACGGCACCCTTGACCGGCGGCGTATCTAGAACCTGAAAAAAAGGGGCTTAATGGGGAGCAGATGAATTTTTTGCGAAAACAAATATTATGCGCAATGCTAGGGGTGGAGTTCCCTCCCCGGGAAAAAAATTTTAAAAATTGACAGTTTGAAGTAGCATTTTAATGCCAAAATAGTGTTTCTACATGTTCAAAATCAAAATTTAAGTCCATTGAATTTTGTCGAAATACTGACAATGAGTTATCATGAACTACACTTAAGTAAATTTCCAAGAAAATGCCTAAAGGTCTTAAACTTTGCAACACCCCAATCGTGGCGCCGCGGAATCCCGGCTGAAAAACACTGGATTAAGCCTTAATCCTCTCCTCCCCCCGCGGGAAATTTCCAAAAATCCTTTCTTAGTGTGCATTTTCATGACGTATCCCGTGTACCAAATTTCACCTCTTTTAGGTTCAAAGGTTTGCTCTAGGCGATGATGAATCAATCAGTCACTCAGGACACGTAATTTTATATATTTAGATTTTATTCTTAGAGATTCAGTAATAATTAAACCAATTTATTAATATCCTTTAAAAATATCTTAATTTCCTGTAAAAGAATTTATTGAAAAAATATATTTTGTAAAAGCTTCGGAATTATTTATTTATTAAACCAATCATTAATCGATTTTTTTAATATTAAAAAAACTTCTTTTGGAATGATAAAAATGCGTGCAGTTTTACATTATTATCTTTTATAAGTTTTCAGTAACGTTAATGCTTTAAAATAATTTTTTAATATAACAAATAAGAAGTAATCGTGCAATTTTAGGTCGTATTAAACATAACTTTTCGTCCTTGAATCGAAAATGTAGCCATGCAATTTTGAAAAAGGCTAGACAGTTTACTTTTCTTAATTTAATTATATTCAGAAAAAATTATATTTAGAAGTTAGGTATCAGTTTTACAGACGTTTTGTATATACTCAGCGTTCTTTTCGTGTGAATACTAGCTGCAGTCCTCTTAGTAAGCAAAAGTGGCTCTAGACAGAAAATTCTGCTCTGTTCCCCAACCATATTATTTAAAACCTTATTGCCATTCAAGTTGCAGCAAATCCAAAGTAGTCACTGAATAGCCAATATTTTGTTCATTAAAATTTAATTGCAAATATAAACAGTCACTATTGGTACGTAAATCAAAACGTAAAAGATTTTGTATACTGTTACGAAAATTCCATTACTTAGACTAGCATTATCGCTATGAAGTAGAACTCACCATTTTCGGTAACTCGTGACCTTCTCAGTCCACATTAAATCGAGTTTGTGGACTGTCCTATAATTCAATTTATTTTTAACAAATATTTTATATTCCTCATTTTTACATCAAATCATTAATTTATCATTACAATACTTCAAGACAAAGCTACAATGAATAATCTATTTAAAATATTCTCAGCCAGATGGTTGCTGAGGTGGTTAAGATTATCGTTCGGCTGGACCCGAAATCAAAGCAGGGCAAAGCAAAAATAATCCTAAAGATTTTTCGTAGATGACCTGTTCCAGATATGTCGGGCCCTGTCTCTCAGCTGTCTATCCACACTTCCCGAATCACACTTCCATGACTACTACAATATTGTCTTACCTCACTTGACAAAAGTATACTAAGACCCCGCTTAACGCGGGGAGGCGTTCCTACACGACAAATCGCTAAACGAAACACCGTTAAACGAGGTCATTTTAATAGTAAATAGAGATAAGGGAACACGCGACCAAAAATAAACAAATTTTACTTTAAGTTATTTTTATATTAATTCGTGTAATAATATATGTTAAATAACACAAACATATGCACACAGAAATGTAAAGTTCAATTTTTGTGATGAAGGTCCCGACTTTACTGAAATCTTTTTTTTTTTTTTTGCAATAAAGTCGTGAAGTTTCATTTGCCGCTTTTTTTCTTTTCTTAAGTAAATGTCGGTAGCAGAAGATCGCTTCGTTTTGCTTTTGCACTCCTTTCAAAATCTAGATCATTCACTACAATTTGGTCAACGATTTCGGTTATCGTTATCAAACTTTTACTAAGGAAATCTGTAGAGAAATGCTTTGGGTTCTTCGTTTTCAGAATCACTACTTTTCAGTTCTACATGAATTCCTTGTTCTGCCAGTTCTTGAAGGTCGTCGTTGGTTAAGGCTCTCACCAGAAACCTGCAGTAACTCCTCAATATCCTGCTCGTCGACATCTAATCCTGCTGTATCGATTAGGTTGACTTTGGTCAACCTAGCGATACAGCGATAGGCTCTTCTCGTTGAGAATTCTTGGATACCTTAAGCCGTAACTTCATCAGTTAATTCTTGCCGCGATAATTTGAATCAGCGTAAATTTTGAGCTGTAAGGCTTCGTGCAGACCGCACTATATCGAATCAGCATTAAGTAGAGTCTTACTATATTAATATTAACTAATAATCAATTGTTATATTATATAATGTTATTTCAAAAATAACTAAACAAAATTGACTGAACACTGCTAGATAATGATTTTAAAAAATCTGATCCCTGAACACATTTTAAAACATTGTTTTTCTCCAAAAGAAAAACAATGTTTTAAAATGTTCAAACTAACAAAGAAAAATCATTAATTTTTTTCTAGTGTGAAAATTACAATAATAGAAAATAATTATAATCTCTAGAAATACTTTTATAGATGTAACCATAACTAGGCTAACAAGAGATCAAGAACTTAGCAGGACCGTTTTTTATTTAGGTATTTTGTCTAACAAAAATCATTAACAAATGCTGCACAATGTAACGTCCAGCATTCGACATTGTACTGTACATGGTAACATGTCCAACATTTATGAAATTATACATCTATCAACACTGCATCTAAAACTTTGGCAGCACTAGTCTAACACCACCATGATCCACCAATCTGGAATAGTCAGTCAATTAGTTGTGGAGTTACTTTTTTTAAAATGGCGACAAAAATAAAGTTTTAAAGTGTCGTTTTAGGGAACATTTTAAAGAATATTAGTTCGTTTAAAAAAAGAAAAAAGCAAGAGTTAGAGCATGGTAAAATGTAACAAGATGTTTTACTACCTCTCCATTCAAAGTTGAGGGAAACGTAATATTATACGCCATTTGAACCCTAATAAATACAAATAGGCTTTTGTCTATGCTATATCAAATCTTTGCAATCATTTTTAGGAAGTAAAAATTTTGATGAAAATATTTTTTAGTTGAAAGAACTTGGTTGAATTCGTTCGAACACAACGAGTCTTTTTTTTAGATGTGCAGAATACAGTTCAAAATTCATCAGACTATGTCAGTAAAAATTTGTCTTGCTCTCGAAGTAAAATGGAGACAATTTTATGTAATAACTTTCAGTATGATGTTCTGCAATCATTGTAATATAATCTCATTTGCTCTAACTAACAACTTCCATTACTGTAAGTGTTAAATAGTGGACCTATAATTGGTTATGATTATATATATATACATATATACACACCTAATGATACGTATATTAACATTGCTTGCTGACAATACAAATGTAAACTTTGGGAATCAAGAGGAGCAGAAAATTTTTTTCTAGTCTACAGGAAAATTTAGGCCAAAAATTTAACTGATGTCTATTTCAATTGACCATTACATATTTTAAATGAACTTAAGAGAAGTTCATGTGATTGTCTATCTTATCGATATAAAAGTTAAATGTTAAAAGTTAGTTTTACAATTATATTTAATCACAGTAGTACTAAAAGATATTTCGAAACTCAAAGGAAACATTCACAAATATGTTAGGAATACAGAAAAACCGTGTACACGACAGCTGGGCGACGGTGAACTTGGCGATAGTCAAGTGGGCGAACGACAGAAATTCAAAACGTTTTTGCAAGCTAGCAAGCAAACAATTTTTGGGATGTTTTTTTTAATATTAATAAAATATATATACCGGAAAATATCGTACTTCATACCTCGTAACCGTAAGTTATGGACTATAAGTTATTTCCAACTTAGTAAAAGGAAATCTTGGAAGAACGTACTGTATCATCGTTAATTATTTTAAATTAATTAATGTCAGAAGCAGATAACAAAGTGCATCAAAGAAAACCACAAAAGAAAACAATTCTTCAGAAACAAATTCTTTGGAAATACTTCTTTGTTTTAATATATTTTGTATTTAATATAAAATGTAAATGTATTTTTAATTTTATGTAATTGTTGTCTTTGTTTTTACGTATATTTGTTAATTTTGAGGTGTAAATATCAACTGTCCTTCGGGACTTTTCTGTTTACTTGCAAAAATAAATAAAGTACCTAACATGCATAAATATGTTTGTTAATTACAAAATCGTTCTTCTAAATCATTTATTAAAAATTATTATTTAAATTTATCAGGTAGTAAATCAATAGAAAAGAATGAAGACTTTAATAAAGAAAACAATTTTAAAAATTTTGTATTTTGTTATTATTGCTCTCATATTTTGTTGCCCAGATGTCTGGCACTTAATTGGTAGCAGCTCACAGTTGACCATTACCCACTCACCTTTGCCTACTTGACAGTTTCCAGAAACGGTGTACACTTTCACAAGTGGCTTAAGACCAGTCAATGAATGTTCTTTGGTTATTCATACCTTTAAACAACTATTACTTCTCTCAAAAATTTTTTACTGTTTTTAGACAGATTTTTTAAAAATCCTTTTGCTGAGCAATTTCTGTATTTTGTATATAGACTTCATTATTTCACGACTTAATTTTAGAAGACTATTTGGAAAAAGAAAATAGTTTCATAAATTTTCCAACGTTTGTATTGAACATTTAAAATTGGTTTAGCAAATGTAAGTTCAACTACTTTTCAAGAAAAACAATGAAAAAACAATAAATTCAAAACAAAATCAATGTTCAAAACATTGATTTTGTTTTGAATTTAACTCTTAATATTTCTTTAAAGGAGGATTGAAAACAGAAATGGTAAACCCAAGTCTGTGACTCACACGAGCAAGCATAGCTATCTTTAAAACATCGACATGCACAAACAATTCATACTTTGAACAATATTAACTTTAAAAAAATGAAATAAGTATGCTTTAAAATAAACGTAAAGAAGCTAATTAAGAAAAGGATAATGATATACTGAACTAAATGTGAAACAATAACAGATTGAAAATAAGGTAAATTTAACAGTAAAAATAAACGAAATCACCACCTGATCTTCATAAGTTCTCTGAACATGCCATAAATTCCAGATCAGATGGCCAACCTATCATCATTTTTAATATTACGGTAATCCCTGCATTTATGTGAATTCAGTTTATTAATACAATTGAAAAATTTTGTAATTTAAATCACTTTTTGATGTAAGTACAATTTATTTTTATAAATTATAAAACGTTTTCTGGTATCATTAACCTCTTATATAGATGAATATTTAAAAATATTTACTTTTAACTCTGCAGAAAAGTTAACTAAATTACTTTATTTGAGAATATAGAACATATCTCTATGTTGAACACCTTCCCATATACATGGTTTTCATTTACATGCTGTTTTCAAGAAACCAAATACTCTTATAAATGGGTGGGATTACTGTAAGTGAATTTCAACTTATAAATACGATAATTAAAAATTAACGAAAGTTTAACATGAATAAAAGAAATATTGTTTTAAGTATTGAATTATTCCAAATATCAAATTTATAAAATACTGTAAGCTTATTATACTTAAATATTAAAATAAAGTCTTAAGTTTCTCAATCTAGATCAAGGGTTGCCAAACTTTTTTGATTGTCAACTCCCTAAAAGTTTTCGAAACCTCACATCGATCCCCACCGAAAAGTTTGTTACAAGCAAGACAAAGCACTTACTATTTGAATACATTTTCTTTTAATTTTGCATTTGTTTTTCATTTATTATATATTTGTTAATAATAATTTTAGTAACCGACAATCAGTGAGACGGATAAGCTTAATCCTTAGCTCTCTCTTATCATTCCTTAGCCTAAGCTTGATAATCAACCCTCTAATAATGTTATATCGACAAAGGGATCGATATCGACCACTTTGGCGACCCCTGATCTAGATGAATATTGATCAAGTATTTCTAAAATTTTATTTTCTCTTGTAACTTTATAGAACTAGAAACTCTAAAACAACAGTGATACCTCGGTATTCGAACATAATTCATTCCAGAAGTGTATTGGAGTGATGACGAATTTTTCTCATAAGGAATAACGTAAATTAAATTTGAAAAGCCTGGAACGGTTTAGAGTATTAGTCATATTTTAACTAGAATTTACCACAAATTCAACAAGAAATTTATAAAGCACCTAGCATGCACAACTAAAAAATAATCAAAAAATACCCATATGAAATACAGAGTAGCCTATTAATTTTTTGGGTTAAACCGAATGTTTTGCTTATTTTTGACATCTGTCTTTACTTTCACATAGATACAGCGGCAGATCTACATAGGGACTAATAGGGCTTAAGCCATGGGCTCCCAAGGGCCCACAAAAATTGTGTAACCTAGCAGACTTTTAGGGGGAGTCAATTTATCCTGCATCAGGATGAACCTAACAGATGTTCATATGCGAGTTGTGGCAGAGGAGATGAATGACGACAAGTGTCTTACAAAGTTAAAAGCAGTTTATTTAGCCGATGTACACATTGATATTAATTAGACAGTTCCCAAATCTCTGTGTTCCTTCAAAGTGGCGAGAGTTTCGGTCTATTGGTCGTAGCCCCAGGGCGGGCGAGAAGGGTTCGTTGGCCACATCTTCACCAATAATCCGGGTGCGGATGATCGGTGAAGATGCGGCGGCATCCTATATGGTCGATGTAAACACAACTTAATAAGCACGACTTTGAGCTTAATCCACAGGAAGACAGTCCTTCAACCTTGAATCACTGATTTTTATAATTTTTCTCCAGCTATCCGTATTTCTGATTGCCATGTCCCATTCCTTACTTCCCAATTCGTCTCTCCTTTCTTTCCAGGTGAAAGCCAAAATATTTATATACTTCGAGCGAGGATTCTCCCTCTGCAGAATTTATGCGGTCTTGCTACAACTATATAAGTATTTTATATACAGTAGAGCATCGATTATCCGACCCCCGATTAACCGACCGCGTTCTAGTCGGCAAATTCAAATGTCCGCTAGTGATGTGGCGCTACAATATTTGGTTATGTCTTGGCTACTTTAATATTATTTTTGTTAAATTTTTGCATGTTTTAGCTGGCAGCACTGGCTCGACCCTGAAAGGGAGTGTATTAGGCCAGGCCTAATACACTATACTAATAATGTATTTTTTCATACTTTTCGGTTATCCGACTTTTCAGTTATCTGACCAACCCTAGTCCCCAATTGAGTCAAATAATCGATGCTCTACTGTATTACTTTTTCGTAAAGGATATGATGCTATACAAACGGTAAAAAAATTGTAATGAATGTGGGGAAGATGCTCCTGAACTTCAAACATGTCAAATTGGTTTTAAAAGTGCCATTCGGGAAATTTTGAACTAAAAGATACAGATCAAAAATAAGCCCAAAAGCTGTCCAAGAAAAACTACAGTAATATTTTTTTTAAAATAAACATATAAAAAACTCGTGAACTTTCAACAAATCTTAAGGTGTCACTTATATATATTGACTTGGAATGGTTGCGAAACATAATAACTGTGTTCTGTACTGCTTAAATGAAAACTAGATCGAGTATCATTTGGTCCGACGAAGATTTTTTCCCCCGAAAATGTGTTTGAGTTCAGAGCGGTTCGAGTACAGAGATATCACTGTGTTTTAAATAAGAGAGAAAAAAAATAACTTACATTTCATAAAACCTATGTTTTCAAACTTGAACATTTCTGAATAGAATTAATTGTTTTCTTCGTTTTCTAAAACACAAAAATTGAATGACAATTAAAATATTATATAATTCTGTATTTGATAAATAATTAAAACATTTTTATGGTAGTTTCTGCTAATAAAATAGATTTCTGTACTAAATTTATTATATATTCTATTACTGTATTTTCCATTGAAATTAAAACATACTGAATATACGAAAGAATCCTCTTAATGTAATCACTTTGTCACACAAGGTGTCAATTTCGCTAGAATCAGGAAATAGTTAACTTTATCACTCTAACTCTTATTTCTTTGTGAGTATCAATATTAATATTAACAGGTACTTAAGTAAATAAGACAATAATTATAAAAGATCTGGTATTATTGACTGAGTTAGAAAGGCATGTAAAAAACAATTTAAAAAATATAATTAATTAATATTTAAGTTATACAATTTATAAATTTTTAATTAATAGTAATTTATCCAGTGTTGTTTGACGACCACTTTTTGCAACAGTCTTTAACAATAGACAAAATATAATTATAGTAAGAATGCACGTACAGTAATTTGAACTAATGTACTGCAAGTAAATAATCCAATTTTAAAGCATTGGTTAAAATTGGTAAGAATAACTGATATTAGTAAGTGCAATTTGCACTAAAATTATGTTAAACTAATAGGAATTATCAAGTTGTATTATCAAGTACTTAAAGTTTCAGTCAGTTGTTACTACATACATTATTACAAGAAAATAAACTTTTCTAAATCCTGTATTTTAAAAAAAAAAAACACTAATTCTAATGACATTAGACGGTTGATAATAACAATATGTGATTACAATAAGCAGATTCTAATGTATTAATTTTAATATTCAGACATTGATAGTAAGTGAATTTGAGAGATTAAATAATTTACTGTATTTTCATATCCTGTGACAGCATATAACCTGTAAAAATTGGTATAACAAAAATAAAACCTTTCCATATATAACCTGTCCCACAATAGTAGCCTCTACAGATGCAAGTTCATAATTTAGATCATCATCTATGTATCTCATCATTTAACACGCACTCTTTCCAAATAACAGGTGTTTTCGGCATAAAAAAATAATACCTAACACCTTATTAGAACAACTAATACATTATAACGTGATTTCCAATTTTAACCTGCCATAATATTAAATTGCTGCAACTTAAAAAGTAATACAATTATTCAACGTACGCACATTTTTATTTTGTATAATTTTTATTCATAATTTCACTAAAACACAAATCTGAGTGAATAAACACTATACATAAATATTTTGAAATAAAATTATATATATATAATAATTTTAATTCATAAGATGATAATAAGAATGTTGATTAATCATTGAGATTATATATACAGGTACTCCTCACTTTACCACCACTCACACTTATGACCAATCAAGTTTCGACCTGCAATTCGGGGAATCCCCTTTCTCAGCTTGACTGTCGGTCAGTGGCGTATGGTGACTTGTACATACTATAATAGGCTAATAGCGTACTATAATAGTCTTTTTATGAATAAATTTAAAGTTTGTTGCATAATGTTTATAATTTTACAACGATCCTATACTCCCGGTGCAAACTCCTCGCTTATTGACAAATTCACTTAATGACGTAGTCGTCAGAACGGAACTCGGTCGTAAAGTGAGGAGTACCTATATTAGTTTCAAAATTTTTAACTCAAAAATAAAATTTACTTTCAAACCGATTGTAAAAACTCTAAGAAACTAACAATAATTACTTTAGAGATAGAGTTGAAAACAAACTCCACACAAACCACAAAACAGAATTTCGTTATTATTATTAGTGCTGTAAATAATTTTGACTTCCAGTGATAGTTGTTATTACATTATAACTCTACTGGATATTATATCTAAAATATAAACACTCATAAATTAAACCCATAAATAACATTATCTACTCGAGTATCTTCTAAATAAAAAAATTGAACAGTTATTAAAAACATATTTCATTCATTTGTTATTAAAGTTTAAAGTTTACATTGTAATTGCAGTGCAATTTGAAATAATTCTAGACATATACAGTACATTCCCACTGTCATCCATCTTGTCTTTCCTTAAATCTCGAGAATAGAGTCAGATTGATGAAATCTGAGACCAGAAATGCAAAGTTTACAGGTAGGAGGCCCTGATTAACTATATACGAACTTTCAATGCAAACCTAAAGTTATTACAATTCGAAGTTCTCTCTTGAAAGTTGTTAGATACATGACCATGGGCACATTTGACCGAACTTTTTATTGTTAAAGGACAGTATGATATACAGGGGCAAACCACTACTAACTTGATCTGGAGAAAATATTTTAAATTAAAAAATTAAAAATGTGATTAAAAATTGCAGCCCGGCATTGTGACATCATCACAATAAATAATTGCTTGTTTTTAATACTTATCAAAATAATCAAACATATTTCCATACACAAAAATACATGCTCTTAATCATGAGCATATTAAACAACACACAACACTGGGCTATAGTCAATAACGTACCCTATGAACCGATGACTAATGTGTGACAAAAAAACAAAAGAAAAATTCACAACTAACGTTTTCGAACTCCCCTGAGTTCTTCAGGTGTAAACATATGTCTGATGAAATGTTAAAGCTTTTGGAATACAAACATTCAATGAAACGTTCGAATCCAACGCACAAGAAATATTTTCTCATGGCACACGTGTGTATTCGGATGCCAAGCAAAGCTTAACACTGAGAGGTTAGTTAGTGTCAATCAGCGCCTCCAGGCTACCGACAAAACCAACTTCTTATAATTAATGCACATGGAGATGAAGCTGGATTTAAATGTGTGTATGGCCTCCATCTTAGGTGTTCCGTGGGGGTGAAGCGAGGATGAACCTCATCATGAGCATATTCCTACAGACAGAGAAAGCAACACTGTTCTGCAAAGCATCTACTTTTACAGTTTTATTGTATTAGAATTTTTTTTATTTTAGCTCTTTACTTTTAATAATAGTAATCACAGATGTCATTCAGCAGTGGCAATCCTGTTATACACCAAAAGAAGCTAACACACGCAAAAACATATGCTTACATGCAGGGGCGGATCTACGTAGGGTCTAATAGGGCTTAAGCCATGGGGCCCCAAGTGTCAAGGGCCCACAAAAATTGAACTGATATCATAAATTTTTAATACTTTTTCATTAACAATGAGCACTTATCGTATAGTAAAAAATAGTTAATATTAATAATATGATAAATAATATAAATTATCATCATTGTTGTTTTTTGTAATCAATGTAAAGATTCTTAATACAACAAAAATTGTGCCCCATTGGATTCAATTGGCCCCGAAAACCTAGATCTGCCCCTGCTTATATGAGAGTTACACTCAAAGCAAAGCAGAGCATGTTCCAAATGCACAAAGAACAAGACACAGTATTTTCAATCTAAGAGCATTCTCTTATCAATTCTGTGTTTTAAAATTTTATATATATATAATTTTAAAACAAATACAGTATATATACATACGGTATTTTTTACTAAATACTATTGTTCTGTTACTTGGAAATACATTATGTATGTGCCTTACAAGATGTCACTGAATATCTCTCTCACTGCATTTGTGTGTGGTGTCACACACAAACACATGTTCACTCAAAATGAATGAATCCAGTTTACAAGAGGAAACCATGAATATACTATATTTATGGTTTCTTCTTGTAATAAATTTTATATTAAAATTTATCTGATTATGAAATCTAAAAACAAAATAGTCAATATTTCCTACCTAATCCCACCCACCTAGAAATCATTTTCACATTATCAACTAATTTTCTAAATATGCTATATTACATTCATTGCATTATAAATTATGTGAACATTTCTTCTTCAAAATCATGACTTAAATTAATCCAGTAATGTATATCCAAACCAAAACATCTGAGTAAAAAATAGATAATTTGAATAATAGTCAAATTGTCATAATTTTTACTTGACTCAATTTTTTACATCAGAAGTTTCTGTTTAGATATCACTTTTTTTCATTAACGATTGTATTATTAAACCAAGAGCCAAGATGACAACGTAGCGTACGTTCCCATAAATCTAAGCAACAAGACCAAACAAACACTTTCAATACACTGTTAACACTTTTATAACGAGTTTACTTTCATATTTATGAGCTTTGTTATACTGGATAACATTTTCAATCAAATCATTTGTTTTTACGCAATTTGATCCTTAGCGTAAAATTAAGCCATAAAAATAAAATAGCTCTAAGGGAAACCCCGTTTGTTACCTTTGACCTATAAACCAAAAAGATTCACCACCACCTCTCTGATAACAAGAAAAGCTTAAATTTAAATTTGAGCTTTCTAGACACAACTTTTTCTCTAGGAGAGTCTGCAGTGCTAAATAAAGAAAACATAGCTTTTTTGTACTTTTCAACTGCTCATATTTTGATATTTTGGCAACCTCTCTCCTCTCTTTCTATATATATATATATATATAGTTAAAAAACCTGAAATTTTTACATTAAAAAAACTACTTTCTTTCAAACGAGATATATTCAGACATACTGTAGGCAATTGGAAGCGGATAAATTGATCCCTGAAAATTGGTGTGACTGATTCCTATAAATATATATAGTGAATTAACTTTTATTGTTATTAAATTATTTAAAACTAACAGATGAACCCGACATTGCTTAACAATAGCAAAGATTATTAGACTATAGCTGATCTCACCTGTTTTCACTGGGTGCAACAATTAGTTCTCCCTCTTCCCAGACTAATTAGAGAATTTTTAGATGGATCTAAAAATATTTTCCATTTCTCACAAAAAGCAAACAATTCACATCTAAAATAGTACAGTAGAAGCAGAGTTCTTCAGGGTAATCCTTAACCCTCTCTCTCTCTCCCTTGCGGAGGGATTTCGAAAAATCCCTTCTTAGTGTACTGTACATTGTCATGACGTAATACATTGTGTACCAAATTTTAACACCTAATCGTTTTGGCTCTGCACTTATAGTTGAAATGAATTGTTGATATTTCATTCAAACAAAAAATTTTTAAAACAATTAATTATGAAGTTGCTTTAACTTTTACCATACTGTGTACATATGTTTGGACTTCTTTACATTTAAAAATATAATTTACTTCTCTAAATCATTATTTTATAAATGAATAAAATTTGTTTTATTGGAGCTTATAAACATCCTCTTTGCAATGTTAATTTTACAGCTCAAAATTTTTAATAAAAATGTTCAAAGTTCTAATGTCTTGAATAAAACTTCAAAACTATCACCACAAGAATACATACCATTTGATATAGTGTATTCTTTGATCTTATTGACAACCAAAGAATAAACAATATAGTAAATTTTGAGAACTACAGTAGTCTCAGTAGTGGTTCTCAAAATTTTGAACTACTGACCTAAACTTGAAATACTGGAATATTCGTATTTAAAATAAAAAATACAAATATAGAAAAAAAATTAACATTTTTAAATGACTTTCTTTTAAATTTTATGGCACCACTGAAATTCTTGAGATGTGAAATGACAACCACTGGTAAGAAAGGACACATTTGAACTATATCAATAAGATTTTCGTAGCAGCAATTGAAAAACAGACTTATACTATAAGAAAAACAAATATAACCAATTTTTATTAATTTTTTTGTTACCAAAAACTGAAATTATATTTGTCTTCTACGTAAAAAGATTTCATGAAATTACGAAGTGAAATTCATCAAGACCAAATATTAACATCTTTCCAGACTTAATATACTTCAAAAGATACAAATATTTAAATATTTCTAAACAGCAAATATTACCAGATATTTTACTTTATAGCAGAGTTCTAAACAGCAAATATTACCAGATATTTTACTTTATAGCAGAGCATAATTGGTTTATATTCATTTCTATACTAAAGCCACATAGAAGTACGAGTACCAAAATTATTCTAATCAGATAATTTTGGTTTACAACAAATTGTCATAACTAATAAAATTGTCATCTCGCAATCACTTAATTTTTTCCTTGGAGTGCTGTAATCAGTTATTCGAATTTTAATTAAATTTAAGTAAATAAAATACATAACTATGAGAGAAAAATTTAAAGTTTGACAGATATCAACTATTAACAACATATACTAATGTATTTGGAAAAGGATTACAATAGATAATATGAAAATTTGCAGTGCCAAATCATTTAGCACAACTTATTGGATTGAGGTGTTGCATATGCTGTTATATGAATTTTTAACCAAGCATTCCAAAACATTACCAAATTTTACAGCATATAAGGCACAACTTTTGTGAAAAAATAATTCCCTGCTTCTTACATGTAAATTTGCAATCTCCCGTAGACTAATCAGTTCTCCAAACAACTTTCAGTAGATTATAGTTTACCTCTCCTAACAAACTCTTGAATAAAAAATGATATGTTTCAGTAAACAATAGTATCATTATTTTTTTTGTTTTACTACATTGCTTTCCTAAATTTTCTGTGTTGAAATAGACATATCTCATTTACTGCTTACATAAATGGAAAACCTACAATCTGTTACAAAAGTATAGGACCACCATAAATTTTGTTTTTTCAAAATTGATTTTGAAAATATTACTGGAAATATTAATTAAAATAATAATTAAAATAATTACTATTTTATCAGGTTTTTTTTACATTTCATAAAGCAGCATAATTTTTTACACAAATATTCATTTTTTGATGTTACAAAAGTATAGGTAAACTTTCTAAAATTACATTAATATATATTTAAAAATTATTTTAACACTTATTATTTGGTTTCACCCCCTTTGGCTACAATTATTTGAAAAAATTCTGTTAAAAATGAAGTTTATTAACTTTTTTTAATTGTTCATCCTTAATTTCATCCTACACATCCATTATTACAATTTTCAATTGATTTACAGATTCATATTGCTTCCTATTTTGATAAACAATGGCTGCTAACGTCCCTTAAAAATTTTCAAATGGGATTTAAATCTGGACTACGTGAAGGCCAGTCAATTACATCAATGTTTTTTTTACACCAATTTTTAGTAGGCATTGAGGCACGAATGAGAGCATTATCTTGTTGAAACTTCCATTTATGACCTCCAATTAATGCACTAAATGTAATCATATTATTATACAATAATTCTGAATACTTTACTGAGTTCAATTTTTGTCAACAAATACTAAATCAGTTTTACCTCCCCATCCAAAACAACACAGACCCATCCCCTTGTTGCAGGCTTATTTTAACTCTGCTTTCTCTTCTTAAATCATACCAATAATATGAAAACCCATTAAGAGCAATCTAAATTAAACTTCTCATCACTAAACGTTATTTCTTGTCATTGTTCAGTTCATCACATCTTGTCATAAGCCAAGTTTAAACACATTCATTTCTTAAAGGTGGTTTCAACTTCATTTTTAAATATTTTACATCAGAGAATTTTAAAAAACAATGACAAACATTTGCACGAGATACATTTACTGATAATTCAGCAGCAGCTTGCCTTGTTGACATGCATTTATTAGTTATAAGCTTCAAAACTTCTCTCTCATTCTTGAATGTTAAACATTTAGGCTGCCCTGACTTCCTTTTTTACCTGTAATTTTCACCTTCTTGCAAAACGTTTAGAATAGAATTCGTAGATCTATTTACAACTGCAGAAATTTGCCTCAGACTTGCCTGAACCATTCAAATAATTGATTTTACACATTTCTTGCTCCTCAAGTACAGTTCCACGAGGCATTGTTCAAAATGTTCATATAACATTAAATAAAACATTCAAAAAAGCCACCAGGACAGTTAAAATGAAATCTAACAGTGATATTTTTAATTATTATTATGATAAATTAATTTTTAAGAGACTTAACTGGTGTACCTATACTTTTGTAACATCAAAAAATGAATATTTGTGGAAAAAAATGTATGCTGATTTATGAAATGTAAAAAAAAACTGATAAAATAATTAAAATAATAATAAAAATAATTACTAATATTTCCAGTAATAATTTCAAAATTTTGAAAAAACACAAAATTTACAGTGTTCCTATACTTTTGTAACAGACTTTAATGTCTTAGCATAAAAGACCATTATGTTCTATTAATAGATTTGTATACTCCACATTTGAAATTCATGTATATTTTAAAATGTTTTTGTTCATTGCTTGAAGAAGAATTTGTAATTTTATCAAAAGTACTTAAAAAAATAAATCTTTTTATAGGATAATTTTTTCTTCCATAATCTGTCATGTCTGTTAAAGCGACTTGAGACAGATTATGGAAGAAATTACCAATAATATTACTGGCAACTGTGAATGGCATGCATTAAAAGGAGGAAAACCAGAAATAATACATTAAAACTTGAAAATCTTTTGAAAATAAAAAGTTGAAATTACCATACTTAAAAAAATTAAATCACTATAAATATAAAATCAAATACTGTACAGAAGAAAAAAAAACAAGTTTTTCTATTTACAAAATTCACTGAACTTTACATTATTAAAATGAATAATATATATATTTAAAAAGGAACATTTTAAGCTTTGCTCAATAAATCTTAATAATTTTGAACTTTTTAAACTGTTAACTGTTTACGTAATTTAAATGGTTTGTGTGTCATTATTTAACATTGTTAACCCAAGAGCTCAAAAAGCCATTTTACAAAAACAAAAATGTACTTCTCTATTACTGGGAAATGTATTAAAATCTAATCACAAAATCTCTTCAGCATCCAGTAAAACGTGGAATATGAAAAGGAAAAAAAAACAAAAAAAAAAATCAAACGTTTTGGAATCCATATGATTCCAGCTTCAAGTTGAAATATATATAAAAATGCTAGGAAGAAAATATATGATATATTAATGATATATTCACTATGTGGAAATCAGAACCATATTTAGATGAGTTTGTACAAACGATGTATAATACTTAAGGTCTGGATTTTTGGGTGTCGCACCCACTTGATTTTTGAAGGGGACAGAGTGTAAAAAGACAAACTAAGTTGGTTTTTAGTGCAGTAGGCCCACTCACTGCCAAATTTGTTTAGCACCCAAATCGCAAACCTGCCCAAAACAGTGACTAGCATCCAAACTATGTATTTTGCGCCCTATTCCCCCTTTTACATTTTCAAAGAAAATGTTGCCAATTATCTTTTTTAGTGGTTTTTATTCATTCACTTGAGAGGGAAAAACAAATTCGTCAAACCAGACCATGTATGCGGAGAAAAAAAAACATGATAATTAGCTTACTCTATTCTTTTATTGAGAGAAAAGGGGGTAGAGCAGAATTTTCTGAACTAAACAACTAAGCCTTAAGGTTGTTTTAAGAATGTACACACAATCACTGAAAATCTGCAACATGTTTTCTTTTCTAAGAAAAGAACAATCTAGAAAATTTGATATTCAGTTCACCGTACTCTGACTTGTGAGCACAACAGTTCCAATTTCCTTTGTTCGGTGTCGGTGACATTAGAAAATGGCAAAATTGTCCGCATCTAAACTGAACATTTTAGCAAATAAGTTTAAAGATAAAGACATATGCACATACGAAAAAGTTCTTTGCTGTTCCATTTTCAATTATGTGATTTCATTTGATGTGAAACACAAGAACCAAAAAATCAGGCGACACATAAGTTTGGAAAAGTATTGAGAAGGCAAACAAAAGCGACGAATTTCAAGCATATATCTATAGGGGCAGCTGGACGTTGTTCGAGAAAATCCTGTAGTGTTTATACTGAAAGAAACAATGGATTCCACAAAACGGTACATGCATTCTTATTGCATCACAGACCAGGTGCTATGTAAAACCAATGTTGTTCAAAATGTACCAACTTCAAAATACGAACTCAACAAACTCTAATATCTATTCATCCGTTGGGGGTCTTGGATAAACAGTGTGGTATTCTACTGAGAGAACTTCAAGAAAATTAATGCGTTTATCAACGAACTTCCTCCTGGTGATTCTGCAGCTGTCAACAGTGTCGAGAAACTGGTCGCTGATCCATTAGTGACCACAGAGCTCTACTCTGTGCATTCGTACAAGATATTAGTGGATAAAATCAATGAGCTGGAAAGACGTGGAACTGAAATGTGGGATCAGTGTAATGTTGTAAGTCAGGCACTTGAGGTACTGGACGGTTTTGCCCTGGACAAACTCAAATCTAGTTTATCAAAAAATCCCGATTTTAAAAATATTCTGGATTGCATTGAATTAAATTCTGAGTAAAACTGAAACATGTCCCCCTAGTCTCAATCGACATAAAAAAATCTTTTTCCTTATATGAAGACATTCTATCCTCCAAACGAGAAAACTTCACTTTTAAGAACATTGAAATGGTTATTGTTGTAAATTACAATGCTCATGTTTATGTCTAAATTGCAATAAACAATTATGTAGTTTGTAAATATAGTACATCTTGTTGGTTTTTGCCTTAATAATACAGCATTTAAAAGCATCCAAACTGGCACCCAAAACGGAGAAAAAAAGCACCCAAACAAGCACCCAATCCATTCTAAAACTGCACCCAAAAATCTGACCTTAATAATAACCCATATGGTCTGACACTGCAGGTTGACCAAAAAAATTGAGATTCAAGTACATTATTTTAATCTTATGCCTCAGATGCCATTATTGCCATAGTGAAACAGCAGTGTATTATAAACCTGGCTATACCCCTTTATACATCCCTGCGGGATCAAATGACCCCTAAAACTGCTGCTTTCAAGGTCCTAACCAAGTGGGAATACACATATTGTTCTAATATTAGAACAGAATACAGCAACACAAATATAATATAAAACACTCAAAAATCACCACCGCCCCATGTAGGTTTGCCTCAAAAAACAATACAGAGGCAAAATTAAATCAGGCTCAGTTCATCAGATCCTCTACAAATTAGAACCACATCAGGCTTTTAGAGAGCAGTGAAATGTTTAAAGCCAGCCTTGGCTCCAATTGTTTAAACAAGATGAGATACAACTGTCTGAAGCAGGGATGGGTAACCTATTTTATGTAAGGGTCACATTTTAAAACAATTGAACTGATGCAGGCCTCATTCAAGAGAAAAAGGAAAATGCCGTTAAATCACAATTATTTGTTCATATATAAATTAAAATAGGTATACTTAATGTGACCTCTGGAACTAATGTGAACGTAATATATCAGAAAAGCTGGTTGAATATTAGTCACTGTTAGTTTTAGATTAGTTTTAATGCAGGTCTGTTAACCGATTTCTTATTTTAAGCTTTACTAAATACATTGCAAGGGGAAAAAAAAAATCTGTTCACATACATAAGTTGTAGAAAATAACGATAGAATTTTTGCTGCATACGTCCTTAAGGTGAGAAATTAATGATCATTAATATTTTAAGCGACGCGGGCCACACAAAATATTAATGCGGGCTGCTTGCGGCACGAAGATTGCTCATCCCAGGTCTAAGTAAAGCGTGGTACAGTCTGACAAACCCAGGAAAGCACTCCTCTTAAGCAGTGGACTAATTTATTAACAATTGGGTAGGGGTAAAGGTGCATCATATACCAGCTGGTCAGCATTGTTTAAGATGTAATTATTTGAAATAAGAGAGATAACAGTTAAAAGCTATATTTGTTGTAAAATTTCTATTAATTCATGGTATTAAAAAAAGATATTTTTTATTTTACTATCACAATGTATTAAATCAGAACCCCCTATATTTTAAAAATTATCCAGAAACTACAGTATGTATTGATCACTCAAAAATTAGAGTTCTAACTTGGTTATTAAGAGTGAGAAAAAACCCTCTTCTACTTATAAACAAGCTAACATATTAAAAATTTTCATATCCTTGGATACAGCAGCAATTCATTTTGTTTCTGAAGATATAACAGCTTTTTATTTAAGTTTTTTACAATTACAAAACATACATTCACTTATGACTGAGAGGATTTGATTTAGAACTATCTGATGGAATTTAATTAAACATAGCTTCTAAGCACTTTAAACAACTTATTAAATCGACCAATGCCTAAAACTGATGTTGGAGGAAAACAGAAATGACAGTGACTGAAGGGAATTATTAGGATAATTAAAACTTCATATTTTAAATAATCATACCTGTAAAGGTCGCTTTTAGCGTCCTAAGTCGAAAAGCCACGCGACAGAGATAATTGGACCCACCTGGTGTTGGGGCCATAAACGGCCGGAAAGATCAAAGGAGTAGCGGTTTCGTTTAGGGGTCATTGTGTGTGCTACGTGCCGGCCGGCTTGGGAAAAAATGTAAACAAAAGACGGACGCAAATGTGAGCTACGTCGGCGAGAAATGGGGCGGACGTCTTTGGAAGCTCTCAAAATAAAGGGAAAGAACTGATTGGTCGCAGCAGGATCCCTTAAATTGGAAGGGTGGCGGAAAAACAAGGAGAAGGGCAAGAGACTGATAATACGGTAGTCTCAGGCACTTGGACAGCCCGCTGAGCGTAGAGAGAGTGTTCTCCTCTGACAACGATCTCAGGGACGGGTAAGTGCAGAGATTGAACAGGCCATATAGTTGAGCCAACTCCGGAAAGGCGACCTGAATTCCCCGAAGTTTAACAGTCCCCAATTGACAAGCCGACGTGAGATACTACATCTTTGTAGCATAGTGTATGTATTGGTGTCGAACATTGTACATCTTGTAAATATTTGTTGTGTAAATAAACTGTATATATTTACTTGTTGAGTGTGGAGGTGTAGCTTTCCTCGAACCATCTTACGGACATTCTCGAGTCACAAAACCCAACTCGAGACGAACATCGTAAAGATCGCAACGGAGTAATAAGGATCTTCACTATACCATTATCTTTAAAGGATGTAGCTAATAAGATCACTAGTTACTTAGAGAGGTGAGAAAACAAAAATAATATTTTGTTACAAAGAAAGGTATGTATGCATTATTGAAACAACAAAAAATAATAATAATATTTTTTTGTAATCAAAGGTAAGTCCATTTTATTTTAAATATCCACTATTTTTAAATTAATATCTAAATATATAGTTGATAGCTATGTTCATCTCTTCATAAAAATTTCTAATATAAATATCCATTTTATCTTAACTGACGTTTGACCAAAACATTTTCCCACACAATATTTAATTGGTTTAACATACCCAAAGCCATGCTTTCTTCACTACATAAATACATACATAAATAACTGTATATAAATAGCTGTGATACATAAATAAAAAATATTTATGTATCACAGCTTGTTATCAATAGATGGCACTTATTTATTGCACATAACAGAAATGTAGAAATTGTCCATTGAAAAGTTTGATGTCCCTCACACTATCCTTGTTTTTCTATCTGACTGCTATTTGAGAGAACATTGCATGTAAGATAAAGTTCAGAAACTATTCAACAAACAGTATGTATATGAATAAACTATAATTTTTTTAATTGAACAAAATGGAAATAAAAATTAGCAAAATACACTGACTGAACATTAGAAACATGATATTTTTAAATTATGATTAATATATGTACTTATCATTTTTATCTAAATAACATTCTATAATAAAATCAAAATGTTTACTTGCAAGGAGTACAATTGTCAACATGACATTAACATCCTTCTAATTTGCACTAATAAAATGTCAACACAGTAATATTTAAATAAGTGTTGTGATATTGGAAATGCTTTGCACTATAAAATAATTTTCACAGTGAAATGGAGCATAAAAAACTATCCCATACACATACAGTAAATGAAATTATCAGAAATATTTTTTCTGTACATTAATCAAATAACACTAGATTCATTAGGGACTTAACTTGGTTAATTAAATATAAATAGATTTAATATAGATGGAAAGATGGCTAACTAAAATTACAAAACTTACGGCTGATAATGAAATGGTAACATTTGATCTAATTTACGGTTTTGCACTAATTTACTCTAGTTACATTTCTTTGCCTTAAGCTCATTAGCTTCACAAAGTTGATCACAGATTTTTCCATTTCAGAGATAAAAAAAATTTTGATTTTTACTGTCAAAAATATTTTTAAAAAATCCAGCAACAAGTTGTGTAACTTTCCCAGTGTTAAAAGATTTCATTTGGAAAATAAATTTTATATTATTAGTCATAATAAGATTGTGTGAGTCTGTTCAATTGCAGTCTGTTATTAGATTTTATTATAAAAAGTTTTCATACGATTAGTTATTATAAAATTACAAAAAGCATAATTTTCAGGGTAGATGTATGTTTTATAAAAATTGTGAATACTAATAATGAGTAATAACTTCACTAAGACAGACTCTTCTATCTCCGCACCCCTTAACTTTTAAACACCGAAATGTAATAGCATCGAAAAATTTTTTCCGTTTTTTTTTAGTTAGGTCTCAAAATATGGAGACAATGTACAGAATTGTGCAGGCTAATCTGTGAGAGTACATACATAGTCTTTCACAAAATTATTTTCTTATCTGAATAAACTATATTATCTGAACTTTTTTTTTACAGTTATAAAGGGACAGAACTATTTATTCCTAAAAATACGGAATTTCTACAAATTTACAATTGGCATAAACAATTATCAAAATCATTTGATTGAACAATTTATTAACCAAACCATTACTACTATAATGACACTGACAGCATACTATGAAAAGTAGAAGGTCGTATATAAAGTTGCAAATAAGAAATGGTAGAATAAATTGATACTATAAAAGGTATCTATTTATTGACTTTACACTTACAAGGTGTCAAGAAGTTTGTTATTGTAAATTTCAATGAATTCAATGAAATTTCCAGTGCCTTAACATTAATTTAAATATTGTTTTTGTACTTACGGAAAAATTACAGTATTAATTTCATAACCTAGCAATAATACGAAATTCTGTGTCCACATTTCTATTAAAAGCTAAAACAAAACCAATATTACCAGTTTCATTTGAAGCTGGTCAATTGCATTATAATTATCTTATTTTATTGAAAATGAGATGCAAAATTTTGTTCAAACACTTCCCTTCTTATATGTGACAATGCTATCTTCCACATGCTAATGAATTCCCCAGCCTTCAGTAGGCTACAGGTATCTCTATCAAAAAATTTTTTCAGGCCAGAGTGCAAGGACATGATGGCTTACACACACTTTATACTTCTTCCTGAATATTCTCTATGCTGAAAAGTGGGAATTGCATCTTGCATACCATATTATACCAAATACCTTAACATTAGTGTTAACCTACTGCTATGAAGGACACAGACAAGAATCCTGTCAGGTCAAAAAACCCCAAAAATTTTTGGGATGGTCTATCCTGCATATCTTAAAAGCCTTGTCCATTTACACCTTGAGACTTAATTGTCAACATGGTAAAAATGCCTCTTAGCGCCCACAAGGCACAAACAGTAAAGCAGAACTAGTACGCTTTGAATTTGCTTCTAAAAGCATTATAATAACCAAATAGTGTTTCTTATACTTTTTTTAATCACAACATTTTTTTGTTTAGAGCTTTTAAATATAGTATAGTATCACTTCAAAAAAATAGCTGATTATTAATTATTGCAGATTTAATTAATAATCTGCAATTTTTCTGCAATGTGTTAAAGATTTGACAAAGTAATTTTTTGAAGTATAGTATCACTTCAAAAAAATTACTTTGTCAAAACTTTAACACATTTAATTAAAAATTTATACTCTACTGTGTGGTGTCAATATATACAATAAACTAACATTTTGTAGTTTACAATAAAAGTTTTTATTAGTAGTGTGCATAAAAATTAGTAGCCATTAAAAAAAAACTATTTTTTAGTTTAGTAGTATTTTTTGTATTGTCTGGTGTTTATAACAAAATATGCAGTTTGGATAAGTGGCTTCATTACAGGACAACTATAAATCTAGAGCTGGTTGCCAACTAGACAATTGGTGGATATTCTTGATTTCTGACCTTCTAACCATGACTATTACACAGGTTAAAAATTTTAAATCTGAAGAACAAAGTTTGTAATCACATTTTATCATAATAATAATAATAATAATAATTATTGTTGTGTTTAGTGGGTTATACTAGGTTGACACTGGTGGCTGTGTACTATGCTGGACCAGAGTCTAGGCATGACAACCAAAACAAAACTAAAATTAAATTAGTGTTTCAGTGCCAGTGTCTGTATTCAGAAATTTCTAGCAATATGGGCATGTATTCAATATAATAACCTTCTATGGTGTGTGTGTGTGGTGTGTGATATGACACCTGTAGAGGAGAGAACAACAAGTACAATAAAGCACCTTATCCATCATCCAGAGATGCCTTATTTCCTGGGCTAGTTCTGTGTACTTGCTAATTTTTTCAGTGAATGTGTTTTGTACATTGTGAGTGTTTGAAATTGATATGTCTATAATGTGTGTGATTTTATTGTGTTTGTCAATGAGTGTGATGTCTGGTCTGTTGTGGTAAATTGTTTTATCTGTGATTATGGCTCTGTCATAGTACATTTTGTGTGTGTTGTTTTCCAATACTATGGGATGTATTTGTAGTATGGGTGTCTAATAATTTGGTGTTTGTTTGCAAGCTCTTGGTGTATTATATTTGCTATTTGATTATGTCTATATAAATAATCTGTCTGTGCCAAGAGCTTGCAACCAGAAGTGATGTGTTGTATAGTTTCTGGCATGACGTGACATTTTCTGCATTGTCATTCGTGAGTGTTGTATCTGAGTATGTGTTTTCTGTAGTTTTTAGTACATGACAGGATTCACGATTGCCTGTATGGCAATCATGAATCCTTCAATCTTATTATTATTATTAAGTTAATTTTCAGAGGTTAATTTGAGATAAGATGAAATCTAAGATAATTTGCATATTTATTTTTTAAATGTTTATAATTACAGATTAATGAGTGATTAGTAGATTATTATTTAAATGAGCAATTACTTAAATTCTACTTCAAGAAATCACCCAAGTAATTGCTGTTTGAATGAAATCATCAGAACTAAAATAATTGAACAATTTGTAATAATTTGTTCAAACAAGTCACTGCAATGATTTCCTACCACTTTCAGAACACCTAGTTTAATTTAAGTAATTATTTTTAAAAATGTACAGTTCATGACAATACATGACTTTACAAAAGGAGTAAGTACATTTTCATCTTACTGATTGTACAATTTCCCAGAAAACTCATATGAAGTAAGTTAATTTCATATCATTTCTTGGATGCCCTTTCCCATATTTCAAATCAGCTATCAGTGAATGGATGAATAACTGTACAGATTTCTTCATGCTAGTACCGTACAATTGCTCTAGTTGTCAACATTTTCAATCTTTTTCGCTCAGATAACTTGATGAGAAGACATACAACATACTTTCAGCAGATCATTTGTAAACAAAATGCAATTCTGTCACTACATTTCAAGATGTTTTTCTGGGTATAGTGGAAATAGGCACAAACTACAAAGTCATTAGGCTCCAATATCTAATTTTTATTTGTGGACTAATTTAAACTAGAAACTACATAAAAATTGACTTTACACCACAAAAATCCTAAGTAACAAGGTCATAATTATTAATTCCATCTCAGTGAATGTACTCCAGATAAGTCATATACTCTACCTATCTCTACAAGATAATTTACCTCTTATAGTCACTGACAAGCAGTTCCTTTGATTAAAACTTAGTAACAACTGGCAGGTACTTTTAACATTATCAGTCAGGTCTACAGAAAATAAATGTTCAAAATTTAAGTGTTTCTTGTAACATAATAACAAGTGCATCTAGCTCAATAGTAGTGCCGTGTGTTTACTCCTTACAAGGAAATTACTTTTTCTTTAATCATATGATAAACATTTCCTGTGTATGTATTATTGTATGTTACAATCTCATTCAAAATAAAATGTACACAAATTGTAAAGCACCATCAAATAATACAATAAAGAATGAAAACTATGCTATTCACTTCCTAACACAATTTCAAAAAACAAAATTATATTTTGTTTCTATTACCATAATGATAAACTTTTGCAATTTATCAATTCCAACATATGTATTTTCTAATCAAAGAAAAATTCTGAACAATGTAAAAATAAAATTATCAATATTTGTCTGTATTTTCAGCATTCTTCTTTGTAAACTGAAGAACGTTGGTTTCTTTGACAAGCACGTTGAAACCTTTCCCAATTTGCTAATGTTTGTTGCCTACCTTATAATCGTAATTAATATACTTATTAATACATTTATTATATTATATATGTAATTATTGCATGAATATTAATATAATTAATATTCATGCAATAATTCTTCTTAGCCATAACAACTTATCAATAATCATTAACACTTCACTATAAGATTGTCAGTCATGTCCAAATAGCCATATATTTTATATACAGATTTCATGTAGTTTAGTTCTTTCCATTTGTCAAACATTTGAGCAATGGGAGAATGCATTCTTAATGAGTGCACAGAACATTGATTTTATATATAAAACAGTGTCTTGTGAATTGACTAGAGTATAGTTATTTATATATGTTGGTATCCTATATTTCAAGATATTTTGCCTCTAGATAAATGATATATAATATTCATTTTTTTTTAATATTGACATTAAGTCTGTGCAAAATATGGCTCACCAAATATTTCTGAAAACTGGATTACTTGATCAACATATCCAAAAACACCTTATTTTGACCAGCAGGAGTAATTTAAATATGGCATACCTATTTAGATCAAATATGTTTCAGATCAAACCAATACAGAACGATATATTTCAAACTTTGTCAATAAGTTGCAACTCAATAGTAGTGGTCTACATTCTTACTATAAATATAATAAATAATATGAGTTGTGGTTCATCTTCATGGAAGAAACCACAATGTCAAAATTCTTGTTCCATGTAATTCTACTGTAATAAAGAATTATAATTTTTTCCTTTTTTTTTTATAATATTTTATTACTGAATATAGGAATAACTGTACACTCCAGATTATGGACAAGTTCACAGAGTAAACCACCTATGAAGAACGCTTGGTATGGCGCCCTTCTTTTGTTTATGATATATATCACCCTCAAAATGTAACAAAACCTGAGTAAAATTTGGACAGATTCTGATGCAAAAGTTCACATGCATCTGAAATGATACAAGTAATCAATCTCTTAATGTGCAGAAACAATGAAGTATTTTCAGTTATTAGTATAAGCTTCAAAGCCTAAGATATGTAATCATCATCTATTAATCATATGTGATCGTTTCTTCATAACAGGCTTTTTTAAAATAGATTAATACTCATTCAGGTAAAATAAAAAAATTTTACATCAATAATTCAGTTGATGATGTATCTTTTACTATTTACAAGCTTTTGTTGATATCAGAAAAAAATCTATTCAATACAAATTAATTAGACAATATTAAGAATCCATTAACATAATATGAACATTTAACACACATAAGCTAAACAGATTTCTTACTATTTCTAATTTACACTTGAAAAGAAAGATCTATTTATATTACAAAGCTTCCATAGTACATCTAAAAAATAAATATTTTCTAAATATAAATTCCTCAAATTTTTCCAAATCAGAAGAGATTTCAAATACAATGAAGAAATATTTTTTGTGACATTGTCACAATGCCAGGCGGCAATATTTTTCTTATTTATTTAAAATGTATGCTCTCCACTTCCAGCATCAAATTTATAGTGTCTTGCTAACTCCTTTCATTTTTGAAGTGAATAACATAACTTTGCATCAGAAGATCATATATTTAATTGGGGCCTTCTGCCCTTAAGCTTTCCATATCTGGTCTCAAATTTCATTTATCTGAATACATTCTCAAGATTAAAGAAACACAGATTGATGGACAGACAACAGTGGGATTTTAATTTTATTATAGTTATATTTATTTATTCAATCTGCAGCCTTAATTGAGTGCAATTTCAAAAAAATTGTAGAAATTAAACCAAACAACAAAAAACTGTAGGCATATTATAAATTTCAATAATCTGTTCCAATACAGAACTGAATGAAGAGAAACATATCTATTCTAGACAAGTAGGTAATCTATATTAAATTTTGATTCATTTACAACTTACAAGAAAAAAATTTTTTTTCTGAAGTACATTCTGTTTCTCTAAGATTTCATTAAGGATTCTTCCTACTCTATAAAAGCTGGATTAAAACAGTGTCTTAATTGTAAATTGTCTGAAAACCTGGAAATTTACCATATGATCAATATTGAATTTACAAAACTCAGTGTAGTATAATAATTTATGCTGACATATTTTTGTTTTTATAAACATGAAATATGGCAGAATAAATTTTATTTTTGTGAATGAGTACATATCTCTTCTAGTTAGATGGGTTTTTTTTTATCTTGATTTTTAAGTGATCATAAGATTCTAAAACTTGTAACATATTCATAATTATAATTAATTTCATCTAGCAGATTTCTCTTTTATTTCTATGCATCCAACAAAAGTTGAAATATAATTCTATTTGTGTAATAGATGTTCTGTAACCACAGGTTCTGAATCTGAAAATTCAACTAACTTCAGATGAAAAAGATAAACATAGCCAGAAATTTCAAACAAAAATAATGTTTTAAAAATAGAAAACTTAATTATGCTTGTATGCTTATTCTACGTATTTCTCTTCTGGTCATAAAATAAAAGCAATCTAAGTGTTAAAAGAGGAAATTATTGCAAGTATGTAGTATGTATAGGCCTACAATGACAGTCTGAACAAAATATATACAGTTTAACTTATATTACCTGAACAATACTGTATAACAACTATTTACACATTTTCATGTTTTTCAGGAGCTCAAACCAGATAAAGGGGTATATATGAGTACTCGATTTTCAATATTAAAAAGACATTATCATTCTATAGTTGCTACAGTAAGCATACACAAGTACTTTTGTTAAAGTAATATCAAATTTCTCTTCTGAAAAGTATAGATATATATAATATATATTGTTTTGTTCTATGTAAAACATATATTTAAATATCGATAGGAATGTTAACAATTGCATAGTGTGAATATAGCTTATTTGACTTTAAATGACTAGTTCAATTTAACTAACTGCACAGCAATTGATAATCAATCTTTGTAATTTTGAAATTAATCCTGCAAGCATTTGATTTGATAAACTATGTATTTCTATCCATTTAGTACGGTTTACCATTTTTGTTTATATAACAACTTAAATTTTTTGTGTTGTAAAGGAGGAATAATCTTTTATTAGTTATTAAATTATAAAATCATTAGCATAATTTAAAATAAATACACTCTGTAAAAATTTCTCGTAATTTTGGGAAATTTCAAGCATTTATCATAAAGATGAAGACATTGATGAAAAAAAGATAATAGATTGTTCTGTTTTTAACGTAAACCATAAAGCTAGTGGAAATGTCCTAGAATGATGAGTTGTCTAATAATAGCAAGGTTGAGGCCGAAGTTTTAAACACAAAAATGTATACGTCGGACGTTCAGCACCGCTTTCCTGTAATCGTAAAAGTTTGACAACAGTGTTTAGAAAGTCAGTGGAATCATGCTCAACATTCCAAACGCCATTATCAAACTTCTAGGCTTACAGAAAAGCAGCGCTGAACGTTCAATGTACACGTTTTCACATTTAAAACTTCAGCCTCAACCTCCCTAATAGTCAATTTGGTAGACACGTTAAGCTATAAAGGGCTATTGATATAACCAAATTACAGTGGGAATTTAATAAACAGTACACATTTTCCTCATTCTTTCACAGGGGATTTCATAGATGTATTGTAAAATTTAGTGATTTTAAGACACTGAATCAGCATTCTACCTTTTTTTAGATAAATGATTCATATATAAACACTATCAACTAAATTACAGAATCTACCATTGTGTGGACCAGGACTAAATGTTCTTTCAAATTGGATAATTGTGTATCTGAAGTGTGTATGAATTAATAAAACTGATAAACAGTTCACATCAAATTAGTACAATTAATAATTACATACTTTCAAGTTAATTTAATTAAATCCAAATGCACACTGGTACTTTCAACATTTTACAAATGTCTTCTTCAGGCAGAGGTGGGCAATCCACAGCCCATGTCACATGCATCACAAAATATTTTAAATATATATATATATAAATTTTAAATACAGACATCCAGCAGTCTGTAGTTGTACTACAGTAAATAACAACAGCCCACTTCATACGTGTCCAGAAATTTCACCTAACACTTCTTATAGATATATAAACTTTTAAAAAACACCTTCCATCACTGCATTTAGAGTTTGTTTCTTTGCAAATTATATACTATTAATCTATATGTATTATACTATTCTTTAGCCAAGAAAACAAAATATGGAATTTTGTATCACCTTTTTCAGTAAAATATAGAAAATGTACTGAATGAACTTTAATTTGCAATAATACACTTGGCAAAGTAATTTTGATTGGAACATTTTTACTTTTGAAGAAAAAACTTTGATAAATTTTTATAAAACTGTTATTTATTAAAAATTAAAAGAAATCGGCTAACAGACTCATTACAACTAGTTTAAAACTAGTAGTGACTAATATTCAACAAAATATTTCAAATATATTACATTCACACCAGTTCCAGAAGTCATTAAGTATAACTATGTTAATTTATATGTGAACAAATAATTGTGATTTACCCCTTTTTTCTTGTGTGCAGCCTGCAGCAGTTCTATAGACTTAAATGTCGCACTTAGCAGAAGGCAGTTGCCCATCTCTGCTTAAAGTGAAATAGAACATATTTAGAATAAAGAACAAAATTTTAAATGGCTAAGTTAACCAGTATTAAATTGGAATTCTTACTTAAAATTCACAATTTCATGACAATTTTCAACCAAAATTTTTATAAATTTTTTTTCCAAACACAAGTGAGAACAATATGACCTGAGTAGGAGAGAATTCTCATGAAAGTGAGGATTTTATTTAAGAACACCTACAGTATGTAAAACTTTTTAACTCATCCATTAAAACTGTTTTCTTATTCTAAATTTATTCTATTTGGTCTGAAGATGACATTTATAAAAATGTTGGAAGTCTGAGTACATTTGAATTTAACTGCATTAACACTAAAAGACTGTATTTGTGTATATGCACTTATGCATCTAGGTGAAGTCCACAGTTTATGCAGAAAAAATGCAAAATATTCTACTTCAAATAGATTCTAATTTATTAATAATTAAAGAAATCAAAGAAATCAATCTTACATTTATCATGTACAGTGATGCACACTGCACAAATTTGTGTGCATCAGCATTGAGAAGTTAAAATCACTGAACACTTAATTGGTATTTGGTTTTTGGTTGACCATATGTAGTTTTTCAGTTGCCTTCCTGTGTCCTGTTGCTTACATAAGACTATTTTTTTTGAAACAAAATCCTCCCATAAGAAACTCATCCATAAGTAATGGCTTCACTTTATGGCTTACAACTACCAGCCACAAAAGACAACTACAACTACTAGCCCATTAAATTGTAACCTCCAATTATTATGAAACTGCAAAAACAAAAAGAACAAAAGGTTTGAGCTCATGCTAACTACACACCCAATAAGAAAACATCTTTATGATATAACATCTTCAGATGTAATTGTAAAATGACAATAAATTGGACAATCAAGTTGAAATCACAATTAAAAGAACTGATCCATAATCACAAATGCTATAGAGTTTCTTCATTAAATTTACAGTTATTCTTTTTTTCAAAATTATAAAGAATCGTTCTGTTTGGTTCAAAATTTATAATCACAATCTCAATTACTGCTTATATTCTTGATAATAATTAAAAATTTCATTGGCCAATTTCTATACTGTAACTTTACCTTTAACCTTTAGCATTTATCCATTGATCCAAATGTAAAACTTTTAACCATTGCATATGCAGCTGAAAATTGCCAGAAAAATAACTGAAATCCAGCTGAATACCTTGGTTACCTTACCCAGGTAACAACAATGGATTTCTAAAACTTTATTAATAAATCAGATAAAGTTAATGGAATGCCTCTCAATGTATATCTGTTCTGCTATCTTTGGTAGGTCTATTTCCAATGTACAGTACTGTACTTTAAAAACTTTCAAGGAAACTAGTAAGAAATATTGATATTTGATAATGACAAAGGATAATTTTAGGTTGTAAATTTAAATGATGTCACATTTTTTTTTCTATCTTTTCTCAATGTCAATATAGACTTGAGTCAAATTAATTAATTGCAGTAGGTCTCTAAACACGAAGTGTTTTGCAAACTGTATCATAAATCATTTTTTTATCTAAACAAGCTTTGAACAATGAAAGAAATCTAAAAAAATTAGAGGATAATGCAATCTTAATTGTATTTTGAATAAAACTAAAACACTTTAATGACCAAAATATTAACTGTCGTCTTCTGTTCTAGGACCTAAATTTTGATATATTTAATATAAATTTTTCCCCTATCACTGAGCATAGGGCAAATCCAGACATTAAATATTGTAAAAAGATAAAAGTTAAGAATCACAATGCAACATGACTGTGCTAATCAACCATGATCTATGGATATATATCAACATGCAGATAGGATAACATTTCTTTCTCCAAACCTGATATCCCAAATCACAATGTTTTAAATCTTAACTGCAGACACAAGCAACTTTATAGTTTCTGGAGTTGCCCAGGCTTCACTTTTTGGAATACTTACTCAGTTCTTCTAATAATACTCTACAGTTTTAGGATATCATAGTCAGGATCTGCTCCTGACTAAGGTTACTTAAAATTGTAGTGATTTCATATTTGAGATATTCATTTTCCTTTTTTATAAATTGACAATTATTCAAATTCAAATTTCTAGTGTTAAATAAATTATATTTATTTCTATTGCCTCTGCCTACAAAAATCTAGTAAATTTTTGCCAATTCTAGCTGTTCCATTGTTGTCCTAGGTATTGTCTCCTACTACCATGTCATGGGATACCAAACACTCGTATAGTTGCCTACTTTTTTTATTTTTAGAGGAAGAAAAACAGATTAGATTTTTTAATATCTTATACAATACAATTGAAAAAAAACTGTAGTAGCAATTGATATTAAAAAAATTTTTCAAACAGGTCTCATAATACAAACTAAAAAAAATTGTGTCCACAATTCCCTTAGTCTCCCTACATTTTGTTTTACCACATACTATCTGCATGCTTAAAAATATAGAAATAAAATATAGTTTTCCATCTATTATACAAGATGTCTGATCTAGTTTCAGTTTCAATTTCCATTATAATCTATATATATAAAAACGAATGTATGTCTGTGAGTGTGTGTTTGTCCTTCATGCATTAAAACACCATTTATCCGATTGCCATGAAACTTTGGGAAGTTGTTTAATACATTCCTTCGAAGGTTTGTGGCATATGTGAAGATCACCATTTCCCCCCTTTCAAAAATATATTTATATATGGATTAAGGCTTTTATGTCCAACAGATGGCGCTAACTTCAGACGACCTAAGTTTGCTTTTCTGTGAGGCATTATGCTTTTCTGTGAGAATGGACCTAAGCAGATCATTTTCTACCTATCTATATAAATAAAATACAACGTTTGTTTGTTCCTACAGATTCCTTTGAAATTTTGACACAACGTTGCATTCAAATATGCACGTGTTTTTATATAATATACATGTCGAAATTCTCCCTACGGGGGGAGATGGACAGGATTAAGGCTTACCGTGAAGAACTCGGCTTCTATTTATACTATTTTACATGCGGTTTTTTGCATTTTTAATTGCGTTTTAATAGGTGACGTCAACAGAATATACACTAAAAAGAGATTTTTTGAAATTCCCCCCACGGGGAAAGTGTTACACATTTATAATAGATACATTTTGAGCCACAACAACGCGTGGCCGGGTCAGCTAGTAAACAATATGCATGTTCCATACAATAGGATTTCAAGAACAAGTTTTTTCTATATAACATAATAATCTGTATGGCATGAATAATGGTTTACAGTATATTAGTGGTTCTCAACCAGGGTTTATGTAACATTACTGGGGGTCCACAGAGAAAAGAAATACCAAATTGGGAGTCACAGTGATACTTACTGGTCTATAGCAGTAATTCTCAACCTTTTTTTGTCACGGTACACTTTTTAATTATTTTAAAAATTTGGCGACACATGCGGTTACTTCGGTAAGTACCGCAGAACAACCTGTGACGTCATAATAGTGATTTTTTAAATGCAGTTGGTTATTTAGGTACATTTTCTAAACGCCTTGGTAACTACCGGCAGTTACCGATAACACCGGTTACAAGGTTGAACCAAATGAACTACTTGTCTGACGTCACTTATGTATGGGTATTCGCAGTGGTGGCACACTTAAAAAATCTCGCGACACTTTAGTGTGCCACATCACAGTGGTTGAATCACTGGTCTATAGCATGGGTGCCCAGACTTTTTGCTGTAAGAGTCCTAGTTACCTACCTGAAAATATTGGGAGCCATACTTATAGTTATTGGTGTTAAAAAAAATCTCAGAGTCATAATGTATTTGTTTTGACAATAAAGTAAGCTGTTTTTACATAATTATTACATTTTTAAAAACATGAGTTGACTGGGCTCCAATGTATTTACAAGATACAGATATTTTAAAAAAATAAACGTTTTTTTATTTCTTAGTTGAGCCGCAATTAAGCTCTTGAAGAGCCGCATGCATCTAGCGAGCCACAGTTTGAGCATTGTTGGTCTATGAGGTAATTCTACTTCAGAACAATTGTTTTACTGAGAATTAAATTTATACAGTATATATATTGTCAATTTCTTTATTACTCATTTTTTGCATAAGGGTTAAAATATAAATTATATATGTTGTATGTGCATTCAATATTTCAAATATCTCATTGACAAAGATAAAAGAGAGATTATAAAGCTGTGGTTTGTTAGGAGAATCTTAAAAATAAGAAAAAATAGTAAATGATTGCGATACATTTTTCACTAATAAAAAAAGAAAGGAATTGTAAGATTTTTTTCTGTGCAATATCTATGGGATTCCACAAAAAAAATTAAAAGGAAAAAGGATCCATGGGTAAAAAAGGTTGAGAACCACTGGTTTATATGGATATTTAAATTACTATTTTATTTTTCTATTCATAATTCCTATATCTAAGTTTAAAAAGTAAGAATTCTGTTAACTGTGCTTAGTCAAATTTTACCTTGGTAAAAGAGAATGTAAAAGTTGTTTGTTAAATTAAAAGAACAATAAGATTGTTATCATTGCTTCTTAAATTTCTGAGTACTAGCCAATCCTAAATTATAAGGAATTACAAACCTAATCTCAGGGTGTAGACAAGAGTCACTGGAAATGATTCAAAGTTAAACTGAGTGACGGGTAACAAGAAATCAATGCACAAATGGATCTACAAACCATTTTTGTAAAGGAGCTACATGACAGTTTAAACATTAAACAGAACACAAGGAAAAAAATATAGGGTATTCACAAAAGAAGTATACAACTCATATTACAAAATAAAAAAATCAAATAAAAACTCACTTATAATGTTAAAGAACATAATACACGTGAAAGTTTATTTTAAAGCATTAATAAATTTCCACATGCTCCCCTGATTGCACATAGTATATCAAGACAATAGTCCAATTCAATCCAAGTATGTCAAACAATGTCTGATGTATTAAGAAAAAGGGTTCACATTAATGTGTTATCTGAGTTCAAGAAGTGATGTTGCCTTGTTCTTATACACAATATCCTATATGATTCACCAAACAAAAAAAATTGCTGGTTATGGTATCAGGAGAACAAGGTAGCCATAGCGTTGGACCTCCAGTGCATCTAACCACTAGTGAATCCTGTCGATTTGAATTTTGTTACCCATTTAATGCAAATAAAAGTTTTTTACACGTGTATTTCTTTTAATAGAATATTGAAATTGTATACTTATTTCTAGACACCCTGTATAATTTACCATTACATACAAAACATTACAATATAATTCTATCCATAACTGCACCAGCAATATTTACAAAATCAAAACCATTTACTATGCAGTAATTATTTACTAGTCTAACATTTTCAGTCTTCTTCAGGAGATATTTGAATTATGAAAACTGAAAACATTAGATTAATTACTAAAGATTTACTGCATTGTAAATGGTTTTGTTTTGTGGTCATTACAATATAAAAAAAATAAAATGCTATTTTAAAAATTATTTGTAAAGTAGAACACCATCTGTAATCTAATATTTTAAATACACAATAGAATCTTGTTTTAATGGATTGCAAATCAACAATTTCTCAAAGTAATGAATTTGCCCCCAGGTTTTGCAAAATCAATATAATTTGCCTCCTTTAGTGGATCTCTAATGAGAAATAATGGATTTTTCCAGTTTCATTTATTATAAACTTTGCATTTTTTCACCATTTAGTTAATTTCATATTTCTAGAAATTTGTAGAGGTTGATGATACACTTGTTACATCTGGGGTATGCACAATGAAAAAATTCTACAAAAAGAGTCAGCAGGTTGATACAATTGAAGAGAAGCCCCGTAGTGAACATTCTGACACTGGTCATAGTGCTGGAACTTGTTAATACTAAGCAATTCTTGTATTCAATACACAGAAAAGTGTCCATCTTGACTTGTTTTGATGCCAAGTTTTTTTTACAAAAATTTTTCCATGAAGTCAAGTGAAGTGCTAATGAACACAAATAGTTTGCCTTTTTGGAGCTTATAGTATATACCACTTCCATCAGCTTTGTTGTACATACATACAACATAATATATAATATATGCTCTCGTAACACATGTTAATGTACTATAAAGATAGATCTCATGAGACTAAATAATTTCAAATATAGTATCTCATATTAGGAGGATAAAAAACAGAATATTTTTGAATACTGGATATTTTCATGGGTATGCAGGAAATACATTGTTCACAATACCAAACTCTCAAAAAAACAAGATAATCTTTAGCAGCCCAAGCAATCCATTACAACAAAATTCTACTGTACTTGATCATATATAAAACAAATGTATGCACATTTCTTCAAATTATTGGTTTGGAATACATTTCAAGTTATTTATCCCTAATTAGCCAATTATAAAAAATACCCCTCAAGTTCTACAAATCAAAAACAGCATTTGTTCTGTAAGTACTATTTGAAAAATTAAAACAGTGACTTTCAATCAGTATTTGAAGCTTAAAGGGATTCTCAAATTTATGAAGTTTTGTAGTGACTAATCATTTCTGTACTTTTACCATTTTATATTACATAAATATATGTAAACAAAAATGCACAACTTCAAGTTTCACTTTTCATTTACTTGTGTAAGAGCATCTTTTTTTATGTGAGAATGGCGCATTGTTAATATTAAAATTTGTGCATGTCATTATTCAGAAATGGTTGAGAAACAGTAATTAGGGATAAGCATCAAAATTTAAAAATAATAATACACCTATCCCTCGATTTACATGGAAGATAGGTTCCTGAGAAAAACGTGTAAATCAAATTTGTATCTTTTTGAATGTAAAACAGTGTAAATCGAATAGTATGCAAAAAACGCATAATTTTGTTGTTTATTAATTATGAATTTTTTTCAATTTTTTAAAAAGGTACATAAATCAAACAAAAATATTGAAAGGCAAAAAAATTTATTCTTTTATTAATTAAATACAAAGTACAAAGGAACAAAAAATAAAATCTGAAAGATTCATAAAAATGTAATGTAATTGTGTAATGTAATGTAAAAAATGTAATTAAAAATAATGTAATCGTTTGTTACTTATGAATATGAAAAATTAAAATTTTCTGGTTTAAAACCATGTGCAATGAATGCAACTTCATGCGTATGGGGGAGTACACTATATCGGTTACTATTTGACCGATTAAAATAAAACTGTCTACCTAGTATCCTAAATATCAACTACAACATATAATTAAGGTGGATTGGAATATAGATGTAGATTAGAGTTAAAAATTGTTCCTTTTGGTCATAGCCAGTTTATTTTCTACATTTATTTTTTAAACCGTGTAAAAGCGAAAACGTGTAAAAGAAGTACCGAGTAAAACGAGGGATAGGTGTATTTTTATCATAATTTTTAAATTTTGATGCTTACCCCTGATTAAACTGTAATGTTGTCATATAATTTACTGTTTTAATTATGATATCACAAGATCAGTGCATCCAAGTTACTTGTATGATATAAAGCTGTTACTGTTTCCACAAAATTGCCAGTGCTGATTAAACAAGACTGTTGTTAAAAACAATTTAAAAAAATATAATCATAATAACTATACAATAACACATATACAGACGTATTAATTAGAGTATAATTGATGAATCCGAAAACGTAACAACTTTTTTTAATGAGATATGATTCTTTAAACAAAAAAAAAATCACTATAGTTGTATATTTTTTAATTTCAATTAATACCATGTTTGAAATAATACTATTCTAATATTTAAGATTATTTTAAACAGAAAATATATTTTCAAATAATATTTTTAGTATTATTTAAAATTACAAAGAAAGCTCGCAAAGATTCTTACACAACTTCCACAGTACTCATAATTTACAAAATTTAAAATTGTGTGTAATGCCATATGTCAAGGTTTTTTTAATACTTTTTATATTATTAATAGTTATAAAAAGGCAAAAACTTACATTTAGGGATAGGGAGTTTGAAAGTAAACATAAATGCTAATAATAAGTAAATCTTCTATTTAGTGTGATCTCACTCGGATAAGAAACATAACCCCCTCTATATCACCATCTTCCTGACCTACAATTAACAAAATATATTATCAATACTCCATATGTAACCTAACCAAGTTTCAAAATTTTTGATTCATCCAGTCCTATAATATGTTCTCTGTCTGTGTGTATCTATTTTGGGAACATTATATTGTTCCCAAAATAGTTCACAATGTTATATTCTATAACAGCCAAGAAAATGAAAATAAATTATAAAAACTTTTGAAAGAAATAAACTATACCTAATGTTAAAGAGTGACAAGACTTATGTTACCATAACATTGCTGTAAAATGCTCACTACCTAACAACAAACACATAATTTAAAAAATAATTCTAGATCCCTTTCTGACTAAAACAAAACAAAACAAAGCCAATGAAAATAGAAAAAAGAATACAATGATGTCTCCTACTTCAAATTTAATTCATCCGAGATGGATGTTCAAACTCTCTATTGTTCAAAGTCTGAAACAACAATCCCCATTAGAAAATAATGGAAATTCAATTAATTTTTTCCCAAACCCTAACCAATACTGATTTTGATAAACTTTATAATGTGTATTTGGTGTGTTAAGTGAAAATAATACAATTAAATGAACTAATAATAAATTAAATTAAACACAAAAACAAATAAAACACATAAATACTGCATAATAAACTGCAAATTGCATTTGCTGGTCCTGCAATTTTAACATATTAACCATGGCTGCCAATCTGCCACATTTGTACTGCTCTCATGATTGATAAAACGTTCATTTTTTTAAATCTCAATCATTGATATTAATACTTTCTCTTAAATTTTGTTGCTTTCACACACTTCTCAAATGCCATGATTAAATAAATAAAGGTTATATTGCATTCAACAAAGTTTTTCACTTTTTAACAGCTGTCATTATTTAACATAAATAACTGTTATAATTAAATCAAACACCTAAGACATAATTGCTAAAGAGAGTGTTTTCTTGTTTAGAAGCTTATTTTAAAACTTCATATGTTGTTTGAACATAATCAGGTTGAAATGTCTTGAGATAAGCATATCAAATATATTGTGCTTTTTTGAGTTTTAGAAAGAATATAACAACCTACAAACAATAAACAAAATTTATAATGTGGGTGGGAACAATGCTCCTAAATTTTGAACATGTCAAAAATGTAGTTTAAAAAGTTTCATTCGGGAAATTTTAAACTAAAGAATGAAAAAAACACAGTGCCCAAAAACTGTCAACAAAAAAATTGCAGGAAGAAATTCTTAAAAATCAATAAATAACACTCAATATATATAACAAAACTTGATAATAAACCAAACATAAACCAAAAAAAGTACTGAAATACAAATTAACATAAGAGCAAAAGTTGATAAATACAATCTGTTGTACGTATTAATGCTTCAATTACATTTTACTTTCCCAGCCATTATGCATACATAACAAGGAAAATTAATGGAATTGTGTCAAATTTTATCTCAAAGTATTTTGCAATCTCCATGTTTTGAGACCCCTGAACACCAAAGTCAAAAAAATTTCATGGATGTGTGTGGGGGTGGGGGAATTCTATTTCACTTAATATCTCAGGACAGGTAAAAATAAATTTAAAAAAAATGAAATTTGGCATGGTAGTGTGTATATGAAGGGCATTGATGTTATTAAATTAGGGTTGTGAAAGGTCAAGGGGGTACAGAGGTAGAGTGGTCACACAATATATCTTGTAACGGGGTCAGCCTTAATAAAGATTTTACTGTGTTTTAGCATATAGTATTTTATAAAAAACTCATCACTACCCTAAAAATTAAGTCTCTATATATTTTTAATTATTATAAAATAGCAAAAGTTTTTATAACAAAATCTCACAATAAATAGATGGCATTATATACAATTTTATTAATTTATTCTGATTATTAATACAAATGTTATTTTTAAAATAAAACTCAGCAACAAGTTGCTTAACTTTCCTTGCTTTTATAATTTTTTCATTAAGGATACCATTCAAACTTTGAAGCATCTTTCAAACTCCAAAGCAAATTTCGGTAAAGTCTAGCATTTGAACTCTGGACCTATCAAATTACAAGGTACCACTGTATATAATAAATAAATTACTGCAATAACTGAATGTGTAATATATAATATAAATAACTGAAGACAGCTAAATCCAGTGAAAAAGGAAAAAAAACAAATTTATTAAGCAAACTACTAATTTCAACTTTCTTTACAGCTCATGCCCACGTTCTAATGTTAGAACAAAAATGAAACAGAAATCAAAAATTTTAAAATACAAAAACCCAACAAACAACTCAAAGCTTATTAAATATCACATGCTGAAATTTAAACATAAAATTAGGCCAACAATTTATCATAATAAAATAAAAACAACAAATAAAAGATAACACACAAATTAAATAGGAATATATACTAAAACCTCAATTTGTAGCCACCCCTCAAATTCCCATGTAAAACTGCAGTTTTAATACAAATCAAACTTAATCTTTGTGGCCATAGGCAACCTCACTTAAGTCGCAAAAATTAATGTCCTGGAGTAATGCTTATCCCCATTTATAGGAGAATAGACTGGAAAACACAGCATTTGTAAAATGCCACATACTGTTTAAAACACTTTCAAACTGAACTTGGTTGCTCTACTTTTGGTACAATTTACAGAGTTCCTACCAATAGATGGCATTCAAGCCAAATCATCTTTTATTAACACTGAACAAAGAATAAATCTAGAATTTAGTAAGGAAAAAAACCCAATCTTTCAATAATTTTACATAAAATCTGATTGATCATTGATGTATAGTTGTACTTTTATAAAATAGTCTTATGTCACCTAAACACAATATGAAGAAAAATATTGCAGAGTCTCTTGCAAAAGCCAGCTTAATTACTAATTAACACTGTTTCTGATAGTTGGACCTGTCTGAATATCTTGTAACATCTTTTAAAATTTTTTCAGAATTTTCCTGTTAAAATGCAATACAGTGAAACCTTGCTTGACGAGCATAATTAATTCCAGAATCATACTTGTAATGCAAAACCAGTGGCATAGCATAGTGGGGGCAGCAGGGGCAACCCGCACCGGGCAGCAAAATTTCACAAATAAATAATAATAATACAATACACCTATACAATACACAATAATAATGATTGTTCTTGCCAAAAAGTTCTTTAGAATTACTGTATAGTTTAGTCTTTTAAACTGAGATACCTAAATAAGGGGGCAGCGAATTTTCCTCTGCCCTGGGTGGCTGACACCCACGCTACGCCACTGTGCAAAACAATATTCAATATTTCCCATATAAATTAATGTAAAATACGATAATGCGCTCCACGCCAAAAAAAACTCAAATATAACATTTATTCAAAGAAAATTATACAATATACATATTTAAGGAGCATGAACAGTCATTATTTTTCTAGCACAAAATGAACCAATCTAGAATGCAAATTTGATTTGCAGAAAAGAAAAATTCAAAGATAATATGTCTGATAAACACACCAAACAAAATGCCAAATTCTTGGGCTATATAAACGCTATAATTAAATATTAGAAATTAATTAACTAGAAATAGACTTATGCTTCCATCTCATATTTAATGTAATAATTATAAGTAATTAATTTTTAATTTAGACATTTCTAAAATTTAATTTGGAATTGGTCATTAAATTCAATAATGGCAGCATAACTGCCTACATTTTCTGAAATTAATTATTTTCTATTATTTAATTATAGCCTTTACATAGCCCAAAAATTTGGCATATCGTTCATTGTGTTTATTATGTAACGAGCTATGATTGTTGATATTTATACGAAATGTGTGTGAACACAAGTTTGAAAAAATGTGCAATTACGAGTGACACTAAGATGCTAGTGGAACAAGTGATAAACAGACTGATGGAGCATGCACACGATTCGAGACTTCCCTCTCCTGGTCACTCTAAAAGTAATTGCACTATTTGAAGAATTTTCACAACAGTCACAACTTCATTCAGATGTTTATAGTTTGAATTCTCACCAGAATTATTGATATATGTGCAATGTAACATTAGAGGTGTTCTTAAGCTTTAGTCCAGGAGGGGTCCCCAAACATTTTCATGACTGTTCAAGTTCCCTATAAGAATCCCACAACATTTCATCAAATCGTGCTTTTTATTCCCCCCTTTCTTTTTGCTAATACAGTTATTGATAATAAATCTGGAGATCAAGAATTTCTACAAAAATGGTGTGCTAATTAAAGATCTTATTGAACTACAAATGTTTCTTAAAACCAAAGTGAAAATTAATTCATAAAGGAAAGTGTTAGTTTTTATAAATCCAGCAAAAACATAACTGTTTGTGATGTACAAAAACCCAACAAACAACTCGAAGCTTATTAAATATCACATGCTGAAATTTAAACATAAAATTAGGCCAACAATTTATCATAATAAAATAAAAACAACAAATTTTACAAGTTTTTAAAATTAAATTTGACTAATTTAATTTTAAAAATTAGTCAAAATAAGCAATTTAAGATTAATATTAAACTGTTATGTATAGAATTATAAAATACAACATGTAGGAGAATTTGTCACAAAATACTACAAACGGAATTGGAATGAGCCCCCACTATAAAATTGGCATATTTAAATTAAAAATTAAAAATGTTGTGTTAATAAAATTTATAAGTGTTAATGAACTAATATGATAATATATCTATGAAAAAAGATTTATTTAATAACAGGCTGGTAACACAAAACTCAACCTGCAGGTGGCACAATGATTTATGGAAATCAACAACTGGGTTTTCCTTTGTTAAGAGCCTGACTAATAATAATTGTGAAAAGATAAAGTCAATAATAGGCATTTCGTAGAAAACAGGCACCTGAAATCTTCTAAAGACCCAACAATACCTCACTATGTAATCAAATACCAAAAGGGGTGTTGGCACACTAATTTTTCCCACCATTATGAGTGAAGCAACCTGTTATTCTTACATGTCATTGTCACAGGATCATCTTACGATGTTTCCTGTGAAGATGGCTTGCATAAATCTGATCCTATAGACTAATTAGACACAAATTTCAGCTTATGCTATCAACTACTGGAAGTGGCCAAGCAAATTTTAAAATTGTCAATTAATTGGTAATTGGATAAATGGCCAAAACACTTATCAATGCATCATTATCTATCACGAGAATACAGTAGAGAGTCGTTAATCCAAACCCCAGTAATCCAAATTGCCGGTTATCTGAACGATTTTCAGTCGGACTGTGTCGTACTGAATCAAACATTTTTGATAATTATATTTTAGAAGTAAATCTAGTTTCATGTTTTTATATTCTTCAATATATTTATTTTGTTTGTACAAAATAAAGAAATAATTTTTAATGATACAATAGCCTCAATTATTATTATAAAAATTTTCGTTAGGCTTAAAATCGACGAAAATTTGACACGAAGCAACACGCAATGGAGTAAAATTTGAACATCGGACAGGTTAATATATTTTTTCGTACATAATCGGTTATTCGAACAAATCACTAATCCGAACAACCCCAATCCCCAACTGATTCGGATTAACAACTCTACTGTACTCTGTTTATTTTGTTACAAAATTTTCTATTTCTAAAGATATTAACTTTTCTGAAACTGAAATTTAGGCACAAAATTTCTCATATCCATGGAATGGGAAATGCATAAAATGAAAACTATCACCATAACTAAAAATTACATATCAAGACAAGTAATACATAGTTATTTGAAAGAAAATTTTAACAATTAGAAGCATAGAGTTAGAATTTTACCATAAATACTTATAGGTAACATTCTAACAAAATACTCCAGTAGACATTTATAAAAAATATTTATAGTTAATAATGATTTTGTAAAATATTAATTCATAAATATTCATGAATTATTTCAAAATCAAAACACGTGATTTAGGCCTAATAACATGATGATGCACAAACACAGTTAATAAGGTCAACAAAGTCTAATATCAAATAGTAATTTTGTTAACTTTGATAATCTCAAATATGTACAGCACAGTACCATACTATAGAGCAGGGGTGGCCAACTTTTGTGCACATAAGATCTACATTTTATCGGAAAAATGTGTCGTGATCGACTTGTTGTCATAGGCATAGTGTAAGTTGGGAGGGGGAAGTGTGAAATACATACTATGTTTATACACTGTTTCAGAACGAAGTGCACTCACTGCTTATGAGTCGAGTCATAACTGCATGCATACAGTTGCGTTCAGTTACAAATATAATACATTAAGTCAAGACATCGCTAGCGATCGACCAAAATTGGCTTGGCGATCGACCGGTCGATCGCAATCGACTTGTTGGCCACCCCTGCTATAGAGTATATTAAATTTAGGTTTAAACATTTATGGTTATTTTTGTCATCTAAGTAGTGAGTGGTTGTTCACACTTTCTCGTTTTTTTAAACATAGAACCATACAATTAGTGTTGATCATTATTAGATCTGTCTTCAGTAATACTCCGATAAATTTTTAGAATAAGGTTTTATATTTTTGTGCTAATCAATTTTCTCACTTGCATAAATTTCAAAAATAAATGCCCTATTTTTGTTTCTCATTGTCTACATTATGGACACTAGACAGATATTTTAAGTCATATTAGTCATATGTCAAGTCAGACCAACACTGAGATCTGTCAAACAGTGAGAGAGAGAAGCTAAAAAAAATTCTCTTCCTGGTCCAAAGTCAGGCACAAATCAAGGAAGACTGACCAATGCTGCCAAAATAATTTATTCTTCCTAGAAAATATAACATTTTTTCTCATCACATTACTGCTGGGGTTACTTCGACAAAAAGTAATGCTAATTTTTAGTATGAACTTAATGAGTTACTAGAACATATCACAAACAATCAAGAACCTTAAAAATCCAGTAACACGTGATTGTTTGTAGTAATGTTTATGACAGGAAACCAGTTCTACATCAGACTAAAAGGTGGCTGGTTTTAAACAATGTTCCTGGCTTAAGTCCAATTTCATTTAATAAAAACAGGAATATTCCAATAAGTCTCAATACATTCACTTGTTTTAAAAAATGCATGTTACTGAAAATGATATAGTATTTTAAAAAATGCAAAACAAATACAAAAACAATAGTTCCATTAATGTGTTGACAATAAAAGGAAAGAAATTCGGGAGAATAAATTTTCAGAATAATTATAAATAAGATAAAAAGCACTATGCTCAAATTCATACCACAAAAGTGACAAAGTCTTCAATATAAAACAAAACAGCTTTTTCTTCTAAAAGAAGATTTGTAGAATTTAGAAGTATTAAAACCAAGACATGTTTTTTAAAAATAAAAGAATTCATTTCCTGTGAACTATATTTATATATATTTGAGAAAATTATGTAATTAATTTAATTTCTGAAAAATTATTATTCTACATAAAATTACAAAGCAGCAATATGGAGGATTGCATTGCAGAGCCAAAATCACCACTTGGAAATGACAATAAAAACCCCAGTCTGCTTAGCTCAATGTTCATTCAGTGTGAAAGTGAATCAAAAGCACACTTCAGGAAAAACAGCAAACTGTCAAGCAAGCTTCTGTACAATGGGAGGTCTCATGATCCACACACCTCATGATTTCATCATGTCATGTGGCAAGTTTCTGTAGAAAAGTAAAGAAGTGATGTTAAAAACCAAAGGCAATCACCAAAAACAGTTTTTTGCAATGCTGCCTTCTATTTGCAGATTGGGAAATTTTATGGATGTCATTCTCACTTTCATCTTTTATCAGTAGACATACAAAAAATTTGCATTACAGAAAATGCAAAATACAATTTATGGCAGTTGATGGTATGTTAATTTGATCATAATGATTAAACAGCATTTTATGTGTGTTATTCAGAATTAAAAATTATTCAAATATCACTTCTATTTATAAGTGACAGCTTCACATGTTACTTTTGCTCTCAGACTCCAAACAGATAAAGCTACCAGAGCTTCCATTAATTAGTAAGTAAAACTAGTGACAATAAATAATTTAAAGTGGCAAAAAACGATTTGAAACTGGTGAAGAAATGGTTTGTGATTTTTAAATTTTCAAAAGTGACCCCTGCATTGTCTACTGATTTCAAAATGAATATCTATAGCATATATCTCCAATCCATTTTCATTTATTTTATATAAATTGTGATTTCAGTCTTGTATCAAAGTTTCCTTTTATAATCATCTTCATTAACCAATTATACAGGTCTCTGGATTGAGACTGACATTTTGAAATACTAAAGTAATATCAATTAAGAAATACAATAAAAATAATGTATGCAATTTACAAAGTTTTATTGAAAAAAATTGGTACATTTGTATCATTACTCTTTTTTACACAAAAATTATAAAATTTCCATATAGTCATTGTACAAGAGGAGTGGAACACCTAAATAATATTTCCTGCAATGTATTCTACATCATTTGCATTGTAAAAAAACAGCATCCTGTATACTCATAAAAAGTTCATCATTGATTTTGGTACTAGAATAAACTCAGTCCTTCACACACATGCAGGGAAGTCTGGATCACAAGAACACAGAATGCCACAACTAATTATTCCATACACTTCAATTATATGAAAAGCTTATGCAGTTGCTCTTTCTCATGCAGTGTGTAGAATGCATTTATCTTTGACACATTTTAAATTTCTGTCAAAATTCAGTGCTAGTATCTATGACACCCTATACTTTATCTATCTTAATATATTATTTTTGAATTTCTATATTTACATTTATTTATTTTAATTGTTGTTGGAAAATAATTAATGGTTATTAAAAAATTTAATAACCATAATTTTTTTATTTAATATGAATAATATATTCTAGGTTCAAAGTTAGAAATTGCTCATTGAGCAAAAGGTTCAACCAGGATGCATTCTGACCTATCAGATTCAGCCACGTGCAAATTTTGGGTTGTGGCACTCTACATACAACACATGTTGGCATATTCAATAAGACCAAAAAGTGAAATTTATATCAATATTCTTTTAATAATCAACCAAAATGCTATCTGGCAATGTGAAAATGCCACAATGCCATCACTGCCATTTTGATAAAAATATCATTGAGAATTATACTGAAAGTAAACAGTTAACCTGATTAATCTTATGTCTAAGCCTTAAATTTCTTAGATAAACTTATATTAATAAAAAATAATGATAGAAAAATTTAGAGTTGGTCTTTTTGGGTTATCATTATTTGAAAACAAATTTGCTATCAGTTGACAAGTGATTTACAAATAAATTTATTCAACTTTAATCCTTTTTTCATGTATTTTAGATTTTAAAGGTATCATATGTAGGTATCAAGGATTCATAAACAAAACAATTAGCAGCAAGTTGTCTTCTTGAATGTGAATTATAGAAGAAAATGAAGAGTTATGTTCATTATACCATGGTTCTTTTAATCATATATAAAGTTTTGTGACAGGATCTTTCACTGATAAGTAGGCCTATTTTATAATGTTAAATATTGTTAAGACTTAACTTCTGTATAATTCCACCAAAGAATCATTTATTAAAAATATGTGCAGAAATAAGTAACAAATTTTAGCACAGATATTTTTGTCACATTGCATCTTGACTGCATTAACCTGTCCTGCGTTGTTCCTGAAAATCTGTGTTGACCTCATTGACCTGCATGGGTGATCTCGAATATTTTCATGTCAGCATCAGAACATTTTTGATAGTAGATGTCACTATGCGTCACAATTTTTATATTAAAATGAACTTTTAAAATAATTTTTTTGTTTTTATATTTTTCAATATATTTATTTTGTTTGTGCAACATACAAATATAATTTTTAACGACACAGTAAACACGATTATTATTTTTTAAAAAATTTTGTTAGGCTTAACATCAACGAAAATTCAACATGGCGACACAGGCAACAGAGAAAAATGTCAACATTGAATAAGTTAATAAGCATCCACAATGCTTTGTGGCACTTTCACATAGCCATATTGCATTTGGTTGATTACTAAACGAATAATCAACACAAATTTTGTTTATTAAATTTGCAAAACATATGCGCATTTTCAAAGTGCCACAACAAAAATTTTCATAGTGGCTGGATCTGAGAAGTTAGAATGCATTGTGGCTGACTTTTCACTCAATGAGCATTTTTGATCTTTAAGCCTAACATATATTATATAAAAAACTTTACATGATAAAACCTAAATTAAAATGAAACTTTTCAATTTCCTATAGCATGAAAAGTGAGACTAATTAAAAAGGTATAATATTTTGACGTAAGTATTTTTAATTATTATTGTCATTTGTCATTAACAAAATTAAGATTATAGACTGTATGTATATGAAATTGATTTCTCTTTTCTATTTTAAACAACAACAAAATAGAAAATCATTATATATGTAAGATCATACTTGAAAATATTTTTTATTCTTAACTTTTAGGTTTATTGTGATACATAACAATAGGTTAATATGCACCTAGGTAGTCCAAGATGGCGGCACTATGGCTGCGCTTCTGACTGTTCATGCTCCCAACTGGCCTCCCAGAGGGGAGCCGCCAGCAGGCCGCCATGGCTAAACATCACTAGTTATTGATTCATTGTAGTTATTGAACAAAAGGAAAAAAAAGGAAACGTCTACTAAAAATATAGTTAATCTAATCTAACCTAACCTAACAGAAACGCCACCATCCTGGACTACCTAGGTGCATATTAACCTAACAATAAATTACTAAAAAAAGTAATGAATGAAAATCATTTATTTATCCACTTGCATTTCACACAAGTGGATCAATAAATGATTTTCTTTTTTGCCTATGTACAATATTAAATTGAAAAAAATGTTCTTACAATCTGAAAAGTATATTTTAATAAAGAATTTAACAACTTATAATATTTTCCAAAGCAAAATAGGCTCTTAAATAATTTTAAAGCAGTCTGTTTTAAACATGTTTGAAAAAATTTTTATAGTCAAATTTCAATAATAAAAACAAACTGAAGTTAGTTTGTTTGTTACAAATCAAAATTGGCCTAAACTGCTCTTAATAGAAATGTGATCATTGTACTGTACATTTCACATGTAGAAGTTATTATCAATAATGAATAATTTTATTTCGTTATAGGATGTAGAGTTGTAGAGTTACTCCAGTTTACCAGGTTTTAAAATTTATATATTAAAAATGTATTTGGGTTGCAGAACCATTACAAATATATTGAGTTGTATGAGCAAAAAGGTTTGAGAAAGTCTGCATTAGAGCACAATGTGAATAGGATGTTAACAAAAGAAAAGATACACTGATTACCTTTATGTGACTATAAAACTAACTATATCAATTCCATTTTTATTTTATCAGCATTATCATGCCGTGTGCCTACTAGTATAATGAACAAATCATTAGAGTTTTTGGTGTTTCCTACTGACTAATTGTGACGAGAAAAAACTAATAAAATATCATAACCTTTCCTTGTTTGTATACAAATTAAATTTGAAAACTACAATTAACAGCAATAACCCAATTTAATGGCTGGTTGATTTTGGGATATATAGTACAATGGCTTAGCAGATCGAAACCTAATATTTGATTAAGAATGATTTATGTAATTTGTTTTTCAAAATATTTTCGTTCAACTTTATGCCAGAAATAAATAAATAAATAATATTTATATTTAATTGATAGCTACAAAGCAAAATCAAAAAACTTCCATATGAAAACTAAACATTTAAAAAATTGAAAATTTTATAAAATATTTAAATAATAACTGATAATTGTTACCTGACAAGTTACAATAAACTCTACAATTAAACAATTCAAATTGTTTCTTAATGACTATCTCATCCTTTAAAAAATATTGAGTTAGATGAACTTCAATGCCTTAAGACTGATACAATCTAAAATATATATCCTCTTCATAACTTATACTTAATAGTATTTATGATAGAGATTATTTATTTCATTACAGTTACAGAGATCTTTCTGAAGTGCAGATTTAAAAACCATACACCAGCAATGCATAAGTGTAAGCATATGGTGCATTAGTACATCATCATCATCTACATCATCTAAAGTAAATTTAAATAAATTCATTCAGAAAAGGGGGATTTATAAATCATGAACTAGTTCCAATGCTATGTATACATTTTGCAAACAATATGCAAACTTTTTTAAAGATATGATTTTGATAAATCATGTGACACACATTGCAATGTCTATATAAAAGAGGCATCATGCAGTCTGCTAATTGGTAAAGCACTGCAACAATGCCTTGCTCTCAAATGCTAATTGTGAGATCATTACATTTTGTGAGGAAATGAGATGAAATGCACAACAAACTATACGTTTTCAGTTGCATCACAACCTGTGCTCCTGACAACATTGGTCATACTATGCTGCTTCACACATAATCAATCTAGATAATTGTTTGATTGGTATCTTCACACTGAAGTTTTATACTTCCAACTACTAACTACTTTTACATTTCCATTACATATACTCATTCAACTATAAATACAACACCCTAACCTTATTATGTTGTGTGTTACATTCCAAAATAACTGCAAATGCTTTCACTCCATCTTGGGACCTTCTTCAGGTTGAGTTCTATGAAAAAAAAATTTTTTTTCTGGTATGGAATTGAATGAAAAACTAATCAGTGTATTCTAATCTCAATTAAAAAATTCATATGCTTCTATTTTTGAAGTTTTTTAAGAAATACACGTGCCTGCATCAGCTGTTATAGCATTGGGTTGTACATAGCCTGCCATGTCTTTGAGATTTGTTTTGTCTTTAAAATTCATCATAAGGCCATGGCAACAACCTGCTTTAAAATCTCTAATGCCTCCAAATTCTTAAGATGGCTTATATGACTAGTTTGCCAGATTATGGTAACCTGCTGTAGTTCAGGTGTAATCTCGTTTTCACTGGCATATATGGCTAAGGAAGTAGTGTTGTTCTTTTCAATATCTGTTGTGTGTTCACAGAGGCATTGTTTGAGGGATCTTCTTGTAGACCTGATATACAATGTCTCTATTGAACCAGTTAACTGCAAAGCAAAAGGTTAGTGCATTGTATTTGTAATTATCACTTTGTCTAGTGGATGGTTTTTATTCATTCAATTGCTATATAAACTGACAATAAGCAAAAAATGACAGACAGTGTTAACTTGAACAATGTTACATTAATTTTCTCCAACATAAAACAACTGCTTAACAATTTTAATCAACAGACAAGAGACAGTCCTTTATAGACAAAAAAGTAAGTGCAATAGTTTGCACCATAGGGCACATCCTGGTCTAAAATGTATACAAAATACAGGATACTAAATATGTTTAACACTTAACATCTTATATGACAATTGAAGTGAAGAGATACATATATTGTCCCATATTTCTCAATAAAACCTTGACTATTGTCCACTATCTTAATATCCTACACTTGACAGTGGGCAAATGCCTCAACAATTTCCCAGTAGATCTGCACATGCATCAACAATTGGCATAAATGTCGGGCTAAATTTTGGATAGAGTGCCAAATTTACTTCTAATCTATAATCATTTATCCAAAATTTAGCCCCGATCATTTACAGCCTTTGTTGATGTATTTGTTTATGTTATCAGGTTTCATTTGATGTATGTTTACAGTAGATTTGATATCTGCAGAACAGTGCACCAGCTCATTCCCAAGTAGATGTATATGAGTGGATCACACAACAGTTAAACAACTGGATATTACAATGTAATCAATACCCACTCTGTACCCTGAGCTTGACCTTGCTGGATTTACTTCCTGTGAAGTAACACAAAAGTATCAATTCATAATTTGTGTCCAGCAGCAACATGTGATACTAGCAAACTGCAGAAGTGAATGCAAAAAGCTTACCGAACAGATATGACACCAGGTATGCTATGTATAATGATTGCCCAATTGCAAAGTAGACACTTGTCATATTTCATTGTGCAAATACTAATTGGTGGACCACCTTATGGGCAGGTAAGCTCAACAGGCAAACTTCTGGCTACATTAAGTATTGAAGGAATAGAATTTATCTCCAGTAATTGGCAAACTAATGTTAAGTTAGTAACGTTGAAAGCATCCAGAACAGAATAAAGGGCAGTAATTTGGTTTTACTGGCTGAAAAAGAAGTATACCATCATCTATAGATGAATGAAGCACATTTATTGTGAACATTGTCTAGGATAAACAAACAGCAGTGAATACTTGGTGCAAGAGTTACAGAAGAGGCCACAAGTCAATTCAGGATAAACCAAAACCAGGTCAGGCACACACACTAATCTTCACTGCATCAATCCCCCACTGTGGACAACATAGTCAGAAATAAAAGATGAGTTACAACTTTCATATTATCAGACCTCTCAAGAAAGCTTTGTGAGGGCAGATTCATCTCAGATGATGAGGTGAAGAACAGAGCCAAAGAATTTTTTTATCAACAGCCACTACATTTCTATCCAAGGTGCATTGCTCTGCTTATGAGATGCTGGAATCTGCCTAAACACACATGAAGATTTCTTTTAGATAAGCAAATTTTTGCCAGTTCTGACATGTGTTCACTTTTCCTTTGGGCAAACCTTATAATAGTCATGTCATATCTCAAAATGTACACAGTATACAACTCTCATTACACTAAAGGTGATAATTTTTTAACACCTAATATAACAAAATATACTGTGTTTGCAGATTCATTTCCCAGATGTCAAAATTACATCATTTCCTTATCTTATGATATACTGATATTTCAAAAATATCTAAAGACAGAGAATACTTTTGAGTTCATTTCATGTATTAACATTTGGTCCCTTGATTTTTTTATTTTGTATTTATTTTATTTTCTAAATTCCAAACCAATAACTATTGTTTCTCTTCCTTAAATTTTTACTTATAACTTCAAGAAACTATTTTATTTTAAAAATGTCTAAATAAAGTGTAACTGAATATAAACTTACTCCAATAAACTAAATCTTGTGCAGTTAAAAATCAGATGTGGTTATATATTCAACACAGTTTTAATATAGTGTAGGAGAAAAAACTGATTACATATTAGTATCTACTAATAAAAATACGTTATAAAATTATCTACATTGTATATTGTGATATTTTAATGTTTAAATTATAAATTATTATTTTAACATTATTATTATAATATAATAATAAGATAGAAAATTTCAAAACAACACAAAACCTTAAATATTCTGTTAACCTATGATCGGATGCAGTATTGACAATTTTCCACAGCTACTAGTTTTTCCAGGTATTTTTCACCAAATTTAATTACTTAGCTGTTTTCATATCCTTTCACTTCCTGGCATCAATCTACGTAAAAATTTCAGCAAAGAAATTTTTTCCACTTAGTTACACATTTAGAGCCTGCAATATTATTGTATGATCATATGCATAATACAGCAACTTTCCACCGACATCATTTTCATTGACCTGACGTCATCAAAAATGGTATCATGGAGTCATGAAACCTCCAGTGTTATGCCACATGAAAGCATAATGTTATGAATGTTTGTCAGCTAGGAATGACTTAATGACATAGTGGTGTGCAGTCACTATGACCTTGAACACTTGTTTTTGTAACATAGCTTAGGGAACTATGATCTTTCACAATTTAATGTTTTTCAAAGCTTTATTGTGTCCAAAAATATATATAAAGATTATTTTTTAAACTTTTTCAGAAACATCTTATAGCCCTTTCATCATTTATTTCCAGATGAACTTTTTTCACATTAGCCCACACTAATTCAAAGTTTGAAGGGCCCCTATAGGAGACTGGATGAAGAACATTGTTCCGTAAACAAACCAAAATTTCATAAGCAACATGACATGCAGAGAAAACATACTACATACACGATTTTTCAGAATTCTCATGTTTGAGGAACAGCAATTATGTACAACATAATGACAGACAAAAGAAATCAATAAAAAAATTGCCTTATACGTGCAATTCTGTAAAATAAAAAACTGCAAGTAAAAATTGAGTAAACAAAAGAACAAGGATAAAAACTAACATTTCCACCAACCACATGAATTTAATTTCTCTGCCATAAATTTTGCAATTCTGGTTCAAATTTTTTAATAAGGATAATTCAAAGAAAAATCTATTTTCTTACATCTTGTGATAAATATAAGTTGATCTTACAGTCATTACAAAAAAGTCCTTTCTTATGCTGTTATACATGATTCATGAGGTTATATTATATTTATATTTAACATACTTCTCTCATTTATTTAAATCAATTCCAGATTCTGTTAACATCAGCAGATTGTAATAAAGGTTAATCAAAATAAATGTCTCAGAACTAATTATATTTCTCAATTATTTAATCTCTCAAACAATTTTAATTTAATAAGTATAGTTAGATTTATCTAAATATTATATTTTGAGATAAAATGGAGTAATTTTTCATAATTATAACAAACATTATAATTCTAGATTTTAATATCAAAAATTTTAAACAAACAAATACATATTTTCTATGTTTATTTTCTAAAAAATCTCTAAAAATACATATCATAAATATAAATGACAAAAGTGCGGAGGTGTGTTCAAAATGTTCCTGAACTTTATTACAAAAAAAAATACTTCACTTACAATTTATTGGTCAGAATCCCCTTCAAAGTTGTCTCCTCCCTAATGTATACACTTATCCCAACAGTGTTTCCACTTTTTGAAACAGTCCTGAAACGATTCTTCCAGAATGCTTATAAGCTCCTCTGTCAAATTTTTCTCTGGAATGGTGGCAAATCTTTTTCCTTTTGAGCAGGTTTTTTTTAGTTTCGGGAACAGGAAATTTGCATGAGGCCACATCAGATGAGTAGGGTGGGTGGGGAAGCATAGCGGTTTTGTTTTTGGCCAAAAACTCAGGAGTCCTGAGGGACAAATGAGCCTGCACATTATCGTGGTGAAAAAAAACCACTCACCACTCCTGCAAAGTTCAGACAGTTTTCACCTGATTCTGTCTCTTAGGGATTTCATAACCCTCTGATAGTACTCCGTGTTGATTGTCTGGCCTGTAGATAGCTATTCATGATACACAACCCCCCATTTGCATTGAAAAAAAAAAGTCAACATCTCCTTAACATTTGAGCAAACTTGTCAAGCTTTTTTGGAGTGGGGGATGTTTCACCCACCCTCACCAAAAGCCTTGGTAAAAATCAACTCTAAAGTTTCTGTGAAGGATTTCCAGAGTTTCACAGAACAACGCTGTTCCTTCAAAGAGCTCATTTCCACAGATCCGATTTTTTGCCAAACCCCACAAACACCCCTTCACATAAACAGCCATAACTAATCACCAAAACAAGATAACAACAAACAGGTTGAAACATGTTACTCAGAAGGTTTCTGCGGACACAACGCCTCCACGCAAATTTAAAAAATAACCAACTGGAGGCACTCTATTCAAAAAGTTCAGTAACTTTTTGATCAGACCTCTTATTATTTTAACAAAACTATTCTATAAATTTTTATTCATTCTTAATTCATTAACTATAGGTAAATAACACTATATTTGCTTGATTATAAGTCTCATTACAAATATGAATTTCATCTTTAGAATTACTTAACTTTAAAACAATATTTTACTTTGATTATTACTGCTGTATTATGAAAATTTTATTCACTTTTTGCATATTTAACAGATAAAATAATAAGCTTATCTGCTGTGTTTAGCAGTAAACATGATGCTTTAATCCAACTGTATATTCATTCTAACATGGTCATTTTTTTGTTTTAAATTTGATTGTCTTATACCATGAAATTAATAAAGTATTTCTGATATATATCAGTGAATTAGTTATTATATCTATAGTTTCTATAAAAGTTTATAAACAGAAAATTTTAGACAGTCTACTTACATATTTAATAATTTATTACAAAAAAATATGGAAGTTCATGAAGTAAAAGATAGTCACTAAAAACATGAACTTTATGAAATTATCTTCATATAATGAAGGCAAGTATTCAAATACAAAAATAATTCAAAAATTCGTTTTTTATAGCACTTTGCTTCTGGATGGACAGGCTTCTTGATTGGTTTAGTATAGATTGTAAATATACAGCAGCAACTGCTGCAAGCCCATAGGCACGGTAAGCCAGATCATAATTCGGATCATTTACAGCAGCTGTGTGTGTATATTTGCTTAATATTGGGTTTCAGTTGGTGTGTATATTTGTATTGATTGTAAGCTACATACTATAATCAATAACTTTTGAAAAAAATGAAGCTTATAATCAGGCTAATGCAATATTTATTGCGTTTTATTTTAAAACTAATTTTTATAAAATAAATTCGGATAACTTAATATTTTAAAGTATATTGTTTTTACAAATGCATATTTCAAATCAAATAATTAACATGCACAAAATTGGCATATATTAATTCAAAAGATAAGAGAAAAATAATTTTTTTAGTGTATATTATTTCTGTTACTTTTTATTAAAATTAGATTTTGTTTATTAAACATTTAAAATTATCTTACCTTTTCTTATTATACTATAATGGTACAATACTCTCCTCTTCATTTTCCTTGGATCATAACTTCTAAAGTTTGAGACATAAGTTTCACAGTCATCTTCAAATTTTTATTCAAAATATAGGCCTATTAATAATTTCTTAGAAAGAGTTAAAATGCCTATTTAATGGTTAAAAAGAAAATTAGATCATTTTGAAATCAAAATCAAACTTGATAAAATAATAAATCCAATTATAACTTACATTTTTCAGCAACTACAGAGATTACCAAAAAAATTTTTATGAACAACTCTGCTAATAATTATACTTTGTCCACATAATGTTGGCCCTGATGTGTTAAATTCAAAAAACTGTAATCATCAAAACTACATCAAAACTACATCATATCACCATGAATACACACTATTAAAATTTAAAGACTACAGTGTAAACAAATAAGACTTCTACAAAAAAGAAAAATTCTGAATCAAATCTATGAACAGATTTCTCATATTGTGGTTTAATTAATACTAACAATTCAACCAGATTTCTTTCTCACATTTAAAACTGAATATTTATGGTTTTCAGAAGTCATTCGATATATTATTTTAAATTTAGAAGAACATTTTATAAATAATTCATCACATTAAAGTAAGATAGATGTTATGAGAGTAATGCAAGAGAATTTGTAAAACAAAACAAAAAACTCAAACTAACTTCTAAAAGAAAACTGCAGTGTTTAAAATTTTGATTCTCTACAAATGCATCCAACAGACATCAATGTGTACAAAACTTTATTACTGGAATAAACTTTTGAATATTCTTTCCAGGATAAATATAGAGAATGATCATCATCCATTGTGTTTATATTACACATCCTTTTTGAAAAAACTGCCACTTTAATATACATAAAGAAATTAATTAAAATCATAATTTTGTGACATTTCTAAAATTGTTAGAAAATAATACAAACTCATTATATCTACATTAATTAAGCAGATATCTATAGAATAAGTTTAAGCTTAATCTTTATCTGCCTATACAAAAACATTTGCTACCAATTTGAAAAATAAGGAATCATTCCTTTATATAAATCAAGAAATTTTTTGATGAGTTTGAAAATTGATTTATGCATATGATGATTGAATTTCAATATACTAAGCATGATACTTTAAATTTCATTTTGCTGTTCATTCCAAAAATCATCAGATTCTTATAAAGAAATTGCATTTGATTTTCACAAATATATTCATTGTATTGTAATAAAGAATTCGATATTATTTCATAATCAATTATATCTAGATTTGGGTATAGCTGATCAATTGAAATTTGTTCATTTACATTCAAGGATTCATAAAAATCATGAACCCTCAAGCACATTTTGTATTTTCAATGTCTAATCTGAAAAATTAAAAATTTTTTTAATTTAGATGATGGATTTAAAAAACTTATTAGGAGAAATTTCCATCATTATCTACAATATAAAAATTTAAATTACTACCATAGAGACCATACATAATATTAATAAAACAAATTCTTTTTATAAGTATCAATACTATCAGAAAGACGATGTTTCATATTTTTCATTATGGTTTCCATTAACTGTTTTTCAAAATATTAGATACTTTATTCTCTATAATTGTTACGATTCTACTTACTGTATAATATGAACACCACATTGCCACATTATATTAAAGTGCATTAGGTAATAGTCAGTATAAGTGTTTCTATTAAAGTTAATAGTTATTTCAAATACTAAACTACTTGGGTCACATTTCTTACAGACATTTTATAATAATCATATTCCTTTGATGTAAATTCAAGAAATTAATTGAACTAAAAATGTCTGAAAAAACAATGCCCCATTCATTTTTCAATTACAAATACTGAAAAACTATTAAGTGACTAATTGTCTGTCATACAGATATTCAGCATTCATTATTATTTTACCTAGAAAACAATTACTCTTGTGCATTTATTAGTTTATATTGCAAAAATAAAAAATTTACTTAAACAATTTTTTGTTTCATTTTCACTTAAACATAAACAAAATAAATTAAAATTTAATTTTCTACATGATTTTTCACTTTATGTTCTCAATTCAAAAAATCATTACACAATGAAATTTTTGTGATAAATGCAATAAAATGAAAAAACATTAAATAATAAACTACTTACACATTTATCATTGATAATTCTATCAGTATTAAATGTTCAAGATTAGAAAGTCACTTTAAAAATGTAATAAAAATAATTATGAAATTTATTTTGATAGATAGTGATTTCCATTCTAAAAAAAAAAAATAGCAGTGATTTCAAATGGAGATTTCACAAAATAATTTTCAAAATATTTTGTGAACTGTTTTATAGCAATATAGTAATTTATCCAAATCAACAGATTTTTCTAATGTATACAACAGTTTACAATAGATTCAAATTAAGGCAAAGTTCAATTTTCTCTGGACATGAAGTTTTTGAAAATTATACTTCATTTAAAATGAAGGATACTTAAACTAATTGTTTTAATTAACAAATATTTTGGAAAGAAAATAAAAATAAAATAATCTAATAAAAAAAAACTTTTGTATAAGTTCTGATGCTTGATTCCAGTTAATGATAAAATTTAATGATTTTCTCTTAAGAAAATAACTATCTTTTAATTTTAAAACTAATATAACTCAAATTAGGATGGCACCTAACACCTAACTCTAGTACCAAATTAATATAACTGAAAGAAACAGAATTAGAATATTTAGTTTCAACTCTGCTAGGAAACTTAATTGACTGTCAAAACAATTCAGTAACAATATTTAACACTACATGTTGACATCTCTTCTAGTAAACAATAAATGTCAAGGTTTCATTCTGTTCACTAACTTCTGATAATAGCATATCACATTTATGACAAATACTAATTTCCTATCAAATAATTCAACACAATATAATATTTAGTATAGTCCACATTTAGTACAGGCATTTACTTTTTGGAGACTGGTGAAGACAATATATACTGAAAAATTTAAATATTTAAATAATTACAAAAAGTTGAAATTTTAAATTAGTATTGTAAAATATTTTACCATCTACAATGTTCAGAAAAACATTTTGTGCTTATATATAATAATGTAGGTAGAATTATGCATCTCTCTCATTGCTCTTTTTAAAGATCAATTTTGAAGATTCAAATTTGAAATTGAAGAAGAATCAATGAAGAATACTTGTATTCCATAAAGAATATTAACACCAATATTATGCTCTACTGTAAACTTTTAAAATTTTAGATAAATTATAATTTTTTCAATGTTCAGAAAAACTTATCAGAAAATCAAGCATCAGATGATTCTCAGTAAAAACAAACTGCACTTTCCATAATGCTCTAATAATTAATATATTTATTTAAAAACTCAAATTTTAATACATCAATCGTTAATAAATTATTTCATTGGTGTATATTTGCTGAAATTAAATCATTATCATTAGCTACAGTACAAATTATATACATTACATTAAATTATAGCATTAAACTCAGTTTCTAGTTCAGTATTTTTTTGCTAGTCGTACTTACCAGACAAAATGCACTTATATATATAAAACATCTTTTTAAAAACATGTATATATGTATATTTATATGTATATTTTTAAAATATGTTATACTTAAGTAAAACATTTGGGAGAAAAGGGTTAAAATGTATTTACCTTTTTTCTTCTCATTCATCTATAAAATTAAATATTGATGCAACCAAACAAACAGAATATTTGTTACATAAAGATAAGACTTACAATAACACAAAATTTAATCTGTAGTTTAAATTATTCAATAACTTTAAATGCATAAGGATAAAAATTATTAGACTAATGATATTAAATAAATGTTTTATTTAGCTCATTTTAACAGTTTACCTTGAGTTTTATTTCCAGTCTAAAAATGATCATTTCCAAATATTTGGTTAAGGATTAAATAATCTTAAAAACATATTCATGAAAACTTACCATTTGGGAAACACTTTTACTCTAATTGTTTGTTTCAAATAAGTATTCTTTAGAAAGTTTTGAATAAGTAACATAATTTTATAAAAAAACTCAATCTCTATAATAGAACTTATTTATTCTTATTGTTTTAAACTTACTTGTAATTTTACCAAATAACAAACTAAACTTACCTAAGAGCCAAACCAAATAACTGATTAAATATTTAAACAAGCACAGGTCATTCACACACGTATCTAAAGATCATGTTTCACTTACTTTAACAAAACCGAGGGGATTTATGTCATTAGTTGTGAATATATTATAATTAATGAAATATATCAACTATAACATGAAAATCTCTCTACACATCTTATCATAAAAAAATTTTAATTGAAAAAATAAAGTTAAAAAAGTTTTAACTTACCATTTAATTTTTCTTCAAATAATATTTTATTACTGTTGCAACAAATTCTTCATTTATTGGCAAGCACATCACTGATCACACACACTGCTAAATCACTAGTAAAATATACACTTCACATATCTTTGACTTGCTTGTAAACACTACACTGATTTTTTTATCAATTTCAATTTTTATAAAAACACTAGGGATTCTCACTTTTTCCTCTCTCTCTCGCTCTCTCTCTCTCTAAATATATCTCTATTCGATGTTTTATATTTAATAAAAAGCAAAACTCCAAATAAATCAAAACACACACAGAAATAAAAATTTTTTTATTCATATACTTTTCATACAAATTCAGAATATACAAGATAAAATTGTATAACATATTTTTACATAATTATAATTTATGCAGCATAGCAATATAACATACTACTATTCAATTGAGTACATAGTATACCAAGAATTATGTAAACTCAAGCTATATATAACACTTTTTTGGGAAATTATGTAATAAACAATATAAACAGATTATGTACTTACCTTTCAAACCCTTTTATCATTCTTATTAAACATTTATTGAAATTAACTTTTTACCTTGTAGTTAACTTAAAATTATAGTTATACATATTTATATGAAATTAAAAAATAAGTAGTTTATTATAACAGAAATTTTACTCACCTAATTTTATTCGTGTATTCTTCACAATTTCTGAAGTCCAATTATTTTGATAGTAGAATCAACTCAATGCACACTAATTCACTTGCGATATCACAATAACTACACTACTAACATACTTTGTATTTATTTCTAGATATTATACAGTATATATATATATATATATTTATCAATATGTGGATGTATGTTCACAAGAAATAATTCTTCACACAGAATAAATAAATATTTATTTTCCATTTGCAATACAAAGTATAGTACAACTCTACAAAATATCTACATAAAATTGTAGAGCAGGCAGCAGCCTCCCATTAAAGATATAGTAAATATGTTATCTGTTGTAATATTCTAGAATGCAGCATTGTTGCTTATAATTATCAAATGTCACCCTTATTCATATAGCTATTTTATGTGACCACAACACTAGCAATAATATTCATAAAAATCTAAGACATATTTCACTAAATAAGTTTGATACAGAAATGCCCACTAATTTAATTAAAACTAATAGTGATCATTTATTTAATGGTTTTATCAAACAAGTCACTTACCTGAGTTCAGCACAGTGTTTGGTAAGGAAAATGGAACAATCTACACTTATCCTTATATTACATAACAGTATCATTAATAAAAATAACTGATAAACTTTCTACTAAATAAAGCTAACTAATTTTATAACAAAATAAAAGTAAACTTTTTAAATACAACAACTGACTTCTACAAAAATATGAAAGTTTTACAGCATTCAAGATGTTCTAATTAGTATTTGTCAACTGGATTAATTCAAGCATCTAAATCTTGCCAATCATACCAAAATTTTTTAATTTCACTTTTTTTAATTCTTTCATTATTTATATAAAACATGATAAATTTATTCAGAACAGTTATTTTGAATTTTTGATTTTATGATTCTTTTTCTGTGTTCATTTCAAATTTTGTTTTCACAAAATGATTGAATTACAAAATCATAATTTCCCTCCATGACCCTTTTAATATAAATATATTCAACTCTCAAATCTTTTAATATTCTTTCTTAGAATCTATTTTTCTTGGCCTGATTCTCAAGATTCATTTTTGACTTACATACTGACTATATTCTACATCCTTAAAGACATTTATGTTGCTTATTGAGATATTTTAAACTAATTTCAACTAATTTCAAATGTCAAATTTCTGATATGGGTTATTCAATCATGTAAAAAGATTTCAATTTTACACCATTTCCCTCCAAACACTGTACAGTATATAGAGGGTAATTTCAAATATATAAATTCAAAACAAATTACATCAATATATACAGATACATAATTCCAGCTCTTTCCCAAAGTACTCATATGTATGTGTACTTTGGAAAAATTTTGAAATTAAAAATTGTGAAACCAAACATGGAGAAGATCCAGGGAATAGCTAAAAACTTTAAACTACTGATTAACTAAGTATAACCAATATCTCATTTTCACTTAAAATGTTTCATTTGTTAATTTAAATTATATATATATATGCATATTTGTATATGTATATATATAAATATAATTAAAACTTTACATTTAGAATGTTAACAAGTTTATTATTTGAATGAGTATTGATTATTGTCATTTTAAAAAAGTAAATAGTAATACCTTCAATTACTTAAAATATTAGAATATTAAGATGTTTATTAATTATAATTAACAATTTAATTACTTAATACATTCATAAACAAAAAGAAAAAATATGATATTCCTATAACTTGGACCAAAAAAATGCCTCTCTTCCCCATTTTCAGTAACACTTGTATGTTAATTTAAATAAATGTTGTGCCTACCTTGTGGTTGCTGTTGTTGAGGTGGTTGAGATGGCTGTTTATCTAACTGATAGCTACTTGGACCAGGTATTGCAGGCACTCCTGAAGTATCCATGTACATCATCATAGAATTACTACTATCTTGATGCGATGGACCAGCCACAGGAGATATTGGTGGTTCTTCAAATGACACCAAGGCACCAGGCTTGATATCTAAGAAATCAAAACTTTATATGTAAATATTTTAAAATTTTAACACAATATTTAATCTAATCCATTGTAAAACTGTTTTCTAATGGTTTAATTCTGATATTGTATATTACTTATTTATGAAAAGGTATGTCAAATATTGCCAAATTTTTTAGTTACAATTCTTATTACTATTATTAAATACTAGTAGCAGGCAATGCTGTCATCTTGTTTTAAATTATTAACTTAATTATAATTTTTATACACAAACAATGTGCAAGAATCAAAAGCAAGAAATAGTTTTGCCTTCCCAATTATACCAATACCCATCACTGCTCTGATCCATATTTCTAAACATTTACATAATTTAGATTACCACCTAGGTAATCCACTCTCACACAGACTGATCCATGATCCTTTTATGTAATCAATTCAAATCACTCACTTGCCATGGTTTGTACACACAACTATATATACAATAGCAATGGCAGTAACATTAATTAATATCACTTTTCATGGGCATGAAAAGTATAATAAAATTGTTTTATTATCTTTATAAACAAATATAGACAAATTATTATAATGTATGGGGAAGGCTAAAAAAGTTAAATCATTAAGTTGTTTACATTTAATAGTATGAAGATAAATTTAATTTTCAACAATCTTCCAACCCTATAAATATGCACAAAAGCCAGTAATCCAGTATGAAAGTAACAATTTATTACTAGAACTGAAGTCTATGAAAATTTGTAAGTCCTAATCTCAAATGTTTATATCAGCGTTTCTCAAAGTGGGGGATAACGCCCCTTGTGGGCAGTGAGTAAATCTCATTAAGTCTGCTTCTTCTAGCCATTCAAAATAGACATTTATAGTTATATTAGATCATTGGTAGAACTAAATTATACCCTTCCAAGAAATAATCTTAGGAAAGAAAAATCTCATGGTGCCAAAACCAGTAAAAGATGTGGCAATGTATCAAAGGTTATTTCTTAAAATTTTTGGATGGCTGCAGCATTTGATTGACAGTACAATTATCCTGATGGATGATCACTTTATTACTTTTTCATTCCAAGTTATATTATGGTGATAGCTAACTTTAATTTATTCAAGTCTTGCACAATAACATCCACTTAAATGTTCTTCCTTTCTCTAGATAATCTATTAACAAGATAGCTTTTTGCCTCCCACAAGGGGATGCCATAATCTTTCCTGCCGAAAAGTTTTCTTGGCAAGTAAGATTTTGCTTACTTCATTGCAGATTCTTCATATTGTCCACAGTTTGACTGTTATTTGTATTATGGTGTGTTATATACTAAATACAAGTTTTATCAGTTGTCAAAGCAAAACATAATTTTTTGAAACAAACAATAATTCTAAGACTTCCAATATATTTGTTTTTGTTCATGAGCAATCATGGCACCCATCTTGAAGTTGAGTTGAGTATGTCCAATTCTTCATATAAAATGTAAAGATACCTTTGAGAAGCCCAAAGATGAAATGCTTCTGCTATTTCTGAAGCCTACAATTGCCAATCTTCCAAATCTGTCATAAACTTTGTTGACTATTTCTAATGCTGGTTTTTAATTTCAATAAACAAAAAATAACATTAACTTCCAAGCTTGTTCTTTCCCATTTTCATATGTACTGTAGAATGAGAAAGATTCATCTAATGTAACCTGCATATCATAAATTTCAGTAAAAGCACATTTCTTTTTTCGTGAAGAATTTTAATCACTGCACAATATTTAATATTTTCCAATTTTTTCACAATAGTTGCTAATGGCTATTCAATCTCACTAATTTTTCAACTTATCCCATATATAGACATTATCTTCAACTAAAGTCTGAAGTGTTTGATTTTAACTATGGAGAAATCAAGTTATATATTTTTTAAGTTCAAAACTAAAGTTTTAATAGTATTTTACACATACAATAAATAAGACTAAAGCATCTCCCTCTGGAAACAAAGGTAATCAGACAATCTTTTTCCAAATTAAATAACAATCTTTCCTAAACTAGAATATTTAGGTAAATTTAGTAAACCACACATTAACTTTGGTTTGTATACATCAGAATTTTTAAGAAGTTTATTACACTATTCTGTTTTTCTTTAAAATTATCAAATATCAGTTATAATTTTTTTTCTAGATTCATAAACACATTACTCATTAGCAATATATTTCATTATTCATATAATTATAGTTAAGTTATTTAAATTTCGGACTGTTATGAAAATTAAATTTTATTAATTTCATCACATTCATCAATATAAGCCAAAAAAAACAATATTTCTAGTAGATTCTAGTTCCAGTATGTCATTTGGACTCAAAGTGTTTATTAATGTATGTTTGAAAATGGAACAAATATGGCTATAACAAACAGTTCAAAATCAAGATTTAAACAACATTCTACATATTATGAGCCAGAGAAAAAAATAAATATACAATTCAAATTCTCAAATAGGAAATGTACTTCAAAATCCCTTATTTTTTCTATTTCAGAACCATAGCCTGAAGATAGCGCATTAAATAAGCTAAAAATATTTGTTACATTAAGCAGTTTTTACTGAAAATAGAAATGTATTAAGTGTATGATTCTAGATCACTAGGTAATAATCTTGTGATCCACTGAATTTTTCTGCTGTAAATACTAATTTTTATATTGGTATTATGTTCAATATTGAATCAATTATTTACACATTTGATACTTAAATTGTATATTTCATTTTGTTCCTATTTACATTCTTGAAATAACTAAGCATACGTAAACACTAAATTATTAATGAAGCAGTACCTTGATTATTATCTTGAGAAACACAACTTGAAGTGGAAGGTTCAGAAGGCATGGAACATGGTACCAAAGCTTGGCTATCACAGGGGCCTGGGCCTGTGTGTAGCGGTTGGGTATCCGCTAACCCAACTGTTGTTGGAATGGCTAACTGAGTGGACGCTGGAGGTAATGTTGGACCTTGAGAAGGACCATCTGTGAATACTGGCACCTGAAACAATAAAAATTTCTAATTAAAAAGAACTGTAATTATAGTATAAAATTTTTAAAATAGGCATAAGCTAAATAATGTAGCTATAATTCAAATTAATTATTATTATTAATTTCATTTGCCTTAAAAAAAAACACTTCAAGCACTACTTCTGGTAGATAGCTTCTTAAGCATACAAACAAACATTCTCACCTTCTTAGGTGGCCTACTTCAAGTGTAAGAACAAGCTCAATTGAATTCAAGATTAAATAAATTTCACCCAATGAGAGCCAGTTCACAGTTGCTACACATTCAAGAAAATTTTTTTAAAAAGCTGGCAACTATCATCATTTGATTCAGGTCCAACATATTTTAAAATATCATTCAGATTCAAACCATGAAAAAAACTTTCAAATTTAAGCTAGAACTTTTATTTAAAATGTTTTTGTATGCTTTGAATTTTCAATTTGTTGAACCTGTATCAAACCGTATTGATCACAGGCTTTTTAAAAAAATTTTTCAAAATGTATAGAAAACAACTATCTATGAAAGAGTGAAAATTTATTCAATTTTTTGAATTCAATCAAACTTTTCTTATACCTGAAGAGGACCTCTTAAGAGACCAGAAACATTTATAGGTTAAAAAAGCTACCACTGGAAGTAGTGTTTAAAGCAGTGATTCTCAACCACAGATTTTTGAAGTGTGCTGGCATTGCAAATACCCATACATAAGCAATGCCAGACAGGCGGTTCAATTAGTTTTACCTACCAAGGGTACATTTGGATATTTTAACCGGTGTTACCAGTAACTGCCGGTAGTTACCAAGGCGTTTAGAAAACATGACCGAAATATTAGTTATTAAAACAGTTATGAAGTCACCGGTTGTCCTGCAGTACTTACAAAAGTAACCATGTTTGCTGCCAAATTTTAAAATTATTAAAAGTGTACCGTGTCGAAGAAAAGGTTGAGAATAACTGGTTTAAAATGTCTTTAGATTATTATTTATAGTTCCAGCTTCTGCAGTTTTGAAAAATTCATTTTTTTACTAATAATACAAAAAAAAAACTATTTCTTTAAAAATTAATCTCTCGTGTGCATGAACAAAACACAAATACTTTCAACAAACTCTGTAAAACAGACACTATCTTCATAAAATAAAAACAACAAGTTTTTGTTTTTAGATTTTTCTGGAGGACAAATTCAATTATTAAAAAGGAAAAAAAATCAAATCTATGTCAATTTCAGCTTTTACTCTATGTTCAAAAATGAAATATCAGTTAAACTAACAAAATAAAATATAAATGTTTAAAATTGCAAATATACAATGTATATGGGAAAAGTGATAAAACAAAAAGATTGGAATTTAAGCTAAAAAACATAACAATCATTTTGAGAACTTGCACTTTTTTTTTAGCTTGAACATTCAAATCTGAGTTAGATTTAAATAATCTGCAAATTAAGATGTTTTGGAAAAATTTAATATCCTATTTGTTTTTACCAGTATCATGTATAGCCATGTGAGTTATGCAAGTTTTCATGTTTCACAGTTACAACTAAAATAGATTCCTGATAGCATAGTAAATCTGTACTTTTAAAACAAATCTCATAGGGTATAGTAAAAAAATATGAACTTTGTCATCTGTATAATACAATACACTTCAGACTCTTAGGAAAGAGTTATATTTTTACTAACATACCTATCATTATTATTATATATATAATACAATGTATCACAAACATTAATTTCATATTCACATGAATAAGATGAATAAGATTAACAAAAACACTACCAGATGTTCCTTGTCTTAAAACTGTTCCACTTAAAATATTCTCAACTTTACTATGATGCAATAGCAATATGTATTTAATATTCAAACTTTGATTTCTGACCTATTTGCAAGCTAGCAATTGGTTGTTCAATACTTTCTACTAATGCCAGATAATGGCAAGATCCACCAAACTTAGGGTTACTACTATTTCAGGATCAACCTGAAGTTTCCAGGGGTCAGCATTCTGATCATTGTCTCTTGTCTTTGAGACAATGTCTACATCATAAACAAATGTGTAGCCGATTAGTGACCTGCTTATGTCTGAAGAGACCACAACTACTCTCCAAAATGTCATTCTAAACTTTTCTCTCAAACAAAACATTCTCTCATTTCCCAGGGAGGAGTGATATTCATCTTTCGACCAGTCTTTAGTCTGTAACTTCGATTTAATTATATCCAATATGGACAACTGAAATACTTGCTTTACACAACTAGAAAACATTCTATATCTCAGGAAAGGCTATTTCAAGATAAGAGATAACGCATCTAATTTTTAGGCATCTATTTTGTATGCCGCTGACTATGCTGTTAATCTTATCTGTTACTTCCAGCCATCTGCCTCTTAAGTATTCTTCAAAATATTACCATCCAATTTCTCCTGACCTAAGTATACACACCTCTCTAACTAATAGAAGTTATTTAATCTTCTATTTGTTAAGAGACATTACCCAAAACATTTTAATACTAAAATGCATAAATATAAAACAAAAACACATCTTTCTCGTAATTCTGCTTTATTTAAACTTCATACTTTCCTTCTCATGTGGATCTGTAATTTTGTAGTCTGTACTTAAAAAATTTTACAATCTCTCTGGTTAAAATTCTGTACTATGTTGCACACACAGATAACCTGAACATGTATAATTAACTTAACAGAAACATAACATCAAAAACAAAGACAAGATTATTACAAACAACCAGAATAACCTACGCTCTGGGATACAAGTTTCATCTCTCGTTTTGATATCTCTTCTATCTTAGAGATACATGACAAGTGACCAAAACATGACCCCATGTTTTGAAGGCATGACTACACTCTAGATTTATTAACTCTCTCTCTATTACAATTATTCAATTTAAATTTAAATGTATTTAAAACCTCTCTGAAAGAAATTCAGTTCTTTAAATCTGAGCAATGAAAACCATATAAAATAAAAAAAACCTAATATACTGATCAAGAAGACAGTGAGAAAAATTATGAATATTAAACAAAAGCCTAAAATGGAGAAATTTTCTGGAAAAATTAAAATGTTTTTTGGCACTGCTGTTGGATTAAGAAATACATGAAGATTTTCATTCCTATGTCGTAGTAATGGTGGAAGCACCTTTCTAATTTATGTCATCACAATGTTTGTGATTGAAATGCCTGTATTATCTAGTGGAGTTGACATTAGGACAATTCAGTGCAATCAGACCTCTAAAAATTTTCAAATATTTATCTCCAGCATTTTAAAGGATATACTATAATTACACCAATTTTTATTTCTGTATGTTTGTGAATCTTAAAATATAATTTAAAAATCATACTTTAAATATTAAAAATTTTATATGAAACCTATGTTAAAAACTTATTCATAGTAATTATTTGTTTAACTGATAAATATTTTTATTTACTTACTCAGTGACAGTAGTTAATTATTTATATATCCTATCCAAGTTACAATATGACAATCCCTTTGTGAGTTGGAGAACACACACTCACAAATTCAGAGATACTTAATTATACTACATTAATACTATTGTGATATAATAAAGAGTAATTAGTTTAGCAATATTTTTTCCTGTCACAAACAATATGACAATCTCTCACTTCATTCTTAAAAATTAATATACTGGATAAATACTGCATTCATGTGTTTATTTTTTTGAGTTTGAAAATATACAGAAATTAATAACAAAATGCAAACAAACAATTTCCTAAAATATTAATATAGATTTAAACCAAATCTAACCTAAGTTTTAAAATAGGTCAAATATAAATATTGATTAACAACAAACAAAATTTGTTTGGAATATCAGTACAAAATTCATGAATAATAATAATAATTATAACAACAACAACAACAACTAGGGTAGATGTACCAGTTTTGGCCAGTGTACCAGTTCTGGCCAGAAAACAAATTTAACTTAAAAATATAATCACCATATATTCAAATCTGTCCAATGAAACAAACTTTTATTGTTAACTATTCACACTGTTAACAATAAAAGTTTGTTTCATTTGTGATTATATTTTTAAGTTAAATTTGTTTTCTGGCCAGAACTGGTACTACACTGGCCAAAACTGGTACATCTACCCTACAACTAAATTAACCTTGTTAAATCAAACATTTATGTAACTTCTCAGTAGAGACATCATTTTATTACACAAAGAAATGTATGCATTACAGCTTTTGTCCATTTTCAATTTAAATTCATGTTACGAAAAACTATTATTCAAATAAAATTGAAAACAATACTAAACTTCATATCTTATGAATGTGCAAATAAACATGAAAAAATTAATTATTAAAATTTCTAATTTTATTAACAAGACAATGGAAAAATAAAATTTAAATTCATTTCTAGTTTTGTTTGGCAGTTAAATAATTAGCAAAAATTTCCTGCAATTCTTTCACAAGATTGTTTTAAATAATCATTGTTACTGTGCAATTTTATATTTTAAAAAAGCTTTGATCCTCTAATTTTTGAACATTCTATATTTCAAAAGTTTCAAAAATGTAATTCCAAAACTAATCAGCAGAATCATGTTATTTCACAGGAAGACTTCTGTGGTGATGGATTTTATTTGAAAAATAAGTTATAAAAATGCCTGCTAGGACAGAAACTGGAACATGATATGACACCATAATGAATAACTCAAAATGACTTAAACTTATGATACACACAATATGCTGTGTGGTTATGCAACAGCTTACTTGAATTCTGACCTCCAAAACTCTGAGTGCTGTTGTTGAATGTGTGATTTACAATTTCAGTATGTTGCCAATAATGTTGGCCAGCAGATCAACCACAATGCTACGTAGCCATACAGTATACCTTGAGTATTATAAATATTAAGACATTTTGAGTTCATTATGGTATCAACAGTGCCACTTATTGCTGCATTTTTATAATGTTTTTCTTTGTCTTCAAATAAAATTCCATTGCCACAGAAGTCTGTATGTGAAATATAACTCAAAATGAGCAGAATGACATTATAGCTTTTTGAAATGTGAACTTCAATTATCAACATCTTGTATGTAAGTTACACAAATGAAAGATCACAGTTGTAATATATATAGCAATCAAAAGCTGAACTTTGGTTGACATCATTAGTAATTAGCCTACAAGGATCCTAAATTTTAGAATAATATATAATCTTTAAAGTTTACCTTTTTAAATGTACAAAAATGTATAAATAGAAGATTTTCAAATGCTATACAAAAGAAACAATGTCTAATATCAGCAGTTTTCTTAGAAACTTAACCTACAAATTATTCCTTCTCCACCAGATCAGTTTCTAGTATTTTAATTAAGAGTTGTTCATTTTTTTATCTTGGGTTACATGTAAGTAATAGCTGGATTCATTTGCAAATGCATGTTTTTCCTTAAGCAAGAGACCAGAAAATTAACATATGGGCATTGGGCATTAAACTAGCTAGGTTCAAAAAATTTTTGTTCTAAAAAGGATTTTAACCATTATTATCTGCCTGACAAAGACAGAAATAGTTTGGTGGAAAGCTCTAGTATTTATAGCAATATTTGTATGTAGTTTAACACACACATGTTAATTTTCTGGTGTCTTGCTTATTCAAATGATCAGTGTGAAGTCCAACCATCATTACCTGTTTTTCCTTAAATGCTGTCATGCTTAAACCTCAATATAAAAACTCAATTTGGGTCCATGTGCATCAAATTATGGTTGTCTGATAATGCATATTTTACATAGGTTTCAAAAATACAGCATATGCATTTATAAGTGTTCTGCATACTTTGCACATTTGACCATTTTCGAAACTAAATAAGTGCTTTATTGTACCTGGCCTGAAATAATGCAAACAGTAACCTGTTTGCATTATTTCAGGCCAGGTACAATAAAGCACTTATTTAGTTTCAAAAATGATACAATTTTCTTTCATATGTTCTTAGAGAACATATGAAAAAATTTGTAATTAAGATTGTTAAAGTGCAATTTTGCAATTTATACTGCACTGGACTTAGTCCATTTCTGCTCTTTATGCATGAAATCTTTTTTCCATATACAGTTTACATGAAAAATACCAGTGTCATCCAACTAAATGAGCATGCAAAATAATATTTTATTTGAACCACCTGACTTCCATTCTTTTAAAAATCCTATAAACAAATATGTTTCACATGCTATGTAGTCCCTAATTTTTGAAAATCTCAAAATCCTTAAATTAATTAGATTAAAATTATTGTAGATATTATATGTATTTATTTGATAATGTTAAAAATTTTAATCTTTCAAAAAAAATCTTACTTAAACTTCACTCCGACACCAGGGATGAAATACTAAAATTCTCTACCTGAAGAAGAGCTGTTTGGAAAGCTCAAAAACGTTTGTGAAAAGAAGGATTTTTTCACGCAAATAACACCGGTAACAGGTTCAGTAGTTTAGTAAAAATCTTACTTTTAATATGATCAGAACTTGCCTAACTTTAATGTTTATGATATCAATTCAGAAGCAACATTAGTATCAACTTCAATACTTAAATCTATATTTACTATAGTTCATACATAATGAGAATATTTACTCATTTCTCACCATTTATATATAGAGCAATAAGCAAAAATTTACATCTACTTCTGACCAGTATATGTGAATGTGTATATGTACAGAAATATACTCTCTAAGCTATCTAATCATTCATTATTTAGTTAGTTTTATTGAACATTAATTTTATTCATAACTGACTTTATTGCACACCTCCTAACTGAAACATTATCCTGACGAAGTGTCAAAGTGCTTTGCGACAACATCACATCATAATTTTTGAAATACCATAAGTCACCTATCGTTGTGTATTTATCTCTTCTCGTCTAAAAAATATGGATGTACAATAAATATACATTTCAACCTACCAATTTTAATGTATTTTACTGGCTTTTTTAACATTCATAATACATATTTCAGGCATTTTAAAGTACTTCTAGCAATGTATATATCTGGTGTTTTCATGTGCAAAAATACTGTTATTTCAAACACAAATCCAGCTATTACGTATGTCTGTAAAACATTTTAAAAATTTGTCACTCAACTACACAACAATTTTTTTAGTATATGAATTACCAATAATTCACTGAGTTTCTATAAACAAAACTGCCAGCCAAGAAGCAATAGTAGATAGAATTAGAATGAGAAAACATTGTGTGTGTTAGAAAATGAAAAAATGCATATCCATTCTGACAGTGCAAAAGCAATTTCAAGCTGAATTCAAGAAGAATTGCCTGTGAACAACAACAGTACAAGTGGTATATGAGAAATTCCAAAATGAAGATTATCTGCACAATATTTCTCAACCAGAATGTCCATGGCCATCTACAGTGAATTATGCTTTACAAGCTTATGCATGTGGCCTTTACAAGTGTAAGCTTAGAACTTAACAAGTTGCAATGAACAATATCACAAATTCTTCGTAAGAGGCTGGAGTTTAACATTAAGCCCTACAGGCCTGTTAAACTGCATCAAACTATCAGCATTGATGATCTTCATTTTTACATGGAAATGTAAAAGATTTTTGGTTAAAGGTTCATGGATTCCCTCATCTTTAGCAATGATGGGCCTTTTCATTTCTGTGTGGGAAGGTAAATCAGCACAATGTGTCAATTTACAAGTAATCATTAAGTATATACAATTATTGCAAGTCAAGATATATAGGCCATTCTCCTTCACAGAAACCATCATCATAGGGATGCATACATGGGCATGGTGAATGACTGACTGATGCCACCAGTTTAACAAAGACAAATGATTACATCTATCAAGATAATTGTCCATTCATTAATCCCAAAGAAGAGTAACAGTACAGCAATGACAATCTCCCTCAATATTGATATAGTATTTTTGCAGAATAAACTGAGGAGACCAACATGCTGCATAAAAACGAGACCAGAATGCCTGAAACCCCCAAGGTTACATTATGCCGATTGATTTTATATTTTAATTGCAGTTTAATCAGATCTAACAAAACTAGTTGTTAATTAAATGTCAAAGAAAACATTCTTGGGAGTATAACAAAATAACAACATTGTAATTTGACTTACTTAAAATCAAGAAGAGTTTTGTTACAAGACAATGAAACAATTAGAGACTAATTGGTAGTGGTGGCAGGTCAGTGTGGACTAAACTAACCATCTAATCTGACCTTAAAAATAACACCTTCCTCTCAAATTTCACACAAAGTGATGTTCAAATAATTTATAGTTAATATATTAATGTTTTTGAAATCAAATTACAGTAAAATAAATGTAAAATAAACACTTTTGGAATTCTAAGAGTATTTTACAACTTTAATTTCTTCATTTTGTCCTCTCTAAAGATACAATCATAGTTTTTATGTAATGCTGACAGTTTCAGTTTTAAAATAAAAACTGGTCAGTTTTTTTAATGCACCCTTCAGAAAGAGATGCATAACCTCACTTAAACCAGCATGCCTGCATTCCCCAGGACAAACAGGAATGCCAGCTTTTACCATATGGAAATATCTGATTTAATGATCTCACTAGATAGACTAGCACGCTGGTCATTCGGCAAAAATACAGTAGGTCTTGATAAAGGTATTGAGATGCCACTTCCAGGTCACTGTTAACCTCATCAAAATTTTTTAGATGTGCAACTAAATCTTCAAAAAATACAGGTAAATGTAAACAATTGTATAGTGATAATCTGTAAGATAATCTTTAGTAGTAGGATACTTTGGTATATTTATGATATTAGGTACAATTAGATGAGAATTGATGACAGATGTGACACCTGAAATGCATTTTCTATTAGCTGATGTCAATAAAGTCTAAATTTGTTCCTATTTGTCTCAGTTTTCCTGTTTAGTAAGTCAGTTAAAAAAGTGACACTAAGCTTTAAATCCTTTAAGAAGTTAATTTTAGCTAATAGAAATTAGATATTCTTATAACAATGAGCAAAACATTCAAACATGCATGCCAAATTAAATTATTGAGCAAATAATTTAAATTGTGTAAACAAAAAAAGGACTGAAACTTACTAGTTACTACAAAACTAAGGGAAAACTTAAGATATTAAAATCATATTAAAAACATGGAAACAGATCTCAGTAGCAAAATTCCTCATCCCCATAGTGTTTTGTCTATCCTGAAAGATATTTTCTACTTGCTGAATCAATTCTCTTCAGCTTTACATATAGGATTACTGATTACAAAAAAATATATATTTTTCATCAGTATCTGCAGTTAAAAAATGTGTATATAAAAATACAAAAAAAAAACCAATCTTTCCACCTTAATAATGGACAATTGTATATTTCTATATAGAATTCAAAACACAATTTCAGAAGTCTTAAGTTTTATGGAGTATATCAGTGAATCTAGTGTCCTTTACATCTGAGTCAAAATATGCTAGTAAATAATCACAAATCATACTTAATTATTTTGTTGTGAAATAAATTTTATGAGGTTTCAACATCTGTTTCAAATAAGATATTGTTCAATATTCAATACAGTAAGTGTTCCACAAATAACAGAAAAGTCTACTACTACAAAGTTCTAAATAACATCTTTGTACAAAGCCAGGTTACAACTTCAAAATACCAGAACTTAAAATAGCACTTTTCCATATCTCCATATAGTCCGGTTCTTTACAAATTTTAGTTAGACCTGAGTTACAGATATAATTATATCTAAATTACCATATATCTCGGCGAATAAGACGACCTTCAGATAAGACGATGTATAAAAATTTTCGTCAAAGTTTTATAGTTTTAGCATATATCTGTCCTATAAGACGACCCCCAAACTATCAACAGCCGATGAATTTAGTTTAGATCAGCAATCATTATCTGGATAATAATACTGTATAGCGTATATGGAATTATGTCCTATTTGTAATTTTTCGAACGAACAAATTTTATTTTCTTGCATCTGGCAATTTTTGCAAACATTCACACTAATTTGGGCATTCAGGTAAGGACCTTGACTATTTACAAAAGCATCCTATGGGCTATTCTATTTTGTGCACATACCGTACTCTCTTCTAGTAAATAATTATGGTTTGTCTGTCTTTTTAATAATGGTTTTAATTTATATAAATTTCAATCTAATTTTTTTGTATCTGTCCTATAAGACAACCCTGGATTTGAGGCCATTTTTTTATGGTTCACTATTGTCTTATTCACTGAGATATACGGTATTTAATTAATTAGTCTGGAAGCAAATATCAAATGGAGATCCAGGCAGCATAACTAGCAACATACAGCTGCACAGTAAGAAAGAGTTAAGGGTTTAAATCCTGCTCTGGGCCAATTTCTTCTTTCAGAATATTCTAAAATTAAATTTTAGTTTATTTATTTTTAAATTTATCAAGTGACAGCAGCCTAACTTTGAAGTCAAGATGTTTATTGGATGGATTTTATGGCCGTGTTAATTATAAATACACCACATTAACCTTATAATGCTTTACAGTTTATTTTAAAACACAACACAAAGTTTTCAGTCCACCCTAGGACCTTCACCTGAAGAAGGGGTGGACCAAAAACGTTTGTGCTACATTCCAAAATAACTGCAAAGCATTATAAGGTTACTGCAGTGTATTTCAGATGACATAAGTTAATAGTTCAGATTACTTTTTAAATTGATTAAAAATTATGTACAAGGATATTTTATTTAATCTTAAATGATATTATTCTAAATATTTTTATCTATTTCTCCAAAAATATGATTAGAAAGAACAAATTTAATTTTTCAATTGTTTTTATAGTTCAAATTTATGATAAGATTTCAAATAAAAACACATTTAATTTATCACCATGTACTTTAAACTGATAAACTTATTTTATTATCCAGATTTTAGATTGTTCATTTTTCACTAACTGATCTTGCCTTAATCCAACTTTTGCAAATTAAATAAAACAAATCATGAGAGAACATAGTATTAGAAAAACAAAATGTATATAATGCTGAAAATAAATATTTTACATTCAAGTATTTCATCTCTCCCCACTATCATTGAGATTTTGTTCATTTTACCCAGAAAGTGAAAAACTATTTTGAATGCCTGCAGAGTGATTGATCTACTCAATGATTAAGTAGATGATCAATGCATCTTTAAGCATTTTATCTGTAAAATATTTTGTAGCATAATATAAAATATTTCGTGTGTAAACTTTACTTACTTTAGTTACTAAAATATATATATGATTTTTGCATTTTGTTTAAATAATTTCAACAATTCTTATGCAACTAACATCTTTTAACAATATGAAAGTGAAGCTTATGCATTAATATTAAACAACTTTGCACAATGATTGGAACACCGGGTAACACACCTCACATAATATACTTACATTTTCTGTTGTCATGGTCTGTTCCATTAACTTTGATGGTTCAACATCATAATCCCCTTCATCACCAGAAGGTTCTTCTACACTCATATGAGAATCTTGTTGAGATGGAAGGGCTCCGTGTGACTTCAAGGGAGGAACTCCATGATGTACAGAATGAAGGGAGGAAACCTGAGATTGTGGATGGCCGGATGGTGCAAGTCTTTGACGTGCATCATTGGTTGATTCAACTTCGGACGTCACCTCCTCAATGACTTCAGGAGAGTCTGGTTCTTTGATTTTAGATGGCACCTGGTCTTCACTATCACTACGATTTGAACCACTTAAAGATCTTCTCCTTGGCCTACCCCTTTTTCTCCTACTTAATGGAGGCGATTCTGCCCTATGTTGTGTTTGTGCTCCAGAAGCAGGAAGAGATTGAGGCGTATTTACTAAATGTTGTTGAATAATTTCTTGTTGTACAAGTCCTCCTGGTCCACCATGCCTATTATCACCTGTAACCTCTGCTAGACCTTTGACTTTTAGCGTCTCAGCTGTTTTAAGAAGTGCTGATAACTGATCTTGTGACACATTGACTTCACCACGATACATGAAGTCCACTATGGCTTTTAAGTCTGTATATTTCATGTCTTTCATAATAACAATTGGATGCTTGCAAGGGTTTTCCAAAAATAGACTCTGAAAGAAAGGACTACATGCAGAAAGTACCATTTTGTGGGCCTTTAAACTAAGACCTTCACATGCTAAAGTCACATCTACCAGGGCTTCACTTGACAGCAACTGGTCAAAAACAGTCAACATATTTGTTTGGTGATTGTTCCATTTTAAACAAAATTGTTGGGTTCCCATTTTTTTTTTGTTCGTTACGCACACAGATGACTAGAACGCCACTTTGGTGACACAAATTGGTTACCTGAAAAAAAAATTTCAAATATCAATACTAATTACTAGTCATATGCTATTATTATTATTATTATTATTTTTTAATAAATTTTTCTTATAAACTTAATTACAGAATAAATAATTTTATTTTGTAATTAAGTTTAATAGATCTGTTCTGACAAGGATTGCATATCATCAATGCATATTACCACCTTATGCTCAAAACTTATTGAAATGTAAAGAGAAATTTTTTTCATTGGTAAGATATTTTCATTATAAAAGTTAAAAAAAATGGCACTGTCTACAGATAAATTTTTCAAACCACTGCTTATTTCAAGTACAACGTATAACACCAAATTTCCAGACTATCCAATATCAGGTATAATAATACTTAAATTCATCAACACACCTCTAAACCACTAATTATATATACACCACCCATGTGTCTGAAGTATATCATGACTACTAGAAACTCAAATATTAAATGTAAATTAAAGAAACAAATAAATGAAATATAAGTACTTATATTGTACTGTACATTAATACATTAGTACTCTTTGCCTCTTTATATCAAACAGTTGACACCAACACCATAGATGTCACACAGCTTACACACAAACACTGGTCAATTTTTTAACAGTTGTACTTTATCTTAGACCAGGCCTGGCCAGCCCGCAGGCCGCATGTGGCCCGTCATGTTAAATTCTGTGGCCTGCTAAGCAATATTATATATCTATTAAAACTTTTGTTTGCCGTTAATGTGTATACCAAAACAATTAAATAAATGAAAATTTGCACACGTCATTGTTATAATGCGCAAGTGCGAGTACGAACTCTTGGTATAACAATAAAATCTTATTCATTTTGTATGTTTTACTTTTTTAAAAGCACGTTTGCCTAAATTGTGGCCCACCATAATGTTACGAGTCGTCAAAGTGGCCCGCGAAACAATGTGGGTTGGCCAGGCCTGTCTTAGACCAATATTGACTGAGATCACATTTGACACCACCACTAACACTCCTTTCTCCTTTAAAAGTCACAGCTAAAGTAAATTTAAGTAAAAATTAAGAATATCACAAGATTGTGCAGTGTAAATAAGCATGCCCTACATACAATGCCATCCGTGGCTGCCCAGTGAACTAATCTGATGACCATGGAAATTTCAAGTTTCCTCTCATAATTTTGCTTAATTAAATAAAATATATGATGGACAATCAATTGCCAGAAATTAGGTAGTGTATCTAATCAAGTTCAGGGTAATTTCATCACTAGTGCCTGAAATTAAACAGGTTATTCTAAGTTGAGGGCCTATTTAACAGTTTAAGATAATAAAGGTATACTGAACTACCAAAATTCTTGTGCAAAAAAGTGATAAATTTTTATTATGCAGAATTTTGGGATAAAAATTGAATTATTAGTTATAGATAATTCATAATCTGATAAAATATAAACAACTAATAACTAAGCCTGGTTCAGATTTCCTTACTCCTTAGAAGGTTCTAGGATAACATTCAAACTCATAGTCACAAAATCAAGACAAATTGCAATTTTTTTTAAAATTAAAATTGCAGACAATAAAAATTTGTTTGAGGATTGGATTCTGTAATGAGAAAAACTAAAATTCTCATGAAATTATAAAGTTATCAAAAATATAATGTTGACACCAATTACTAATTTTAAAATTCTAATAAGTAAACAGAAGTGAAAAATCAGATAAAAATTCATTTTTTTCTTTAAATACCAGTATAATGTATATATATCAATTGTATAATCATGTTTTCAGAATTAAAACAGAGTAATAAGCATTAAAATTCTTATATATATATATATACACAAATATATACATACACACACAAATATATACATACATGAAATTTTATATTATATTTTATGATAATATATATACAAATGAATATATATTAATGTCTATTATAACATGTACAGTACTTTACAACCTATAAATTCTAAAAAAAAACATTATATTTAATGTGTAAATATCAATTGTATAAAAGAAAAAATGAAAAGTGTTATCTAATTTTTCACTTTATTTCTTACACACTGTACATTCTTGATTTTTACTTTGTGATAGTTACCAGTGACTGTAAGACAGCACTATAAAAATTGTAATGACAAATGCAAAAAAGCACAAGTTTGTTTACATTAAATGTCAAATGGTTGTGTTGTTAGTGCAAATGAGTGTGTTATTTAAAAAAATGAAAGTATAATGAATGCAATTACAATATGAATTTTATTGTAATTACATTCATTATACACTAACAAACTCATATTCATACTAACACAACCATTGCCATTAAATAATGTAAACAAACTTGATGTTTTTAATTTAGATTTCAAGAATTTCGTTAAAATTTTCATATCTGATCAGTTTCAACCGCCAGCATTTAATTTCAATCTTTTAGAATCAAATTTGACATAAGTTTATATAAAAATCAGTAATAATAATTGGATATGATTACAAATGTATTTGTATTGCTGAAAGTTCAGAAAAATACAAACATTTGTGCAATATTATTGTTTGCTTATGGAGTTAACTTTAACATCTATTTATAAATTAAATTTTTATTCATTAAAACTTCTTAATTCAAAATTCAACAATTATAGGAAACACTCATAACAGAACTTGCATAAAAAAACCTTGCTATTAAATTAGAAATGTCAACAAAACATTTTTGTGAATCCCTACTATTAATTTGCTATCTGTTAAAAATTGTGAAATCCCAACAACTTGTTTTTATGGAGAGATTTCTGTGACCAGTTTTGTGTTACTGAACTTGTGCTTGTATCAGAACATTAATTTTCACTGACTCATTAAGATTAAAAACATGCAGTTTAACAAATTAATTAAAGTTATTTTGGTTTTGATTTAAACAGTTATTAAATTTTTCCAGATATGCTTACTAAACTTCATTCTTTTGGAAGTCACAATGAAATAATTTTTGTTGCAGTCCTAAATTATGCCTAATGGATGTAGTAAAAAGGCAGTTTTCTAGAATCTAAATTACAAAAAATTTGGCTGTTTAAAAACAGAAGAAAATGTATCACATGTTCCCAAATTTTATAAGCATAAATTTTTGGGAACATGCAGTATGTAAAGAAGCAATCCATATCATAAAGAAATAATGGAAAATTAGAACTGCTATTACTGCAAAATGCAAAATCCATTTCCTAAAACAGCAGTTCCTAACCTTTTCTGGACTCGCATACTCCTTGGCAGCCCATTTTTCCAAGTTTTGTTTCCTATTTCTAATTTTTTTTTAAGTTTTATTTCACATGTTTGTCAAACAGCAGCACATTGGTCAATTATACAGAATTGTTCAATTATTTTTACACATAAGTTGTTTTTTTAAAAATCGAAAAGCATTGGAGGAAGGGACATATAAATATAATATTTTTTATTCAAACTAAGCATCAAGTACTGTGACATTGCCAAAGGCCTCAATGCACAATCCAAATTTTCTTATAGTAGTATACATCCATCATTATTAATTTTTTTCACATATCCCTAGGAAAACACTACCCCTGCATTGGGAAATCACTGTCCTAAACTATAACTTTCATTGGCTTTTGAAATTTAATCCCTTTTTTGTTATACCAAGATGATTTAAAACACTATTTAAAATTTGGTTTGAATTTTTGACTGAATTGATATAAAGTGCTTGAAGTGTCTTTGGAATAATTTATTTTATAATAATTAAGATACACAAAATGAATGTATTTTAATATTGCATTGTAAGTGTAAAGCATTAAAAAATTTATTATTTTGGATAATTTATTTTAGTTGTTTTCATTGACAAAAGAGTATTCTCATTGAGGAAAATGATAAAAAATAAAAAAGCATCTTTGGCAAAGAAAGTTTTCAGTTTTCAATTTTATTTTCCTGTACAGCATATTGTTATATTATTAGCAAAAACAATGAAAAAAAATGATAAAATACTTGATTTATTTTATAATCTTATTTTATATAACTGTGTTAATACCATCTCTACATTCTCAGCCTTAGTAGTATATTTAAATTTTATAGGAATAAAAACTTCATTGTTTACTAAATTGTTTAGAAAAATAAAGCTTATCTACTAATTTTAATCTGTAATAACTGTTGTAATTATAATAAACTTCATAAACACAGTATAGTAACTCCTTAATACTTACCATTAGCATAATTAAATAAAGTTTATGATAAATATTTTTTATAACTTTAAACTCAATTCTTATAATAATGTAAAGTTTATCATATATTATAATGTGTTTAAGACAACTCTCTTTAAAATAAATTTAATTTTATTGTCACAAGAAAAATTTTGCAATGCTATTTTGTAAACATATTAACTGACATTACCTTGCAAACTCATTTTTGTTCATGATTATTATTCTGAATAGTAAGCAGCTACAGTATAAATATAAGATATATGTACTGCACATATATATCAAAAAAGCTCAACAAATCAAAATTAAATGCACAATATATTTCTTTTTGTACTCTTTCAAATAATTTTTGAAATTTGCAAACACATTCTTCAAATTATACTGAAGTTTTTTGTCCAGAGAATTACTTGTTATTTCTAGTGGATACTCATCTTTTGCAAAGGGACTGCAACATCATTTTATTCTTCCATTAATGGGATAATTGCCTTTCATGATTTTCAGAATTCAATATGCAGATTCTGCTTCTTGAATTCTAAAGATACAATGGATAGGAATTTGCCAGAAATAACTAGTTCTCTGGAAAAAAAACCTGACTACAGTTTCAAGAATGTGTTTGCAAATGGCAAAAATTAAATGAAAAGAAATAGAAAGATAATCTACTTCATATCTTAATTCTTTCAAATCAGCATATACTAGCTTTAGAAGTGAGACTTTATAAAGCCAATCAGTTATATAAAAGAACCATATCTAAGCACTTAAAACAAGTGTTCTAAATTTGTCTATCGCAAAATCACAACAGAATAATCAAATCTAAATCAGATTAAAAATAAATTTTGACAAAAACTAATAAATTATACATTTATAATTATAAATTCCTGTAATAATGATACTTTTATCTAATAAAAAGAAATAAATGGATACATAAATATTTAATTACTGAATAAATTTTGAAAATAAGTCTTAAATAACTTGGATCAACATAGATCAAAAATACAGAATTCTAACATGAAAATTCTTTCAAGTAAACAAGTATATCAAGAAATATGCAAGCTAAACCTGAAAAAACTTCATTTAAATTTATATGATTTCATAAAAAATCTGATAAAAATTTAAAATAAAATTCATTAGCCTTAAGTTTACATAAACTGGATTGTATATTCTTGGATAAAGCTCTGTAAATTCCTACATTTTAAATAAAAATAATTTAAAATTGAATATTATCTGTATTTATATCTTATAACATAAAAAAATCTTACTGATAAAATGCAGTTTTTACTTAACTGTAATGATTTATTATATCTGACTATCATCATCTTGCAACTTAAGATTCCTATTAAACACATTAAAAATCTATTTTAAAAAAATTCTCTTTGTAACAGCCACAATATATAATAAAACTGAAAATTAACATAAATGTTAACTTCATGCAAGTATATAAATCTACAATATAATATTCATAGATTAGCACTAAAACATATGGAAGTGTACAAATAATTGATACTCAAATATTTTCAATTCTTTTTAATCTCAGAAGAATGTTACAGTTCACATACAACAAAATTCAAAGATTTTTTCATTAAATATAAAACAAAAATTCTTTATCAAATGGCATTCGATAAGCATTTTATGGATCTCAGAACAGTTCCAAGATCCATAAAATGCTAAAAAGTTTCAATGATTCTTGGACAAACAATATTTTGTTGGATTTACTTTTTTAAGTGTACAGACTATAATCATGAATGCTAAATATCACAGTTTACCACATCAATCAGTTCAATATATAATAAATTGTCTTTCAAAGCATTCACAAAAGAAATGTAACTGGTTTTAAGAATAATTTTGAATATTTACATATTGCCAAATATTGTTTCTGATGATAATTTGCTATTTGTATGTTATTTGTATATATTTTTTAATACAGTAGAGCATTATCAGACTTAATTGGGGACTGGTCGGATAACTGAAAAGTCGGATAACCGGAAAGTATGAAAAAATACATTATTAGTATAGTGTATTAGGCCTGGTTTAAATACTAGCCTCCCTTTCATGGTCGAGCCAGTGCTGCCAGCTAAAACATGAAAAAATTTAACAAAAATAATATTAAAGTAGCCAAGACATAACCAAATATTGTAGCACCACATCACTAGCAGACATTTGAATTTGCCGACTAGAACACGGTTGGTTAACCGATAAGTCGGTTAATCGGGTTCGGATAATCGATGTGCTACTATAATCTGGTGTAACAACGTTTACAATTATACTATAAAAAAATTACATCTCTTGCTTTAAGTAAGAAATTTAAAAAGATATATAGTATAAAAAAATTATATGTAAGTATAAAAGAAAATAGTTGTTTTATAATTCAATATTTTAGGAATGTCTAAAAATTTCATGAGCAGTGAACTTTAAGAGTAAATTTATCTAACTACATATGTCTACCTTTTAAAAAACTAGAGTAGGATTTATTTCTGAACTTAAAACTTCTTTAATGAACGTTTTTTCTATACTTAATAGCGAGGTTGAGGCCAAAGTTTTAAATGCGAAAACGTGTACTTCAGATATTCAGCACCACTTTCCTGTAAGCTAGAAGTTTGACAATGGCCTTTGGAATGTTGAGAATGATCCCACTGACTTTCCAAAACATCACGTTTTGCACAACTAATGATGAGGAGAGGAAAGTCCCAGGTAGCATGCATACTACATCAGTCTGTGTTTAGCACTCATTCCACTAGCATCTTACGTGTCACTTGTAATCACACATTTTTCCAAACTTGTGTTCAGATATATTACATATAAACATTAGGGTTTCTCAAATGAGACTTGGGAGCCTGGTTGTTTTTTTTTTTTAACCGGGGAAATTCTACAAATTTCTTAAAAATTTCATTTTTTTCTTATTTTATGTTAAGGTTGAGGAAATTTTGCAAATAGAAAGTATAATTAACTCATAAACTGTCAGAATATATTTGTATTTATTAATTTTAAAACCTACTTATTAGTGTTTTTTAATTTTTGCTCATTATGGCATGTCAAAAATGGTCAATAATCAATACATAGCTTATTTCTGGCAGGTCTCTCAATATTCGTTACCAGTAATATCTGGAATAATTGTGCTTATGCTATCTTAATTTTTAACCATGCCCAGTAGCTTCAATAACTGCATAATACAGAGTTGTGCAAATTGGGCAAGGATACAAACGAGTAAGTTTGCAAGTATGAAGTTTTTCTTCATAACCTGGTTATTAAAGACAAACAAACTGCCAAATTATTGGGCTATGATGTGTCTATTAAAGCAGTCAAGGTAGACAAGTCAGGAATACTAGAGAACAAAAGAAGTACTACAATCTTGAAATCTTTCAGGATACAGGTGAAAAACACATATTTGTCTTCTCTTAAATGCATTAAACAATATTCCATCATATCAATTGAATCAAAAAAGGCATTTTCGGTAGCAACACTTTTCATTACTAAAATAAAAATTAGTTTGAGTGATCGGAGTATTAACCATCTTTGCTTTCTGAAATCTTATAATACAAAATATTGTAAATTTTATATTTTATTTAAAAAACAAATATTAACTTCTAAGTTAGAAGTTTGATCCAAGTTCATTTTTTTAAATTTCAATTCAATTCAAAGCATTTTTGTTGTTGTCTTTGTTGTTGTATGCAGTTTCCAGCAAACTTTAATAAATTTTTTTTTACTTGTGAAAATTTCTACGTAATTCAAAATATAATTTTTAATACAGTGGACCTTCGCTATAGCGCTGCTCACTATACCACGCACTCGGTTATAGCACAGGCGACGTTCGCGACGCAACAAGCTCAAACACGTTTATAAAGGTTTTATGCAGGCGTTTATAGAGGTTATACAGGTTTTAATAAAATGCGCTAATCACTAACACTGTGCAGCATTAGTGAGTAGTGCATTTTATTGTTACTGCGTATTGAGTAATTGTGTATGTATTGAGTGCCTGCATGTATTTTGAATAGTGTTTAATTTTTGTATGCATGATGAGTAAAAGAAAAGCTTACAGTGTGAAAGAAAAGCTTGACATTATTGCTAAAGTAAGAGGTGAACCGCGTTACACCATGCCGCTCGGTATAACACGGTTCACCTTATAACGCGGGTGTTGTTTCCCACCCAACATGCGCATTATATCAGGGGTCCACTGTATATATCTTACACAGCATTATTAATATGATTTGAGGTTACAAAACGTATTAAATTACTTTAAAGAACAAAAATTTAATATATCATTTGATTTCATATTTTGTATATCTTAAAAATAATTTTGTCTCAGGATCCCGGGAAACAGTTCACTTTTATCCTGGGACAAGCAAAAGACCAGGAAATGAGAAACCCTAATAAACAACAACCATAGCCATTATATAATAAAACATGCCAAATGATATGCCAAATTCTTGGGCTATGTAAAGGCTATAATTAAATATTTGAAATTACTGTATTTCAATTTTTTTTGTTTTCTGCAAATCAAATTCCTACTCCAGGTTGGTTCATTCCACACTTCAAGATACTTAAGATCCTTAACAATGTATATTGTATAATTTTATTTGAATAAACATTATAAAATATTTCAGTATTTTTTTCAGCATGGAATGCATTATTGTATTTTACATTAATTTCATATGGGAAAAATTGTTTTGCTTAAGGAGTGTTTTGCTTTATGAGTAACATTCTGAAATGAATTATACTCATTAAGCAAGGTTTCACTGTATTTATATTTATTTTAATTTTATTAACTAGCCAGAAGAAATAATTTAGCTAGTCAGTTAACAGGATTAAAAACAGCTTGGGGTAATTGAGGTTTTAAAAATCCATTCAGCATTTATACAGTAGTAGTACAAATCTAACTAAATAAAAACAACCTTATTAAACAGGTCAAAAACTGAATACCACTTAAGAGATATGAGAAACTTTGTATATTAGAAGTCAATATGTCACTCTTAACTCTATGTGCTGCATATGATGTGAAAAGAAGTAATCTTTTAAAATCTTTATCTCAACATTAACATGTCTTATGTGGCCTTCCTTTCCACATGTGCTTAGTCTGGGCAAAAACCTGACATTTTCATTCAAGACTTGTAAGATGCCAAGCATGGAAATTAAAAAGAACATGTGAGAGATGTACTTACTGAGCTAAAGATTTGACAAGATTATTACATCATATGCAGCATATAGAAGTCAATTAAGTCAATCAAGTCAATCATGATACATGTAACATTGTTCAGAATAAAAGTACACCCATCTGAGATATGCTTGATAATTTTTTTATTTAGTTTGGTGAGAACTAGCTATCACAAATGCTGAATGGTTTTTTTAGACACATTGTATATATGATTTATGTTTAATAATTGCTCCATTAGTTAGTGAATAATGAGGTATGAAATGAATTAAAATTATCAAAGGCAAACAATTACTGGATTAAATTGGGCTACATTCCTGCTAATAATTATTATTAAATACCAATAATCTAGTAGTCATTGGCTTTGATATGATTATCAGGCTTTAAGTTGTTTATATATGAATTAAAATTACAAATGCATAAATTTGCATGAATGCATGAATAAATTAATTTTATTCCTATTTCATTATTTTCTGTTGAGATACACATAAGTGTTGCTATTTCTAGGATGAATATTTGTAAAATTTCATCAACTGCCTTGAAAAAATAATTTACAGTTAGTTTTTATATGAAAATTATAAACAATGGTTGCTTTCAGTTAATAAGTAACATTCAATAGTGTAATAAGTAACATTCAATAGTGTATCTAGTTGAGCAGCAGCTAATGGAAATGATTGACACTACAATTTCACTACTAAGAAAAATTAGTGATCTATCTTTACTGTGTTCATATTTCAGTCAGTCAGTAGAGGAAATCCTCATTAATTCAAACTCTGATAGTTTGAAATCCCATTAGTTGTAACCATGTTCTTGTCCCAGTCGAGGAGAGATTTACATGTTAAGGAATTCAGTTTGTTTGAAATACAGCTACCTCAAAATTCAGTGACAGAATTTTCTATGCACATGTTAACTCTTTCATTTATACATAAGACAGAAGTGCCTCCATGCTATAGGTGAACAATAGACCAAGAACAATTGTAATCTGCTTTATATAGCTTTGCTTTTACAGTAACACATTTTCAGGTGTAACCTTACTTATGGACTACATTTTTTTTCTTTTAGCTCAAAATACTGCTGGGTTTCAGAAGGTTGAGGTAAGTAGCAGATTGAGATACTTATAGGAGTCTATACTATTAGATTTGGGCAACTTACTACTTTCTAGGCCACTTTAAAAATAATTAGAGCTACATTTTGAGGAATTCGGCTTACTTTTTATAAAATCTATCTGACAACCTTCCAGGTTCTCATCCGACAGGTGCTGTTTACTTACAGTTGTTTATTATTATTATTATTATTAATAATTAATTAATGAAAATAGCATCTGTATACATAGCTGTAATGTTTGCTTAATAAATTGGTTACTTGACATTTGGTATATTGTAAATCTCTGATAATTAGAAGTCACAATTATTTCACCCTTTGAATTTTGAACTAATGAGGATTTCTCATATCTAGTTTGCAAGACTGATTTAAAAAATGGAAACAGAAAAATTTTTATTCTGAGTTTGAATATTTCATTATTGCAATACTCTCTAATAAATGCTTACTAGTGAGTATTACAGTATATCAAATTTATATTCATTTTCAAATAAAAAAATCTTTAATTTTTAGTACACCAAAATGATTGTACCAAAGTTTAGATTTTTAGAAATTTACTTCACTAACACTGGTCTATAAATTTAAACTGTTTTCTTCAGAAACAAAATATGCCAATTCCTGACTTTTATGTGCTGAATCTAAAAATGGATGATTAGCTAAGATTTCTTAGATTATATATATATATATATATATATATATATATATATATATATAAAGTGAGGAATGGGAAGGCAAATTGTTATTGTTAGATAGTAAAATGACTCTCAGGCTTGTTTTGTCTCATAAGAATCACGAGTTACCATTCATATTGTTTCTAGCTTAAATCAATTACTTCTGTCATAAGTCCATTTACATTACAGTATACTAAAGAACAGTGGGTTATGCATTCCATCTAGGGCTGCTCCAGTCCATCTTGATGCTTCTAGTTTCAGTTTCTTGTTCTGTCCCTTGATTTGTACAATGTATCTTGATTTCAGTTTTTATTATTAAAGTTTATAAAAACACAGGACAGTACTGCATTGTAAATAACACTTGTTTTATAACTTTAACTGCTAACATGTATTGCATCACTACTGTATTTGTGATGCAACACATGCTACCTTACTATACTTTACTGTAAGTATAAATACTTAATTACTATCTACATTTTCCTTCTGTCTCTGCATTTTTTTTCCAAATGGGTGCATGAACACTATTATTATAATAGATTAATAAATAAATAAATAAATATACATACATACATACAAATATATAATATATATATACACACACACACACACAAACAAACATTGAGAACAACATTGTGTAAACTGAAAACTGTTCACTATGTTCTAGTTTTTTCTATACTAACATATTTTCCATAATTTCAACAAGTTTTCAATATGTAACACTATAAAATTACACTGTAGACTGATAATGTAATCAAATACTCAAAAAAGTAACTGTCAATTTCACTTTTAAATTTATTGGAAATTATTTGAAGCATCCAAGAAAATTGTAGTCTGAAACAGACTAGGGTACAAATGTATTTTAAAAGACAACCAAACTAACCAACTTACATTTTCAAAATCTACTCAAGTAACAGTACAAGAGATGTAGTCACACAAAACAGTATTTCCCATACTAATATTCTTAGTTCTCACTGCCACTTCACTCAAGTTTAAAAAGCACAACATAAAAAAAATGTCATATGCAGCTGACCAATGAAACAGAAAACAGACACATCAAATTCAAAACTAGACTATATAAACAGTCACAAAGTAAAGAATAAAATTTAATATTTGTTCTTGTTTAACCTTTCTTTTATATTGATTATTATCATGTGTACCACTAATTTGCATATGGAATGCATGACACAAAAAAGAACTGCCATACTGATATTGTAGCTCCTTGCACAATAATCTATTGCTAGTGGTTATGGGATATTCCATTTTTTACAGTAGCCTACCAGTCTACACAAGCCATCAGCAATGCAATGACCCACTCAAATTTCTGGCTATATATACATATAGTACATGATTACAATGTACAGATTAAATATAAAAAATTTTTGAATTACAAACTAGATCTAGATGATGTGATTTAAGCACACCTATCACCATTTCAATGACAAGTCTGAAATGGAGAAACAACCAAAATCTAACTGATCTACTGATTTCTCCTGATCTACATCAAAAACATTATGTATACATTATGCTAAAACCATCATTAGCAATTAGAGTAAAAAATAAATGCAATATACTGACTTTACATGCATCAACAATAGAGCTTAATTTCTCAAATGTGGCATTGAAATAATGGTGTATTCAAAACAACTAGTTATAACAACTTTTTGAATTATTTTTAACCTGAATGTGACAACGACATAAGAGTATATATAAGATGTACTATATTATTTACGTTCAAAAATGTAAGTTGTTTTGGTTGTCCTTAAAACCAAACTAAAACTCAGGCTTTTTTATATGCTAAATCAAACTTTTTAAATCCAATGCATCACCACAATAATGGAAACTTACTAAGTGATATTTCATATTTTACAGAACTTTTCACCACCAAAGAAACATCATAGGATCACTTCGTGTCAATCATAACTGAAATTGAAACACAGGACCCTACGCCATGGAAAAAGTGGAATATACTTGTTCTAATAAGAATAACTCAAAATATATCATTTGGTATTAAGACTGTTATCTAATACTACAATGATATATACATCCCATCAGGTCTACAGTGTACAGTACTTCACCTTATATTCATTCATTGGTTCAAGTAAAAAGCATTTAATCGATATTTGCAATTAGTAGTAATACTTTTTTGACATTTTTAAATTTTTTTATTTTAATAAACAAACAATTTAAATTTTGGGTAAATATTTATATTAAGGAAAATGCAATGTTTTTCTTATTTTATTTTAAAAAGGAAACACATTTAATAGACATTTGAGAAACATTTTTAGAATTCATCAGTTTTAGTGTTATACAATTAATATATTCCTTCTTAATGTACACTTTTATAATAGAAAATGTATAATTTTAAATGTAGCATTATTTCAGACATTCCTAATTAAAACCTACCAAAAGTATAAATTTTTGAATATATAACCACTTTCATTAGACCAAGTCAATCAAGATGGACATTTATTAATTTAATCAAATATTTGACAAGTGTCCTTTTTTTATATTGAACATTCAAATCTAATAGTAAAATATTTTTCTCTAAATTTCATAGAATTGCAAAAATTAGAAAAGTATCTATTTTTGACATAATGCAGCAGAACCACTTTTCAATTATATTTTACTGTTTAATTATTTAAATTAACTAAACTAAATATTTTTTTATTAAATGTATTATTCTAATAAACAGTGCAGCTGCAAGATGAAAGCTACAGGCAGTACTCTCTAATAAGTAGTAGTCTTTTGGAGGAAGATAAGACCTCTTCTAAGCTTAAAAATTGCATATTTTATTCAGCATTGAGCAAAGTTATTGAGTGTTGCATTGTTGTTAAGATAATAAATTAAAAGAAATTATGAAGATTTGTTCCATTAATAGTTGCCCTCAAGTAATAGTCACATCCAATTCATAATGAATATAAATCATAAATACCGTGTAATAGTTAAGCTCAACATGTTGGACATTTACATTGATAAGATGAGAAGTTATAGACATACAGTTCATTAGAATAAAAAAAAATACAACTTACCCAGAAATATATTATATAATCTTAATTTAGATATAACTTTTGTAATTTGAATAAAATTTAATTAAATAATTATTGCTGTCATTACAATTTAAAACTTTTTAAAACTTTATTTAAAAAATACTCCTCAAATATGAAAAAAATGTTCAATTATGCAATGTATAAAACACTATGTAGATGTATAAATACATTGAATAACTTGCATATTATATAAGCATTTAAATTTTGATTAACAAATATTCATCTTTTATGATTGATATTAAATTAGCTGATGTATTGATTTTATAAATTTTACATTGCATTAATATAGTAATTTATACATTAGGATTTTATACATAATTAAGAAATCTAAATACACAATTACAAAGTTGATTTCCAAAATTTGCATGAGAATGCATATATATGCAAAACAGAAATTACTGATTGCAGGTATTTACAATGTTACGATTAATTTGTAATAAAAATCATTTTACATAAATCAACGTTTTATCACTGCTAATATTTTTTAGCAAATGTAATAATTACCATAATTTTTTGTACAAAATCGATACATTTAAAACTTCTTTGAAAAACACGTAAAAACTATATAAAGCAATGATAATATTTTAGCAATATCTTCATAAATTATGTAAAAATTTGAGAAAACATATTAGTGAGGATAAAATTATGTAAGAATCAATCAAGCTACACTATAATAAGCAAATCGAAAATTTCAATCGTTTAAGAATTCGAAAATGTTTGTTAGCTCAATGTTCTCAGATCTACTGACGTACTGATTAAAAAAAAAAAAAAATAGGAAAATCTACACAATTTAAAATCAGAATTGTCCCAAGTTTCTTATACGGTTTGAAATTATCACTGTAAGTGTCCACATGTAGTATATCTAGAATTAGAATAATGCTCAATGATTTTCAGTTCACTCGACAGTTTTGTTCAAAGTAACTTCCGACGTGTTTCACGTTCATTGTTCCATAATGAACATGAAAAACAAAGAAATTAATTCTGAAATAAGCGAATGATTTAAAAACAAAATTTTACGAACATTTTTAAAACAAACTAATTATTAAAATCTTCAACATAATTAAAAAAAATTAAATACTTTTTCAACCGTGAAAATTAAAATTAGCAGTGAGAACCACTTATGCACTCACAATTTTCATTTAAATCATTTCTAAACAAAAATCTTTAAAATTTCCGAAATATTAAAAACAAACATTTTGAAGTTTTAAAGTAGAAAAACCTAACTAAAAAAAAAGACTCCAACATACAACTTAGCTTTTAAAAATAACCTATTCGGAATAAACATTTTGTCTTTTAAAACAGTTTTTAAATTTAAAATAAATACCCCATGACTTGATTTAAAAAAAAAATGAAGGCTCAATTCCGACCACACCCAAATCGGTTTAATGGAGAATTCGCCATTTTGTCTTTCTTTTAAACGCCTTTCAATTAAAAGCGTAATAATAATTCTAATTTCAGAAGTAAGGGGAAAAATACGATAGAGAGAAGCAAAAGACGAGGTATTGGAATGGATAAAATGGCTTGTAAGCATTAATGGGCAACTCAGCCTGTTTTATTTCCGAGCGAAGTGTTGGAGAGTCGGCCATCTTTTCCCTTCCGAACCATGAAGAAGGCTGAAAACAACAACAACGTCCACCATTGCTAGGCTCAGTATCGGGACCAAGTAGATACAACAAATACGGATCGGACTTAGTTTAAAATGTTGAAAAAGCGGCACGAAAGAGTTGGAAATAATGGAAATGAGAATATCTCGAAAGAAATCTATGATTATACAAGCGATGAGACTTCAGGCTCAAGGCTGATGTTGTAAAGAGGTAACGGCCATTTTGTTGCGAACCATAGATTTTGCCTTCGGTCAAAAACTATTCTGGAAATACTTCCAAAAGTATTAATGGAGACAATATTCGAACTAAGTGCATTAAAAGAGTTGCTAAGCAACATAAAAATCTTTGTTTACTCACCTTATTGTGCAAATGTTCGACCCGAACGATCACAGTTGACGGCTGCCGTTGAGAGCCCGCGTTTTGTGCAGGAAGGAACAAAGAACGCTGAGGCCAGATATGCACGAGACGCTTTGGTTGTCTGCGGTATATGCGACGGGGCCAAATAACTGAATACACGGGCCTGCGAGGGAAACCACCCAAAACGGCCACCCAATGACGTTATGGGGAAGGGAAGGTTGATGGGGGCCGGAAAGGGCGAATACTGCACACGAAACTGTCCCAACGTTTCGCGCCGATTTGCTATGTGTTTTAAGGGCGACTTACTCAGTTCGCCATATTAGAGCGTCGTAGCGAAAATTTCCTATTTTTAATAAACGGCTTCATTTTCTTTACGCAAAATTTTTCCATTATTCATAATATTTTTATTACTCGTTTTTTATATTTTTTAAAGATTTAATTAAGTTAAAATAGATTATATATACACCAACATAGATATATGTAGATATATATATACACATACTCATACACATTTATACATGTTTACCTATCTATTTATTAACGCTTATCTTTTTTTAGGTTTAGTAAAGCATTATGTGTTGTAAGTGTTACATATACATCGCGCATATGCGGTAAATAATCATAGACGTAATAAGTGAAAGCGTTGTACGGACCTATTATATATAATTATTAAACGTGATTGTTAAATGCTTAAAGCATTATGGACAAAATGAAATCTCCATTGCTCCCTTTCTGCAATATTGCCAGACAGTACGCTCGAAAACGCATAGCGCACATGTATTAGCAGTATTGCTTGACATAGCGGAGAGCGTGTAGACTGCGCAGCGTGTCGAATGACACACGAAGTGAATTACGCAATGTTCTATTTGTAGTTTTGCCATTATCGAATGTAAAATTTGCGTTTAATACTTAAAAAAACTCAATTAAAAAATCTGTATATTTTCAAAGATAAACTCGCCTTCCATTATGAAAAAAAAAGCTAGGAAGTCTGCAAAAATCGATAAAAATAAGGCTAAAAAGAACCCTTTTTTTCGTCTTAATACCGAAACAAATGGTGCTTTTAGCGATAAATTTAACACCCGAAAATTTTTATCTTTTAATAATTTAATTTTAAAAAAAATGCTAAAATCTCTTATGTGTATAAACATATTACATAACATACATACTATAAGCATCGAAAATTTTAATTAATTTCATTATTTTGATATAAAATTTGTATGCGATTAAGTGCTTATTCAGGAACTATAACGCTCATAGTTGATATGCACCATCATCGTTCAGGCCCAGCATGGCGGATTAATCTCTCTTCTCTTCTCGTCATGGACAACACATCATTCCTACTGCATTGCACCATTGCTCTCAACGATCGATATTAAGATTGCTTTTACCCTTCCTTTCGTTCGGCCTTCTCCCTGCGAATTTGCTTTTTCTCTTCTTCTGTTTATAAAATTTAAACGCGCAAAAATGTATTTATATTTTGCATTTTACTGCAAAATTTTTATAGAATTAAAACTTATACAAGCATATATTATTTAAATAAAATAATTTTAATTTCTTGTGGAAATGCTTATTGATATCTAACTTTAAAAAATAAAATTATTATTTACTAATTAAATATTTGAATTAATTTAAATGTTTTAAAAAATTAAATAAATATTATTAATTAATAATATAAAACGTCAAACGATGGAAGCGCATTATTCTAAATCGTTAACTGCTAAATTCTGTAATTTTTAATATTTTAAATTTGAGATTGTTAAGTTTTATTTAATAATAATATGTAATTTACAAATGATTTATTTAAACGCATAATTTACAAAAGATTTTTAAATTTAATAATGATTAATACCATAATCAAATATTTTAAAATTCATTTTTAAAAATTATAAAATTAATGGTCTAGTTAAATAATCAAATGAATCAATAAATTCTCATTAAATTATGAATAACGTTTGTATTACTATAGCTAATAATGATGAAAAATGTTAGAAAATCTTAAATATTAATTTATTTTAAAAAAAAAATAGTAGTTTCTGAATTACGTTTTTATTTTACATAATTTTATAATTATTCAATGTCGATTAATTGCATATTTTAACACAATTTAAATTATTGACACAGATTTATTATTTTATTTATTCTTTTAAGTAAAGATAGGCATATTTTCATTTATTTGTTTTTCTAAAAAAATTCAGAATTAAAATTGATTTCCATTATTTTAAATTTTATAAGATTAATGAAATGTTTCAATAACTGACTGAAAAGAAAAACAAAAATGGAAAGAAAGTCTTTCTGATAATCTAAGACGTCATCTTCTCTTAACAATTTAGTACTTAAATAAATAAATAATTTAATACTAATCAAGATAAAGACTAAATGTAAAGGAATTTAAAAATATAATACATTAAAATACGAATAAAATTATAATTTAGGCTATATTTTGTTATCTATATTTATATTGCATTAAACATTTTAAAAAATATATAATTTATCTTTCATAAAAGTTTATATTTAAATATTACTTTTTACTAAAACTATATTTAAAATTCAAATTTAATAAAAAGTAATTTTTATTGAAGTTTTACAAAAAATTTATCTGCATTGCATAAAATATAATTAATAAAATCAACTCCATCTATGAAATTATACAAATTCTTTAGTTATTTACTTATTTTCGATAATTTATTTTTGAAATTTATTTTATACTTAAATTAATAAATGATTAAAATATTTTATTCAATTTAGAAATTATCAATGAACTTATTTTTTATGCTAAAAAAACATTTATATTATACCTAACAAACTACTAAGTATTCTTTGAGTCAATTAGACATTACTCAATACATAAACACAAGTTTTGATTTTAGCCGCACTTTAAGTAACATTCTTAGCACTATAGGTAAAAAAATGACATAAAAAGTTCATTTTAATAAGCTGAATTAATCTATATTTTATTAATTTACGAAATTATAACAATAACAGGGTTTAAAAAAAAACTTTAAAATTAAAATTATAGCAGTGAATTTATTAAGCTACTTTCAAAATCTATCATAAAAATAGCATAATGCTTATATTATAAATAAAATAAACTATTTTATTTATAATATAAACAAAAAGTTGATAAATTAAATTGCGTATTTTTGCCTGTGTGTATATATATATATATATATATATATATATACAGCAAAAAATTTTAATAATAAATACAAAAATAAATGAAAATGTAAATATAATACTGTATTGTTAAAGTTTAAAGCAGTGATAAAGAAATTTTGAATTCACCTAAGAATGTTCTTACGGTATTACAGCTTAATGTTATATGATCTCTAATAGGCCTACATATGCCACTTCGCCTTAAATTAACGCATATATCGTTATCTCTTTAGCAAATTTATTGATAGTTTGCTAATATAAATAATCGAGTAGTTACTCAATAAAGACAGAAATAATGATTGTTTTGTTTAATGAGCCACATAGCTTAGTTGTGTTTTGCGGGTCATACATCAATACCAACGTAATATAATAAATAATTTGTATATTTCACTAATACATAGAGAAAATTGAAGAAAAAACGAAGTAATTGATTAAAGAATTTAAGCTTTGGATTTAAACTTTGAAAAAAAAAGTTTGAATTTAATTATTTATTAGATTTCATTAAATATTAAGATCAAGTATGTTTCTTTGCTGTCTTTAGTATTATTTGATCATGTTCAAAACCGGGGCTGAAACAGGTCAGAATCGACTTTTACTCTCTACATCGATAATGATTTCTGTTTATAAGCAGTTTAATAGCTTATTGATAAAAATATAGAAAACTATTTTTTTCATTATCTTGCTTTCTGATAAAACGAATATAAAATAAAAAGAATACTATGACTAACGACGAGTAAATTTAATAGAATATAGGAATATTTGCGGGATAAGGGAAAAATCTAATCCATCAATAAATAAATTAATAGAACTTATTACAGTATTATGAAATACCACATGATAATCTCGAATCACGAAAGCAGATAATACTTGTTTTCGTGATTCCGGATTATATATTAATCATGGATCTAGGATATAAATAGGATTTGCATAAGTATTATGATATAATATATTGTGACATTTTTTTAATATATAAATAGTCCAGATAATTTATCAAATATATGATGACTAATTAAGATTCATGAAATGTGCGATGAATCTTAATTAGTCATCACACATTTTAGAATTATTCATTAAATAATATTTTATATTTAATACATATAAAACGCAAGAATTTTGAAAGTTCAGCCGCAGATCAAATACAGCATATCCTTTAAGATTTATGTTCTGTTCACAAAAAGTTTTCATAATGATTTTTAAATACAGTATAACATACATAAAATATTTATTATATGAAATTTTTGGATAAAATACATTTTAATGTGATCTATAATTACCCTTATGTTCACATTTAGCGTAAAATAATAAATTATAAGTATACTTATGATTTATTGTTTTATTGATTCCCTATCTGTTATTTTATCAAATTATATCAAACAGATAGACTTTATCTCAAGAACATACTTAGAATGATAATCTATTATTTGTATTTAATATATATTTTATTAAAAATTTTTTATTTTATAATGGTATTTAAACATAAGAATATAAAGTAAATCTTAAAAAATAATAAGATTAAAAATTGCAAGTCTTTTGTAACATAAGATAGAAAACATTCTTAACGTTGATGAATATTGAAGAAAATTTAATGTTTAAAAATTACATGCAATCTCTTCTAAAATTTTATCATGATTTTAAAATTATATATATTTTTAAATAAAAGAAATATTTCAAATTATTCGTATGTTTATGAGAGACTCGTAAGCTTAATTGCTTTTGAATTATTACAGATCTCTCTTTTACGTGATGCATTTAAAAATTTTTACTTAGCCTAAATTTATCCTACTAGAATCAATTGAGTATAGATAATAATAAAAATATAAATAATAATTATTAAAAATTAATTATTAAAGTATATTTTAGATAAATACGAATAGTTATTTTTAAAAATAAAGGTTTCATTACAGAATCGAAATATCAGAATTTTTGAAAAGCATGTAATTTTTAAATATGTAAGAACATGAATAATCTTATTTAAGAAGCAAATTGCTGTTTAATATACTATTAAAATTCAAATTAACCGAATAAAAATAATTTCAAGAAATTAATAACATATTTATTCAGGTTTTATATTTAAACGCCTACAAAAATCTTTGTAACTCCATTTTTAATATAATTATAGAATTTATTTTGAATAATTTTAATATATTTAATTGTTGATTCATATTATTATTATGTTGTTTTAAAATGTTGGTTTCTTTTAAAATATCTCATGCTTTAATAACGATCCAAAAAATATAGTTTTTATTCCTCTGTAGAGATCTCATTTCTCAATACTTAACTTGATGGCAGTCTTTACTTTAACCGTAAACAGACTAGTCTAGGACATTAAGAACTTAAAATGAGGTAAAAACAAACATTGTAGACATTTAAACTATATTAATAAGGGTAAATTTTAAAACTATACTTAATGTTCTGTTATTTTTATTGAGATTAAATGAATAAAAATAATATTTAAGAAATTAACAACTTATTCTAAGTTCAACAGTACTCATTCAGTTAAAGCTGCTTTTTAAAAATTAGAAATAATCGTTTACATTTGTCAAAATTAAAATTAATTTTTAGGAATATATTATTAATATTAGTTTATTGTGACTATAATCTATTAATAAAAATTATTATACTGATTTGACTTGCGGATAAAATTAGAAAGATTGAACCAAGAGACTGATTCAATCTGTAATTTCATCCGCAGGTTAAATCAGTTTAGTAAGTCCTATTAATAGATTATAGTCACAATAGACTATTAATAACATAATGTTTTAAAGGATAGAAGCATTAATTAATTTAATATAGTTTTTTTTATTTTCTCTATTTATCATAAGACATAAAGAAAAGTAAGATAAATCGTTTCAAATAATCTCTATTTTAGATACAACATAAAACTTAACATAGTCATAAATTGGTATAGTTTCAACTAACTTAAAACTTATCGTAAGAACAATAGATGAAACCAACATATAATCTTTCTGAAAAACGATATATTATATTTTTATAATAAAAATAATTTATAGTTATTGAATCTTTTTAATTATACAGTATATGATAAACTTTCATAATAAGCAGCACTTAAAAATGTAGCTTTTAATATACCTAATAAAAGTATTTACACAAAACGGGCCGATGAAGAATTGACGCAGCTATTTTAAGTACCTTCAAGTGCAGTTTGAAATATTTTCCCATAAACATAATTTAAAAATCCTTACCTCGCTTATATAAAAAATGATCTTTAATTCTATATTTTATATACTGAGAAAATAAATTACTAATTGATAAATTTGAACGTCAATAAACATATAATTTAATTATAGGCTATAAAAGTATTATTTATGATAAATTATTCATTCGTTTTAAAGATCTCTTGAAATTAAAACTTTTAACTAAATTTACAAATATATATTATTTTAATTTTTAAAAAACTCTACTTATTGCCTATTTTCTAGTAAAATTGCGATTAACTTACAAATTCTAAAAACTTAAGATCAGTAAATAAATTTATAAAAATCCTTATGTAACATATTTTGTATATAAATTTATGATCAATTAAAATTTTTTTACTGTATATATATATATATATATATATATATATATATATAATTTATAATTGAATAAATCAAATTATGAAAAATCTGTTTTAACGAAAATTCTTTTGAATATATAAATATTATACGCTTGATTTCCAGTATAAAATTTTAATTTTAACCAGTACTTTCGATCTAATTTAGACCATCTTCAGGTTTTCTATCGTTCGGATAGAATAAAATATTTGTTATAACTTTGTGTGCTATTTAAATGATGATCTAAAGTAGACCTAAATATTAGGCCTACTAATATTCCTTAATATTAAAAGTTTACATATGTAAATAATATGTATATTATTTATATATTTAAAATTTAACTGGTTGATTTCTTACATAGAAAATTCTTTATTTTCCTTATTATAAAATTTAATTTATTGTATTTTTAATCTTGATTGAGACACAAATTATAGTGCACCAAGTAGCTGTAGTGCTAATTAGAACAACAATACTCATAAAAGCTGACAAATATATAATGTACTGTATATATATATATATTTAGTAATACGTTCCGGTATATATATAGTAATTAGTAATATATTTAGGGACAATTGTGCAACTTTCTAAAAAAATGTATATAAATGCTTAAAATTTTACTGGATTTTTATTATTTTATTCAAATAATTATCGATTTTAATAAAAATCTAAAAATAATAACTAACTTTAAATATTTTTAGTTATTTATTCTTATAAAGTACTGTACATTTAAATTTTATTCTGTAGTGTAACATTATATTTTATTAATATGCTATAAGAAATGAATCTAAATAGAAATATTTGGATTTAGTATTTTATATTTGAATCAATAACAGAATATATATAAGGTAGAAAATGTAAATAAAAAGAAAGGGCATCTATAAATATATACGATATGCAATTGATTCGAATGATAAGAATTTAAAATGCGATACTTGTCATTGCAAATATTTTGTTTCGCAATATAAAAATAGAGAATTGAAAAAGATTTTTAAGAAAGATAAAAAGTAAAATGCTATGCTATATTAGAAATATTTAGACAAGATATGAATATAGTTAAAACTATGACATTGCAAAGCAAAAATTAAACTAATTCGCTTCACTTACAATGTTTTTTTTCAATTTATAAAAATTGTTTTAATTAAGATTAGAATATGTTATGGATTTATTTTAATTACATAATAAGATTTTAGTGAGTATATTTCTTTAATTTTTCTCAATAATTTACGGTTTAATATTATAAACATCACATTTCACTATCTTAATCAAGAACTCAAACTATAAACCTGCAATGCTCATTCAGTAATAAAAATTAAGAATATATAAATTTTGAGGATCAAAAGTATATAAATTGTAAATAAATTACAAATTTTTGATTATTTATTACTAATCATTCTTTTATATTTTATAAAATTTTTAATGTACAATTCTTTTTCTTATTAGCAAATTAGTAAATGAAAAATTTTGTAGCTATAATTTCTGAGTGAATTTGTTAATAGTAGGCTAAATGTGAATATTTAGCTAACTTGTCTATATTTTGGCGAAAACAAAAACATGTATACGATAAAACGGAAGTTCTCACTGCGACTGAACTGTTAAATTTCAATATATATTTTTTTATGACACATGATTTAATTCCGTGAACATGGAAAACTCATTAATGAAGAATGTGCGTGAGTTCATGACAAGAATTCTTTGATTGGCGAACTGTGGACTAATAAATAAATATGCTACAAGTAAAAAAAAAGGCAAAATTTTATTATCCTATATTTTTTCAACATCAAGCTTCATAATTGTGTTAATTGAAAATGGGGAAAATAAATAGAAATATAGCTATATTTATGCTTTAACTTTTTTAAATCGCAAACTATTAACTGTTTATTAATAAGTAGCTATCATGCTATTATCCTCAAAATTAATTACTATCTAGTAATTTTGTAAATTATGTCTCGTAGGAAATATTAGTAATGAGTACTTACACGTCAAAGGATGACTACTTTTTTTAATAAGTAAGCTTAATATAATTTCTGAAATCTTTAAATCTTGTTCTATATTTAATACTAAATCGAAAATAAACAAAAAGATATAAGTAGAAAAACTTGATAATGTTCAACAGTAAATGGTAAGTGTTCATATGATCATAATTCTTTATTATATGAAGATCATAATATCATATCTTCGTCATATGATATTAATATTGCCTGGTATTCTTAAAGTTTTTCATTATGGCTATGTTTTTGTTTTTTTTTATGTAAATTATAACAAAATATTATAAGCTTAAAACAAAACATATCTTAGATTGTATTTATACATTTTCCATCGAATTTATCTACATATTTTTCACATATTTATTCTTTAAACTCAGATTAATTGTGTCTTGCGATCTTGAGAGTTTCTATTTTTGGTTTCTTCTCGAACAGACTCTTTTAGGTTGTTTTTATCAATCGTATATGTTATTCTAATAAAATATAATAATTAAATAATATTAGATTTGAAATTATTTCCAAAAACTCAATTTTTATCCAACTATTCTAAAAATTAGATCGGACATTCGATCTAACTTTCAGAATATCGCGCTATCCAAAAAAAATATAAATAAATAAATAAAGACTGCCTGCTCAAACCACTGCCACTGCCAAAATGATATTTTTGAGATAATGACATGTTTGGGAAACCCAAACGTGTCATAATAAGTTGTCTCTTACACGTGGTTTCTTTGAAGAACAATCTGGTTAACCTGTAAAGCGAACATGATTTCCTTGTTGATTAATTCAGTTAACAAATCAAATTCATTATTTCTTTAACTCAACAGATTAAAATAATATACCTTTGATTTCTCATGAAAGTTTATGCGTAGTGTAAACAATAGTGGAAGACATACCAACATTTTGGTTGCTGTTAAAAGATCGAAAAGAAATTGTTTATAATTGATATTTTTATTCTTTAAGTATTTCGTAACGATAGCTGCAATCTTTTACAACTGTAATATATTGCATCTTCAAATATATTGACACTTTCTCCAAAGCCTAACGTTAATATTGATCAAGCCATCAAACTATCTCACTATGTCTTAATCATTCTCGAACCTTTTAATGACTTTTTTCTTAATTTTTATGTAAGATGAAATCATAAAGATGTACTCAAAAGTTGTATCTCGTTATTGTTTGATTGCAAGCTAGAGAAGAGTACTTTCAAAACAGCTATATGGCAATGCAGCAAAACATCAATCTACCTTCCTGGGAGCGATCGGGACTCTCATAATTTATTATGGATAACTACTCCTCAAGTTTAAAAATTATTTCCTATTTTCTGTCTTTGCAATAACTCTGCAGTGTACTTGTTGCAGATAAGACTTGCCTTCAATAGATAAAATTCGGGCTAAATTATATAATCCATAAACGTTTGATCTATGAGAGAATAAGCCAATTTTCTTTCAGAGTCACTTACTTTTGAAAGTTGATTAATTTACACAACTTACACTAATTTATATTACCAGTATATACTGTACTTGTAGGTTTCTTGCCTCTAATGAATTAAATAATTGCAATGGTGTCTCGTACTTCAAACTTTTAGTGAAGACCGAATTGCACCCGACGAATAAAATGTCTTTTTTTGATGTGATCTCGATATTCTTATGCCCCAATACAGTTTAATAAACCTCGTGTTTCTCCACCAATTGGTGGTTTGAGATAATTATTTAATTTATATTAACTTATTTTATAATAAAATTCAAAACTGCATTAATTATTAATAACAGTTATGTTAAATAATGTAATTTTATATCTCAGTATATTTTATTAGTATATTTTAGTTTGTTAAGTTAAAATAATATTTGTTAAATTCGATTTCATATTTGAATTGATATTTTAGAAGCGGAATGTACAGTACATCTAATTTACTTGAATTAGTTAATAGGAGATCCTTGAAAAGTCTATAAATAGAAAAAATAAAATTAATTTACAATAAATAGATGTAAATTATACAGAATAGTGTGATTACCAAATTTTATGGTTGTCTATCAAAAATATAACCTAATATTTTCTTATTAAGCGAAAAATATTTTCCATTTACTTATAACAAAGAAATTTAATATAGAGTAAACGACGGTTAGATTGTGATAAAAGTTCTGGAAGCTGTGATTGTAAAAATAAATTTTATTTAAAAAACTGACCAAACTGCTGTTTTCTTATCATACCAAACAACATAATAACTAGTAAAATAACAGTGTTTAAAAAAAGTTTGAAAACAAAATGTAATTTTCTAATAATTTACCATCCCACTCTTAGAGGAGTGGGTTAGTTGGCGAACAGTGTTTTGACAAACCCTCTACCAGAGTCTACTCCGTTATTTCTGACGATTTCAAGTTAAACTCATTATTCAAGCTTCCATAATATTACATATAAAACAAAAGTCGTCAGCTAATCTTAACTTAAAATTTTCGAGGCTACAGTAAACATGAGTATGAATAAAACATTCAAGTCAGAAACAGAAACATTTGATTTTTTCACTTATTTTTACAGCAGTTGCTCGTAAACAGCACACACAAAATGACTTTCAACTACCACAATATATTAATACGTGGTGCTACTTTTTAGTTTATACTGTAATTACACGTGTTCATCCTCTAACCCTCATTTACCCTAAATTATGAGGACATCAAAATTTTTAAATGAGGTAAACTGGAATTATTTACATTATAAATCAATTTGTTTCCTTTTAGATAAGTTAATCTGATGATGATTGCAAAATCATGATAGGCGTTTTATCATTAAATCAATTTAATAATACAACTATATTTTGAAACAGTTATCTTACCATATATTCATACATAAACCGAATGACTGATTTTGTTAATAAACAAATAATATTCAAATCATAAAGCACTGTTTGTTTATTAACGATATTTTATCAATACATTCATAACAGTTTTATCAATTTAGTCTGTGCTAAATTAGGAATATGAGCATATGCCACACGAATAGTAAGCAAAGGAGAGCAGACAAAAGAAGAAATGCAAACATGAAATCAATAAAAATTGTAATTTTGAAAGCATGATATCATTTTTCCCCCGTGATTTTGTTATCAAATAAAAACTTTTGACTTCTATTCATATTTCTAGAGTAATTCATATCTGTAGACTTCATAAAATTTTCATTAAATATATCTTTTTATAGGCTTTATTCAATAATAATAATAAAATATTTAATAGGTTTTAAACAGTAACACAAAGCACGAATTTAGTGTTTAAAGTCGCTTTGAATTGCACGAAACCAGATTTTTCCATGGGCTTTATTTAAAAATATAAAGAAAAATATTTAATGGGCTTTAAACAATAATATGAAGCACGAATTCGGTGTTTAATGTCGTTTTAAATTTGCACGAAACTAGATTTAACAAGTAGATTATAAGACTGGAAGAAAACACACTACAGTATTTTGTAAATCCAGAATGACAATTTAATTAGAAACTTAAAAAACAAATAAAAAGAAAAAGAAAAACTGGAAATATCAATGTTGACTTTTAATGATATATTTACATAATTTTATTCAATTAGTCACACACATAATTAGTTAGTCGTTGTTATCATCAAATCTGATTTAACTTTTGACACGTGCTGGACGTTGCTTTCATTGGCTTATTTGTCTTTCCTAAGATGTTGCAATCACATAAATGACTATTTATATGAAATATATATTATTTATGTTTTATTATAAACTTGTAAGTAAAACTGTTTATTATCGAATAAAAAATGCATCAAATTAATAAATTGTCAAACATCGATTTAAACATTTTTCATTTAATTAACACTTATTAAATAGGTGGCATAAATTCTTGTCATTATTGAAATCGCAATATAATTCATTCAGAGTCACAATCAGTAAAAGCACACTGATTTTGGTATTTATAAGAGCATCGACCTTGATTTCAGTACTTAGTACTTTATTTGTAAAAAATTTAGAAATATTTTAAAAGATTTAGAAATAAAATGAAAACACCTTATAGAGTAAAAGATGTAAGTGATATAAAGAAATAAATAATAACTTAATCATCAAAGGCTGTAGCAATGAAAAATATACACAATAAAAAACGAATTTAAAAACTTTAATAGAAAATTTAAAAAATTAAAATCCAAATATGTTTTTAATGAAATTATTATTCTTTCTTAACACAACTAAAATGTAACACTTATGTAAGTATTCCAACAGTAAAAACAACGATTCCTCAAATATATCTGGACTTTATTGCTATCAAGCAATGATAGTATATATTAAAAATTTATTTTTCATATTCCAAATGTTTATATAATTTTGAATGTTTACAATAATATTAATGGTTTAAATTTTATAAGCAAATTTAGTACATTACACATGCTAAAAAATGAAAGAATATTTTCCTATACGACTTGTGTTTGATTTATTCTTCAATTATATTTATACTAGATATTACATAATATAACACGAAATTTCTAGATCTCCTTTTAACAAATAATATTATTTTTGTTGAATTTGTGTAAGTAAACTGTAATAATTTTTATCGATTTTTAATTTAATTTTGATTGAATGTAATAAGTAAATTTTTAATTAGAAAATCCAGATTTTAAGTGTAGTATTTATGATTCATTTTCGAATAAATTGAAAATTAATTAAAATTAAAAATTCAGGTTTCTTGCTATACATTTTCTTCATTTCATATTTATTGATGATAAGATATGTAATATAATAACTTGAATAATATAATATCATCTAAAAGTTGAAAATCAAATGAAAAAGAGATTTCTGATAACTTGAAAAACAGTAATGCACTTATTGTCATATAATTCGGAATCATTTTTAAATGTAAAATCGCTGTTAGATATATCTTTTTGACAATTTCTATTATATTAGATATATTATTGCTTCTTTATCGTATTTTATTGTTCTAATCATATTATTAACAGGAGAAAGCATCGTGCCTTTTGGCATTTCTTTGACTTGAAATGATAGATGAAAAAGCAAAGTATTCAGCAAATAATTTGTCATCGAGAATATGAAAAGTAAATTTAATACAAAATTGAAAAAAATTCTTTTTTAAATTCTATTTATTAATATTCTATATTTGTTATAAACGTTTTTGTTAAACAACTATACGCACATATTAAGAATTTAAAATCACTTATTTATTTTTTGTTCATATTTTCCTTTAAAGCTCATTTAGTGCAAACGAATAATAAAAAACTTACAACTAAATATTTTGTTAAAACTTAACTATATAAAGACGTTTCATCTTTAATGTAAACGTATAAAACAGATAATGGAATTTCTAAATACATGTATTGCATTATTTCTATATATAACATTAATATTTTAATTAGAAGAATATATGAAAAAATATATATATATGTAACATTATGATATGTTAAACTATGATAAATTAAACTTTAAATTGATATGTTACAGTGAACGTAACATGATTCACATTCACTGTAATCTATTAGTTTAATGCTGAATGGAACATTCAGAATTAAACGCTATAAGGAACTTATAGCGTTTAATTTTAACTGTTTAGCCCATTTTGTAAAGAAACCATTAAATAAATAGGTATTGGTATTTGATTGTTCATCTTGCATTACACTCTATTGTAACGGTCGTCCAGAAGTAAAGCGGGAACAAAGATCTGGCATCCAACTCTCCCGGAGCATTCTCAACTAGGTTCCAACGACCTTTCCATATCGGGGAGGCTAGCCCATGAGAACAGTTAACACATCCTCAACTGATGTTCCAGAGATCCCACTTGTAAAAATTCGTAAGTTAAGATCGTACTCAATTATCAATGCCGGAATTAGAGGGTGAACAGCTGCACCCCCTTGATAATTTATTATTATAATATTAATTATTCGGTAATATATTACTTCTTTGGCCTTTAATAATTGAGAATTAAGACCTAAGAACGTGCATTGCCTTTCTTTTTGAGTTATTTTTTTCTGATTTTGAACATACGTAATTAGCATCACACACTGGCGTGAAAACTTAAGCAACAATTGTTTTTTTGCCGTTAACTCCGAAAGAACTCGGCTGGGAGGCATAAAATTCAGAATACAGAGACAGTATTTTGTACTTAAAGGATGAAGAAAGTATATCAGCGGAAAAATGAATAGAACGCATAGAGTATGGAATTAAAACCTTCTTTTTATTGTAGTCTTGCACTGCGCGCGCTAACTGCACACATTTTGTGTGCCCTCATATCACCTGTGATGTCTTCTTCTTGCATACGAATCACCTTTCTACTGAAATGAGTGTTTATTGTACTCACTCGTTGCGATCACTCATTGAAATGGGTGATCGCAACAAGCCCTTTACTACAGTTTCATGGCTGTCTGTTTAAAAATTACATCGTTGCTTAATTAAGTTTTGCACATCAGTGTAGTAAATCTTCTCTCCCTTTGTTTTCACAATGACAGTTCCGGATCGGATAGTACGTGCCAGCTGTAGATTCTTGGCGACAAATTTTAATATCTGATCAGATTCTTCTGTTGACTTTCTTTTCACTGGTGCAAAACAAATTCCATCTAAACAACTAATGATGTTTATAAGGAAGCGCTGCTTTGTCTCTGTATATGCCAAAAATTTTGGAACCGAAAATTCACATTCGATTTACATAAAGATATTTTCATTTTTAACTTTAATATATGAATTGTCCTGTGCGAACCGGTTACCTCAGGTAGTATTTTATAAGGTGTTATTTGCTTACAGTATCCCTCTAAAGATTTTCGGATCCGTTATTGTCGATTATATCTCTATAGTTTATCTGTATTAATCAGCTGAAACAATTCCGCTGATCAGTCTAAAGTGTTGATCAACCGAATTGTTTCGACTGATACTCTTCAGAATTACTAAAACAGACCTATTTAAAATAAGTATTTTTTGCTATTAATGTTTACATGATGTTACGAGGTATTATTACAAGTTAAAATAAAAACATAAACTTTTTAGAAAAAATTCTCAAGAGTAGTGGTCAAATGTTAACTAGGCTAATTAAAGCTAAAATAAATTTAAATGACGATAAATGAATCATAGCTTGCATATTTAAGTTATTGTGAATGTGAGCCTAGATTACATGATATCCGCAAAATAATTTAGTGTGTGTGAAGAATATTCTAGCGATACTTTTACGGTTATTTTGATCAAATTATTAGCAAAATTTGGGAAGAGTGGTGATAATATTCGATTTTTATAGGGTTTAAATGTATTTTAAAATTAATTCTGAATTCAAGATTTATATTTGCTAGACATAAACGTTCATGAAAGACATTGCACTATTACAAAATTTCCTATGGACGAATTTTGTAACTTTTCCAAATTCATAATTGTTGTCCCGGCAGTAAATTTTATGAAATTGTACTATATTTGACGAAATTTGAGCATTGATACATGAATTTTCTAAAAATATACTGCAAACAAAGTCAAACAGGAGAAAACTGTCGTTTACCTCACGCTGAATGGTTTTCAGTATTCATAAAATGAGTTGAAGACGTATAACAAGTTACCCATCTTCAACTCATTCAACGTATAAAGAAAGAAGAATAATGTTTCCATTGCCCCCTCTTTGTTGATCTTATCAGAAATATGCTCCAGCATTAAACTAATAAATCCATGAATTACGCGTTTTCAGATAAATAATAACCTCTATCAATGGAACTTTGGTATGAGGATATTCAGTTGCCAAAAATTCTTGATGAAATTGGATCTGACAGATATTGCCAAAAATAACGTCATTCATGAATTGTGACAAAATCTTTACATTTGTCAAACATATCAAAATTACAATATAATTTATAGTTATATTTATTTATCAGAAATTTTAGAAGTTTAATTCTATAATATGACAGTTACATGGTGTTCAATGACGAATTTCCCATTAAACCCACAAGTAGCCCAGTAAATTGAGTTTGGGAGACGCAAAAATTTAAAATAATAATAATAATAATAATAACAATAAACTAATGAAAAAATAAATTTTACATTAGAATCAATTCATAAAGGAATTAATACAAATCAAAAGCTTAATTAAGTATAGACAAAATAAGACATATCAGTTCAGTGAATATGAATATATGATCAGACACGCAGCCTATATATATATATGCCTATATGATATAGTCTGAATTAAATTCCTTTTATATTTCAATGTCGATTGTATTTGTTTTCGTAATCCTGCTTCCTGTAATGGTCCATAACGCTTCAAAATATACACCCTCAAAATTACGTAAGGCCTATCCTAGATCAACTCCTTAATTGTACTAAAGAATAATATTCACTTCAGAAGACTGAATATTTGCATTATTTTATTAATTATTTACAAAGCAGTGATATAAACAGTAGGGTTCGCTATTCAACTTTTAGGGAAAAAATGAATTCTGTTATTCAAGGGTTTAGATCCTAGCATTACGTTACGTTTTTGTAAACGCCTCCACCCATTGTACGGCATCTTGTAACGATTAGCTGCCTATCCACCCATATCTGCGTTACGTAATTTATAGACACTTCCTATGTTTATAAAACAAAGAATAATTTAAAATTAATTGTGTTGAACGGCTACGAGACGAATACTTGGGATAAAAATAATTATATAATGTAAAAATTTTAATTAAAAATTATTTTAAAAAATTTAAAAAAAAAAACAAAATAGAATCGCACCATAGTGAAACCGGATCGCCGTCATTATTATCCGGAATAGGAATAGTTTCGTCTAAACAACTATAAACACGAAAGTAACTAGGAAAGTATTTAATAGATATATAACGACTATCAAAATATATGCAGATATAACAAACTTTTAAATAAAAATGTGTTGCAAGTACTCGAAATTGTCAATTAAATCTTCAAAGCGAGCAGTGTTGTCAGTTTATAGGAAACAAAAATCCCTTTCACGTATTTTAAAAAATTCTTTATACGTTTAAAAATCTCTCTCATTACAAATTGAGAATCCAGTAAGGAAAATTAAAGTGCAAAATATTATCAAATCCATGTATATAAAATCGTATAATTTGAAATGTATTAACATAACAAATTAATAAAAGCATGAAATATATTATTACAACTGTTAATAAATGCTAACTGTTTACAAGTGTTGTCTGTTTAAAATAATCCAACAAACCACTCTTTCAACATTCCAACTAACAACGTCATTGTCGATTGTTTTTCCTGTGTGCAAATAACGATGAACGTCCCCGAGAAGTGTTTTAAATAATATGTCGCATTCATTGCAACCTTTAGTAAAGTTACGTACTCAAACCGTATCAGCATTATTATTTTAGCCAAAATCACGTTCTGCAATGTTCCATTTCCTTCTTAGAGAATTAAAAAAAGGGTATTCTAAAAATCCTTACATTTTCGATTTTTCTAAGAAAATCCCTAAATCCTTTTTCACATGAAAATGATCTCTACGCCAAGGGAAATGTAGGAGCATATTAGGTTTCTAATTTTTTTTTACACTTGCTTCAATTTCAAAAGATTACATTGTAATATAAATTTGTACGAGGGTACATATTATTCTAACTTCATATTTTAGATTACTATATTGAACTGCAATATTTGGTTTGATGTATGTTTGTAAATATTTGGTTATTTGAATATTTTATCACTTCGTGTTATAGTTATAAGTAAGCCACATTAAAACACTATGGTTTACTGAAAAGTTAGCCCAGGGGTTTACAACCATTTTTTACCCATGGACCCCTTTTCCTCTTAATTTTTTTTTTTTTTTTTTGTGGACTCCCATAGACATTGCACAGGAAAAACCTTATATTTTTTTCGTTACATTGTTTCAAATTGGAAAAATATTTTTAATACTGAAGCTCTGAATTTCAGAAAAAGTAACTACTGTATTTATGAACTAGCACTTTTAATACCTCTTACCTTGTCAAGATGGAGTTTTGCACAGAACTGAAGGTTAGGGTTAAAATAAACTGATTACTTTTATAAAGTTTATAGCCTCCCTCCTAATCTTCAAGATCTGGAACGAACTGACTCAAAACGTTCAGAAATGTCACTGTCAAGTGAGATGACGCTGATGGTATAAGATTCTCCTAACAGACCCAAGCTTTATAATCTCTCTTTGACCTTTGTCAATGAGATATATATGTTGTATACGTATTCAATATTTTAAATAATTTATATTTTAACCCTTATGCAAAAAATGAGTAATAAAAAAATTGACAATATATATACTGTAGAAATTTAATTCTTAGTAAAACAATTGTTCTGAAGTAGAATTACCCTATAGACCACTAAAATATCACCGTGAACTTCCAATTCTGTATTTTTTTGTGTGGACTCCCCCCCCAGTAATGATACATGGACCCCAGTTGAAAACCACTGAGTTAGCCTATAACCAATGATGAAAGAAAGAACCAATTTTCTGCATGATTCCAAATATAAACTGTATTTTCTTCTTTTACAATTTATTGGCCTATATTAACCATTTTTTTTTTTTTTTGTCTTTAGTTTTAAAAAATAGATAGACAAACAGATAAGAAGAGGAAATAGAAATATATATGAAATATTTAATTATTTTCAGACATTTTCGTTCTAATGTTCCATGCTTGTAAAGAGGCATTTCAATCGTGTGAGGGATCCAAGATCAAGTCCGAATCGATTTCGTGGGATTTTTTAATGATTAATCCAAATCAAAATTTATTTTCATGACGTATACTAGAACTGAATGTTGACATGTTTATTGCAAAATGAATTTATTTCCATATGAAAATTTATTGAGACAAATTAAATCCAGTTTGCTAAATATAATCAAGCTAACTAAATTAAAATATGATTAAATTAACAAGAATCACTATGTAAAGTAGCGTAACTAGAACCGCTATTAGAAGGGGGCATGAATCACAACATCCAAAGTTATAGGCTATTCATCCCTGTAAAATTGTGAATATAGTCACTAGCGCTGTATGAAGGGATAAAGAATAAACTCTTAGATATTATATATACATAAATATAAGTGCATTTATCACATTCAAATCCTTTTGCTGTACTTATTCTATTTTTTCTTAATTTATTTATAAAAGTAAGAAGGCCTCGTGCACCTAGACCTTTCCTGTTTACGCTGCTGGCTATGTGAATGGCAACAGCTTAATACAGTACTGTTAATTCTAACGGAAACTACATTCGGCTAAAATGGGCAAGGAGTAAGAAAAGTACTCTTAGCCTCATTTTCCAAGAAAAATCAAAGGGTTTCATAGAATTCCAAGAAATCAGCAGGGAAGCTCATTATCTCGTGACTATCCAAATGGCTAATTTGAAGAAATGTAAGTAATTATGTGAAGAAAGAACCAATTGTTTTCTGCTTGATTTGTAAACTTTTCCAGGTTTTAATTTATTCTACTTAAAACTTTCGGAAAATATGAGATTATATTATTTTTAAATATTCTTTCAACAAATATTCTATGTATAGAATAGTTTATTGTTTTTATTCATTTAAGAAAAAAAAAAAAAACTAAATTTATCTTGTTTTAAGTTTACTTGGTTGAATTTATATTCTTTTGTGATCTAAAACTATTTTGTTTGAACCAATAAAGGGTGCTTTATTTATTTAGCAGTAAATTAAAATTGCAATGTTTAAATGATAATATTTTGAATAATAAGTATAAAATTCCATTAAAATTAATAATAATTTAATTTAATTTAGTTCATATGATCGATATTTACTTTTATAAAAAAATAAAATTGTATTTTTAAACATATATTTTATTTATTAGCTAAATATTGATGTGTCGTTTGTGATTTTGATAGATTACCTATGAGAAAATATTTTTTAGAATTTAAATGAAAAGAGGATTTAAACAAGAAATAAACTATGAGTAAAGCAAGATATTTTTCATTAATGTATAAAATTTAATGTGATATTTTTAAGAAATTATCAATGAAAAGATTAATACTGTATCCTTAATTCAGATACAAATTAACGGTAAATGTGCACGCAGAAACAAATCTAATCCAAACCTTTCTGGCTGAATCTAAAGAACTTTTATAAATTTAGTTTATCTTATTCTCATTCTTGATGAAATGAGTAAATATTAATCAAGTATTAAATAAAAACCTTATTTATTTTCAAGAGACTAGTGTGATTGTAAGCGTATTTACCAAGATGATGAAACTATTTTCTTATTGAATCTCCCGAAAATTCAAGTTAAACGTTGTTTATTAAAATACAATTATTTTTCCTCAATTAATATGTCGCTTAAAAATTATAATCCTAATTATTTATTGAAATCGATTTATGTAATATTTAACAAATTTTGAAATATTTAAATGGCTCTTGAGAATGTCAACAGAATTATGAAGTAACTTTCTTCGTTATTTCATACATAAACGCTTATTTTCTCTTTTCTTCTTTGTACATAGTTACATGTGCAGTAAAAATTTCATAAATTTATTGAGTTTTATCGCACGCTATTACCATTAAACTATTTTAATAATATATGTATACTATAGAATTAAATAAAAATATATTACAGAGTTTTCTCTATACGAAATTTCACATTTATTAATCTTCGAGGGTTTTTTTTTTCGTTTAATTCCATAATTCAAATGTGCTCGAATTTTATTTTGAATTAGTAATAATTATTATTATTATATAAATATATTTTTTACGCTGTATTCATATACTAATGTATTATTTGTATGTTTGTATTCCAAAAAGCAAATATTGAAAATTTGACCAACAAGAACTGTGACAGGTAACTAAAGATATATAATTTATAATTAGAAATTAACATTTATAAATGCTATAAGTCAAATTTTAGCATCGTCATCACAGGCTATTTTTATTTCTATCTATATTTTAAAATTATATTTCTGAATCATGATTGTCCAAATCTTTGAATTTATTGGCAATTTTCAGTTCAATCTATATGTAAAAATTATTTTTTGAATTAACTTTTCATATATTCATCATTACTATTCACTATTATATTAATCACATCTGACATGAAATCAGCCACTCTTTCTAATTTTAACTTATTGAAGCCACAAGACTTTTTATTACAGAGAACAGATTATTAACACTTTTGCAATCATTTCCATACTTTGCCAATATTAATTCTTTTCTGTTTCTTCTTATATAAATTATACCTTGGATTTGGAGTTAATACTTATAGTGAATAGTTCATGGAATAGTTGGAAATAAAAAAGGATATGTTTATATATTATTTTTGTCAGTTTAATTTTAGTAAATAAGTGTATAAATCTGTGATTTATATTTTTACAACAGTTTCCGTTGATAAAAAATACAAAGATTTAGCGTTTAAACATTAAATTTTTGCATTTGTATTTGTACACTAAATTTATAAAAATTTCATTACACATTGTTTAAATTTTTTTTTAAATGTAAGGAAATACTGTATTAGCATCTGCATATTCCTGTATGTATTGTATATTCTTTTATATTCCAAATGAAATCATTTTTCTTCTAGCGAAAAACTTCACCAATGGTAAGTTCATTAAAGTATTTGGAGTGTTCGAGATATTCGATTATGCCAGAAAACATTCGCCCATCTCTTGACTTTTTACTTTTAAATCTTTTAAAAGTAAAATTGTATTGGAATCGAAGTGTTAATTTTTAACTTTTTTTTTAATATTATATTTTCAAGAATTAATTTTAAAATATTGGTGATTTGATGTTATCCTTACACCAACCAGTAGCCATGATTTTTTCCATGAGGGGCACCTGACAACATTAGTACAGGTACTGTACATATTAGGCTATATCTTAGTCGGCATCATGCAGTATAAAAACATAAAATTTTAATTTAAATAAATAAATAATTGATCACATTCTTTGATTGATATATACAGGAAACTTTTGAAGAGGCAAGACCAAAGACCCGAAATGCCCCTCACGTAGCCAAGAGCCTTTCTTATCACAGGAGTTTCTAGGCATCTCTAGTGCGAAAAATTCGTAGAATTTTTATATACTTTCTTTAAAATTTAATTTATCTTATTTAATGAACTATGGCTGTTTCTCATTCTCGACATATTTCATTTTGGTTCTGGTATAAGATTTTCATTGTTATTGTACATTGTTTTAATATAAATTATTGATTAATATTGACATTTTTGATGTGGAAAAAATTTAAATATTTATTAAATTGGAAAGAATGGAATTGTATTTCTGAAAAATAAAACTAACAAATATAGATAACTATTAAATGTTTCTACTTTTAATAACAACAATTTTATCAATTTTAATTACAATTTGAAAACAAGTAAAACGAACTAATTATAAAATTTTTACTAAATATTTAAAACAGTGAAATTTTACTGATTATATACTGAATATATAATTTATACTGAATATTTTAGAAACTCGTTGTTTACTATCTAGATGAACTACCACTAGATTCAAGTAAATAAATTCTTTGAGTGGTCATCTAGCAAGTGTATAACTAAAAGTTGTAACTAAATGGTGTGAATTAAAACCGAGATGACCAAAGAATGTTAGCTTAATATGTTTATATAATTTTATGCCACGCGTATCGTTTATCCTAAAATCCCAAATATAGTAACTGAATTACTTCATAAAAAATTATGGAATTTCATAAAATTTTTGTTCTATAAAAATTGATCAAAATTTTTTCTGTTTAAAACCCATTGAATAACGCATATGAATACTCGATAAAAATGATGTATTTTGTGCTTTTATAAGTTCCAACAATTTACATACAACGATTTCTATTTTTAGTTCAAGAATATACATATAGACTAGAGGTGATCATTAATTAAAAAGTGAAAACAAAATCTGTTCAATATTGTAATATTCAAAAGAATATATGATTAAAATAAAAAGGGAATAATTTTGATAGAACTCAGATATTATGTAATTTCTTTTTAATAAATCAACACTTAACAAGTTGTATTATAAATTTTTCATTTATAGTTTTATTAATTTTCTTTAGTGATTCCAATTTTATCATTCATGAAATTTAGCACAATAATTGGAAGTAAACAATTATTTCATGCTGCTATTATTTTGCTATCTATCGTTTTATTAAGATAAAAAATATTTTATACAGTTTTTAAATACAATATTAAAAATCACATAAAACTAATTTATATTAAATGCATTTGATGTTTATTTAAACAAAATTGTTTCTTTTACATTATAAAGAATAGAACAGATGCAACTATAGAATGATAAACAGGTCATCAAATTTCAGTTTCATAAAAATTTATAAAAACTTATATTTTTCCAAAGGGCTTTTGGGGAAATAAAATTTTCATCTATTGTAATCGAATGTTGAATTATTTATTGTTTCGTTTTTGCAGAAAACAATTGAAGAAATAAAGTTATTATTTTCTGTATACTTTTTATGTAGCAAAAAGACATTTTAGAAACAAAAATTACTTATAAAATATACATAGGACTGCAATAACGTTATGATTTTCGACTCTGAAACTGGAACTGGTTATTCCATTTTAAAACAATTCACTATATATGATATATTGTAAAATTTATATCTATCCATATGTAATTTTTGTTTAGCCTAAGTACGGTACACATACAGAAGGTTCTAATAATTTGACTTCACTGATAGAGTATTTTGATATTGATATTACATAAAATTTTAAAACAAAAGTTTTTAAAGGTACTTATAATTCACGAAATATTTTTAATACTAATTCCTAAAGAATAAACTTTCCTATATTTTCTGTACATAAAAAGCAATTCTTTATAGAAATGGCCTGAAAAAGTACAGGAATTATATTTTCTGTAGCCTACTTTTTTCAGGAAGAAAGTTGTTCTCTCAACATCTGTTTAACATAAAGATAATAAGAAAATATCCTAAAATAACAATTTACAATGATTTTATTTTAAAGCCCAATCCAGCAACGGAGCAATATTATTATGGACGCCAGCGTAAAAATTATCTATAGGACCTCACAAAATTTATATCTTTACTTTTAGGTTATATATATATATATACATATATTTTATACATTTTTTATATCTTTCATACGAACTAAATGAAAGTTTTATTTTTTCTAGTGAAGTGGTGTTAACTAAGTGGGCACTGATGCACTGCGTCTTCTATACTAGCTAGATCAATCATGTCATTAAGCAACCTTAATTAAGCTAGTATTCGTGACGAAGAACATTCAAACTAGCTTGATAAATGAAAAAAATGGCAATAAATTATATATAACTTGTTTACTAATCATTAGTATATATTATTTTAATACCTAAAGCACTGGCGATTATAGTGTATGTTGATAATTGGCAGCCTTAAAGCTTGCAAACTCCGTGAAAAAATGTATGCGGCCCGCCGGAAGCCTAAGCAGTTCCCTCTCGGCCCGCGTACAGAAAAAGGTTGCTCATCAATATGACAAATGATTCTCTGCTTGAATTCTGATATTGTTAACATGAAACTGGTAGAATCTACAAAAAGGATTCTTAAAGTTAACGTAAATAGTTACAGTATTTTCATTTTGTTTTACGTTTACAGATACTTACATTTTTCTCAATTTTTTTTTAAATATAAATAAAATACTTTCAAGTCCTGAGAGTTTACTGAAATAAAATATTAGAAATACTTATTTGAATTTCACAATATCAAACATAAGCACGATAAAGAATAAATTAATTAATTAGAAATACATTAAACAAAGTACGCTAATATTAAAGAAATACAGTATACAAAACTCAGGAAATAGTTGTTAAGTTAACGTTATATTTTGACATTTATAAAAGTAATCAATTGTTGTATTCCGGCTTTTAAAAAATTAATTCTTATATTCGTTAGTCTGTTTTTCATTAAAGTTTAATTTTTGATATCTCACATGTTTTTCATATAGTTATTTTACTTAATCTATGCTTTTCAATTTTTTTAGGCTAATCCTAATATACATTCAGCTTTATAATGCTGTATATAAAAATATAGCATTATAAAGCTGAATGTACAGTATTTTTATTTACTGTAAAATATTAAAGAAACGCGCACAAAAATTATTAACATTGATCTAATCATTAAAAACAATTTTGCGCACATTAACGTAATTTGCCAACAGGATGTGTTAAACAGTATTTTTATTCTAGTTCAACAGTGAGACAGGCGTACGAAATGGGATGCAAAATATAGGAGAGATTAAAACCTAATGCCTCAAATATTCAGCATCCAATTACACTTGCAATAATAGTTACAGACGCGAATAAACCTAAACAACATTTGTAAACATGTCTGGTTTAGTGGTCTTCATTTTGAGTCAGCAATTTTAAGTTCGTCCAAGATATTGGATGATCCTGTGTACACTCTCCACTTATGAACAAGTGAGTAAGAGGGCCATTCTATACCATTCCCTGCGAATTTCTCAGTCTGGTCCAATGGTTTTCAACCGGATTGCTGCGAAATGGTGCTGAGCAGCATCATAACATATCTTACGTGTTACTAAAAGTACGAAAAGCATATAATTCTACTTTGATAGAGAAGTAGGGGTGCCGCAAGAAAAAATTACCAAGTTGGGGAAATTAGGAAAAGATTGAAAAACTATGGTCTAGTCCACGGTTGGAAACTTGTAACCTTCCGGTCTTTTGTTGCTTTCAATGCGATCAAATAACTACATAAAAACATACAAGTTTAATTTTTCTATCATAAATTTTGACTTTTTTAGAATAAAAACGTAGAAAGTACAATTTACAAATCAAATCTATCAAATACAGATAAAAACACGAGTACAATAATAAATAGAATAATATCAAATCTAGATTCTTAAAAATTTGCGTATGATGTTTTTCCATAATCTTTTGTATTTACCAAAATCGGTACAAGTAAAATGAGGCTACATTTCTGCTAAAATACTTGTAGTAAAGTACTTAAAGTAAAGCACTTTCCTCTTCTGATTGCCAATTTTTTAATCAGAGAGTCAATGTGATAACAGAATCTAAGTTTTCTATTAAAGATAACACTAAGATCATTAAAGGATTAAACATAACTTATTAATGGCACGCCCATTAATAGAAAAGGTTGGAAAATTAGAATTGCTGATTAACAAAAGAAACATATCAACTGATTTATCAAGATTAATTTTTAAATTAAATGATTCCACTAGGAAAGATAATATATTATGATCAGAGCTAGGTGAAATGAATCCAAATTAATGATCTTCACGTCATCAGCGTATGCAACAACGCTACCTTAAGTTCGTGAGTCAAAAATTAGATAAAAGCGATAGAAAGTAAGTTATTGAGAATAGAACCGTAGAATATGCTGTATATATTATAGATAAAAAGTCACAGAAACTAAAGTTGTCCAATTTAATCGTAAATGAACGAAATAAAAAGTAGTTAAGCCATACGGTTTTAGTTCAATGAATATCGAATTGATAGAATGATTTGATAGAATATCTAGCCAGATGGAAGAAGTAATAGCATCATACGCTTTGACTAATATGAATGTTTAGAATATGTATAGGATTTTATTTTCAAGATTAGTTAAAGTTTCATATTGAGTTGAAAGTAAATTAGTTAAATTAGATTAGTGTCGAATGACGCAATATTGCATCAGTTAAAACCGATTCAATATCGTGATATTCGGCAGTGAATTACAGTCAATCAGACAAACTTTGCTGATGATGCAATGGAATAATAAAGGTAGTCAAATATTTTCAGAATAGCAGAAGAAATAGATATTGAACGACAGTAATTACGGTTATATATATATATATAGCCTAGAAAATCATACAAGAGAACATTTTATTGGAAATAAAACTAGATTGAATAATGTCGTCTAAAATTTGAAAAGTAACTGAATAAGCAATAGATAAAATATTTATTTAAAAAAAATGGAAGGAATTAAAGTCTGGACTGTTACAAGAGAGAGATAATTTAGATATGACATAGCAAACTTGAAAAAGAAAAGGATATATCAAATAGATTGATGAAATAAAATTAAGTGGCTTCAAATTTGTCTTGTTGGAAATGCTAAAATAACTAGATTTTAATGGACGATAAACTAGAAAAATCAAATCGTCTCTTATACTACGACTAGATAGTTGACATATTTAGAAAATTGGGGATCAATCTCTAAATGGTTTTAGAATTGCAGACAAAACGGTTAAATATGGAAAAAAAATAATGAATAATATAACGACGTTGACACTAAAACTTTTTCTGGGTTATATAATAAATGTATATAGGCTATCAAAGATTGCCAGAAAGTTTTCAAATAAACCATTGCCTGCACATTTGGTTTCTTACTTTGTTAAATAAACGAATGAACCATCTATTTGAAGAAACATCAAATTTGTAAGCCAGAAAATTATTAATCAACTGATGAAAATATTCGAAGACGAGATTAATTTTTTGGTTTATTGGAATCAATTCATTATTCAAAAAAAGATCAATGTAAGGAACAGAGATAGAATTGGAGACAAGTTTTTAAATTTATACGATTCCACAGAAAACAGAAATACATTTATTTTTGAGTATGCTTGAATCAAAAAGAGAAGAAATATTCAGTAAAACAACAGAACAATAGGATGAAAAATCAGGAGCCGAATGGGCAGAAATAGAGAAAGCCGAATCAAGAAAAGCATTATTCCTGGTAGGGAATGAAATATGTTGTCAAAAATAAAAAGAAAAAAAAATATTATTCAAAAAGACAACAGTAATTAATCTACGCTAGGAAAGGAAATTTAATTAATCCCTTATAGAATCGATAATTAAAAATTATTTATTTTGTAGATTCTTAGTAAAATAAATATAAACCGAATATGAAAAATATTTAATATATTTTAAAGTTATTATCATAAATTTTAAACGAATAGAAAAAATATAGTTTAACATTCATAATGTAAACTTCAAAACTTTTGTGTGCAATCTAATTTGGAAGTAGAAAATATATATTATAGAAATGAAAAATGTGTTATAAAAAGTTTTAGTTCCAATTTTTATAATTTTGATAGTTTAGAGATTTCTTAGAGTAAGATGACATAATTTTTCAAAATAAATGATAAATTACGGAGGAGAAGAGACGCGACTTTTGTAATATTAAGATATTGTTTAAAATAATCATTCCTATTATTTTCCATATAGTCTAGGTCTATTACTCTATATTTGAAGCGAAATTAAACCAGGATTATTAATTTTTAAATGATTATGAGTTATATAAAACTGTTTATTCTAAAATTTTTTAATCATTAAATAAATAAATGAAATTGCATCGTTCAGTTTTAATAAATTTTCTAAATACTGAAATAATTTTATCTTAAAATCAATTAAAATGGAATCCCCTTCTGTGTTAAATATTTAGTAGATTACATTATTGTGTGAGGTAAGCCGAGGTAAATGTAATGAATTTTTTTTTTAATATTCTGGCTGAATGACAAGATATACCATGCTATGCATCTATGAAAAGGGCTTATAATATCACAAAATATCTGAATTCGAATTGATAGAGACTATAATCATTTCTCATATATATTTCAGCTTAGGGCATCATTCCACGTTCTTTGTTCATGTTTGACTGTCCTATTTATTGGCTAGAACCTTTCATGATAGGTAAAATTGAGTCAGGATACTTTGACTGGCGTTTAGTGAAATGAATCCAATCTATGTTCTTATAAAGGAATGTAAAAGGTTTTTTTAGATGTTAGTATAATGTAACTATATTTAAATAATAATAGAAAAATATAAGAAAGTTATTTTAAAAATTATTTATATGACGAAAGGCAAATAGATAATAAATATGCACTAGAAACGTACTTTGAATCACACGAGTACATTTTATCATTTTATAAGTTATATGATAAAGATTAACCAAATAAACAACTGCCGACATTTAAAAAACGAATTTAAAAATTTCGAAAAAATATAATAATATACAGAGATATGTTTTTCGGTTAATAAACAAATTTTGATCTCAAAAAGAGAGGAAAAAGTATATATATTCAGAAATAGTAACCGAAAGATGCATATCTGAGTAATGACAAAAATTAATTGTCTTCATTAATATGAGGAAAGTTTCGTAAACTGAACTCTACGAAGAAACTGTATTATTAATTAAAATTTAGGATAACTTGAATTTATTTCCGTAGTTCTAAATGCCTCTCACAGTCGCGCTGCTTAGCGGCAAAATTGCGACTTGGCGATATTTTTAGTAAAGTAGTGATAAAAACACTAGTCTGCTTGTTTTGACATTCTGCATGAAATTGAATCACAAATCACACTTCGGAAAAAACAGCAAAATGTCGAGCTTCTGTACAATGGGAGTCCGTGCATTACGCATCTAGGGTGCATATACTTTTTGAAACAAACTGATCCAAGATTACTCTGATAATTAAAATCGTGTATACAAACGAACTATAGCGATCTAACCAATCTCTATCCGAGTATATCTGAGTCACTCTTCGTGAATCATTGCTTAATAAAAAATATTCTTAAATTCATTTGTTTTTTTTTAATTTTCTATGTTTTTCATTAACAGAGATATACATATTTACATTTATACATACTGTGCAGTACATACATTGGTGGTCTGAATAACTGAGAAAGTACCAAAAGTGATCTGCCACTCTGAAAAGATTGAGAACGTTGCAAAAAGTCACGAAGATCGGCAGTGACTTCAGAAAAGAACAAGTACTTTTCAACGATATAATTTTCAATAAAATAAAATATAATATTCGAACAGCCTATGAATTCTTAGCTGTTGATCCTAAATCATAAAGTAGAAATTAGCATTAGTTTATTCAGAATATTTAAAATTTCAAAGATTTTACATTAGATGCAGCATTATCGAATTTTGAAAATTTGAAAGCATGATTCGATAACATTTTGAACTGCATAAAATTATCTGGAAAACTATATGGTATTTTATCGTTAAATCTTTGTGTCTGACTGGCTCGTGTTGAAAATTATTTATTTATTTACTAATTGCTAAGACAATTACTAATCGACGTATCAGAAATTTATTACAATAAAATATTAATTTTGTAAATACAAATAACACATAATAGTATTTGGTACTTATATATTTATAATTTTGATTATTTACTTGACATTTATTTACATATATTGCATTTTAAAATTTAAAAATAAATTGTTATGTAAATGCTAATTATATACAAAAATAACGTAGAAAGATTAGTAAAACTTTAATGATTTCGGATATATTCAAAGATGTTTTTAATTTTTTATGACCAAGAACTCACAGTAAATGATGTGAATGCTTCAACGTAAAAATAACATAATAAAAATTTAATAAAATAACGAATTCTCATGAGAATTAGAAAATAAATGATTGAATTTCGATGTATCTATTTAATAAAGTTCATTATTGGTGAATTATAAAGTGAATTAACAAAAATATATAAAGTAAGCAAAATAATAAAATAATAATTTAATGAGTATTAAAAAAACAAAAATTGCAATGTACTTTATACGGAATTTAAATCAAGTACAATGTAATGAAATCTTGCAAAATACTTAAATATCTAAATAAAACTTTAAACTATTTAAATAAAAAGTTTTAATTTTTAAAAGTGTTTTCTTATTCATTTACCTTCTCTTTCTTATGATATTTTCTTGCATTTAATTCATAATTAACATTTCTGTTAAATTTTCTATTTGTTCAATATATAATTATTTTTCACTAGTGAATTAAATTTGTTACAAAATTTTTTATTCCAAAGACAAAATTTTATATAAAAACTACTACTTAAACTTTCAAAAATGTTATTTAACCTAAAATATTTATTGAATTTAATAAATACGTGTAAAATATAGTAAAAGTTAAGTAAATGTATTAATTTAAAACAATTGATAGAAGTTTTAAATAAAATATTTATCAACATAATAAAATTTCCATTTAACAAGTACATCAACAGTAAATATTGTAACTTGATTCCATTTAGAATGGTCAAAGACTCAGTTAATTAAGTATTTCTAATTTTAACAAGAACAGAAATGAATAGACTTCAAACATTATGTTTATGAGATTAATTTTAAAAGTATTGATAGATTCCTAATAATAACTAGATATAATAATTTAATGTTTAAAAAAATATGTAGGAAATGTAAAAAATGTGAATTGTGAGACACGAAAATTATTATTTTGTAGATCATGATGATAAACAAAATGCGTAACGTTACTAAGCTATTAATCATAAATATGCTTTTTATATTTATTTAACTTTTTTTTTATTCTGTTTAAAAGTCAATATATTTTCAAATATATCTGAATTCTAAATTGCATTTTATTTTTTGAAAAAAGTTAAAAATTAAAGAATTTAGTTCTTTTTCGGAAGATCATGATCAAAGGATTATATCAAACGTAGTTGAATATAAATTATGGATTAAATTTTAATTTAAAAAATTAAAATTAAAAGTATGTCTTCATTTAAAAAGTTGAGTAGTGGAGTTGATTAATATAAAAAATCTCGATTTCTGTCTAATGGAACGACTTTGTGAACTATCTTACAAAATGAATGAAATAAATCTTCTGTTTAATTGAGCAATTTAATTGTCATCTCTTCCAGTCAATAAAGTTTATGTTCTTCTACTTTTTGATAGTTCTGTTTCAAAAATAAATCAAATGATAAAGTAACGAAATAGAATTAAGAAAAATGGCAAAAGCAACGATATTTTTATTTTTAACATATTAAAAAAATTGTCAGTTTCATAATTCCAAATATTTCTAGCTTTCTTCATAAATAAATAATTCTTCATAATTTAAATGTAATTCTAATATTCTATTTTTATACTATACATTTATTTTTATGTTGTATATCTAGCAAACTGTTGTTACTGCATATTACTAGTTATCGTAAAACAGTTAAATTTATTCTAGAAGTTATAAAAACAGACAGGGTTTTAATAATTTTTTTAAGATTTTTGATATTTCTGAAAATCCACAAGAACAATTAACGAAGATAATGATGTTTTAATACCAAAAGAATCGGGAGCAGAAGTACTGTACAAGTACCCACAGATCTTCAAATGTTTGCTTTAGTGACCACAAAGTGAATTTATTCAACAAAAAATAGTTTCTACATTGCTATGGGCTACTATTTTATGTTTCCTCCAGCATGATTCCGGTTCTTTCCAAGCATTATATTAGTCCCCGCCTATGAATCTCCGGTCAACCCTAATATAATACATTTTCTATAGGTCGTATTATCTGCGACCAGCTTCCTAAACCATCCATCATCTCGGTTAGTAGCATATACTGTAGTAGCAAATACCTTTCTTTTAGCCACTCAGTAGCGATGCGGATAAATATTAAAGATTAAAATTTTTAAATTAATTTATTTTATTAAATTTATCATTCAAATAGAAATACTGTTGTTTTTTCACTGTCAGTTTTATATTAGTAAGTTATGCATTTTTATATATTAATTAAATGAATGAAATAACATATTTTTCTTTATTATTATTATCAAGGTCATAATAATCATTTTGCCAAATTTTATTTTAGTGAGATAAGTTAATTTCATAATTGTTAATGTTGTTATTTTTCTTAGGTTCTACCTGAATGATGCACTATTACGATTTTTATTACTGTTTTATTATTTCGTTTTTTAAATTCTTTCCATTTTATTTTATCTCATTTTGCTTGTTGAAAGTTTGAGTTGTATTTTTTCTTGAAGAAATATTACAGGAATAAGGCGAAAATACTTGAAAGTTTTATTATTATCACTCTTCTTTTTTAAACTTGAGTGTCATCAATTTATTTATAATAATGCATATATACTGTAGTTAGCTTAAAAAGAATGCGCGGTAAGTAAAAGAAAACGAACTTATAAGTTAATATTATAGACTTTGAATTACTGCTTTCCAGTTGTAATAATAAAATATAATTTTAAAATAAAATTGGTAAAATAATTTATGCATAAGTCTCTACATATTCATCACGTTAATTTAATATTTTATTTGGCAGTAATTTATGTATTCTTAAATGTTTTGCATAATACACGATTGAAATATCTGTAGAATAAATATGTTTTTAAGTTTTCCAAAATGTTCCATTTCACGTATGGAGAAATTTCATTCGGTGAACTTTCATCATCTCAAAAATGAAAGTATTTACGTTATGACACATTTTGCTATTTCAAATTTACCGGTACCTATACGTAAAATAATTATCGTATTCTCTTTATCTAATTTTATCATTCATTTTTATTATTTTTGATTATTTTAAATTTTTTAAACTACTCAAATTATTGAAAATGCTTCAGTCAATGTATATGAACGCCATCCAATACTCTAAACTTTACAAGTACATAACATATAGGCCTAGATACGTAACTTGATTACTATAAGTGTTCTATAATAAATTCAGTTTATTCTTTTCTATGTTTCTGTATACAGGATGTTAAAAATTTATTTAACTATTTTTTCAGAATGTTTTGTGGTTATCTTAAACTTAAAAATATAAGAATTTATAATGTAAACAATGTTAAAATGGTTGAATAAAGATGTGATAGCGACATCATTTTCAGAATTTTTTTATATGGAAAGAATATAAAGCATAATACAATGATTAAGTAAACATTCAAATTTATTTTTATCATGAAAAACTTTGACACATTTGGTACATTTCATATTATATGTAAAATATTGATATTTGACTTTTATGAAATCATGTTTAGAAGTTTACAGTTAGAAGTAATACAGGTTTCCAACTTATACACTCTGTTTTCAAATAATTGTATAGTGTAAGATAATGTATATGCATACAATCCCCTCTGATATGGCAGTATGCTCTAATATATGACATTTTTTAAATTTTTTGCAGGTAACATCCATCCAGGAAAGGACTCAGATAGATTCCAAATACAAAGTATGATGATTTGTATATAATCGTCATACTTCGTATCTGAATCCTCTTCTGAATGGATTGTGCTTCCATTAGTCACTTACAAGAAAGAAAAAAATGACATATGTTAGTGCATATAGCCATATCAAAAGGAATTGTTTATATATGTGCGTTATCTTACGCAATACACGCATTTCAAATAAAGAGGAAAACCCCCAAAACTGGAAGTCCACAGTATTTATCTGGCACCTATCCTTCAACCTTTCCGGTTTTGGATCCCTGCTAGTAGTCATGCTACTTTCAGTATAGTTTTCTGAATCATTGGACCATTGACACAGGTTTGCTTCTTCATCAGCATCAAGATAAAAATATCTTGATGCTTGATTCTTCGAAGATATTTTATATTAAATAACCAATACAGGCTTATTAATGATTGTTAATTTACGTTTCTTTTATGTCGAAGTTAATAATAACAGATAATTTTATAATTGTATATAAATGAGAATATGCAATTGCTAAACATTGAAGAATTAATACTAGTACGTCATACACTGATGTGAAAAAGTAAGACAACAAACATATTTAACGCAATGAATCGAAACTACTACCAGTAAAATTTCTCAAAGTAATTTTGTATGACGTATTGTTTTATCATATCAATTGTAAGTGGCAATGGAGAAAACATGCAAATTACGAAGCAAAGGAAAAATAGGAGTTCCGTGAATTCGACTTTTTGAGTGATGATTGTGGTCAGATCAGGGGCGGATCTATGTTTTTCGGGTCCTAGGGCTTATTCTAGTCCAAAAGGGCCCCAGTTTTTGTTAGATAAAAAATATTTAAATTGGGGTTTAAAATTCATTTTTAATAACGTCAAAATAAGAGTTGGTTATGAAATGGTGTTGAATGACAAACTTTATCAGAAAAAAATATTAAAAATTTATGATAATAATTCAATCTTTGTGAGCCCTTGATACTTAGGGGCCAGGGCTTATGCCCTATTAGTCCCTATGTAGATCCGCCCCTGGGTCAGATCAATCAAATTTTAATAAAATGACATTGCATCATCATTGAAATGACGCATTGAAATGAAGGATTATCAGTAGGCTTGAGGCAGGACAGACCCAAGCAGAAATGGCAGATAGGTACAGGTATACGAATTGTGGTTTATGCCGTGGAAACAATTCCAAGAAACAGGAACCATTACAAGGAGGAGCAAGACGAGGTCACCCAAGATCACCGACTCCTCGTGAAGACTGTCAGCTACTCTGAAGCTTCAACTACTTTGCGCCAAAGAAAGATGACAGCTCTCTCACCAGTCTTCTGGTGCCATTGGAACATCGGCATCGAGGGAAACTGTATACAGACTACTAGCAGTTCTAAAAGGGACTTTATGCTGCACGACCAGTAGTGTGCCCCCCTCAGCCCTTTCCATGAGAGAGCTCATCTTTGCTGTGAGCATGATATCTGAACACAGAACCAGTGGGCCCAGTTTATATTCTCCAGTTTCAAACTGATATCCAGTTTCCAAACTGACTCTCGACGCATTAACATTTGGAGAGAGCGAGGGATTAGCTATCTACCTCAAACATCAAGGAAAACATCCGCTATGGTGGATATGATGTCCTGTGGTGGTGAGACATCACATTGGATGGCTGCAGGCTCCTGCACGAACTTTGACCGCTCAGCGCTATAGAGATGAGATCCGTGGACTATATGAGAGGCTTTTTCAGATATTCCATAGGCTCCAGTCCATTTGGACAACAACGCTAGGCCACATAGAGCTCAATTGGTTACGGATTTTCGTGAACAGAGTGATCTCTGGACCTAAACTTGATTGATTATGTGTGGGGTGTTCTGAGGAAGGTCATTGCACGACGTCAACACTACCCAGGACTAGTCATGAGCTAAATTCTGCTCTCGTGGAAGAATGGGGTTTGTTGCCCCAAAGCCGATTCCAGTATCTCATCAGTAGTGACTGCCTATTTTGGATGCCGTATATCTGTCAAGAGTGATTACACTCTCTATTAGCAACTTTTTCCTTGAGACTTATTATTCTTATATTTTCGGTATTCTTGGCAAAATGTGTATATCTCTGAATTTTTTTATATTTTTTTATTTATACGACTAATTAATCCTTCGTGGGATGAGGTAGCTGTGTACAAAATTTTGCCCTGATTCACCAAATACTTTTCCAGATATCCTACAATTTGTGTTTGTTGATTTAGTTTTGGACATCAGTGTTAAAAGTTATAACTATTAAATTTTGTGTTCATAGTGAAATCGGATTTAAAAACATTTTTTATAATTTCATGAATTGTAATAAAAACATTATACCTAAAACATTCTTAATGGAAAATGATTGTTCATTACATAATACGAGGTATAATATGAAATTTTAAAAAATTTATGGTAATGTATGCATTTTTTATACTTTCAATAATTGAAAAATGTGAAAATTTGGCTTAATTCTTATTTATGAAAACTAATCTTTCAGGAATTTAAATTATAAAATAGTGTTTTATGAAGAAAATGAACTGGGCTGACTCTTTTATATCTCTTACATTAATGATATAACATGAAATTATTCAGTTATGTTAATCCGAACTAATGTACTGTACATTACAGTGAAAACACATTACAAATTTTGTATAAGGTCGTATAAATAACTTAATAATATTGATGATGTAGGCAGCGGTGCTCGCAGACTATAAAAAGAGGAAGGCACAAGCTATAAAAAAGTGCATTCGAAAGTATATTATACAAAATATACAATTATTCTCTGATTATCGCAGTTAATTAAACTTTCGATGTTACCGCGTATATCAAACGCTTTAATCAAATACAGTGATACTTCGGTACGCGACCGAACAAGAAAGAGACACTTTACGTACGCGACCTTTTACTTTCAAATTATTTTAAAAAAATCTTGTGTTTTTAAATTAATTGCTAAAATCGTAATTAACTTCACGTAGAAACGAAATAAATCAGAAAAATACGGGTATTTAAGAATTTCATAAGCTCATATAATTTCATTTCATTAAGCTTTTCCGAAGTAAGTTGATAGTTTTAGTTTAAAAATGTTTTCCATTCTATACACAAATTTGATTGTATCCAAAATTATTGATATAAGCAATTTTTTATTGTAAAAGTTCACTAAATCCTAGTTCTTTTCTATCTAGACATACATTTTTGTATGATCATTAAATTTAAATAGATACATTAAATAGATACATTTTTATATGATGACATTATTAAAATATGTAAAGATCTAAATACTTTTAAAAAGATGAGATTTTCTTTAGCTGTGGTGTTAAGTTCTCAACATATCAAATGCTTCATTTTCAGTATTTCAAGTGTATATTCATTACTCGATACATCTTACTATTTCATTCTAAACCAACTGACTAATTTTAAAAGAAATCGTTTGTGTTCATTTAACTTAATATCAATTTGAGGTTACTTAAATCGAAACTACAAAATAATTGAAGAAATTTAAGTCAAAAAGATATACTTTGTAGGTGTTTATAATCCGGAATGAATAAAATATACCAATTGATAAGACTATTTAATTCCTGCAAATAGCTAGAAACAAAGAAAATTGTTTTCGAATATAATTGTATAATATCGACATTTTGAATCAGCATAATAACGTAAAATTGGACTACTAAACAAATGTAATAATTTATTCGCATTTAAAATGTTAACTTAGCTTTTAATTCAGTTTAAACCACAATGTAAATATTTGTTAAACAAAAAAGTTGAAGAATTAAACTTTTTAATAAAATCCATGGGATAATGGCATGAATGAACAAGCAATTATTTTATTGTGACATCCTCAAAATACCGGGCTGCAATTTTTAATTATATTTTTAATGTATTTAATTTAAAACTAAAATATATGCTCTCCACCTTCAAATTAAAATGTACATCATCCTTTTCCTTTAACAACGGAGTCGTGCCGGTCATATACCTAACTCCTTTCAGAGGAAATTTTTGAATTGAAATAACGTGACTTCCCATTTGCATCGGAAGTTCGCATATATTTCGAGACCCTGCCCTTAAGCTTTCCATATTTGGTCTTAGATTTCATCTATCTAATTCCGTTCTCGAGATTGAGGAAGGACAGACATCGCAGTGAAAATTTATAGTTCTACAATTTTTTCAAATTGCAGCCCAATTAACACTGCAAAAAACTGATTATGATCACTTATAAAAGCGTTTTGGTAACCATTACAATTGCATTTAGATTTAAGGATGAACATTTATTTTACTTTACGTATTCTGAAAATGCCGAAATTTTCACAATAAGATCTACAATTTTTTTTTTTTTTTGTAATTATTTCCGCCCAGTGGGCACTAAGAGGGCCTCTAATAGCAAGCCCATTATGGGTTCGGCCACAATGGGGCGGCCGGGTGGTGAGGGACGGGGACCGACATATCCGAACGGACCACCCCCCGAAAAATTCCTGGGGATTTTTCGACCCGTCCGGATTCGATCCCGGGTCCCCCAGGGCGGCAGGCTGCTAACCTTGACCGCTCGGCCATCCGGCCTAGATCTACAATTTAATTGCATTAGGATTTTATGCTAAATTTTCATTGAACCGACTTAAGACTTCAAATATCCGGATTTAAGTAAGATCTAAATAATAATAATAGGATCATTCTGATAATTCGGAATAAGACAAGCGTGTAATTTTTATTCATGAAACTTTCATGAGTGTGGTTTACCGATCATCAAGATAATGGCATATGATATTGGTGCAGAATGTTAGAAAGAAGTCTTGGTTTGGTGAAATGGTTTCATTCCTGTCGAAAATAAGATTTGATATAGTTTATATTTCAATAGAATTGAATTATGAACGAAAACCATTATATATATACTAGAAATTCTTTTGTTAAGTATGACGAACTACTTTCTGTGATAAAGTATAGATTGAAGAAGAGTAACTAATATTTCTACAAATTCAATAGCTTATACTGTTCGTCGGAACATAATTGAATAGCAATAATACATTATAAATAACAGGCTCGTTAGATAGTTACTTCTGATTGGATAATAGAACGTCACGTGGTCACTGTGGGAAAGATTTTTAAAAAATTGTGATAGAAGTGAGATGATGCTGCTTATTTTTTTTTTTTTTTTTTAAGTTTAAATTTTAAATTTAATGAAGTAAGTTTAAAATTACGCCGTTTGCCAACATATTTTAAAATGAAACTTAAAGGAAGTTTCCTAGTCGAGCATGAACGTCACGTGGTCACTGATGTCCCTGCAACGTAGTGCGATCACGGATCCAAAATCGATAAAAACGTTTATTCTATAGCTAATATTTCCGCAAAATAAGTAGCCTGTACTCTCCGTCAGAACATTACATGAGCATAACTAAAATTTAATATGGATTGGACAAAGATTGCAGGAGTTATAAGGAATTCACATATTCACACACACATACAGAGGACGGCTTTTGTATTAGTAATAATATATATATAACATATAACTTATTTTTTATGTATATAAATCATTTTTCTAGGATATATATATCCTAGAAAAATGGTTATAAATGGTCCTAGAAATATTAATACTTAGTGCAGACTATTAATATATATATATTATATATATATATATATATGAGGCCTAATAGTCTGCATTAAGTCCTAATATAATAATATAACTACACCTCCACCAAAAAGAAGCCGAGATTTTAAGCATTCCATTCCCATCAGAGGTCAGATATACTATACATATCTTTATTATAGCAAATATTTAAATATAAATTTTTGATTTTTATAAATCATTTATTATTGTAACTTATGATATTTTACATTATTATATTCATTCTTTTAAATTTTAGTTATGATCTTAAATTTAAAATATACAATGTGAAGATTAATTTTGAATTCGTTAAAAGTAGGGGAGGATAAGGAGACTGTCACTTAAGAAGAAATCCAAATTAAACAAATTCTAATGATCAGATCTTCATTTCAATTAAATTTAATGGAACTATAATTATAAATTATAAATCTATAATATTTCACAAAAAATAAACGCTTTGAATAATGGAAAATAATATATTGATAGAAAATTAAAATTAAAAACACTAAAAATAACCGGTATTACCAGCATGTATGGAAAATACCGGTTGACTATGGTGGTAATGACAATCAAATTCTTGGACTGTTGAGAATCCAATCTCATCAGCATTGTTGATATTTCTTACGAGAAATTTGTACTTTTCCATTGCTTCTTCCACCAACTTATGAAGTATATCGACCACTCGCTTATTAATTGGTGTGGCCCTATTCATACTTGTCCTTTTAGCTTTACGATTTTTAAATCGTATTCCTTTTTAAAAAATACTCTTTTTGCCATCTTAAGATTATCGTTGTGAGGTTGTTTTTAATTTGATTTTCGATTGCATATTCATAAGCCAGTTTTCTGAATTTCAGTGATGTGCATCCACAGAAAATTTGAGCCAAACGTTTGATTTAATCAGCCATTTCTTTTTCATTGTCAGGACTGAACACATAATGATGACATAAGGAAAGTCTGGAAAAATTTTCTTTGTTTATTCGTTCTTGCCATGTTGAAATTGATGGATTCGTACAGCCCGTATAGAACCTTCATTTTCCAATCTAGTTTCTTCCAATGGCAGTCTAGTTTCTTCTGACCACGACCTCTGGTTGTATTTTTAAGTCTTCTTTTACTCATCTAGATAAAAGAAATTCAAGTGAATTAAAATCATCATTCAACAGCAGGAAATGCCGGCCAGTTGACTGGCATTACTCTAATACGAATACCGAAGAGGAAAAAAAAATATTGTATAAAGTTACTTATTACTCATAGTGAAACAAAAAAACGTCAATCCTAACGATTTCAGATACATTTCACAAAACAAAAATATAGAAATTATAAAGGAAACAGTGACAAAAATGTACGTCTTGTTTTCCATTCATTTATTATTATAACGAACTTCGCTACTTAAACGAACAGTTGAGATGACGTAACGTACACGTCATAATTTTTCGTACATCACGGTGATCGGGATTACCCACTTCTCTACAAGTCAATCGCTGAACTGTGAATCCTTTCCATATAAATCTATATCTAAGTTCCTTTGAATGGAAAGTGTCTTGTGTAAAATTGTGAATTTAAATGAAAATACACAAATTAAAATTTTCTAAATTGCATGTATGACAATTTACTGCCATGCATGTAATTTAGAAAATTTTAGAGAGAAATTATTGAAAACGATCTAACAAGAAATTCAGAAAATATTTAATATTGTGAATATTTTCGGAAATTCCATTTCTTTTGAAAAATTGAATGTAGCATGTATATATAATTTAGAAGAAATATAGCTTTTTTCAAACTTATCGAATAGAAATGTTTACTTTTTCTATATAAAACATTTTCTTCTAGTATTCAAATATTTTAATTTAACAACGGAAGAGATTATATTCCACAATAAATAAATGTTTAAATATAAATAAATGATAGAACAGATAGAAACTTTATAATATATATTGAACCTTAAAACCCCATTTCCTAACTGAATTGTATTTAAAAAATTTTTTTTCGCTCTTTGGGCACTAAAAGAATCATTCGTAAATCCATAATGTACTCTGCCAGTTTCATTCTGTGAAATCCAGATAGTAAGCGATGAGCTTAACATATGCCCTTCTGTCTTGACTCTTCACGAAAATTTCTGAATTGAATCGGACTGTCATCTTTCTGCAGACCGATAGATTAATGTCGTCACTGCTTAGTCCATAGATGAAGAACAGTCTTTCGTGGCTTCTAGCATGACCTAATAACGATATAAAATGGTAACATTTGGTTTTATTTTTGTCATGAATTTATTTTGCCAAAGTTATAAAATCCTTCGAAAATGAGGAGAGGGCCTACCTATTACAAAAGGACACCATTTATGATTATCTACCATCAATTAAATTGTATTAGTAATAGTAATTTCTTTATTACGGATATTTATTTAAATATAAATTTAAATGAATTCATATACATCTAATCACCATATCAGAGTATTTTTAACTATAAATGAAAACACAAAGAACAAAACGAATTCAATATTCACTAGGTTTAATTATTTATATACAAGGCGTTACTTCCATGGGCCTCCGTAGAAAATTTTCAAAGCTTGGGGACAAATAATTACATCAATCAGTATTTATTTAATTTTTGGGGGGTTTTCACAAGTACAGTAGATTATAGAATACAGTATTGCATCAATAAAAAAAAGACAGACCTTACACTTTCGACCATGGTCGAAGGTGTAAGGTTACATATGTTAATCACTTTTACGATTTGTGAAATTTTTTACACGAATTTTTCTATAACTATGATATCAATATATTATATATACAATAATCGTTTTTTAATTATTATGTATATATATTACTAATTATGCAGTTTTCTCATTACATTTTTATGAGGCTTCATAACATCAGAGACAGTATTACTACCAAGTGATGGAATTAACAATAAACATGAAAATACAATTTTTAATACACAATTTTAGATTTAACTCTCAAGATCTTAGGCCAGTACTTCTTAACCTTTTCACGATGGTGGTACATAAACAATTTTGATGGTACACTGAGGAGCAGGTTCTTATTTGCAGGCTATTATCGAAACGCGATGTCAAAAATCTCAGCTTTTTTATATAAAAGTACACAAATAATAGTAAAAAGTATAAAAAATTAGTATTTTAGAATAATTTTTGAAATTTCTAATATCTACGAGAAGTTTGTGGCACGTCTTTGAAACTATGCCTTAAAGCTTAAGTTCTAGCTTGTCTTAATCTTGTTTGTCAGCAGGATAATAACGAATTTGTAAAGTTTGCATTCCGTAAAATATGTGACAGTCTACTAAAGTCTTTCAACGTACACAAAAAAAGGAAAATAAAATGCCAACTTCAAACTATTTATGAAAAAGTCACGATGCTCTGGATGAAATTCGAACCGGGATTCCACAGCAATTTAAAAATTTTAATTTCCATATTGTAAATTTCATTATTTATAGTATTAAAATTATGACTTTTTGTAATTTGAAAACTAGGAAGGAGAGTTTTAAATTTTAGTATTCAGTATGTCATACGGTTTCAATTTTATTCAAAATAAAAATAAATTTAAAATAAGAGCTTCAAGTAAAATATAGTTTAATCGTACATAATTAATAGAATTTTAAGCTTAAAATTATTAAGCTTAAAATAGAATTTTAAGCTTAATAAGCTTAAAATTATGTAGACATAATATAGAATTTTGTAATTAAATTCGCGTGATTTTGATATCTTGTTTGAAGATGTTTAAAATTTTTATCAAAAGTATCATTATAAGAAATCGAAACTTTTATATTTCTCAAGGAAAAATATATAATTTTTATAAAATTTAAAATTGTTTTGTGATATCATGATTTTATTAACAATTTATTTCGAGATTCTAACGTGAAAAATTATATTTGAAACTATAGTGAATTCTCTTTAACATTTTTGTGTGTTTTTATATAATTATATTGAATAATTTTTATCGTAATAGTGAAATCTCAGAGAATATATAGGCCTACTGTATTTTATATTTTCAGAATGCGCAAAACTGGTCCAATCTTTTTAAATTTTTACAATTTTTATCACAATTTGTCAATTCTTTTTAACCTTAAAATGTTATTATTTTATATATTTATTTATTTATGAAATATTAGTACCAATAAGAGCATTAAGAGAGTTTTACAATGATTTCGGTCAAAGTCTTGAAAGTCAGTCATAGTCTATATGTTCAAATGGAAATATTAATATAGAGGTTTTAAAATATGTATTATTTCCAGTTACAATAAACAGTATACTTTTATTAATGTAATTATTATTTTGAGACCCCTTTAAAATTTTTCCAACTACCAATTTAAGAAAATGAAAATTATAATTTTTTTCAATATTTTTTAAAAGTTTTATAATAAATGTTATTTTTTAAGATGTTCAATGAAAAATAATAATATATGAAATTTTAAAAATTTTAATAAAAAATTTTAAAGGCATCCAAGCAGAACGGGGCCTCTACACTTCCAGAGGTCCAATATTGCGAGGTTCTGCGGAGCCTAATTACGCCACTATACTTTATATTAGGCATAGACAAACACACGTATGGACCTTTGACCACTCTTCACACGTTATGTGGTTCCGCTGTTCTGTTCAAAATAAAATTGTTGTTATAATTTTAAACTATAAGAAGTATATGACCTTTGCTTTTTATAATGATAATCAATCATGAAACATTTAGTTAAATACACAAAAGAATACTCTTTTAAACTTTTAATTCCATGATTTTGTGTGTAAGTAATTATAATAAATAGAAAAAGATCAATATTAAAACATCTATATTTCTATGCTTTATAAGAAAAGTTAATAAATCTTGTTATAAAAATAAAGCAAATGTGTAAAATATTGTTTAACTACAGCAATAATTAGAGTGTAGGCCTATTATAAATACGATATTTATCATGTGAATCAGTTAAAAATTATATTTGCTTAGATGATAGTAACTCAATGGTTATTCTCAGAAAAACAAATGTAGAAACAATGAAACATCATATGTTCATTCAATAACCTGAAATGGAAAAGAGTGAATAATGAAGTTCATTAAGAGCAAAATTGTTTTCTTGAGGGTGATGAGATTATTTTTTCCTTATTTATAAAATAGAAACAAAATGATTTTCTTTTTATTATTCTTAATTTAGAAATGTTTTAGTTATTTATCATAAAAGTTATTTAATTTTATAGGCTTGTTTCTCAAATAACTGAAAACTATTTACTAAAGTAAAATCACTTGGTAAGAAATGAATATGATTGTGTCTACAGTAAACGGTTGAAGTAATTTTCTAAAATTGCTTCAAAAATTTTACATATTTTACTTTTTTAAATCAAATTTTTAATTTAATTTATCATATTTAAATGAATACTTATATGATTTTTATAATTTTATACATGTTTTGTACATTTAATCAATAGCTGTTTCTATTATTATGTTTTAATAAAAGAATAAATACATTTTTTAAACTTTAAAATCTCTAAAAATATAGTATAGTACTGCATCTTATATAATATCATTTTAAAATTATATAAGATGCAATTATTCATTAATAAAATTTATAAATTCTTTCTGCATTTATAAAATTTATTTAAAACATTTTGCCATTGAACGTTTAAAAAATAATTTATTTATATAAAATATGCATTAACAACAATTTTATTTTGCATATTATTGCAAAAAAGGAATATTATAATAAGAATGTAATCTTAGATAATGTATCTAAGAATTTAAAATATAAAATTTTTAAAGAAAGTTTCGTGTTTATTTATATTTTTTTTTATACATTATTTTATACTCTATATACATTTTTTATTGTTGTTATTTTAATGTATTTGGTCCGATTTATTCAAGCAAGATGTCTTTATATCTAAATAAAAATAAAAATATTTTAACATGTGAGCAAATTTATTTATAATACTGTAGTTAAGAAGTATATAAATTTATTGCGAATTATTATATCATTATAAAATTAAAACGTAAACTACTTTTTATTTTAAAAAAATATAATAAAATATTTGTCTTTTAAGACTTAAAAGCGTGTGTATAGGACTATATATTTTTTATATATTTAATAAAATAAGAAATAATAGTTAATATTTAATAGTATTAAATTATCACTATTCCATACATAAACAAACATAAAATTTTATTTTATTTTATTTATATAAATAAATAAGTTTTGCATTACAACAACAAAAAGTAATAAATCAAGATTTAGTAAAATTTAGAAACGAAAGCCTATTATTTTTTTACTTTAATCGCATAAAGTTTAAAACGTGATATCAAGAAATCTCGATAATCATATTACACATTTCCTATCTGTTCAACAGGAAATGCCTTTCGTGAACTAAACAGTTATAGTACGAATGTTTTAACAGCATATCAGTCACGCAAACACGTGCCCAATGTCTTCCCAGGCCTGGGGCAACGAACAAAGGGGAATAGTGGTAATGCTCTTATACGCGTGCGCACAAAACACGACTGTTGACCTGTCCCGGTTTGCCAAGCTGGTTAGTACGGGCGCCTTGGGGCAATACCATTCCTTACAGACGGGTGGTGTAGTTACCATAGATATCAAAATGATGATCAGCCTTTGCAATACGTTTTCTTGTGCATTTTCTTCGTTTTTTTACATTTTAACAATTTCTTATTAATTGTGCATTTTAATTTTTACTTAATATCAATACCGGCATTAAAAATAGCATATTTAATTTTGCGAAAAGAAAATTTTAAAATATCGATTTTTGGGTAGCAATGTTAAAAGTATGCGCTAAGCAACAGCCATTACATACTTCATTATCATCATTGAATTAATGTAGTAGCTTTTTTATTTAATTCTTTTCCTAATTATGGTTTGCATGTTTAAAATGTTACGGTTAAAAATTTCATTATAAATATAAAATTTATTTTAAAAAATCATGAACGAAATTCAAATTTGATTAAAAAATATTTTTAGTGTGTATACATTACCTTGAATGAATAACTGCAAATTTTGTTGAATATTTGTTGCAAATTTGTATAGATATCTTACGGACTAGAAGAATGGACCCAAGCAAGATTTTAAGCAAAGAAACTCCCTAATCTGATCTACCTTTCACGTCGAGTCCAAACAAGATTTCGAGGATTTAAGCCCCTTGTTTGGTCATTGATAACATTTGGGGTCCAACGAGACTGAATATGCATACTTTGTCTCTATTTCTTTGTCTTATAAATTAAATTTTTATAAAACAAATTTAATTTATAAGACAAAGAAATAGAGTATATGCTATTAGTCATTTAATAACTAAAATATTTATTTAGCATTGTAACTTATTTTAACTGTAATAAAAATAACAATCCTAAATTCTTTAACAGAAATTACAAATTACAATTAGTTAAGAACAAAGGATAATTCAAATATATAGTCCGAATATTATATTATGTTTGCAATATTAATATTATAATTAATTATCTTTAAATTAAAATATCTATTTTGATTATTTTTAAGCCTTGATATAAACAATATTTCGTGAATATGTTTGAACGAATCTGTTTTTAATAGACTTGTTATTGTTATTATTTGTTTTAAAATAGAACTAAAATTTTATAGTGTTTGTTTTTTAATTCGGAAAATTGTTAATATAAATTAACCTTAAAAAATAATGTAAAATTCTAAGCTTTGACGTATTTTGATAAAAAAAAGACCAAATCTTGTCAAAACTTTCATTTCATATTTCATTAATATAAAAATTAGACATGTATACGTATATATATTTTAATCTCATACTTTAGTAATTAGCTTCATGAGACGAAAGAAGGTTGCTTATCATTCAAAAGTCAATTTATTGCATGATGGTTGGACTATCTTAAATCCAGCACAGAGCGAGAGAAAGTGATCAATAATAAAATTTAACTGCAGAAAATCATTTTTATTTTCAAATATCTCTAGAAATTTCGTTGAAATATCTTCATTTTATTCAAAATTTTGTTTAAAAATATAACTAGAATCACGATATTAAAATTTCACTTTAATAGTTTAATGTATATTTAAAGAAAACGACGTAATTTATATAAATGCATATAAATAAATTGAACAAACAAATTTAGGTTTATAGTCGGTCTGAATAATATTGTGATAGAACATATTGTAATTTAAGATTAGTTCATAATATTTTAAAAATATTTCTATGATACTTATATTTTTTAAATATAATTGATAGAAAAAAATTACAAACATAAATAAAATTGTAGTGTCTATATTAATTAATGGTAAACCTACAAATAACAACGGAGTAAAAATATAGATATTTATGATCTATTATATTTTTATCAGTATTTTTTAACTAAAATTAATGCTTAGATTATTATTATATTGTCATATGACGTGTGAATCGAACTAATTGCGGATTTTATCATTTGAAAATTAGAATAAATTTATATTTTTGTATTTTTCACTGTTTAAAAAGAAGGAATAAAAATTTTAACTTTGGATTTAGTTCTTCGCATACAATTTTATTCCTTTTTATTTTTAATGCAATTATTATAGATTATATTAATATAAAACTAAAGCATTCATAATTATTTAAATTTTAAAAATAAAATTTCAATAAATCCAATTTACAAGAGCGTTTTTCAACTGCTGAATTTCTAAAATGCATGAATGAACATATCCAAATTGTTAGCTCAAAATACAGAAAAAGATTAATCTGATAAGCCTATTTAGATATTGGATAGAAATTATTATAATTTTTAATAAAATTAGAACTGAATTTAAAAGTTTAAAAAAAATATATATTTTTATAAAAGGATTTGAGAGAAACTTTAGTGAAATCAACCGAGTTTGAATAGTTCATTGTCCATTTTTGGGTCATTGAACCTGTATACTTTTCCCTACTACACTAATCCTTCAACAGTTGAACCAGTATGACCTCATTATCTCACTATACAGTTTCCAAGTTAAAATTTTAATAGAACAAAAATTTTGAAATAAATCAAAACATTTGATTAATCGTGCATTGAAATTGAATTCAATAAACGAAGTTTTACTTAATTCTCCATATTTGCAAAAATCGATATTTATTAATTAACTTAAAAATTTTAAATCATCATATTTAATAAGTTAATCAATTTTTAAGTAATGAAAAACGATTATTCAATTTATCGATAAGTCACAATAAGTAAATTTGCATCATTTATTTTTCTTTTTTCTTTTATTTTCTCGTTATAACAGGAAGAAATACAATTTTTTTTTTATCAGTTTATTACAGTTCAAAGGTATCGTTAACGATACAGTGGCATAACTGAAGTCATATACGCTGTGTTAGTATGCTTTGTTTGCAAAACAATAATTAGTAGTTTAATCGATATATGAAGTACTATCGAATATAATATATATATTAAAAAATTTTACATATAAACAAAATCTATTTATTTGAATTTTTAAAATTAAATTCTTATTCTAAACACATCCTGTTATTGTATCCATGTTCATTTATTAGTGCTAGTCTAAACCAGTAGACCGTCATTTATAATAAACAAATAACGCACGAATGATTTAAGAAAATTAAGAAAAAAAAAGTGAGGCCCTTCAACCCTAAAATGAACCTTATATCATTCTTGACTGGTACTAAAATGAGGCCTATATGTTTGTTCTGCAGTAACGGATCCCTTTATTAATTTTAAATATTAATTTAAAGCAAACTTTAAATAAAAAATGTTTACAAAAATTAAAATTAAAGTTTATTATAAAGCAAATAAATATAAATTATATCTTACAAAATTAAGAATGATTAAATATAAATACATATATTTTAACATATTCGTAATGATTAATGTGAAAATAGACTTAAAATGTAATCTCAAATTCTTCGAAATTTATAAGAATATCTTCGAATTATAACTACTTATTATGAAATAAGATTTAAAATGTTAATTTGAAAATTATAATGAAAACAATTTTATTTGTCGTTTTTTATACAATAGTTTTTGTTTATCAATACATAAGAGTTGAAAGTGAATTGGTTTAGTTACGTTACTTAGATATGGTTAATATTTTTTCATATTTATTCCGAAACATTTACTGATAATGGAGATTTTGAGATTCGTTTTATAACTATTGTCTTATACAGCTAACTGTTTATAAATATTGATAAATAATGCTTTATAATTTCATATATTTATAATAAAAAATATTGAGTTTATAATTCTTTTAATTCATAGCCAGTATTTATGACCTAAAGCATGATTTTGTTTAAACATTGAATATGATATCAATTGAACTTTCTTGATTAAATTATCATAATCTAAAATATTTTGTTAAATAAAAACTATTGGATACCTGAAACCACTTTATTTAGAAAATTTTATTTCTAAAATGTTAATTATAAATGTTTTATTTGTAGAAAGAATGTCAACTTTAAAATATTGAAAAATATATATATGTGTGTGTCCGTATATAAATTATATACTATATAAAAATTAATGCATATGTAATAAAATATATTTAAACCAAATAAAATAATATGTGCTAATTATTAAATATTTTAATATCATATGAAATATGTTATGTATCTAATTTATTTAATTAAAAGGAATTGATATATTTAAGGGACACTTCCATTACGAGAATATCCTGCCAGTTTCCAAGAAATCGTTTTTTGTGTGATGAATAGAATTAAAATAAAGCAAACCTATTTCCAATTAGAGTAATTATAGATATATTAGTAATAATTAAGTACTCAAACATAATAGAATAAAAAGAAATAGTTATTGTTATTCAACAATAACTCTTATTTTGTCATTTGGCCTAAATACAGAAAATAAAATACGATAATTTTTCAGCTTGTCGTTTGTTTCTACGAGTTCTTCGGAGTGCGGTAAATTTTTCATAAAATAATAAAATTTTGTATAATTGTATTCGTTTGGTTTTAATAAGTCACTTTTAAACATCTCTTTCCTTTATCTAAATTTAGTTATAGAAATGTCTATATTCGTCTCAATTAAGGAACATCTAAAGTTAGGCAAATTTAACCGCAGTGTAAACTAAAAGAAAATTTAGAAAAAGATTGCAATTGTTACAAGAAATTATTGATCTAAAATTATAAATTTTAAACTTAATTACTCTAAAATTATTTAAATTTTAATATAACAAATTATATTTCTAAATTATTTTAAATAAAATATAATTCAAGTCATCTATATAGTAAATGTAATCATTATTATTCCAGATGTTTGAAAACTACAGATGTTAGAAATAACATATTTTAGGAATTTTTTCCTTCTATATGTTTATTTCGGAGAAATAAACATAATTACCATTTAAAGGCGAAAAATTTAATTTATAACATTTTAAAAATAAATTCTTATTAATTATTTTCAAATAGGACACTCGATTATTTAATTAACTGAATTCAATTAAATAATAATTAATCTAAAATTTTTATTCAGAAACTAATGAGAGCAATTTTATTTATTACTTAGAAATTATAAGTAAAATTTCGGCTTAATTACTTTATATTGCTGCTTCTTTCATTTAAATTATAATTCTCAAATAAGTAAAAATAATATAAATTATTATACAAAAAATTTTAAAGTAATATAAATTAGGCCTACATAATTCCGAAACGATAGTTGTCTGTCTGTCTGTCACACTCTATTTCTTTAGAAATATTTAGCATGAAAAATTGCGATTACATCCATTCGTGGGAATATGTTCCGGGAAAGTAACTTTCACACATCATCATCATTTTTAAACGAGATTGGTACATTCCGCTTACGTATCGTTGTTTATAATTAATTAATATAGACAATGGGCAAAAAATCAGTTACATTTGTGGACATGAATTGTAAACAGTTTAAAACATCTTTTACAGAATTGATGGAAATATAATTTTAAAAATACGAGTAAATTAATTGTATTTTTTCGTTAATTAATTGTAATTTATTCTTCAATTTGTTAACTGAATTTCTGGTCATGCTGTTTATCGTAATGTATAAAACAGTCGTAAGAATTGTGACAACATTATTGTATTCACTAGCAAACTTGCAAATATTCATATTATATATCTTTAAATTAATGATGTTTTATAAAAAAAAGTCGAAAGAATGAGAGTTTTAAGTTATGTGAAGAATTAGAATTTTTAAAAATGTAATTATAATACAATGTCATTGAGGAATTTCGTCTATATATCTTGCTTAAGTTACTTTGAAGCTTCCTTCAGTATTGCAATGTATGATTAAATTCAAATGGTAAATATATATATATAGAAGTCAAAGATTAAGATAACAAACATAAAATGATTTTATATCTTTTATCTGAAACTTTTCATTTCGTTGATATTGAAGAAAAAATGTAAATAATCTTGATAAGTAAGCTTATAAAATAAATCTTATATTACTTAACTTACAAATAAACGACTTACATATAACTTATTACTAAAAATATATCCAAATATTCATTTATTGATAAATATATGTAACATAAAACATAAAATATCACAAATCAAACATTTATAATAAATTTTAACAAAAAATTAATTTTAAAATAAAATGCATATATTTTTCTCAAAGTTAAAATTCAGTACGATTCAATCACCACAAATTTTAGAAAAACAAAGAAAGATCATTCAATTTTACTTTAAAATTCTAAGTTAGATCCGTTTTTAAAATGAGCCATCGTATTGGTGAGTACAAGAGTCAAGGGAGATGCTCATGATATCTACATCAGCAATGAGGTCGATCAGAGGTAAGAGCTAAGATTCGATAATCTAACATTTCTCTTAACAGTAAAAAAAAATAAAAATATTTAACATTCGATTTCGAAAGCTAAAATATTTCTACACGCCATTATTATTATCAACCATTTATTTATTGTTTAACAATTTTTTAATGTTTAATTCGTTAATTATTAATAATATGATTTATATCTTAATAATTCTTCAAAAATAAACATTACACATCTAAAAATATTTAGTGATTAAATTTTATCGAATAAATTTTAAAATATTTAACAAAACCGGTTCAGTTTTTCAGTAATTTTTGTGAAGATGCAGATTATTTTTTGTAAGAAAATAAACTGAATAGATCTAAAATATTATTTACGTGTCATTTTGTAAAATCCGTTAAGTTTAAACGTGAAAGATTTCTAATACGTTTAAAACTTGTATTGTGTACAGCTAATCTTGCTTGTTTTTAAGATAAAAGTAAATATATCTTCGGGCATTAGTGCTGTAGTAATAGATGGAAAGAGGGGCATGCGCCCCTTTGAAAAATCCTTCCCACCCATTGCTCCCAAACCGTACCTACAATAGACAGGATTTTCTTCTTATTTATTAGTTTTGCTCTCCTCAATGTCAACTTTTGTCATTTTTGCCTTTACAAGAATTTCCTTACACAGTATTATATTATAATATAGGTTTTAAAAGGCATATACTTATTTCGCAAATTTTTATTTCATCTTAAAATTATATATTCAAGCTATATATACATTTTTTATATTAAACAAATTTGAATATATTTAAAATTTGAAAATAATTAAATTAAATTTCAAATGATATTAACTATTACTGATTATTATTATTATTTCATTAAAATATTAATAAATTGTTAATGTATAATAATTATTTCACATTTTAAAATAGTAATTTCAAATTTTAAAGCCTAGGAAACTGATTAAAAGTAATAATAATTCTTAACAATTCATTATAATTCTGTTAATTATCTTTATTATTTGAACTAAAATCCATGTTACACTAGGATTTATATAAATCATAAATTCAAAATTTTTAATTTCTGATCATTTGAAATAATTTTATGGATTGTATTTATTATTTATACTAAACACCATACTGAATTGATAACAGAATATATTGATTAATTGTAATTTATGGTTTTAATTATTAAAATTTAATAGATAAATATTGCATTAAATTAATTATGATAAATATAGTTAATAATTTAAAAATTACGTTCCAAATATTTTCATTATTTCCAATTATAATTAAAATATTTTATCGTATATTACAAATAAAATGCCTTTCATTCTCATATCTCTTTCCATCCGATCAGCACTGTCTGGATGAAAAATCCCGCGCCTGTTGCCATGACAACAAATCTCTCTCTATCGATTCCTGCTCCAAAGTATGGCTTTATGTCGTGACCCTTTCTCTTACACATAGAGAAAGTAACTGGATAGCAGATGAAAATTTTAAATTGAGATTTTTTTTTCTTATTCTTTAAAAAAATAGAAATGATAAATTTTTAGTTTTAAAATTCTATCTTACTAAAAATGATTAAAAACTTTCAAATGAACAAATGGAACCCTAGATTTTTTATATGGAATTTTAAGGTTTTAATTAATTTTTATTATTCTTTTTTCTTCTATGAGTCATCAAATCACAGCAGGAGCCCTGTTTAGGCCTCCATCTAGCTGTTTGGTCTGCTTATGTGGCATTGAAAAGTTCCAATTCTTTCCTTAACGGTTTTTATTTTTAAATATTATCCCTGCTTTGCTCTGCAAGAGATTTTATGATGACTCAACCTGAATTCAATTACAAATTAAAATTTATTTCGAATTGCTGTTACTTGACCTAATAAAATAGAATATAATAAAATTTTACTATATATTAAATAGCTTATATCAATGCCAAGCACATGGAAGATTTTGGAGCTTAACACCTCCCATTTGAGAATAATTTAAAAATTAAAAAAATAAAAAAATACAAAATTTTATATATTAAAAATCTTATATAGTTTGTTTTAAAATTATATAGTATTTAATATAGTAAAATAATTAATTAAAAATATTATAGTATTTTTAAATACTGTATATATTGTGTAAATAAAGCAATACGTATGACATAAATATTAATAAATGCAAGATATATTTATTTACGTTTGCTTTATTTTTGAATTTTAGACTAAAATAAATTTCAAATTATACTGAATATTTTTAGCCCATAAAAACAATAGTATTATTTCATATTTGTTAATAAATAATCTCATTTGAAGAAATATTTTTTCGGAGGAAATTTAAAACAGAAATATTGATTTAATTATACACCTACAAGATTTATATTTATATTTATTTTATTTTATTTTTGGCGTAAATATGCATTTTAAAACTAAAACAGAATAATTCCGAATTTATAAAAGACTCATTAAGATTTTAACCAATATCAGAAAAATTATAAAATGTATCTATGGCGTCAGAAGGTTTGCATTAAAAACAGACTGCCCCATCTGCTAATCTTTTACCAGCTCCATCTGCCATTTACATACTGGATAGGCCCTCTTTTGATGACTCAGAGAATAAATAATAGAATATAATATAATTTGGACGCACGAATAAATTTGTTAAATCCTTAAAAAATTTTCTTGGTGAATTATTATATTTTATTTTCTCAAAGAGACAGATGTATTCACAAAATAATACCTTTAAACATTGATTTATTGATTTGTTCTTTATCTTTTATTTAAACAGTAGATGATTATCTAATAGATGGTTATAAATTATATAATAAACTGGTATTAAAATTAAAATATTGTTTAAATAATAATTTCAAAATTTCACATGAAAATATTAATATATGCCTTGTTTATTTTATATTTTCATACTTTAAAAATTGTTTTCTAGAATAGAAATGTTAAAATATTTAATTTCAGTTTAAATAAAATTAATATAGTTTTAATATATAAATATAAATTAGTTTAAGATATTTTTATCAAAATGTTTTTAAAATAACTTTAAAATAAATAAAAATTTATAAAATTAAATTGTTTTTTTTTTTGTTTTAAAATATAAACTAATATTTTAGCTAGTTTAAATTTTTATTGAAATATATACTATACTTGCAATTTTAAATGCATTATTTGATAAACTATTCTTAATTTTTAATTGTAAAACATAAGCCAAAAAGAAATATTTTACACGATTTTAAAATTATACGTGATGATATGAATAAGTTTAAAATTACACTAATCACTAAGTATACATTTATTCAAAATTTAAGCTTTCATTATAAGTAAATGAAAAATGTTTTTAGATTTACTAAAGATAGAATTATCATCCCATGTCTATATGATATACTGTATATATGTATATATACATGCATTTATATTTATATATATTATGTATGCGAGAGTAGAGACGATACAATAATTAGTCATATATAATACACAATTAGTGTGTATTCAGGATACGTAAAAATATAAAGCGGTAGAATAAAAGCTACATTTTCATCTCTATTGTGCCTGAAATTATATATAGCATGGAATGAGTCTACTCGTTAGACACGTAACTCTTTACTCTTGCAGGTGTTTGGTATTTCATTTTGACAGATTATGTTCGGCCTTGAGGTGCCCCAGAATTTTTCTAGAATCGAATTTAATCTTAAAATTCGAATTCTATCTAATGTAATACAATGTTGTTGTTGGTTTATTATCACAATTTAGAAGAAAATATAATTTTTTTTAATAATAATAAATTATTATTTTAATGATATTAATATGTTATTACTTAAGTAAAACACAATTGTAAATATAGTAAAATGAAAATTTTATAACAAAATTGTGTGTGGGTATTTATAACTTTTTATTAAATAGTAGTTTTTGGAGATATTTTTAATTTGTACACATAATTAACTATATTTAAATAACATATTTTGAGTCTAATTAAAGTTAATTTTCATTATTAAAAAATTCTGATACAAAATTATATAACAGTGAATCATGAATTAAAATTATTATATTCCTGAACTGGTACAAAGAAAAATTTAAATAAAATAAAATAAACTATTTATATAGTATTAAAATATTAAAACTATTACTTTGATTAATTAATTCTGGAATTGAGTCTAGAATATCTAAAACTAAATTAAATTATAACTTTAAAGATTTAAATTATTAAGAAATTATATTTTTATAATTTTAGACTTTTCATTAATAATAAGACAAATTAATAACATATACAGGATGAACCAAAAGTAGGTGGACAGTAAATGATAACATTTATTGAGATTACATATACAATTATATTTACTAATACAATACAATACAATTTTATCAACGCAGGTACACAGTTTCGAAGTCTACCATTTCACGCTTCGACAAACATTTTTGCACAAATATTAATTTCTTACCATAACCATAAGCAAGTTAAATATACACCATTGTTATATTGTTTGGTGTCACGACTTGGTGAATTTATAGACACTTGGCAAATTCATCTATTTAATCCATAATCTTTACAGAGACGCGTTTCGGGCTTTCGCCCCTCTTCAGTCTGTTAAAACAAAACAAGAAAAAGAAGACACGGTTTCGACAAAACAAATAAACCATTGTTATAGTATAACCCTAACACAAACCCTATTCCATCCATTGTCCACCTACTTTTGGTTCATCCTGTATATTAAACTTATAAGATCCTAAATTAAATGAAAATATATATTTACGCATATTAAAAGATTTACAAAATTTAAATAAATTAGTTAAATTATTTACAAGGTATAAAAAATTATTTTTACAGTCATTTTTATTATATAATAATATATCTTGCAGTTTAATTATATATTAGAAAAAGTTCATACTGACATCAGTAGTTTTTTTTTATTTACAGATTAAATGGAGATAATATCAATGTTAGCCAAGCCTTATCAGAATAAACGGAACCGGTATAGAATCCCAATAGAGAAGTTTTACAGGAAATTCAAGGTCGACTCAATCATATGTCACAGTTGGGTATATAACATCTGCAGGAATAAAGAGCAGCATTATGTGTACATTGTCCCTGTCACTAACGGCCCAAGGCTCGGAAGTAAGGCTCTTTTTCTTCCTTGTATTCCTTGCTTTTGTCCGGTTTAAAAATAGACTATAGATAAATTACACAAACTGTTGGACCGAGTTCGACCGTTCGAAATTTTTACTTTTTTAGATATTAAAAATAAAATGGAAATCTTCCTGGCAATCACAGTTACTTCCGGCCTATACCTTAAAACGTTTAAATAGACAAAAAATGTTTACGAATATGATTTTATATTCGTAATGTAACATAGAATTAAACCCCGAATAAAAGATATTGTAATGTATAAGTAAAAAGTGAAAATACAATAAAAACTTCGTAAAATCTATAAAACAAATTTTTATGTAACAGTAATTTACCTTAAAAGAATAAGATCGTTGTACTTTAAATTTTTTTTTTTATTTAATGTAAGATGATAGCCTTAATCTTGGAACGTGGAACGATTCATTCTCTATAAAAAAGTATACGAGATTTTCAAACATGAGCTAAATATCATTCATAATATAACTTGTATTTATTTTAATATTTTATACTTTAATATATATTAGTAAGGAAATTCTTAGATCTTATTAAAATGAATCAAACGCTATTATTTATGAATAAAACATTATAACTTTTAAATTATAAATAATTTATTAAAACAGCGAAAATATATTTTTACACGCGCATATATTAAACTTTGTATTTTAAAGCAAGATTTTTAATATATAAAATAGCATGCTGTTTAAACATATTTTAATCTTGATATGTAAAGACGATATTCGACTTAAATGCAGTAAACAATATAATGAATTAGTTAATTCCAAACTTCAAATTATTTAATTATGTGATTGCATCGTTAACTTAAAACTAAAACAGATATCAATAATTTGTTTGATTTTATTTTGTTTGAATGTTCAGAATAACATTTTTATTTTTTCATTTTTGAGTTCTTCCGCCCCGTGGGCACTAAGAGGGCTTTTCTAATCATACCCATCATGGGTTCGGCTAGGCCCACAATGGGGGCAGCCGGGTGGTAACGGCCGGGGCCCGACATATCTGGGACAGACCACCCCTGGAAAAATTCCTGGAGTTGTTCTTCCTGATTCGATTCCGGGTCCCCCCAGAGCGGTAGGCTGACGCCTTAACCGTCTTTTCCACCCAACCGGTAATTCAGAATAACTAATAATAATGAAAATAAAATAATGATAATACGTTGTAAATATACCTAAGAAGAATATCTAAATGTCTAAGAAATAAATAGTTTCCTAGGTATTTTGTTGAAACTTACATATATACGAGCATATATACAGTATATATATAGCCTACAGAGTATAAACAGGATATTTCAGAATATTAGAGATGCCCCAGCCATTTATCCTTATGAGGTGCAGTATAATAATAATAATAAAACAAAACAACATTAAAAAAATTATATTATATTTATTTAATAATAAAATTGACAAAAATCTTTCTCCTTGATACACAATAGATAAAGTGGAATGAATACTTTATAACATATTTTTGAGGCCTTCTAAATGTGAGATCCTTGGGTCCTAATAACCTAGCTGGTTTCCTGCGGAGAAATGTACTGTATATATATATATATATTATATATATAATAAGAGATAATTTAACTCTCTTAAGTGTGAGTATTGTCCTCTATTATTATTAAAATCATAATGGTTCTCGTTTACATTCCAAACAATTAATGGCATAGAAAATTTTTAAAGGAGTACAAAATGCTAAGGGAGAAAATAAAATCGATTAGATTGATTTTCAGAATACCACGAATCACTATACTTATAAATATTATTGTGAAGAATTAATAGATATTAAAAACTGGAAAGTTTGGAAGAAAACTCGAGAATTTATTTGGAAATAGAAAGAATTGTGTATGTATAAAAAGTCAGAATATACTGTATTAAATTCTGTTTTATTGTTTTAATTTTTAATTTTATTTTGTTATATTACGTTTCAACTTTATTTTTTTCGAAATAAATACCGATTTTTCTGAATATAATAAAAATTGTTATTTATTTTTTAAGTAACATAAAATAAAATATTTAAGAAAATAGAAACTGTAAGCTATCTTCGAGGCTAAGGAAATTTAATACTGCAGAATATTCTCTATCATATCAATACTATAAAAGGAGAGATTGTACAGCAGATCTTTCACCCATTTGTAAGAGACATTCAGAGGACTGTAATCATCAAATTTATAATATAAAAGTGTTATAAAGACATACATTTAGATTTTTTTCCTATTGAATTAAATATTTGCCTTTTTCTCGATATAGAGCAAATATTTTCATAATTTTCGTAATTCTAATTTTGTATTATTAATCACGCTTTCGAAGAGACTATCTATCACATTTTGAAGCATTAAAAAGACTTTTGGACATTAATTATAATCAATCAGTATAAAGTAATTAATTCTTAAGAAAATTATTAAATAGATATAATAATTATTTTTTGCTTCTTGATAAAAATATTTTTAATTTCTTACACTGTTTCGATAAAACAATCATTAACATACGTAGTTATATTAGCATGAACTGTTCGTTATTAAAATGAAGAAAAATCTGATTAACTTTGTGTGTTCCTGAAACTTCTTTACAGATATACTTTTACACAAACTTTAGCACTGATAAATTAATATCTTCAAATGTTTGATATATACTTTATCAGCAAAAGATGACTTTTCTCTAATTTCAATTTTATGATCGATTCGCATACCCTTCGGACAAATTAAATTTAATAGCTGCCATCACGTGGTTCCTGTGATTCCAGAATTGTGATTTTATAGTCTTTAAACCGCCAGAAACTTGCAGCTTAGTAAAGATTTTATTACATAAACTTTAAAATATTTTCCCATAAGACAAATCAGTAACATAGGAAATTGTATGAAAAAAATCTACGAAATTTAAAATTGTTTTGCATTAGAATGTAGAATTTAACAAATATTTATAAAAACGAATTAAGTAATAGATAAATAAAAACATTTCTTTTACTTCCTTAGAAGGACTTTACTATCTGCAGTTGTCAAATAAAAATCTGTTTAAAACAGATAAGAATTTTAAGCCGATTTAGGCTCTATCCATTAAGCAAACCCTTCACATCTCGGGGGTCATCCAGTTGTGGTTTGAGATCTGAATAGGGCTATTGTCAGGATAGGACATTCACTTAAGTTCTACACATCGAGATACATAATAATTTATGTTCTCGGAGTGTCGACTAAATTTAGTTGATTATTGTTTTTTTGGCACAAGAGCCTGTTAGACTGTCCCTAGCATACTCTTGTGCCAAAAAATTTGTGCTTCATTTGTAAAGCTGTTAAGAAGCATTACTCTAAATAATATTAGAAAATATTAATTATTTATTATTAATTTATCTTCAATTTAATTATTTTTAAAAACTGTTATAAAATTTGTATTTTTAAGTTTTCATTTGAATATATTCAACTAAATTAAATTACTTCAAAACATTAATGTTTTAATTGTTGATACAGCCAAAAATGTCGTCTCTAAATGAAATTATATGCTTTATATTAGTTTCCTTCGTAATTTAATTTATTTCAAACAATATTTAAGTTATTTATATTATTTCCATAATGTAAAGACATATAATTCTTTGTTTAGACTATTATAATACTATAGAATAAAGAATGAGAAATTTAATTTGGCTATAATTACAATTTTAAAATGAAATTACTTATGAACATTTAATTTAAATGTTTTTAAATTTAAACTTAAGTAAGTTTGCAATTTATAGTCATTACAAATAATAATATTAAAATAAATTAAATAGGATATTTAATTAATATCAAACTTTAACGATATGAATCACATTTTAAAACAAATATTTATGTCAATACTTTTATCAAATGAGAAGTTTACTTATTAGATTAAGAAGTTTCAATTATAATCTCGTATAAATAAAAGCATAATGTCATATTTCATAAATAACTTGATGAGGCGATTTTAAAGGGAGTCACGTTTTCCAGTTTTAAAGTTCTAGATTCTAAAAAATTCCATCAGAACGTGATAACGTTTGAGATCGTCTTATTGATTCGTCTAACAACATTCTCAGTATTCGATTATAACTTAAAATTGTGTCTACGAAACTTATTTAACTTACAAAAACTTTTTAGTTATTAATATATAATTAAATTCAAAATTAGCAAATGTTAACTTGTTCTTGACATTGAAACAAATCTTTAGACCTATTACAGTATCACCTTTCATAAGTATTTTTATTTTTAGCGTAAAAAAAAACTAATAAATACTTCTAAAGAATTATATTTAAACTTAAATAATTAAAAATTACAAATATAAATGGAATTTGTTAAAAAATATGGATATCAACTGAACATATTTTTAACTCAATTATAATTAAATATGAATCTATATGCTTTAGTCGACAATAACTTTGTTCTAAAGCAGAAAAAAGAAAAAGGAAGATAATTTTTGAAGAATGTACTGAGAAATAAAAACAAAAAAGCACTGCATTCTTTCAATATTTTAAGACAAATGCTTCTCGAGCGTGCTAGACAGACGTTTCAAAAATAATATAGGCCTATAAAATAGATAGGATATATCAAAGTGAAATCACCAACTGAGCTTACATGATGTCATTTTTAGTTGTCAACATTGGGAATGACTAATATTTGAAACATTCTGAAATCTTTTTCGAAGTGTAGGCCGTCTATATAACGGGGATTTCTTCAAGAAGATTCGACAGTTATATCAAAAGCATCAGAAAAAAGAAGACACCTGAATGTATTGTTTTCATCTTTTTTATAGACTTACATCACGTTTGAGGTGAAAAAAAGTGTGTAACCATTCTATTGCACTGAAATAAATACATTATCATTTGGAGACAATTTTAAACAACACATATAACTTAAAAATTACACAAAACTTATTATAAGTACGATAAATTCCATACATAATTTTATAATTGATATCAAATAATTCTATCTCTAATTATTATAACTATAAGATATCAAACTTTTGACATTTTAAAAATATTTTTGAAAAGAGCTAAATATTTGAAATGATTTTTATCTTCATGAAAAAGTTTAAAACTCTTTCTGTTAAAGATGAATGGCCAAATATATTATAAATTAGTTATTTTTAAAAAAAATATTTTAAGAACCATAAAAATTTTAATTAATTTTTAGTTTAATTTATGAATTTATTCGTGGAAACATCCACAGAAAATATTAATCTATACAAGAATTTTTTTAATGCCGTCCACGTATCTTTGATAAATATAAGAGTACGTGACCAAACAACCGCTCCACCGAACCCCAATAGTCCCATAACAAATGGATTCAATCATTTTTCTGAGTGATTCCATTCGTGTCAAATTATTTTAAAATCATTTGATTCTTTTTTAACCTTTATCGAAACTCTTCTATTTTATTTCTTACCAAACTAATTACTGATATCGTTCTATTCACACGATTATAATTGTTTTGTTTAATTTAATTATTACTATTTTCCTAAATCTGCGAATGTTTTATATTACAGTAGAGAGTCGATAAGTGGAACGTCGGTAAGTGGAATGGCCGGAAAGTGGAACGATTTTCAATCGGACTGTGTCGTGCTGAATCGAATGTTTTTGATACTAAATTTACTTCTAAAGTATAATTTTCATGTTTTTTATATTCTTTAATATATTTATTTTGTTTGTACAAAATGCAGAAATAATTTTTAACGATACGATAGCCTTCATGATTATTATAAAAATTTTCGTTAGGCTTAAAATCGACGAAAATTCAACACGAAGCGACACGCAACGGAGAAAAATTCAACAGGAAGCGATACGCAACGGAGAAAAATTTGAACATCGGACAGGTTAATGTATTTTTTCGTACAAAGTCGGAAACTGGAACAAATCATTAACTGGAAGGACCCCAGTCCCCAATTGGTTCCACTTATCGACGCTCTACTGTATATATCTCGAATAGAAATTTGTTTTGAATTTTTTATTATAAAATTTAAATATACTCTTAATATAAGATTATTTATTAATAAAATAATTTATAAAATACTAAATAATGTATTTAATATGTGATAAAAAATAAAATTGAATAATACCCTGATCTAAAGAAACATCAATACGTTTTATGTTCATAAATTAACATTTTCGAAATGTTTCTAAAATTATGTTATAATTCTTCTGGGACCTGTAATGGTTTTAGGCGTAGGTAGCTTATGCTTTAGCTTAGGGTTTCGCCCTTTTAGCAAATATTTATTTTCTCAATACTCGGTCATAGTCCAATGCTTCGATCTTAAACCCTGTAAAATATCTAATACCACATGATATAGTTTTTACATTTTATAAACTTATATAAAAAGACATGGTTAGTCTACGCTTGACTAGAAGTCTCGTATAATTACAACCACAACCCACCATAAACGTTTTATTCTGTTAATATCTTTGTAACTTCATTAAGCACGGTTTATTGTAAATTAATGTTTTATTGTATTATAAGCTATAGTATAATAAAAATATATTAAAACGTATATGTTAAACATTTTATACGATACAATTATACTTAAATATTATTTGTGTACCTTATAAGCTTAAATGAGTTTTAGGTTACATAATTATTAATTCTTTCTTGTATATCTTAATGTATAAATCTGTTTATGTAATAGTAAAACGTAGAAAAAGTGATTATTACGTTTTCTAGATTTATATCCTGGAATCAGATTTATAAACAAAATTATAGATATACTGCATAGGATATTTGAATATATTATTATTATTATTATTATTATTATTGTAAGTTAGTTACCTAGTAATTTAGGTTAAGTTTCTAGTTTTTCTAAAGGTATGATTTTGTAATTTTTAGATTAAATAATAAACAAATGATTTTATTTATTTATATGAAAATTTATTAGTCGTTGTTGATAATATTTTAGCATGAACATAGCATAAAGTATATTTTAATAGTATTACTATTGCATAATATATGAATAATATATGTAAATATAATATGTATTATATTATTTAAATTCAAACTTTTGTATATTACAATTTTCATTAAATTTTATTTCAGCAGAATTTTGAATGTTTTTATTTTTAACGATTAACTACACTATTAGCAATTTTGATAAAATATTTTTTCGTATTCGCTTTCAAAATGACTCTGTAATTTTTTTATTCTATTTTTATTTAAATAAGTATCCAACAGAAAGTAATATTTAAATTTTATATTTTTATTCTTAATTTTTATTTATAAAAAGTTAGAAATTGAATACGCTAAAATTTATTAATTAGCTTTGAAATTTAGATTATTTTAATGAGGTTTTACTATATATATATATATATATATATATAATCTATATTTATACGGAATGAAAGGTAATGAAATAATAATAAACTATAAACAATAAAAATACTTTAGGCTTAAATTTAATATAAAACTTAATAAAATAAAATAATAATATAACAGTAAAATATTTTGTATTTCTATTACTGATTATAATCAATAATTTCAGTTTTATTAAGTAAAATTCAAGTAATATAATGTATTTTATTGTTATTATAAAATATAATTTAAAATTATTTTAGATAAATTTATTAATTTTTCTCAACAGAAATCGTGAAAATCAAAACCAAATTTTTGTTAGATAATATCATCAAAATCAATAATCTAACTATTCTACCTTAAAAGATTTGAATTCATTATTACATACGGTATTATATAAAATAAAAATATTTATTAATGAACAATTATTAGGCTAATTTTTATTTTATATATCTTATAAACGAGGTTCACTTTTGTAATTATAATCACTTTTGTCACAAACCGCCAGATGGCATATAACAAAGAAAGAAGATGGCTTTGGTGGCTCTGTCTATGGTTTAGTTATCGGTATCCAATCTTCAAACGGTAGCAACATCATCATTCAGATGACTAATTTTCCAAAAGAAGGTTATAATTTCTAAAAAAATTTGCTGTTTTTAAAATATAATTGTGCATATATCAGGTAATATAAATAACATTTTAAAATATGACGACTGTAAATAAATATTTTCATTCGAAATTAGCTTTATTAAATGTTGGAATTGTGACATTCTGTTACCAATACGGCTTGAATTCAAACCTTTTTTTTTTCGAAATTAGAAAGAGCTGAAAACTAAGGAAAAGTTATAACATTATATATATGCCCATATTTTTGCGGAATATTTGAATTTATATTTAGTCAAAAATTTCGAAATGGTGATTATTTTAATAAATAATTGAAAGAAAAATAACATTTTTTAATAAAAATTCTAACTAAATTTCTAAGAGTGATAACATTAATTTACATGGAAAGATGGAAGAAAAGAAAATAACATATGAATGATATATCGTAAAGTGAGAATCAGAGGGTTCTATCTACATTTATCCACTTTTTTGTTTTTTATTTTAATCTGTTGTTCAGATAATTATTTTTCTGTTAACAGAATTTTGTTACTTTATGAGCAGTCGAGCCTACAGGGAAGTTTTTGGCATGAAAATTTGGTTCTATCTGTCAAAAGATGGCAAAACTTCAAATTCTGCTGTAAAATTGTCTAAGTCAGATAGAATTCTCTGGTCTTCATCTCATGATATGTAGATGCCTTTATTGAAATGACAGATTTAACAAAATTAATATAAATCCTAAGAATATAAAACCCTTTTTTTATAATAAGAAAATAATATAAAACTAAAATTATTCACAATTCAATATTTAAAAATCCAAGTTATTACTCTCTCGGATTTAAACTTTTCAAATCTATAATCATATTATAAATATTACTTAGTGTTTTTCGGAGGTCACAAGAGGCCACTTACCTTCTTGCGGCCTCCTAGTATATTAAAAACACAAAGGACCGTTAAAAATTATATTATATGTTTAAATAATATAATTTGACAAAAAATTCCTTGTATATTAAGGAAAACACTTTTCCTTTAACACACATTTACGAAAGCCTCAAAAACATTTATTGTAAATTACGAAAAAATTGCAATAAATGTTTTTGAGGCTCTCGTAAATGTGAGGCCCGGGCCGAATGGCGCTCTACTAGCCCCAGGCAAGTATCCAGAATAATTTAAAAGATGTTGCTGTAAAATATTTTGCCACTTTATTCTCATATAAGTATTATGTTAATTATTTCATTCAGTAGATATAGTAACATATTATTAGGTATTCAACAGTCATAAGTTAGAAAATATAGTTATTTGGATAAAAATAATTAAAGCTAAACTAAAAGAATAAAAATCCTGTATTAAACGAGAGAGATGCAGCGTATTCTCCCGTTCCCCTTAAATGGGCCTTCTATTTTTACAAACCTAACGCAAAATTTCTTTAGTTGAGTTTTATATTTTGAAGTTCAAAAGTAGAAGAATTTTTCTCCATCTATCAATAATTATTTTCTGTGTAAAGACTTAAAATTTTGATAGTGTCATGTTGTTATTTGTCCACTTACTTCTATAATTTCCATCGTATTTTTATAAAGCTCAAGTAACAATTTTGATGAAAGATATAAATAATACTTAAGAATCGTTATGAATTATGATGTGATGATTAGAGTATTTTCCAATCATTTCTAATCCTCTCTCTTCTGATAAAACAAAAGGATAGTTCTTTATCCTGTCTGAAAAGTAGAAAAAGGAATGTTGTAACTGATACTTAATTAATACGGACTGTTTTAATTAGAGATTATCATTAAAGTATGCCTACATTATAGCATTTATTTGGTAAGAAATAAATAACAACTAATAAAAATAATTAAATACATTTAATTAGTTATCATCATTCTTAGTTTTTATTTATTTAATTAAGAATTATCTAACAACATTTTATTGCCGTAGAAAAATAAAAGTGGCAATAAAATTAAAATAATTAATTTTAATTTTATTTCTATAATATGAAGAAATTCTAATTTTTGAATTATAAATTTTATATTATTATTATAAGTTATAATTACAAAATTCTGAAAATATATTATATACCAGTTTGCTAATATTTTTGCTATATTAATCTGCTAATTCAATCGTTCTAATATAGTTAATTATTTCAATGATTAGATAAAAGGAAAAATCAACAAAATAACTTTAGAAAATATGTGTTAATACGTTAATAAAATACTTTAAATTTTATAGAAAAGTAAACGGATTTAAATTCTTAAAACTGTTTTTCTATTTTTTAAAATTATTTACACCGCTTTTAATGTTTAATTATTTGAAAATAATTCGGAGACAAAAAGAAATTTATTGAAAATATAGTACAAATTTTATTAATTAGTTAGTAATTTATCAATTTTTGGCACACAAGAGGAAGAGTTTGTTAAGCTAAACTGTGTCAGGAGTCAGTAAAAAGGTAAATAAATGTACAAGTAATAAATATAAAAACAAGATATGAAAATAAAGTGAACAGGTTAATGACGAATAAAATATCTACCGGTCTATTAAGAAAACCAGCATTGTAAAATTAATACAACTTTGCAATTAATGACTCACGTAATAGGCTCAATTATATAATAATTTTATAAAATATTATACAGTTAAATAACATTCAAGTGTTTTCGAATTAGTTACACCTTCAGGAAAATCTACTTGTCACACTAGTTTCGTTTTTTATAGAATATTTGTATAAATTTAAGGCAGCTATTCTAATGCTGTTTTTTTTTCCTCAAGGAGAGCAATTTATCAATGAAAAGAGACAATGTTATCCGTTACAGATAACAACATTAATTTTAGAAACTTGTTTATAAATACCGTACTTGATGATCAATGTATCTAATATGTAATGCAAACTCAGTTTGAAAAAAATAATAAAGATTTAATATTATTTAATAATTTTAATGAAATAAATTATATAAAAAGTAACCAGAAAATGTTCAATTAATTTTAATTTTTGTTTACATTATTATAATCAAATAAACCTTTTATTCAGAACTTTCTTTATGATTCAGAAAGACGTTTTAAAAAAAGAAAAATGTAATTGCGAGTTATGGTCTATAAGTTGCTTAATCATCGCATTGGAAGTATACATTAAGAAGTGGAATACAGTTCATATCACGAGTTTTGATTCCTTACAAAATGAAAAAAATATCCAAATAGATCGCTAAAGAGAATTCGGTAGCCATAGTTAGGGTATTCGTAGAGAAGCTGGCATAGTAAAACTTCAGAATGTGATTACGTTCAGAGAAAGATAAATGGACGAGTCCTACCTGCATAACTTTTAGAATTTATAAACTAAGACAAAAACTAACTTAGATATAAACCAGATTGCTAGAAATTACTTTATTTATTTAAGTTTTGTGAATACAATAGAAAGAAGGATCTTAAAATTAGATTTTTCAAGAAATAAAAGCCGTATTCCCACGTATATCTACTGTAAATGATCACCAGATGTTAAAACGGCTTTGCTTAAGACAGCAACTGAGAGAGCACTCGTATTCATTGAACCAAGAATTATTGAAGGAAGAGATGACTATTTTCAGGTCTAGCAGAAGATTAGTGACTTATCGAAACCCCTCACACACATATGAAGGCAAGATATATTCTGTTTTTTTTTTTTCTTCTTCTTCTTTTTTTCTTTCGATAATACACTGAAGTACAGAAACTTGCAGAATACAAAGTAGAGAAATAAAGAAGTTTCCATTGACATATCTTAGATAAGTTAAATATCTAAACAATTTATAAGACAGATGCGTACTACAGTAGCCTACAGTTACAACACTACTTGACAGAAATGAGGGGGTAAAGCCAAAAACTGGAGTTTATTTACTAGTGTCAGACAAAGTAAAGAAGCTAAAAATAAAAGCTTAACATTAAAACAACGGTTAGGAAATTATATAGTCTAGGAAAAATATATTAAAACGTCAATATAGGAAGAAGCTTGACGATATTAGGAAACGAGGCTTTTGATAAGAGTCTCCTTTCTTCCTTCTAAAATAAAATTATAATTTAGTGCTCTGCTTATAATATAATGTTTTACAGTATTTCCATTAACTTGGTATGCTTAAATTTAATTCAAAATAGCGATTTTATCTATAAAAGAAATTATCAGTTAATCTAATAAGTTCATTGTTTCATCTCTAATTCAAAAAATCCAGCAACGAGTTGCGCAACTTTCCCGGCAAAAAATTTGAAATTGTGTGTAGCGTCATCTGTTATGGTGTTAAAAAACTTTTTATATAATTAATTATTATAAAATGGCAAAAAGTTTAATTTTGAGATAGAGATGAGTTTTATAAAAAAAAAAAAAAATTGTAAATGTTAATAACGAGTAAAATCTTCATTAAGTCCGACCCCACTCGAGATATTACACGTGATCCCCTCTATCTCCCCACCCCTCGACCTTTAACCACTAAAATTTAATATCATCAATTCCCTAATACACAAACCTCCCTGCAAAACTTCAGAAATTTTCGATGAAACGCACAGAAGTTATTAAGCTTCAAAGTGAGTGAACAAAATCGTGCATACCCCCACACACTACTATTCATACTTACAGAAACAACCCCCAATTTTTTTTTTTTTTTTTTTTTTTTTTTTTTTTTTTTTTTTTTTTTTTTTTGCATTTCTCGATGTTTTAAGGCTTTCGAATCTAAAAATATAAAAATCTGGGAGTCATTTTTTTTTATCGACGGCCATACTTTCCTTCTGTTATAACTAATAGCCGGGAAAGTAAAAATCGTCAATAAAGTATCCCAAATTAATAAAACAAAATGAGAAAAATCATTATATTCAGACAATATTACAGACATTTTAGGAATATTTAAATAATAAATGAAAATTTTACATTTTATTTATGTTTATAATTAATTATTATATATATATAATAACTATAAACATAAATGAAATGTAAAAAATGATATCTATATAAAATTTAAAATAGCTAAAAATATTAATCTAACTGCTTTGTTTGAGAAAGTCAACGGTCGACAGGCATTATCAATAAATATTGTGTAAAATGTTGGCAAAAACGATATGTCAGAAAACATTTTTTCTCTTGATCTTCCTCGTCGATCATTCTTTCAATTCAATTTCGACTTCAAACATGTCAAAAGAGGGTCAACTGGATGGGAAAAACTAAATCTAAAAGAAATCGAATTATTATCCTTAATGTAGCAAGTTAAAACTAACATCACTTGTCGTCCTGTGATGGATGCTATAGCTAACATCAGATATTGAAAGAGGTGGATAAAGATGAACTATGAATGAGAAAACAACAAAAAAAATTATTTAACGAATGTGTAATTTTAAAATAATTCATAAGAATGATGCAAATATGAATTAAATAATTGGTTACGATAATAAATAACACTTTGGACATTTATACATTATCGTAACAATCATGCAATTTTTATGTACTAAAATTTATACTTTGGGTTTAAATTCTAGAGTATAGAAATGAAGCATACACCGCACTGTTTTACGAAGACTGTGGGTTCGGATCTTAACAGGGCTCTCTTGTCTAGGTTTTGTTTCTTTATTTGAACGAGTATATAGCTTACTTCGAGTGTTAATTTTTTATCATAAGTTTTCTATTCGCACATTGGAGACATATATACGAATAAGTCGTATTTAATAGTCTTTCTAAAGTCTTCATTTTGCCCGTTTCTTTTTCAGAAGAAAAGACGAGATATTTATTTATTATATAACAACATGCCAAAACTTTATAATAATTCCTACATTTAATTCTTTCTCTCAAAGTCTAAGAGTAAATATTAATTTTGAAGCTATAACAGTGTAAAAATTTAGTATCTAAAATTCCAATGTGTAAATATAGCTTTTATAACGCTCTTGATCTGTGTTATTCTTTTATTACGAGGAAACAGTCTTATGTCTTACATACTGTACTGTACATATGTGACAATAGAAATAACATTTACACAGTTTTATGATAAGCAATATTTATATTCATTAATCAATTAAATAATCCGAAATCAGCCATTTCTGGAAAGGCATCTTTCTTGTTGGGATAAATTATAAGATAAAATAATCATGGAGATTTGGCTATCAAAACCCGAGTTAATTTGAGCTGTCCGAATTCCGCCTCCTCAAAGTAATCAATTAGATAAAAAATGAAGATATTTCATTAATGATTAAAAACGATTATTACGCTTATTTACACTAATAATTTCTATTCTAATTTGACTGAATAGTTTATGGATCTTGTAAATAATATGCATACTTCTTGCGTATCAGAAAAGTAATAATATTATGTGGTACTGTTCATAATAATAATAATATTGTAAAAAATATTATTACATTATTCCATATAAATACATTAATACATGAATATCTGAATTTCCTTGTGGAGAAATCATTCATTATGCAATACAAGCGAGTTTGATTCTTTCGCCATTTAGGTTCATATCATGTTAGTAAAATAGATACAGAGCGCTTCGCTGTGTGGCTCATGGGTACCTTTCTCGCAAGAGACTCACTCTTCCGAGACTTGCTAACGGTTGAAAAGGAACTCTGTTAGGACACATTTTATATTTTGAAACGAATAAGATTTAGGATTCACAACACATACACGAATTACGCCGTTTTGCATCTTGGACTATCGATAATTCAAAACTTTATTTTTTGATTTTGTGCCTATGGAGACTTTCGTCGAGATCACTAGAACTACAAAATATCAAAGATTCAGTTAAATCCACCGAAACCCATTTCCCGTAAGGTTTGTGCGGAGTCTTTTAATTTACAAAGAAACTTAACTACGAAATATTTGTAACAATTACTCTATAATTATTCTATAATAAAGTATTTATGTGATCGAAAATACGTTTTGTAATATTATTTTTAAAAAATCAACTTTTATTAAAAATGATTTTAATACCTCAAAACTTCATAAAGTTTAATTCGATCAAATTAATGTTAATTAAAAAAAGTAAACAATTTCTATAAATTTGACTAAAAGTCTACATAACTGATGCTGCAATAAAGACATCAAACTGCCGTTCTGGGGATCCAGTTTCGAATCTGGTTCCCCAGAACGAGGTCTTTTCAGACATTTTCATGGGTGGTTTCACCCGGATATGTCGAGCCCAGTTCCTGTTCGTCTTTTTGTGATGAGAGACAAGACCTCATTATGGACTTGTTTGAACCCATGATAAGGGCGAAAAAAGGCCCTCTTATAGCCCTTAAAACGAAAATAATTAATAGATAGTCTATGGCTAATTTTTCATTGTTAGTTCAATAATTCACACTACTAAAACAAGTTCGATATTTAATCTTAACGCCAATCATTTATTATATAAAATAAGATTAGATTCTTTATATAGGTAATAATTTTCGAATATACGAAAGGACTCGTTTCCAAATTTAATCATTTTCAAATTTATATATGACATGTTCTTAAAGATTTATGAATTAGTTTTCATTTCTAAAATTGCATGAAGATGTATAAAAATAATTTAGTATATAAAAAATAAATTTATAGACTAATTAAATGAATTTGTCTTTAATTTTTTTTAAAAGTGAAACAGCGACAAATCTGTAGTTTCATTTCAATATTCAAAGGAGGATTTCTTAATTAATTATCCTGAATTACCAGCACATTGTACACTATGTGGTCTACATAATTATACGCGGGTCTGACCCACAGTAGGGTCGACCATAGATGAGGAGGGAAGAAGGCTACCTCTTACTATCTACGATAAATTATGGAAACTTGAGGACATATATGCTTTGCTTTACTTACTTAATTATTTCCGATAATACCGAAGTTTCGGTATTCAAAGATAATAAGAGGCTTATGTGTCACATTCAAATATTACACCGCATGTAAGAGCATAACAGAATAGCATCTTATGAGGTTATATTTAGTAGAATGTGCCGAGTGAATCTTTTATACAGAAATTTCGGTGTTAATCTAATGAAAATAATTAAGATTAGAGCATCTAGATCGATTTCTAACCGAAATAGCCACTACAAAAGACTAACAAATTACTTCACAGACATCTGGAAGATTCAAAGACAAATATAATATTACAAAATTTATAGTTACTTATTATCTGGTTCCTTAGAAATCAGACAACAACTAATAAATAAATTTAAGTTAATAATTATTAAATAATCAAATTTATTTTGATTCCGAAGGAATTCTAAGAATTACCATTTAAAATATTTAATAAAGTTGAACATATTGTCTTATTTTTTAGCGATTTTAATAGGTTCAAAAATGACTAAGTAAAATTATATAGCACCACTTTAATTAATTTAAAAAACTAGATTTTTTAAAAAGTTCATTTTATATTTTAATACATTTTATCTGTTTTAATTTATATAAATATAATTTCTCTAAAACTATTTAATGATAAGTACAGGAAATAATAAAATTTTAAAAAATAAACCATGGATAAAAAACGAATAAAGAATTATATTTTATTAATACTTTGATTTTTATACTGTAATTTTAAATGTAATTGTCATGAATAAAAATATAACTGATTAATAATTTACATAAAGAACATTTTTAGTTATAAAGGCAATTAATTAAATGCCAATTTTATTAGTCAAATTCATCAATCTAAACTGAATTAAATCGTATTACGTTTAGTTCTTATTCTAAATTTTCATTAATTATATTAATAAAAAGTTTATAGAAAAATTAGATATTCTAACATCTCATTCCATTGGAAGTAATAAAGGTGAACACAAACTATAATTATTAATTGTTAATCTCTGTAAAATTCCTTTAAAAGTTTTATCTATATACTTATTGTATCAACAGGAATTTTTTTAAACAAATTTCTGAATATTTATTTAAAACATTTCTTTTTATATTAAGCTCAATGCTATTTCTATATATATTTTATTTAGAAAATTATATTTATATCTTAAAATATATAATTAATATATGATTGATGAAATATTCATTCCGTATATTCTGCAAATAACGTTTTATAGAATACATCGTGGCCCAAACGTTAATTAACCGAAATACATTTTAAGAATAGTTTAAATCTGCAAACGTTCTTAAAAATATTTTTTTGAAATACAGTATGTCAATATCCCAGCTAACTGACTTTGGCCTGCACTTTTAGCTTGTTTAACTTGATTATTTCTACGCACTATAAATTATTTTCTGTTTTTTTTTCAATCGACTATACTTAAATTAAAGAAACTTATTTTATAAATAATTAAAACTATTTAAATTTTTATTTTATGATGATAACAGTTTTTGGCAACGACTTTTAAATCATTATAAAAAAAAATAAAAAATTCCTTTTCGTTAATTAGTTATTTTATGATAATTAAATGACATAATTTATATTCTAATTTGTGCCAGATTTTAAGATAGCATAGTATTCCTTTTCCTTTTTTTTTCTAGTAAAAGATTTTCGTTACTGCATTATTCATAACAGGGACGTACTCAGAACTAGATGTTATCTAAATTAATAATAATAAAAATTTATTTTTAAAAATCAATCTATATAATAACATGATAATTTTTCAGCATTGATTTCACACCAAAACAGTCGAATAGGCAAATAACAAAATTTTATAATAGTTTACTACATATTAAAATATTAATCGTCTTAAATTGAAATACAAAATCATGTAAATTATTTATGATAAAAATTAAAAAAAAACATTTCTTGAATCATTTTAATACATAAAACATGGAAAAATATATTATTATGTAGTATATTTATCAGAGATTGAACAACTCTTCGAGACGTGCTCCTTCTGCTCCTTACCCCAGCACAAAAGAGAGGACTTGCATCACCCAAAAAGCCTTAAGCCCTTACTCAAGGCTTTTTGCCTCAATCGCATCACCCATGAGTAACACAATTGCTTTGCTCATAGGTCGTAGTAGGTTTCTTGCTTGACACGTTCGGGTTCCTGTTGGCTCCAGGCCCTGATTCAGCCGAACCACTTTCGCCATTATTGTTTCGCCACTGATATTTATTTATAATACATTTATAAAACGTTTAATATTTTGATATTTTAATAATAAAAAAACATATAATTCATATAATTATAATTTTAAGTAGGACTACCGGTATTAATAAATACTTAAGAAAATAGTTTTTAATGATTTTTAAAAGTATATTACTTTGATTAGATTTTAGTCAAAGTTACTCTGTTAATTAAATTAAATTAAATTACTTTGTTTGCGTGATGGAATAAAGATTCTTAAAAACAGCTTGGAATTAAAATTAAATTTACAAATAAATAAAATAAAAATTCTATTAAAGAAACTTCTGATAATTTTTGATAATCATAAATATTTTATTACTCACTTTTTGTTGTGTAAATTACACAAAGAAAGGACCAATTAGAAAAGTTTTTGCACTAATTTAAAAATTATAAACATATTAAAATACCAGAAACCTGAAATATTATTGTTTTTAAAAAATTAAATTCGATATCATGAAAGTAGAGGCATATTTAGGGTGTATAGAAGCCTCTGGGTGATAGCTGCTTGATAAAGTTCCATACGACTCATTTGTCAATAAATGAGCGATTTTTTTTTGAGTTCAAAGGCATTACGTTAAATATCACAATTTTAGATGGATGACTAATCTTTTTCCTTAATCTACGCTTAAAATTAATCTATAATTTACATATAGATAATTTTATAAAGTTTTTTGATCATGCTTTTGATTCATTTACATATATTATGAATAGCAATGTGCAATGTCTGCATGAATATGAATATTTATATAGAAAATATGTATTAAAATAATAAATATTCTAAAAGTTTAGAATTTATAGGTAATCTTCATGTGTCAAAATATACTACCAAATGCATCTTACTTGCATATCATCATAATAGTATTAAATACTTAAATAATATTTATATAATTATTGAGAACTTATAATGAATCGTTATTTACATAATTATATATATTAATTAATTATCATTATAAAGAAACAAATAAGGAAATAACAAAGAATGACACAATAAAATTTGTTAAATTGACCAATTATCTACCGAATGTTAACTTTAAAATACGCCAAATCCGTTTAACATGAATCAAAACTTACGAAAATAAAAATATTTTATAGTGTACAAATAATGTGTTAATATTATTTAAAATAAAAATGAATTTTTATAGCGATTTATTCTGTTAATCTACGATTAAAATAGAAATAAAAAATAAAATATAATAGAAAATAGATATAAAGTAGATAAAAAAACTACAAAATAATTTTAGATAAATTATTTATTAGTTAATATACCATTAATTATAACACACATTTATATATTTTTAAAAAAATCAAAATGGTAATTATTATATAATTTTGCATTTTGCTGTCTAAAATTGTATTTATTTTAATGCATATTAATTAAAATATTATTAATTTAAATTATTTTCCTATTTTATCTATTAAATTCTTAAGGAATAAGATATATTTTGACTAAAAATAATTATTGAATAAATAAAATTTTATTTTTCTGTTTCAATAATTGAAAATGTGTCATACTGTTTTGTCTATGGACTGTTTTCGAAGATTAAATTACAATCGTATTTGTTAACACTATGAAAAATATTTAAGTTTTGTTTCAATTATCCTAATAATGTGTCAACATTTTCAGAAAAAATATTTTATTGCTCTAAAAAATTAATATTCAACTTATCTTATTCTTAATATAATTTAAGATAAGAAAACTCTATTGATAATTATTTTATAGTAAAAATTTCGAATCATTTCAATATACAACTGTTAATTTTTATGTTGCTAGTAGGAAGGTCAAAGTTCGACTTCCGTTCCAAGCAGACAACGCCTGTCTTCCCTCGGGTGGTTCCTCTTAATACCCGAAATTTAAAAGAGTATAACAAAGAAAAGTAATTACTTTGCTATTATCATGCTATCATCTTTAAATACTCAATTTGTTTCTTACATAACTGAAATTACTAGAAAAAAATTTAATGTTTAGTTGTAAAAAAATGAATTTTACTCATAAACAAGTCAAATTTTAGCTACACATTTAAATAAATATATTTTATTTCCGTTTACAATTACATACCTATATTACGTGTTTATAATATTTGAGAATCATTCAATTGTATTTTTTATAATATCAAACACTATAAAATCTCATTAAAGGAAACCTTACCCTTTCGATATGGTTTATATCTAAAACCCAAGTTCATGTAGATAGCAGGGGTATCATAAACCTTACAATAACAGCAAGAAGCCATATTTTGTTAGGTGTTTGTTATAGATCGAGTCATATTTCAAAATTTAGATAATCTGATTATTATATTTTTTTTTATTCATACGGAACAATATCATGCCCACTTGTCTTTTTTGAAGATGATTCCTTTATTAAAAAAAAGTGAAATTGACTTAAAGTTTTGAATGGCAGCCAACATTGACTCTCAGATATAGTTCTTTTAAAAATAGTTATCTAGGAAGTCATCCTCCATTTACCAACAAAATTTTTTATAAAAAAGATTTGACTCGATTATTATAATTAAATTACAATATAAAAGTATTATAAAAGCTTATTAAGAATCGACAACTATTAATCGTCTACATTGCCAATGATTTTTCTTGATTTTCTGTTATATCGATGCGATAACATTTATTTTTTTATTGGCTTAACTCCACGGTTTTATAAATTCGCAATTATTTTAATATATGCTACATAAAATCACTATGCCAAATTTTGATATTTTAATTATATACTATTAACTTATACTTTACATACAGTATTTATAACCGACAACAAAATTACTCTTATGTCAAACAATTAAGGACTACGAGACAAATACATAAATAAACAATTATTACAGAGTAAATTGCAATCAAATAACTATTTATATAACTGTTGATAAAACTATATTATTGATTTAATTTTCAATCAATTAATCAATTAATCAATCAAGTTTATTAGCGTAGTAGGCATTAGCCTGTTACAAGGGGGTAATTTAATTTTAATAATTTAATAAAATAAATAAAATAGTATTTTTGAAAATAAATTAATCGAATTATAGAAAAGTAAATACAGTATTTTGTAACGATTTCCCTTTCTTTTTTTCTCTTATTAATTATAATACAGAGAATATGTTTTCATAGGAACGCTAATCGTTAATGTTCATATGATAATAGTATTTTCAATAGTTTGACAGCAACAGGGTGAAAAATATGAGAAAATTTGTTTATTTTAATTTTTGGATAATTTTAAATATTGAAATATTGAAGTAAACAGTGGAAGAATAACAAAAAAATGTGCATACAGTAATTATATATCTCGATCGATTCCTGCTAACGGTGTAGGCAAGTCAGTGACACGAAAGGGCGTAATTTCTAAAATATAGGTGACGAACATCACGCCTTAACCTTTTTTATTCTGAAGAAACTCCAGTAGTCATTCGATAGCATGTTGGGTGGATTTCAGGGCTGTCCGAAAACCAAAAAGGCCCCAAACTTGTCTGATCCATCATCAGAGGTTCTGCACTCTTTGAATCCCGGATCTTATTCGCCTGGAGTCAGAGTTCTCAAATAAGGATATAAACAACTTATGGACTTACTATTAATAAATATTAGTCCATATTAAAATCAATAAATCTAATCTTATAACATATCATTCTATTACGTATAAAAATTTAATTACTCCAATTTCAACTGCTAAATAATACATATAAACAAATACAATAAACTTATTTTTAATTCTTTTAACACGAAGATAATTGAATTTTAGGCGTTGAACAAAGTTTTATGCAATAAATGATTCAATTTATTCAAAAAAAGAGTATTATTTTACTCAATTCCCAGAAAAACTGTTACTTTATTTTCAAAGGAAATGGATATATTTAAAATAAAACAATTGAAAATTTACATAAGCTACCGTTAGGATAATGCAATAAATGGCGATTGTAACATATATTGATACTGCTACATATGTAAAGCTGATTCTCTTAAAGATTGGAGCAGTTACGTTATCTTAAATTTGTATAATGTTACAGCGAACATCACTTTAAAAGAGTGCTGCTCTTGTTCCACGTGAGGAACATATTCACTGCTACAAATTAGAAAAAATAAGATTGCTATTATTCAACCGGATTGCTCTTATCAAAAAGAAACGTGAGACAGGTAATATGAAGGAAAAACCTGAAAGTGGGAGGAAAACTACCTAAGGAGAAGCAAAACCGCTACTTAAACTACTTAAAGCAATTATTATTGCAAAATCGTACGTTACATCAAATATCAGAAAGTGGTTAGTGCAATAAATAAATTTATAATAAACAAAGTACTCTCTGACGTCAATTATTTTATCATAATCGTTATATACAGTACAGCATTATTTTAAAAAAGGGTGGAAATGTGTGACTAAAACACGAGTGCTGCACACAAAATTAAATAAAAGGGTAGAATAATTAAAGTTCAGGTTGATGAAATATTAATTTTCACGGATGAATCCAAATTCGATTTGTATGGCTCACATGGGATCAAATATATTAGAAATAAACCAGGTGAAACTTTCTATCGTGACTCATATTTCCTGCTTCTCAAATGATTCGAGTTCTATGAACCGATAACATTTCCGGTGAGAAATAATCAAAAATTGATAACTTATTTTAAATCCAGTTATAAATATTACATTTTTAAATGAAATATTTATAAGTGATAACTCAGTCAAGCTATATGATAGAGTATTAGAATATTCTGCATTGTGTAATTGAGTTGGAAAGTAAACTTTTCTAATGTTCACGACGGAAAAGCGCAAATTTTTTCCTGTATTTACACAGTTTAATTCTTTTTATGTCTTTTCTCTTTCTAGCAAAATGAAGATTATTAGTGATTCAAGATGTCAGACTTCACTATACATTGGAGCAGACATGGATCCGGATTCTAATCCTTCGTTGTATATCCAGTATTTTGTAAATGGATCAATAAGAAAAACGCAGAAAGCAATAAAAATCAATATGGTATGATAAGTTAATATAAATAGTAACTACAAATCTACTTTCGGTTTATTACATTGCATAAAATCATATATATGTAAACGGTTTTCAAGATATAAAAGCGGAAAACCGATTTTATGGTTTTCAAGGTATATAGCCTATATATACTTGAAAACTTTATAAATAAAAATTTTGTTTTATGTCTTGAAAACCAGTCAAATCCTATAAAATTCTATCGTTCAATGTTTAATGCTCCATATAGAATTTTATATGATGCTTATTATAAGATAAGAATCAGGGCAAATGTTTTAATCTTACAAGATTATTGAATAAGTAATAATATAGAATATAGAAGTCCTTCGATATAGTTATTCTAGATTTATTTTTAACAGCTTTAAATTATTTTATTGCTAACATTGCAATAAATGGCGATTGTAACATATGCATATATAATACGTTAACATTACTTTTTTGTTTTACATTATTTTTAGCCGTATTTTAGCCGTTTAGCAATTAAAATTCAATAGAATTTATGAATTACGCTGGTTTAACTCTAGCTTTCGAATATGAACTAAACATTAACTGAATGCTAAAACGCGTAACAACCTTAATACTATATATAGAAAATTTATTTAAAATACTTTAAAATATAATTTCAATTAAAAACGGTAATAAATTATGAAACTTTTACAAAAGTAATTCTTTGGTATCAATTTTTTAAATTAAATTATCATTTTATCAAATGAAAGGAAATTTTTCAACCATCTGTTAAATAGCCTACTTGTGAAGGGTAAACACAAATAAAGAACAGAAAATAAAAACAGAAATTTATCGATAACAGATTAGTTTATCCTATATTCCACGTGTCATTTCTAATGTTAAGAAATTAAAGATAATTTAAACAATTTATATAAACATTTAATTTGCGAATTTTTCAAAATACAAGCATACTATTATTATTTAAATAGGAATTCTGAAACTTCGAACAAGAAATCACCGATTTAGAAAAATAACTTATTCAGATTTTCTATGGGAGACTCTTGCAGGTTATACATCATGTATTTACATTAAGAATATTAGTATTTAAAGAATAACTACTCAATTTTTAAAACATTTGTGGAAGACGTTTTGACCTCAAACTATTTTCGTGAGTAATCTCTTAATTTAAAATGTCTACGAAGGAAATTTAAATTATGCTTACAGTTTAACTCAATAAAGGGAGAGAGAGAGAAAAAGTTTAGATCGCATTAAACCTGTGTATTTTCTCTATAATTTCGTTTGTTTTTAAGGTTCGAATAACTTTTTTCCTCCGTTTACCGATTAGAAATAAAAGTGAAAAACAATAACTAGAATTTTTGATTAATGAATCTTTTGAATTATGTTTACGTAATAATATATATATTTTTAAAAGTTATATGAAATCTCAATTTCTTTTATTATAGATGAGAGTTTATGTCACAATAAGATGAAGACTGGAGAGTGATTATCTTTGAAAACTTTTTGAAGTTCTGGATGAGATTTGAAGCCTAATTCTTCATAAGTATTAGACTTACAATTCAGTAGAACATGTTGTATCTCTTCTCCATTGCTATAAGAATTATTTCAAAATGAGATTCAGACAAAAATCAGCTTATATTTTATTTATCAAAAATCGATAATTTTAAACTAAATAACAGGACTTAAAAATTTTTAAATAAATATGTAATTTTAAAAATTAATCTCAATTAAAATCTTAATATTTATTAATTTACTGTAATTGTTTTTTAAATATTTAATTTTGTATACAAAATAAATGTGAAAATTTCATGGACTGGCTACCATAATATTTATTTTAAAATATAAAATACTATAAAACTTTACATTTACATGTAGAATAAACCGAAAATTCAAACATTTATTATGTTAGATTATTTTTTTCAGATAATAAATTTATTTTTAAAGAAACATAAAATAATTTATTTTTATTAATTATTTTACAATATTTAGATTGTCTTTAAATCAAATGTAAGCATTATTAACGTATAAACTCCTTAAAATTAATAATAGTAATGACTTCTGGATAGCCGCGGCACTATGAAAATTGTTTAACCAGCAAGAATTTGAATCCGATACCGAGTAGGCTCGACAGTTCCATGGGTAGTTGAGTCGAATATGCTGGACTCCATCTCTCACCAGCTGTCCCTTTGGGCTGGACCAGGTGATGAGGGATGGAGTTTAACCTATGATTAATATATGAAAACCTTCCATTGATTTAATTTTATTAAACAAATTAATACGTTAACATTACTCTTTTATTTTACATTATTTTTAGCCGTATTTTTGCCGTTTAACAATTAAAATTCAATAGAATTTATGAATTACGCTGGTTTAATTATATCCTTAAATGAATACTATTTGATTAAATATATGTTATTATTAAGTTAAAATTATATTTTAAAAAATTACTTGTGTTTGAATCGTAAAATTAACAAAGTAAAATAGTTTTTTAACTTACAAATGTTGGAGCTTAGACGTTCACTGATTCAATCGTCCGTACATCCGCCTGTCTCCAAAATTGACTGACATTCACGAATGAGTTCTTATTGGCTGAGATCAATCGTTGTTTGTAAAATAAATCTATAAAAGAATTTATTTTTTCGTTAGTGTTTTCATTGAGTTAGACTCTTATTGAATTATCTTCCTGTAATATTCAAACTTATAGAGCACAGCATATAGCTTATACTCTTGATTGGAATGAAATTCTCAATTAAATTAAGATAGGATATGCAAAAATAATACATTTTTAATCGATAAATGCTATATAAGCTTTTTAAAATATTATTTTAAATTATTATAATAAAAATTTGTAATTATTTATAGCAAAAATATTATTTTAATGCCTTCTTTTTAAAAACTATTTAAATTTGTAGATAGAAGGTAAAAGTGAAAATTCTCTTCATTTTTACATTATTACGATTTAAATCATATTATAAGGTTATTTTGAGTAAGGTATATAAAATATACACGTAAAATTTAAACGTAAAACATTATTTAAATACGCAAAATAAAAAAAAAATTCTAATGAAAATATTTAACAGAGTAGCTCCTCTTTTTGCTAATCATACACGTGATTGAGGTATTTTATTTATTGAATATTATAATCTCAATAAGCCACTATCAGGATAGACCCTTAACATCGAAAATACAGTTTAAATTACTGAGATTTCCTCTTGTTTTTAGGATCTAGGATAAAATACGAAAACAGTTTTTTAATTACAATATACTTCATACCATAGATGGTTCTATTTGGAATTTATTCAAGTATTTTTTTTCCAAAAATAATTTAGTAATAAACTAATAATCAAAATTTGGAAAGAAGATGACCATTCCTATATTTCACATCAGAATTTTGTACAGAATTTTGATTTAATACTGTTTAACTTTTCAAATCCTATTACAGAGTTTATAAATGTAAAGTTTAAAGTATAATTAGAGGAACTAATTTTGTCTCGAAGATAAAATTGGTTCTTCTAATTATATTTTATTGCATTCTATAATAACCTCTAGAATATCAAAGAAGAGATCCGAGAAGTCAAATCTATTCTAGGAAACAAAATATTTAAAATATTTAGAATCTAAAAAAAAATATTTGAAGAATTAATAAACAGTTAGATGTTTATATCTTCAAATTTCATAAAATTATGACGTTATATCTATATATTTTAACCTGTTAGTTTTCAATTAATTAAAACAATAAATACCATTAATTTATATGATTAAAATAGACAGATTTTTTATATTTTTCAAGCAATATTTATGTTGTGTCATGGAAAATAGCTCTTACAAGTCGTTTTTTTTTTTTGTTGAAACTTTTACATGAGTAATTTGTACCAGTATAATGAGGATATTTTTTCGAATTACAGGTTTTTGTATAAAGTTTTTAGTTTTTTCAGATACAGTGATTCTTTATGATGACTAATTTATCACTAATTATGTTGTTTTATGGCAGGAAAAACTGATATAAAAAAATTTATAGTCTTTTCTGTTATGTTACAATAATTGCATGCTTTTCAGCAAAACAATAATTCATTCATAAGAAAACCGGTGAAAAAGTTGACAGAATTCCCTATTTTAAAGTTTTTAATGCAATAATTAAAAAAATTGTCATGATAAATATAACTACAACTAGTTATTTCAGACTAAATTAAAATGATTTAAATTTTTACATAGAAACATATTCTAAACGCAATTTAAATTAACATCGAAACTTTAACGAACATTTAAGGTATTTAAATTGATAATTTGAACTACTTATTTAAACCGAATTAGAGTCATTTACTCCGAAAAAAATATTGTTAGTTAATAAAAGAAATCAAAAAATTTTATCAATTATTGAGTAGAAAATATTCATATTTTGAAAGATAGTCTGTTCGCAATATACTCAATTTCTGTATTAAATTTTAAAGAAGAGATACTAAAAAATTCAAATGATTATTTTTAACTGGTTAATGATACAAAACTAAACTTTAATTTGCAATTTTGAAACGTCTTTAAACTAAAATCGAATCAGTGTTTATTTGCATTGTTTTTATCAAATTAAAAAAAAATAAAAAGTACTTTGAATTCTATATCAAATGACTTAGAAAGCTAGATAATTTGCTGTGTTTTAAATAGCATTTAGCTAAGTACAGAGATGTTTCTGAAACACGTAAGTAATATATATGAAGCATTTCCGTGTGTTGATGACTTAATTAGTCACGTGGGCGACTCCATATCCGCGTGTAAATCATTAACCTATCGAAAATAAATGTGACAAGAACAGGAAAGAGAACAGAAATACAGGATGATTTTTCAAGTCCCCGGATTAACAGTATTTTTTTTTTTTTTTGTAAAAATGAATATGATAGATTTATTAAGACTTAAGCTTTGTTTTTTAAACTGTAATATAAAAATCGGTATATTACAAAAGATGCTGGAAGTAGCCACTTCCTTCTTACAGAGACAAGTTTATGCGGCGCCACATACTCTGTGACACTTAGCAGTGTGTGCGAAGCAATATTTCTTCGATACATTTGATGACGTTTTCTTTTCAGTGCCCCTAGATCACAGTCCCAGTAGCCTCCAAGTGCCTCCAAAGAAAAGAGTCATGGAGCAAGTTAGGAAGCCACAAATTTTTTAAAATATGACGATTGTCAAAGAATTCTTGCACAGTAGCCATTGATGATTTTGCCATGTGTGCAGTCACTACATCTTGTTGAAACCAATCTAATCTCTTTTTTGGTTCCAGAAGAGCAAGAAATTGTTGGATGATGTCTTCATACACGAGAACGATGATAGTACCATAAAAAAATGCCCAGTTATTCTTTGGCGCTATATCGCGCACCACACGCCCACATTTTTAAATGGTTGTTCGTAAAGAATTTGCGGGTTTTCCTAGGACCAATACAAATTGCTGTGAGCGTTTATATAGCCCGATAAATGAAACCAAGCCTCGTCTGAGAAAAATGTAGTTTCGAGAACAGCCAAATTGTTTCACGTGAAATGTCGAAACCACTAGTCACCTGAGATATCAACGCTCTCACAGGGAAGATCTTGATTGGGATAAAACTTACAGCATAGAAGCTGAAAATGCCAAGTTATATGTTGATGTAGTCTATACATCGTCACGAAAGAAACAAATAGGAAACAAGATTTAAAATTTTTAATTGTTGAGTCCGAAGACTTAAAAATCACTTATTATTTTAATCCGTTATTAATTCAAAATTTATTATATTTAAAACAGTAAGTGTACAGTGTATTCGAAATTATGGGTGAATAAACATCAATTTCTTAAACAACGTATTGCTATAGATAACGCACATTGAACATAAACGTATTAGCAGAAATATATACTCCAGATAATGCTATAGATAACATTATGTATTAATATTACTCTTAATATATTTAATACATTTATGATCAATATGTTGACTAACATGCAATGTGTTAATTATTTAAGATATCAATAGACCTGTAAACATATTAATATTTTAATCAGAATAAACGAGATAATGAAAGAAATTACACTGGGAAATAGGAAATAAGAAAAATGTATTATTATACTTAAAATTTAATTAAAAATTAATCTATCTTTAATACAATAAATACTTTTATAAGAAGGAAACATTCCGAAAGCCATCGTAAAGATTTTCTGAGTAAACGGGCATTCAAAAAATTCATTTTTATTTATGTACTATACATGTTCTTAAATTACCTTATCATTTAAGAACATAGAGAGAAATAAGATTCAATATGTAAATGTATATAAATGTATAGAAATTTTAATTATTAATGAAGTAAATTGATAAGAAATACACAAATTCATTTTATAATTTTCTTTCACAGAACTTATTATTTCATTTGTTAGAAAAAATATTCTCTAATCAAGATCAGTGTTGTCCGCAGATCCCTAGAGGGTCCACGAATGTGTTGGTAGGGGATCCTAGAATTCTCGGGAGAAAAAATAACATATTATATCATGAAATAATAAAAAAATGCTTCTCGTAATATTTACTTTTATTAAAAATACTCAGTAAAATTTAAATTAAAAAATATATAATTATTTAAATTAAATTAAAATGTTATAAGCATAAAAACATTCTTTTAAGAAATATTTTAGAAATATATATATAAAATATCAATAATTTAATTCTACTCTACAGGGTCTTCAGGAAGGTAAAGTTTGAGAAATATTGATTAAGATAATAATAATAATAAAACCATGATTCAAATATATTTAAAGTAATGATGATAATTAGAAATAAAAATGTTCACTGGCTTGGTAAATTTTCCAATTATTCTTCGTAAAAGTTTTTACATATGGATCATCAAAAAAGCAGAGTCAGCAAAAATAGAAAAATACTATTTTAATCGTTTGAAGGATCGTTCTGAATGAAACGTTATCTTGATCGGAAATTACGTCATGTTATTTTATTTAGGTCCACATTATTTTTAGTTTGTATTAAAAAATGAAAAAATTATCTTCGCTAAATGAATGGCCAAGTATAAACATGTTCAGTTAAGTCGAGCAAAAATGGAACTAAAGATGAATAGGATATCAAATCTTTGTAAATATTTGTTCACTAAACTATCGAATAAAGACTGATTTATACGCGTAGTCAACCCACATCCAGTCCGTACAGATATTAATGATGAGTAATATATTTATACGAAGCTTATGAAAGTGTTCCGGAACCTTTTGCCGTCATTTTAGTCTCTTGGTATAAATGTTTAAAGTTCCATTGTCTGTGCATTCCAGAATTGAAAATATTGTCATCCGAGCAATCAAATGTTCGCTCAGAATAATATCAGAATTTCCAAATATTACTCGTTTAAGAGCACTTGTCGCATCAAAATACAAAAATGTAACAATCCCAATAGTAACCAATTTTCAGATGAAATATTTGTGCTTTAGTCAACTATTTTAGCTATGTCTCAGACAGATAAGTAAATATACACGATTACACGCCAGGTAATAACTCTATAGTGCCTTAAATTCGTTATCCCGGTATCATATAAAAAGGAAGACTCTCAGAGACTCACTATATTCAAAATTTTCAGTAGGCGTATAACTGTTGTTCGGAGGTATTCGAACGCTAGACATATCTGTACGGTGCAATCAAAAATACTACGCACAGTTGACAGAGTTTAAGAAAGTCCTCAGACTGATGGAAGCAGGATTTGGCGTTTTGCCGAATGGTCCGCAATCTGAATCGTTCTGACATGGCTGTGAAGAAGTATTGGAGGTAGTAGGGTACGTCAGGTTACACATCCAGGTTGTGGACTCCCCATATACACCGCCAGGAAAGATGATTGTCTGATCGTGAGACAAGCACGAACAGCTGCAACGGCGTCTTTGTCCACCATCCAGAGACAGGTGGAAGTTTCTTCATAGAACTCTTATTCTTCCGGTACGGTTAGTAGGCGACCAGTAGAAGCAAATTTGTATGCAAGGCAACAGTTAGACGTTCTTCCATTAACACCCCATCATCATTGGCTTCATTTACATTAACGCCGTGACAGAGAAGCGTAGACTAATATAGACTGACAGAATATTGCCATAGCATTGAATCCCAGTTCTGTTTAGGAACGGACGACCACCATGTTAAGTGTGGAGGACCACCGGTAAGCAATTCAATCTTTTGTTTACTATTGAGTGGCACCCTGTCGCCATTGCTGGCGTACTGGCCTGGGAAGCCATCTCGTGTGATAGTCAGTCACCCCCTTTTTTTTTTTAACTCTTTCCGCCCTCTGGGCACTAAGAGGGCCTCTTTTAGTAGGCCCATTATGGGTTCGCCAGGCCCACAATGGGGCGACCGGGTGGTGAGGGACGGGGCCCGACATATCCGAACGGACCACCCCCCGAAAAATTCCTGGGGATTATTCGACCCGTTCGGATTCGATCCCGGGTCCCCCAGAGCGGTAGGCTGCCACCTTGACCGCTCGGCCATCCGGCCGTCAGTCAGTCACCCCTAGTAGGGTGCAATGAACATCGATGGCACAGCGGTATATTCAGGAAATCCTGCACCCTTGTGTGTTGCCTTCATGGAAGAACTGCGAACAGCTATTTTCTAGTAAGATAATACTTGGCTGCCCACAACTGGGGTTTCCTAGGAAAGTCTCTGTCACATTGCCACATTTTTTTGGCCAGATTTGTCGCTCATCGTGCATTTGTGGGGACAGATGAGATGTCAGCTTCGGCCATCTAAGAATATAGGGATCTAGAGTGGCAGTTGCAATATCTGTGGATAAATCTATTGCAGGATAGCTAGCATTCCGGTGCCTGTATGCCTGTGTGCCTGTGTGCTTCGTCCATGTCCGACCGTGTAGCCGCCAAGAGAAAATCCTACAAGGTACTAAAAGATTGCTTTAAATTATATCATTGTTCCAGAGGAAATTTTCCTTTTGCCATCGTATTGTGAACATTTGCATTAATAAAGTTCCATTCGGTTCAAAGGCGTCCTTATTGGTATGTAACTTTTTTTTCAGTGAGTGAATAAATTTTGATATATATATTAAATATAAAAATTAACTCTACGATAATAGTTTATACTACAATAATTATTTCTTAAAATTATTATTATATTATTAAGATCGAAAAGAAGAATTAAGATAATTAAATATAATTGTAGAAGTATGAACGAACATCAATGTATGCAACAGGTTCTATGACAGACCAAGAGCCCTTTGGCTTAGCCTCATATTTGCGGCACCTCGAAAAATTTATTACAAATTATTCATTCTGTTGCAGTTCTTGTACATTTTTTAAATAATTTTATCACTTAAAAATATAATACAATTTTCTAACTTTAGTTTGCTTTATAGTACTGGGGCATTAAAAAAAAAAAAGTAATCTAGACCTCTTTCGTCCTCTGAGGACCTGTTAAGAAATATACGCTATTTGGTCTAAATTGAGTCTTGGAATTTTGTTCACTACATTAGTGAACATTCTTTGAATGATTAAAGCTAAGCAATTTATTCAGAAAATGGGCAATTGAGAGTTATTAACCCTCAATTTACGAACTACATAGCCTGTAAGCCCTATTTAAAATGATTATATGTACAGGCATATAAGACATTTAATAAATAAATTTTTAAAAAATTTTAAGGATATTATATAACAATAGCACGGAGTGAATAAAACATGAAGTATACAACGAAACCCGCCAATAACAAGAAATTTAAAATATTATTTATTTTAAAATAATTACTTATATATGGATATATAAGTAAACAAAATAATTATAATTCATTTATTTTTCAGAAAATTCAAGGCTTATGACCGTTGAAATTTGTGCAATTGTTTATTCTACATTAATTGGTCTATTGCACAAATAACGAAATTTTGTTTGTAGATTCGGATAACAATTCATCTTAGTAAAGAAAAAAAAGGAGTGCGTGGTCGTATGTTTATTAAACAAAATATTTAACACTGAAAAGCTTTTTCAGTAGAAAAGATTACAAAAAAAAAAAGGAAAAAAAAAAGAAAGATCTATTACATAGAAAATTGTTCACAATGTAATCGTAATAAGCGAGTTTAATGTAATTATGGAATATGTTAATTTTTGAGGGGATTATCTAAAAATGAATTACTTCAACGAATAATATAAAACTTATTTGAAAACAATGGAATATTTTTTAAATATTAAAATCAAGCGCAAGTATCAATTGAAGTAGAAACTACTTCAGGATAGTTTTCCTCTTTAGATAAGATAGAGAATAGGCCATTCATACAATATATTTGTAACATATCTGCAACATACAAGCTGTAGATTTGTTACAAACAGATTGCATGGATGACCGAAGTTCATTTCCCGTTCGCAGGAACTCCATTCTATTTTTATCCTAAATACAAAAAGTTCTAATTCGGTAACCATTCTTAGTATAACTTAGTACAAAATATTGGCAGAAAAATTTTCCCGTTACTTTTGAAGACACTTCATTTTTCCTTGTAATTTCATAATAACTTGTAGACACTTACTGTACAAACATCTATTCTAGTTTTCATTTATAATGTTTTTTTCCTCAATTATTAAGAATATAATCACTGTTATTTAAAAACTTTTAAAATTAATAATAAACAAAAGTTTTCCTAGAAAGACGTCTTAAGATTAACAAGCGTATTTATAAATATACTATAACTTAATTTTTAAAGATTTTTAAAATAACTTATTTAAACTTTTAATTTATACACATCTTATCACGGGACCATTTACGAGTGCCTCAAAAATTATTTATTTTATTGTATTTCTTTCGAATTAAGAAGCTTTTTTATAATAAAAGCCAAACTTTATTGCATTATATTTTAAAATAATTTTTAATGCTTTTTTAAATATAATGAGGCCTGAAAAGCTAAATAAATCGAGCCTTTCTTGAGAGGTTCTAACTAAATTAAATTGAAATCGTGTGACTCGACCATCCTATTGTGGACTTAAACATGGCTTGGCCGAACACGTGATGAGATATGATTAAAAAACATTCTCTTTGTGTCTTCAGGTCGAAAAGAACAAAATAATTTTTATTAGATTTTTAAAAAAAATAATAGCAAAAAGAAAAATTAAGGTTTAGCCTATAAACTAAAAGTGCATTTGCTTGTTTCAACAATTCTTAGTAATATATTATTTCACACATTACATAATTTGGTTTGAAATATAAAAAAGTAACATTAAGACATTTTAAAAATATACTTTAAAAGGAAACAGAAAGAGAATATTGTATTATGTCCACCATAAGAAAGAAAGGTCAAAGAAACTAGGTCAATAACTCGTGACATCTATCAATGACGAATCAGATATACTGTATTCATGTCTTGCCATTCTCGCTTTATTTTATGGTATAAGAATATATTCTATTTAATAAAAAAATAGTAAAAATATATCGAATATTTAAACATTTAAAGGAAATTGTATTGATAACTTATTTAGAGAATGAATTACTTACTCGAAAGTTAGTATTATAATTAAGGACGGCTTAAATTTCCATATTCCACTACTTTGAAAGCAATGAAGCAATCCATTTGACTTCAGTTTCAAAAATTAGTTTTATTAGTAATCTAGCCATAATGAATGCTTGCTTCACATAAAATAAATATTAATAAAATGTATTAATTAACATACTTAGGTTTTTCGTTATTACTGGTCTATTTTATGGTGTTTAAGTAGTTTTTACTTTGCATGTGAATCTAATTTGTTGGACAAATTCACAGACATACAAAGTCTTGTCGTCGTAAAAAATTTAAGGGACGTTGACCTACTTTTTTCTTTTCATTCTAATTGCATGAGATTTATTGTAAATTATACTGTTATATCTTGATTTAAAATATCAGTTAAATATATATTCTAACAATTCAAGGGAGTTTTTAAATTAGGTCTACATTATTTTAAATCATATTTAATCTTTAAATTTTTGATTCTATAAATACACTGTAGTTAAATCTCGACTTCAAATTCTTTGCTGTAATTAAACACATTATAAAATTTATATTTAGGTTGGAAATAGTTCATTAACGTCTATTGACCGTTTAAATACAAAAACTATTCAGCTTTTAGTTAAAAATAACAGAAAATTAATTTTGATTCTTCTCAGCATAATCAATATATTCTTACTTCGACACATTAGGCTATTTTCAGCGCTAAAAACTTCAACACAATTCTCTTCACGGGAAGTACACTAGAAGAGCATAAATAAAGTCACTCGAAATGGTATAATGACCCTATTTTGAAATTGTGACACGAATAATTTTATGAAACAATTAGTTATTTATACACCAGCCATTGTAATAAATATAAAAACAATAATTATATGAATAAAAGCGTTTTTAACAGTTTAATAGTCTATCGTGATTTTAGTTTCATCTACGGCAGAAAGCATTTATACATAAGGTGTGTGCTCTCGTCTATGTGTCTGTCCATTGCGTGTCCATGGCAGAATAGTGTCACGGAGCCGGTACAAAAATCATTTATAAAACCCACAATATTTATATTTTCATTTCATTTTGAACATTGTTCAAACGTTTTATACTTTTAAATTAAACTATTTAAAATTTATAAAATTTATTATTTTCTTTGCTAATTTATAAGTAACCAACTGGGCCTCTCGTACACTACCGTCTGCACCTAACTGGATCCACCACTACGTGTATGTATGTAAATGTAAATCTATGTAAATCTTCAAAATCATATAAAAATTGCCTCATCAACGGAATCTTTAGATTTTATATTGTTTTACATTATTTTTAAAAATGTAATGCTAAGAAATGTATTGACGATACACCAAAGATACGCCCAAATAATTAGACCAAATTAACAGAATAAATAGATTTAAGAATACATTCATTTGAAACCAACCTTATTAATGGTATTGTTATTATTTTTGCAAATTTAAAGTATTAAAATTTCGGTATAACTATAACAAACGGTAAGTTCCGTTATCAAACAATAACATGTAAAGTAGTGAATAATCAGAAGTCAAAATATGCAATAATACACTGAGAAATAAAAGAAATGCTTACTGTTTCCAAAAATATCAATGAAAATTTTATATTGGAAATAAGCAATAAAGCTTGTGAAACGTTATTGATTTAGACTATATTATCTTGGCCAAAACAGCAGGGAATTTTCTTTTTATTTTTGGTTCATTAACCTTTATTCCAATTGGAGAGCGCCAAGAGGTCTCCATTCCAGTTCAAGGGAGAAGTGTCGTGACTAACCAAGAATCAAAATCTGGCTTTCCCGAGGGTGAACTAACGTCAACACCACTTATCCATCTGTCAACATTAAAGCGTTACACCGAAAAATGGTGGCTATCTTTCTTTTTTTATTTCCAACACATATTATTTATCAAATAATTTCAAATTTCAACAGTTTTTTTCACATTCATTAATGATTCATATTTAAAGCATTATATATTTTAAATATCTATCATTTTTTTATAATTAGTTTATCTCTAAAAGTATCTAAATATTACTTAGAAATTTTCATATAAAATACTTCATAATTTTCAAATAAACCATAACTACAATATTCTCAATATTTATAATTTAATAGTTTATATAATTATGTAAAGTATTAAATTAGTCCTATTCGAGCTCCATTACATTGTTTACAGAAAAAACATGATAAGATTCGTCAAATTTTAATTTTATTATGGCTCTATACAATTAGAAATAAGTATTAAATAAGTAAATTTGTGATCTTATTTTAAGAATTTCATGGGAATTTTGAATTAGATGTCAATAAATACTTTATAAAATTTCGCTACTTACGACTAAAAATAATATTTAAATAACAAAAATTTCTAGTAATGTTTGCAGGCCTGTGTAAATTTGTTAATAATTAAGATTATTTTGCATCATATTTACACTGTTTTTTTTTATATAAATCGAGCTTCATTTTTATGCGAGTAAACTAATTTTAGATAATGAAAAAAACGTTGAAATTTATGTTAAGTTTGAAGTTTTTAAAGCATTTACATTATAATTTATACCGAGAATTATAAAAGCTATGCGAAATAGAGGGGGACCAGCAAGGCTGTTCTTGGTAAAATACCCTGCTGGCCCCCTCTCTGCTTGACTTTCTAAAAGACTAAGTTTTAGGGACAGACAGAGGCCCCTAAAATTTAATCTTTCGTATAAAAAAAAATATATATGAAAGTGATATAAACTAAAGTTGCTTTTGATTTACGATAAAAAATAAGTTTTTATTAGTTTTATTGATTTTATTCACATACTTTTATGGGGCCCCAGATTTGTGACTGGCTGGGGCTTCATCTCTCAAGCCGTATGGCAGATAAAATTCAAAAAATCGTTCTCCACTCACAAATTAATTCTATTCTCTGTAATTGCGTTGTTTTAATAAAAATACAAAGTTTATATAATGTTACAAAGGAAGATATTTCACTATTTTTATGCTTCCTTTCAAAACTTAAACACTAACCTAAGGCAAAAAACATCTTATGACGTCTATAGAAAACTCACGTAGGCCACCCACAGAGACACATTCTATTATTTCCTAAAAATGCAACCAATAGATTTTATTTTCGAAAAATTTAATAGTTAAATGTGAATAATTTATTGAATGTGTGTACAAAATTCAATATTACACGATTAAAGTCAACTGTCTAAACATAAAATAATTATAGGTTATTATTATACTATATAAATATAGTTTATATTATTTTAGACGAATATTATTGATATTTCTATTAGTGAATACATGTCAACAGCGAAAAAATATTTTTACATGTCCATTTTATTTGACTAAATTCAAAAATTTGGATAAAATTTTTCCAATTTCTAAGTTTGCCCACAGGATAGATTTTATAAATAATAAATAGCCCATTGATAGGATGTGTTAATTAATATTATTTAGACCTAAATATTAAAAAAACATAAAAACTATTTTTAAGCATTAAATTACGTTCTCATTTCATGTTATCTATAAATTAAAGAAATTTGATATTAGTAATAAATAATCAGATAGAAGTATAGTTTTTATGCTTCTATCTGAAAGATACGGTTAAATATTAACATTTTCCTATACTCAGTGTCATGTCATACTGCAGCTAAAATACATTTGCCTGACTAATTCTAAGGTCTCCAAATAAATTGTTTTTATTATAATCGAGTAGGAAAAAAGATTGACATTAATATAACTATTTCACATGAAAAGTGTGTTTGATTATTATCTAAATATAATTTATTAAAATGTACATTTAAGTGTAAGATGTCGATGGAATGAAACAAAAATTTATTTTGTCGAGAACCGTAACGTGTCACCGCTGTACGGTACATGACCATTATTCACATTTTGTCTCATCGATTTCTATGCTTATATTTCTAAAGGCGCTAAGAATTGATGTATAAACCTTCTCAATTCCACGACTTTATAATTCCGTGACTCTACCACATCGTGAAAAATTGTTTGAGATTTAAAAATGGAAAATAAATCATAAATAAGACACAAAACCTAAGTAACAAATAGCCTATTACAAAATAAAAAATGTTAACAATACAGAATCTCATTTTTCAGACTTTCTAAATGGCCTAGAAAAATAAATAATCCGAATGGAAACTGTTTTATAAAACTGTAATTATTCAGGCATCGATTATACAAATATCATAAATAGTTAAATATAAGATATTCTTTCAATATTCCAAAATACAAAAGAATTCACACGGGATATATGCAAGACCGGATTTATGCATCAGTTAAACAAGCTACAGCATAGGGCCTCACGCGACGAGGCTACAGCCTAGGGCCTCACGCTGTTAAATTTATTACTATTTGGCGGAGGAGAAAAAAATTCTTATACGTTATCGCTTAGGGCCATAACGAATCTAAATCCGGCCTTGGCTGTATGTTCAAACTTAAATAACCCGTGAATGTAGCCTGTGTGAACTCTATTGAATTATTATATTTATTGTCCGATAGAGGTCACAAGAAAACTAGCGTGTAGGAAATCAAAATAGTTTTATGCTATAAAAAGCCAAGTGTATAAAAACATGCCTTACACTTGCCTAACACGAAGGATCGAGTAGGAAATACAAGAATTCACGTCTTAATGGATGAGAACAATTGAATGGTTAGAAAGTTTAGTTTGTTATGATATTAAATTTTCGTGTTTTTGTCTATATTTTTTACGAAAAAATATTGGAAAATGAACTGACGTAGATGTTTTGATAGCAGAAAATAAAACCAAACAAAAGCCATACACTCCCGCCATCTAACGACAACTTTCTAACGAACTAATAACAAAAGACATTTTTTCATTATTGATTTCATTTTAGTTTTATACAAAATGGCCGACCGAGTAAAGAATTGAGATAAAATTTCAGTAAAATTAATTGCTTTAATGCAAATTTTAATCAAAATAATCCTTAAAACAAAAGTTCTACGCCAGTGATCAAAGCTTTATTTTTGACAGTCTTCCAAAATAATTCATTTTAGTATCGAAAGCCAAAAAATTATAAGAACTAAGGCAAATATTAAATATTTTCGTGAAATATATTGCTGTAAATATATTTCATAAAATTTTGCATTTTTATTTAAAAATGCAAAATTTTAAATTGGATTTTTATCCCGTTAATGAAAATAAAACCTTCAGTTTAATTAGTAGTTTTTACGTTAATTTAGATAGAGAAATTGATAATTTCAAGATATAGATAAGTTTTATTTTAACTTGTAAAACCAGGACACGTCAGTTAAACATAATGTCTAGTAACACATGTACAGGTTAACTCCTGCATGAGTAACATAATATGTTACCTAATTGACAATTACAATGGCAACTGGTGAATGGACAATATTGTACACTTGCCAAATGTTACATTCGATGTTTCCAAACAGTTTTTTTTTTTTTTTTTTTTTACTTGGCGATTTCTTTTCAGTCTATTAAAATATCACAATATATAGGAGCACGCGATCTACTAGTTGAAAAACTCAGTTATTCGAATTACGTTTTTATTTTCCGTTTTGCAATTGAAAATAAACAGATAAAGGGATTGATAATGATATAAAAACATAAGCGAAATAGAAAACAATCGATTCTACCGATTAAAATATTAGAAAAACAAGTTTTAATCATTAGTTTTTATCAGTCAATATCTTACTAGAATTTAAAGAATGAACTATGAATACATTTTGACATTTTTATTATGGAATTCTTTTACAAAAAAGTGAATTTCTACATTAAAATTTAGGATATTGCCTATGCTTGAAAATAGTAATCTGTAAATTTAGTTTGTGGGGTTAATAAAAATGTGTTCGAAAGAAAAATGTGGGTTATGAATGTTGTAAACAAGAAAAAATTATAAAAGTATTTTTGCTTATGGTAAAAAATTATGTTTATATTTATGTAATTTTCGTGTTGTTGGTTGTTTAGTTGACAGACACGCAAAGTGCCGATCACGTGACTGAATAGCACAGATTCCTGACAACCTCCCGCGATCCTAATTAGACTGTAAGTTAGTTTCTCTGGTATAGACTATTCCTTTGTTAAGAATATGCCGAGGGGAATTTGGAACAGCGTAAACAATATATTGAATATCATTCGTTTCATTATTTTGTAGGCTTTTTAAATACACGAATTCAATTCGTTTCGACAAAAAAGGGCAATTTTTTAAAGAATGCCCTTTAAAATGCCATTTTTAGACTGGTTTAAAACGTTACACAATAATAATAAAGTCAAAAATAGACGTTTTCAACGAACTTCCTATTGAGCAAGCGCTGTAAAAGGAGAACTTTGTAAACTTCCGATCGTACTTATACATTATATTGTTTACGGTATCCTTTGTATTGTATTTGCAAACGATTAGAATGTATAATGCCTTATAAAACGCCACCGAAAAGCCTTTTTGTCTTTAATAGTCTTTGTGCTAATATAAAGACTATTAATGACAAGAATTAATTAATGACAAAGACTATTAACTTCCTGCAAACAAAACACGTAACAATTTCCAGTTTAATAATTAGAAACTTTCGCCATTAACATTAAAGAAAAAAATTTATTGTAAATATTTAAAATCTTGTCATGTAAAAATTGCTATTGAACTTGAAAGCCATTTTTAAATATGGTTCTTACAATACAATATTTAATAAACGAACATGTGTTCTACTCGTAATAAAAATGATAATAATAATGATATAGGTCTATATTGTTATATATGTTTACTCAATTAAATTACATAATAAAACCAACATTACTGGTATTGCTGATGTACTACGTACGATAATATTTTTATTTAATGTCTAAATATGGGAAAATTTGATTTATTTAACAAATTTATGATACATTATGCAACCAAATGTACACTGTACAGCGCATACTCTAAACACGACTCAACAATCCAAAAATTGGAGCAGTGGCTCCATCTAGTATGCGGTAACAAAAGATTATTTTGAACTAATATCATTTATGTACATTAAATTTTAACATTAAAGCTGGTAAATATAAAAGAAATGACTACTATTCTAATATATAATTACTTTACGTCGATTTATTTCCTCTAAATATAAACATTTTTGAAAATTAGAAAAGTGTATATTTATTGCAGCAATGGGAAACTATTGCCATCTATTGACAAAAATTTTATAAATGAAGGAAAAGTTTAAAAGTTCAAATATTTCTTGTATGAGTTTTAAAATAAAAAATAAAATAGAAATATTCAATATTCATATCTATAATTTATGTATTTTAAATAAAATATAATATAATTTAAACTCCTTTATATTACAGAAGTTTATATTAAGCAAGGAGCCTAAAAGGAAGTTTATATTATATAATTATTTACTTTGTAATTATTAATATTAAATACAATTAATATTAACGTAAAAATATGTAAATTTTAAGATTTATTTTTGAGTTATTTAATTACCAATTTATAGAAGATAAATCAAAACGATTATTACAAGCCCATGTATAGTAGAGTCAACAGCATCATTTTAAAATCCTTGTTCAGGACAGAGACCATAAAAAACATATACAGTAATAATATATATATTTAGTTTTTTTAGTCTATTTTTATTTATTTTATTCGTATAGTTTTATCACTTTCTGACAGGATTCTGATTATTACTTCAGAGGATTCAATAATTTATTAATTTTTAATCATGCTTGTCATTTACACGTATGCAATTTGTAAATATTGCACAATGTATAATCTTATTATAAATATTTAATTTTTACTTTCCCGGTTGTCATAATAACAGAGGGAAAGTATGGCGATCGATCAAAAAAATGACCCCTAAGATTTTTACATTTTTGGACTCGGAGGACCTTGAAACATCGAGAAATGCAAAAAAAAATTCGGGTTTTTTTTTCTGTATGTATAGATGTTAGTGTGTGTGGAGGGACACGATTTTGTTCACCCTGTTTGAAGCTTAAAAACTCCTGTGCTTTTTGCCGAAAATTTCTGAAATTTCGCAGGGAGGTTCGTTTATTAGGGGAATTGATGCTATTAAATTTTGGTGGTTAAAGGTCGAGAGAGTTGGGAGATAATGGGGGTTGTGTGTATCTCCAGTAGGGTCGGACTTAATGACGATTTCACACATTATTAGCATTTAAAATTTTTTTATAAAACTTATCCCTACCCTCAAAATTAAACTTTTTGTCATTTTATAATAGTTAAAAATATAAAATTTTAAAAAATAAAATGTGATAACAGATGACGCTCACACATTTTTAAATGTTACCAGGAAAGTTAAGCAACTCGTTGATGGATTTTGTAAAATAAATTTTGTTATAATCACTCGTAAATGTTTTGCACCACTTTTATATTATCATTTTATGTAAGGTTTTATTAATCATATGACTTTATTCTTTACTGTTTTTTATATGTTATCTATAAATACATTAATTGTAGGGAAAATAAATTAATTTGACATGCTTTAAGACTAAATAATAAATTTGAAACATATATGAAATAACTGTTCTCTATAACTAATAATTTTAAATCGTTTAAACAAGATTCGATATACTGTATTCAAAACCTTTTGTTCTTATTGTATAGATTAAATTAATTTTTTTTCTACCAAGCGATTAACAGAATTAATCAACTTAATTCTAAAACAGGAATGAAAATCTCAAAAATATTTAAATATATATTATATTGTGTATCTATCCATATAAAACTTGAAGTAAACAACGGTCAACGGAATATTTAATACTTTATATACTGTATATTTCATTATAGGCCTATATTTATAGATGGACAACTGTTTTCATGACATAATGGCTTTTAGAAAAGCGTTGCTAAGCGAGCTTCAACCGAATTGTAATTTCTCTTACACTCACTGATTCAAACTAAAATTTTATTCATGGGAATAGAGCTGTGAATTACAGGGGGAAAAAAGAAAAAGAATTTTCAATTTGCAGTAGGTTGTTTTCAAAAAATATGCTCAACATGTTTACCGTCATCCTCCAAGCGAAGTATCATGTTTCTTTGTATTTGACGGAGCATATGGAGATCAACATCTTGACAGGTGACAGTAAGACGTTGATCCCCATCTGCTAGAAAATCCAATCCCTATTCTTAGATGTCGGTATAACATTGGAAGTAATATACGAGTGAGATAAAATTTTATACATTACATTATTCTTTAGAAACAATAACAATATATTTGAGCTGAGTATTATTTAGCCTAAGTCGATTTTTATTAATTAAAAATATAATTAAAGAATGCATTACAGAAATCAAAATTAAAACAATTTTGTTTTTCAGATTTTATATTTCGTATTTGTATTTTTATGATTTATATTTATGTACCTGTACGTGTTTATAAATTATATTAGGCCTATTATATCTGATGAAATTAAATTTACTCCATTCAGAAGTATCATAAATACGGTATTAAGTTAGCATTCTTCGATATAAATTACTCTAGCTTTGTAACAATTATTTGTTACATTTACAGTATTTCTTAAATATGTGTTATTACAAAATTAATTTAATTTGGAATGTACAGTACATTAAAATACCCTGATACTTCTAACCTGAAAGCTCTTATTTTTTTGTCTTCTTTTTTTACAAATATGTCAATGTTATAACTACCGTATAAAAATCAAAGCATATAAAATATGTACCGTATTTCCGCCCATATAAGTTTATGCATTTATGTATGCCAGTTTGTTCTGGCCAATAAGAGCGCCGTGTTGCCGTGTCAATGTAATTTAAATGTAGGACTTAGTGTATCCATACAGTAACTAGTCGACATTTTTAAAGATAAAAAGCCGAAATAAAAAAATGCTTTCGATATAAAAGTTTTAAAAATACTGCGATTTTTAGATACTTTGTGCAATATAGTGTCGATCTTGTCCCATCTATAGCATAAGACCATGCTCTTATATGCATGGAAGTACGCCAATACGTGTTTCGAGTTTCCACCCCTCTTCTGTTGACTAATAAACAAATTATTTTAACATTTATATACGTAAATTTACATTATTATTATCGAATTATTTTACATTATGGTATGTAAAATAATTTTATATTGATTAATAATTGTTCAAGGTATCCCTCACCTAAGCCCTAAGGGATCATTCAAATATGACGTCCATACTGGGGAGGATGATATGCAAACAGATTGTGACAGGAGTTTTGGAGTAGAATGATGATGTCCTACAGATTCTCATAAAATTTTCTATTTGAAATAATTATTATTTTTTTAACCAAAATCATTATGCAGAAGTATTTTGATGTATTAGTAGTATGTAGTATGTAGTATGTAGATTAGTAGTATGATCATACAGCAAGATCTTGCTTATTTAAATACAGTAGTTGCACTTTAGTACAAGCGCTGTACTAACCGTTGGAAGCGCTCTAGTAGAATTTTTAATACGAAAGGCAACAATTTAATCTTTACAGATACAGGATACAGATAAAGATACCGCTAAAATATACACCGATATATAATAAATAACTTTAATTTAGGAGTTACTTAGTACAATGTCATCAGACTCTTCTGTGGTAAATGGTGAATTTCGTTTTGTTTTTGTTTGATATTTTTACCTATTTTTAAAATTGGTCTGGACTGGCAGCAAATATAAATAAATTAATGAACCGTAGATCTGCTTGACAGAAATACTTAATTTTAATATCAGGAGATGAGAGATCAAGTGTGACATCAGCATGAGGTACTTAAAATTGATGGCATCACATTTGAATGATTCCTAAAATTTTAATTATAAAGGCCGAGAAATCAGTTTATGTAAGTTCAAGTGCGTAAAAACAGAAAAATAAATGTGGTAATTTACGTTAGAAGGCATAGAGGGGTTTGGATAATGGAGGTTGTGTGTATCTCCAGTAGGGGCGGACTTAATGATGATTTTACTCTTTATTAGCATTTACAATTTTTTTTTCTTTTTATAAAACTCATCCCTACCCTCAAAATTAAGCTTTTTGTCGTTTTATAATAGTTAAAAAATATAAAAATTTTAAAAATAAAATATGATAACAGATGACGCCACTAAAACTTTAAATGTTGCCGGGAAAGTTGAGCAACTCGTTGCTGGTTTTTATCGTATAGTTTTTATTAATAAACTAAATATGATAAATTAAATTAGATTATCTATTGGCTTGCCAACTTCTGAAGAGTTAAATCCGGGAGTTTGCCATACCGGAAGTAAAAAGTCTCGAGAGGTTATGTAAATTAGTCTAAAAGCAAACTATAATTTAAGTGAATTTATATTCTTTATTACAGAAAAGAACACATTTTGATTACAGTTTTGATTATAATTGAAACAGCTACATCTTGAATTTCCAATTTTGAAGGATTTAATGTGATTTCACCACAAAATTGTTAAGACAATTATTAAGTTTATAGGAAATTATTAATGTAAGCTAATAATATGATTATTCTTAGAAACTTTCAAAACATTTCTAGCTGTCTCTAGACTAAAATGAACAATTATTGGGCTGCAATTTGAAAAAAACTGTAGACCTATAAATTCCCATTGTCGCCCGTCTGTTCGTCTTTCCTTAATTTCTAGAATGGAGTTTAGATAGATAAAAGACCCGGATAGAAATGTGGAAAGTTTAGGAGCAGGAGGCCCAAATTAACGTGACTTCCAGTACACTGTACACGGTAAAATTTCCCCTGAAATGAGTCAGATGCATGCCGGCACGACTCCATAACGAAAAAGTATGATGTAAAGGGGCAAGCCACTACTAATTTGAGGTGGAACATATATTTTAGATTAAATAAATTAAAAAAATATGATTAAAAATTGCAGCCCGGCATTGTGACGATGTCACAATAAATAATTGCTATGTAAAATAATCTAATTGCTAAATAAATAATCGTATGAATTAGGTTTATTTAGCAGGAATGTTCACATTGAATCCGTGAACAGAGAATTAGAAGAGAGAGAAGGGTAAATTTACTCGTATTCATAAAAGTTTATTAAATAACGATATTAAAAACAGAATAAATTAATACATACTCGATCGCAAAACGTAATAATGGAAAAAAATATTTTAAAACCATGAACGAGTAGTTTAATAAAATAATAGAATTATAATAAATTACGAAATCAATTTAAAGTTTATTAAATTTATATTTAGATTAATTTCGTGCCTCTTCCAATGTTTTGGTGTTATTTATTTATACGAATAAATGAATAGAATTCTTTATATTCCACGCTAAAGTCCTGAATAGTTTGGAGTTTGGACTTAAGTGAATAAATAGTTAGTCCGTTTCTTTCCCATAATGCAGTTAAGTAGATAGAGTAATGTAATATAGTAGATTAAGCAGGAATAAAATAAAATAAAATTATAAGGTTTAAAATAAATATAAATTATATTTGTGGTTTTTTTTTCTATTATTTTCTTATTTATTTAAATTTCTATTCTTTCCAAATGGAAGTTAAATTCCTAAAACCCCCGTGTTCACGGCCTTGTCTTTAGTGTATTATCTGATACTGTATGTCTAATTCGTCATTTAAAACAGTATAATTAATATAAAATTTTCATATATACTATGGTTTATGACTTCTAGGATAACAAGCAGATGATACGTATTCACGACAGACTAGGTTTCTTCAGTTGGATCTACAATTAGTCAATTCATCGCATAATCTGACATGGTTCGAACTCTCAGCAATATGAAAAGCTTCATCTTTTATTCTTTATAATATACTGGATCTGGCGTATGCCGCGCAAAATATTCAGTGTACTATAATGGAAAATCCAACCCTTGAATGATCAGAGGCAGAGCCGGTCTTGGTAGGTGTGCAGTGCGTGCATGCATGCAGGTGGCCAAATCCCGAGGGTTGCCGATAGTGGTCAAGCAAATACCTCTTTTGTCACATCACTAGTATATCTCAAAGGACGCGACAGGGTTGTTGTAAATTTTAAACGTTTCTCACCATAGCTGTAAGAATCTAAATGTGTTAAACTTAATAGATTGTCCGTCATTTGTTTTTTAACTAATTCGTTTTAGGACCAGATGTCCACGAGATTTTCCAAAATTTACAACCTTTCAGTCACTCTCATTGAACTGGAAAAAATTCTGTCTTTATTACGTCTAATATTACCAAGAAATCAGTCCCCACTGTACTGGCTAGAGATTTTAACCAATCTCTACCGAGTACAGGAGATTAAGTTTTTGTTTAAGTAAAATTTCGACTCTTGCAGCGGGGTTTTATTTATGTCTCTAATTCCCTAATCTCTTAATTATTTAATTACTTCTTGGATAGAAATAAGTTGAAATCGGTTATTTTGTACTTGAATATTTGTAGTCGTAGGAGTGGAAAGAAATTTTTATGACAACGGATACATAAATCTAAAATTTAAGGAATATAAATTCTAGAGCTTTTTTTGTACCTTGTGCATCTCATTCATCAAATTTAGTTGTAAATGATGCTGCCAAAGTACAAGTTAATTTTTTAACATTGTACAAGATTTGTACACGTTGTATTCTGCATCCCTTTATAGATGGGACATACGAAATCGTAATATCACTAGTTTAACATTGAAATCTGTAAGTAATACAAGATGGGAGAGCAGAATAAAATCAGAATAAATATATCAAATATTTTTAAAACTCCTGTCAATTATACAAAACTATCATAAAAAAATAGTAAACTCCTATCGGTTGGGTTAAGTCATAAATCTACTCGTGATTCACATAATGGGGCAAGAGCGGCCAAATTTCTAGCACACAGGCGGCTAACAGCCCAGATTCCCAGAACCGGCCGTGATCAGAGATACAAGTATGCTTATATATGGTACTGTGGAAAAAATGAGGACTTTACTTTCCTAGAAATATCACAGATAAAGTTAGCTTAGCCTACAGAAGTTTCGACTCCAGCAGTGTAGAGGTAGAGCCCTTACTCTCACACGTTTGACGAGAGTTGAAATCTTACTGGAGACAATTCAGAGTCTTCAAACTGGACGAATGTTCATAGCATAACCCTCTTGTTTTCCAGTTCATTATCCTAATCCAAGACTTTTTACAAAATGTCTTGTACTTGGTGCAGTTTGGGCCGGTTTTTTTTAAATAAAAATTCAAATGAAATTATGAAGTACAAGGCGTCTTTGGCAAATGCTATTCAGTTCTATTCACCATATTCATATATCCAATACTACTCGCATGTACTATCATATTTATGTTTGTCTGTTTGTTGGACCTGTAGTGATGGGATTTTTCGGGACTAAACCTTCCAAAGTGCTCTGCAACTTTAGGGAGTAGGAAAAAACTGGAAAAAGGTCTAGCTATAGGCAATTAGTACAATTTATTACTTGCAGTTTTCATACCGTTACGTAGGAACCGGCCTGATACAGGTTTTGTTTAGAGAAAACCTAGTCTTACCCCTAGAATATTTGGAGAATTTTGAAATTTGCAATGAAATTAAATAAAAATAATTTAATTTCTTACAGAAAGTTTTACACGAAAATTTTTTCATTTTAACGGACCGTATAAAGCGTAGTTTCAAGTTGGCCTTCCGCATATAGCACAACACACTCCATACCGTATTGCTATTCTATCCATGATCATTCAAGGGTTTGTTTTCCAATCAAAGCACATCTTGGGTATTTGCGCGACATACGAGGACTTTTCAAACTTTTTATCAAATTTCGGCGGTTGGAAATCTTATCCATATTACATTCAATTAATACTCAAACATGTTTCTATATGAGATCAATTTATAAGATAAAGAAATTTTTTTCTAAAATATTTTAGAAAAAGGAGAGGAAAGAAATATTTATTTGACATTGAGTTATAAGTAGTTTTTATTTGGTATTTTGTTGTTAAAAAACCACGCCGTTGTAGGATATACGATGATTTTGTTTTGATCATCGTATAGAGTACAACACATTCTTTTTTGATAACAATCGAATTTCATTTATAAAAAATTAAAATAATTGTCTGAATTCATTGCCGTATATAATCTCAGGTAAGGAGACTGCTAATAGCCCTGGGTCCAAACAGGCCTACAGCCAGACTAAAAGTTAGCCTAACATTTTGTTTAAAAAATGTAAGAGTAATTTCACAAGCATTTTAATATTTTTTAAAAGTTTTTATTATGTTTTAACATTTATTTGTTTTTTAAGAAACTGATGCAATAGCTTTTTATTAGCTTCAGGACAAGAATTGATGTTAAATTAACCAATAGTTGATTTTAAACAAGTATTGAATATTATGCAATTTCGACCCCAAAGAAAGTTATACTGCACGAGTATTGTCTATACGCATTTTTTTTACTCTGTCTTGCGGTTTTTTTTAACACCGATCGTGGGTTTGGTCAGGCTCGCAATGGGACAACGAAGCGGCAAGGACGGGGTCTGAAATTTCGGAACGAACCGTTCGTGGTGAATTCCCGAGGTTGCCACTTTTTTAGATTACAAAAAAATAAATTATTCCCTGAGCCCGAATTATTGGGTGATCCGAGCCCATGGGCCCATTTAAGTTATATATATAACTGTTAACTAAATATTATAAAATATTGTACTCATCTGAAGGGGGATGAATGTATCATATTGGAGTTAATACAATTGAAATGATAAAACAGTCACTTTAAAGTCGTTTGTGGTCGTTATAATAAGTTTTGTTTTGAGGCATATTAATAGTCAATTGAAAATTTAACATAGTTATCCAAACAAGAAGCATTTTGATTTTATACTTAAATTATTTATTATATTTTAAATGAAATTGTTGTTTTAAATTCATTAAAAAAACATAATTTTATTACATATCACTTAAAATTTTTCTTCCTAAAATTGGTAAAACATTCGAGCGAAAAAACATGGATACGTTCTCGTGGAATAGGAAAGTGCTTCCATCTAGTATCAATGATTAAATGTATTGTTATATTATCAATTTTTCTAGTGGACAATTCCGGTCGAATTTATATTTTTTTATCTGTGCGAAATATATGCATTATTCAATTTAAATAATTTTGACTATTTCATACTCGACTCTATAGGTTTTATAATAGGTTTCCACGTTTTATTGTAGTAAGTTTTATTTTCTAGTGTGTAAGAACTGTACATAAAATACTTATATACTGTATATAATAATCGTAATGTTACTAACAAAAAACAATAGTTAAATACGTAGTTATATAAATATATGTATTAATTATATCTTACAATAGTGAGTTATCCTGTAGGCAAAAAGACCTTCAATACTAAGGGGCCCCAAATAAATTTCTGATTTGCTGCCCCTACTTTATGCTTTCTGTCAATACACACATCACACATTTTGTTATCCTTGTCTCAAGGTCGAATAATATTGAAAAGAAATAGCAGTACTTGTAGTATAGACAGTCAGTTATAGATATTATTGTATTCTAAAGTATATGTCTGGCTAGTTGTCTATTTTCTTCTAAACTTTAGGAATCAATAACGCGCTATGATAGAATATTAAGTAAAATGTGTTCCGCCTACACAAATTTTAAAATAAATACTAAGAGTTACTAATGCAAGTCATCACATTAAAATCATAAAAAGTAAGAAAATATGATAGTAAATATGAAAATTGTTCATAGGTAATTCTTGTAAAGAATTTGCATTTCGAAATGCAAATTCTTTACAAGAGTTCATTTAAAACATTTCCATGGCTTGTTATTATTAAGACAAAATTGAGTTTGATTAATGCTTTATAATAATTTATAGATTAGATTTTGTATATGGTTGCACATAAACCTTTGTAGTTATTGAAAGTTTAATTTAAAATGACAATTTTACATTAATAGCGAGTAACATTATGAAATTAAACTGAGCAAATTATAATATCTTTGTTTTAATAATAGAAAAAAGGATTATAACATCTAATCCAAGATTGAAAATTAAGTATAAACAAATTTTTCCGTTTCCTTAATGTAAATCCTATAAATGCACGAGGGTATGAAGTTATTTATTTTCCCTGAAAGAAAGGAAAGACGAAGGGGTTTTTTAAGAAAAGTAGGAAAATAAATATCGGTGGATAAAATAATACATCATTAAAATATGAAAAAAAAATTATTTGACGCAGATTTTAATTTTGGAATATACCATAATTTAAAAACAATACATATAAGCAATGAATAATATGATAAAGGTTTACTAATAAAAGTAATACTTCAAGAAATTCATAACGTATTCATAAACAACAGTTATCAGTAGCCACTAAATATAACTTACGTAACATTTTAAAGTTTCAAATCTGCCACATTCTTATCTTAGATTGTGCATTTAAGGTATACTCATTTCTTATTTTGCTCTGTTCAACCATAAATAATAGATTGACAATAAAAATAATCTAATTCGTGTTCATTGAGGTAACTGCCATCAGTCATAATAAATATTTACATTATCGCAACGTTAATAGAGATCTGAATCGAATTTCTTAAATTCGATTCAGATCAACAAATGATATCGATATCCTAAAATATTATGTTCATGAATTGGTAGTAATTGGGTAATTATAATTATTGGTCACCAGACAGTAATTGGCATTTCGAAATGCAAATTCTTTACAAGCTGTTTTGGAAATATTGCACGGTAGTATTAATACAAGTTACTGCTGTCAGGTAAGAAAGAAAATCTCTCAGGTTTTGCTGTCGTTGAGTGTGACAAATAACTATATAATTTTGCTTTTTCGTAAAACAAAGCACATTTTCGACTAAACCAGGGTTGGTGAACCTTTTTTAGTCCGCTTGCTACGTGGTGAGCATAATTATCTTTAAAAATGTTTATGCGTGCCGAAGTTTCAGACTTACAATAATGATATTTAAGGAAATGAAGTAAGAATACTTTAATTCGAATAAATATAAAGAAACTGATTTTAAAAATGGATGTTCAGGTAATAAACAGATGATTGAAAAAACAAACAGGTGATAAATCGAAATCGTACGATACGTTACGCGCCAGATTTTTTCTGATGTGCCACTTTGGGCACGCGTGCCAAAGGTTCGTCACCCGTGGATCAAACAATTGGCGTTTGAAATTTCTAGAAAGCCTTTCTAATTATATTATATAGCCTTTCTACTGCTAACAAGCAGTAGAAAGGCCATAAAAAACGAATTCATCAGTAAGTATAATATTTCCCGATTTAAGTTTTCTGGTATGTCATAGAATGGCCAGTAACTGTACCGTTTATCCTATCTCCCAGAAACAAAACTTTCTGCTTTGCCGCAAATCCAATAACGTTTACAGGAAAAATGGACATCAAGGACCTCATTGTTACAATTTTTTTTTTTTTTTTTGGAAAAGTTAAAATAAAAAATCAATAAGAAACCGGTCAGATTTATAAATGAATCCTCCGAGTTTTTATTTATTTCGTTTCATAGTTTATTTGAGATAAATTTCAATTTTTAAATATAATCATTAATGCCACTATCTGTTCTTACTCGTTTATTGTCAAAACTGGATTGTCATACACAATATTGACAGCAAAGAATTTAGCAATGGCAACTACTCAGAAAAGCTAAGCAACGATGTTTCATTAAAGTTTTTTAGATCGAAGACGCAAGCAAACGAGCTGAAATATTCGAAAAATTGAGAGGAAAGCTTAGGAATAATATTTTCCTAACTCGCAAGTATATGGATAATATTCGGAGTTCGAGGCAATAAAAATCGTCTTTGCCAAAAAAAATTCAGAAGCGAGCTGAAAATATGATGCCAACAGTATTGGTAAATGATGAAGATATAATAGGCGTCGATTTTTTAGAGCACAGAGCCACTGTTAATGCCAAATACTACGGCAATCTCGTACCTATAACAGTAAAAGAAGTATAGGATACCAGAAAAAACCCGCAAAAAATCAAAAATGGCGTTACATTCCTTCACGACAACGAACAACGTTCACTTCTGTAAAACTGGTCTCAACCATCAATGTTCTGCCCCGAGAAGTTCTGAGACATCTATTTTATATAATCCGGATCTATCACCAAACGATTATCACCCGTTTGAACTACTTGAAAAATTTTTAGGGGGCCAAAGGTTCAAGTCCAACAATGAAATGCAGCGTCGTGTCGTCCATTGGCTCCAAGGTCAGTCTAAACAATTTTATGCTACTGGAATACAAACGATGTCGATGGGACAAGTGCCAATATAAGGAGAAAATTCTTGGAAAAGATAGTGTAAATTAGAATTAGATATGACTATATTCTAAACGTTTTAAAATATAGTAAAAAGTCCGATTAGACGTCGAACTGACTTCGTAGATCTTCATTTCTACTGTAAGTATACTTCTACGTGTAAGTAGGTTAAATGGGTCTCATTTTGTTATTTGTAAGACTGTATTTTATGATGTTACTACTTTTTTTTGCCAACAAATAAAACTATAAAATGTTAAACTTTTTTAAGATTTATGAATCTCTTTCATGTTTATTAATGCTCTTATTATAAATACGGAAAATCGAACGTGTTTACTTTCTTACATATGTATATGTATATGTATATGTATATAATAGTTTCGTATGGTTTGGTCTTCCTCATTTCAGTATTTTCGTCAGTGACTCAATAATGGAGATTAAACTCAATAACTCGATTCTAAATTCTAATTAATTTAAAACGTATTTATTTATAAATCAGCTTAGTTTATATTTTATTTTATTTAATATAGTTCGTATGATTTACCTTAATTATCATATGCTGTTGATGTACAATAAAAACCATAACATTATGTAATATTACATGAATTTATTAGAAATCCATCCATTCCAAATCACTTACTGTCAATATCTTGCAGTAGAAAGTCAATTTAGAGATGACATTTGATTGAGAGATTTATCTACGTTTGCATCGTCTTGCTTCCAGGTAAATTCGGTTTCCTTTATAACTCGTTTAATTTCGGCTTGACTAACTTTAAGAAAGTAAACTAATCTGTCTCTACCGATAAAAAATATTTTTATATTAAGATATGCTTAAATTAATTTTTATTCATTAATGCTATCAGTGATATAAACTGTTTTGAAATATTCTTGAACGTGTCAAACGGATTACGACTGTTATGAACGTCTAATTATGATTGCGTAAAATTCCATATTTTAACTGCCAATTCGATATAATATGGCAAAACTCAAAGTTTATTTCCGGGAATAGAATGTCAATTAATGGCATTGAGCCTGTAGGAAATTAGAATTCGATTAACGACGGTTTTTCAGGAGCAATTAAGTGGTAAAATTAAGACTCTGTTATACGTCTATTCGTTCAGATTCTTTCAAAAGTAAAAAAAACGTTAATATAATTTAAGAGTTTATTGTTTACAGTCAAGTAAAATTAATTAGTTGATTAATTTTATTATTTATAATAATTACAAACCATTTATTAAATTTACTACTTTTATTCCTGATAATTTTAAAGCGAATTAACACTGTAAAATAGTCTTATACTATAGAAAACACATATAAGGGTTGTTCGTGACATAATTTATTCTTTGGTAGAATTAATTTGTAAAATAATTAGTAATTATTAATTACATTTTATATATTAAATTAATAAAAATAGGCTTTCTTCCTGACGTCATAGTTAATTTTCTAATTAATTTCTTTCTAAATATATAAACTCCAAATAGAATTAATTTATTTATATAAAAATAAGAATTAAAAATATTTTTAAATAGTTAACATTAATCGAGATTATTTTAATTAAATTTCGAAAAGTTTATTTTTCTTTTGGGAAAATAAAATTACTGATATTTTCTACGATAATTCGTATATTAATTAATTTTATTCATAAAATTCAAATTCTCAGAAATCTTTTCATATGTAAAAAATTTTAAGCTTTTCAACATGTCTTATAGAGAGTTTTTGTTTTATTATCAAAGATTGTGAAATAAGTGAGGATGTCACTATTCATTTTCTCGCTGGTATAGCATCACTTATTTGTAATGATTTAATAATTACTTCGATATTTTTAGATGCTGTTTTAAATATAATTTAAAATAAATAAAATATGGATTGATCCGGATTTGTTGGCCTCATGTTTCGCCACCAGCCACCTCTATTGTGGTCTGGCCAAACTTGCAATGGTCATAAGAAAGAGTTTTCCTTAGTGTATCTGGAGCGAAAAAAAGTTTAAAAATATATGTTTTATAACCTTCATATCTTTAAAATTCATAAAGGGAAAGATTTTGTCATTAAAAAATAAAAAGATACTTTATAACTATGAAAATAACGAGTTGCATTGTTTATTTCATCATCATTTTATTGTATAAATTATTTTTTTATATGTTACATATAAATATTAGAGCAAAAATTCCAATATAAACTAAGAATATTATACTTATTTTACAATAATATCATTTGCAAAATGTATAAATGTAATTTTCCATTTCTTAAAATATGCTCTTATTATAACTTTGTTTACATTATTTAATTTTTATGATAAATAAAATAATGTAGAGCAGTGTTTCTCAAACCTTTTTGTCTGGTGGCACACTGAAATTATTAAATAAAATTCACGGCACCCCTATTATTATTATTATTTGCTTTTTTACGGTTAGTAAAGATATGAAGGATGAAAAGTCTTTGAAAAAAAATAAAAGTTTTTTAAAGTAAGTTTATTTCCAAACAACACAAAAATATTCAAAACAAAAGTTATTATTATAAAGGTTCTGGTGATAAAATGAGCTCTGAATTTTTGATGATTTACTAGTGCTAATTGATTCCTTAGCTTTGCTACCAGTAACCACTTCTTGATCATTAGAATCTTCACGTTTTCTTTTTTTAATGAAAAAAATTATTCATAATATTGAACGACATAATTCACTTCAATATTTTATTATAAAATTTAATTACAAGTTAATAATTTATTTGTTCTTGTTGTAAAGAAGAAAAATATTTGTATATGATGCTTTCTCGTTATTGTCTAAACATACAACAATAATAAAAACAACTACTTACTGCATTCAACGCATTTATATTGCACTTCTATTCGCTGCAGGAACAGAAGAACAGACAACTAGTAACTAGTTCGTTTTTTTTTAAATAGTATTTACGTATCCCCAATTAACGAGCCATTGAGACAAGTGGCGATGTAACAAGATTAGTAGAAAAAACCAATATTCATTTTTTATAATTGTTTTAATTATTTATTTAATTTAATACTTTAATTCCATTATTTTAAGTAATTTTAATTTAATTATTTAAAAATTTCGCGGCACCCTTGTGGCGTACTTGCGGCACCCTAAGGTGCCGCGGCACCCGCTTTGAGAACCACTGATGTAGAGTATACATAATTAATAATTTGCAATTCGTAATAATGTGAAACTGTATTTATTATTAAATCGTGCAATAAGTTAACAGGATTCTGTTATATATTAAGGTTAATATAAAGATTATGATATTTTTTATTATAATTTGTTATTGAGGAAGGTGATATTTATGAAAAGTCACATATGAGAGAATCATTTATGAAAACTTACATAATATTAAACCTATGGAGTGTTTTGTCTTTGTTTCTAAAAATTAGTTTTATAATTTAAATTACAATACAATTAAAAACCAATATATAAATTACAGCGAATCTTCAATTAACGTCATTTCGTTATAAAACGTTGTTCAGGAAATCATTTACAATTGAATTTTCTTTATAGACAGTAAAATTGATTGTATGAGTTGGAGATTAAATGCTGGATGTTGCAAACACGATTCAAAAGGAACTTAATTCTTGTTCATATTAATTACCCTATGGGAAAATTGGTTTCATTACACTTGGTTTCGCTTAACGTGGCAATTTTCAAGAACCTATCGATGACGTTAAGTGAGGATTTGTTGTACTCATAATTTTATTATTAAAATCTTGATGTATTTCAATATGTTACTTTGTTTGATGACTCATTTAGCGACACAAAATAAATTTCTAATTGAGTTATTAAATGATTTCAAGAAAATAATTAAATATTTTATTAAGTAATAACAGGAAAATCTTAATTTTGCAATCTGTTATTATAAGGAGCTGGATGAAAAATTTAAAATGAAACACAACATACTGTTATGTAATACGTGAATAACAGAGAAATGATAGTTTTAAATTTAAGTAGAAAGTAAAAATATGTTTATACATGTACTGTACGAGGCATTATAGTATAGTTATTTATATTGTGGTATCGATTATAATAAAAATAAAAATAAAAATACATAATACATTATAAAACGATTTAAATTCAAATAAAAAATATTAAATAAGCAAACACGTTAAAAATAACAGCTTCTGCTATTTATTATAAAAATAGTAGCTTAGAAATACTCATTATATAAAGATGTAATAAAAATATTGTAGTGACTTTGATTATTTCGAATAAAAAGAAAAGAGGACTAAACAGTCCGAAATGCATTTTGATTTAAATAAAGGATATTACAAGAAGTAAGAATTGTCTTCCGTGTCAAATCTTGTGACAAATCTAGTGAAAATTGGAATAGCCAATCACCAAAATGATAAAGTAAAAGAATGTTTTATGAAGGATCTAGATTACTGAAATGATATAAATCCGAATTGAGAACATTAATTGGGCCTGATATAAAAGATGGTAAACGCCATAATGAAAGTTTCGAGAAAATGGAAACATTAAATGTCTGAAGAAGTTTTCTGCTGTGTTTTCTTTAATCAGAATAAAGGGTTTGTTATAGTTAAAAACTAGGTATAATATTTAAGTTAAAATGCATTGCTGTTTAGTTGTTGGCACGCATTATAACGTATAGTACAGTACTAATGGAAATGGCAGTAACCATCTTTCACAACCGAAGTCCGGAACCTTTCACATATAGAATTATTATTTTAATTAACTTTGGAAATAAAATTTAAAAACAATTATTGGGTCTAATTTAATTTCTTTCAGAATTATAAATTTTAAGTTTGAAATTAGACGATTGTTTTGATATTCTCTGTTAATTGAAAACTGTTTAATACTAGTTTCATTTTTCCTTTCATAATTACTTAATAAATGAATTGAATATTCATGTTATTGAATTAAATTTTTTTCTCATTTTATGAAACTTGTTTAATCATTGAAATCATTTTCTTCTTTCATTTTATTTTTACAAAATGCGTATTAAACTTGTTTATTGTTTCGTATTTATTTTTATTCCTTGTTTTTCATCAAATACAATCACAGTCTTGACTATTGACTATTTTGATAGAGCGCTTGCTACTTGGGAGACATTCATTTTTAGATTATTAATAATGTATATATGTATACAATTATGATTTGTAACGAAACTTTATTTAATTATTACAGTATTTAATTTCTATCAGTCTCTGATTCTGAATCAATTTTGACTGTTATAGTCTATATAATAAAGTAATATTTCAAGTTCTGCAACGTGGTAAATATTGGAAAAAAAGCTTTAAATTCTTGTTAGCTGTATTTTTCCCTTGACTTTACTCTCAGACAATAATAATAATATTATTATTTTCTAATATTTGGAAAGCATCGATTTTTCGAAAATTAAATATTAATATTTCGGCACACCTTCCGAAAACAGTTAGCCACTCCTGAGTCATACAGTTTATGATTTAAGATTGTTCTATTTAATTTACGATTTTCCATATCACGAACTCGGGAAGACTTTCTCGGATATATTTTATATCTAGAATACTAAAAACGGATATAAAATAATCTACCTTGAGATAGATAACGGATTCTGACAAAGATTTCCAAAATATTATTATTTTTCTAAGTGTTTATTATAGGTATAAATCTGTTAATCTTTATGTGACATGGTTGTAATATTTTATAAACATCTCAATGTTTTGAATAAACTGTAAATAAAAGAGATATATTTATTTAAATTTGCAAAATAAACAATGATATCCAGTGCAGCCTATGCTATCGAGATCCAGGTAAGTAAAGAATATCATAAACAAGAGTTGTAATAGATTCTAATAGGCATACCTGATTAATACAACTGTAAAATTATTTATAAGAACAAATAACAATTTATTAAAGTGTATAAAAATATATTATAAATCATTAATTGGATTACAGTTTTATTTCGTGTATTAAATGATTAATATAAACACTAATGAATAAAATTTATTCTACAATATTTTTACTCAATAATGAAAACTGCATACATTAATTTGAAATAAATTACCTTTAAAATTTAAAGTATAAATAAAATTCTGGGACTTTTTGGAACTCTCTGAGCTGTGTCTTTCTTCACATAAATGCGAGAAATCAACGACTATATTATAAGCATAATTATCAAAATACCTGCAATACATAGATAACGACATAGATACCTCTAATTAATATAGATAAAACTTCATAAATAAAAAGTTTTAAATATTAAAGAAAATTGGCTTTAACAAAGGTTAAATGTTCATTAAATCATAAATAAACTTTAGTGTATAAAATAATATCAAAATCATGATTTGATTTTGTCATTTACAAGATTTACCTTCTGACTGCCTTAAACAGATCCTCTGAAGTTATTTTTAGCTCAGTAATATTTATAAACATTTACCAGTTGTGTCGTTATCAGGTACATATGACTTTCTCAAAACTTCCAACTAGGATTAAGATATAAAGACAACATCTTATCATTTTACATCATGATATCGTTATTTTTATTGCTACATTGTGAAGTTATGGTTTTAAGATAGCTTCTGGACACACCCAATGCATCAAACAACTTAATACTGGAATCAGATATTTATAAAACTTCTGATTATTTACATTTTGTCTTGAAATGATAGATGAGATGAAAAAATTCTTAATTTTACACTTTGCATAAATTAAATACATAACGATTTTCCTATAAGCCTATTAATTAATGACTATTTTTTAAAGATAATCATGTTTTTCCTGTTTAATCGAACTGATAAGCTGGTAATTCCGGTACTGAAGCTATTAAAGTTTATTATTATTTTTTAATGGAAAGTAATTTATTAATTCTTCCAAAAATAACTGATAAATAATTTTAATGAAACACAAATTTGACTATTAATGTTTTAATGTATCATTAATATAATCCTATATTTGAAGAAATCCATAAAACGAATCGTTTTACTGTAATTACTATAAGATTTATATTTATTTTGTAGATATTTCTTCATAAAATGACGTTACGTTCAAACTTAAACTTTCAAAAATCTTTTCGGTATTTTAAATTGAGAAATTATAATCCATTTTTTGAAATTTTATTTAAACGATCGTGCCAAGTTAGAATCTTAATTAGTTTTTCACTTATGCTAATTTATTCAAAATGATTTTGCATATTTTTTTATAAACAAATCTTGTTACATATCTGCAGACTGTATTACATATGCTAAAACATGAAAAACATTTTTTTTTTTTAATTTTTAAGAAATACTTTCTTACTTTATCTCTATACTTAGAATACTGTATGTATAAAAAGTTTTGTTGCTATATGTTTGCTTCATGCCATTTACTGTATTTTACAATATATGATATGAAGCATTGAATTTATTATATGTATAATGACATGTAAGAAGTAAATGGATATATTTTTGAAAGGTACAGTTGTTGGTAGACTTCAAGCAGACTAATCCCAAGCTTCAGATCTTAAAAACTTGTCTTTCTAAATCTATGCCTTAAGATTTTGGAAATGATTCAAAGAAAACCGGAGATGTATTTTGGAGATTAGTACAGGTTATTCAAGAATCATAACTATTCATAACGTTTGTTATCTGGCATGAGCTACACATTACCATAAAAAATGAAAACAATGCTCTCCATTGAGTTTTCAATAGTGACAGGAATAATTCTTTTAAGACAAATTATGTACTGTACAGGAGGATTAGGAATAGAATTTAAGTGCATTTCTTTGAAATCTAATCATTTGACTCAAAACCAAAAACATCTTAATTGGATAAATGAAAACAAAGTCTCTATTTTGTTGAGTCTTGTTGAGAAAAAATAATGTGTTGAACTAAAAAGCGTAAGCATTATTTCTTCGAACAAGCTTCGAACTTTCTCTGCATTTAGAGAGAGGAATTCAATCTACTTTATATCAGGAAAACAGATTAGTATTGAGGTATCAACTAAGATATTATGAAGTAATACGTTAAATTCTTGAGAAACGATTCTTTACTTTTTGATAATATGAGATTTCTGACCTCAAGTTATTCCTTTTGGAAATATTTTTGGTCCGGATTTTATATTTATAGAGGATAATAGACGGCGAATACCATACAAATTATGAATGATTTTCGGCAAAGACGAAGACATTCGGCTAACAGAATCATGCTAAAGTCAGTCGAATCACGCTCGACATTCCAAACGCCATTGTCAAACTTCTAGACTTACAGGAAAGCGGCGCCGAACGTTCGACGTACACGTTTTCGCGTTTAAAATTTCGGTTTCAACCCCGCTATTATTATTGTGTATAATTATAATAATCAATATAATTATATAGAATTCGTAGAAATTTATTTTTATTTTGTTTCTATTTTAAACATAATTCAAAGAAGAAATTTGCGATCCGTTTTTAATTATTTTGTTTAAAAGCTTCCTCAATAAAGTCATCTGCCTGACGAAGAATGAGAAGAAACTTGATTCGAATTAATTCCGAAAAATCATAAGGATTCGATTTTAGGATTTCGTTTAAGAGCAGAAGAGCTTTATAATCAATATCTAATCTACTATAATTAATTATTTTTTAATAAATTTTATTGACAAAATATTCAAGAGTCGCACTAAAGAAGGGTTAAAAATAAATAATTAAGAAATACACCAAGAACGACAATTGGAAAGTAAAATCTTGTTTAATTTCAGAATTTTAGAAATATTTTTATAGTTTTTTTAGGATTTGAAATGTAAAATCACAGTTCAAAAACTATTTTAGCTCCCAGATATTTATTAGAATGTATCGTTTTGTAAAAAAACATTCTAGTTTACTTTTATCGAAACAAGAATCAAAGTCTAGATTATAATCTTTCCTGAGTCATAACGGATTTATTTCGTAAGAAATCGAGAAGCTAAAATACTGTAAAAAACTGTAAGTTTTATACATTAATATTCTAATGTGTCTCATTATTTTATTTATTATCATTACTAAATATTATTATTTCAATAATATATATAAATAATAACATAATACATACAGTATATTATTATTATTATTATTATTATTATCATATTTAAACAATAATTCCGGTCTTAAAAAATAATATGTTTTTGCTTTTACAATTTTAAACGTTGCACGTATTGCATTTTTTTTCTATTTGATTTTATTAAATAAATTTATATAAATTTATAAATTACTGATAAAGTTATTCTTACTTAAAAACTAGAAATTTGGGCATTTTTCCAAATTTTTTGTGCTTCTTGTTTGTGAGGAAGCCAGGCTTATGTCTGCCCACACTTTCAGTCATCTTAGCGATTCAAAATACAAGGAATAAGTATTTTATCGGTATTTTAGTTATATTTCTTTATTATGAAAACGTAATTTTAGTAAAATTAAAAATGACTAAACATTTATTTAAAAACTTTAAGAGTATTAATTCTTATATTTATTATGGATGCATAAAAGATTACTTAAAATTATTTAAAATAATTTCTCTAATTTTTCCACTTGGAGTATAATTGATACTTTATTTATTTATTTATTTATTTAGAGATTTGTGTGTGAAGCATAATCGAATTCATTTCTCTATAATTATAAGCGTAAAAATGAATCAATAAATCTTTCAACTATAAAAATTTTATCGTAATAATTTCCCGAAAATTTAATTACTACTATATCTATCAAATTAACAAACATTTCTTCATAAATTAATCTAAAATATTGTGAAGTTGGCGTAAATAAGATAATTAGAAACGCTTAAGATTATTTAATTAAAATATTAACGATTTTTTAAAAAATGCATAATAAAGGAGAGCTTAATTAAAATAATTAGCGTTGCTATGATTTCTTTTTTTAGTGTTTATTTTCCTAAGTTTTGATACGTTAAAAATAAAAATAATCTCCCTATTCAATGCAATAATTATAATTAATGTAGTTTGAATGTTTTAATTTTTTAAAATACATTAATATTTAATTAAATAAATTTCATATGCATAAATATGTTAAAAATGTTTAATATTTTTCTTTAAATTATTTATTAATTACATTAATTAAAAATTAAGGAAAAAATACACCTGCTATTTACAAATATAAGTATATTTAATTCTCGAAAATTTTTTGTTCGAGTATTGTTTCTTAAACTATTATAATAATATAGTAGTATATAGGGAAAGGACTAAATAAATAAATAAAAATGATTAAATTAATGACATTTATCCTTCAAAACCAGTTTTATAAATGATTACATTATAGCCTTATTATTAAGTATATAAACAAAAATTACAAAGTTTTAGCTCTAAGGTAAGAAAATATTTTTATCTTTATTCAATTATTTAATATAGTTTTGATCCAGTGTACGTGTTTAATAATTAGTGTATTGTATTAATAAATAGCATTTGCTTGTTTGAATGCTCGAATAAAATACAGCTGTGTTTGCATACAATAGTATATAAACTACGTAACTATACCTCTACTAACTTTTGCGCAATTTTATTTCCATATTCATGAGATTTTTTCAAAATTTTATCGAACAGATTTTCTAATAGTAATTATAAATAATACTAATTTTTCCTTATACCAATTTACCTTTTAAGGATATATTTCTAAATGTTATCAGATAATTTATAGATGAAGTAGTTTATTAATTTAAAATTAAGTTTCTCGTTATATAATTAAATGTAATTGATTCTTATTATGTGTAAAAATTATCGATTAATCCAAAATTACGTTTTCGTTTATGAATAATTGTTTAATCGTCCGAAAATTAAAATTGTCATTTCTTTCGTAACACATTTTGTTTTTTAAAACGATTTTGATTTTCTCGTCGTAATTATTAATTTAAAAATGAGTTAAAATTGAGACAATAATTTTAAATTTACGCTTTTTTCCCCACAGACAAAAGTGAATTTTTTATATAAAAAAAATAGTAAATCCTTACGTTAATATAGAGAATATTAGCGAGAAAAGTGTAAAAAATAGCTAAAAGAATTGTTTTAAAACTAAGAAATTAGTTATCGAAGTGCGTTTTTTTAATTATTTAAAATTTTATTAATAATAAAATACGAAAACACATTTTACAGATGTCAACGAGAACAGCTACGGTTATAATTATTTATATAAATATTAAAATCGATAATAAAATTCTAAGAAAATTACCAGATTAAACTGTTTTTAAAGGGCACTGTAAACGTAATAATATGCGTTTTATAAGAAGGATTAATTTTTAATTGAAACGCATCGTATATCAAGCATGTAGCCCGTATTAGCCGATGTATTATTCATTTAATTGATAGAAATCTGTGTAATGTATCAATTAATCATAATCGTCAGATGTAATGGAATGCGAACCCGCAGGTAGGGGGGTCTGAAACGCTCCACTTGTATAGAAATGCCATTTAATGGAGATTGCACTCTCAGTCGTTTGGGGGCGCTATGTTAACTTTAGTAATCCAGCCATTGTAGACTGCGTTGCGGCGGTCGAGACGCCAAAACGGTCGAATCGTGGCCGTACCGAACTCTCGTCAGCTGGAACGAGTTCAAAATGCCGAGATCTTGTGGCTCGGCCGATACTTTCACCTGTCCATATTGTTTAGTGCGCTTCGCCGTATCTTCCCATCTAGAAGAACACTGGATACGGTTCCATCAGAATACCGGACACTATGAAGATTTGGACATCCGATTATCAGTATGTACCGGATTTCATATTTACCACAGAAAAAACGAATGATTTAACTGATTAAATAAAGTATATATATATATCTATATATATATCTAGCTATCTATCTCTATATATATTTATTTTTTTCCAGTATTTATAGACGTTTATTCGAGCGAAGTGTATTTGTATTAATGGAAAAAAATGTTAACAATTTATAAAATTCTTTATATAATTCTTTCAATTAATAGGTTCTTTTTTCTTAGATTAAATCGAACGCCATTTTGTGACATTTTACAAGCTGAGAATATTCGGGTAGAAATTGGAAACGGGAGAGAGTAAGGAGATCGTTAGAGTTGAAAGACCCGAGCATTCTCGTGCTAGCCATCATAAAGGTTGAATATATATATATATATATGGCAAACGGAAAATGTTTTATTTTTATATTCGTATCGCGAATTAGCTCGATAGAGAATTTTACTTTATATCTCTTCTTTTTTTTAATAAGTAGAATAAATCATTTTATTTTGTTTCATGCGAAAACTGTACAGGTAAATTGCAAAATTAAATCTAAGTGGAAAAACTTCCGTCATTGAGCTAGTTTTACGATGTTTTGATTCGGTTTTATGTTGCTGTGCAGCTGCAAACGGGGATTGGAGTCTTAAAGATGAGATACTCCTACAAATCCTGCTCGTAGTAACGCGGTATCTCGTTATTTATTCAACTCCACCTTCTAATAAAGATATTTTTTCCTGCTGTAAACGTTACCTAAAATTTCCACATACGGTTTATAAAAATCATCGTGTTTCTTCAATTCGATTGCACAAAAAATTTCAAATATCATATAATTATTTCGAAATGACTTTCGGCCTATGCAGTTTTATTAGCCAATTTGGGTTTAACGTTAAACGTCCGTATAAAATTTGATAGTTTTCATTTGTATCGGGACAATTTTTGATTATTTAATTTAAATTAATGTCAAATGAGTAAATTAAATAAATAAATATATTCTTAATAGATTATAAACAGAAACATTTTTGCTGAAGGAAGCATATATTTGCATTTTTTTTGTAATTATTTTTTCACTCAAAACTTGTTTTTTAAATAAAAATTATACTTAAAACTAGATTTAATAATCGTTTAAAATTATTACTTATTATTATGAACAATTATTAATTTATTCATCAAGTTTTCAATTGAAAAAGTGCAAAAATTGATTTTAACAACAGTAATTATTTTACTATTATCATGAACTGGTTTATAAAACTGATTTTTAAAAAGGTTTTGTATAAATTATAAATAAAATTGCTTAATTTAGAGAAAATATTCTCTAAAGTTCTATTTGTAAAAGTATATTGAATGACATCATGTGAAAAATGCTATCAAATATACCAATCCTTTAAATGTAAGGAAAGACTTGCATGGGTTCACTAAAGGAAACTATTCGATATAAAATAAAAGGAAATGTTGTAGACCTTGAAAATGTACGTGATTTGATTTTATATTTAGTAAAACTTGAATAGGTAGAATTCAAATAAGTAGTGATTACTATGATCAGTGATCAGTTTCTCAAAACTGAAGTAGCGTAAAAAGTAGTTCAAAAAATTTAATAAAACCCTTTATCTTTGATTATTAATAATTGAAAATGAAGAAAAAATCTTCAGATTTTATTCCTTTGAAAATTTAACATTGAATGGTTTAAAAATCAGTAATACAAAACAATAGAAAATAATTTATAGTTAACTTTAGTGTGGCTAATATGATTTTAAAAAAACAACTATATATTTTTAGCCACATATTCGCAATATAATAAAAAAAAAAAAAAAATACCTTTTGAAACTTACTTCTTATCGGTAGATTTTTCAGTTTTTCTGTAAAAGTATTCTTTTAGAAATTATTCTATCCTAAGCAATGGCTGCGATCGATCAGCAGACACTTTTACCCGGTTTATTATCCACGACTAATATTTTTTGTTCGAAAATTTTCCATGTAACATCCGACACTAACTTAATTTTGGTAAAGGGACAAATCTAATATAACATGGTTATATTGCTCTTGTAATTAATTTTAATCAATAATTTACATGCAATGTTTTTCGTTTCCTCATGTAAATTATATTATCCAACATATTAACAATTAATTTACAGTTTAAACGTCTTTAAATTTACTATAAAAACGATTAAGAAAAGTCAGTGTTACGTTCGTGTGTGTGAAGTTTTCCTCAGTCGAACTTTTAAAAATATAAACTTTATTTACTTTTAAATGGCATTTATAAATTGTAATTAATTTGAAACTTGCCGCATAATATATTTCCATGCTTTAGTAAAAGTATTTAAACAGAAAATTAAACCTGTAAAATAAATTAAGAGCGTGATTTCACACGAGTCAGTTCCATTGTTATAATTCATTTTCCTCCCGCTAGATGTCACTAAGTTTTACCATAGTATTTTAAGCTGGCTATTTTAGAGATCAACTTACCGTTACTACCGTGCGTGTCGAAAATATATTAAAAAAAAAAAAAAAAGAAAAAAAGGGGGGAAAACAAAAACCGATTGATTGATCGTCGAGATTGTTCCGATAAAGTCGATGCCTCTTCAGTTCGATCGTTGGTCACCATGGGAACAATCTCGTTATCATGGCAACCGATGGAATGCGTGTCTCGTTATTGTATTGATTTACAAATATTGCCAGTGAAGAAAAGATTGATTATTTCAATAACTCTTCGTTAAAGTTCGAGTAAAATATACAAGAATCTGAATATAAATATATATAAAATATAAAAACAAATTAATTATTATTTAAAGTATTAGGATGAACGTCACCTCTATTGTTGGTTCTTCGTGTAACGAGAAATTTGCTCTCGATAAGGTAATATTAGCTGTGTTACGTGCATTGTATTATACTTAATCTAATTATGATTTCATCATATCAACGTACAGTATACTACATATCTACTGATTAAGATATATATATATATATATATATATATATTTTTTTTTATTAGACTTAATAAATGTAGGACGGGGTATAATTCATTTATAATTAGTTTTCGCGACGTAAGCTGCTTCGTAAAAGTTTTGAAAGGTTCATTGGTTTAGAAGAAAAGAGCGCTTTTTAAAACCGTACGTTTAATTAGTTTACTTTCTCTAGAGTAATAGAATAAGAACTTTGGTCAATGTTACTCCAATATAAAAATTTAGATAAAGCTCTTTTTATCTAAGTGTCTTTGCTTAAATGCTAAGGTAATTGCTATAAGTTTCAATCTACTTTTTCTATTTTATAAAACAATATTTTATATTGTTTTACAATCTCGTTGTAAAATTATGTATTAATTGTGTTTCTATACATGGAAATGATAGAATATAATTTATATTTTAGAAAATACACCTTTAGATTAAGGTTACATTCTTTATTAGTCATTGATAATGGTCGGATGGCCGAGCGGTCAAGGAAGCTGCCTACCCGCTCTGGGGGACCTGGGATCGAATCCGGACGTTTCAAGAAATCCCCAGGAATTTTTCGGGCGGTGGTCCGTTTGGATATGTCGGACCCCGTCCCTCACCACCCGGCTGCCCCATTGTGGGCCTGGCTGGAACCCATAATGGGCTTGCTTAAATCTAGGCCCTCTTAGTGCCCACAGCCGGGAAGTGTTAAATAATAATAATAAAAAAGATAATGATTGGGATGAAGCAGTTCAAGTAGTTTCTTTTACAAAATAATGGAAATTACTAGCGTAAATCCCAATTGAAATAGTATTATATAATTCATAAAATACAGTAGACCGTTCTAAATAAAAATACAAAATATTTAAGACCGTAATACTTGAATTATTCTTTAAATAAGTATTTCATGTTATGTAACGCTATTTTTAGAATATATGATCGAGTAATTTTTAAATATAAATATCATTTCTTTTTTAAATGTTAAATTTTTTGAAATATTTATTATTAGTTTTTACTTAATTTAGTGAATTTTTGAAGAAAATGTTCGCGATTTATTTCTTTTAACAGTAAAAGTATTGCACGGTTTTTGAAGTTAATTTACTTTTTTGTTTTGTGTTGCTTATAAGCTCTCTTAATGAGAACTTGTAAGTAGCTTAGATTTTTAAGTAAATCAGATTTTGATTAGTCGCATGTTTTTATAGATTTTTACGTTAAGAACTAAAGCTTTTATGCTTCGATATCTGCTACCGTAAAGAAAACTAATTCTCTTGTATAATTTATATGGTGAATGTTTGCGTGTCAAACAAATTGTTTTGAATCTGATATGGCACGAATGTTTCCAATTTTTTCGTACTATTGCTACTAATTTAATGCAAATTGTTGCTGATATTACTCGTAAACAGAATTACTACAACTCATTATTTTGAAAGTATGTATGATTTTTTTTTACTTATCATTAATCTAAGATAAATGTTCGTAATTCGAAATAAGTTCTGCGTAAGGATTTTTGTATTTCGTATTCTAAGCTACGAGCAAAAAGCTCCTTACTAAAGAGAAAAAATCTCCACAGGGAAATTTCTTGAGGTACCAAGGGGGAATAGTATTTAGGGAAAGAAGGATGTGAATCAAATCCGGACTTTCCTAGTGAAAACCTGATTACCTTCCATACCTCACTCCGGGTGACTTGAAGAATGTTAAAATAAATTCTTGATTATTTCTACTTGTTTTCTTATATAATAAAGGTTAAATTGATGTCATAAATAAAATAAAAGTTACTCAGGATTTGACTGTATTCAATTTAAAAATAAAAAAATATTTAAAATTTTTTTCGATAGTAAATACCGGAGTTTTAAAGATAAGAAAGTGATATAAGCGGAAGAAAGATGATTCACCAACGAAAAATTAAAATAAAATATAAAGAAGTTTTTCTGGTTTGAGTCTTCGTTAGTGAATATATATATAGTACATATATACTGAAGTCTTATGATGTCCTACACTTCAAATACCTATTTAAAAATTTGTTCTACAGATTAATTTTATTCCGTTTGAAATAATAGACGTGTTAAGTGCTGATTCGGTGAGTTTTATGTTATTCTATATTTAATATAACGTTTCTTATACTTTGAGTAGACATTTGCAGTATATGACTACACAAAATTCGATATCTCTTGAAAAGTCCAAACGGAAAATGCCCGTCTGCATTTTATATTTAATTTTAATGCTGAATCACTCGATTTAAACTTGCGTAACTCTTCTGGACAATATAAATATAGAACTATTTGAATTAAGAATGGATCATATCTATGATCTATGCTTTTGCATAAGTTTTTATTCCGTTCTTAAATAATTATTTATTCTATTTATATAGCTTTATATTGTTTATATTTTATTCAATATTTATTACAATATTATGTTTTTATTCAACGACACGCAACATTACAAAATTAAGTCAAATTTCCATAAATCTTCATACGCTGCACATTAATAATATTATAATTAATTATATTTATTCATTAAATTTTACTTTTAATTTTGAAAATAAGACCATAAAAAATAATATATGAATAATTCTTAATACAATTATTATATGTATTGTCTTATGAATAAACATATCAGTCCAGTTTATAAGCTTCTTATTACTGATAATTTTTAGCTTTTAGTTAATGACAACTCTCTGAAATTTTTGTGTATAATAAGAATTAATATAAAATTATGTTTTAATTTTATGCTTTAAGAAACTAATTTTTATTAAATTTATACAAATGGTAAAACATTTGTGTAGATTTAATTTAATAATTTAATTTTCAAATGTAATTATTTAAATTAACTGAAATCCACTTATTTCATTTGAGAGAAAACATTACAATTGTTATAATTGAAGTTAAATATAAGCTTAGATTTATATAAAAGTTGAAATAAAATCGTAAAACTTAATCTAATTATTGTTTTTTTAATGTTTTATAAACTTTTATAACTTCGTATGATCTATAATATATCACAGGCAATATAAATCAGTTATGAGTAATCCGCAGCCCTGGCTTTGGCAACGTAATTTTATTTTACTGTTTCTGTCTCGTGCAACCCTAAGCAAGTTGACATTCCCGACGAAGAACATTCAAACTAAACTTGACTAGTGAAAAGATGAGAATAAACTATATATTACTAGTTTACATATTGTTATCATATATTGTATTATTTTAGTACCTAGTGTACTGGCTGTTATGGAGTATGTTCGTACTCTGTAAGAAAAATTGTATGCTGCCCGCCGAAAGCTTACAAAGTTTCCTTGCCGTACATTTCCAGAAAAAGTTACTCATCGTTGATATAAATATTTAACTTTAAAGTTTATATATTAATTTTAAAGTTAAATATTTACATTAGTTATAATCTATAACATATGAAAGAACAAACGAATTTATTTCATATCTATAAAGTTAAAATGTGTAAACATGACGACTATGATCAGGTTTTATTTATTTTTTTAATATGTAAAATTTGAGTTAATTATCTGCAAATTCATTTATTGACTTAAAAACTCCGAACAGATTTACTGCATGCGAAAATAGTTTTTAAAAAGTAATTTTATACTTTTTGGTATTAGAAAGTAGAATATATTGAGTGTAAATAATTTTAAAAGGGATGTAGGTCTATATCATTCTTTTTATTTTTATAAAAATAATGAAGCGAATATATTGTACTGTACATTAAGTGAAGAGTAAGAGCTTAAAAACATCGCGACCTAACAAGTCCATTGTGCACTCATCTTACGAGAAATTAAATTAGGAAATAGTCTCTTTGAAAAAGATAACAAACTTATATCAATTCATGCTCGAAAGATTGAACGCTGATGAAAAAATAAACGCAGAACAAAGATCAACAGACAAATGAGACACAGAAGAGGATCCTCAGGAGAAAGAGACAAGAAGCTGAGAAGGAAGAAAATATGAGAAGTAAGAAATATTGGAAACATAATAAATGTGAGAAATAGAAAAAGAGGAAGTAAGTATATAATATATATATTAAAAAATACGGATATGAATGTGACGTGCATTTAGATCTAAATATTGCATTATGTATACAAATTCGAAATACTGTTTGATGAGAAATTAGTTATAAGCAAAATTTTCTTTGTCTTTCTAAAAGAACATTGAAACTATTTTCGTACAAATAACTTGTCAGATTGTGTCATATATTAATGTAAATAAATCTATAGGTTTGACAATGATAAATCTAATTTATTATAAGTAACAGATGAATGAAAGCAATATAATTCAATTGTATGCACTATTTATTCTTTAGAGAAGAAATTTTGTGCCGGTTAATAATATACTCAGCTGTTTCAGATAGGATATCCTAATTGAAGTATATAATTTGAAATATCAAACTTCAATTGAAGTAAAAAATTGCATTATATAAATAATATGATTCTGTACAGTAATATATTTAATAGGTTATTTTTAGGAAAATAAATATTTTATTTAAAAGACTCGATTTTTAAGTAATTTAATGATTTTGTAAACATCAGGATTAGAAGTAATTAGAGTTAATTAATTAATTTTAAAAAGTTTGTTGTTTACTTTTGTATCATAAACAGTATCTTTCGATACAAATTTTAATTAATTAAAGCTGTTATTGGTTTAGTAAAATGTAATTTAATACAGAATTGTTTACTATGTATAACATAACATTAATTAATTGCTATTTCCAATCATTTTATTGTGTTTAATTTAGTTTTAAATTTATCAACATGATTACTGAATCGCATAATTTGTTAAAAGTTTACTATTTGGTCTATTTCTATGATCTGGAATATTTTTATCCTCTATAATATCCTATTTATTCTTCATTTACATCAAAAGTATGTCATGCTTTTGTTTTATTGTATCGCTGACCGACAATTTAAATTGTTTAATAAGCAAAACAAAATGTTAGAAATGCTATTTAGAGTTGACGTATTCATTAAGCACATGGGAGGTAGGATCTCTGTTTTCATATTTTTCACCGATAATCTATTTTACTTCGAATTGCTTAATCCTTTTTTGATGTAAATTCCTTTGACAGTCTGTGGATCTCTTGTCAAAATATTTTCAAATGCATAAAATAAAACACCTAGAAGTATAGAAGAAGTCAATTATTATATATTAAAGTATAGTTATCAAGATATTAGAAAAATAAACAAATCTTTTATATAGTAATATATGTATTTCTTATAGTAATTTAGTAGTAATGATGAGCGAAACGCTATTTCGAGTATCTGTAACAACTGTAATTTGATATGAAAATATCTGTGATTTCTGCTGATGATAGAGTTATAGGTATTTGCTAATATACTATGGTTTGTTGCTTACACTCATAACTGAAGGAAATACTAAATTTCACTGGGAGGTTAGTGAAAAGTGATATGATTTTCCCCCATCTAAATCCACAAATTCTTTGGATTTGTGGTCCTCAAGGTTAACAACCCTTGAACTAGAGCAATGCTTCTTAAAAATTATAGCTTATTTTTTTATAGTGAAAAAGATTAAGAAAATTGTTTGACGAAAAAAATACATATTTTAAAAAATATACTAAAGCAATTTTATTATTTAAATTTAATTACGATCAAATTTCTATTCTATTCCGATTGCTGTCATATTTTATTTTATAATTTTACGAAAAAAAGAAGGAGATTAAAATAGAATTTCGAGAGAGATATTTTTATTGATTAAATTTTTTTTTATGTTGCTCATTCAGAAAAATAATAAAATATTCTACGAACGGATTTTGTGGCTCATTAATGATGTACAGATCATTGAATTAGAATTGGAAGCCTCTGAAAAACAGTGAAAGTAAGGATCAACGTTTGATTATTTGGGTTTATAAAACAAATTAAAATGAAATATACCTGACAGTTGAGAACAAACAGAACTTAGCTAATATCGTTACAATAATTATCAGAGTTCTTACGAATAATTTCTAAAATATACAGGCATTATCGAAAATTTAAAGTTAGTGTTTTTAGAATTTTACTTCTATAATATTCTCATCTCATTGCATTCTGTTATTTATAACCCAGATTTCTACATGAACTAATTTAAAATCTTTTAATACAAGAGATACTTTGATATTAAAAATTTTGGACACTCATTAACTGTTTAGATATAAATGAAAGTTACTTCACTAATATTTTCAGAAGGTTATTACTTAATTTTCTGTAATTTTACATAATGATTTGAAATTTGGAAGCGAAGGAATCTTCCTCTAAATGATTAAAAATTATATCATTTCGTATCGATTATCGAATAATATGAGTCAGCAGTTTCTAAACTTGAAATTTTATTAATGTAAGTGTATTATCATCTATGAAAACATTTTCGTAGAAGATAATGTATTTGTGATTATGCTGTAATTGATCGCATATTTAGTTGCTTGCTTTTCTTTAAATTTTCCTTTTAATTCAAGCATTTTTAATCTTTTAATTCGTTCTTAATAACTGAAATTTTTGATTTAGGATAAGTATAGAATTATAATTATTGTTGTTTATTCTTTAAAATATATAAAAAGAAAATGCTTACGAGATTAAAATGATAAATTTGCAAAAATTGGATTGCTAATATTGATTTAACGATAACTGTCTATCGAGAAAGTCTTAAACGTGTCATTTATTTATTTATTTTTTGAGTTTATTTGAAAGATTTTACTTTTTTCGTATCAGAAAATCCAGACTTCCTGACGAATTTGCTCTAAAGCTTAGCGATAGTAAAGTTCTAAAGTATTTTATAACTAGTTTTTTCTCCAAATCCTTAACTAACAGGTAATTTATATTTTTGTTTAAATAAATCTTTTCTACTTTCTTATGGCAATAGTTTACTTTTCTTTATAGTAAGATAAGATAAAATAGTAAGCAATTACAATCCTCTTCACGATGACATTCATGTTAATTTTTGATAATTATAATTTGCAAAGGAAATGAATATGTTTCATTTATTCTATTATTCTAGACAGAATAACTTATGTAAAAATTATAATTAATTTATCCAGGAATTTACATCATACACATGAAAATATTCTGTTAAATATAATTATTTTTGTAGAATTTAAAATTACATTTATATTTGTCTAAACCACTAGCAATGTGAAAGTTAATTATGAAATATGATCTGTCGGAAAACGCTCAATTCAGGATAAAGAAAAAAGGTTTTCGGTTTCGGTTAAATGGCGTTCGTTGCTGACGAAAAAATAGATTAAAAGTTCTATTTCCTATTTTTAGGTTATCATTGAATTCCTATAGAATGTGGGTTATTGATTGCTGATCCAAAAAATAAATTACTTTAAACTGTTGTCACGTGCATCTGACTAAAGTTATCGGCATTTCAGATTTTGAACGCATTGCATTGTGAATAATTTAATATCATTTAGAGATATTACCGAATTTTTGATTTTATCGATGTCTTTAAAAGAAAAATCATTACTTCATATAAAAATATGCATTTTCCATTAAATAAATATTAATTCATCTTTAAATTAACGTAGAGATAAACGTGACTATAATGTAATGCACATAAACTGATTAAATATATGAATATATTTATATTACGTATTTAAGAGGTCATATTAAAATATTTATTATTAAAAATGACCAACAGATGGTGTCACAATACTTTTCTGGTAACAAAATTAATCTTAACAACTAGAAGTTACACACGACTAGTTAATTTTGCAGGGACTTCGTGAGCTAGAATTTATTTACGCTATTCGAGATAAAATGCTATTTATGTAATTAATAAACGTCTGAAGTAGACGTTTAATGCATAATATAAGATTATACAACGGAATTTTATTTTATTTTTTTTAAACTGCAATTTAAAAGATAAATTATTAAAGTAGGAAAACCTTGTAGAAGTATTTCCATTAAGTAGTAGAGATAAAATTTAAGTCTCATGTCCAGTCAACCACAAAATCCTCCCATATTCATTAGACAACGAACCAGTTACTGGCAATTGTTGTGGAGTGTGATAAATTGCCTGTTCGGCTGGACAAAGTCCATTTTAACGTATACCATCAGACTGTGGGTGTGCAACTTACAGGTGTGGTTCGTTTTAATAAAGTTGAGAAAATATTTTATCACACGAATAATAAAGCATAAAAGTTTTAATGATTTAATTTTCTATTAAACTGTTTTATAATTTATTTAAAATTCGTGACTAATAAAAAAAATATTTTATCGAATAAATTTTCGTACACTGAATATAAATGAGTTTATTCGCTGGAATTAAATACTGTATATCCACACACTTTTTACTTTTTTTTCAAATATATTGTTATAAAATTTAATTTAAATCAATAGTATTTTATATAAAAATCTCGATAAAGTTTTTTACGGTTGGTTGTTAATTGTATATGCAATATGCATAGCTATGGTAATTCGGGGTGTAGCGTATCCAATGGCATTCCTTCAAGAATAATTAGAAGGTTTCAACACGAAATAGTTAATCTTTGATTCTGTTCTAACTGTGGATTTCTGTTCAGATATAATATGTTTAGGTAAGTAAGGATAAATTTTATTACGTAAAAGTTTTTAACGAATACATTTATAATTGTTAACTAAAAGAACTTAAATAACTTTAAAGTAAATTGATAAATTTTAAATATATCGCATTATACAACTTACACAATTGTAAAAGTAATTAGTTGAGAAATAAACGTTTATTTTAAAATGTTTTTAAAATTAATAAAAACTTTTTAACAAGATTAATTAATTTAAGGATGTAAAAATTCCTATAACGAATTATTAGTTCTTATTAATGCAAACTTATATATATATATAATATATAAATGTCCAATTTAACGATAAGTAATTTTGTTAAGCAGAAATATACATTATATTTTAATCAGATTTTTCAAATTGTAACCCTTTTTAGTTTGTTAACTATAACATTTGATAATGCAAAAGTGCTAATTCCGACTCTTTATAAACTATAGCATATATGTATTTTTATCTAAATTCGATAGACTAATAGGTTTATCAAATTAAGATAAAAGACATCAGTCAGATGAGCCGAACTTTCTCAAACGATTTGTTTGATTCATTTATGGAAATTCTGTCTATTCATGTATGTAAAATAATGTGTATAAACATACACAATATTTACACAATGAACCTTTATAATATAAGGTGTTGTATAAATATAAAGGCACTAATATATTTCCGTATAAAATTATTCACACTGAAAACCGCAAAAATAATCTATTTTTAGCTTGCTTGAACTTTCACAAATGCACATATGAAAAATGATAACCATGTATTGAGACAGAAAAAACTAAACAATTTTAAAGAATTACAATCAATTTGACTGTGCCAAAGATGTAAAGGTAAATAAAATTAACCGAAGCAATTAATGATATGTTAATAAATTATATTTAACGATAATGCAATATCCACTGGATCTCCTTTGGATAAAACAACTTTGTAAATGCGGTCTGGCATTGATTGTACCAGTATCAGTTTTTGAAAGACAGATAACATGCTTATTTCTTCCCAGTGACGAATTATGGTTTGTTTTAGTTACTCCATACTATTATATTGTACCCATCTACATATACCGCTGTAGCTAGCATTCCCCAAGATTTTTCATCGGATTAAGATCAGCAGATAGAGCTAGCCAATCAATAATAGGCATCCCCTTAGCTAAAAACCATTCATATTGTAGACTTTGTTGTGTGAATGGGAGCATTGTCCCGTTGAAAGAACCATCAATTCCCAGCAGTGTATTCTGCAAAAGGCAGGATATTGCTCACCAACATGTCTTCATAATCATTTGCTTTTGTATGCCTTTGTAAAAAAGCAAGTGGAGTCTTTCCTTACCAACTAAAAACACCCCAAACTATAACTAATCCACCACCTTGTTTTCGTTTCGAATATAGTCTTTCCTCCCTTCTCAAATCATGCCAGTAGTGGCTCCAACCATCTGGACCATCAAGGTTGAATTTTTTCTCATCTCTCCACTTGTCTGTCCAGCTCATTTTTTCCTTGGCCCAGAGTAAACGTTTCTCCTTGTGAGTAGGCTTTAGTTATGGGGTTGGTCTTGGCTTATATGCAAGATCGCAATGTGTTTTCACAACTCTTACAACAGTTGATTTGCCAACATTTCATTCGGGTGTTGCTGCTAACTTTCAAAATGATGTTTTGTTGCTGGAAATCTGGCAAACAATGGCTCGTTTGGCTCTGTAAGCTTTGAAGGGCGTCCTGTTTATTTCTTTTGACTATATTGATCTCCAAGTTTAATAAAGTTGTCGATTAAAGTGGATGACTGATTTAATTTTTAGCAATTGTTCTTTCAGAGTAATTTCATCTCTAAGAGAAAGATGAAATTCTTTAAGTCAATTAGGGGTTTGCCTCGGCTGATTGTTAAATTATTGATTCTAACCAACTACAGTCATTTCTAGTAGTTACTGCTGGGTTAATATTGACCTCAGCTATCTTAATATCAACCCGCCTTTATATTTTTGGAATAGTGAACTTTAAGTTAATTGTTTAAAATTGTTTTCTTTCTTAATAAATTATTATTATTTTTTAAATATATTTTTTAAAGGTTTAAATAAACTAAAAATAAATAAGATATGAAAAATGTTTCCACATGAATAATTTTATACGGAAATCTATTAATTCCTTTATATTTATGGGAAGCACCTTAAGTTCTACAAATCCTTTTAGTTATAAGAAAAGTATTGCTTTAAAAATATCTGCCGATTTTTGTATTAGCATAATTTGTTAGGTTGGCCTTTATTATAGAGGCTAAAATCAAAAGTTGTAGTTGGCATAGGGGCTTCTGCCTAACTTGTTCCAATATTGAGAAATGTAATTTTGCTAAAGTTCCCAAAATTTAAACATTAAATTTTCTTTATTTTAAGCAAAATACAAGCATCACAATGCTAACCATTTAACATTTACAGTTGTTGGTAATTTCCGTGCTACAATGTCACAAGATGATATTGTGCTCCTACTTCTGTATTTACGTAGGATTTCTATTTCAACGGTGAGTAGTCCTATGCAGTAGCGTAGCTACGGTTCTCCGAGCCCGGTACGGAACCAGATTTGTGGGCCCCCGAAAAAATTTTTCGGGTCTTTTTTCTTGTGATTTTGGGGCCCTCATGGGCCTATCGCTTTCCAGGGGCCCGGTGCGGACCGCACCTACCGCACCCCCTAGCTACGCCACTGGGCCTATGCTTAGCGTTGTCTCATATTGAGATTTTTCAGATTATGATAGCCACCTATAAATATTATTCAAAATTAACCAAATTTTATTAAAAATTTTTTCGTAATGAAACAAATTGAAAACATACCCCGTCCAATTTTCCAAAACTTAAAAATAAGACCACCCTAATGTACTGTATTGTGCATATAATAAATAAAACAACAAAAAGTATAATAAATGGAGTAACACAGTATATCATTTATATATATATGTGTACTTAACATAATTTGTAGATGATGTAGTCTATACATATTCATCTACGTCTTGTATTTTAATTTATTTGAAATAAACTTTACACACTTTTAAATATTTCTCTGTAATAAAATAATATACATCTAGATGTATTATTTCATTTATTTATTTTATTATATTCTCTTTGAACCTCTTTAAGAAAATATGAACAAAATATTCTTGGACTGTTTCTTAGGACTGTTTATACTTAAATTAGCTTCAATTTATGAAAACAGTAAGCTAAACCATTAATCTGCATTTATAAACAATATTCAGTAATTAGCATTTCTACAGAGTTTTAAATATAACTTACATGTGAGCCTATATATAATTTAAACCTATGTATACAAATTAAATATGTATTATTATGTAAAAACCTTTTTATTATATAGGAACTTTTATTTTATTTTATAACTTTTTAATGAAAATAATAATATAATTATTCTATTGAATAAGTTTTAAGTTTATTGATTCGTGTTTGAAATTAGATTATAACAATAAAAAGTGTATGGAATAAAACATTATAATAAAAAATGAAAATATCTTTTGGGATTCTAATTAAACTGGATGGTTAACATTACGTCATAGCTAAATTTATCACGGCAAAATCCGAATGATGAATAAGACTGAAAATATGCTATGACTAAAATATGAAGACAAGTTTTATCCCATGAAGATGCTCGAAAGAAACCAATAATTTAAAATTTTCACGTTGTAACGGTACGAATATTCATGATGAGATATATATAATTAAAAGCGAATTCATTCAGAAACTTCTAATAGTCTGAAGTTTATACCTGTTCTCTTTTTGAAAATGTATAAATGGTATAATCCATTATGGATAGCTTACACTAACATCCGTAATCTTAGGGAAATAACCTTTTTGAAGTCGTCGCACAGCTTAGGGAACGTCTAGAGAATCAAATTATTATCATTAACCGTAACCACGTGGTCGGTCGGCTTCAAGTCTAACAGTGTTTGGATTTTTTCCATCCCGTAAGTGATGTTAGCTTCAGGACATTCAACTTTGATACAGAACAGGTTACTGCCTACTTTAGGCTTAATTGAGAATTAAAAGTCTATTCTTTGTTGTTATAATTAAATTCTGATTTCGATCTTCAACAAAAAACTTCCTTAATCTGTAAAGTATATAACATGTTATACATTTCCTGTCTGCCGTAAATCTAACTTTCCTATCTATTGTATTCATATCCATGTAGAATCTTTTTTATTATAAAATATTATATCATTTGTTCAATCACTAAATAATTAAGCATGAAGATTTCAGATAGTTATTGTGTGTCTTTATATTATCATATGTATCAAGTTTTCCATCGTAGTGATGATTGGAATCTTGTTATGATAAGATTCATTATTCTTTTACAATGTTTAATTCAGAAAATGCTTAATTTCTCATTGTAAATGGTCTAATAAAATTACCCAGGAACTAATAGAAAAAAATTAATCGTCTATGTAAAAATTTCTGTTAGTTTTCTATGTGAAAATCTTTACAGAAAACTTCTCATTAATTCTTGGCTTTCTGAAAATAGAACCCTTAATAATATAATTTTATTACTGAAGTTAAAGAAGTAAATTCTTTATAGGGCTTAAGAATAGGGCTTATAACGCTTATTGAACTTACCCAAAACTTCAGTAAAACATTTCAAATTTTATAATATTTATCGCGTGGGTTTTCTTAGAGAATTAAATAGGAGAGTTTTTAAGTCTATATTTAGAAGAATTTCATTATTTAAATTTTTTAATAATAATGAAAATTTTAAAATTTCGAAACTATCTTAAAATTCCAAATCATTTTTATTGTTTGAAAATCAGTTGAAAATAATTTGGAGTTTTAAGTTTTAGTTAAATTTAAACGATAACACAGAAATTTCATTTCTTAATTTTGGAAAATTGAATGATATTAAAAGGATTAAGCAATTAATTGAAACGATAATGTTTGTAATTATAAACGTTTCCACAAATATTTGATAATTATAAACAATTAAATAATCAAAGATTGAAATAATACAACGACATCAAACGATTATAGAATACAAACTGAAAAACACATAAAGCACATAAAACTTTAGTGTTTATTACTATACATTTTTTAATAGAAATTTTATTTAGGTTTCAATTAATGTTTGTATTCTACAGTTGTAATTCATTTTGATAGCCTTTTATTATTTCAAAATGATATACTTCACATCAGTCTCAATATTGAACTGATGAGAAATAATTGTTAAGTAATTTTCTTTTTCATAAAAATAAATACAAAAAACAACTTTTATTTCTAGTAAAAATAAAATATTTATTTTCTTAATATTCTTTTCTGTATAGAAGTGTATATTTATTGTAAATATTATATTTTATTGCTTTGTTTCTTGTTAAAACTAAGCAATTTATGATGTTTTAATTTGTTTCCATTTCTTATAAAAATTATATTTGTCCGATAAAACAAATTTCAAAGTATATTTTAATCATACAATATTTCCAGCAAACTTTTAATTTTTAAAATTTAATAGTTAAAACTATGCCGAAGAATCCCCTTTCCTCTCTTAAAAATTTCGGATATGATAGCAGAATAAAATTCATTTTTAACAGAAGTCAAATGATTTCTTAAAAATCCTGCATAGTTTGGATTTTTAATGTTAAAATTTGTATTGTGGCTTTACACATTCTTACACAATCATACGTCATAACACAAAAGCATACAAAAATGGCGTTATAATACAGTAAAATAAAGATTTTTACGACTCATAAAATGACAAAAGAATTTAAACATACTTTCCAAGAAAAATAGTTTATAATCGCACTTCTTCAGAGTCTTATATGAAGGCGATTTAATTTATCAAAAAATATACTGTATATACATAATTTCATTATGATTGTTCAAAAAAAGTACTTTTATTCATATCAAAATTTAAAATTTAACCTTTTTGAATTTTTTAAATAATTTTTCCCAGCCTGAGTTTAAAAAGAAAGAATATTGTATAATACCTTATTGTGCATGTTGCAAGGTAATACTTTAGCAAAGGTGTAATATATTCAGGCATAGCGTTAATTTTTGCGTAAAAAAAAAGAAGAATGGCAAGTTAAAAAATAGCGCCGAACAGGGTGTGGAAAAAGAATTAAGTAATATATAACGGATGTCAATTTGAGCATGTAAAAAAAAAAAAAAATACAAAGCAAGTCTTTCAGTAATGTTGTGGCTTCACTGTCAGGTTCAATAACAAGTTTGCAAAAAGCTTTCAAATGGCTAGCTGCAGACCATTCTTCACTGTAGTATAATGCTATAGTAGCTGATAAGAATACCTTCAACACTTCTTTCAGCATAAAAATAAAGAATTGATCCTGTTCTAAGATTTCTTGCATTCTATAAATACAATAATTTTTAAATTGATTTATATTGATAAATAATTTTATAAATTTAAATCATTTTTTATAAAAAATCAATAAAAATTTAAAATCTGATTTATCAAGATGCTATTTTCCAAGAAAACTTTATTAATAGATTCAATTAAATTCGAAAAAATCCTACCTGTTTATAAGGTTTAGTAGCATTACAGTACCATTAATGATGATACTGTAATGTACAGATAATGATAATGCTACTAAACCTAGTTGAAACTAGAAAAAATGGAAGGCAGTTGGGAGAAGGACAAGGAGGAGAATGAGTAAAGAATCTTTTTTAGAGCTACAGTTGTAATTTGGATCTTTTAGATATTAATTTCTACATTTGCAAGTATGTAAACTTTAACATACTTGCAAGTACAACTATTGTTATTTTTAAAAATTTTAAATTTATTTGGTAAAATGAAAATGTTATTCAGTAATTATGATATCAAGTAATGTTAACTTTTATTTTATAAAAGAATTTCTAGGCAAAATACATATAAAAATTGGCAAATAATAAAAAATCATTTTAGTTGCTTTGCATAAGAATTTCGAATTCATGAATTAAAAATATTTATTCGGTTATTCAAAATATTTTTACAATAATAGTCTAAAATCATAAAGGTAAAATTTGTTTATACTATAGCTTAATGAATTTTGAATGGTAATATTGCCAATTTTCCATTATTAATTTTTAATATTCATTCATCTATTAATAAAGTATAACGATATTGATATTATATAACATGTTAGAATAATTCATTATATACCTACTGTTATGTGTTTTTAACAATGTCAAAAATAATTAGCTTGATTATTTATTATTATTAAAATTGTTTCCATGGAAAATACAGGAATTTCAAGAGAGAATATATACAAGACGTTTGTAAAATGTTCTCTGGATGTATGCATGTATATATATAAATACTCATTCCAGGGTAATTAATAATGCATCAGTTCTCTGGATGCATTATTAATTACTCTGGAATATATACTCTGGAACATTATTCACTGAAAATTTCGGCCCATTGAATTAGTTTTTAAAAGTAAAAGTAATCGGTTAGAAAATTATTTTCAAGAAATTCCTAGAAAGTCAATAAACCAAGTAATTGGATGACTGTTGAATATCTAATCTCAGAAGATGAATATCTTACTAGAAGTTCTTTGCAATTACAAATCCGATCAACATTTTATTGATTTTTCGTGGATAGTTTAAATCGGGATGCATTTGAAGTATCAACCCATCATTTCCGGAAAAAATATAATTAAGTCAACAGTTAATAATAATTTTGCAAAATAACGGTGTAAAGGATTTGTCATTTGAAAACAATTTACGCAATACAACTGTAGGAAGAATACTATCGAATGAAGCAAAATTAAGTATAATATTATGCAGAACTTTTTACGTTAATATCGAATTAGCATTGCACAAGACGAAGTTTTTACAAGTAGGTTATTTAAGTACGTGATTTATATTAATATCCTAAAAGTTCACGGATATTTAAGTTTATTTTATCGCTCATAATTTATAATTAGAAATATATCTAATTAAAAATTAAAATATTCTTATCAGATAATTATGAATCATATACTAATATATGTAATTGAAAAAGTTACAATTTTTATATTTAACAAATTGCAAGTTATGTAAAAATTATACAAATCTTTAGACTTATAAAATTTTTGTAGATGAATTTCTATAACGAGTAAATAATTTTACACATTATAGAAATTATGAGCATCACAAGGAGCATTTTTTTCCCCCGAATAAAAAATTCTTGCAATTATCTTTACGTTTGTTATCGAGAATGCAGTTGACAGAATTTTATATCGCTTTCTGCTTTTAAATTTAGAATGAATCGGTATAATTAAGCAAACTAACATGCCAAATGAAAACTTTATTGTGGTGTAAATAATGCATGTTAATAGTTTTAATTTCGGTTTAATTTTTCATTTAATAATTTCGTTCTATTATAATCATTAACTTTCGTTGTAATTTTATTCTTATCTGTAATTTAACTTTAAATTCATCTTAATTATCTTTTTAAAAGTAATTTTACGCATTAATTAGCAGAAACTTTAAAACCGATTTAAAAAAAGAAATGACAATTCATGATAATGTAATGGGAATTAAATATAACGGATCTACAATTACGAAAACGTAAAAGCTATAATTTTTATATTGTATTTTCTAAATAGTAAATTTTTTGTTATAATTACTTAAATTTTGATTTAGTTGTTTTCACGTAGAGGGTGGCCTAAAGCCGCTCTAAAGAATAAATCGATATTAGTTGTAACATTTTACAAAAATTGTTCAATATACAAATTATAATGCTTTAAACACTTTTACAAATTGCTTTATTGCAAATACTTGACTTTTTCAAGTCTTGTTTATGACATTTTTATATTCTCATAATAATATTATATCAAAGTAAACTACATCAAAATTTGTATTAAAAATTATAATTATGTATATTAACTTTTATTTTGTTATTTTTTTGAGATAAATTTAACATTTAATCGCCAGTTATAAATATAAATAATTCTTTGAAATATTTTGATGGACAAGACGGCAGCCATTTCCATTAGAGAAGTTTCTAAATCACTCGTTTGTATTCTATTATTACATTTGTCTTCACATAAGAACTTTTGTATAAAATAGTTTTAGAAATAGGAAACATTTTTCATTTTATTCTTTCTATTTCATTTTATTTTATTCTATTCGCTTCTCTAAGCTAAGAAATAACTATTAAATTTTTATTTAATAACAAAAATGTATGGAAACCACATTATTCGAATAATAGAAAAGACTGACAATAATTTCCATTATTCTACAGTGGCTTTAAATATTTTTATTATTATAATGTACAAGATACGAATACTGGTATTTTATCAGGCTTCTTTTCAATGTTTATATATTTGGTAAAGAATTCGCAAGGGAAAAGAAAACAAAAACATTTACAATTAATGAAATAAAATGAAGACATTATAAATATTTTGATTTTTTGTTAGATTTCTAAGAAGAAAAGAATTATTTTGGAAATAACTGTATCACAGTCCTTTAATTATATACACTGTGGTTAAGTAATTTATTAAGTAGAATAATCGATAAGGAGTTTGCAGCTATAAATTAACTTGCGAATAAATTCATGAGTGAAATTAAATGTCGTATGATAAACTTATAGTAATTCGCTTTGTTTTGTATATGATTCACATTGCTAGAGTATTGGAATAATTTGATAATGATGAAGCATCAATAAACAGTCAATTCCTATTGATGCTTCAATAAATAGAATGGAAGAAGAACAAATCTATTTTATTCCGTAAGTAGGTTAGAGCCAGTCATTCTCAACGTGGGCCGAGGGGCCCTACGGGGCCACGGAAGACCAAAAAGAGGGTTACGAGATGAAATAATATAATTAAACAAAGGAAACCGCGGGAAATTAAAAGGAGATAAATTCGGTACTGCCTGAAATCGAGGGCCTCATTGCGCAAAAATTAAACATTTGAAGACGAGTATGCAGTCTTTTTTACTTTCCTCTACTACCCTTCAGTTCGGCCCTAGTACTATGGTTGTGTGTATCATTATCAGTCAAATGTGTCTGAAAAGAAGTGTTTATGGTGCATTTATATTTATTCCTTAATTTGTATTAATTTTAAACATAAATTTCGTCCTTGGATTTTTACATTTTTTACAAGAAAATTTTTTAGTTTATTTGTAAATCTTATTCATCACTTGCTTTTTTGCTTGATCAGTTTATTATTATGTTGGGTTTAGTGGGTTATACTCGGTTGACACCGGTGGCTGTGTACTATGCCGGACTAGAGTCAAGGCATAGCAACCAAAACAAAACTAAAATTAAGTAAGTGTATCAGTGTCTGTATTCAGAAATTTCCTAACAATATGGCATGTATTTAATATAGTGGCCTTCTGTAGTGTGATGTATGTATTTCTATTCAATTGTAATGTTTCCAGGCTTTTGTGTAGTGTGTGTGGTATCACACCTGTAGAGGAGAGAACAACAGGTACAATTAGCACCCTATCCATCCTCCACAGATGCCTTATTTCCTGGGCTAGTTCTGTGTACGTGCTAATTTTTTCAGTGAATGTATTTTGTACATTGTGAGTGTTTGGAATGGATATGTCTATAATGTATGTGATTTTATTGTGTTTGTCAATGAGTGTGATGTCTGGTCTGTTGTGGTAAATTGTTTTATCTGTGATTATGGCTCTGTCATAATACTCTGTCATAGTACATTTTGTGCGTGTTGTTTTCCAATACTGTCTGTTTATTATTATTATTATTATTATTATTATTTACTGTTTATACGTTATTATTCTACTTATCTGATACTTTTTGAATTTCTCGTTTTTTATTGAACGTTTATTTTTAATATTTTTTGTTGTATTTTTATTAAATACAGAGAACAACTTTTAAAATAATCTATAAATTAAAAAGATAATGAAGACATCTACTACAGGGAATCTTTTAATGTTATGATTATGTTTTGCAATAAACTATAATCTTTATTATGATTAAACTAACTAATAAAATTCATAGTTTCATTGATTTTGTGTGGTAGATAGGTTTAAAAAAATTTTGAATCGGTTTAAAATTTAAATTAATTGTAAACACCAGAAAGAAATAATTGATAATGCTTGCAATTACCGTAAATATAATGTTATTGGAAACACCTAATTGATAAATACGATCTATACTACTAAGAGAATTTGCCTAACAAGTATTTTTCTTGTTTATTTCCGATGATTATGTATACCTTGTTAATGATTTCAGCCTGTTTTCTTATGCAAATTAAATTTTTATTCATTTTCCACGGATAATTAAGTTCAGTTGCTAATATCAATTGTTTTGGTAATTTTTATTTATTTAGTTCATTTTTGTTCTTTGTTTACATCACATTTATTTCAGTAAATAGAGTGTAGTTATTGAATTAGTAAGATTTGAAGTAGCAAATCTTATTTCTGAAACAAGTTTATCGCAAATGCACTTTGAATTATTAATGATTAGTATAGTGTAGTTTTTTCGATCGATTTATTAATAATTTAGGTAAAGGTAATTGTAAATTCTAAAAGAAACAGTTTTTAAAATAATTTATAGTTTGATTTAGTAACAACAAATTATTAACAGTTAAGAATGTTGCTATGTGGAAATAACATGTTTTTCGACTTGTTTGTTCGATTTTAAGTCTAATTTCACAGTGGGATTCATCATTAAATATCGTTTAAAAAAGATTTACCACAAGGTGTAGATACTATTTGAAATTTTAAAGTTACAATCGTTTTCATCCTTGAAGGCCAAAGGTCAAAATAACACGAAAAACGCAGGTTAGATTCGTTAATACTCCCAAAGGTTCAGACTTTCAATCTATAGGACCAGAGATAAGAGCCTGGGACAATCTTTCTGGAACACACAATGTAATAAACTTCCACTTTCGCGATCTAATTCCTAGAAAATTAAACTAATTAATAAATCGAACTTTAATTTACCGAGATTAAATGCCATAAATCAATCTTATTTCCGGAAATAAACTTTGAACTATATGAAATGATATCAAAATGACCAATAAGAAATGCAATACGTAAATACAGCATTTTTACTATCATAATTAGAAATTTATCAGTTGCAAAGCAAAATCTACTACATGATATATGATTTTTTTAAAAAGTAAAGTTGTAGATAGGAATTATTGACAGAGAATTTTGATTTGGATATGATGATGAATTTAAATTATATAATAATTATAATAGTTATGAATAATTCATTAGGCCTTTGCTTAAAAATGAAGTTTGACAAATCATTACAAGTAGATTATCTTATGAAACTAATTCGTTACATGTACGATTTATGCACGATATTTACTTCATATGTAGCTTTGTCGCTTGGCTACAGCTACGGAATGATGCACATTCAAAGTGCTGCACATCGCTCCATTCTTATTCTGGGAAATACTATAGTAACCAGAATAAGCATTAAATATCCTGAAAGGAAAATCGATAATTAGTCTATTTATGTAATTATCCAAAACTATATTTGATAATAGGTCTATTGATAATTGGAATTGGTCTCCAAAATATATTTTGAAACAGGTTCAACTAAAATTAAACTGTTTATTCCGACACAGACTCTAAATGTCCTTATAAGATAGCGTTAATTCCTTATTTCAAACAACACAATCACATTATTTTGTTGATAAATTATCTATTATATTGATAGGCTAATGTTAAATAAAGGTAGTGGCGATTGTTTACCGAAGAGATTTAAGCAAATAATAAATTAATATTTGAAAATTCTCCAAAGTTTGAAAATATTAAATTGTAGCCTCTAAACGGAGTATTCATTTAGATGTTAAATATATTGATTCTGAATTAAAAGGAATTAGTGATTTTCGTTTGTTTCAATAGAACGTTAAAAATATATATGTCAAAAGTTTTCTGAATTTACTACATAGTTGTAATGTAAAAATGTGACACATTTTTACATTGAGCTACCTGGTTAAAATTTGGAGTGTAGTTGGTGAAACTGATTCTCATTTGGTAACGGAGGCGGAAATCTATGAGTCGAGCTTTATATTTTTCTGTATGAAGTTCATCTTTGAAGATGTTGCTTCATATAAATATGTTGAGCCAAGCATGTTCTGGGTATTTACTATCATACAGATATTTAATCCAGAATTGTTTACATTGTAAATTATCTAAAATTTCTATATATCTGTCCATTAAATGAACTCTTCCTTACATTCAATCATTTCTATCTTCAATGCAGTTTGCACATTCTCAACTTTTTAAATCAGCATATCTCGCTTTTAATTCAGCGTTAAGTTTTATCCCGAAATCTTCACTATCCTCGGTGCTCATGGCCCTCTGATACTTCGAAATCCGAAAAAATTTGTGTTTTACGTCCGTACAAATCAATCATTTTCCTAACAAGTATATTTCTACAATATTTAATTTCCTAATTAACTCGAAATTTTCTATCAGATGCATTTTTATTGATGTATTTAATTCAACTAGTGCATTAAGATGAATAAAATCATGATTTGGACTATTGCCAACCTTTTTATTCATTAACTCTTCTTTCATATTTAGTTATTAAGAGGAACCATCAGACGGAAAATAAGCGTAATTCATTCTAGAATAGAAATTCCACGTATACTTTCAAGATACATCCATTTAAATTGCGCACTCAGGCTAATTTATCAATAATATCATTCTCCAGTAGTAATTTATTAATAATGTGTTAGAGCTCTACTATTATTCACTGTCTATATACACTGAATTGCTGTGTATATATATATATATAGTTATAGCGCATACACATTAGCTACTTACATATATGTGATTGTTTAACTAGATATTGTTATAAATGTATAAGGAAATATGTATTTGGAACGTGACTGAATTTATTGGTGATATAAACAATGAGTAATATATTATGAACTTCTATTATTATATAAAATTTATTACAGAATTACAGTGAAGTATTGATAGAATATTAGAAATAAAATTAACTTTAGAAAAAAAAATAATATTTCTTAAAATTTGATGCGGTGTTTTGAACCTGTAATTTGAAAATAAGCTTTTACAATAGCCTGAAATTAATGTTAGAATATATAAAATGAATTTATGTAGAGAATGAATATAATATACAAGATAACATGAAAATATGACTTATAAGAGTGTGTTGACGTTTCAAATAGAGTAACCAAACAGCGTTACTTTCGTTTTATTTGAATTAGATGAATTTCTTTTGAAGAAAATTCAAGGAAAACAGTAAGGGAAAAAAGGAAATATTTCTTCTCAGTGTCTAATTGCAAGGAAGTATTTCCACAATGAATAGAAGAAAGCGTTGCAAATATTTACAATGTCTTCTTGTATTCATTGACATTTATTAATGTTTGCTATCACGAGAAAAACATACTTCTTTCTATGGCGTGAGCAAATAAACATTATATATTGTCTAAAATTTGCTTTAATATCAACATCTTCACTGATCCATATATCAAACGATTTTTGTTTACTGTTTGAATTAGTAATGCTAATTGAAAGTAGAAAATCTGAATTTTGTCGTCTCGAAATGAATTGATACCCTTTAATGTAAACGTTGATGAGAAATAAAATAGTGTAATTTTTTTGTATGTAGTTCTAAGAACACTTTTTCAATATTTTGTTAAATCGTAACTAGAAAAAGAAGAAAATAAAAATTAGTTTTGGAAAAAGGTTTTTTATTTTTTCCCTAATTAATGTCTTATTCTTGTATCGTTAATAGAATGATCAATTGCACTGAAATAAAGTAACAGATGTGCAAATTCAAGTAATATTGATTTGCGATATTTACCGAGTGAAAAAGCATAAGTATTAATTTAACATAATGGACTGAAGGATTTTAAATAAATTGCAAAATAATTCTATAATTTAAATAACAATTGTATAAAGTAGCTCAAAACATGTTATATTTACGTTTTGTTCATAAAAATTTTAAATAATTGATAAATTTTATTACAGTTATTTCCCTTATTTTTATCATTTCATGTAATAGATTTTTCAAATTTAAGTTACACCAGAATTATATCTAAGATTTCTTTATTTTTATTTAAAACGTTAAATTAATATTTATAGAAAGTCACGTTTTACTAATCACTTCAATTTTATTTTTAATGAACTAAATAGTGTTTATAGAATAAGATTCTGTGCATTAAGAGATTTTTATATGAGAAATGGAAAGTTTAACAAGAGGCAACAAAAAGAATCATACCAAAAATAAAAAAAGACTAAAAAAACTAATATAAAGTCAAAATATAAAGTGAATTTTATTTGTTTATTTATGAAGAAAATTTTTTTAAAATTATGATTTATTAGAATAAAGAAAATAATTAATTAATTATGATTAGAACTGAAGAGGGACTACACTGGAAATAGTCCGAAATGCATTTTTATATGTTTTAAAACATTTTACTTGATATAATGTTTAAAACAATTGTATAATGTTATAGAAAAGAAATAGATCTTTTAATATGTGAAGTCTCATTGTATAAACATTATTTAGTTTGTTATAATTAAATTTCGTTTATATTTTATTTTTAACAAAGCTTTTATTTTTTTCCAGTGTTTTAATGAGCATCAATGTTTTTCTGAAAGCATTGTTAAATTTTTAAAAATCATTTTCTATATTTCTAGTATTAGAAATTGAAGAAAATGGATTCAAAAAGATCTCTTTGATTTTCTTTCGGTATTAATCAAGGTAGAAATTATTGGTTATGGCTTTGATTTTCGTATTTAATTATAATATATTTTATAATATTTTGATATTGAATAATAAAAAACTATAACTAAAATGAAATTCTTGCACACTACTATTTTTTGTAGCTTTATAAAGTTCATAAGCTATTAAATAATAAATAAAATGTAAGACAATAGTGTGAATTTCTTGACAAGAATAAAATAAGAAAAAATAAATAATTATCTGAGAAGAAAATTATTTAATTCTTTAGATATGCTATTAACTCTAAATGATTGTTTTAATCTGGATAGAGAAGTCAATGACTTGTAATTACTAATATTACTAAGAAACAACTGAAAATGTCTTTCGCGATTGCCGAGTCTAAACTTTTCTGAAAATATATTCAAATAACTGCGTACATGTAAGTATTAAGGAAGATTTCAGTCTAGTTATTTAATATGTTGTTTTGACCTAGTTTTTATTATTTCTTATTTTGTGTATTCCGTGGAGAAATTCGATAAATTTAAATTCTGATAACACGAGATGAGTTTGCGAAAAGGTATTTGAACAAAAAGTGCAAATAATTTAAGAAGGAAAAGTTGCATAAAATTTTTTTAAGAATGTCTAACAAAACTGTAATTTCTTAAATACATACGATTATAATATTTTTATTTGTAAGTAAAATTTTTAAAGTCTAAACTTATATTTCACGAAATTTCTGAAGAATTGTTTACTAAATATAATCAGCAATCATTATCAAACTATCTAAAAAATAATCATTTTTTAGGAGAGGGATGTATTTTAAATTTTTTAAAGTCAATTCAAATTCGAAAACAGCACTTATTATTGTATCCTGTAATTTTGTCGTAGATGAAACGAGAAAAATAAATTTCTCGAAATCATTAAAATCTTTTCAGTAAAGTTCTGCACACGATTCTTCTTTCATGAGATTTTGAAAATAATGAAAGGCAGAATAAAATGAATTTCAAAAAAATAAATGAAAATGGGCCTAGTTCTTGTAACTAAAGACGAAAGTTATCTCTCGTTTCCTCAAACTGATGAATTTATGAATGATATTATCAAAATTTTCATTCAATAGAATTTATATTAATCATATTATTCATTGTCAAAAATCCTCATATTGAACAGAGATATTGTAGAATAAATTTAGATTTCTGTTTCGAAAAAAATTGGATATAATTAACAATAATTTAAATATCTGTCTATTATACTTCCAAAAATTATGCATAAATGTTGTTATAATTAGCTTATAATAAGGATGTGGATAGTAGATTTAATTTAATGTTTTGATTTTTCCACATCAAAATAGAATTATTTCATCTAAATCTTATTCTAGTAAAATATTATCAATTTTAATGCAGTCTGGAATCCCAAAGGCTTTTTTTCCTTTTTATTTAATATAGCTTTATCTAATTTTCTTATTAGATTGAAAGGAATTATCTTTTAATAAATACAAAACAGATGTATTAATTTCTAATATGATGATATTAATATTGATTTAATATTATTAAACAACTAAAGAAATTTCAATACGAAAATCTTCAGAGTTCAGATGAGTATGTGATGTCGTTTACTTATTATTTTGATAGTGTATTTTTCTTAATATTGTTTAGTTTACGATCTAGACGGTATTATTTGATGATTGATTTTAGATTGGAGTAATTTACCAAATCATCTGCTGTTTTCAAATTATATTTGATACTGTATTTGTTGTAATCTGCATAGATCTTTAATAAAATGTTTCTTGGTTTACTTTATCTAATTTCTCTTTTCTGGCATAAAATACATAATGATAATTATGAAACTATTCAGATCGAGATTACAAATCACTATGATTCTTTTATTTTTAACTATTACGGCATTACAATTGCTTTAATACTATTTTATAATATTAACGAAAAGAAATTATATAAATGATAAACTGATGAGACTGCAGTTTTACTCAATATTGCGTGTGACATATTAGACGTATACATTTATATTCATCTAATTTTTATTTATTTTAATAAAGTATATTACAGATTTTTATGAATTAGCCATAACAGTCTTAGTATTGATTTTGAAAATAGTAGCATTAAATCTCTTACAAGAATTTAAAGTAATATTAAATATTGATTTTTTAAATTAATTTTCATGTATAATTAACGAAAAGTAAAAAAAAAAAATTGCTACATTATAATAAAAATCATTGAAGAATTCATCAAGAATTTGGTTACTTAAGGTTTCGTTATTTCTCTACTTTGCGATAATATAGCCAAATAATCAAATTAGATGATTTTTCAGAGCTATCTTGAATTAAATATTAATAAAATTGATTTGTTCCTTTTACCTGAAATTAAATAAAAATAGATTTGCAATGCATATTAAATATTAAGTTATTCATAATTTATTAATTATTATAAAAATATGCTTATATTGGGCAAATCACTATTATTTACGATCCTTATAAACTAAATACTGTAGTGCATTTTTTAATTTGTACAGTACATTTAGAACAACATAAGTTCTAAGTTTTATGGGACAAGTTTTTAAATGTACTGGACAATTAACAGTTCAGATATTTTATGAAACTGTAATTATATATGTTATTAGATATATATAAATATGATTAATAAACATTTTCAAACTTTTACTAATCAGGATAAAACTGATTGGTTTGAAGTGCACAATAGACTTTTTCAGGTCGAAGTGCGTTTGGCCTGCTGCCCTCACCTGTTTGGTTTGAAAGCAATAGTATAATTAAAAGCTCTTAAAAAGTTCGTTGAATATTAAGCTTCATCTACTATTTGGATTTATTTTACAAATTTAGTGTAAAACATCTACCTATTAGTATTTAAAGAAAATTAGTTTTTTTTTGTCTTAACAATTAAGAATATTTATCGAATTTGTACGTTGCTTGTCTCGATGTCTCGATTTAATTTTAATTTAATGTTTAGCTTTTTATAAAATCCATTTTTTTTCCATTTAAAATGATTTATTCAATTAAAATTATATTTTGGTTTTATTAAATTTTTCCTACGTTGATATTTTGACAGGTACTGACAACATGTTTTATACATAAATGTCATTTTTATATTAAATTTTTAATAATTATAAAATCAATGTCGTAAAATCGTTTTTATGACAATGATTTTATAATTTCAATTACTACTTTATTAATTTTATAATGATGTATGAACAAACTAATCTTTAGTTTAGAGTGAAAAATTTTCATAGATTCAATAAATATCTTTACACGTAATAATTTAAGAATAAAAATTACATTAACAACAAATTCATAACAAATTTGGAAATAGACATCTTCAGTGTTAGCAATTGAGAAAATGTTACTGAAGCAGGGAGGCTGGCCAAGACAGTTAGAACATCAAGCTATTACTCTAGGAAAACCGAGATCAAATCTGGGTAGTTGAAAAACCCTACGAATTTTTTGAGAGGAAGTTATCTCGGTTAGCTTTTCCCTCATCACCCGATTTTCTCATGATAGATATGATTTTTTAAAAGACCTTTAGTACCTACAGAGCGCAGAGTTAAAAGTGGAAAAAACTTTTTCTCCAAAATCTTTGTAAGGAAATTTAATTATTATATTTAGAGGAATGCTTTCTCTGAAGGATTACTGGTTTGGTTTTGTTCTGAAATACGGGTCATCAGCATACAAATACTATATACCGGGTCTCCATTCTGCTAATTATGAGTGGTCTTATCCTTAAAAGAGTTGGACGTCATGAATGAAGAAGGAATGATTTCTCGTTCGAGATTGGATTGGATTGATGGCATAACGCTACACATGGTTGATCTGCCAAGGTAGACTTTTATGGGAAATTATCCTCTATTTAGGTGTTAGACACGTGAAAAAAATTTCTGCGCGGCCAATCCGTTGGTAAGACGCGAACCCTCGAACTTACCAACGGGCTCAGTGGTTTTATCCGTGGATCACTTCTGTAGGCATTTCTGGTTCGAACTTTCCATGAAAATTTATGACATTTCAGAAGCGATTCGAAGCCGGAATCTTCATGATAGGAAGGAAACTATTTTATCACGAAATTATTTGGACGATTTGAATTACAAAATGGTTGTTAAAACTGGATATTTGTAAATTATTCAATTTTTTATTTTATTCAATTAACTTTCGTAACTAATTTTTCTTATAAATAGGAAGACAGAAAAAAATTTGGTTTTGAAATACGTGACATCAGCATACAAAGGCTATATGCCCGGCCTCAATTTTGCTAATTATGACTGGCCTGAACCTTAACAGAATTGGGCGCCATGAATGATTTATATTAAATCATTCATGACGCCCAACTAAAATAAATTACGAAAACAATGTTTTTTGTACGTATTTGTTATAATTTACATAACAATAACAATAATAAGCTAAACTGAGTAAATAAGTGACCACCTCTCATTTGTAGAATTTCACGAATGAAACGGGATCAATTAATATTCTAATAGCAGGAAATTATTAATCCATAAAATCTAATTTTTTTGAACTAGGGACTTATAAACGACAATTTTCTTTATATTGTGCGAATACTATTGATAGAATTACATTCATAAATTTGGAAAACAAAATTCATTAAAATTCGAACTAGTTTCTGAAAATCAAATCTGATTAATTTAAATTTAAACATATTTTTGTTATAATTAGTTATTCAATTGAAATTAACCGCCTCGCTATCCGGCCAAAATTAGAAGTGAATAAAATAAATGCAATCTTCGGAGATTTTTATCTTTTTAGTATTTTTTACTGTTTATTCATAAAGATTCTTATTATCGATAAACAGAGATTACGAAAATATCAATAGATTAAGTAAAAATATGATTGTGAAATAGAGCAGAACTTCATATTTTTCTTCAAAGAAACATTATTTTTAATTTTATTTTTTAACAGTCAAATGGCCAGAGACAAAAGCAATAAAGGCATTAATCTGAGGATTCGATTTTCAGAAATTTTCATGGATTGCCCATAAAAATTTGTAAAGATCGGGCTTTATCCAGATATATTGGACTCAGTCTCTCACTACACCTACCTCGCTTTCACACTTGACCGTCCAGATAAATCAATAATGGGATAAAAAAAAAGGAAAAATGTCTTCCTAGTTCTTGTAGAATGGAAAGAAGAGTTAAAAAAATAACAAATTTCAAATGAAATAAGTTTTTTAAATTTTAACATTTATATTTAAAATTAATCTGATACTTTAAATCATTATCATTAATCTAAGGAATTTTAAAATTTCATTAGGAGGAAAAAGACTTAAGACTAAATTTTAATATTTTTACTTAACATTTTGAATAAAAATATTAAATATTCTAATATGTATTATGAATTGACAGGAAACTATAGTTATGTTAAAATACATAATTTTGTTTTGCAATGTTTGTAAGTTAAAGAAGTAGTGATCAAGACAGGAAAAAAAAGAGTTTAAAAAATATAATACAGCAATTTCTACTGTATACAAAGCAGCATATTTTTATAATTTATAAACCCATAGATCAACTTTACGACTAATTTTTCCATAGAATAACATTACATCCAATAATGTCAACAAGAAACATTTAAAAAAAATATAGCTATAGAAAATGTTTTATAAATCTATTTTTCCTGACTAGAAACCACGATAAACTACATAATAATAAACGTTTTATCTATAAATAAAATTTAAAAATTTGATGCAATCACCCGCATAGATTTTTTCGTAAACTTTTTTTATTCCATAAAAGAGGATGCACAAGTCAGTGCGACATAGATAAATGATAATTTGATTTTCTTCCTCTAGTAACGGGAAGAAGCATTGATGATAAGCTTTACCATAAATTCACGGTTATAATTTAAAAAAAAAAAAAATTGTCATGGCAAACTGCCTATAGAGCAATGAATAAAATCTAATTTATCATTTTTTATTTGAGTCTGGAATAATTCATACCGTTGTTTTTATACATAAATAATTTTGTTTTCTTTAAAACTAAATAGAATATACATTACACGCAATGAAAGAAATGAAATATTTCTGATGAAAACTTTGTTCTTTACAATTTATTTTATTTTTTTTATGAACGTTCCTTTTTTTCTTATATATATATATCTGTACTTTTATTTATCTTTACATGCTACAAGATAGGACGAGATTCGTTTATAAATATATATGAAATGCCTGTAAATAACTCCATATTTCTGACACCGAATAGAATTAAAATGAACACTTTTATCATCACACAAAAATAATAATTATAAACAGGTATATAATTACCATAAGCTGCTTAAATTGTCGGAACAATTGATATATTGTATATTTATTTCAATTGTTCTCATAATGTAAGCAGCTTCTGTCATGGTTAAATTAAATTAGTCACACGTGATCACATACGACTAATTCAAATTAATCAAATCATGTTTCAGTTAAAATTTCAATATTATTGATTTACGAAATCGATAATTCTCTTAAGTATTGATTTACGTTAGAAACATTATTAATTTAAAATTTTGATATACGAAAAGATTAAGTTCAAAATTATTTTTACATAAAAGAAATGGGGAAATTATTATTGAAATTTTTGTGTAATTCAATAAAATTAGGTAACTTTTCTAAAATAATGGCTGTAAATTATCATGGTTTAGTTCTTTTATCAGAAGAAGAAATAAATAAATTTGGAATTAATTAAATTAAATTAAGAAAAAATAAAATAATAATTAAGATTTAATTGTCCAATTTATTGGCGGATAGAAATAATTTTCAAAATTAAATTCATTTTACTTAATTCTTCATTATAAGTTATCACTGTTCTTTTTATAATCAAAAGATAAGGAGCATTGCTGATCTTATAATCAAAATATTTGGAATATGTAATCTGTTGTCTGTTCTTAATTATAAACAGGCCACTTTATAATTGCATTTTGAAGAAAATAATCTTTAAAAATATAGTAATCTACACATTGTATGTAGATCGCTGCTTTGTTACTTTAATGGATATCACTTCGTTTTACTTCAACTGACAGCCAACTTTTATATTCTAGTAAGACAGGTCTGTCACTTACATTAAACGATTCCTAACACTATCTATTTGAAATGGGTGTGTTCCATTTGGCATGTGATATATTACTAGGACAGCGAGTTTGCATACAAAATCTCGTAAATATTTATGTGTGTCAACATGAATAGAGATACTAAGTTTCTTTCATTTGATCTTAAAGTTGAATCAATGTTAAAATATACATAAAGTATATCTTCGATAAAATTCTCATAGGAATTTCAAAATTCAAAACTACGGTTTATTATTAACGAAATTCCGATATATGAAAATAATAAATACGAATTTGCTAGGATATTTTTAATTTGGAAAGTTGTTTGAATTTGCTGACTTGGATGAAGTGTTATTATTATATTGAAAATTCATTTATTAATTTAGGTTAATTTCAAAAATAAACAAGTCATTTTGTTAATTTCAAAACTACGTTATTGACAAATACCAAGTGTTAGCTTTTCAGAGATAAAGACACATTTTTAATAAATTAATATGAAGTATGATTTATAAGATTGACTGATGTATTTAGCTTTCTCATTTTTGACTGTTTCCGTCTTGTTAACACTAAAAGGACTTTTTTCTAGGTCCCATCTTAGTTAGATTAGGCCTACAATGGGGCTGTCGGTGGTTAGGAACTGAGCCTGACGTATCCAGGGTAGGCCATTCTCGGAAGATTACTGGGGAGATGTTTCGATCCCTGTCCTTCAAAGTTAGTCTAATGCCTAAATCAGCCATCCGGCAATGACTGATATTAAAGATTTTATTATTATTTTATTTTTAAAATTGCAGTCTTTTCTAATTGAGTGTGGGCGTTTTTGAACAAATTTAATGTTTTATCCTTAATTTTGGATTCTAGGAAGATTATTATTATTATTATATTAATTGTTAGATTAGTGCTAATAATGCTAGTTAATAATGCTTTAAACCAGAGCCTCCAGTGCTAGTTTAGGAAGCGAAATGCTGGGGTCGCAAAAATTGAATTCATTTCATTAATATTTGTGTACTTAAAGCAAATCCTAAAACTGGTTTTTTATATATGTATGCATATTGTATTGCTTGCGAATAAATAAAGTAGTTATGGGCAATATTTGCATGTCTTTACCTTATATTTAATACCCATCCCGGGGCCGTGAAAAATTCCTATAATAAAATGGAGTCATGAATGAAAAAAGTTTAGGAAGCATTGCTCTAGACAAAATCTTTTGAGAATTTTAGTGTGACTAATAACTTAAATATGAAGTAGAAATAAGATTTTTAAAATCTGCTTTTCAGTTTTCTAATAAATTAACTAAAACTTAACTTACGAACAAATAATATAATGTTTTTTAATGATAGCTGGACTGCAATTTGAAAAAATACAGACCTATAAATTCACACTGTCGTTCGTGTGTCTGTCTTTTCTTAATCTCGAGAATGAAGTTAGATGGATGAAATACGAGACCAGATATGAAAACCTTGGGAGCAGGAGGCCCCGATTAACTATATATGAAGTTTGCATCGGAAGTTATGTTATTTTAATTTAAAAACTTTTCCCTGAAAGGAATTAGATAATGACCAGCACGATTCCATTGCTAACGGAAAAGTATGATATACAGGGGCAAGACACTACTAATTTGAGACTTACTAATTTGGGTTATTTACCATGTATTTTAAATTAAAAAATTATGAAAAATATGATTAAAAAAATTGAAGTCCGGCATTGTGAGGATATCACAATAAATAATTGCTCGCTTTGCTTTAAATTCGGAGTCTCTAAACTTTTTCTGGGGGAGTCTTATAAGCTGTCACGTTGTGTCATGATACCTATCAGCTATGTAATATTGACATATGTTATGCTAGTGCGTTTTCGTCCCTGTTTTGTCACAAAACATAGCTGAAAACGCGTTAATTAGCATACTTAACAACGAAGTTTTCTCTTTCAGGAAGTGTTTATTACTAGTATCATATATATATTTTAGATATTCTTATAAATATGGATAATAATCTATTTTGGGTTATTTACCATATATGAAAATGCACAACATCTCTATTTCCAAAGCTGATTAGAATCAAACAGTGGTGGTTTAAGGCGTCGCGGATACTTTCTCGGGGCAATCACGGACAGCTTTGTAGTATCCGGATTGCCTCGGGCTACGGTTTTGGTTTACTCTTTTTCTCAATACTCTATATTAGCGGCCTGCAACCTTTCTGACCTCACGGACCATTAAACACACAATTTTGAATTCTGCCGATCGCTATCATGAATTTTTTTAAACGATACAAAATCTGTAGAATAACGATCATAAAAGTTTAATTTTACTATATTAGCGAGGTTGAGGCCGAAGTTTTCAACGCGAAAACGTGTATGTCGGACGTTCAGTGCCGCTTTCCTGTAAGCCTAGAAGTTTGGCAATGGTGTTTGGAAAGTTAGTGGAATCATGCTCGACATTCTAAAGGCCATTGCCAAACTTCTAGGCTTACAGGAAAGCGGCACTGAACGTCCGACGTACACGTTTTCGCGTTGAAAACTTCGGCCTCAACCTCTATTAATATGAAACTCTCTTGTTTAATTATAACGAATTAATGCAAGTCTAAAGTTCGTTACTGTTTGTGTGAAATAAGTTTATGGATTATTACCGCTTTTCCACGAAAGACAGCAACCGCACTAACAATATTGTTTATTGTTCCTTATTTATTGATAACAGTCACTTCATATTTGGTTTTAGATTCGAATAAAAACTCCCAATGAGTGAAAAAAGCAACTAAGCATTTTACATTTCTTTCGTAATACTTCGCGTAACTTTCAGTTGATCAATGTCCAAATTTCTCTACGAACCACCCAAATTTTCTCTCGCGGACCACCAATGGTCCACGGACCACCGGTTGCCGACCGCTGCTCTATACAGTAGTTTTAGTTGTCAGGATTCGCTCCTGACCATCCAATCTAAAATTGTATTGATTTTATATTTGAGATGTTAATTTCCCTTTTTATAAATTGACAAATCTATTGTATTTCAATTTCTAATGAATATGTGTAAATAAATTACATTTCATTTATTTATTTCCTTTGCCTGAAAAATTTTGGCCACTTTCTGGCTCCACCGTCGTTGTTCAGGTACTGTCAACTATTACACCACGCCACAAGGGAATGCCGGATACTGAATAATTGTCCAGTTTTTATTTTTTTAGGAAAAAAAGGGTAACTTTATTAATGTCCTATACCATATGATCAGGGCTGCTACCATATGGGCAACTGGGCATTTGCCCAGGGCAGCATATGTAAAGGACGACAAATTTTCATAAATTTATACAAAATTTTCAGCTATATTATTTTTAAAATTTTAAAAAATTTTTATTTATATTATACGACGCGAGTTGAATATTGATTGACGGAGCAAGATATGGCACTTCTAATTGGTATGGCATTTCAAAACAAAATTTTTTTCATTTTATGTAGGGGGATAATGGGCGTCAAATGCATGCCTTGCCTTGAGCGGCATAAACTCTAGCGGCGGCTCTGCATATGATAGCCTACAAATTTGGGTATCGACTAATGTATTGATAAAAAGATTATTTTCTCCAACATGTCTCGTGATAGATCTATAAAAAATCTTATGTCCACAATTCCCCCAGTCTTCCTTAATTTAAGTGATTAGAATTTTGACGTTGATACAATATAGTCTCATATAGAATATATATTTTTTTTTTTTTTTTCATGTATTTCTGTTGAATTATTGCGCTTCAAATTAGACTTTTCCATTCTCTTTTTCCTTTCATCTGACGCAATTATCATTTGATGTTAGAACACAGAAAATCACTATAATATGAATCATAAATGAAATCGAATAGAAATTTCAACAGCACCGATTAAAGATTACTTTTAATATAATTAGAACTGAAATGTAATTAGAATGAAATTATTAATTACTGTATTTAATTTCAATCTTCTAATTATACTTTTATGTTCGTAAGAAGTGACCTTCAGGATATTATTTGAAACCATGCAGTATAATTGTTACGAAACGGTTTAAAATGATTTGTGTTTATTATGTGTTATTTGAAAGAAACTAGTAATGCACTTGTATTTTTATACTTAACAACACACATGATATTGCCTAATAAGTACTTTTACTAAAAAGATTTTAGTAAGAGTATTTATAAGGCAATAAAGTGTATAAATATATAAATCGGCAACTAAGAAAAAAATTGAGATTGGAATTTTCTACTTATTCTATTGGAAAGTTTTGTATATGGATCGTGAAGTGCAATTTGAAATTGAGATGGATAGTGTCGTGAAAAGATATCGAAACACTGCTGAACATAATGCCGTTGTGCTAACTAAATTATTTCCAAATAAAAGCTCTACAAAATACATGAATATTGAACGTAAGTTGTTCGCAATTGTCAGAAAGAAACGACCAGAAACACTTCTGGATATCTTGTTATGTTCCATGATAATGCACGCCTGAGTGCTGATATAGCAACTTGTTTTCCAGTTACTGTCTAGTAAGGGATGGTGAACCTATGGCACGCATGGCCAAAGTGGCACGTCGGGTAAAATTATATGGCACGCAACATATACGATTTCTTTTATTTTTTAAATTTATCTTAATTTCAGTTTTTTTACTACGGTTTTACTTTTAGTTATCATCATCATTTTCTCGGTCACCTTCTTCACATTTACTATAATTAAAACATATCGATTTAATTTCTTTAAAAATCGTTATTTGAAGTCTAAAACTTCGGCACGCATAAGCATTTTAAAAGATAATTATGTTTACTATAAGGCACGCGGACTCGAAAAGTACAATCACTGGTCTAGTCAGTTTATAGCTGATGATTATTAGTTTTTTGGATATTTGAAGAATAATTTCATCAAGGAAAATGATGTAGTTTAAAGATAACTATTCAATTTATACGACAGTAGCATAAGCAAATTAATATGCTATGCTACTGATATAAATGTAATGCACAGTATAGCCAATGCAACAAATAAACTTAATGTCCATTCTGAAAATAAAACAGATGCATATGTTACTGTAAAAGACCAAAATTAGAGAATGTCGAGATTAACATATACATATACAAGAAACAAATTCCGTTTATGCATAATATAATAGTTTATACTTAATGTAAAGCGTACACATGTATTACAAAAAATATTAATGTGTTTTAACGTCTTCAAAAATTTATATTTTCTTGATATAAAAAGACTTTGATCTTGTTTTTTTTATTTGACACAGCGAAAATAAATATTACTTAAATAGCGTAAATATGTTACAGGTAAATTGTTTTATTAAACAACTAAAATCCAAAATATAAAATATATAAATGCTTCATTTATTTTTTGCAAAAAAGAAATGTTTATTATATTTTTTTTCCTCTGAAAAGGGGTATTAAAATCTAAATATTTTAAGAATATGCGAATATTTTTATTAAAAAGAATATCTTATGTTTTAATGCATTCATATTTTTAATATAAAGTACATAAAGTATTCGTGAGAAAAACTAAAGAAAAATACAGTATTACAAAAATAATATTTTTGGATATTTTTCATATTATAGATCTTTTAGGATCTATAATATAGGATTGACATTCAGAGCTATAGAAAAATATACGTTAATTTAATAATTTTTATTTTCTTTCAATAATATTATAATGTAATCATTCTTTTTATCAATTTAGTGATTGATTGAGATACTGAACAGGAAAATTCTCATTGCTCATTTAATAAATACTAGAAAAAAATTCATTACAAGTATCTTTGTGTACACATAATACCTTTTCCATCTTTCTTTATTTTTTTAAATTTATTTTTCTCGTGTTATTATTTGGTAAACATTGGAAATTTTATGTAAATTCCCCCCGGCATTTCAATTTATAAAATAAACTTAGACATAAATTTCCATATATGAAATTGTAAATAATATTAAAATATTCATTCCTGTTCAAGTTTCAAACATTAAAAGTTCATAGACTATTGTTTAAATAAATAAAGTCATACTAATGTGACATCATAGTGTATTATATGAAATAAACGTATAATTAAAAATAATCAATAAACAATACGAGTATATTAACATAATAAATCGTTATACAAATGTAAGAATTTGTTCTTAAATTTTATAACTTAGATTTACTTTTTTTTTTTTTTTTTTTGCCAAACTGGACTTTGCCAAAACATGGAATGAACAAGTTCATAATAAACTACAAGACATGAAACCAGTTATAGAAAGTTGGATCTCATTTGAATTATCAAACTGGGGAACAGAATTATTTTTACTAGATTAAGAACTCGATGAATTCATCAATATCATTTATAGAATAAGAATTAATCACTAACAGTATCTGTAATTATATTTTAAGCATAAAACGTCCTACTGAATGCACTGTGTTTAATAGCGAACGTTTACAATATTTTAAAGGAACCGAAGATTCGTCTGATATATTGGGCTAGAGACCAAACTTACCTGTTACTTTCTATTCTTGATTTTTTGAGTCTTAAGTATAACGAGATTTATTCAGTCATTATATATATATTTAAGTAATTATAAGTGTGATTTATATTTTTGATTATTATATTCATCCCCTACCATTCTACCGTTTTGTTTGCTTTTATTTATGTACACACGTTAGTAATCTACATACTTAGCTATAAATTATATATTCATAGTTTATTGTTCTTTACTTTTCTTATTTGTTCTACTTTTTGACTTAACATGACCCTTATAGCTTTGTGCCAAAAAAATTATACCAACCAACTAACCTAGATATATACATATATGTAAGTTATATACAGAGTGGTCCAGAGCACCAGTACATCCTTTTTAAAATAAAAGGAAGTGAGTTTCATCAATAGCTGATATTTTCAACTTCCTGTACTGACCGGAAATGGGCTATCCAAACCGAACGTCGAATTTTTTTAAAATGAAACTTAATACTTTTTAATTTAGATTCGGATTAAATGGCAAAATAAGATAGTTTTATCTCAAGAATTTTTTCCTGAAAATGTTGTTGAAAGTGTGATGAACTCTTCTTGGCGAAACCTTATTATTAATACAAGCCGTTTCGTCGCGATATTTTTCAACCGGATGAATATTCGACGAATGTAAACATTAACCTCGTGTTTACATTTTCATTTTCAGTTACATACCTATCGAAAGTGTCATACTGATCTACGTAGTCATGTCCTATGAAGTGCTTCGAGCAACAAATTTTTGTTTTTCAAGCAGAGTGGATGCTTGCATCGGTGAGAACAGTACTCTCAGTTTGTACATTTTGATTAAATAGTAGTTAAAATCATCGCTAAGTAGGTTATGCCAGAAGAATTTAAACGAACAAAAATACTTAGCAGTCGTAACAATTTTCGTTAGTTCAGCATCAGTTACCAACATTAGTGTACCAACATTTTTATTATGTTTTATATACATCCATGGTATATTAATAAAAATATGTTATAATGTACAAATATTTTCTTATTTTTACAGTATCATTTTTCTTCGTGCATCAAACTTTCAAGAAAATTTTAAGGTCAATAGAGGAGTTTTCTGAAAAATGCTTGAGACGAAATTTTCTTTTTTTACGAGTTTAATCTGAATTTTAATTAAAAATACCATATTCCATTAAAAATTTAACTTCCGGTCTGGTTGGTCAGTTCCGGAAGTTGAATATATTACCATTCCCGATTTACTTAGCAAAATTTTTAGGAGTTTTGATGAAGTTCGCTTCCATTCATTTTGAAAGGGGTGTGTGTGTGAATGGTCCGGGTCACCACGTTATATACTGTATATATTTATATGGGTATATTTTATGACACTAATAGAACATTATATTCATTTTAAATCATATATAAATTTAAATTAAAAATTTAATTTTGAACTTTTCTAAATAAAAGTGAATTATTTTACAGAAGTTTAAAAAGTCAGATTAAAAACTTAATTTGTCAACAGTTGCACAAATATAAAAATTTGTCTAAATGATAAAAATTTATTTATTTATTTATCTGTATTTATTTTTTTCACACCTTTTACCAAACAGACATTTGACAAAACACACGGAATGAACAGATCCATAATAAACTAACTACACGAGATTAAACTAGTTAGAACTAATGAATCTTTACTTAAGTGTAAGTTTACAATAACTTGATATTATATAAATTTTCAAGATATATTTTGACTGCAACTATATCTAAAACCAAGCATCTTAATATAAGTGGCATATTTTCAATTTTAAATAATTTAAATTTAAAAGGAATTGACAGTTTGCATTTATAATTATATAAAATTTTGGCTGTTATATTCAAAATTCACTGGATAATTTAAGAAACTATAAATTCCAAACTTGCAAATTAACAGATTCAAACGACAGGAATAACGATTTCCGTGTCGTTTCAATCTGTCCTTTGTTATGTTTATTGAAGATGAAATTGATAGTTGGGTACAAGTGTAACAAGTCTCATATAATAATTCCCAGATCATTGTAAAGGAATTCGATAGAGAAAATGGTATGCTTAGATTTTAAATGGGGAATTGTTAACACGTACATTTAGATAAACATGCAATGCGTTCCGTTAGTTACATGCAATTACATTCATTAGCGATGTAAATATATGTTTATCGCACAGAATAATCGCGCTTCTTACGATCTAGCCATCATTAATTTATCACTAGATCTATATTTAAAGATACCCATTTACAATTATTTGCCTTTCAACATTAACTATAATCTATTTATAATATCTTAATAAAAGTAAAATAGTATAATAAATGTTTTAATATGTAAATATAATAAACTGAATTATATTAGGAAATATTTAATAACTGATACAGCTTGATATATATGTGGCTGGATTAAATAACTATAACAGCCTATTTTAATTAAAATGACAAGAGTTTTTATTAAATATAAATAATGAAAAAAATAAGTATAGTTTGTATGTGAGACATTTCTATTTATTAATATTAAAATTAATGGCTTTCAGATGATTTTATTATTGTGCCAAATTTATTAAAAAAGAAAAAGGTTCATTCATTCTTAACGAAAACAAGTTTACCAGTAGAATATTATTTTGTTTATTTAAAAAAAACATAAGCAAGAATTCAGTAAAGAATATTGATTTGTTGTTACTAATTCTGATGATCATCAAAACAAAATTATTGCTGGTCATCAAAATTAATATAATCATATCAATAGTTTTTATTGAATAAATGTTATAAAATATATTTTATTATTTATAGTTAAATTATATTACATAAATTAAATAATAATTTAAAATCTGATAAAATTTAATTGTAATTTAAACTTCATGTTATTCGGATACACTTTCCTTTTCGTAAGTCTGAAAGAAATTAATTACGTTTTCTAGAGAAAAATCGATATTTCGAAGAGATGAATATTCATATAACGCGTTTCTACCATAATTAGGTCACAGATGTTGACCTTGACAATGACTGAAAAAGTTTCTCAATCGCCTTCCTCATTGTGCAACTGTCAAAGATAGTAATTAGTCAATCATTTGTACATACCAATCATCTTTAAGAAATTACAAGATAATTTAAAGTCGTGTCGATGAAAATCACATGACTTGTCCCACATAAGGTTGTTCAAACTGCGACCATTTTAACACCCGCTGCTTCGATGGCAGGAGATGCAAAGAACCCTGCTGTTGTGCAAGGCGACCGAGTAAATTCTCGTTAACTTGACTACGGATTAAAAAAAATGTTGACTCGTAATCACAATTTTTCCGACAGTTTGTTGTCATGTCAATGATAGTGGCGCCAGATTGCCGTAATTTTAAAAATTACCAATACTGTATTATTTTAAAGAGAAATAGGTCGAAATGTTTTGAGATTGGAAGATCGACCACAATGGAATGAAAATTGAATAATAGGGGAGAGACGTTCTTTTGAGCATGTGACCAGTCTCCTAGGCAACTGCGAACACCCGTCGACACATCATGATCGGTCGTTAAATGATAAAAAAAGAATGCATTCTTTCGTTTTATGTGCTTGCTTAGAACCCGGATAACTCGTTCTCTCGTTTGAAATTTAAATATATCAAATAACACGAGTTTCCGGATAAGTTGCGTATGACGTCGAAATTGTTTGTTGATCTCTGGTATTTAATACTTCATCATTTCATCAATTGAATGAAAATATTATCATTCTTTAATAACCATATGGAATACGAGAAATAACATCTAAATAAAATTAATAATAAAAAAGAATTTACAACTTTGTGTACTAGTTTTAATATTGCAAGGTATAAGCGTAAAGTGCAAAGGTTGATACCGTTATCTAGGCTTTATAATGATATATATTTTTTTATATCTTTTGTTGTTAACGACAACTTAACATATCGAGATGAAGGATATTAGCAAACACTACACCTACGAATTTCACATTTCTCTTTCATCGTATTGAATGGTAAGTTTTACTAACAAGTAAGCTTGTAAAACGAACTGTTGTAGTCTTCTCTTAATTCAATAAGCTTTCCTCGATTATCGAATCATCCCCAAATTCTCTTAAATCCGTAAGATGCTATTTATTAGAAGTGCCACAACTGTAGAGGTACCAGCAGACTCTGACTCGAGCCACAGGGATGAACAAACAGGTTTTGTCGGACCAGTCTCTCTTACCACTGTTGGCGCTGCTGTAGTTGTCTTGTGAGTTTGTGCACACCCACGTCGTGGCGTCTCACACATGCTCCGGTTAGCATGGAGATGACCCTGTCTTTTTCTCTAGTTAACATCATTTCTTTATTGGAGTAACTAACTCAGGGCATCATGTTTACCTCTTGTTGGTGTCACGCTGACTCCACAAACGGAAAGGTGAGAATAGTTTAATTTTTTATTCGGCCAATTCATTAATATCCCGTTCCGTTTTGACAAATGCTGTTTAAAGTTTCGTTTACAAGATTTTAATCATAAGTACTTTATACAAAAGGATAATATTGATGTATCATCAGTTTTGCTGTCAGTTTTTTTCCTGGATGTCTTTGCGCCCTTCGGACTTTTCTCACCAACACCTGCACGTGCTTTCAAAAAGGTCGACTTCACCTTGACTTAGGCACGTCCAGTCACCAACGGGTGCCTTACACAATTAAAGAGGTCACGCAACATCGAAGAAACATTTTTAGTCACGGTTGTAATTCATTCGAAATTGGTAAAGACTATACTCTTTCCGGTTTTCTTTTTATAGATAGATGCCGATTTTTCCAAGATTGGAGATGCGGTTGAGCTATTGCAAGATGCTCCTAATCTATCATCTATTTTTATATTTGTAAAGCAGGAAGCTTTAGTGGAAATATATAAACATTATAAATTTATATTCTTATTAATTAATTCATAATATAATAGTATTTTTATAATTAAAGTCACACGTAAAGTCAGAACGAGAAAGGATATATAATTTCGGGTTAATTTAAGATAAGACAATTGTCAATTTTGCATGATCCAACGTCATAACAGTATTTTAATTCAAACAACTGACATAGTCCTTTCTGAATGGTGTGGGTGGTTAACTGTACTTCCCCATTTAACATAATGGGAAAGGACCGTTGTATAAGCTGAAGTAACTAAATTCATGCGATACAGCTGGATTATGATGATTAAGATTTTGACATTAAATATGATTTAGTCATATTTTTATGATATGAAAAATTGTTAAGTTACTCGTGAATGAATGTTTAATTTTTAGGGTTGTGTTTTTATTTCGATATTTGATATACCAACCTTTAGAATTTTAAGTAAGGAAAATTTATAACGTTTACTCTAGTAAACACCTGCAATGATTCACACCTGCAGGTAAAGTATCTGGCATTTTTCCAGAAATTTACACTTGATCAGAAATGAGATGGAGATAGATTTTCTTCAAACTGGTTCGAGTCTTAAATAGCGTAAGAAGTCATCTCTAACTTCAAAACTAAAACGAAGTAACTTGATAAATTTCTAAAAATATCAATATCAAAGTTCCGAAGTACGTATTACACACAAAAGAGTAAAAAATTAAAATCGTGAATCACTGCATGCGTGATGCAAATCCTTTTATACGCTATCGTCACGTCTGTATCTCCATTGAAGTGTTGTTGATGGGAGAATCGAAATCGAATACTGAAACCTACGTGCATTGCATACCTAAACGTGAGAAGAACTGTCCATTCCGGTTCCGTTCAGAAGCTCCTAAGAAAGTTTTTTCTTGCTTCATTTTGTTCGCTTGTTTTAAAGAGGATTTTTTGTATAAGAGTTCACTAGCCTGCTCTGAGGATGGATGGAAAAATTCGCATCCGACATTTTATGGCACGTGCTTATTTCCGGACATGCGCCGTTCGTCGAGCTTTGACCCTCGTATTTCTTAATCACATGTTTAATAACAATATACAAAATGTGTTTGCATTGTTATACGTGTCTTTTTTAAATTTATTAAGTTAGACAACTATTCTAGTAGGTGAAATAACTTATTTCGTCATAACAGAACTGGATAATTTTTTTTCATTAAAAGCAGGATTTCGGTAAGTAAAGAAATTAAATGCTGTACGATAAAGGCACTATATAAAAATAGCAATTGGATTTTTCTGAAGAGATCGTATTTCTCGAGATCCCAGAAAATCTCTTATCTGTGTTATTGATACCAGTTTCTCTTATAGTCTATATTCGTGCTTATCATACGTGATACAAGCTCAATTCCTTCAAATATATGATGCTCGTATTCTGAGGGGCTTTTTTCTTCGGGGTAGGATATAAAGCTGTAGACGGGGTGATATATGGGAAAGAGAGTAAAGGTCATAGAATCGCTCCCACAACCTTCGTTGGGCGTTTGAACGAGATGCAAGTGGTTCTTAGATCGCTTGACTACTTAAAAGGGATTTGTTATAACTCCCCCCACATTTTCCCAGCTTTATACCGTTTCCCCGACACTTTGTACAGTCTGGGAGAGTTCACCACTTGGCTGCATTTAGTTTGAAGTGATATTAACATTGAAGTATTTCAGATATGTCATATATTAAGGGTACTCTATAATAAAAATTAAATTGCTCAGAAGTGATTAAAAATTAGTTTAATTCTGCTCAAGTATTGATATTGATAAATATAGAATCGAAGTAGTTAAAATTGAAACATGAAAACAAAATTTAATCAATTTATTATTGCTAATAATAAATTTTTTAACAGTTTTTAAATATTTCAGAAACTTAATTTAAAATAATCAAATTAAGATATAAATAAATTTCATTTTGATTTACGCATTGGCTGCATTGGAATTGTTTTGACTAGTTCTTAGGTAAAAGAGCAAGTTCCAATTTAATTTATGTACAATAACAGTTAATATTACTCATCATAGTGTAAGTATTGAATGTTAAATATAATCCTTATAAGAAGCAAATTTTTATTACTGTATAAAATTATTATTTTCATTTTTAAGGATAAAATATTAACGAAAACTTATTTTATTAAGAAACAATAAATATTGTAATATAAATTTTTATATTATTATTCCATTAAAACTGGAGGAATTAATTAATTTTTTTTTGAAATTTATAGTAAATATTATTTACTATAAATTTCAATATTATGATATCAATATTAAATTTATAAAAAGATATACATAAAATTATTGTAAACTTTTACAGTTTAAAAAATTTTTAAAATTTCTATATAGTAAAATTTATATAATGGGTTATTTTTATTATATAAACGTATTTATTTAGTCCACTCTGTAGTAAATAATTAGTGAATTTAACTTGATCGCTCAGTCTGATTAAATTCATTATATTTGTCCTGCATTAGGAATTAACATTTGCGCGAAAATTAACAATACCATTAAGACTATTGTGTTCATTTTGCTAAGTGTGCATAAAAAATTTTAGTAATTTAGATTCAAGACGTATAATTTATGATAAAATAAAATATCAGATTTTCCAGGGATACACATTAATTTATCAAAGGTTTCTTTTATATAATCATAATAATGTTTTAAAATGTAAGTTTTTCTATGTTATCGTACAGGATTTATTCATAATCATAAATTTAAGTAAGATTTATTTTTAAGTCAGAGTGGTTTACATTGGATATATACTAAATAGACAAATCTACTAATATATTCCTCTTAATTTATTTTCCATAATGAAAATATTAAGGACAAAGACAAAAATATTTTTTAATATCCGTTCTTAACGTATTTAATATCAATAGCATTATTGATTTTCATTCAAAATTTGAGATATTTCTCCTCACAGTCAGTATAAGATACAATATCATTAATATTATAAGAAAGATAAATGGAGGAAAGTAATAGTAATAAATAATTAAATTATTAATTAACACTCAATGAATCGGTCTGTAAAACTTAAATTAGCTGATACCAGATTCTCATTTAAAATCTGAGCACAGTCAAACAAAATTATCGCTAATCAAATTACACATCTATTCTTTATTTAATTTAGACCGTAGAATGTCTACTGATTTTTAATCAGTTTTATATTAACGTTGGGCTTTTATATTATATGCAATTATTATAAAAAATATCTACATATCAGTTAGACAGTTTTATTGCCGTATACAATGTTGATATAGTGTAGCGTAGGCGTAAAACAACAATTGTATTCTTGTTGTTACCGTAAACAAAATTGTGATAATAATTTTAACAGCATAATTATAATGAAAGTTAACAAGTAATAAATTTCTATATATTTGTTATATTCTTAATTTTAACATATATATGATAATGATAATTGCTTGTTTAATATAATTTAATTAAATAAGCGCTGATAATTATTTCCGAACTTAATTAATTTATTTAGAATATATTATTCGTTACGTAAAAGCAGGTGAATTTCAATAGGCCTGAAGTAAGCATAAGTTGGCGTGATCGTGTAACAACAGTTAAGCTTAGTATAAACAAACATAGGAAACTAGACTCTAGATTTGGTACAACATTCTGTCAGCAGTTGATGCTCATTGCTTTCTGGAAGCTGTCTTTCCACACATTGTTAAGAATACAAGTTTATTCTATACTGTTAAATTGTTCAAAGCTTTAGAAATTTAGGAGAAATTACTAGAAAAATGTGAACAAACTTTTACCAGACTCAACATCAAATTCAAAAATATTCAGGAGTGTAAAATACATTAACTAGACGATATTAGAAACGAGAATAAGATTATTATTAATTTAAAATAGAACAATTTCATTTTTGGAATTTCAAATACTATATTATCTTTTTATTTAATACTCGTTTAATTTAAATATTTTCACGATTAAGTTGCTAAATGGACACATTAAATTAAATTAAAATAATGCAAATATTAAAATTATTAGAATTTAATTGAGCATTTTAAATTATGTAAATAACTCGTTAAAAATTGATTAATTTGTTGTATTTTATGATTAGAAATTAGAGAAATTAGAGAATATAATCTATAAAAAAGTATATAACAACAAAGGTCGTTTCGCGACTTTAATCTAAGTGAACGAATCTTCTTGAGTCAAAAGAAATAACGGAAAACTGGTTTTCTTACATACTTTCAATCTGCATATTATAAACACACGGGTCTGTGATTTATAGTTCAATTTTCTTTTAAAATTTTATGAATAATATAATATTTTTTGAGTTAAATTAAATACTTTACGGTTAAAATTCTTGTTGCCATAAAAATTTATCTCTTTTTTTTAACAAGTTTAATCAAAAGATTTATTTCTTCCGGGTTTTATCAATGACTTCTTTTCGTTGAATATGAAGTGGATGGTATTTTAATAATAAAAAAAATCTAATAATAAGTTAGAAGAATGTTTCAAACTGTGGGTCGCGACCACCTGGGGAATTGCCACTAATCTTATTTACTATACCCCTGTGTATTATTATTGAAAAAAAACCCCTCAAAAATAGGTCGTGGGCCAAGAAAGATTAGGAAATACAGTTGAAGGTGGATTATAATTATCATAAATTTTAACGTGTAGTAAGTATAAATTAAACCTAAGTTATTTATATAGTATTTTCGAATGAATCTTGTTATCCAACATAAAGAATCCTAAATTTCGCATTCTTCAAAGTACGTTTACTGTCATAACTGTAATTAAAACTTATAAATACTAACTTAATACATCATACGTGACAGCTTTATAAAAACAGACAAATCAATAAATTAATAACTTTCATTTACAATTGGTTATATTATTTTAGAAAATATTACAACTAATTTAGAATAATTGTTTACAGTAGTTAGAGTACTTTATTTCTAAGATATAATAAGATAACAAAAATTTGGAAAAACAAAATGATTCACATTAATTTCTTCATAGGTTAAAAAATCATAAGAAGAGACTTTAAATGCTTAAATTAAATTTGAATTTTTAAAAATCTACATTAGAAATTTAATTGCATTTTCTTATATATTTACTGTAATATTTTTCTTTGCTAATACTTTAATAAATAGATATGCTTTATTATATTATTATTTGCAATTAACACAACTATAAACTGAATAAAATTGAAGTTTTTAAAGAATTAAATTATGTAAATGGAACAAATCCATTAGCTAATAAAAAAGAATACTTGCTGAAATTGTTAATACAATAGAATTGAAATGCAGAGTGCCATTGTATTGTAATTACTTAGATAATAAAAATATTAAGCTATAGAATTTAAAATAACTCTTAAGCTATTAGTTAATGACTTACATAATATATAACATAATACTTAGAAGCATATGACAAGTACTACATTTAGTCTCATCAAAATGTTATCGAATTTGAATTGATTATAAAAGAAAAAAAGCGTATTTTCTGTTTTTATTACTGTAAAATAGTTGTTCAACTAACATATTATCTCGGTACATATACAAATTAATTGGCAATACTTGTAGATGTCAATGGCTTGTTGTAAAATAAAAAAAAAAAAAAATGACTTAATGAAAAAACGTCTTTCATTTTGTTATTAAGCTTAAGAATACAAAATAATTCGTGATTTGTCGACTAATTATTACTGTTTTATGTAGTACGAGGGAAAAATTTATAAAGAGGTATCTTTTATTCCGTGAAAGGAAATTATAACATACAAATTTAAATTGATTTCATTATATATTTTTATAATTATGAAATTAACTTATAGGCCTAAATATATCATTAGAAGTTTTAAATTTATGTAGATGTTAATTCTTCCTAAATATTTTTTCCGCTATATTGTTCACTATATTACTAACATAAAGTAAATGACAACAAGGAACTGAAATAAAAAAAATAATTATTTCCTTTTTCAGTTTTTTTTTTAGTTTTTTGAAATGATTTAATTGATAAATGTCAGCTTAAGTAATTTGTATTAAAATTGTAATTTACACTTGTTAAAGATAATTCTATTTCTTAAATTTACAAACTATCTTAAAATATAATTTATATATTTAATAATAGAATCCAACTATATCAATTTAGGAAAAGTTAAGTTATTGCCGTTATTGTATAAACTATTTTATGAACATTGAATAGAATTTTATATTAGATTTTTAGGAACTTATAATAAGATTGAATAACAAATAGTCTTCACTATACTTATTCTTTATAAAATCTATAAAAAATTACATAATATGATTGAACAAGTTTTTACTTAGTTTTTCCAGAGAAAAGAACAGAAAATGGCATTTTAAAAGTACTTATATATAAAATGGTTCAAAAAAGCTTGTTAACGGTGTTTGGTTTTATATTAATATATTCTAGCCACTGTATATCTGTGGATATTAGCTGATTTTTGAGTCACAGTATAGATAGATAAACGATCTTGAGGACGGAGATAAACTTGGAGCTTTTCATTGTCCTAAAAGCTATCTTTATGCTTGGAAATTTATAAATATTTATTCTTGTAAAGATCTTTTACAGCTTTGGAAGTTGGAGATCAACTTTATGATATTTTTTACCGATTATTTTAATAGATTTGCTATGCAAGTTTCATTTGTATATTTGCATATATGCATCTTGTTCGCCATTAACTTGTTGACGTTATTTTCGTGTCTTGTTTTTAGATTTATTTGTTGTATATTTATTTGCTTATTTTTATTTTATTTTTTTATCAACGTCTGGTGCAGTGTAGCCTAATGGGTTCTTGTATAAAAATGCACGAACTATTTAATCCTTATAATAAATTATATAAGAATATTTGATTTCATTGTAATTTAAAGTTTAGATTAAAATTTTACTTAAAAAAGGGAATATATAAACATATTTTATATTAGTATGATTGGACATTACATAAATTTTGCATCTATTTAATTCTTATTTAGAGATCGTCCGAGATCTTGAAAAAGTTTAATTCTTTGTAAATTATTGGACGGTCAGACTGGAAATTCTTGTCTGATGAAGTCTACTAACGTATTCCAGAAAACATCCAGATCTTTACATTAATTCAATCGAACATTATTTGATTATTTAACAGAAGAACTCTCTCAATAACTTAAGAGAGTTTAAAAAAGTGACGTTGTATGTGGTATTCTTGGTCGATTATTTCATTGCTCTTAACCTTTTACAGCAACTTAACCGTTCTTATAATGTGTTAGACTATTTTTTAATATAGTATATTTGATTTTTTATAGATTATATATTATAAGCAATCAATCTAATAACCTCTAAAGTGAAGCTGTTGCGTTAAATAGGCGTAAAGGAGCTGTTTTTTCACTCAAATGAGAATGAAATTTAATGATGTATTTTGCTCAATTTTTTCTTCAAAAATAGTTTTTATAAAAATTTTAACCCATGCTTAAAACCCCCGTTTCAAATATAATAGATAAATTCCTTTCAAAATAAAAGAAAGAGGAAATTTTCTCTTATTTTGAGGAATCTCTGAAAAGGTATAGGAAAATAAATATTCTCAATTAGCTCAATAGTTATTTTCAATGCCTTCAAATGTACTCTAGTCTTTCATTTCAAAAAGATATAAATTATTATTATTATTTTTTAGATTTTTTCCATTACAAAGAATCTCAGAAAAATAATTGATTTTAAAATAGAGTTTTATGTTTTCTATATAGACTGCAAATGAAACAGTCCAGGAAGAAAATAAGAGATGGTTATTTAACCTTGGAAAATGTATGTAGATTATAAAAATTGCAATGAAATCTATTGCCATAGTTTTCTTTTTGATTTGACATTCTGTGATGTAAAGAAATTGAAAAAAAAAAAAAAAGATTTCTCTAAGCATTGAAGATTAAAAATTGTACGACATTTCGGTGACATCGTTAAAAAGTTATTGAGATAAATGTGAGCAAATGTTTCTTCAGCCATGTTTTTTTTTGCGAGGAAAGAAAATTCCTTCGTTCTTTTATATATTATAATTCAATTGTAACCTTAAGAATTACTTTAAAAATTATTATAAAAGTATTTGAAAAGTAATTTATTTTGTGGGACTTAAACTTTCATATAAAAGCCTCTTATTAAAACAATTATATTTGCAAATGTCATTCTACAGTATACAATTATTGTGATCATATTCGAAAAAGAATTCATTTACAGGTAATTAACAGGTACAGTAGTTTGAAAAATAATATAAATATTTCGAGTAATTATAGCGAAATCATGTTTAAAGTTTCAAAAAATAAAAAAAGTTAAAAGGTTGAAAGGAACATCAATACGTTCCACCTAATCTATGATCTCATTTTTTCTTTTTTCTTTTCGTTTTCGAACAAGACAGCGTGCCGTGGTATTTGTCCTCATTTTAAAATTTAAGTCAGAATTACCGTGGATGATTTATTTGTTAATTACAGAAAATTTTTATTTTTGAAAAATCTTTCAAATGATAAACATCCATCATTCAACTACTAATTAAAACACAATACTCACACGTTTATATATTAATATCATTATGATTAAGTGCATTGTATTTTAATTAACAGTAATTGATCAAGAAAAGTATCCAGTTATTTAAAAATTCATCAAGTTTTATATTAATATTAGTCAAAGTTATTCAAGTTTTCAAATTAGTTATTATTATATTTTATAAAAAAAAATTAAGAAAAATAAGCATGTCTTATTATAAAAATAAATTTATGTCAAGGCAAAGAACTTTATTACAGTGTGATTAATTTGCAACATAAGTTTTATGATTGATCAATTCTGAACAAATTGATCAATTATTAATTCAGTGTAATAAAATTTATATTAAAGTCTCGTTTTATAGAAAGTATTTCCAGGTATATTGATAGTTATTTTTGTTTACAGAAATAAATTTTTTCACCTCACAATCCATTTTTATGAAGCAACAAATTAGTAATTAAATATTTGGAAATAATTCACTTGTAAAATTTTCAAATAAAAACAGATAAAAATAGTTATTATAAGATAAATATTTTGGAAATTGGCAAACCTTTTGATAATAGATTTAGATGAATATTTAGCTTAATCAAAGCCTAAGCTTTGATTTTTAAGTATTTTTCGTAAGATATAATTAGAGAAATGTGTATTTTTCTAATCTTAGTCTTGAAAAAAGCTCTGAAAGCAGGAATTTGTGAAGCTGACAAGAATTTACAAATGGATATCTAATTTCAATTTCAAATAGAAAATACAATAAATCTATATAGAAAATTTAAATCTAATTTATGTTCTAATAGACCTTTTGTAAATCACAGTTAAAATTTTAAGAGAAAGCTATTATAAATGTTAGTGGATGCATTTCTTTAATTTTAATTGATTGTTGTGTATATTATAGAGGCCTAATTAAATATATGGATCAATATATATTTATATATGATTAATATACTTAAAATTTATTTTAAAAAACTGCAAATTTCGTATTTTTTGCACGTTAATCATATGACAACAGGGTAAAACGGAATAGTTAACGGGTTGCTTTGAATGCCTTAAACCCCAACCAAATTAAGCAATCCATTAACTCTTGTCATATCAGCTCTCTTGCTTGAAATTTTGAGTTTTATTTCTAATTTTGAAAAGATTTATTATAAAAGAATATTTTTTAATATTTATATTTTATTCAAAATATATAAATTTATGTCAAAGATTATTAGAATATAAAATAATAATTCATTTCTAAAATTCCAATATCTTATTTGAAATTCCATTTTGATAATTCACTATATCATCTTACAGAAACGCCTTATGTCTAATTAAATTTCAACATTTGAATAAGGAAAAAGATATATAGTATTACTTATTCCGTTTTTTGCTGAAGTTTAGAATAAATTATAATCATAAAAATGACTATTCAGAAATATGGAAATAAAATTTTCAGGAATTACTCTTTAAATATTAAACTTCTTCAATTTGTATCTTCTTCATTATTTATTTCATACTTATTCAGATTTTTCAAATTCATCTTTTAACATATACGACATTTAAGATGCACTCAGACTTTTAGAAAGGGATTTTTATGAAAAAGTGGATAGTAAATATAGTTTAAAACAATTTACTGAAAACTAAATACGTTCGTAATGTATTTTAAATATATTAAAATTAATAGAAAAAACTATAAAATTTTTATTAAGTTTATATAATACACAAGTTTAATTTGATATGATTTAATCGAAGGAATTAATTAATATGAAGGAATGTATTAAAAGTAAAATATATATATTTTAATAAATGTAAGTATAATGTATTTATTAATTTACACTGAAGTAATGTTTTAAAAATTCAATTTTTTTGGTATGAAGCTAATATATATATATATATATATATATATATATATATATTTTTTAAATAATAAAAAAACAGCATTTTTGCTATTAAAAGGTTGTTTATTAATTATAGAGTATATCTAAATTCATATCTATTATTCAAATTATAGTGATATATTGGAATTATAGTTTATTTATTCGGAGTTCTGTTATTATTAAAAATAAAATTCAGGTTTATTGATTTAATTCACACAAGAAGTATGAAAATTATTACTTAGAAGCTGGTGCAAGTAAACAAACACCAATATAAAATGAAATTTCGTTTTTCAAACTTTGAATCAGTGTCTTTAGATTTTCTTTTCAATTTTTTAGATTAGAAAAGAATAAGACATCGATTTTTTTCGAGCACAATGGAAAAGATTGATTTTCAAACAAAAGATCTTGCTCCAAGCATTCTTCGGTGGTAGAAACTATAAATTTTAACAATGATGACTCCGGATTAATCTAAACTTTTCAGAATCTCATTGTATACGATTTTTATTTCTTTTAAGTAATATAAAAGTCTTATTTTTAGTTAAAGTTGTTCAATTATTGATTCGAAAGGAAAACGTGAAACTGTAATATAAAATTAAAATTTAATATAAAATTTAGAAATTTATTAAAAAATATATACTTATTTAAATTAAATCATACATTTCTAAAATAAAAATAATATTTTTTTTCTTACGGATATTTATTATTGTTCATGAGAGAAACATAGTTTTTTTTAAAATTTTTATTGAATAAATAGAATTTAACGATATAAAATAGGATGCGAAATAAATCTCACAAAGCAATAGATCGAACAAAATAAGAATTAATTTCAATTGATTGACCACGCGAAATATATCCTATAAGCTTATTTAATGACTGAAAGATTATAGGAGAAAATTAGGACAATCAATCATAGTAGATCGGATTAGTAAGACTTTAAGTAGGATTCTTGTAAGATTATTATACAAGAAAAACATTTAGATGACTCAATCCTTTCGTTCAAACTGGAAAGAAAATTCTAAGCACAATAAAAATGTTTATTTTTTATTAATAAAAAAACTTTTTGATTATATACAGTTTAATACTTATTAAAATTATATACATTTATATAAAATAAAATATCATTTTCGTAACTTATTAACCAATGTAATATCAAATTGTTTTAACAAAAAGATATTTCTATTTAGTTTTTTTTAATTATTTAAAGGAAAAATAATATTTTATATATTACACTAGCAAAACTTTAGTTAAAAATAAATAAAGTTAAATTAATTTATAATTCTACTAGAAAGAAAGTTAAACGTTTATTTTTCGACTTTTAAGTTTTCGTTTTCTTGATTTTATTTTTAAAATTACTTTTTATAGTTAATTATTTTGTAAATTTATATTTATTTAAATTATTGGTATACAAAATAAACAAAAAATGTTAAATATTTTAATTTCTATAAAGTCGAAGTTATATTGCCAAAGACTGAAACGCTATCACATAAATTAGAATTAAGAATTCTTTTAATTTACATAATGACACGAAGTAAGCACTGTAAAAGTAATTTACTACAATAATAATATAAGTTAAAGTTATATACAGGTCAGAGGAAAGTAACATCATTACATGTTCTTCTAAACTAAAAAAGCTAGAGTCAAGGTTGAGGTGGTTATGAGGTCATAAGAGAAATAAGAAAAAATGAGTACATAATAAGGTTTAACTTTGAATCTGATACGAAGAAGACATCACGAAATAAGGAAAATATAGAATTATAAGAAAGAAAAGTAAATAAATTATTTAAACTGTTCGAAGTAATTAAAGAATGTCTTATAAGATGATCGCTTATGAGGTAGACTTAGTTAATTTAATATTAAATATTTTAATAAATTTTAAAATTAAGGAAGTATTTTATATTTGAAAGGGAATGTTTTAGTATTCATTCAACTATCGTATTTACAAACATTGTGGCACGTGCTGTCACAACTTGTTAGTTCGACGATTCCCCAAGACAAAGTGTCGACAAGTGCAAAGATTTTAGAATGCTTTTGGATTCAATCACACCCCGTACCAGATAACATACAAAACTGATAATGATGATGGAGCGAAAAATTACCTGAATCTGACTGTTTTCTGACAACTAGTCCCCCTTTTGCCTCGAGGCATAATACCTCCACCTTCTACTTATCTCTTGTTCTGTTTATTTTTATACAGTCCTCTTTTTTCTTATTATCTCTAATTCCGTTGTAGTAAGAATAGGTGTAATGCACATGACGTTAGACGATGATAAACGAAAGTGAGACAACTACTTTTATGATTGAAATAGAACAGACATATCGTGGGTGGTCGGGTGAGGTGACACCCCTCTCACCCCTCGTCCCTCCAGCTTTGTTGTACCTCAGCGAAATCCGGAGTCCACCCATCGTCGACAAAACGATGGTGACATAAAGTCTGTAAAGCACCGTTTTAACGTATACCGTCGTCAACGTTAAAATATCTGATGGTCTTATCGAATGAACATTTCTGCAGCGCTACAGCGGTCTTACAGGTCAACCAACCTTGTAATTACTGCCAAGACTATCATCGAAAAACGTCCTTGGCCTCGCCAATGATCTGCGTGGGTTTTAAAGAATGGACCCACCTCTTGATGATCAGGCGGACGCTTCTTTACCTAGCTGATGCGAACTGACTGTGTAGTTCTAAGTGGGGGAGACTTGTCTCCACGCCGTCTGCTAACGAAATCCAACAATACACGACAGAAAATGAAAAACTCCCGCTAAAACGTGGTATGCAATCACGTGACAAACACGTTTGACAGCCCAAGATCGATGACACATGACCTCGGACTGACGTTTTATTTCATGCTGGCACGTGGGCGAAACGATATCAAGCGACATCTAAACTCAGCCATTTTAAGAGACGGATTTTTTTAAGCTAGTCACCTAACCACTTCTCACCTAATGCTCACATACCTATTCGTTCTTTCACCTCATGAGGTACTTAGCTCTTGTATTGTTACTTTCTCGTCAGCATTGTTGGAATATTGTTGATGGTGGCAACCTTCAGCTTTTCCGTATTTGGTTTAGATCTTGATCATGATACATTTCTATTTAGAAATAGGTGGAGTTGTTTTGTTGACAACTAGCAATTTATATGTCGTTCTGCTCCTTCAATGATGCTACGACGTACACATCAATAATTGGAAGGGTTTGAGAATATAACGAGCTTCCAGTTACTACTTCACTTGTAAAAGTCACACGTTGTTGCCCACACAAAAATTCTGTTGTGTTTTCAATACGAAGCTTGTTCTTTGGGATCATTAAAATCCGAATCAGCCTAGAAAAAGAAAACGAAATATTTCCTTCTGGAAAATGCCATAGATGTGGCACATTCCAAACTCATTTTGAAGTTGCCGCTCCCATATCAGTGGATGGATTCGTAGAAATAAGCAAATCAAATTGATTTATTGCAATTAGAGATAGTATATTAAAACTAATTACTAATTCTGTTTACACAGGAAAGGGAATAATTTATAATGTAAGTTTGTTTCACAATTTACAATTAACTTTCAGCAATTAACTGTAGTTTTTTCTATTAATTTATATCGCAGTATATATTATGTTAATAAATGTGAAACTATTTAAATAATTAACTGTAATGCTGAGTAATAAAAACCTTCTTTTATAATATACACTAATAGTAACAAGTAGTATACTATATTCTTAAATAGTGTAATGCAATAAAATAATAATATGGCAATAAATATCGTAAAAAGTGCGATTTAATCGCTTGTCAGTGATGAATATTTTTGGCAGAGTTAGCTAATTAACTAATTATAAGGCTTATTATATTGTAAACTGTAATAGTTTATGAAATAATACATTAAAACCGCAATTAGTTTATAAAAATATTACTATTTTATACAGTAACATTTAAAATTTATAAAATAGGATTTGGAATGATACAGAAAAATTAAAATTAATGTGAAAATTAGTTACAAGCGTTAAGAAAGTAATGAATAATAATGTTTACTTGTCACTATGTCTGAAGCTTCAAATAAAATGACAAGCTGCTTGAACCTATACAAATGAAAGAGAAACATTCTCCTCTCTTCAGCTTTATTCTATTCTGCAATAGATGGTCATTTCAATTGCTATTATATTTATAGTCACTGTTGACATGAAAATTATGTGGTTTTTTCGAACTATTCAAGTATAAGAATCATATGATTGCCGAAAATTTGCATTTCAGCAGTGAATAAATGCATTCATAAATGTATTTTGATAATCATTTTAGAATTTTATTTTATTTCTCCTATTTATTGTGGGAGAAAACAGTTATTTACACAAATCAATAAATTCAATTTATTTTTTCACGTTCAAATAAGAAAACATTTAAAGCAAAAAAAAAAAAAAAAATAAAAATAAAAATAAAAATTGAAAAAATTTATAAAAAAGGAATAAATAATTTTTAGAGGCATTATCATATATTAAATTCTTTAATGTATGATAAAGATTTTAAAATATTCTATAATTCTACAGAAAACTCTTAAAACTATCTGGAAAATAACTAATTAATTTACTAATTAAATTCATTTATTATTTTCTAAATATAATAATGAATGCAGTCTAGAAAAATTTATTATTCCTGATTCCCCCCCAAAAAAAAATTTGTAAGTATTTAGCTATATTTATTACTCTATTAAAATTGCACATTTATTTCAGAACATTAGGCATTGTTGAATATGACAGAACTGAAACTTGTTCGCTATCTTAATTTCAATAAATTTAATGTAAATGCTGATTTATCATTTTGTATAAACTTTTTAATTGCAAATTCTTAGCATTTATGTTATTAGGAAATATATATTTATTATAATTAAATTCTTATATTTAAAAAAATGATTAAGAAAAAATCTTGATTCAGAATTTGATAAACATAATAAGAATTTATTTATATACAATTAAACCCCTAAAATTTCTCAATGATATTATTAAAGGCAAGCGTATCATTTTATCTTCGTGTCTCGTACCGTTAAACATTGTGAAAATGAATGATTCGACGATAGCATATTTATCTCACGTAGGGCCTATCCTTTATTAAGAGCATGCACAGCCCTAAGGGCACGCGTACCAAGTTTACAAACAACTACATTTAGGTTATAGGCATTCGGTGAAGGGATGCTTCTTAAAGGATATTTAGCAGGAAGTACTTTTTTTTGTCTTTTCTAGCGTTTTTCATTTGTTTTTTTTACTGAAAAATGCAAATTATGAAATTGAATTTTCGTAAAATAAAGTATATTTAATCAATAAAACTGTGTATATAATTATATATAAAAACATGAAAGTTGAGAATGTTTCATTTATCAATACCATAACTTGAAACTGATAAAAATACGTTTATTTTAAAAATAATATTTAAAAAATCATTTATTGTTACTTACAGTGAAAATTTTTATTATATCAATGAATATTAAATGGATTTTATATTAATTCAAAGCATATCAGTAAATCAAATAAGTTTTTTGCTTATTTTTTTAAATAACGAGGTTGGAGCAACAACAAAATCTTTCTTAGAAAGATTTTCAACAAAATCGCCATTGAAAAAGCAAAAGAGAGTGAAAAAAAGTTATTTTCACTTTACTTCCGACAGTTTAAATTCACATCCGGAAAAGTCTTTAGACCAATTCAAATCAATATCATTTGCTAGGAAAAAATAAAAATACATTTTTACAACTCCAGGCACTCCTTCAAATTAAAATTCTCAGAATGGTCTCTGGTCTCATTAATCTAATATAGTAACTGTCTAAACAATTTCCTTAGCCAATATTACACAGTTTCTTTCTTCCTTTTTAATGATGATTTGAAATTAAAGTAGAAATGAAACTTAATCTTTGGAGATTATTTCCTTTTCAAACAAATCTATACTTTAAGGAAAAAATATTTTAAGCACGAATTTCAATAGTAGGCCTATATACAAAATCTTTCAATAGTAATTGATAACTAAAACTATCTGTAGTAGTTATCGTCCACTTTTACAAATAAATAAGCAAGTTTGCTCAGAAAGAAACGTAATTCATTCAACATTATATTCATATGCCTTTTTCAAAGAAAAATGTCAATACTTTCAATAACATCTCTGAATAAATTTGTTGAAGTATTAAACATGATGGAATCTATTCAATTGTTGAATTCAGAGCGTATCAATTTGAAAATATATTTTAAGATAACCCTAAAGCAAAAAATCTGCAAATTGCATCATCTAAATTACAAGCAAACGTACATTGATAGCTTAAAAATTCAAGCGAAAATTGAAAACATTTAATAAAACTACGAACAAATCAAATTAGCTCTTTCAAAGCTCTTTTATGAGCCTATTTTAGAAACGAGATCTTGCCTAAATCAGGGCTTAGATCATCCTGCGTACTAGCTAATCCTTATGTTTAAACTACGGTTTTTGACATGACCCTACCTCTACCCAAGTATAAGTCACATCTTTTATTATGGTCACGTCAAGAGCTGTGACCTAGACCTGGGAGAGGCGGTCTAACCGTGGATTAAGTCTATGTTTGAGATTATTAATAAGTAAGGCTAATACACAAATAGAACTAACTATATTAAAATATTAAATAACTAAATATTTATTTTACTTAAAACTATCGAACTGATTTATTTTTAACACTAAATTATCGATTATGTGTATGTTTATTTTTCTATAAAATCCTTATCTTTTTTGAAAATATATCTGAAAAACTAGGTTTAAAAGCAGTGAAGCGTATTTCTCTCAAACACGAACATTTCAGCGTTGGAAATGTCAAAAGAAACATTTGACATTTTCATAATAATCTAATTGATTAATTAGAAATTTTACACTAAGAATATGTTTTCATCTGAAGTTAAATATAATACACGAATATTAATTGATAATAAAAATGTACAGACAAATTAAACCGTTTTCAAAATGATAATTTTATCTCTTCTGCAAGTTCAATAGTAGATCGACAGATTTTCGTTATTGGCCGATTCTAACTCTAATTCTTAGGTTATTGGTCAACTGATTGGTCAAAATGTAACACAAACACATTTATATTAACTATTAAGATAACTGTACTAAGAATTTTATGTTCTGAAACATCAAAACTCTTCAAACAAAAAAAGTATAATATAAAAATTCTTCATATCTACAGAAACTTGCTTTACTACGAATTTTCTAGTTGAATAATTTAAAAATGATTCTATTTTTTCCAAAAAATTCGACATCAAATACCATTAATGTATTTTTTAAGGAAGTTAAGCCTGACGATTTGTAATCATCTCACTCGTTTTCTAATGAGGTGTGGTCAGCCAACCAGTGATACGAGCTTATGTCTTCAACTCAACAGGATGCAAACTTATATACTCAGCAGTTTCGAATACATTAAATTTCAAGTTAAATTTGCTAGTTTTATTTCAATGCATACAGATTCAAATATTCAAATAAAATAATATATACCAAATGATTAAAGTTTTGGATAGATTCAATTTTCAATGGTTATTTTTTAATCGGATATTTTTCTAGATGAAATTGCTGATAATATTATATATTTGTCCCGCATGTCGTTACTCACTGAATCGGATGTTAATTTTTTATATTAAGATTATTTTGATTGCTTCCTTTTCCTGTTGATATCGACTATATATGTGGATGTCAAGTCTTTGGATTTAAATATATATTTTAAACTAAATATAGATTTAAATTATTAAATTAACATTTTTTGTACTAAAAATTTACACAATATACGCATTATTTATTAATATATTTATACCTTATTTATTAAAGACATAAATATATTAATAAATAATGCATATATCGTGTAAATTTTTAGCACAAAAATGTTAATTTAATAATTTAAATCTATATTTATATATATATAATATATATTTATATTTATTTATTTATTTATAATATATTTATATAATTAAGTGTACTCTATAATGTAAAAAGGATTGTTATAATAAAATTTAAAACAACCGAAATAAGTTAATTAAATTTCAATAATCGTTTAATTTTTCCATAAAATAAATTATCTTTACTTTATAATTGTTCAATTGCATGTAAAATTTTCGCTTTCTGTTTATTAAGATATTAAATTAAATATATTTATAAAGGAGATTAATATTTTATTTAATAATTAGTTAAATGTAAAATTTATTTAAACAGATATTAAATATTTGAATTCTGAAAATATGTTAAAATTAGAATTTTTCATATAATTTTAGTAAACGAGTAAAGATTTTAACGAGAATCTTTGTCCAAATTATACGTTTTGATGAAAACTCTCATGCAGCAGCCATACATAAAAAAAGAAACATTCAAACAACTTCATACTTAAACTTATTATAATTAGAAAATTTTCATTTAAAATAACATGACAAATGAATGTGTTGGATTTTTAAAGGTTCACGCTATGAATTTTAAAAAATTCGTTATTAATAAAAGCATTGTTCAATTCTTTCATCTGCACAACGAAACTAATTAATACAATGAATGGCATTCGATCATCAATCGCGAATCAACTTTTTGTTCTTCGCATTAATATAAGAAATTGTAAAATATATATCTTTCATGAGTTTTTAAATTAATTTTAATAAATTCTGGAATTTAATTTAAATTCCGAATTTATTTTCTTCAAATTCAAATTTGCAACACATTCTCTGATAATATCCCTTATTTAATTCTGATTAATACTAAAATCTTAGTTTAGGCGCTATTTTTTAATATTTATATTAGTATTCTTCTGCACATTATAATTACATTATATACTTTAAATTGTTTCCTTGATAAATATTTGCATTTCATTTACATTGAAAGCATTTCATGTGTGATTTAAAGTGGCTAATTTGTTTAATTATTTGGCTGTATTTCTTAATAGAAATAGATTTAATGTCATTTGAGCTCTGAATCGCTTAATAAAATTTAATGAGAATCGAATTACAATCTTTTCAAAGTTCCGATTAAAAGGATTTGCTGTAAGGCAATTTATTTTAAAATTGCTGATAGATAATCCTTTTAACCACATTTCTTAAGAGTAATCCCATAAAGCAGGGTTTTTTCAAGTCTGTTAAGACACTTCCAAAAAAAAAAAAAAAAAAAAAAAAACTTTATCCCTGAGACTAAAACGTATCAAATTCAATTTACAGAAATTTTAATATTATTTTACGAAATTTTAAATATTTAAAGGAGGAATTTTGTGGTGATTAACGTAACAAATTTGATTAAAAAATCTAGTTTGATTAATATTCAACTATAATTCCGTCTTTAAGAATTTTAAGTTCGATTTAAAATTTTATATTACAATAAATTTCATAAAGAAAAATTAAAATGTACATTTTTTCGAGGAGATTGGATCTAGATGAGATGGAACCCCGTGTATAGAAGGGACAGGTGCATTTGGAGGACAGCGCCCCTAAGATTAGCACCCCGGCAGCGTTCTGGGTCGTCTCACCTAAATCCGGATCTGACTTGTAAAGATTTCTTAGAATTCTTCAATGGAAGCAATCATAGTGTGACTGCTCCGTAAAAAAAGAAGAAAAACAGTTCTGTAATTAGTTAAGAATTTGATAATTTTTGAAAATTTTAATAAATAAGAATAAAATCTTTTACTTTAAATCTTTCGTGAATCGCGCAATTTACAAGAATATATGTTACACTCATATAAATGTCTATTCTGAGATCTTGAATCAACATTGGAAAGATAAATTTAATATTGCTGTTAGTTTAATAAATCAAAAACTATAGAAAAACATTTTTTTTTCTTTTGTAAACACGAGAAAAATATACAGTATGATTAAGTTAGTTGAGATTTTATAACACTTTTTTATAGTACAAATATATTTTGTTTATTTAGTTCTATATACTAAGAAAACAGCCCATTTACTTTAAGTTATGCGGTTGTTATTATTTTTTTAATTTGTTGTCATAACCCATAAAGATTGATCAGCAAGGAATTAAAAAAATAATAGTTTTTAATAATACTCACTTGAATTTTTTTCAAATTTTTCTTATTTCAAATACTCGCTGAAAATAAACAGAAATGTAAACATTTAATTGTATATATTTAAAAAAAAATTAAATTAAAATATTACAAATTTTTCTCTACAAACATCTAAGGACTTCAATAATTGTAGGAAAAACTATGTAATATTAATATATAACGCGATTTTATATTATTAAAGAGTGAATTAAAACGTTATAAATTATAACGTAATATTATTTTAATCGATACGTTTTAATTTTATATTTTCTTTTATAAATTTTAATATTAAAAATCAGTCTGCCCGCCTATCTATTATATAATATCATAATATTTTTCAATTTTGTAATCACTTATAACACATTTTAATTTAAATTTATAATTCATGTAAATCTTTCAAGGACAATATTGTGATAGTGGTTTAACTTTACCGGCAATCTTTAAAAGCTTGTAAAACAACATTACTTTTTTACATCCTGTTGTGAAAGAGAAACAATTAATTGACTTCAAAGGCGGTTAAAAAGTAAACGCCCGAGTACATTTACCATTAGACATATCATAACTAATGTTATCCATAACGAAAAAAGATCTGATATATTAGCTTTAGAACCATAAATGGATTGTCTAAAAAAAGTCATATTTGTGTCAATATAAAAACTACAGTATCATATTTATCGTTCCTATATATTATTTAAAATCCACTTAGGTTTATTATCATAATTTTTTTTCTCTTTTTTTTCTTGAAAGGGCATGTTGTTTACTTTATTAATTATTACTTTATATGGATTTAAATGGTGCTATAATTGAAATGAATTTTCAACCTTTTGTAAAAAATAACTTATGTTTTTTATAAAATAAATCTTCAAGTTATTTTATTTTTATTTTAAAATTATTAGTTATATTAAAACATTAACATTAATATAATAAATTAAGAAAATAAAAGTTAGTAATAATTTAAAGTAATTGGTTTGTAAATACAATAGTTAAAAAGGAAATGAAATAAAATATAAACATAATTAGGTTATTTTATTATATACAATGTAAACAATATAATACAATGTTCTATATAAATAATGTAAATAAATATCGTAGAAAACAATATTTTATTTTTATTTATAACATATTATACATTATACCGTATAATTTTCTCTCTATTTATAATGAGGTTTTGCAAAGACGGCCTTACATAAAGGCAAAAAAGATGATGCCTGGAGCCTCTCAAACATGTTGGTATATTTTAGAAGTTAAATTATGAAATTAATAATTATTGAAAATATAATTGCATTGGTATCTGTTGCATCTGCAGAAAGATATTTTCAAAGTAAAACAACTTCTTCAATCAACAATATGTCAAGAAAGAATTTCTTCATTTTCGCTCTTATCCATTGAAAAAAGATATTGCTGCATAACTGGACTTTTCTTCTTTAATTCGTGAATTCTGCGTTGCTAAAAGCAGGAGAGCAGTTTTGTAAAGATAGGTGAATTTCTGTATACAGTACTTATTGGATTTTCCAAATCATTGTAAAACTATTGTACGCGTTTTTAGTGCTTTATTGTGTTTCTATATCATGGTATTGTAGACTTAAATAAATCTACTCTCTACCTCTATCACTTTTTTAATGGACCTCAAAAATGAATTTTGCCTAGGGCCTCATAAATTCCATGACCGCCACTGGGATTTTGGAAATTATATAATGGATTTCACAGATGAAATATTATTTAACGATTTCTGAACGATCGTTGTTTCTTTTACATATAATAATATCCTAAAATTATTGCGGATTTAACTTACAATAAAATAATACTGTAATTTGTTCAATTTTTTTGTACTAGAAATTTTGTTGTACATTCATCGTTATATGTGCAGCTATATATTGCCATCATGATGTAAATGACAGATGAGGTGATCCCAATAATTAAGGAATGATAAAAGAATAAGTTGCATTTCTGAAAAGTTAATTATTTTCTAGAATTTCCTAGAATGAAATCCGTTTCTAGTTATTTAAAACTATTTATTTTCCTTTTTTTTATTTTACTGAATCTAATTTTTAAAAATTTCAAAACTATTTAGTTTTTATATTAAATAATGTAAAACATTGATATGAAACAGATAGGTTTCATAATTTATATCTTTTGATATATCTGTTTTTTATTGGTCGAATTCACGTTTTCAATTAAAGAAGATTCAAAAACTACTTTTCTAAATATTATATATTCATAGAAATGAATATTTTATGATTTTAAATTAGTTATTTAATATTATGCTAACTTTTATACTAATTAATCGTAAAATTATTTAAATTTAGTTATGAAACAGTTATTAAAATCTAGAACATTTATAAATTATGTTTTAAGATAGATTATTATTATAACATTGATATACTGAACGTTCGCATCAACAAAGTATAAATCAGTTTTAATGAGAAGTAAACAGAACTCAATTTTGCTGCACATGTTTAACGAAAACTTAATTAACATTTAACCAGGAAATTATGAGTGATCTGAATTAAACTTCAAGGAAATTGTCCAGAACGCAAATACAAGAAATGTCCTTAATATGTAATCTTAATTCATATGACCTCTGTTGTCTGTGTACACTTAATTTTTACTTTTCTTTTAAGCACCTTGGGTGGTTAAACATATAAACATATATCGGTCAGTAGGTTTATTATACTTATATTTATCAATTTATTTTATGGTTGGATAGAAACAGAGATATTTCTATTCTTGCTTTAATGCTTTCATGCTTCAAAAGATTCGAATTTTAATTGAAATATAAAAAACTCGTGTTTAATGCATTTACTCGGTGACTTTTATAAGAATTGCTTAAGTGTAATTTTATTTCGTAATAAAATTATGTTTAGTAACAGGCTTATATTGGACAAGAGTAGCATAAAATGTCAAACATCAATCCAATTTATTATATATTAACGAAGATAAAAATTAATTATTTTTACACCATTATTTTTGTTTTGTTAGAAAAGTTTTGTTATCTGAATATAAATTAATAGCGATGAGAACAAGATAGATAGTATTTGATTCATGTAGAATATTTTGATTGCTATAAGATTTCTTTGCACATAACATTGTGGAGGCAGTAAGATTGGTGCATTGAATAATAAAAAGCGAAGTATCCGTCAAGAAAACTTCATTAGTAAGGTCGGACCGAGATGATATCTAGAAAGGATGCAAGCACCGTTTTACAAGCAACAGCGTTAACTAAGAGTTGTACAATTACCAAGACCAGTTTAGACAAGAACTTTCCCTCTTGTCTATTTTCTACATTCAAGTCACGTTCGTGTAGGCGGTCCAATTCGGCATCTTGTTTTATCCGTCGTTTCAGTCAATTGGCTCTTAATCTCTCTTTCTCCTCTTCATTGTAACCGTTGGATAAAGTGCAGAAAGTGTAGTAATGTATATACTATCTGTCGACTAGCATGTAAATAACTCGCTCGACAAGTAGGTAAGTAATGCCCCAACTGCCATTCAATGTAGCACTTTTTGAAATCATTAAACAACATTTATCACTGAAAAGGAAAATGGATGATGCTCGGTGAAAAGAAAAAGACACCGCCACCTTCAAATTATTCTTAACAATTTAATAATTCTATATTATTAACTTTTATGCAAAATCTAAAATAACCAGTTTGATAAATATTTCAAAGTTTTAAGTTATGTTTTCTTTCAAATTTCACCTCGTCGGAAATGGTTTTCACAAATAAATTGTTTAAATGATACCCAATGATTATAAAAATAGATCCTAAGTTATTCATAAGTACATTTTTTAAAAATATTCTTTGCTTCCATAAATAATCTTTATCAAGATAATTTATTCTACCAAGAAAAAAAATAGAATATCTTGTAATAATTATGTACAAATTTTTCTTAGCGGTAATATTCACGAAAATCGTGACTATATAACAACTTGTAAAATGATTAATCTTCAAAATTGTTCCATTAAAAATGCATTGATATTTTCTCCCTTACTAAAGATAGGTAGTAATACTCTCATTTGTATAGAGTTATAAGTGTGGGTGGAAAAGACTGTTTAACGACGTCTAATGCGTTTGTTAGCATGACATAGTATCACAGAATAACATGTATCATCATCAGCATCTATTAACGAGCATTAAGAATTGTCTAGTCTCTCACTTAAGGAACATAATAATAATACCGAACGATTTTGTTAGCATGAGAAAACGATTGGTTAGCAACAGTCACATGGTTGGACATTAAATATTATCTTAGTCCAATTAAAACATCTGTAGAATTTTTAGTCGCGACTTCTCGGAAACCATTTTAATTTCTCTCTGTAAACTAATATGGAAACCATAATACAATACTAATGTAATTTTTGTTAGCCTGCAGATATCGAAGGACAGAGCCACACTTTCCGGGCGAAAATATTTAGGAAAGCCAGACCTTGTGATCTTTGTCAACAGCCAATTACAGAACAGGGAAGCTGCTGTCGAGGTAATATGTTATAATAAGATAGTCTTACTATTTAACACCGGAATAGTTAATCCGTTAATCAAATTTGATCTTTCCTAAAATCAAGTTATGTTCGGACGTATCGAGTCGATAGAACGGTGCACATCAATCACGATGACAGTCGTATGTAATTACACAACTGTCATCGTGATGTCTGTATTAATTACTGTAAAACGTTCATTACTAATTTTTGAACGTTAAAAAAGTTTGAAAAATTTCTTGTTTATCTAAGCTAAAATAATCATAATCGATAGTTCAGACGCTTTAAGTTAATATTATAAATCCAAGCTAGAAATTAAGGCGTGACCGGAATTAGATTGTATGTTATGTTTTACAAGCTTTAAAATTTTTTTTGTTCAGTTTGTAAATTTTAAAACCCGTTTCGGATACTTTTTTGGTCTCCCAAAATTCTTTTAATAACAACTTTGGCAACAGTTATTTACGATTGAGTGAGCATACGACTTAAGAAATTCTACCCGGTCGTAAACCCTTCGATTATCTTTTTTTGATCGTTCACGATAATCGTCCCTTCATATATTAGTCCCTTCTTATCTGACGTCATCATCGTAGGCGTGGTTCATTTTTTGGAGCTCCCACTTCGGTAGGCCTAATTAGAGTTCGTGTCGCGGGTCGTCCGCCGACCCCACAACTGGGCTCGTTAAGCTCGCGTTCTGACGCGTGGTTCTCGATTAATTATGTAGCCTTAAATGGTGAACACGATCGGTCAAAGGTTAAAGATAGTCTGATCCAGAAGCTGACTGATTATACAACGACTCTCCTTACCATTTTAGGTATTAAAAAAAACAGCAGCAAAAAACAAGTTTTTTTCCCCTAAATTAATATAGATATTTTATTTAGAAAAGAAGAATAAAATATTCTAGTTATATATTATAATAAACGTGTTTGTTTGTATAAGGATATTAATAAAAAACCACTTATCTTTCAGTCTGCAAATACGCTTGTCACCGAAAGTGCGAAATCAAGGTAAGATATCTCCTTTTAATTACTGTTTTAATATCGAAATCGACTTACGTCGTGATTCCGACTAAACATATACATTAATGATATTAAATTTGCGCTTGCGCGAATAAACAGTCGGGATAAATTTAAAGCTTTGTCGAAAGTAGGTCGGCTTTCTCGCAATGCTTACCTGCTTTGTAACGCGGAGGCACTATTCTGTTTTACTGCTTTGTTAAATCGCTTCGAAATGGTAATTTACGTTCTTCTGGTTCGGAAATTTCCGGATTCGTGGTAGCCACGTTAACACGCTCAAGGTCAAGGTCAAAATGTTTGACCGTATCGATTTCTACCAAGATCATCGAAACGACAGGATGGACTCGTAAATAAGGTAGAAAATTTTCAGAAATTTAGCTCTTTTCCCATTCCTTGAACATTTTATAATAAACTATTTCTGTTTAAAACGAACAGATATTTCATATCCTTCGTTAGTGTAACTTAACAGTGGAGCAATGTAAGATGTCAGAATCAAAAGGTAGTCCAGAGGGAATAAAACGTCATCGGAGAGAGGATGTCGGGTAACCCTTCAACGTGTTTATTCTGTGCTATTTCTAGAAAATGAGATCTATCGGTGTCAGTACCGTTAATTGTCGAACATGCTGAAATTTGCTGTTCACAAATCCCGGACCATCCATCCGTCTGTAAGTGCTTTATTTTCTGCTGTTAAGAGATAACCATCCGCGTGTTTGCGTGACAACTAGAACATATATTTACACATCGGGAGCAATAAAAAAAAGAAAGCCGTTCCGTATCTCGGGTGTCGTTTTATGTTAGTTAAATTTGGACGACAACCTTTAATGCGGTAATACTTAATGCGTACGATAGATGGCGCTGATATTACGCATTCGGGTTTCAATCTTTTATGTCATGTGAATGTCATTACGATGATGATAAACATGACACTTCGTAGCAAAGGGTAAGCGAAAGTCTGTTTTTAATTCTGGTATTAATCCCGCATATTCTAACGTAACTTTTTAAAACATGCTATAAGTATAACCATTCTCGTCATGTAAATACACCCGGTTGGGTTTGTTTATAAGTATATAGGTCGTCTTATATAGTTCGGAAAATAAACGCACTTTAAAAATAGTCTGGAAAATTAGCACATTTAATTGATTAAACACGTGTATAAACTAATCTATAAGAAATTAACGAATAAACGATCTGAATTTAAATGCGTTTTTTATAATAATAGACTACTGAAGCTGTTATAAAATGTAATTTTTAATTGGACTAATGTATTTATCATTCGCATTAGTTACATATACAAAATTTTGTCAAGATGTCGATTTTATTTATCTGCTATTCGTTTTTTATTTAAAAGTGGGCGTTGATTAGCAGAAACTTCAGTTTGACCTTCACTGTCCAGCGCCTTGAACCCTGCAAAGAGGATAGTGTTACTTTTCTTTCTCCATTTATGCTGTGAAAGATAGATTGATAATACGAAAAAATTTTATCAGCACGAATGAATTTTAAAGATTTTAATAGAAAAATACTTTCTGAAAAAAGAAATAAATTTTTTTTTTTTTCGAAAAAGACATGTTAAAATGTATTGTATGTTGTAATCTCTTTTCCCATTCAATCGAATCCATACCGGAAAAAATCGTATTTTCCTTTTCCAATCATTTAGAACTGTCTAAAAATATCTGAAATGTTGAAATCCGAGTCCTCTCTGAATTTACACTCGACCTCCAACCTCTATGTCGGTAACGGGACACTTGTGAAGTACCAAATTCTGTCACATGCGCACGCCAACGGCTCCTCCCTTCCCTCACTGGCCACTTGAAAGCAGTGTCGAGTGGAATTAGAGAGGCAGTAGGTTTAGGTGGCCCATCGAACATGTAATGGCGGGACGGGTGAGAACAGGCGATTTGGGTGGATCTATGGGGATGCTTTTAGATGGGCACTTTATTGGTGTTATATAACAATGGGTAATTGCATTGGAAGATCTAAGCGACGCTTTCGTAGTCCTTCTCCCGATTGTCGATGCTCTTGTCATCGAAAAAATGGGAAGAAAAAGGTAAGGTTAATTGATTTCTATCTACTGTACTTAATAATTCTGAGAGAAATGCCGAATATATTCACTAATTCAAAATGTTCATATATTGAACAACGCACGGACCTTTTAATCAAACTTGAAATTATTTAATTTGCCTCTATTACTGTAATTACAATCAGTGTTTAAATAAACTGATTATTGTTGATTTATAATTTTAAACTGCTAAAGAGAAAGAATAATTTACTACATTGTTTTGGGTTTAAAGTCATTTTTTATTTTGTAAATGTTGACATTATGAAATATTTCTTCAAATCTTATAGCCTACTTTATTTCTTTTATTAACTTAAAATGAAGAAAATTTAGAAATAGTTTTATATCTTAATATGAAAGCTCAGTGTGTCTTTGAAAGTTAGTCCTTCAACCTGTGAGAATGCACATAAAAATAGTTCGTTAAAGATTACTCCGTTACGTTATTAAAATTCATAGTGAAAGTTATATATTACATTATAATTTTTCTAATATTATCTAAATTACAATTAAAAAGTGTGGATGGATCATATTAAAAGTTTCAGGTTTAATTTCAATTTTTTACTGAATTAAAATAATATACTTAAGAGATCTGAATTCATTTATAATTATTTTTATGCTTTTTTTTATTTATTAATTTTATTATTATTTTATTTTATTCATTTATTATTAGCGTTTATCATATGATAAACGCTAATAAATTGTGATTATGATAAACTCCAAAGTTTCATTAATTAAAAAAATAATTCTAGAAAAATTTCTAAAATATATAAACAATAAATTTTCATATTTGGCTTTAAAAATTTAGTAAGTTTATAGTTACAATAAAATTACTGTTAAGACAATAAAAACAAGCGCACACTAAACAATTCTAAATTCTGTGAAACAAAATAATTAAAAAATTAACGTAAAAATTGTAAAATTAAGAATTTAAAATACAGTAATTACAATTTAAAATTAAATAATTAAAATTTAAATTTGAAACAAGATAACATCTATAATAATTATTTTTATATAAATATTTCTTATACAAATACCAAATACAAACATAATACAGTACACACAAACACGCGTATATAAGTACGTACAGGTACAGTACGTGCATGTAGATGCATTTATATATGAAATTAGAATTAACAGTCTTAAAAAAATATTTATAATTTTGTACACTATAATTACTTAAAATATCTGATTTATTGGCTAATAAAATTGGTAAAAATTTACAAATTTATTAATTTTATGCTAAGATTTTTTACATAAAACTAAGAAGAACGGCGCGTAACTAATATAAAATCGGACAATGACCGATTTCGAGATAGGTATTTTTAATTCAGAACACCAAATGCCGACAAGGAGATATTCTATGTACATTATTTACATATGCCATACAAATAAATTAGATAAAAATGTTAATTCCATCATCGTGATGAAATTGTCTATAAATTATTTAAAAAACTTCAAATATGGAAATGGAAACATTAATTTATATTAATATCATAATTATTCTCTCGGAACAAGTAATCTCTGAAATGAAGGTTATAAATATAAGAATAACTTTCACCTTAGGATCTATTAATAAATATAAAAGTATTTGAAAAGGATGAAATATATTTCCATGATAAAATATTTTAATTTCTTTAATTTCTTTTATTTTGAATTTCAAATTTACCATTTATTTACAATAGGTCTTTATTACGTGATTGACATAGAATTTATACAGACAACATTGGCCTATATATAAGTTTAATAGTCATATAATTAATTTAAATCTAGATTTTTTCCTATCAACTTTTTAAAATGATGATTTATAAAATTTTGCTATTCTGTAATGTTAAAATAAATATTGGAAATAAATAACACTTTCATGTAAATTATAAAGGAAATCAAAATATTCATATTTCATAATTATTATTAACTAAGTTAAATGTATGATTAATCATACACAGGCTTTAATCAAAATCAATTAATTACTGTGCATTTATTTCTAATGTTACTTAAACCATAAATGAATTTAAAGTAATATCTTGAAGATAAATATTTATTTTTATAAATATTAAGTCTGTTTTTTTTTAATTAAAATATAATTACTGTAGTAAAATTTAACATTTATTCATTTTTTTAAAGAAAATTACAGTACATTAAATTTATTCCTATATTATTTAGAAAAGGTCTCTATCAGATAACAAAAGTGCTGTATATTTACGTTAATTTAGACTGAAATATTTTGCTATCAGAACTTAAATTGAAAATATTACAGATTATATATGATTATTAATCTATAAAAAAGAAATTCGATATACAGTATTATCGCATTTATTTTTCAGTAGAGAAATTTTAATATCTTTCAATGTTTATCTTATTTAGCGAACTATGGTTTCATTAATGATGCTTTTTTTTTTAAAAAAAGAAACAAGCCGGAATTGGTAATGCATAACAAATCACACAATAAGCTTTCTAAAAATATACTTTAAAGATCTGCATTTATTATTACAGCTTTCATTCCTTCATTCCATATGTTGACATATTCGATCCAAGGTAATCTTTTCCCTATATTGCAAGAGGTGTTTTAGCTAAAAAAGAAGAAAAAAAAAACTTGTAGGTGCCTCATGTCACTCAGTCTAATTTACCATCTGCTTCGACATACAAAAGATTCCTTCTTTCAACTCGCTTCACTCACTCTCTTGATAACCTCCACTTGGTCGGTGCCTGTTTACATTGCACAGCGAGCACACCCCTCTTACAACCGATTCATTGTCTGCATTATTCGAAGAAAATATGACGTCATCGTCATGTAGCAAAAAAGGAAGTATTACTCGAATTTCACTTGTTTTAATAACTTACTTCCTTGATTTTAGTTGATTTATGATGTAACAATTAAAAGTTGTAGTCTAGCTGCATTTGAGCTATATATGAGCGAAATTTATTATATTACTCAGTGTATTTTGTACTAAAATGTTTGAAGATCATCTCTATATATAGGTCATCACATAAATTTAGATATTACAATACAGTTTCGTAAATTCGTTCCAGAAATCTTTAAAATGCAGATTGATTTACTTGGTCTCTTGATGATGCAAGAGTTTCCGCAATATATTCAAACAAGCATATATAATGGCTTTTTATTATAATTGGTAGTTTAAGGACAGGAAAAAAAAAAAAAAAAAAAACAAAAAGGAAGTATTTCACATACGTTACTTTAAAATGTCTAAGCTTACCCTTAAAAAAAAAATAAAATAAATTGCTTTTGGATAATATTTTTCGTGATGTTTTATCATTATAAACTTTGGAACTTTTTAAATTAATTTTCTTTTATGTTCTTTTCACTTATATCTGTGGTATCGATATGATACAGATATATTTATAGTTTGTATATATGGTAACTTCTAGATTTTACCCCACACATTTGATCTTCTTTAATTAAAGTATCTTCCTTATGCAACAGATATAAATTTCAGTTGGAAAGAAGAGTTTTTCATAAGTCCATTCTAAATATGTTTCAAAGAAGAAATTGATGATCATGGAAATATTAAAATAGTTTTGTGTATGCAAATTTTTGTAGGAATGAAGCAATTTAACTTTCGAATTAATTATTGCAAAGTCTATTAATTTGAAAAGGTTGCAACATACTAATAATCAGCTAGTTTATTTAAAATTTTACAATGAAACATTTGTATAAAAAGACACATACGAATTTTGTTTCAATTTGTTAATTAGATTACTTAGATTAGAGTCAACGAGTTAAACTTTTGTTTTGATTTCAGTTTGAAATGGACACGAGCAAAATGATTGGTTTCTACGACCTATACAGTATATAATTAATTATAATGAATAAAGTTTGATTTGAGTCGAATATCTTCTATGGTTTAATAGATAAATATTGTTCAGTATACCACTTTTATATACAAAAATTTCGCGGATGGAAAACACTTTTGCATATTTCATTAATTGATTTTCAATTATTATTATTATTATAAGAAGAGAAACGAAATCATGTGTTCTCTACAATTTAATATTTTATTCAAGAAATGAAACACTAGTAAAATTCAAACCGCACAATAAGAAAGTGTCTGAAATTCTTTATAGTTAAACAAGTGTTTGCAATTTCGGAACACGTTCTTAAGATACCCCACGGGATCATATTCTCCACTATGAAATTATAGAACATAAAAGAAAAATAATGAGGGCAACATTTCATAAAACTAATTAATGTAAAGCAATGTATCATGCATCACGACTGTAATTTTACATCATAAAAATTGTACGATGTTATTTGGGAAAATTTGTAAGACTAAAAACGCATTATTTATAACTGTTATTATTTCTGTTTTCCATTTCTAATCTAAAAATAAATCCAATTACATAAATGTGTTATATTTGACTTCCATACACTTCGGGCTACAATTTGATAAATGCAAATAGAGGTTACATAATGCGTAATGTGATATCAATTCTTTGAGAGGTATTTACGATTTGCCTGGACTTCGCCTTTCTTTTTTCTAAATGCCTTCGATAGTTAAACGGTTATAATAAGAATGTTAAGTACTCGTAATGACGTCAGTAATTTAATATAGCGCTCATTTAGTTTGTGTATATTACATTTTTTGTTTTTAATTATTAAAATGGCGCAAGTTTTGTTTTTGTGCGTAGATACGATTTAAAACTAAACAAGATTGTGATTTATCTAATTGTTTTAGTTCTCTTTTATATTTCAACATTAAAATTACCCTTTGATCAAAGTTTTGTTTTGATTAACACTTTTTAGTGTGATATTTTCTATCCTTATCGAAATAAACGATGTTGACACGATGTGAATTAGGTCGGATCAAAACTCAGAACTTTGTATTTTGTTAAAGTACAGTACATTACAGTAGCCTTGTATTTATTTTCTTCTATTTTTTGCTTTTTATACAAAAAACAAAAGTCCTGTTTTGCTTTCAACTTTATGATATTGTTTTTAATGAGATAATAAAACACGAAAACTGTTTGGTTATTATTTAATTTAGAGTTTCTCGTTTTTTTATTATAAACTTAATTAGCTTTATGTGACATCAAAATGTCATAGTAAGTTAGCAATTGAGTTTGTTTCTTGTCCACATGTTTATGTCTGGAGAAAATTTGACCTTCGTTTTTACAGTGACTCGATGAAAATGCAGATTTTAGTACATCCTTCAGCTGTTGTCAATGGAATAAATTTAGAAAAAGGATGTAAAAATGTCTATTATAAATAATTTGTATCCGTTGAATTAGAAATTGTCAATATAAATTAGTTATAGTTGTCAGTTGTAAATTTAAACGTGCTAATTTATTTACTGTTTATATAGCTTTCTTATAATTGTGTTAAATCAATAAATTTATATAAATATTTAGCAGGACAATTTAGAAGGAAACCTTTCCAGTATTTTGTTTCTGTTAAACAATTTTGTTTTTATTTAAAGGTTATCGCAGCTTGTGAACCAGTAGTCAACTACGAATTGGTATGTATCTGACTTTAATTTTAAATTAAGAATACTTTAATAAACTTCCTTGAAGAATATCTAGCTATTAAAAATTATTTTACATTCTTTTTATACATAATTTAACTGTTTTCATATATATATATATATACTGTTTATCTTCATCCATATGCGCTTCTATTTATATCATCCAAAATCTAATGTGCTTTATCGTGTAAGATGTAACAAAACAAAGGACATTCGTGACGCATATCTTGCATGATAAAGTAGATACAGACATATCTTATGCGATATCGTTTAAGATCATGCATGAATGTCCATCGTAACAGCACGAATGTCCATCGTTTCGTTACATCTCCATGTTTAAGCTATGTTTATCTAAAGAAAGCGTTCTTAGATCAAGGGACGAAACATGCGAAAATGCACAGTTAGTGCCCTCAATTAATACTGTCAACGGTCAATTATCTTTGATTAATGATTCTGAAATCCAATTCGTAATATCCTCTTACTATAACCATTATAAAAATGTACATATTTGGATAACTTAAAGCTATAAAATGTTAATGTCGCGATAAAATTTATTTAATAGCATTTAATCGGATAATTAATTTAATGAATATTTTAACTTAATTATCAGCATTAATAAAATTGCATAGTAGGTTTGTAAGTACATGTACATCTTTTTTAATTAAATAAAATTTCTAAAATTGAAGCTGTTTAATAATTTTAACTACTTATATTTCAATCATTTGCATATTCTGGATATTTCTTGATTTAAGTGCTGCTACAAATCAAGAACTAAATACTTGTTTGTATTTTAACACAAAAAAGTCAATTAGTTGTTAACAGCTTGAAACAGAAATACAGATGGAAGTAATTATTACATTGCTGCTTATCTATTCCATTTTAAAATGATGAACATTATTTTCATTTACAGTACATTAATAATCCAACTTCCAAATAAAAGTATGGAAAAAATCTACACAATATAACATATATAGTTTGAAACTTTTAATGTTCTCACTGATAATTATACAGAGGCAATTATTTAGAAGCAAAGATAATAAATTTATTATATAATTTTTACTTTTAATTAAATGTTAAATAATAATATAGAATTTAAAGTTAAATAAGATTCTGTATTTAAAAGTTATATATTAAAAAATTTTCAAATAGTTTAACTTGAAAATATACATCACAGTACTGTATTCATATAAAATTTGTATTTATAAAAGTTCAGTTTGTAATTTATAAAAATTTTTAAAATTTTCATATAGCTTTTTACTGTCTTGATAAATTCTTTTGTAGGAAATAAATTTTAATATTAATTTTTTGATGCAAAACTTTTTAATGTATATTAAACACAAAAATCTGATAAATTTTATCAAGAATTTCTATAAAGAATTTTCATATTATTTAATGAAGTAGTACAGCTTGTAATTTAAAAAGTCAACTAGAGATTTCTTTTCATATCTAATTTATTTCTGATGGTATATTAATACATATATATAATTTTCTTTTATTTTTATAATGTGGCTATTGTATAAGAATTTCTTCATTCAACAATAAATTATTGATATATGTTTTCAGAACCATCTTGATTATACTATATTACAATATCTAAATGTTTTAATGAATAAATATTCTTCTGCAATTATGAAAAACTTTGTGATTAATCATGAAAGTTTTCCAAAAATTATTTTCTATGCATTTTCAGTTTTTGCTTATTTGAATGAATATTTTCTTAGTTTTTCAAACATCTTCAATAATTATGCAATACAAATTTTGGAAGCAGTTATTGCTTCAAATCCAAAAATGTTCATTCTGTAATTTAGAATCATCATCATACATAGCAAAAAACTAAATGGTAATACATTATAATTATAATTAACATGCCATGTTATGTTTGCTTATGATTACAAAATATATATTTTTATCATTGAATAAGCTTATATCATATATAAATAAAAATATTTTTTTTAAATAAATAATTTATTCATTAAATGTATTTAAACAACATTAAAATGATAAAATAAATTCACAAACAATAAAATGTATAAATGCAATATATATTAAAACAAATCAACAATGGAAAAAATATAAATTTAGATGAGAAACAGTTAGCATTGTTTGTTAAAACTGAATGATATAATTAAATTGTTTTAAATTATATATTTAGAAGATTTCAAACGAAATGCACTTCGTTATTAAAATTATAAGAAATGCAATTGATTTAGAAACCTGTTATGGAAGAACAAATTAATCCTAAATGGGAAAAAATCATTTTGTTGATTAAGTACCAACATAATGAAAATTAATTAAGCAAATTATTTTGTAACTTAATGGACTGTGACTCTCTACAAAGGCATCTTAAAGTGTTCTATTGTCTTAGTATAATGGATTTCATTGAAAAGTTGCTTTGTTTCCTATTTCCTGTGATAAAATGATTTAAAATATTACTGTATTTAACATTAAATTTTTAAAACTTAAAGTAGTTTTAAATGTATTTTAATATTATTCATTGCAACATAATTCCAAAGTCTATATAAAAAAAAAGCAATGCAGGAATATTTATATGATAGTTTATAAATATAAAAAGTTTTCCATAACATGTTATTTCATAATAGTTATTTTTGTGTGAAACAGTTGACACTGTAGAATGATCAGCCTCAATTTTTGTTTAATATACTGTAGATGAATTTGATCCATTTTCAAAATATTTAAAAAGGATTTTAAAATATATTATAAAATCGAAATCTTTTTTTTTAAATTTTATTTTAAAAATATTTCATTTTTATCTTTCTATGATTGAATCTTCTGAAAATAGTCTAAATATATTCCAAAACATTATTAAATTATTAAAAATTTTGTTTTTTAAAAATAAGAATTGTTTTTTATATACATTTCTAAAACAATAAGTTTTTCATATGTAGAATTTGTTTTTTTATTAATTATTTTTGAGGTACACTTTTATTATTTGAATATACTCTTTCTCCTATTCAGAATGTAATGTTTAATGTAAAATATTTTAAAGATGATATTCGAGTAAGAAAGCATTAAAAAATATTAAAAATGTATTATTAAACTTCTTTTTTAATATTTGAATTTCTAGAAGAAAGTCTGTACTTTTCAGAATTTAATTAAATAAAGAATTGATATTTATTACTTTGTTTTGTATGTTATTGAATTGTACATTGATTGATTAAAATTTTAAAGATTACTACTAAAGTTATATCATTTCAAGTATTGATAGTTTCTATGAAAGGCAGAAAACTTTATGCTTTAAATTTCCAAATTCTTAAATTGATTATAAAAAATATTTCTTTAGCATATTGATTATTGATATTCATTTGAATCAATATAGTTAGTTTACACATAACAATTGCTACATCCTTAACATAATGTAAAATATATTATTTGATTATTTCAAGTACTCAAAGTTTGATCAAAAATTTTATTCCAAATTCTAGTGTGGAACATAATAATTACAAGATATATGTACTGTGTCTAATTCTGTGTAGTCGAATCAAAATATATACAGTATAATTATTTATTTCAGTTAATTGTGTTGTTTGCCTTTTAAAAAATTTCAAAATATTAGTTAAAAATTTACATAAATAAAAAAAAAATCTTGCATTATTTGGATATTCTTTAAGGAAATATTCATAAATAAATAATAGCTTTTGACTTTTCTCAATCAAGAACTTTATTATCTGTGATTTAATTGTATAAGCTTTATTTTTAGAATAAAATTTTAATTTTTTATCTCACTATTTTTTCTGAAAGGAACTATAATAATTCTAAAAAAAATGAAAATGAATTGAATGTTCAAGAATGACACTAAAGTAAAAAGTATTTTCACAAGAAAAAAAGGATTTGAAGATAAAAAATAAGAGAAATTACTTTGTGACTGCCCTTTCAGGAGTCACTTCTCATTTCTTTTAAATAAATGTGAAGAGGAACATAAAGTTAATGTTTATAAAAAAAGCATTCACAGATGTAGAAAATTACAGTAATAGATCATTTTGATATATAATGACATAATGTACAAATTATTTTAATCCAGAAAAACATGAAGTTTATTTTTAAAATAAATACCAGCCTTTATATAACACGACATAGAACATGAGTAATTTATGAAAAAATATCATAAAATATTTTAAAAAGTAAATTAATTTAAAACAATAAATTATAATTTTTTTTTTAAATTTTGAAAAAGTTTATGTTAATATTGAATGTAAAATTTAAACTTGCTTTTTCAAAAATTTAAATAATACTGCTTTGAAATATAGAATTGAATGCTGAAGTACTGTACATCAGTTCTTTTCTTTGCATAAAAATTAATGTTTTAATGAATAATGAAGCTTGAAATAAATATTCCAGAGAAAATTGTATGATAACTAAAATAGGTTTATGAAAATAACATTAATTATATTTTATTTATGAAGATTAATTATTGTGTTATTAGATTATTAATAGTTGAAAACTTTCAAAATATTTTTTAACAGAAAACTTTTACATTCATCTTTACAGAATAAGCCTTCAAAAAATGATTCCAAAATATTTACTATTTTATTTAGAATAAAATGTTGTATACCACTTATTTATTCTTTCTTTCATATTGAAGATACATTTATTGTGTGTATTAAGTATTTATAAAATATATTTTAAAATAAATTATATTATTGAATTACAGAATTTACATTTACAGACTACATAAAATATTTTATGTTGTCTGTAAAATACATTATTATTCAACCATAAAATTATTTAGATTCTTCTACTTCAATTTTCATATGAAAGTATATTTAAAGTTGTCTCATAAAACATTAGTTTATCTAGAACTGTGTGATATACATTATATACATTATTCACTAATGCAGAAGTGATGTTTCAGTTACAGATAGCTACCATATGTAAACCATATGCTTATTATCAGTAATTATATTTTTTCAGCAAATTTTTAAAATTTTCTTAGACATTTACATCAGGAAATTGGGTTAAGAATCTGAATATGCTACAGTTAAATTATAAATAATTAATTTTATTACATTTTAAATTTTTTTCATTTTGTTTAATTCTCTGCCCTTTGAGCGTTAAGAGGGCCTTTTTTCAATATCCATCTTGGGTAGGGCCAGGCCCACAATGGGGATCAGCAATGTTGTATATTCATATTTACTGAATGTAAAAAATAACAAAATTTTCTCATCACATATTGTTTAATAAAAAAAAATCAGTTTTTTAAACAGGCTACAATATTAAATTACAGTATATTTTGTCATATTTAGGGTCAACTCCTAAGTCATAGATATGATACTATTTGTTTCAATATTTGTAGTAATAAACTATGAAAGGGTTGTACTATTAAGAAAGAGTAAATATAATTATAAATTACTCAATTACTGTATTTTGAGTGGCATACTTGTGACCATGTAATTTAACAGTATATTGTTTTCTGAATTTATATGACAATCTGTTTTTCATAATCATTTATGAATTCAAAACAAGACATTTTTCTTGATTTTGATCATCTCTTCTTTTACATGATGTTTTAATAATTCTGCTTTGTTATGTTATATGTGTTGAAATGAATCCAATCAAGAAAGCATTTGAATCTCACTTTTTTGCAATGTTGTAGGATAACAGCAGAATCAGTTTCAATGCATTATATGCACATGATTATATAAATAGAATGTTATCCTGTTTATGATTTATGTGCATTTTGGCACACTGATAAAAAAAATGTGGACACTAAAGATATAGTGTCCACATTTTTTTTATCAGTGTGCCAAAATGCACATAAATCATATATGCTGGCCATATACATTTTTATATATAAAATACAGTCGAGTCCGCATAACTCGACACCATCGGTTAAGTAGTCAGTTTTCTGTGGTCCCGGCCGACTTACATAGGCATTAATGTTAAAAAACTCCGGTTTATTCGACACCGTTTAACTCATCACTACTGGATAAGTCGATATACTTTTGCTGTCCCACACACTGATAAATCGTCACCCCTCCTGAAAAAATGAATTCACTCCGCACGTGTGGTGCGAACTCATTTTTTTTTCAGGAGGGGAGTCGATTTATTTATTAATATATAATTAATATATTTAATAATATAATAATATATTAATATTATTAATATGTATATACATATTAATAAAAATGCCTTAACATTTTATGTATTTTTATGTATAAAATAATAACAGATGAACAAAAAGAAAATATACAATCTACATCAACGTCACAGCAGAATCCAATTTTGCATTTTCTCACGCTAGAGGCATTAAGAATCCTTAGACGTTACTTGCCAACAATTGACAATTGCGAAGATGATGTTTTCAAGGCGTTCGTGATCGTTGAAAAAGAAAGTCGAGACAGTTAAGTGATCAAAACAAACAACACTAAACGAATTTTTCAGTTTTTCATCTTCAGAGTAATTGTAAATGGAGGACACAATGTATTGTAAGCCTATGCTACTGTATAACGCACTACTGTATTTTCCTATTTGTAGTTTTGTGGTTTTTTTTGCAACTTCGCTTTAGTGGTCACATCGGATAACTCGACACATTTCCATTTCCCCTTGGGGTGTTGACTTATGCGGACTTGACTGTAGTATATAAGTATCATATACAATATATTATATACAGTATATAGTATATAAAAAACATTTTTTTAATAATACATCTCAACAAATATATGTACTTACATTGCTTTATATTTTTTTTTGTTAGATGTGAAATAATCTAGAAGCTGAGCATATTGGAGAATTGTGTAATTTATAAAACTCCAGAATTGTTTTGATCATTTATGACTTACCCTATTTTTGTACATATAATTGCAGTGGCACAATAAAGCTATAACAAAAATGAAACTTTTGCATAACCAACCCATCATATGCCTTATGCTTTGTGTGAGATCCTGGACGGAAATCAAAATTTTATGTTTTTGATGACAAATATCTGGTAGGACAGTTAAGCCCTCACCTTTCAGGATTAAAACAAAGCAAGAGTTCAAGTCTAGCTTAAACAATAAAAGTTTTTTTCATCAAAATAGAAAACAAAAGGCTTGAATTGCAGGGAGAATATCAAAGTTTGGAAGAATTTTAGATGATCAGGATCTGGTTAAGTGTCGATAACAACCTCTCCCATGCAAAGTATTTCTTTCGTAATACTTCACGTAACCTGGAATCGATGTCCAAATTTCTCCAAAGACCACCAAAATGTTCTTGTAGACCATCAGTGGTCCATGAATCACTTGTTGGCAAGCACTGGTCCATACATACATACTACATACATACATACATACATACATACATACATACAAGAAAGACATTGGCTGTATATGAGGTGTTTAGCCAGCAGAAAAGAGGGTAAGGGAAAGAAGGAGGATGAGGAGATAAACAGTAGAGAAAGGTAGGTTCCCTCTGAATGGCATACATATGGCTACAGTACCCTCTATGTTTGGTGTTGGTGTGCAATTTTTAGGCTGCAAGGCCATAGTCTCCGAAGGGTCTAAAAGAAAACTGAGTGTAGTAAACACCAATAATTGAGTGCTGCCATGAATAGCTAAGTGTAGAAGTTAGTGCCAAGTGGCTGTTAGTAGGAAGACTTATAATCTACTTAATACTAATAAAACTGAACGTGAGCATGAATCTTAATACTACTTAACACCTAGACAGACAGCACAAAAAGCAAACACAATGACAAACTAGACGAGACAAACAGACCGACAGAGACAAACAAGCACAAGATCCCCAAAATTTTTTATTTATTTATTTATTTTTTTGTTATAATTATTATTATTATTATAATTTTTTTGATTTTTTTTTTTAAACGTTAACTTACTAACTAAACTGACCTACCATAACTTAGGATATATGATACCTAGGATACCATACCTAGGCTACCACTGGTCCATAGCATTTAATAATTTTCTTTCTCTTCTCAATCTGGATGAAATTGCAATCATGACATGAAAAAAATGGCTTCTTATAAAGTACTTATGTTGTACTCGGGTGGATCTACATAGGGACTAATAGGGTTTAAGTCCTGGTCCCCCAAGTGTCAAGGACTCACAAAGATTGAATTATTATCATAAATTTTTAATACTTTTTCATTAACAATGAGCACTTATTGTATAATAAAAGATAGTTAATATTAATAATAATATAATAATGATAATTTATAGTATTATTTATAGTATTATTTGTAACCAATGTAACGAAATTGGTCAGTAATTAATCAGTGTAAATATTTCTTTATTTCTTATGTTTTTTTTAAATAAGTTATAAAGTTTGTCATTCAACACCATTTCATAAATAAATATATTTCAACTCTGATTTTGATGTTAATAAAAATGAATTTTAAATTGGGATTTAAAAATGAATTTTAAATTGAGATTTAAAAATGAATTAATTAGAAATGAAATATCCCATAATTGTTCCTGCTGGCCCCTTCCTGTGGACACCTGGCCTGCAGGAATAGCCTTTTTGTTGAATTGTCTTACAATATGGCAAAAAAATTTTATCTCTATTATATTGTTGATTGTTTTTTTATGTGAATTCTCTATTAATGAACATATTTCATTTCTACAATACTTATGCCCTAATTCTTCAATTTCTCTATATTTGTCTTGAAGATGTTTTTAAACTATTTTTTATTTAAACAGTAGTTTTTTTTATATTCAGTTTTTTTTTTATTTTTCTGTTCCATCATTCCAAGATCGTTGTTGTAACTAAAGATTGAATTTCTTTTTCTTTTGTGGTTGGAATTCTCCACACAAAATAGAAAGCCTTGAAACATTTTCATTCTTCTCTTGATAATGCTCTGTTTCTTAATTTCCATTATCTGTTTTATATATATCTTAATTAGAAGTTCATATTCCATTTAAATGCAATTCTGTAATTATGTTTCTTTAAGCCAGTTACAGTAATTTATTTTCTGTTTTCTAGTTCAACCTTTTTTAATTGAATTTTAATTTTTGCAAGAACAGGATTCATTAACATCAGTTCTTGAATAAGGCTGCTATATTATATTGTTTTTAAATATTTCTAAGACTACCCAGGATTATTTCTTCTTTTATGATGTTTGAACATAAATTAGCAACAATAAACTTATTTCTTGTACAGAATTCAGTCATTTTCTTTTCCCATTCAGTTTTCTGACCTAATCTATACTTTTTCATTGTAAAGAATTTTGTTATTTTCTATTTTGGCATTCAAGTTACTCATTACAATTAGAATTATACCTGTCTTAAGTATTTTGAAAGTTTTTTGCAATTCATTGTAAAAGTTGTCAGTTCCTACTTTTTCATAATGAGATGCAGAAGATACAAGGAAGTTAGAGATGTGTAATGTCTCTAACTTTTTGACAAAAATGAATGGCAACACTTATAGACTCAAACTCATACTAGAGCAAAAAAGTGGTCATGAGGTATATTTCTTGGATATCAGTCATGCTTTCTGATGGCTACCTACGGAAAACCCACAGTATACACAGAAAACTCACTATATATTCCCATCCATTTGTTTCATCCAGTTAGTAAGATTGATGCATTCAATGCAAATTCAATGAAAAGAGATATTAGCATATTCCCATTATAGAGACAGTAAGAACAAAATAAGGGAATCCACTACATCAAACACCTAGCCAAAGTCCATGATTATCTTAAAAAATGGTGAACCATTTGATTTATTATAAGTATACATCTTCAACTTTCTAGAGTAAATACTGCTACATATAAGTATCACTGCTAAACCTTTAGATTTCCAGTAAGATACGAATACACAAAATGAAGGAACGTTTTCAATCTTAACCAAGATCTTCAGGTTCTTGGATTTCTATTGTTCCAAATATGGAATGCCAAGATTTCGAACGTTTTGAATACAAATTAATTTTAACCAGTATGGAATTAAGAACAAAGGTTTGAATTAATGTACTAGAATTAATGTATAGACAAAAGTCCCCCATATCTGTATATTAATGCAGGAGCTCACTCTTATGGGAATAATAAGTAATTATTAATGGATATGCTCTTCACATGTGTATCGCCATGCATACGATATCGCGTTATTGTCTTTGAAATTTATACAATTCCCCGACCTGCTTACTTTGTAAATTTCAAGGGTTTCCAGGGCCCTGATTTTGTCTGTTTGGAATGATTTTCTTATAAACTGGTGTTTTGTAAGTCAGCCTGCACATTGGGGTCTGTGGCATATGTTGACAGGTCGGGGAATTGTATAAATTTCAAAGACAATAACGCGATATCGTATGCGTGGCAATATGCATGTGAAGAGCATCTCCATTAATAATTACTTATTATTCCCATAAGGGTGAGCTCCTGCATTAATATACAGATATGGGGGACTTTTGTCTATACCTTAATTCTAGTACATTAATTCAAACTTTTGTTCTTAATTCCATACTGGTTAAAATTAATTTGTATTCAAAACGTTCGAAATCTTGGCATTCCATATTTGGAACAATAGAAATCCAAGAACCTGAAGATCTTGGTTAAGATTGAAAACATTCGTTCATTTTGTGTATTCGTATCTTACCAGAAATCTAAAGGTTTAGCAGTGATACGTATACATTTTCTACCAACAGCAAAACCAATTTGCAACAAGATCACCCAGAGATGAGTGTGATTTATACTGTTAATTATGAGGAGACGCTTGTTGCCATATACAGACAAATTGCTAAGTGAAGGAAGATCAAACTGGCTTACAGAAGCCCAAGCTTATATAACTTGCTCAGAAATAATAAATATTAATTTAATTTATATGAAGTATTTACTTTTATTTTATTTTGTTTTTATAATGTTGTTCTGTTTCTGGAGTTTTAACTTATAATTTAACTTATCTATGCACCATGTTCTATATTTGTGTGCAATTAATATAACTTTTAAATGGTCATCATTTATGCACTAAGGAAGAAAATAAGTGATAATATGAATTTGTGCAAATTATAATATGATGATAAACTCTTTGTGAACAAAAATTGCACCTGTAAATTATATACCATTGTGGATTATAGGCAGAAAATTACAGTATTTTTATTAATTTTGCTCACAAATAAGAACAATTTGTTAAAAATTTTTTAACTGAATGTAGGCCTATATATATATTACAATATATTAAGAATGGAATGATTCTAATAATTAATTAATATATATATAATATTGATTATTAGTATTCTTCCATTCTTAATATATTGTATTAAACATAGTACATACTACTTACATATAAGTAATATTTTAGGTTTTCTACTACTGTATTGTGTATTTACATACACATGGATTTTATGTATAACTTACAACTTGAAGTTGTTTATGTAAATGTTGAATTGCAAGTTACATATAAAATCCATGTGTATGTAAATACATAATATTTTAATAAAGTTAAATTATATAAATTATGAGAATGCAATACTTTAGGATTAAATAATCACAAATCATTAATTAACAGTAACAACCAACCAATGTGTATGTATTTGTAACAAAGATCATACACATATCATACATACATATATAATATAAATTTTAATAAACTTACTGTATTATGTACTTATACTATATGTAATTCAATAATTTTATTTAATTAATTTATTTATTTTGGATTTAAACTTTGATATTTACTTTTAATAGATGTATTTGCATCCTTCTAATATTATATATTATTACTAGAACAGGGATGGGCAAGCCTTTTAAGTGTGTGCACCAAAATTGCAAATCTTATATAAAATTTTCTCATGTGCCAACTGAAATTTTTGGGAGTATATTATTATTTGGTCTAGTAGCTAAACAGTGCTATATTTAGCATATTTTGCACTAAATTAGCAATCCTGCTTTTAAATCAGTATATCACAGAGATAGATGTCTTCAAAATAGGATGTTGGTTTCATTTTCTGTTTACTTATTATTACTTAAACAGTTGATACAATTTTATCAATAAAATCTATTATATTAAGTCAAATTTAAATTTCAGTAAAACTATTAGATATTTAGGTTTTAACACAGCCCTGGGTTGCATGCCAGAAAAAGTTGTTGGCATGCCATGTTTGGTATATGCGACAAGAGTTGCTCATTTGTGTACTAGAATTAAGATGCTTATTTCAGGATATTATATACTACAATCTGTGCTTTATTAATAATGGAATTATTTTTTTCTGTTTGTTAATAGCAAAGTCACGAAGGCGTAAAGTTATCCCATCCAAGACGGTCGGTATGTAAAAATTTTAAATAATTTTAGATTTATTTAATATGAAAATGAAAATTCATTTTCATATTAAATAAAATCATTTTTAATGAGTAATGTTTTATTATTAAAAATAAAACATTATTCATTATTATTAAATGCTATGCAAATGAAAGTATTTGGACACTTAGTTCTAGATGAAAATACAGCATTTATTTGTAAAAATCAGTAATTTAACATGTCTAACTGTGGTACTCTTTTTAGGCATATTTTCCATTAAATACCAATAGATCTTTTCTGGAATTTATTTCCATTCTTCTAGCACAAAACCCCTGCCAGAGCTGCTATGCTGGACAAGTTCAGATGTGTTGTTCCAGTTTAGTCCAATTTTGTTCAATCAATCAATCAAATGACTTTGGCAAGATAAAACAGCACATATTAAGGCTAATTTTAATAATTAGATATAATTATTAAAATTAACCTTAATATAGCCTTATAAATAATCTGATGGATTGTTTGACAATACTAATTGAATCAGATTGTTTTATATGTTCTGACAGCACATTCAGTCTCATCAAATAAATTTTTTTCTCTATGGCTGATCTAGCAGGAGCTTTACTAGAGGATTGGAGAAATAGTCATAAACAGATCCATTATCATTTAGTGGAAAGCATGCTAGGAAAGGTTGCTACATCATTAAGGCCAAAATGGACTGACAAATTACTGATTTATTTCAAATAAATGCTATTGTTTCATCTAAAACTAAGATGTCAAAATACTTTTTCTTCTGCATAATATATTTATTTTAATTCTGCTTTTTTTATTTTACCTTTTCATTAATGAGTGAAAGTTGGTAAATTCTTGCAGATGAAATTAAACTATAATTATTATTTTTTTTAGAGAAGTCCTGGCTCCCATTCACTTGAAAGAACAAGAGGCCCAAGGTAAAATATCACATTATTACAAGAATTGTTTCAGACAGACTATGTCCAAAGAATTTATATACTATATTTTATAATTTTACATTTTAATAAGTTGAAAATTTATTATTTGTCAATTTTTAGAGAATTCTGTTTTATATTTTTTTTAAGAAATAATAATTCACATATAATAAACATCATTAATATAGACTAATGTAAACGAAAATTGGATGGAATTAATTTGAGAAATTAAATATTTAATATCCGGCATTTAATTTTTTCATGAACAAGCATTTTCAGTTAATTTAATTAGTCACCATCAAGTTCTAATTACACAAATTATAAAATTCTAGAACATGAAAAATTATATGAATATAGGAGTATTGCATACAAATGTTAATATATTTGTTGTATGTGAATAAAAATAAAAAAATTTTAGTTAAATATTGTTTTAAAAATAATGTGATTTAATTATTTATATTTAATTTTTAAATGTTATGAATTTCTATATTTTAAAATGATATTATGGAAAGTAACAAAATCCTGTCATCTTTTGACAAGATATTAATTTACATTTAAGATATCAAAATATCCTTACATAACAAATTTTTCTTTGTTGCATTCTTTTAATAGCTAGAATAGTGTAAGAGTAATTTGTTAATATATTTAAAATATTTGGATTAAAACAAAAAACACTAACAATCAATATAATCTCTTTAAACTCTTTACAGACTGCTTTGCATAACAAATAATAAACTACACAAATAACCTTTTTACTCTGCAGCCATTTTTATTGCTAATTCAAACGTTTTCAGTTATCTGTAATAACCTTTTTCAAGAAAAACGAAATCGAATGCTGCTTGATTTGCACTAACGATAAATTCCTCATTAGTGCAAATTATTAGTGCAAATCGGGCAGCATTCGATTTCATTTTTCTTGAAAAAGGTTATTAAAGATAACCAAAAATGTTTGAATTAGCAATAAAAATGGCTGCAGAGTAAAAAAGTTATTTGTGTAGTTTATTATTTAATCAAAATAATTTTATAAAAATATTTAATAACTGCTTTTTCAATAAATGTTTACATCACTTACTGTTCCAAATTACAAGTATCTCATGTATAGCATACAATAAGAACAACTACAATTGTTCAGTTTTCAAAGGATAAATTAGTTAATTTGTTTCATAAACTTATTATAGAGACATTTCAGTAAAAAATAAAAATATTTTTTAATAATTATTATAAGTAACTCCTGATTAGTAAAAAATTTTATATACAGTGGAATCTCACTTACGAGCATAATTTGTTCCAGAATCTTACTCGTTAAGTGAAACAATTTTTCTCATATAAATTAATGTAAAGTACGATAATGTGTTCCATGCCAAAAAAAAAAAATACTCAAATATTTTATGTATAGCATTTATTGAAAAAAATTATACAATGTACATTGTTAATTAAGAAGCATGAATCATCATCATCTTTTCTTTTAGTGCGGAATGAACCAATCTGGAATGCAAATTTAATTTGCAGAAAACAAAACAAAAAAATAGAGTAATTTCTAATATTTAATTATAACCTTTACATCGCCCAAGAAGTTGGCATATCGTTTGGCATGTTTATTATATAACAGGCTATGGTTGTTGATGTTTATATGTAATATGTCTCAACACAAGTTTGGAAAAATGTATGATCACAAACGAAACTAACATGTTAGCTTCTGCTGGCATCTTAGTTTTGAGTGCTAAACACAGACTGATGTAGCATGGGCACAATCCAGGACTTCCCCTTTCCTCGTCACTCAAATGACTCGTTTAACATGCAAAACGTTGCTTGTTAAACGAGTCATTTTTACAGTTTATTTTGCTCATTATGCGAATTACTCGTTATGAGAGGTTTTCATTAAGTGAGTTTCCACTGTATAATAAAGTTAATTTTTGGAGATTAAAAATGCTTTTGATGTATTCTTTATAATGATGATGACAAACCTTTTTCTAAAGATGGGTCAAAGTTTAATTCAAAAGTTATTAACTCAAAATTGCAGTTCAAATATTTAATTTGAGCAATTAAAAAAATAACAAAAATGTTTACAAACGAATTTTACTTTATTTAAATTTTAAATCTGTCAGAAAAATAACAATAAATTCTATATAATTGAAAATATGAATGTGATTATAACAGAAATATTTTGTTTAATGAGAAATCTGCTGCTGTTTATTTCATGATAATTTTTTCTATCAAAGGTTCATAATTAGGATTTTTAAGACTTTTTACAACAGCTTTAGGACCCTGCTTTTACACCACAAATACAGATTGCAGTCTGACCCACAGGTCATGGATTTGTATTTGTTGTTCTATAAAATATTTTACATGAAAAATATTTGTATGAGATGAAATGTTAAAGTTAACCTGCCATTCTGGAAGGTCTGGGTTCAAGTTAGATCTTTTAAGAATTTTTATGGCAATTGCAATTACCTATATATATATTCTGAATTTGAAGATTTGACCTGACTTCTATATTTACATAGTGAAGTAAATTTTTGTTATTTCAACTTATGGAGTTGATACTGACAAGAAAAATTACCTATACATTGGTGATATCCTATTTCTTGTTATCGGTTTTTCTCTGTTATGAACCAGGTAAAATTTGTAAGGGGCGTTAAAAAAATTCACAGAATGGAGGAGTGTTGACAGAAAAAATATATGTATGCACTTGTAATTATATATTATATTTTATTACATATTTATAGTAAAAGTGACAAATTAAGTATTTCAAATGGAGTTAAATTTTTTTACTAATAAAAGTAAAAATTATACATTAAGGTTAGACGTTCTAACAAAAATTGTTTATAAATGCAATTTAACTACTATGAACCAATTTTATCCATTTCTAATTTGATTGAAATTGACTTCTTTATTTTATATTGTAATTTTCAAAGAAGAATGAGTTTACTTTCATTCTAAATTTTTCTTTTCTAAAAATATAATTAATAGCCTGTCATATTGCATTTTTAGAAGTTTAAATTAATATTTAAATCAAAATATATAAATAATTAGTAATTTTAAGATAACCAAAACAGCAATCAAATACAGTAAAACCTCATTTATGTGGTCACCTTTGGGCTATACAATTTTTGGCCACATGAGGTGGTCACCCAAGTGGGGTTGTGAAAAAATTGATATGGAGAACTGTAAGTAGAGTACTGTACTGAATCCTACTAAACAGGGCCAGATTAACCCACTTTGGGGCCCTAGACATTTTCTTCTTACTGGGCCCCCTCCCTCTCCCACAAGAAATAGAGTGCACAAAAATAATAAATAAAACAAAACTAAATAATGTGAAAAACAAACAAATCTTAAATTTTTATTAATAAAAAATATTTAATATACAACAATAAATTTTAGTTTTTCTAGAAAGTTTGAACAGTTTGTTTACAAATTTAAAAAAAATGAGATTTATTTTATTAAATGTCTAACAAAAGTTGTTATACAATAACAATATAACAATATTTCCTTAAAATATTAATTGTTTAATTTAACCTTTTTGGTTAATATTTAAATAATATAATATTTTACCCATGAAAGGTAAATTGAATAATGAAAAAGATAATTTAAATAAAAGCCAAGATAGTTTAAAAAAAAGTAAGTATATAAATATGAATAAACTTTAAAAATTAAGAAGAGTAAACTATCTTATTTACAAATCTTTTAAAATAGACAGTTTGACAGGCCCATCAAAAAACTGGGCCCTAGACATTTGTCTCATTTGTCCATGCAATGATGTGGCCCTGCTGCTAAGTTTAATATGGATTATAAAAGTAAACAAAAAATAATAAAAAGTATTCCCATAATATTGTCTCCTTTACAATATATGGTAATTCAAACTTTCACTCTCGATGAACTTTTTTGTCTGGTAATGTTTAAAATTCATAAAACGAACGTTTTCAGCCTCACTTGAGGTCTGTTTCAGGTTAATTTGAGAAGGAATTCCAAACTTAGAACGCCTGGTATCGAACAATTTCAAATGTTAAATTTAAAAATAAAATTGGTATATCATTATTAACCATATTCAATGGTTGCAAAAGCATGCCATCTATGTATGAATACATAGGGTGTTCCATGCAAGCCTATTAATTGTGGGACTGGTATAAACTTAAATAATACAGACTCACGGAGTATCAGCGATGACTTGTTCCTCACATACATAGCGCCAGGCATATGCATTTCTGTCCTTAAAGTTCATACATCTACCTGCCAGGCCGGCCTTGTATATTTCAAGGGCCTTGAGGACCCTGATGTGATCCATGTGAAAGGCTCTTTTTATCAGCTTGGCATTGGACACGTCCACATGAACTTCTGGGTCGGTGGCATAGGTGGATAGGGCAATGATGTATTGTACATGGTCTATGTCGTATATCTTATTGTCATGGTCTATGTTTGTGCTTACAGACTCTCTGTTGGATGGAACGTTTGGTGGAGCTAATTTACACTAAGTCTCATCTAAACCTGTCATCCCTCATTGGAACACTATATACACCCAGAGCCCTGAGATCATTAGATTTGTCTTTTGCATTGCGCAGTAACGTATATATAGAGGGGACCTTTTGTAGGCCAATTTGGTGCCTGTTTTGACTGCAATTTCTTTATACAAGGCATGAAGTTGTTGGTTGTACTCAACTGTAGTGTGTCCAGTTCTGGGGTCCTGATTCCAATCTCTGTTGTGAGCCTTTTGGGTACTGAGGGTGCCATGTGTATCACATGGCCTGGAATAGGCACATGCCAATACACTTATTAGTTCTTTCCTGTATCCATGTCCAATCACAATGTGCTCTAGATGTTATAGTTCATTTACCATGTTCCTCCAATTGGAATGGTGTGTATAAGCCCTCCTAACCAAAGCAAGGAAGGCTGCGATTTTATAATCATAAGGGTCAACTGAGTTTGCCGGTATAAACCGTAGAATGTAGCTGGGTTTATAATATACACTGGTTTTGATCACTCCACTGTTGAGATGGATGTTGATGTCCAAGAAGTGGGCATTGGTGACAGATAACTGATCCAGCTTGAGGGTTAGTTCGTATGTGTTGTCATTCATACAACTTAAAAAAAATCACTAACATTCGGCTTTGTTTTCCATAAGACAAATACGTCATCCACATATCTCCTATACATAATTATATTGGACATGTAATCAGATATGACCCTTTCTTCTAACCGATGTATTACCAACTCTTATAAGTCACCAGACAGTGAGCTGCTCAAGGTACCCCTTGTTTTTGTAAGTAGGTCCTGTTGTTAAATTAGAAAACAGAGTTATAACACGAGGTGTGCTAACTCTAAGACTTGTTTGTGGCCATTCTGCATTTAGTCAATAAGAGATCCCTTAGTGTACATAAACATGGTTGTAACTTTATCGAGGTGTATAATGATACAAAGTCAAACACTGTGATGTGGCCCCCATCCGTTAATTGTGCCTGCCACAATAGATCCATCATTTCGATTGGGTTCCTGATGATTAGTCTGTAACCTCTCAGATGGTCTGATGCAATGTTGTGGGTGTTTTCCAGGAGTCTTGTTGGAGATCTAGCCTTATCAAGAATGGTTCTAAAGGAAGATGTGGGCTTATGTGTTTTCGCAAAGGTTATTCGTCTTTGCAAAAACACATTATCATGTTGGAAGGTATTGTTATTCAAACTTTCATACATTATTAACTTTCATGCAAATATTAACTCTGAATAATAAAATATTGAAATATAGAATGTATGTACAGCAAATGCAAACTGTTTGGAGTACTATTCATTCTAGTATTTTACAGTACTAAATAGACCTGTAGTCAGAATCAATATGTTTATGATTGGTAGTAAAGATGTGATTGGTAGTGAAATGGTAGTAAAGATTTTATTTTAATACTGTATTTCAACAGAATTCAGAAAAATTATTAAACAGAAGTCATCAGACATGCAGAAGTTTTAAGTGTCAAAAAAGTGTTAATAAATAAATTGGGTTTTACGTCAGGCTCATCAATATTTTTTTCATTGAATGTTGCAAATGTCATATCAGAATGTCATAGACTAATCATCACTGATTTGCATAGTTATATTTTTATAAAATGTAATCAGATTTTGTATAAAATTGAAAAATGTATAGTTCTTTCTTTTCTTACTAAATTTTGGAAATAAATTTAATTCTTCAAGGGTAAATAAAAATGATTTTACTTGAATATCATCTGTGGGATGGAACTCTGCAAATTGTTCCAGAATTATAACAGCATTTAAACAGTACATTGAGTTTAGAATTACTGGGTTTTCTTTTATATTAGCCACATAAACACAGATAAATGTCACTTTAGGACTCTTCTAACTTGTCCACTTAATTGAGGTGGCCACTAAGATGGATTTACATTAAAATTTAGGCAGTTTTAAAGAGGAAATTAAGGAGATGGCTACATAAATGAGGTGGCCACAAAGTGATGTTTTACTGTCTATTATATTTTGAAAAATGATTTTAGTTAAACTTTTAAAATTTTATAAAATTGTTGTTGTTGATATTAACTGTAATTGATAGGAAGTTATAGTGTTTCTAATATTATTGAAATTTGAAATAATTTTCATAAAGTCTTATTATATACAGGAATGTTTAAAAATAAAAGAAATTGTTTTTTTATCACAGAGGGAAAATAAGAATTATATAACAGAACATAACTTTTACAAAGCTTTAAAATTTAGAAAAATTAAATTTTAATAAAATTAAAAATTAGCTATTAATTAAATAAGTTTCTCACTAGTAAGATTTAAACAGATGTCTTATTCAGAGCACTTAAAAATAACCAAATCTATTTAAGAATGACAACATCCATCTGTATGAATTTTTTCTTCCTTAAAGTCTTTTTAAAATGAATGTAGTTAATTCAATAGCATATGAATTATATATATTTATATATAGCATAGCAATTGCAAATATATGCAATAGCTATGCAATAGCTATGCTATATATTTTATTTTTTGAAATGAATAAAACATTGCATTAATGATAGTAAATATTTAAATTTATAATAAAAATATATAACAATATTCTAAATATAAATGCTAAAGCTAAATGTTTATAAAATAAATGTCAAAGATGTGTAAAGAGTTATATAAAAATAAATCAATTTAATAAAAATCAAAAATGGAATAAAATAAACAAAATATATAATTTCATAATTGCTATAAAAACATTATAATTCACATAATAACTATTTTTACTGTGTGTCATTCTCAGTTTGTATTTAGTATCAATCTCAAAGGCATGCCAAGAGTCGAGCATGTGAGACAAGTACAAAACTGTTGTGAAGATTCATGACGAGATGTAACGGTTTCTGCGAACAGACCGACACAAAATAATAATCGAAACACGTTACTTTTAACAAAGGTATGATTTTATTCTCGCCAGAAAGAACAGAAACAGGTTCTTTATGGATCCCAACTTTACAAAGAAAATCCTTTTACAGTTGAAAGGGCGCGCTCAAAACGGAACCCGACAAATTATACGCGTGCAGATCTTAAAACTAAAACTTATTCTACTTATAACTAAGGGGAAGAACAAATATATACATGTAGAGATAGAAATAGACGAAGATTGAAATACTTTGGTGGGATACCGCTCTTGAGTCCTGTTTGATTTTTATAGGCTTCCCGTGTTCTTGGTGAATCTCTCACTCTCCCGTCGTACCCTTTTCTTTTCTTCTGCCGCTAACTTATCACCCCGGTCAAGATCGCTTCTTTTTCACACCTTCTCTCTCCGCAGTCCAGTCCAAAAGTGATTCACTTTCTCTCGTCGAGACCCATGGTGCCGTCCCTTCTATTGTTCTATTCGTTGTCTCTTTCTTAGAAACGATAATCCCACCCAAAGGGTAAAAAGGAGTGGTGGGGAAAGTAAAGGAGGATAGATAATACAAAAGAAACAAAGGAATTGCTAACACTAACTTATATTACATATTAAAAACATATAAAATACACGAATAATATGGCCGACGGCCACACCGTAAAGAGTTTGTAGAAATTTTCTGACAATATGACAAGTTGCCAGAATGGTAGCTTTTTGTAAAGATCTATATAAATTTGAGTGAATGTCTATTATCTTCAGGCTTTTATGTAATGAATGTGGGATAACTTCTATGTCAAAAAGAACTATTGGTATGGTATGATGGATTTTGTTCATTTTCCATATGCATTTTACTTCTTGAGAGAGTTTGGTATATTTACTTGATTTTTCTGTATAGCTCTTTGTAGATTATCTGTATTTGGTATAAGAAATTTTATTCAGTTTGTCATTGAGGATAATATTCAGTCCATTGTGATGGATCATTTTATCTGTTATAACTGCTCTGTCAAAATATAAATAGTTTGTGTGTTGTGTTCTCAAGGATAATTTGTGGAATATATTTATAATACAGTGTTTTTGTGGTGGTTGGTAATTATTATTATTTTTTATTCATTTCCTATATTAAAATATTCTGAGGTTGCGAAATACTGTATATGTTTCAAAATTTTAAACACACCATCCTTTACGTATTTTTTATAAAATATGTAAAGGATCTTCATCACAAAGTTGATATGTTATATGATCATTTCTGCATTCTTTCTCACCATTTTAAATAGTTCTTTGTCATTTTTTGTCAAAGAACTATTTTAAATAGTTCTTTATCAAAAAGTATTTGCATATAAGATATCATCATATCATGTGTTTAAAGTTTCACTAACATTAATAAAATAATAACAAAATTGCTTTGATAAGTTTTAATAGTTATCTTATCAAATATCATATTAGAAATAATAAATTTTTAATAAGGAAAGCTAAAATTTATCATTTAATTAAGTTTAAAATGATTTCAAATATTTAAAATTTTATTAAATTTGTTTAGTCGCTGTATATATGTTTAATAGGTGGTTGTCTCTTTAATCCGAAAACATTCGGTAGACTAACTTACAGCGAATGTTTTCGGATTAAAGAGACAACCACCTATTAAAATTTTATATTTAAAATATCTTAACAGTTTAAGATTCAAACATTTCTTTCTTTATTTATTTATTTAGAAAGTATTAGAAAGGCAATACTATTTAGACAATATGATCCTTCTACAAGCATTTTTCATAATACAAACCATAATTTAATATATTTTTCGTAAAAGGAGCCAACATTGCTAATTGTTAAGGAGTATACATTGTTAATTTATAAATTAACATTGTTATTTACAAAGTGGAATAATATAATTATTGTATTTTTACACTTTTTTTCCTATCTTTTAGCTATCTTGTTTTTACATGCATATATATATATATATATATCCTCTTTATAGGTGTTAGGTTTTTATGTGTTTTTATTTGTTTCTTTTTATTGTTGTTGGGATTTTGTTAAATGAAAGGTGGAGATAAATAGCCTTTTGGTACTTCCTTTTTGTGATATAATAAATATATAAATAAATAAATATAATTCATTTTTTTCTTTTTTATGGAAATTAAATATAAATATTTATAGACCAATTACAGTTATTCAAATCTATTTAATTTAAATCCAAATTAAATATACCTTAAGAATATAAATAAACCATAAGTTTTATGTTACATTATAATTAATAATGTACTGTAGTATAAATATTCTTTTAAGTTCTCTAGTTAATTTATTTTTTCAATTTAGGATTTATGAAAGACCAACAAGTTTTATAATGGATATCATGTATGTTACAGAAAGGATTATTGGTAAGAATAACATTGTTATAAACATTTTAAATAATAAATAAATTAATAAAATATGACAATATTTACATGATTCTTTGACTCGGAAGATTAATTTAATTATCTCTGATCATTTCAAAGGCTTAAAATATAAGTTTTAAAAGAAAAAAATTGAGTATTGAATTATTAAAATATCATTGTCATTTAAACAAGAAAAAATTCTTTAGAGACATAGTTATTCTTTAAAAATTTGTTAGATATAATGCATTACAGTTAAGGAAAAATTTTTTTAGAGACATAGTAATGACTAAAGATATTTAAAATTAATATCCCAATATACATAAAATATAGAATTTTAATACAAATGTTTAAACACTAAAAAACATACTATGATCTCTTAATCTTGATCTGTTTTTGGCCTTTCAAAGGCCATCTTCAGGCTGTTATTTTGAACAAGATTTCAAAAATATAATTATCAACCTCTAGTGCCATACCATGTATCTTATTTCTCTGTCACTAATTCCATTGCATTATTTTAATAATTTTATTAAATCAATATTTTTAACAGTAAATATTTAGGCAATCAATAGGTCGATTTCATTAGTCTGTTACAGTTAATCATAAATACTTGGATGAAACTAGAAATGTTATATTTCTGATTCTTTAAACAGCACTGAGGATGACTACATGAAGGAAGATGTGAGCATAAAATCCAGTGTTAATTCAGAAGAGCCTAATACAGAAAGTGAAGAGGTTTCTAACTTTGATACCATGGAAGACAATGTTATATAACTTACTTTACTCTGCAATAAATTTGTCTTGGGTTGTCAAAAAAAGGAAATTCACAAATGAGCATAAAAAATTAAGCCACTGGACAAAACCAATTAACTATTCACACAAGTATCTCCAATAATCTTGTATAAATCAGCACACACTTAATATTTCCAACAAATACAGAGCCCCTTGTTATATCATGCTTGTCAGGAGACAAAGAAAAAGCATGATATATCTGGCAGCACCATATAGTTGAGTACTAAAAATTCTGGGCTTTTACTAAACAGATTATACATGCTATGGAATCTCTATTCTTTCATCAACAAGTGTTTTTGATATAAAATAAGCTTAGTTTTTTGATACTGAATTTTATTCATGGTTATATCATATTAATTGACATTTACGTAAACATTGATACCAAAAGCACCTATTTAGCCTTATTGTTTCTTTGACAATGACATTTAAAGTCGATATAAAAACAAAATATCAGTTGCTATTTTATTATACAGTACTGTATTTCATAATAAATTACTTATTAAAAATTTATGTAATTTATATTTTTCAATAAAAATTATAAATACCATAATTGAAAATTTAAAAAGTAAATATTGAACATATAACAGAACATTAAAACTTATAAAATTACAGAGTAAAAATTATGTAAAAAGCAAAATAAAATAACTATTGTATAAAAATTTTAGAACTTTCTGTTCAGAAATAAAGAAATCTTATCCTTACACATAATACAGTGAATTGAAAATTTCACAGAAAGTTGTAAATGAGAAAACAGCACTTAAAATCAATAAATAAACAGCTTTTAATATCAAAAGGAGACATAAATGATAATTGATCCGTCCACCTGTTTTGCTTATTAGATCTTGACGAATTTATTGTTTCACCTGCAGTGGTAGTGGTAGTTTCAAAGGCAATGGTATGAATAAAATACAGTATTTCGTTGCAAATATAAATTCAATGGCAATTGGTAATTTAAAATTTATTGACTCAAGTGCTTTTAAAATTTGGAGACCAAAAAGCAGTGCGATATATCCAAATCTGTGATATAATGAGGTGCGATCAAACAAGGGGTTACTGTACTTTATTTTGTAATGTGTGAAATACATAGCATATATATACTGTTTTCTATGAATTCTGAAACATTTTAGATATAAATAATATACATATAAACATGTAAATTTTATTAGAATAAAATGAAAATTTTTATTATTTTAGCTATCACATTTCCAGAAATGGGTAGCAATGCTCTTTATAAAAGTAACTTAAAAGAAGTAGCACACATGTTGAAAACAAAGCATGGAACAAGATATATGGTAAGAAATCATTTTTAAATATTATTTTGATAACTTAAATTTATCATAATATAATTTGTTTAGGCATTGGTGTTTTAAGTAAAATTATTCATTCTACAATAACAAATCTGTAGTAAATACAGTTAATACTTTAGATTCTATATTAATTTCCAGAATAAATTAAAATAGAATTTGATACATAATATGTTACTTAGCCTAACAGAGAATAATTTAGATTAGATTAGAGTCTACATATAGAAAACATTTAACCCACTGACATGAGTGTACTTATCCCGATGATGAAAGTTTTATGAGGTAAATATATCCTTGCTTGTTGTGACAAAGCACGTTGATGAAACATATTTGTACATAACATTTTATAATATTCATCGAAATACAGTATCTTGAAATCACAAATATTGTATTTTAAATACAAAAATTACTGTACCTGCACCCTGTTAAAAGAACATTAAATTTATCTAGATTTTTCAAATTGCTTTTGCAATCACAGAAGCAGCCATGTTGAAATCAACTAGAATACTATCAATACCTGTATTTATGAATTACAAATTAATGAGATATAAAAACACACTTTATTGACTTTCAGCAGTGAGTTTAATACATTAAAAACAGTTTTAATCTATTCATAGGTTTTCTCCAGTTAGAAACTACAGAAATGGAACAGACTAACAGAGCAAATACAAAACTAACATTCTAAAATTAAAAGACAACAAAATACAAATTACAAATTTGAAAGTTCTAAATTTAAACGAATACAATATAAAATTTAAATGTAAAAATAAAAAATTCAATTACTAACATTTAAATTTGGAAATTTAATGCAAAAAAGATTGTATATTGATGCTTGAGCCTTTCTTTCAGATTCTGTGCAGTGGTTCCATTATGTTAGCTTTCGTTAAAAATTCTGGTCTTCCAGTGGGATGAACAAGACTCCTTCAGTGGAACAATTTTTCTTTCTGTTTATCATTTCTGAGTATACTAAAAATTGTGAGACTATTTATAAGCTACCTTCATGTTGGTATTCCTGGCAATCGCTTTGTGAATTTTTTTGAGTGTGATAAAGTACTTTACCATGCATCTCCTCATGATATTCTGTTGTGAGAATGCATTTGTTGTCCAGTTATATATCATAATTAAATTTTGCATTGTTGTTGTTTTTGTATCTCATTGTCTCTTGTCCAGTTTGCTTTGAGAATATTGAATAAGAAATTTGCTCTATATCAATGTATTGGTATCAGATTAATTTTGATTGGCTAATCAAATATGAAAAGGTGCAGTTACTCCATGGATATATTTACTCCACATGACCATATACTAAAGTGAAAGAAAACTATACAAAAAATATTTGTATAGTTTTCTTTCACTGTACACTGCAGTGGTGTGTGGTGACATTTGATGATAGGGAATCTGTGCTGGCCCTGGATAGAATCATTGGAAGCATTATATGATATTTTGGTGTGTAGCATCCACAAGCTAAACTGTGAGAGGTTGGTGCTCTGTAAAGTGCATGTGCAAATGCTTGTAATCTGGCTGCTTTACATGATTCAAATACTTTTGCCATGGAAGCTATACCATATTTGACAATACAGTGCTTCCATTGGGAATATATATATATACAAATTTATATTTGAAATGGCAATGGCAATTTTATCATTGTTTTTCACATGTAGTATAGAAATTTGTAATAAGATATACAATGTGGTTATAAATAAAATCTTAATTTTAATTAATTTAAAGTATGTTAAAATATGAAAATAATTACACAATATGTATTTAATTTTTAGAAAATACAAAGAAAGCAGTGTTTCCACAGCTTACATGGATGGCATGCCACTGGTATACACTGCAGTAATAATGTACTGTACACTGTAGCACACTTTATTCACTTACCATACAGATTAATATGACAATAATTTAATAATTCTAATAAATACCAGAAACATTATATTTAAGTTTTTTACCAAATATTAATTACAGAACTATATAATAATAATAGTTGACATTTTTCACAAATGAAAAAAACATTTCATAAACCATCCATTTTATGAGGAGTGATTTAAAGATAAGTTTAATAAACATATATTTATTTTTTTATTCTAACAAACACAATGCATATATAGGTTTATGATTTCCATTTTAATTTTTTACACTGTTTCCACTTTGACTAAGATATTTATTACTGCAGGATTAGGTTTTACATTTCCTGTTTGTAGAAGACCATGTCTTGTAATTTTAATCATTGCACATTTCTTGGAAATCTGCAGCTGTCAAGATGATCTTTAACAGCTGAAAAGAGTGATAATTGTTGAACACTAGATTAGGACTGCATTCCAAGATTACTCATTGGAGATGCTGCAAGAATTCTTGAGTTAAACTATCAGTATGTAGTCAACTATTATTGCATAGAAGTAAAATATGTTTAATAAGCAACCTAAGGAATTTTCACTTAATGACAGTCTTTACTATTTCAATGTTGTACAACAGAGAGTTGCATTGGTTGTTATTTTCTATTTTATGATAATGAATACCTCAGTTGAAGTAAGAACTGCATTAAAAAGTAAACTGGCAACTATAAAATTGAATGTGTTAATTTTCATTAAAATAAAAAATTAGTTGCTCAGAATGTATGTTTTCTAAATTATTTTTGAACCACTCAATATAAAAATATTGTATAATTTTATTTTCACATATTAGTAAATCTGTTTTTAATTTTTAATATTATTTCAAAGAGAAATTTTTCAATTTAGCTTCATAATTAGAGGTTTTTTCACTTCTATTACTAATTGTATTAAACATTTTGTTCATGTTTGTTATCTGTATAATTCAAAATGTCATTGAGAATATGAGATAACATTTTGAAAAATTTCATGTAAAATATAAAAACTGATTTGTAAGTATATTTAAATGATAATAATTTAATATTTCAAAGTTTGTTATTAATGTCATTATTAACAATGGAAATATGGCAGTATCTCATGTTTTTTATTTGAACAAATTTATTTTAATTAATTGAATTATGTGATCATTTGAATGAAAAATTCTGTTATTAAATTTGAATGTAATACTAATTGCATATTAAGTTACTTAATATGTTGCATTGGTGAAATTCTCTCAATGATGAATTAGTAAGCAATAATTGTATACAGATTTATTAACTGTTATTTATGGGGGTTACTCTGAAAGTTGTTCATTACAACAAAACCATCCGTGAAGAATTAAAGTGTTTATTTTTTTTTAATAATAAACTTCATATGACACATTATGCATAAACAAATTTCATTAATCTCCCTTAATCTAAATGAGACAGACCCCCCCCTTTCTAATAGTAACAATCGAACTTTCTAGAGAAGCACTTCATGCAATGATTTACTATGGTTTTTGTGATAGACAGAATGACAAAGACTGTTATAAACAATTGAAAATGGTTTTTAGGGAAGATGCTCCATCCTTTACTATTGTTTTCAGGTGGTACAAAACATTTCAGAGGTGTCGTATTTCCTTCCAAGATGAATCATGTAAAGAGCAAACACAAACAGCAGTGACTCCTAAAAATGTAACTGCTACTAAAATGTATGATTGCAGAAGACCAAAGATGTACATATGAAATGATACAACAGAGACTACAGATTGGAGCCTCTGCAGCTCCAGACATTCTGCATAAGGAGGTTATGGTTAAAAAAGTAGTGTCTTGATGAGTTAACAGATTTCTGAAAGCCAGCACATGTCAGAATCTCTAAGAAAATTCTGGAAATGTTGAACCAAAGTGGACACCAGATTATTTCCAAGATTGTCACAGGTGATGAGACATACATACCATTTTATGACTGTCTCACATGTCAAGAAAGTCAGGTATGGATCCATAAAGATGATCTAATTCCAACAAGTATGAAAAGGCAGAGAGCAATTAAAAAAATCATGTTCGTTATTTTTTCAGTAGCACTGGTCTGGCAAAAGCAATTAAGCTTGATGAACAGAAGAAAGTAACTGCTAATTGGTACACTGCAGTTTGTCTAACTAGAATTCTGGAGTCACTGAAAATTTTAGGTCAAATTTTGCATCATGATAATCCTTCATTACACACTGCCAAAAAGGCTGGTGATTTTCTTCAAGCCAACAATATAAAAATCATTCAACATCCACCATATTCACCAGAAATGGCATTGTGTGACTTCTGGCTATTTTTTTAATTTTAAAAAAACATTTGAGGAGTTGAAATTTAACACAGAGGATGAAATTGAAGCTTCCTTAACAAAGTATTTTGATAGCATTCCAGAAAATGAGTAGTGTTGTGCTTTAGGAAGGAATGTTTGGAAGGAGCAACTACATAAGTGCATTTTGGCCAGAGGAAAGTACTTAACATACTTAACATAAATAAAAAATATTTTGTTTTAGGTCTTACGGTTTTCCTGTATTGCAAAACTTTCTGAGTTATCCTCATATTGGGCTACAGTTTGAAAAAATTGTAGACCTATAAATTCCCACTGTTGTCTATTTATCTGTCTTTCCTTAATTTCGAAAACAGAGTTAGATAGATGAAAGATGAAACTATATATGGAAACCTTAGGGTTAGGAGGCCCCAATTAACTATATATGATTTTCCAATGTAAACTGGAAGTCATGTTATTTCAATTCAAAAATTTTCCCCTGAAAGGAGTTAGATAGATGATAGACACAACTCAATTTCTAAAGGAAAAGTATGATGTACAGGGCAGGCCACTACTAATTTGAGGTAGAGAACATATATTTTAAATTGCAGCCCTGCATTGTGACAATGACAATAAATAATTGCATTAGCAATTAAACATTTGTTGTTGTTTAAAAATTATTTTGTATAGAATTAATTACACTTGATTCTTAATTAAATTCGTTTCAACTGAAAACATTTTGTAAAATATGTAAGTTAATTAATTTAAATTAGATATAAATTTAATGTTAACATCTAAATTCTTTTTTATGCATTTCAAATATTAAATTATAATTTTCAACTTTTATCATTTAGGTATTTAATTTATCAGAAAGAAGACATGATTTAATTAAACTTAATCCTCAGGTATCATTTATTTTTATTTTGTTTTTTCATAAATATGAAATTGTAATTTTATTGTAAAATAACAAAATTAGTTTTTTACATTATTCATTTTATTACATGTTGAATATTAATAATAGATGATGATTAGCATTTAATAGATGACAAACAAACAAAATATGATATTTATATTTATTGACAAAGAAACTTTGTTTATGGAAATAATTAAATTAAATGTTTAGTACCAAATGATCTGCCAGATTGTATTGGATTATATTATAGCTATATTTAATAATTAGATAAGACAAATTAGAAAACAGGGTCTGTCATTTCTTAAACATGCTGCTAGCTGAAATATTAAATCTATGTAATGCTAAAGTTTCCACCCTTACTATACCATGCATCTTTCTGTGAGAGCTGGGGTTAGATAATAAAGCTCTAAACCCTTTCAGTCAGTGACAGATTGGAGAGATCCACTCACGTCACTTGATGGCTTAAAATAATTTTGTCTCAAGATCTAACAATCTTTTTTGTCAAGATCTAAATATCAATCTCAAAATCTAACGATATTTTTGTCTCGAGATCTTTAGATCTCGAGGACTGTTTTTCCTGACACAGTTAGGATAGTGAAAGTTTACGTCCTAACTCATGATATACATTAAATATAAGCGTTTCTAAAAACTAAGAGGGTATTAATTCTGATTCAAGTGGAGAATTGCAAAGTCGTGGCTAAGTCGCTAGGTGTCAAGTTTATGGAAGTCAAATAACATTCTTATTATAACTAAACAATATATTTAATGATAATTAAACAAAAGATGAAAGTACAAAAATTAACATGACAACATCGGATTATCTAGTGAGATTAGGTATCTATATCTAGTGAGAGAGAGTTTACATCGATTTATCTATAAAATACCTTATAAATGATCATCTTGAAATAACATTTGGACGCGTGTTCATTATGGCAGGCTGTCTATATTCCTTCAGGAATATTTATCTCTGATATGTCTGTTGACTTGAGGGATCTGCACACATATGGCAGCAATTATTCGGAAGAGAGGCAGATGATATATGGCACATAGACAAAATATTTTGGAGACTGATGGTGACTGTGCTTTTTATGCATCTCCTGTGTATGGAGGGGTCCATGCAAAAATGGCGATTTTGAACCCTTTTATTTGAAAATTCTCTCCAATTGGGGGTCAGTATTTTGACCATCTGACAAGATGTCTAGATGCTTGTCATTGCAGGCCAGAAGTCTTGTCATTGGTGATGATAACGTCTCACTCAGGAAGTGGATGGTGAAAAAGGAAGTTCTTTTTCCTTGTTCACATTGAATTTTTATCATTGAAAACTGGAAAAATTGTCACTTTTAACAACAAAATATTATACTGAAAATTAATTTAAGAAAATAATTCTATTTCTACATTCGGTTCTCACATCTGCATTTACAAAAATACACAAACTAGGAAAGAAATTACAATCAGTGATGACAAGGCAATGTTTTGCATTAAAAAAATCCTTAACAAATTTGTTACAAAAAACCTCAATGCCCATGAACAAATGATAATCAGTTTGGAAATCCTAATAAAATATCTCTGTAATTTATCTATCCTTGAAGAACCATACTTCACTGTACATAAGGCTGGAATCTTGCTTCTGCAAGTTATGTGACTTCCTCTTTAACAACATACAGGTCATGAGCAAACACCATGCTAGTATTCTTGAATTAACTGACATCATATGTCATTCTTCATTCTTCCAATTTGAGAACATAATATATTTACAAATAAGAGGTGTGCCAATAGGCAGCACAAACTTGGGGGCCTTATGTGAGCTTGTGATACATCAACTGGAAATGTTAACATTATCATCATTATAAGACCATATCCTGTTATACCTCAGATACATGGATGTTGTTGTTATCATTTGAAGATGTAAACTGAACCTCTAGCAGTTCTTAATGCATTTTAATAAAAACCCCATTGTGCTCAACCTATGTGTGGAACAGGAAAGCTGTGAAACAGTTCACTTCCTGAGCATTATAAGATGGTAAAATGGGAAAATTCTTACCAGTGTGTTCTGTAACCTATACACAAGTCATATTTTTATTCATCCAATACAATTGACTGGAAGAAAGAACTCAACTATATCAATACAACACAGATATGATGCAAAGATCATAGAAAGCTTAATACAACAACTACAATCTTCAAATTACAGCACAGGAACCAAATTAAGCCTTTCAAAATGGTTAAATACATCAAGCAACTTTAAGCCATACATAAGGAAATAGCCAGAGCAAATAACTGTAGAATAGCTTATAAAAGAAGCCCTATGATTTAATCATTACTCAAGAATGCTAAAGATCCAAAAGATCCTTAACATCTCCTTGGGGTCCTCACCATCCAAGTATTGTGTAATAGAGCTGTAGTGAGTTGAAGTACATAGGAGCAGTGGCATGTTTCTTAAATATTTGTTTAAAAGAACACGAAGAATCTACTAAAAAGAGCCTTGCCACAAAGGCTTTAGCAGTACAGTGGAGTCTTGCTTAATGAGCATAATTTGTTCCAGAATCTTACTTGTAGTGTGAAACGCTCGTTAAGTGAAACAATTTTTCTCATATAAAGTAATGTAAAATATGATGATGCGTTCCATGCCAAACAAAATATTTTATGTATAATGTTTATTCAAAGAAAATTATACAATATACATTGTTAAGGAGCATGAATCATCATCATTATTTCTTCTAGAGCAGAATGAATCAACCTGTAATGCAAATTCAATTTGCAAAAAACAAAAAAAAAAAAAAAAAAAAAAAATTGAAATTTAATTTGGAATTGGTCATTAAATTTAATACGAGATGGCAGCATAACTGCCTATCTCTAGTCAAATTATTTAATTTCTAATATATAATTAGAGCCTTTACATAGCCCAAGAATTTGGCATATCATTTGATGTGTTTATTATATAATGGGCTATGGTTGTTGATGTTTATATGTAATATGTCTGAACACAAGTTTGGAAAAATGTGTGATGACAAGTAACACTAAGATGCTAGTGGAACGAGTGCTAAACACAGACTGTGTGCACAATCTGGGAGTTCCCCTCTTCTTGTCATTTGTTATGTGAAACATTACTCCATTAAGTGAGTCATTTTTTTACAATTTGTTTTGCTTCTTATACAAATTACTTGTTATGAGAGGTGCTTGTTAAGTGAGGTTCCACTGTATATGCTACTGACTATCAAGGGCCAATTCATCTAGACAGAGGAAGTCTACTCTATCATATCCAGGACAAAATCCAATTCAAACAACTGGAGAGAATTGAAATTTATAAGGCTAGTAGAAATGTGTCAGCTATAAATTTATTTATAGTGAAAATTTATTTTAGAAATAACAAGTTCTTTAATATGCAAGAGATGATTCAAGTATCAACTTCAATTGCATAGTCCTTCTTTTAATCAAAAAGTGTGTGTATATGTGTGTGTTTTTTAAAATTTTTTCACCCTTTGGGCATCAACAGGGGCATTTACAAATTTACAATTGGGTGGCTGGGCAGTGAAGGACATTGTGGCCGTCGGCCATATTGTAAATATGTCTCTTATTATATATATATGTATTTTGTTGTATATAATTATAATTCTATTTTATTTTTGTAATTTTCTCTATTTTCTTTCTCTTATTTCCTCCTAGAACTTTCTTATTTTATCTTTCTTAATCCCTGTCCCTTGGGTGGGATTACCGATTCCAAGAAATTTGCAGTAAAACAAAAGGTGAAGTATGGCTCTGAGGCTGGTGAACAAAAGAGAAAGGCCAGTCTTGGTCGAGCTCTTGATGAGAGAAGGTAGTGCTCCGGATCGCGTGTAGGATGATTAGAGACCACAAGGTTTTGAAAGAAGAGATTGGGCTCGAATTCCAAAGTGTAAAGACTTGAAAGAAGTAGCGCTCTAGATCAAGTGTAAGACAATCGGAGGCTATGAGGAACCAAGGAATCGATAGGAAAGAATTCCTATGAGAGAACTTTAAAAGAAGCTATTGAGATAATCAGACTGAACGTCTGCAGAAAGGACGGAACATAACAATCAAAGGAAAGCTCCAAAGTGGTGTCTCACCCAAGGTTACGAATTCAGGAAAATCCCGGGTATTTCTATCTTCCTCTAAGTCTATTCTTATTCTTTTTTCCTTTTTTAGTTGTAAGTAGTATAAGAATTAGTTTTAAGTTTCGCCCCATGTATCATTGTCGCGCTCAATTGTCTCATTGTTGTTAAATCAAAATTTTAACGCCTGTGTGTACAGAAATTGTTTGTAGTGTTGGGATCCAAAAGAAAAAAGAACCTGTTTAGAGCGATAATAAATTACTTTGTGATAAAAATAAGATTTAACTGTATTTATTTGTACCATTCTGCTCATGGGACCTCGTACTTGTCACTTGAACATCACAACATTGCCCACCATATTTGACTCATACCATTCCTAAAAAATTCTTAGTTTATTAGAGAGGTTGAGGCATAAGTACAAACGTTAAACTTGTATGGCAAGCAGAAGTACACGTTTGACATTTTAAGTCCAAGTAAAAGACCTTGCGGTGCTCGTTCACAACATCACATGACTCAGTGAACATCGCTCATTGACTCATGGGAAATTTGTTGAAAAAATGGCAGATACATTTAACATTGAAGGTTAGCAGCAAAGGTAAATAAACAAATTAAACTGTTTAAAAGTATTTAGAGGATATTTAATAACACTAAATAATTATTTTTAATTAGCGTTGTGTCTCCTACCATACGATTGGACGATAGGATTACCTCATACTTTTGTTGAGGGAAGTAGTGGCTTACATAAATTCGACAGCAGCTCAGAAATTAATTTTTAGAAAATTTATAAACGTATTATGCTGTTGATGGTAGAAGATGCCAAGGAAGAACAAACCTACCTTAAGATAAGCTATTATGAAGACAAATATATGTAAATTCTATAGGCACTTCACATCACTTCCTAAAAAATTGAATAATTAAATAATTTCTGGATTAAAATCGTCTGTTTCTTTACAATATTATTCATAAATGCTTAAATAATCATTATTTTAATAAAATACATCATAATTTTAACCACAAACACAAAAAAATGAAGCAGTTTAAGCCGATCATCTACTCACCATTCTAGACATAGCAAACGCCATTATCAACCGTATAGAATTGCCAGATAGCGGCGCTCATCTGTCCACCGTTCACGTTTTGGGCTGAATACGTGTGCCTCAACCTCTCTATTTATCTGCCTGGATTCAGTTCTGGATCAGCCAGAGTAGTGGACTGTCCGTATAATTATATTAGAAAATATAATAGATAGAAGTAGATATTTCTATAAATTTAGAGTAGAAATATTATAATTCTATTAATATATTTATAGCTGAATTATTTCTGTCATTCATTTTTCAATAATTAACAAAATGTAATTTTGTACTTTTTTCCAATTAATTTTGACTAACTATTGTGATAGTTAATAAAAATTAATACTGATTTAACTGTTTTTATATCAGTATTAATTTATATTTACTATCAAAATAGTTAGACATAAAGTAACCTTTAAAATGAAAATTGTTTGTCTTAAAAGATATGTACTCAGCATGTTAACATAATATCACTAATTTATTTTAATGTATATTAAAGAGAAATTTAGGAAAATTTTGCTTTTTATATGTCATCCCTTCTTGTTTTTGTAGTTTTTAATTTTTAGTTATTTTTATATAATTAATTATATGAGGAAATAATATAAAACTGATAAAATAATTTTTAAAATAAAAAATAGAAAGATACATTAAAAATTTATTAACTAGCATTAATTACAGTATTTAAAATAACATTTTACAGTTTTACATACAATATATTTTTCTCAGTCTTATATCTTATTCACAAATATCAAAGAATTGTTAATCTAAAATAAGAAAATTATAATAAATATAATAAAAATGTTTGAAACCTTTTTTAAATATTTAATTAATTAATTTTAATAGTAGTTTCATTTTCATTTTTAAACTTTATTTTTGAGCTCTAGGAAATTTCTTTAAATAAATAAATGTTGTGCATTGTATATTATAATATATACAATATGTATTGTACATTGAATTAGTTTGATGTGCTTTTTTTGAAAATATTTACTACATACCATACTAAAATATTTTTTACTAGTGTTTGATTGTTCTTTCATACTTTATAATAATATTGAATATTATGTCAAATGATTGCTAGATTAAATTGGACTACTTTACCATTATTATTTTAAATTAAATTCTAAATAATTTGGTACTAGAGGTAGGCGTTAGGTGCCATCTCTTATTAAATATAATAGTTAGAATTAAATTAATATTTAATAAATATTTTAGAATATTCTGGAAGAAAAGAATTTGCCCAGAGTGGGACTCAAACCTACAACTCCCAGTTACTGTGCAGATGCTTTGCCAGCTATGCTATTACTGAATATTTAAACATCAGGCTTCAGAATGTTTAACTATTGTGTATTTCAATGCATTTAATAGATTTTATTTATGAAAGACCATCCTAGATATATACTGTCTTTTAATTTGACATTTTTAAATTTATGCTTAACTATGTCTGCGCAACAAATAAATTACAATAGATTAATAAAATATTTATACAGTTTTATGTATAAAATCATTTTAAAATAGTTCTTTCAGCAGAAAGAGCTGTTGCAGTTAACGTGGATATAGAGAAAGTGTGAAGAGTAATATATTCATATAAATAAAAAAGACGTAGTCGTTTCCAAAACTTGGTCAATCACCGTTTATTTCGTTAAAATGTTCTAGAATAAAGATTCGGACGATCCGACCTTCCTTTTTAGGCTACATGATCGCCCAGAAAACAATTCCTTTAAAACATAGAAATAATCCAATTAAAAATATAAAAATTTGTAAAAATTGGAATTGGTGACCTTACGACGCCTTTGAATTCATCCTTGACTTCCAGTCGGGAGTTCTGGATCCTTATATCCACGTGAAAAGTTGCGCTGTTTAATGTAGATTATCCTGATCCCTCTGGCGGCGATTTCTTTTAAAACTATTTAATTTTAGTTTTTTCGCTGGATGAGAAATTTTTTATATAAATAAAAAAGACGTAGTCGTTTCCAAAACTTGGTCAATCACCGTTTATTTCGTTAAAATGTTCTAGAATAAAGATTCGGACGATCCGACCTTCCTTTTTAGGCTACATGATCGCCCAGAAAACAATTCCTTTAAAACATAGAAATAATCCAATTAAAAATATAAAAATTTGTAAAAATTGGAATCGGTGACCTTACGACGCCTTTGAATTCATCCTTGACTTCCAGTCGGGAGTTCTGGATCCTTATATCCACGTGAAAAGTTGCGCTGTTTCTGGGCGATCATGTAGCCTAAAAAGGAAGGTCGGATCGTCCGAATCTTTATTCTAGAACATTTTAACGAAATAAACGGTGATTGACCAAGTTTTGGAAACGACTACGTCTTTTTTATTTATATAAAAAATTTCTCATCCAGCGAAAAAACTAAAATTAAATAGTTTTAAAAGAAATCGCCGCCAGAGGGATCAGGATAATCTACATTAAACAGCGCAACTTTTCACGTGGATATAAGGATCCAGAACTCCCGACTGGAAGTCAAGGATGAATTCAAAGGCGTCGTAAGGTCACCGATTCCAATTTTTACAAATTTTTATATTTTTAATTGGATTATTTCTATGTTTTAAAGGAATTGTTTTCTGGGCGATCATGTAGCCTAAAAAGGAAGGTCGGATCGTCCGAATCTTTATTCTAGAACATTTTAACGAAATAAACGGTGATTGACCAAGTTTTGGAAACGACTACGTCTTTTTTATTTATATAAAAAATTTCTCATCCAGCGAAAAAACTAAAAGTAATATATTCATATAAATAAATCAATAATAATTATTATTATTAATTTTAACAGATTGATTGAATTTTCTGTTTTTATAAATTTATGAAATTTATAAAAGTCTAAATGAATTGTTAAATTATAGTTATTAAACCTATTATAGAACAATTTTATTGAGATTAATATTTTTTCTTATGCTTTTGAAATTTTTGTTTTAGAATTGAGGTTTAATTGTTATATATTTTGTGTTAGAATTATAAGTTAAGCAGAAGTATCGAACAAATTAATTACTGAAAAGTTATATATAAAATCACCAGAATCATTAAAAATTATTAAACTAGAATTTAAAATATTTCTAATATTTTGTTCTCTTAATATTTAATTAGTAAAATAAATAAATAAATGAAGTTTAATGAAATTACTTTGATTGCAATAAACAAATTCTTAGTGATTCATTCATAAATATGTTTCTCTTATTTTAGTAAAAATTTTCTGAATATAAAATTTATTTTTTCTTTGCTATTCTATAAATAATATATGTATTTTTCTGGGAAAATAAATTACTTTAAAATTGTTACAGGTTTTAGATTTTGGATGGCCACAATATCTAGCACCCCCTTTAGAAAGACTATGTAGTATTTGTAAATCTCTTGATTCTTGGCTTTCTCAAGATCCCCAACACATTGCTGTTTTACACTCTAAGGTATGGATTGCAATTTTATTTATGAAATTGTTAAATAATTAAAAATTCAAATGATATAATTGACTTAAAATAAATAATTTTAAAGAAACATCTTTTTATATATTACGAATAGGGTGATAAAGGAAGAACAGGAATAGTAATAGCAGCCTACATGCATTATAGTAATATCTGTGCAAGGTACTAAACTATAAATATTTACATTTTAAATTAAATACAATTTATACATTTTAATAACTTTTTGTTATTATAAAAGAGAAATAATTATAATAATAAACTTATGTCTAGAATACTTGTGTTTTCATATTTTGATAAACTTCAATATTTAAAAAATTTGAAATTAAAAATGTTCTCATATTAAGTAATTCACATATCAGGATCTTCTGCAAGACTTGCTTCTATTTTTTAAGCATTGAGAAGAAAATACACTGTAGAGTTTCATCCTTACATGAAAAAAGCTTAGTAACAAAACTTTGTTAAAGGGTCTATAAGAGAGACAGATCAGGTTTGATCTGGCTCTCTGTGCAAATCAAAAAGAAACAAATGCTAGAATTACTATGTACAGTACTATGAGTAATTAACATATTTGTGGACCTTGCTGCAAAAAAGGAGGTGTACAACTTCTTTGTTCCTAAACAGCTATTTCTCTTTGAGTTGGGCATTTAAAAGCTGGTTGAATGCTGGTCCTGGGTCATAAGTCACTGGGGAGTACTATCGTGATTAATGTTTTGTACTATCTTTAAATAATCTTTTTTTTGCATCCTAATTTTTGCAATGACAACTCCCAAACACACACACTTTTATGTATTATTTCCAGCGCTGATGTTTAATAAATGTTAGATAAACAGAAGAAAACAAACATTTAAGAGTGCTTTAGTGGCCCTTCAGGTTACAGAAATCTTTTTTACATTTTTAAATGAGTTTTTATGTTTGATAAAATAATTTTTTTATCAGCAAAGTTTTTACATAAATTTGAATGAACTTAAACATTCAAAATACATAGCATTCTACACTTTGATGACATTGTATGAATTAAAATTAAAAGTTTTTTGAAACATATTTCAAAATTAAACAATTGAACAATTAAAATTTATTTTGTATACAAGTACTTTCTGTATATTAACAGGACTTATTATACTGGAAATAATACTTTCCAGTATAATAAGTCCTGTTAATATATAGAAAGTACTAGTATACAAAATAAATTTTAAATAGAGTTAAAAAGGACACAAAGGCATAATAATTGAACAATTAGATTATACACTACTTATACTAACTATACAAAAGTACAATATGTTAAGAATAGTATCTTATAAATATATCTAAGCATTAATCTATATAAGGAAATAATGATAAATTTATTTTTAGTGCGGATCAAGCATTGGATAGGTTTGCAATGAAAAGGTTTTATGATGACAAATTATCTAGAGCAATGCATCCTTCACAGAAAAGGTAATGATTAACATCTTTTATTTTATCTTTTATCAAAAATTGTTTAAAATACTTGTTATTACTTAAAGTGGTAAAATCATGTATTAATTATGTCAATTCTTTGGTTGAAGTAAAAAAAATAGAAGTATGGCATTTTAAAGATTTGATAAGAGATAAAACAAATTTAAATTGATTAAGACAAGCTTTAATTTTTTAAGATAAGCCTGCATATCCTAAAACTTTGTCTATACATCATGGTTTAAACAATATTATATTCATAAGATTCATCATGTGCAGTATATGCACAAGGGCCTAACACATGAAAAACCTAAGTATCATAATGAACTATGTGAAAATTTTATAAAAATCCCTAAATAAGCAACATAAAAAAGAAGTCACATCAAACTAATATATATCAAATCAAAACAGTTGAAAATATACAAATATTCCAATATTTGAAATACTTCCAGTCCCAAGCATTTCAGATAAAGGATTCTCAGTTTATAGTATATTCCATCTCTGAATAAAAATAGGTATACAATGAATGTTTTTAATCTTTTTTAAAAAATGTTTATTATATGTTACGTTATTTAGAACAAGTTATATTGATTCTATAAATTCATTAATATTCTATATATGTGATACAATCTGAAAAAGGTACCTAAGTTGGAAAAATCAATTTTTATTTAAAAAATGTAAAAAATATACGATATTGAAGACATATATAAAAAAATCTTTCAGTCTTCTTTAACGTCCTTTCACAATCACTGGAACACTGGTTATGTTCCAGTGATTCCAGTAGAATATACTTGGTGGAGTTGACTTTCTTTTATAGGCTCTTTCAAGTCTATATTTTTGTAAATTGGTTTAAGATAGATTTTTTTACATTTTTTAAATATATATTTCATCTTGGATTTTTAGCCTTTTTTTCTTTACAATGTCAATTTTTATTTTAAGTGGAGTATATAAAAGGACCTTTACAGTTTAAAATGTTGCCAGATATTATTCTAAATACATTTGGTGTTGAAATCTAAAAAACAGCTATTTCATCCATATAAATTTTTGGATTTTTTACTCTACAGCAAAATTTACTTTTCTAACTTAAGATAACTTTTCATAGATTGCATCATATATATAAATATATATACTATATATCCACGTGCATACAGTAACTATAAAACCTCTAAACCTCAAATTTGAAGAAACCAAAAAATGACCAGTTTGAGTTATGAGAGTTCTACATGTGGAGGTATATGAAAATTAGAAAAATTTTTATTCAGATGCAAAGTGAAAACAGTAGAACAAGGAATGCAATTCTGTGTAGTATTTAGTCCATGATACCATATTTCCCTGAAAATAAGACCTAACTGGAAATTAAGTTCTAGCATGATTTTTTAGGATGCTTATAATATAAGCCCTACTCTTAAAATAAACCCTAGTTAAGATCATCAGCTAGATGATCATATTTAATATGTTCGTGCAACCCAAGACAGACATATTGAATTATAAAATAATATTATTAACATATAATTAAATATAAATAAATATTATTATTGAAATTACATGTAAGAGGTAAATTCTTATATGTATTATTACTGACATTATTACTTAATTATACTTTATATTACCATTCATTTTAATTATTTGTAAACACCCAAGTGAATGCGTTTGGACAAGATATCCCCTGAAAATAAGACCTAATGCATCTTTTGGAGCAAAAATTAATATAAGACCAAGTCTTATTTTTGGGAAAACATGGTATTATTACCATAATATAATAGGTTGTAATAATGATTTAAATGAATATCATAAATTTAGATATATCATAAAACTACCTCTCTACACTACACTGAATTTATTCAAAAATCAATTTTTGTATAATACATTACATAAACTATCTATAAGAAAATTTAGGTGATTAGCAAATATCTCTTTATTAATGTAAAACACATTTTGTTTTGAATTTTGTTTTGACAGCTTTATGAAAACATTCATAAAGCTGTCAAAACAAAATTCAAGATAGCTAGTGTTGCCACCAGGTCAATTTTCACCTGGACAAGCTGGTTTTTAAATTCATGGTCAGGATTGATTATTAATTTGTCTAATTTTCGTAGAAATTATGAAATTATGATAAAACAAAATAAATTTATAAAAATATTTGTGAGTATTTTATTTTAACAATTAAACACTTTAACTTCACACCCCCACCCAAACTTATCCTCATCTTATCCCTAGGCTAAGAGTGACAGAAAATGTACTTTTAAAATTCTAACTTGCAAATGTCTCTGGCAAATATTAGGTCTGTTCCAACACAAGTTCCTAACTGGTTTAAAACTGTCTTGGTCATTATTCAGTTCTTGGCTATAAAATGACATTGCACATGCCTCATATGGTTTTAAATTCAACCAGTCAGGGACTTGTGTTGGAACAAACCTATTCTCCAGGTCAGCAATTTTGAAAAGGTGGCAAACTATGGATGGCTACCACAAACAAAGAACACTCCAAATAGAAATATGAATTATGAGAAAATCGGTATTTTCCAATTTAAATTAAAAAAACAAAATGCTAAAATAAACTTGAGCTACTGCCAAACTCCCTTTCTTCCTGCTGTGACAAAAAAGAAAAAAAAAAAAAAAACTAACATTTCTGCTAGGTGAAGAACATAACTTTTAAGCCCCTTGTTGATGCTACAGGAAAGCTAGATTTAGCAAATTTTCTATTTAACTAGCGAGCAACTCTGATTTCATTGGTTTACTTATCAGCAGTATTAAAGCTATTTTTCCAAACAATATGCCAAAAGGATTCATGGAATTTAATAAACTTAGGTTGGTGACTATTTTAACTATTTTAAGGGACAATGTTGAGATATTTGTACATGAAATTTTGTTGATTCAAGATTACAGATTTTATTGTATACCCCACACACACACACACACACACACACACACACACACACTATTTCTTGTTTTGGATTTAGTAACAGTTGCTAAATAGTACCCTTAAGCCCTTTAGTAACCATGTTTTTTCTTTCCATTTCAAAATATTGTCATTAGTGCTTCTTTATACCTTGTTTCTTGACAAGAACATAGTGAAGATAGACAATTACCAGACAGCATTGTCCATTCTTCGAAAAATGGCCTCTGACAAAAGAGTATCATACCTCATTTGCATTTTATGTCAGCTCCAATGTTAAGGTTAATCATATTAGTCATTGTAAACCGCGCTTTAGTCAGTCGCTATCCGCTTATTTTGTGTGTCCGACCGTCAAAGAACCACTCGGGATCGAGTTACGTATATACAAGCTAAGTTTTTGTTTATTGTCTGGTCAATGTACACTTCCGTTTGTCAATTGTTCACGATAGGAGGCGTCCTTTTCGTGTAAGATCCAAGTCGGATGTATGTGAGTTAATAAATGTTCTTGTTGCCTTTGCCTCGCCCTGTTTTTGATTCGTTCGCGGTTATAGGAAACCACCACATCCAATTAACCCATGCTATTTGTTGTGACAAAAATAGTGGCCCAGTTCATTTCATTCATTTTTATTGTGTCAGTCACAACAACTCTCTTAAATATATAGAATTTTTCTTACTGAGCAATTGCCAGTACTATGTACCAGCTAGCTATACTTTTTATGCTATCTGCTGGCAAGTTCCAGCTGAAAAGTAATCCTGATTTTGCTTAATAATTACTATGTAAATAATTAAATAAATAAGCATAAATGAAATACATTTTGTATAATATTTATAAATTTATTAATTAATTTAATTAATTTTAATAGGTATATTCACTATTTTGCTGGGCTGCTTTCTGGTGCAATTAGAATGAACAATAGTACACTTTATTTGCATCACATTATCATACATGGTGTGCCTAATTTTGATTCCAAAGGAGGTAATTAACTTTTAATATTATTAGTATTATTTGTGAACTCATTTCAACTTTTTACTAAAGAAGTAGAATGAGAGGTAATTAAAATGATTCACTTTAAAGACAATATAAGTATGATCTTATCATTAATTTAAATGACAGATTTATTGCTATATTATACCAAATATTCATAATTAATGCTTATTATTTATTAACATTTCTCAGGCTGTAGACCTTTTGTAAAGATATATCAAGGGATGCATCCTATTTATACCTCAGGAGTGTAGTAAGTATTTTAAATTAAAAGAAAAAGTATTTAAACTTTGCAGTTGTAATATTTTGAAATTATATTCTTTCAGCATTGTTACAGAAAGGTCAAGAAGAATTATTATAACTGTAGAACCTTCAATTCAGTTACGAGGAGATATCTTAGTAAAATGCTATCATAAAAAACAACGTCCCGCAGGTCGTTCTGTTATTTTTAGGGTTCAGTTTCATACATGTACTTTAGATAGTGATCGTCTTGTCTTTTTAAAAGAAGAACTCGATGATGCAGCATTTGGTAAGATTTTTGTTTTGAATTATATATATTATAAGAAGACATACTGAATAGTATGATATAATTTTCATATACAATCAATCCTTGACTTTATAACCTCTTCACCTGGTAATGGCTTATCTGTGATGGCCACAACTAATATATTAGAAAATTAGTTTTGGGTCCCAATGATTGATTACACTCACTAATTGCATAGTTTAACAATTAAATACTGTAATAAGTAAAAAATATAAACAATATAACAATAACATCTAAGTTTATTCAAATATTACCATGACTGTAGTCTATGCCATTAATATACAAAAAGGGAAAACAAAACTTTCTGAGAGTTGATCAAAGATTATTATTCTAAATTAATTTTATAATAAAGTTAAAATGAACTAATAATAAATTAAATAAATAGTAATTAATAATAAAAATAAAGTCAGTGTTCCTTCAGTATGATTTTTGTTTCCTTTGAATCTGTATATTTCTCTGCATATTTCTCTGAATTTTTTGAGTAATAAATAATATAATTAATTAAAATAGCATCTTTGTGTTAATAACTAAATAAATGTGGACAACTCAAAAATGAGTTGTCATCTGATTACAGCATATTCTGTAAAGAAGCAATATTATATAGGCTTGTCTTTGGAACCTCATTCCTTTATTATCATTTTATATCATTACTTTTCACATTTGACTTATGAACAATTCAGTTAGTTTACAACAGCTCTTCTGAAAGAAAACTTAGTTGTAAGTCATGGAATACCTGTAATTGCATAATAAATATACTAATGAAAATATTTAAAATTATTTCCTTCATGACTGAATTCAATATATTAGTTATATGGAGTTACCAGCATGCTGGTCTCCCGTTTTTATGTGGCATGCCGGTCATTCCATGAAAATATGGTATAAAAGTTTTTTCATAAAATCTCGTAAGAGCTGGGAAAGTTACACAATTTATATTAGGAACTCATCTAGAACATACTGAAGCTTGACCTTTAATAAACTTTTTAATAAACTTTTATGTTCTGAGTATTTAAAAATACAACATACTTGTTTTTATAATATTATTCAATCACCAGCAGCTTTTTGTTTTGTCTTGTCTACTCAGACTATAGCTTTAAATAAAAGGTTGAGTCTCATTGTATTTTAGATGACTTCCTTATGCAAAAAAGGACAAGGGAAGATGCTGTTTGGATTGTTTACTTCATATTTTTAGATGATCTTATGTTGTTTTTTATGGTAATAAATAAGTAATGAAAATAGCTAATACTGGTTGAATCTCCTTAATTTGGCAACTTTGGGACCTGACTATTGCTGAATTTCAGGAATTGATCTTTAAGACCCATGAGAAAATCACATACATAATTATATTCTTATTCCATACACATATTGCAGTGCTATCAAAGATAGAACCTAGCTTAAAAGAGGAAATAATTGTGAGATCCCCGGGAGGTAAGAGGAAGTCGTACCTCCCTTTCCGGCGACTCACTTGTCAAGGATGGCGATTTCGTTTTGTTATGCGTTACGTGTCACGCGAGTGGAGGAGGAGGAAGGATGGGGTCGACGATAAGGCGAAGCCGACAGTCAAGAAAGACCATTTCATAACAAAACAAGATTTATTAAAATCGAAACGAACAAAACTACACTTCTACCCTCATATACAAAAGGGGGGTTCGGAGAGAGAGAGTTTACAAATATTTGTTCATACCTCTATAAATTCCGTAACAGACAGAGTCCGATGAATGGAGTCGGAGTCTGGACACTGGCACTTAAAACTTTAGAAACTTTTTGCGTTCGGTCGATGGCGCAGTGCACATCGTACTCGAGAAATGATTGTAGAGCCCTTTAGAGGGGGAAGGAAGCGTCTTTTATAGGGTTTTGATGAGAAAACCAGTCACGTGATCGACAACGGATTGCAGTTAGGGCCATAGGTGTTCCTGGGATTCAAAACAAACGACGAGCTCGGATGCTAACTGTAAATTATCGTGCAAGTTGATCTACCGGTTGCAAGGGAATAATGTCTTATTGACAGATAGGAGACGATAGTTGCCAGTCAAGGGTCAACATTTTTTTTGGTTATGGAATTTTGTTGATTAAGCAGTTGTATATCAGGAGTGAAATAATTCAGAAATTTAGGTTTTTAACTTCCAGATTTCACATAATACAATCATTAATGATTCCAAACAAGATTTTTATTTTTTCATATAATATAAAGCCCAGAACTAAAAATAATTGTTGTAGTACCCATAACTCAGTAGACAGCAAGGTCTTCATGGTCGACGGTGCCTTCAAGATATGCAGGGTCATCAGATACATGTTCATTGGAATCAATGGAAGTGCAGGAAAGTGAATATTCTATGCTGGAATGAATCTTGGCAATGTTTTTAATAATCTTCTGTTGTAATGTAGCCTGCTCTGCTACTTTGGCTTTTCCTTAATTAATTTTCTTTGAATCAAATAAACAGACACACGAGAAATAACTAGTGGCAGCAGATTTAAAATGTACTGGACCATAGAAGTTGCCAAATCACAATGCCAGATTAAAGAGGTTTAATCTGTACTATATTACAAGTTTTCAAATATAATCAATATTGTTCAAAACACAAATCTTGATTAAGATATGTTATATTTGATTAAGATACATTATATACCAAAAGTTATTAGCAATTTGATGATTAAAAAAATATAAATTTTTAAACTTGGAATCTAGATAGTAACTATCAAACTATTAAATGAACAGAATGGTCTATGCATCCTGTTCCAAAATATCTAGGTTTGAATTTGAGTTTAATTCTGAGGAATTGTTCTTGAATGGTCTAGTGGCCCATTCATTACTATTTGTTAAGATTATGTTGTAATTTATTAAAAATAGATTTTATCATTTTCATGAGCCATCTCTAATAAGTACACTACTATTATTTGTTTAGATTCACTAATTGTAAAGAAAACTTATTTATTTATTTCATTGATACATTATTCCATATGTCATTTTTAAAAATATTCTAATAATAAATTGAACGTATAAATGAAAAAGTTTACTAAGAAATCTTGTTATCCTATTTCATATTTATGTGTGGTACTCTTTTCAAAATATTTTGTCACACTGTGTATGTATCTCCATGCACATATAAAAATATACATATATGTAATGTATATGTATATATGTATATATATATATATATATATAAATCTTTTAAAAATTTGTATGTTTGTTAATTTTAATGAAATTAACACAATTAAATTAATATCCACAAAGATAATATAATTAATGCTACTTTTATTACACAATTTTAAATTTTTTTTATTAAACAGATGCAAGGTTTTCTGAAGATGGTAAGGTAGAACTACAGTTTTCATATCACCAAGGGGATTATAAAGGTTAATATTCTTTATAATAATGATATTGATATACTTTGATTACTTTATTTATTGAAGACATTTTATTTATCTATATATATAAAAACGAATGTGTCTGTCTGTCTGTGTGTTTGTCCTTCATGCATTACCACACCATTTATCCAATTGCCATGAAACTTCGGGAAGTTGTTTAATACATTCCCGCGAAGGTTTCTGGCATATGTGAAGACCACCATTTCTCCCCTTTCAAAAATATATTTATATATGGATTAAGGCTTTTATGTCCAACAGATGGCGCTAACTTTCGACGACCTAAGTTTTCTTTTCTGTGAGGCATTATGCTTTTCTGTTAAAATGGACTAAAGCAGATCATTTTCTATCTCTATATAAATAAAATATAACGTTCATTTGTTCCTACCGATTCCTTTGAAATTTTGACACCACGTTGCATTTGAATATGCACATGTTTTTATATAATATACATGTCGAAATTCCCCCCACTGGGGGGAGAGAGACAGGATTAAGGCTTACTGTGAAGAACTCAGCTTCTATTTATACTATTTTGCATGCGGTTTTTTGCTTTTTTAATAGCATTTTAATAGGTTACGTCAACAGAATATACACTAAAAAGGGATTTTTCGATATTCCCCAGCCGGGAAAGGGACAGGATTAAGGCTTACTGCGAAGAACTCGGCTTTTATTATACTATTTTAGATGCGTTTTTGATTGTGTTTTAGTAGGGTACGTCAAGAGAATGTACACTAAGAAGGGATTTTTTGAAATTCTCCCCACGGGGGAAGTGTTATACATTTATAATACATACATTTTGAGCCACAACAACGCATGGCCGGGTCAGCTAGTATTATATATAAAGGATAGTTCGTAAGTCATTTCACTATTTAAAAGTTGAATACATTTTTCATTTTTAGTTATTTATATTTATTTTTTTGTATAAAGTATAGAAAATTGAAATTCTTTACTATATATGGAAAATGATATTACATAAATGACTTTCAATTTTTGCTTTGCAAAATGTTTATGTACAGCATTTTCTATAAACTACTTTTATCATGTCTAGCACTTGAAGGTTTGCTTCTGAATGTAGTCTTTAAGTTGCTGGATGGTTAGGGGCTGTTATCATGCATCCAATTCTTTAGATAGCCTCAAAGAAAAAAGTGATGCTGTCAAATCAGATGAGTTTATGTATGCTGTCTGCATTAGAACAGTGGCCTGCTGATTTTGGAAATAAAATTTAAGGATTTTTGTGTTACTCTAATAAATTCCCAGGGAACAAATTTTCAAAATGTGAAACAAAAAGTTAAAAATATATAAAAGAAAAACGTTAGTACATTTTTAAATGGTATAAAATGGATTTAAAGTAAGAATTTCCAAGATGTAGAGATATCCATATCTCTATAGTTTGTGGCTGCATTCCTAGTGGAAGCCTTATAAATTTATAGTTTCTCAAGATGTTTTAAAAGAATCCAGTCTGTGACAGAATGTGGTGTGCAGGCTTCACTGAGAGACATTTGGATGCCATTTTTGGCAGCCAATGCAATGAAAGATAGGTATTTTTGTTTTGTTTATTAAAGTTTGTTTCTGTTGAATATTTTTGATTTCATTGTGTTTATTTCAAAACAACATTAACTTGTTGGTGATCCCACTGTCTTTATCTGGGCATGGAGAAGATTGTGTTTTTCTCCAACACTGGAAGACATACTCTATGGAATGATGAGGCACAGTGTGGGTATTTAGTACCGAATTTGGCGGCGGTTGCGACTGTTTGTGCTCTCGATGGATTCCTCCTGGAGGGGAGCCGCCGGCCGGCCGCCGATTGTTTAACGTCACTAGTTATTTATTCACGGTAGTTCTTGAACATACATATCAATATCTAGTATGTATCAATAGTGAGGTTGAGGCTGAAGTTTTAAATGCAAAAACGTGTATGTCGGACGTTCAGCGCTGCTTTTGCTAATACCTAGTGACTTTAAACAATTGGTATCCGGCCAGCGGCTCCCCTCCGGAGGAATCCGTCAAGAGCACAAACAGTTGCCACCACCACCATGATGGTGCACATAGGTAAAATTATACCACTTAATTAATATAGTTAATAGTATTTAGTTTTAAAACATTACATGTATTTTTTAAAATACTTTGAAATAATTCACAAAAAATAAATATTTCTAAATGAAATAAGTGGAGATTTTTAATCAAATTAAAATGTCGCAGAATTTAAAATTTGTACTAAACGCAATACGCACTCAATGCGATATGCAGGTGCAACTCAGAGTGTTGATTGGTTAGCGTATGTTGAATGATCACTCCTCAATGTATTATCATCACTTTGCCCGATTAGGTGATAGCAGTATTCATAATGACCAGTCAGTTGATAAATTAATCAATATTTATCATACTGCATGCCCTTTTTGGTCATTATTCATAATGACTGGGCATTATGAATAATGCCCATTAATCACTTTGTCCATAACATATACATTGCATGAAATGAAAGAACTCATTCATAAATATTAGTAATTGTACAAATATATCTAAATATATATTTTAAATTTGTTTCACATATTTGAAAGTAGTTAAACATTTTTGAATTAATTTAATGCCATCATCAGAACATAAGAATACATTTGACTATCAGCAATTTTTCCTTTGAAGACTTCATTATGTTTGCACGACATGTATAATGCCATTTGACAACTAGTACATGAACCACAACAAATATAAATTTTTTGAATGCAATGAAATTTATTTCTAAACATTGATCCTATATTTCAGTTATAATAATAAATTTTTATTTTTATGACTATAACACCAACTATAGCATAAAATTTCTGTCAGACATTTTATCTATCTCAACATAAGCATCAAATATATATCCACTGTTTATTTATAACAAACAGAAAAATGCAATGGTTATGCAATTATTTAAGAACTCTACAAATACAATTAAAAATGTGACATATCTGTATTTTGTATTATGTTATATTATTTGAATATATATAAACATCTCAAAGTTTGATAATTATATTAAAGCCAAAGGATTGCCAGATTAAATCGGGCTACATTACTTATTAAATTTAATAATTATAATTAAATTAATAAATATTAATTTAATTATGATGGTGTCTAATGCCTACCTGCAGTGTCAAATTACTCAGTGTATAATTATTAATAGTAGCAGTAATGTAGTGTGATATAATCTGGCAATCATTTGGCTTTATTATTATTTGATTATTTGATCTAAAATTTAAACTAAAATAATATAATTTGAATATTACATTATACTTTAAAAGTGACAAATTTTCAGTTTGCTTAACCAAAAAACTTTTATTTAAAATTTTTTAAATTTTACAATGCCTTTTAAAGTATAATTAAAATTAAATATTGATATATTAATTTTACATTTATTTATAGAAAGGTCTTCTATAAATCAATATTATTAATCTATAGTACTAAAGATATTGTTTGATTTTTAAAGGCAATGGATCCATTCATGATGCTATGGTACCAGTAGATAATAGCTATGATCCATTAGTAAGATCAGATTCATATGAAGCTTTTGATCTAGCACCAGAAGATCATATAGAAGGTTGGAATTAATTAAATAATAATTATTTTAAATAATTTAAAATTAATAACACAATTTTAATTGGAAATAAATTGTATGTAACTTATAAACATTATTTCCCAACATAACTTATTTATACATTACTGTATTTACTTGAATGTAAGACACCATTAAATCTAAGACATACATTAATTTCTATATGCTCACCCTTGAATTTTTTTTTTTTTTTTTTTTTGAAAAATAGACAACTGTAAACAATTTATGTCAACAGAATCAGTTCCGATGGCATAAATTTATTGAGTATTTATTGCACAGTAAAGTAACACTGTCTTCTTGACACATACCTTTAGTTTCACGTTTCTTATGCACAGGCTGCTCATCCAGCATGGAAATAAATTGTTCCTGGAGATCTGACAACAGACACTCATTTCCTTGTAGCATAACAATATACTTCAGCATGCACTACCACTATGATGTGTAGCCTGTAGTAAATGTAGATGTATATTATAGATGCATTATCAGATGGTAATGAGATATATTTGTTATTCTTGTTACCTTGTACTTTTATTCTGAATGGAAAGTGAGATCCTGTGGGTTTAGGAAAGGCATCCTAGTGAGACAAACGGGACAATGCAGAACATGGACTTAAAATGCAGCTGTATCCTGTGTAAAGTGAAACATCTGGTCACCTTATTTACATGTAGCACTCAGTTAAGTAATCCTCTATATAGTCATGTTTCTTTTATATTTTAAAATCAGTATTTGGAAAGTCTGCTGAAATTTTTAATTGTCCATAAATATGAAATATAAGAAATTGTTTTCACTTTAAATATATTTATGACTAAAAAGAGTTTGTTTTTAACAAACTACCTCTAAAATGTTTTCTTAATTTCCTGCTATTGCTGTTTATATTCAATTACTTTCCATTAACAGTTTAACCATATTTTCATGAGAACATAGTATCAGACAAATTATATAAGTGTTAAATGAGTGATCAAGGTATAACACCTATATTTCTGTTTATTTGCTGAAAAAATCAATCAGCTTTCAATTTGAAATGATAAAAAGATATTAGACAAGGATCAGACAGAACATATCTGATTAACTAGTGATATAATTTATAAATGTAGTTAGAATGATACAGAAGCCTCCAGGTTTCTGTTCTAATTACACTTAAAATAATCATTTTGGCCAGAAAACTATTGAACTTCTGTAGAAGATAAAACTCTTAATATTATTGTTGTTGTAATATATATATATATATATATATATATACATACATACATACATATACACAAAGTGTCTGGAAGAAAAAAAACTAATATAATACGCAAGGAGTGGCATAAATTGGAGTAATGTGAACAGGTAGCCAGTCATCCATGAAATGTATGCCTTCTGAACAATGCCAGTTGTTACCTAGCTCAATATAAAGAACATCATTCCTAATTCATAAATCAATGGAAAACTATTTTGGATGATTAATCACTGTTCTTTTAAGTTGAATTTGTCAAGTTTACAAAAAGTGCCACCTATCAGCCTGTATTAGCTGAATAATAATGTTGGATGAAGTTAATAAGCTAGTCTGTGGTTGTTTTTTTTAAAGTCAAATAAAGTCATTTTTATTTTGGCTTTCAATCAGTCCAAAAGAAGCTGGTCCTAAATTTTAATTTTTTTCATCTGTCTTTCTATTTTCATTTATCACCAATCAGTCTTATTGTTTTGATAATCCTCAAGATTTTTAGCTGAACCTCCATAACTCAAAATCCAAATTTTTTCCTCTGACCAATTTAAATTAACAAGGTTTCACTTTGTAATGTCAAAAAAATTTATCATATGATAAATGGTTTATTTCTATAAAAAACGATTTTGTTGAATGTGTATTACTTTCGACTAAACATTTTTAATAGGAATAAATCATTATTAGTTAAATTAATTTTTAGTCAGTCAGTAAAAGAATTTAATATTATTGTTTCATTAGTTAGTTATTGAAAAATGTTTGAATGGAATTAGGATGTTTTCAGATACATTTTATGCTAAATAAGAAACTCAACATCACCTTAACATGGGGGGGGGTGAAATCAATACTAAATCCGGAACCAGTTACCTGTGTAAATCATGTGAAAAAGCTTTTCTTCACAAACGTTTTTGAACTTTTTAAAATAGTTCTTCCTCAGGTAAAAAATCCAATGGACAGCGGCCTTTATAGATAGTGGCCTTTAAATATCACATCCACACAAGAGTGCGCATGCTCATCACAATGAGTTTCATTAAGCAAGCATTAGATTTTGTTTTAAATTGTTACGTTTTATTTTTTGAAGCATTCCATCAGATTTTTTATCTGAGGAAGAACTATTTTAAGAATTTTGAAAACATTTGCGAAGAAAGGTTTTTTCACATGATTTACACTTGTAACAGGTTCTAGATTTCATTTTATGCTTTGAATATTTATTATTTGACTTTTTGACCTAAACTCTGTTATTGAATTAGATTCTTTATTGATATGTACAAAAGTAATTCTTGTTAAATAAATTTTTTTATTGTACAGATTTTGATTTGTGTAAGAATAATAAGTAAACATTTATACATGGACATTGAGGTAATTCCGGAAAAATCATCATATAATGAAAAAAAATCAAAAATAAAGGGAAAATTCAATATATTCTTACAAAAATTGGTAAAAAAGTAGTACACAATATACAGACTGAAATTATTCTATGTAGTGTCCATCAGCTTCCACAATCTTCTCCAGCCTTGGTCTGAAACAGCTGCAGGCACATTTGATTTGTTCTTTTTCCATGTTTTCCATCATCTTCACGATGGAAGCCTTTAGAGCATTTTTGGTATTGTGATGCTTTTTACCTTTCCCTTGACCATGCCCCATATGTAATAGTCAAGGGAATTGTAGTCAGGACTGGATGGGATCACAAATCAAGGGACCAGAGCCTGAACCTTCAGTTTTCTGTCCTTCTCATTCTTCTTAGTCAAGAGCTGGTGATTTCTGAGGACAAAAGAATGTTATTGAAGGTCCTCATGAACTGCCAGACTGATCATCAATCATACCATGCCCATTTCTCTTGTGACATCACTCATGCTCCGTAGACCATTCTAATTGATCATCTCCTTTAATTTGGCTATAAATTCCACACATCTCTTGTCATCAGAATGCTTACTTTGAGTAGCCCTGTTAGGAGATATTCTCTTTGTTGTCAGACTCCCTAATGTCAATGAAGTAAACTTGTGTCTTCTTGTAGCCAAACCATGCTATGATTTGTGAGGATGACTTTCTGGCTTGAAGCAATTCCAGTATAGCAGCTCTTCAGTCATTCTCATGACATGCCTGAGCAGGTCCTAGTTGTTGACTGTTCAGTGTTTTCTTCTTGAGTGACTTGAAGCATGCATATACTTTCAACAGTCTTATCTCCAGGACTGCTTAAGTTTGTCCATGAAGAAATTCCAGATTTACCCCAACAACACTGTATATTGTTTGTTAAAATCAAAAAATATTTGTTTTATGAAGTTTTTTACTTGTTACGGATTTAAGTTTTATTGCATACAAATTCAATTTTTTTATAATTAATATCATGTAATAAAACATTTTCTAATAGCTTTAATTTATATAGTGCATTTATAAATTATTTTTTATATTCATATTCTAAATATTTTATTAATTAAAACATTAATAACTAATTCAACAATATTACAAAAATATTATAAATTTCAATAATAATAATTATAAATTTTAGGCTCTGAAGAAATATTAGAAACAGACAGAGAACAAGGTAATATATTTTAATATTATTTTCATACATTTATATATTTATGTTTTTTTCTTATATAAAATATATATAATAAGAATTATTAAATAGTATTATTAAAATTGATATATTCATGACATAAATTAATCATTGACGATTCAAATAGATGTATTAATGACATAAGGTAATTAAATTGTAAATATTATTATTATATCATTATATAACAATATTATTCACAATTTTTAATCATTTCTACAGATTCTAGAATGATTAATATTAAACTGGCCATCCTTTGTTCTTCATAACAATCTGCATCTTTCAGATATGGAGTGAATGAGTCTTTTGAACAGTTCAACCAAATTCGTATGATGCCAAGTATTAATGACGGTTTCAATCAGTTCCCTTTTGTTGGTGGAATGTTTTATGGATATTTGAATGGACATTTTTTGCCACTAATTCTCATTAGAATTTAAATCCAAGATTGGACTGGCCAATTCAGTTGTAGATACTTTCCTTCTGGGACCACTGCCTCGTGTTTTGACCAGTAGTGAGGAGCATTGTTTTCCATAAAGGTGGTCCCCATTGGGAAAGAAATCTTGGGACTTAATCATATGTTTAGTATGCTTGTTGCTTGTATGCTTGTTTAGTACTTTGCAGTATTTCAATCTGTTTATCATTCCTTAAATGATGTGCAATTGCCCAATGCTGTTTGCAGCCACACATTCACACCATTACTGGCATTGGGCATTTATTGTAGGGACTGTGTTTTCTGGCTTACATAGACAGACCTGAAATTAGTCGCAATTAAGAAGGTTGACTCTTCACTAAAAAGTACTTTTCCTATTGTTGGAGAGACAATGACAATGTTCTTTTGTTCAGGTCAATCTTCATTTCCTTTGAACTCTTCAAGCAAGGGATTCTTTTTTATTTTATATTTACACAATCAAACTTTGAGCAATCTGCAGCATACTGTAGCCATAAAATACCTCACGCTGAAAGATTCACTCTAATTATGGAGCAGTTCAGAAGATGTCTGGTTCTAGTTTTGACAGGTAGCATCTTTAAAATCTTTTCATCCCTTGCTGATGAGCAGTGGATTGACTGGAGCATCCAGACTGACTGGATTGTATTTTATGAGCAAAGCTTTCTGTAGTTTTATGCTTCAGGATTGTTCTTTTAACCGTAGAATGGATGCAAAATATCCTGTTTGATATCTGTCTAGATCAGCAGTTCCCACCTTTTCTACTATATGCTTTCCCATCGGGGTTCACATGCAATGTTGCCTTCCCCAGCATATACATAAGTGTTTATTGCTCTGTATTAAGTAGTTATTTGTTTTTATTACAAATTAAATAATAAAGTATAAAGTTTGATTGAAAGTATGAAGCAAAATTACAATTGCACTACTAAAAATACAAATATACCTACCTACCTACCTACAGCACTTTGCATAAATAAAATCTGTACATAAATCTGACTTATAACTTTATTCCTTCTGAATAAAGTTATAAGTCTTCAGCACAGACAAATTTGTTAATTAAGTAAGTATGTCTTCATCTGAAGTTGTTGTTGGGATTGTTTTACAAAACTGTAACTCTTCTCTTATATTTCCTTCCATGACTTATCTTGCATAACAAATAAACTGAGCCTGTGATGAAATATCGGTTGATTCATTGAGATGCAAAGTAAATATTTGATTTTATTTTACAAATCCATTTTCAAATCCATAGCCAAGTCATTCATTTACCATGAAACTGTGTTATTTGACAGTGGAATAGTTCGTAATGCCTTAGCAGCTGCTTCTCCATTCATAATGTGACCCATTTCTAAAGCTGCCAGAAGCAACAAATTCTTGGCAATAGTGTGCAATTTCTTACATTTAGTGATTTTCATAGCAGCTACATGAGAAGCTTTTAACACTTCCTGGGAATACCACGCCTTTTTTTGACATTACAGTCTTCTGATGTTTCAGTTCTACCTCTTTTCAAACAAAAATCTCACAATCGTTTTGTACATAATTTTCATACACTGTTCCAGATATATTTTAAGCTTTGAAAGTTTTTAAGGCTGTCATTGGTGAGAATTTGAAAAAAAAATAACACACTGGGGCTGTTGAATGCTGGATTTGCTATGAAAACAAGAAAATCCGAACATGATAAAACTTGTGTCATATTGCCTGCACTTTTTCTTTTCTTTATCCATTACTATTATTAGGTTCACTTTGGTCTGCAAATTCTGTACTTCTCATAGTTCTTTTCAAATAGCAGTCCATTCTAAATATCAAGACAATTAGTTTAATTTAGTTTAATTAGTTAGTAGAAAACAATAAGTAAAATATGTTGTGATAATCCAATGAATGTTATTTATGCAATGAAGAAAACAAACAAGAGAGTGATGGAAAAACATCATGTGCTTGTGGAAGGCTATCATATTGTGTTTATCTGTTTTTTGCACACACACACTTGTCAGTCATACACTGAATACATTGTGTGCATCAGCTTGCACCTACCAAGGGAGGCATGCCTCAGTGGTTGGGAATTACTGGTCTAGATTATAATCCTTTAACCTTTTCCATGCGGTTAGGTACTGATCGGTCTGTATCACGTGACTTCTTCGTTTATCGGTGATGCGAAACGTACCGATCGGTCCAAATTAAAAAATTAATCAAAAACTTCGATTAATTTGCGTTATATTCGAGTTTTTCAGAGATCTTAGCTTTGATTTGCTTTTCTGTATATATTGACTTTGTTTAAGCCAATAAACGTTTTGTTACCACCCTGGGCCATAAATATTTTGGTAAATACATCCCCTACTATTCTACAGTAAATCTTCGCAGTTAACTACACAGTTGGCTGAAAACAATCAAAGGGAAACTCCTTCTACAGTTTTATTGAGTCTCTTCTGTCTTTATTGACGTTACTTTAACTAATCACAGACTTATGAAACGAAAAAATTGCCGCGAAAAGCCTAGTCCATTCTAAATATCAAGACAATTAGTTTAATTTAGTTTAATTAGTTAGTAGAAAACAATAAGTAAAATATGTTGTGATAATCCAATGAATGTTATTTATGCAATGAAGAAAACAAACAAAAGAGTGATGGAAAACCATCATGTGCTTGTGGAAGGCTATGATCCTACATACCTTCGAAGTAAAATGTAAACAATCACTGTAAATTCGCTTTTTAAATCGAATTTTAATTAACTAATTTAATGCACTTAGACATTACATTAGCTAATTCGACAATATTTAGGCGAGTAAATATGTTTTTAAAACTATCTAGTGATAAATATTCCCGGGAAACTCCACCTTCCTATAGTAAGTCTATGGAAGGTGTTCGTGCTGTTAATTTGGCTTTAAAATTTTTGTCAAATGAATTCATATATATTTTGAATACATTTAATTATTTTACAAAAGTAAGAGCAAAGCTCTAGGACTGACACAGTCGTACAACTGACTAATCGGTGTCGCTTCACGATAACAATCGACTACTCTCCCAGCTAAGTAATTAGAGACATAGTGTGAATAATGGCAATAACTTCTCCCTTGCTCTAGGTAGAAAGCTGCGGTTTGTTTTGTTTAATAGAGGACAGATGTTTCTATCTAACAGATGTACAAAGTTCAGCGATTCTCTGTAAATTAATTTTTTTCTTTTTTGTTCGTAACCTTCAAATTTGTTTGTAAACTTCATATTATTTTAAATATGCATAAAACTAAAAATTATACAATCGTAAACTGTAATATGTTTTTAATCAAACACAAAAAACAGATTGAATATAGTGCGATATTGAAGCAAAATATCGTGATTCAAAAAATTACCCAAAAACGCAAAAATGCACCGCATAACGAATTCCACCTATTTACTTAATGCTAAAGGTTTTCAGCATGGAAAGGGTTAAGGTAGAAGGCAACCATGGCCACTGAGAGCTTGTATGGAGGCCTGGGGCAGAGTAGGTTTCTTTTTCTCTTAATGGGCCCTTAAGCCATTTTTTTAAACAAATGAAATACATAGAATGTTTATTCATAAAATGCAGTTTAAAATATTTTATTTTCTGTTAGTAAAAATAACATTAATTTTATAGAGATAGGAACCACTACAGTCCCCTTAGTTTTCTGTAGACCCAGAGGAAAATATCCAGCTTCTCCTATTCATAACTCTGAGCAGGGATGCCCAAAGGGAGGGGCAAAATGACAAAATTGTCCCTACTTCATTTGTATCTCTATACAAGTTTTTTCTTTATTTTGTTTACTTTAATATAATAATTTATTCTGCTTTAGGGCTCCTAATATGCATTTTGCCTCAGGCTCCTGTTATCTTCTGGGTGACCCAGACTCTGAGAGCAACAATGCAATGCCTTTCAGGGTTCAGAACAACCTTGTACTACATTACAAAGGTGTTCACTATTTATGGCTAATTCTAGTTCAGAATTCTCTCTCAAATATTCTATTATGTTCTTGTCAAAGAAACATTTGTGAGCTGTGTTCTTAATGGTCATTGAAAGTAGTGGTCATCCCAATTATACAAACTTCTTATTAAATAACTCAAAAGTTTTAAAAGATAATTAAATTCTGTAAAATAATCTGAAATGTAAACAAAATTACAAATGAAACACTATAAAACATGAGCTGTTTTCTTTGAAAGTGGTGTAAGTCCATTTTATATTATATGGAGATATTTAAGGGTTTGTATTTGAATGGTTTGAAAAATATTGGTATATGTTAATATGCTCATTTTATGTTTTTTAAATATTAAATTGATTTAAGTTTATAATGTGATCGTTTTTAAAGTATTAGTTAAAAGAAATTTATACTTTTGATGACCTAAAATGGACTTACACCACTTTCAAAGTCAACAAAATGTGAAAATCATACATTTATGAAATCACACGTACCTGAACCAATTACTGGTGTTGGAAAAAACGGAAAAATACGTCATTAACGATTTCTGAACTTTGGAAGTTCGAAAATGTTGTTAACATTTTCAAACTTCCGCATTTTGCGCTCTCAGGGACCTTCTCTTCGGAGTTGTTGGAGATCGCACCTTGCACAAACAACTACTGGAGATGACCCACATGTTGTGTTAAAATTCGTTTTTTATGTTCAATGGAACAGTTTACACACAAAAAAGAGGAGTCCCTATGGGGAACCCAGTAGCTTGAGACTTATGCGAGATGGTCATCAGGCAATTGGAGCACAAGGTCCTCCCGCAGTATCTTCCTAACATCATTTTGTACAAAAGATATATTGACGACATTATCATCTTATGGAGAAATGTACTGGATGTGATGGCATTTGTAGAATCGGTTAATGACAACCCTTATGGCTTAACTGTAGAAATAGAGCAGGCTAACAATATGGAGGTGCACTTCTTGCATCTAAACATCAAAGGATCGTCTGTACACACCTCAGTCTACTGTAAACCAGGTACATCCCGGTTGGGTCATGAGACCCTTTCCGATACAAGATCGCCACATTCAACATGTTAATTAAGAGGGCGTTTTCACATTCATCCATTCCAGCAGCACTTGCCACTGAATTAGAACATATCAAACACCTAGTGACCATCCACAGGTACCACAAGCTAATCAATAGATTGATTAATTGTCACCATCGCTCTGCATGTGTATCCACCATCCACTCACGTCACGACAATCCACCAAAAGATGAGACACGGATCCCCCATCACATATAATTCGTACATGGCTTCGTTATATAAGGGGGATTGCCAACAAATGTCGTATTAAGATCACATACAGAAGATGTCCTACCATCCTCCGTAACAGGAAGGATTTCCCCGATCCCAACAGACTTCTGGACGTTTACTTTATACCTCTTAAGGATCACAGATACCTTGTTTATATTGGTTCAACCAAACGATCATTGGGAATCAGAATACATGAGCACAATGCAGATATTCTACATGGGAGGAACTCTACGGCTCTTGCAATTTACGCGGCCGATCCTGACATCAAGGCGGCCTTCAACCAAGTGAGGCTCATCATCACCTTGCCTCACCCTGAACACCTGAGGTGGTTGGAGGCTATCTCCATTTACAAATCTAGCCACACCACCACCTACATAAATTATAAAGAAGAGCTCAATCTGTCCGTTGCCTGGCAGGCCCTCATCAACATGGACCTGTAATTGTCATCTACCCTCACTGAATGCGCATGTCTGATCAAACAACTTTAATGTGAAGTGTTTGATTTTGTTTAAAAATAATCTTTCTATTTCTGGATCTGCGTTCCATTGCTTTTATCGTCTGAGGAAGAACTTCCAAAGTTCGAAAACGTTAATGACATATTTTTTCAGTTTTTCCAACATTGGTAATTGGTTCAGGTACGTGTGGTTTACATCCCCGGTGTTCCATGAATGTAGAATCTTACCATTTATGAAATATTAAATATGAGATTTCAATTGAATCAAACCAATTTTTTAATGAAATTTTTATTAAATGTCAAAAAAAAATAAAATAAAAAGGCTTTATTTCAATATTTCTTCAGGTAATGCCATTTAAATTACTTTAATTACAACTTTATGTTAATGTGTGCCATTTTTAATTTTTATCATTATGAGGAAGTTTTCGAAAATAGTCATGATGTATTGGAGGAATATAAGGTAATAGATCCATCATATCATTGAATTTTTCAGATGTGATGGCTTGGCATGATGATATAAAGGTGCTAGTATTATATTTTCAAATTTTTGTTTGTTCACTGGAATTTTGGTATTTTCCTGCATTTTTTGTAGAGTATAAAACAGTAGTGTGTTCTGTTTGTTCACTTAACTTGAAGTAACTAAGTATGATTACCTCTAAAATTACTAATAAATTGTTAATTTTATAACAAGTGTACATTTTATATTATATAATATTTGAAATGGATAATATAACCTTAGAATCAGACAGTTATTCAGGTAGGTATTTATAAAATAAACTCTTATTTTGATACATTTCCTTCTACTTTGTGGAAAGTGGAACAACTTACACCACTTCCAAATAATTATATTTGTAATTTCATTAACTACATAAATTTATATTGACAAAATGATGAAATTTTTGAAGGATTTTTTTGGGGAACTGTTTATAGATAAAAAACTCATAGCAGATTGCATTCATTGTTATCATTAACTAACTTTTTGTCAAAAATGGACTTACGCCACTTTCAAAGAAAATGGCTCATATATTGCATTTGTTTTTTATTAACTTAAAACGTGCACTTAAAACAAAAATTGCAACATTTTTGTAACTGGTGCAAGATTTCTGATTGACATGTGAAATTCTTTGTCATGATAACATTATGTAAATTTTAAGCAATTCCTGTTTTATAAAGACCCATTTTGCCTATATTTACTAAAACTGTTGTTTTAAAATATAATTTATGACATTGTAACATATTTTATTTGTAATTAATAACATTGATAAAATCTAGAAAGAACTATCTGTTTTCTTTAAATTGTGATTGAATATGGATGTTTTCCAAAACTGTACAGATGTCCAAACTATTATCCTTTATTTAAGAGATTAATGAAGACTGAACCTAGAATCAAAGGCATAATTTGGAAACATACATGATAGAGTTATTAAATTTCCACTGCAAGCTATTCACTAATAGTAGATAAACTTTAGGTGTATAATTCAGTATTGCTTTTTACAGAAGAACAAAAATTTGAATCTTAATATTGATAATAAAAGTTATAAAATTCTTTCATTGCATAATAAATGAATAAATTTCTGGATATTTTTATTTCAAATGGATATTTTCAAATAAAATTACTGCCAGTTAATGAAATGATAAAAATTAAAATATTACATGCAAACCAGCAAATTAAATACTAAAAGCTTGTTCTTATTAAAAAGTAAACTGTAAAATAAATTGTGTGTGTATATTTAATTATATAATTATTTGAACAGGATTATGATTTACAATTGTTTTTGTTGAAATAAAAAATCCATTATAGTATAAAAGAAAAAATGTTATAGCTAATTTGTAAAAAATAATAGAAAGATAGACTTGTGTAATTCTCTTAGAATATATTTCAGTATTAAAAGGGATTATGTATATCTTGATTTGCACTATTACTAAAGTTCTTTATAATTATTTTCTAAGATAATTTTAAATAATTGTTTATTTAACTTCTAATAATATGAATGCCTTCTATATTCATTATAGAAAACTATTAGATTTATAGCAAAGAATGATTGTAAATAATGAATTAATAAAAAGTTATTAATATAATAAAATGCATCTGGTTATTTTCTAATAACATTGATACAGAATACTCATTAGAAATAGCATTATTTTAAGAGACATTGAATTTATGCTGATTGCAATGCAGTATGCATTGTTATTTAAATTCTTTTTAATGATTTTAAAATACTATATTGATATTGAATTGATACATATTTAATATGTACAGATATAAAGTGTACTTTTGATAAATTACAGAATATGTGTAAAGAATATTATTTCCCATCAGTTTCAAAAATGTATGACAGTTTCAAGCTTTGCAGAAATATTGACACTGCTTATATAAAATTTTCTTTAGTAAAGTTTAATTTAAAAAATATAATTTTTGTTATACTAATGCATAATATATATATATATATATATATATTTATTTTTATTAAAATAGCTAGAAATCTTATGATTATTCCATATATTCTGCTAAACACAATACTATCTTTTTTGTTATTTCAGCGAATACTGTAATTTATTAAAATTTATCCCTTATTATATTTTAAGTTATTTATCCTTATAAATTTAGTTCATCATACTGAGGGACCATTGGATGGTAGTTTGTATGCAACTGTTATTAAGAAAAAGCCATTAATAATTACATCATCATCATCATCTTCATCACCACCAAATAATCAAGATAATTTAAGTGATGCTGATGGTCCACATCTCAGTATGGACTCAGGAATATCATCTGCATCTGGTATACAAGTAACAGCTCATTCTCCCCCTCTTGCAACAAAACAAGTTCAAGTGAATGGAAATATCACTCAAACGTCTGGTATTATTCGTAAGTTGTTTATTACCATTTTTGATAATGATGCTGTACTTCCTAAATAGTAAATTAAAATAAATCTTTGCTGTTAAAAACTTCTGTTAATTTAAAAAATTAATGAAATAGTGAAACAGATTACAAACTTTACTCTGTTGAAGTACTGTTTCAAAATTTAACATTCCTATTGATTTGAATTTTTAAATTCAAATTTTACTTAAATGTAAAGATTCTATCGAATGCATTTATTATCATCACTTAAAATTTGTAATAATTTTCCTTTTATATTGCCATCTCTGTACATATACTATTCAAAAATAATAATTTTTATCCATTATAAAATAATACCCTAATAAACATTTCCTGTATAATGCTGTTTTATTATAGTATTTCCATATCTTGCAGCTACTGTTATTAGGAAATATAAAAAGTGATGAAACTAGTACAACTAATTGTAATTGATGTGTCCAAACACTCACATCATATTGAGATCATGTTTGCTTATATTCATTCATCCAATCAGAATGCATTATATATGCATTATATCCCTTAACAAATCTGTTAATCCAAGCTTTGTCATAATCATATTGTGCACACACTCTTATTGGAAGATTCTGATTTGGAATGAGACATTCAGACAAAGAGAGAGAGTTTTGACATACTTATTTCATAACAAGAATTGTTTTATAAGAGACATGTAAAGAACAAATAATCATTCCTTTGTATATATTTTGAAGCAGCCAAAACATAAGAACTGCAGTCTAGTTTCTCATTCAGATGTATTCTGTTAATCTTGATATTGTTCAGTATTTAATATTACTATTTGTGCATGTTTAATTACTATATAAAATATATACACATTCACACACACATTTATATGTATAGGCTGATAGATCAAAATTTAACTACGATTGAATTTCAATATATATAATAGTATAATGCAGATGTACAGTACAGAATACTTTCAGGACAAAAAATTTCATCCAAGCATACACAAGGTTTCCCTGAAAATTATTTAACACAAAATAAAACAAAAATTTACAAACCAATTAATGATTGTTATTTTGTAATTTGGAAAGTTCAAATTAAATCATATAAATAATTAAATGGGTATACCAAAGAATTTTCCACACAGCATTAAATAAATATAAAAATGGTTTGTTTTTTAGCAAAGCTGTTTGCATAAGACAGTGATTTCCAGTGATTTTTCACACATAATTATGCTCTGCACATAGTTACTGTTTCTCAAATTTGACAATTCTGAAAAATCCTGTAATGTGTCTTTTCTGCACATGCAAAATTTTGACTGGCTTTCAAATCTTTTCAATAGTATGGTCTAATATGATGAGTTCAACTGGAAATAAATGATGTGAGGTTGAGGTGTTTCACAGAAAGACCAGAAAATGATATTTCTATATTTTTCAGGCACAAAATAAACCCATAAAAACATTTAAATTGTTGAAGGTTGTAGCATTCCAGGCTGTCTTATAGAGATAAGTGTTTGAGGTCATAACAACTTGCAGACTATATATGCAGTGGTGATATTCGGCGGGTTCGCACAGGTTCGGCTGAACCCGTTGTTAAAATTTTCAGTTTCCCGAACCTTGTTAAACACACGAAACATTTCTCAGTGGGTTTGTTTTTTTTTTTTAAATATATTAAAATATGCGTATTATACTCTGTAATACTACTAAACTAGAGCCTTATACCTCGTTCGTACCGAGCATTTCAATCTGGATTGTGAGAAGGTCAGGGAGTATGTCTTGGTGCAATCTCTCTCGACCGTTTCAATCGAGGTTTAATCGCGATCGATTCAAGAGAGTTCTTGAAAGTAGATCCAGTGATAAGAGAGATCCCAGAATGCCACGCGCGCGAGATAATACAAGATGGCTGTCGAACACGTGTTGGGCTATGGACAACCAAAGAAAAAGTATAATGTATCTCGAGAGATGATGACACATGTGTATTTCGAGAAGCGCGATTTCGCGGTAAAGATTACCCCTGCCTAAAAAAAAAAAAAAACGGTCGACAGCCCTAAAATATTATCGTTACCTGCCCTTCACCCATAGCTCGTTACGTTCCAAGTACGCCACTGATTGTTAGATATACGGTTGCAAGAAAAGGTGTTGTATTTATTTTTATTCAAAACTTCCATTTCATTTGTCGGTGATTGTCAGGGAAAAATTTTCTGCTAGCGAACTCCTTGTTAAATATTTCGAATATCACCATTGTATATATGTCATTATGTCATTCATAACTCATAAATATCCATGATGCCATGACTTTCTCTTGAAACAATTGTGAGAGACTGCCATATCATTTTAGATGATTTCAGGTCACTAGAAATGATGTCAGAATGGAAAATTGCTGCATTATGCTTGTGATCATGTACTGTACAATAAAGAAAAATTGTCATAGGCTGGCAACATGTTGCATGCAAAATGAGAGGGTTAACAGGTTTCAAGCATAGAGCATAAAAAATGAAAATTTAAATAACACTTAAATACTATATTCTTCATTAATTTGCTAACAATACAAAACAAAACCATTTTTAATTTGCTTCCACTTCTTATTAGTTTTGGTATGCTTCTCATTCACTGCCCAACTTATGAAATTCTATTTATTATTTTTAGATTCAATAGATACTTATATCATCATCGTCTTCCACAGATGAGGCCTTAAGCTTTAAGAAATCCTGTGCATTCATTAAATGTAGCATGAGCTTATAAAATATAATAGATGAATCATTTATAAATTTTAGTATGTTATCTTTTACAAGACTAATTCATTATTTGAATCTGTGTACTACTCACAACAATTATTTGACTAAAGAAGTGTGCAGAATACAACAGATACAGTGCATATAAGCTGTTATGTATTCAGTTTGTTTGGATAAAATATATTGATATAATGTGTGTTCTTTTTTTAAAATTAGGTACTTTCCCGAGAGAAAGTTTAATCATAACATTTTTATTGTGATTAATTGATTATTCAAAAAATAAAATTTATTAGTCATACTTTTCTTTAAAATGCAATCTTTAGAACACTTTGCTAATACAGCTCTTTACAATTATATTCATGTTTATTATTTTTGTGCTTGTTTTGTTCTCAAGAGATTTTAAGAGTATCAATACATTACTGTAGCATTTTTTTTCTATACATTTTTACCTTTTCATCATTTTTAAACATAGTACTTTATGATTTAAAAGGTTTGGAGTGTCAAAAATAAAATTAAAAAATTGTCAATGGAAAGAGGATTTAAAATGAAGTTCAGTGGAATGAATATTCATTTTGGAATGTAGATTTGAACAATTTGGAGTTGTAACTTCTAATCAAAACAAGATAAAAAGAACAGTTATTTCTGATAAAAGGAGTTATAGTGGGGTGAATGTAAACACCAAGTGGTGAATCACACTTTGGGTATGGAAAAACTTTGAGATAGAACTGCAGCAGTGCCTTTATGTCTCTCTCAAAATTAATATCTTTTCTTTTGTGGTGAACCTGTATGAAACTAAATAAACATTTATTTTGTTTTTTTTCACATCAGTGAAAATTTTTTTGGTTTTTTTATTCACGAAAATGTAACTAGTGGAAAAAATAAGAGAATTTTATAAACAGTGATAAAGTTTTATTTGGTGATTTTTTTTGTATAAAGAAATAATATTGTCTTAGATAAAAGAAATACTTGCATTTTTCAAAAGTAATTGAAAGATTTATAGTTGAATTAACTGAAATGTATGGTATAAAACAATACTTTAAAAGAAGTTGCTGTGTTGTGTTTAGTATTTCTCTTGATAAGAGAATTTGCATAAATGATTTCCCTTGCTATCAATATGGTATTTATGATATACCTGTTATGTATTTTTATGATATTGTGAAAAAATGATCATATTTATAAAAAAAACTATGCTGTTTAAAAACACTTGAAAGAACAACCAAGTGTAAAGACATTTTGTTTCCATTTACATATTATTTTCAAGAGCAGAACATTGATATGAAGAAAATTGCTTACTTCCTATGAATATAGATGCATTAATGTTTCTTCATTAGTTTATCACTCTTGGATTATGATAGTTAATAAATAATAAATGAATGAGCAAATGTTAAAGTTATATTGTTTTAGGAAAGATATAAATAATAATAATTTTCATTATCTGAGTTTTTAAATGTTCTTTCATTCTATTTTGTTTTTATCTTTTTTTCTTTCTTCTCTCTCTCTCTCTCTCTCTACCTCTCTCTCTCTCCCAAAACTAAAATGAAATTATTCATTCAGTCAAATAGTTTGGCTTTGATGAATTATTCAGTCTGAATATGTATTTTCAAATATATTGTGGTCCAGGGATCACGTGTTCTGTTGCGTGATCCTTGGGTGGGCCGCTGGGAAAAGAAAGGATGGGCCGCGTTTTCGGAAGAAAAACAGAGAGGGGGGAGGAGATCGAGCATGCGCAACGGGAGAAAAAAGTGGAGTTCTTCGGAAGAAAGAAGAGAGAGTAGACGTGTAGACGGCAGAGTCGTGAGATTGTTTTTTTTTGTGTGTGTTTTTTTCTTTTGTTTGTGATTGGAAGGACTGAAATAAACTTTAAGTTCCTTTCATTGGAGTTTCTTTTCATTTGTTCCTGCACGGGGAATACTCTAAAGATCGAGTACTTCCCCACATAATTGGCGTCCGCGACAGGATTTGATCTCAAGACTCTATTTTCACACCAAGTTATAGTAGTTCAGGTTGTGAAAACACGATCAACGAAAATGGAATCCGAAACCCAGGTTAGTTCAGCAGAACAGTCGGCGATGTGTCCACCGTTAATTGCCGGATACCTCGGAATGGTCCCCACATTCACAGGGACACCATCAGACATGATTTCGATTAGAGAATTTTTCTTACAATTTGAAAACGTTGCTAAGCTAGCCGCATGGAGAAAGTCGGATTACCTTACAATAGCCAGTGCTAGGTTAAAAGGGAAACCTCTAACTTTTCTTAATGAGGCCCGGGCTATGTATGGAGAAGACTATGATAAAATAAGGGAAAGAATCATTAGAAAATTTCAACAGTGTGTGAAGGACGGCGGAGAGGCTTTAAGACAATATACAGGTATTAGACAACGGAAAGAAGAAGATCTATGGGAGTTCCGTGTTCACTTATGCGAAGCGGTTGACCAAGTGATCGAGGCTAATCCACATCTTGAACCTAACAAAGGACAACTACTTTTGGATCAATTTATTAGGGGCTTAGATATTCGTTTACGTCGTGAAGTACTGAACCATCAACCCGTATCGTTTGATAAAGCAGTCGGACTGGCAGAGAAGGCTAATGAGATCGAGCAAAGGTTTTTTCGTAAAGAGAACACGTGTTACGTTAATATGGCAGAAACCACCACAAAAACTGAGGAGGATATCACCAACAATAAGGGAGCAGGTGAACACAAGGAAGGCAATTTGAGAGAAACCGTAGAGAAGCTTGTAAGACAGGTGGAAGAACTTTCGGAGAACATGAGTCGAATGACAACCATTAACAGAAAAGACCAGATCCGAGAAGCAGCAGACTATGTGTGCTACGCTTGTGGTTATCCGGGACATATTGCACGTAACTGCCCGACAAAAACAAAACAACAGTTAAACTAACAAGGGCTTGCAATAGTGGCCAGGATTGCAGGCTCAGCCATGTTTGTAAGCTGGCTCTGAACATAAGACAAAACACTAATGGTTTACCGGTATGCGGAGGAGCAATTGGGACGACGAAGGTCCGATTTCTCATCGATACAGGGTCGGAAAGGTCGTTAATGAATCTTGACACAGTAAAGATGCTACTAGACGGAGATAATTGCGAGATAGTCAATGAAACCCTATCGGTGAAGGGAATAAGTGGACCGTCTGTAACTTGTGAACCCGTAATGTGTATGAAACTCTCATGTGGTGGCAAGATCATAAAACAGAAGTTTGGGAGCGTCAAAGCAAATACGTTTGTTGATTATGACGCCATTCTTGGAATCGACTTCCTGCGAAAGTGCGAAGTGATATGCAAATTGTTATATAAAATCAGCACATGGACACAGGAAGACAAAAGTAACGAGTGTACGCTCACAGTGATGAGTCATGCCACAAGTACAGTTCCAAAGGGAATAAAAGTGGATCATATCCCTCCTCCCCACCAAAGTAAAATGCTTAACTTGATACATACCTTCTCTTCTTGCTTCTCCTCAAAGCTTGAAAACCTAACAGGAACATCAAAATTTTGCCATGATATCGAGCTATCTGAGTCTAGACCGATAAACACTCGGCAATATAGGATACCCCACATCATGCTTCCCAAGTTGCAAGAGAAAATAAACTCCTACCTGGAGGCTGGAATCATAGAAGAGAGTAATTCTCCTTGGAACTCTCCCATACACATCGTAAACAAAGACGATGGGGACATTAGATTTACGTTGGACTTACGACGGATAAATGACGTAACCATTAGTCAGGACTTCCCTATGATGAGGGTTGATGATATTCTGACACAATTCAGAGGAAGTAAGGTGTTTTCAGTCCTTGATTTGAGCTCGGGGTACTTTCAGATCCCCATCAAGAAGGAGAAAAGGGAGGTTTTTGCTTTCTCCACGCCCTGGGGGAAATATCAACTGTGTCGCATGCCCCAGGGCGGAAAAAACAGTGGTCGTTACTTCCAGAGTGTGATGAATTGCGTCTTGGCTCGTTTCATAGGACATTCGTGCTTTGTATTCCAAGACGACGTTGTCCTATTCTCTAGCGACTTAGGCGAACATATATCACTCATCCATAAAGTTATGGAGGCCATAGATAAGGCAGAACTAAAATTAAATCCAGAGAAGTGTAAATTTTGTGTTCCTGAGATAAGATACTTAGGCCACATCATAAACGGAAAGGGAATCAAACCTGATCCTGAGAACGTCAAAGCGATAACGGACGTACCGGCGCCATCTCGCACAAAGGACGTTAGAGCATTCCTCGGAATGGTCAATTATTACCGACCATTTATTCAAAATCTCGCCCATATAGTACAGCCCTTAACCGACTTAACTAAAAAGGGAGCGAAATTCGATTGGAATTATAAATGTGAAAAGAGTTTTAAGAGAATTAAAGAAATGTTACTTAACACCCAAACGTTGGGGCATCCTGATTTTGAGAGCGAATTCCTTTTGAGTACCGATGCCAGCGAGGGATGCATAGGGGCAGTGTTGAACCAGAGGGTGGGGGAGAAGGAACATGTCAGCCCAATAGGATTTTATAGTAAGAAGCTGCAAGGGAACGAGAGAATGTACTCGACTGTGGAAAAGGAATGCCTGGCCATCGTCCTAGCATTACGTCATTTTAGATACCTTGTACTTGGACGCCCGGTGATTGTTTACTCCGATCATAAACCACTAGTATTTCTACAACATATGCAGAATCACAACCGACGCCTAATGCGATGGGCCATGGAATTGAGCGAATATGATCTGACTTTGGCTCATGTAAAAGGAAAAGAGAACGTGGTTGCGGATTTTCTCTCAAGAGTTCACAGTGATGTGATTACAAATAATGTGACATCGGATCAGTCTAGACCCATGGAAGAGATTGACAAACTCATAATAAAGTCTCAGGACACCGATAAAATTTTCGGTCCAATTAAACGAAAAATTCTTGGGATAGAGAGACCAAACGACACGGTGGATATGCCTATAGAAAATTTCGATATTATCGACAGTGAACTTGTGACAATTAACCAAGTAGATGATGACTGTCGAATGATTAGAAGATGTGTTGGTGAAAGTGCAGTCAATCAAATTATTTCGACACATCATTGTCACCCCCTTGCCGGTCACATGGGAATCGCCAAAACGTTTGCTGCAGTTAAACGCCATTTCTACTTTCCGAAGATGTGGAAAAGGATAGAGGAATTCGTTAGAGTGTGCAAGGTGTGCCAGCGTTATAATCGTCACAAAGGAAAAGCCCCCGTCCAGGATTTCAAAACAGCGTCGCGCCCCATGGTCGAAGTCTCTGTTGATCTTATAGGACCACTCCCAGTAACGGAACGATCAAACCGTTATATACTCGTATTCATTGATTTATTCTCAAGATATGCTGAAGCCGTGGCCATCCCCTCCCAAGATGCAAACACAATCGCCGAGGCATTCTTTTGCAATTTCGTCTGTCGATTCGGGTGCCCGACCGTACTAATATCGGATCGAGGACCGAATTTGACATCTAGTACGATGGAGGAAGTGTGCCGAATGTTAGAGGTCAAACGAAGAGTGACGACCGCATACCGTCCCACGTCTAATGGCCTCATTGAACGGTTTAATAAAACAATTGTGGAAATTATCGCCCGCATATCAGATGGGGATAATCGTAATTGGGATACCCACCTCCCAGCAGCCATGTTCGCGTATAGAAACGCTGTAAATTCAGCCACAGGTGAGACGCCCAATTTTTTAATTTACGGTTTTGACCCCCGTTTCCCTAATGGTGACAAGATAGACAGAGTCGAGTGGAACCAGAACATAGAAAGTTACCGCTCAGATCTCGTGGAGAGACTCGAGACCGCGCATAAAATAGCGCGCGCTCTGAGTGACGAGAGCAAAAGAATGAGTCGGGAATATTGGAATAGACACCGCTCTCTCCGAAAATTTGAAGTGGGAGAATTAGTTTGGCTAGCACGACCTCTTCATGATCCTACAAAACGAAAATTCTCTGCAAAGTATTTGGGGCCTTTCCGCATAGTTGATAGGATAAACGAAGTGAACGTAAGAATAAGGGGATGTAAGGATGGGGATGACCAAACGGTCCACATTGACCGGCTCAAGAGGTATGTTGGTCCCGAGAGCAAATTGGCTAATCTTAGAAAAAAGAAAGGACGTACGCCACGAAAAGTACCAGTCAGAGCTGACGAGATACGAGATAACGAAGAGGAGGAACAAATCGAACGCAGGGCATATAGACAAAGGGAAACTGTTCTACCAGAAAACGGTGAGAATTATAAAGATCAAGGTGAGAGAATACCTCAAACTGAAGATAGTTTGAGTGACGGGTACAATTTGAGAAGGCGTCAAATTGACTTCCGTGCATTGAGTCGTGGAAACTACAATTAGATATTAAACTTTGTAAGGATACAAAATGTAGCATATCGGTGAGCCCAACATTACCTATTGTGTAAGAAAAAATATATATATTCTGTTTGTTGTTGTTGTAAAGGTTAATGGGAGGAGGGGAGATATGTGGTCTGAAGACCACGTGTTCTGTTACTTAACCGACTCGTAACCAACCCCTTGGGCGGTTCACAGTGCAAAGAAGGGAGAGGCACTCATAGCGTAAAAGCTTTCTGTCATAAAAGTTAATGGGAGAAGGGGAGATGTGTGGTCCAGGGATCACGTGTTCTGTTGCGTGATCTTTGGGTGGGCCGCTGGGAAAAGAAAGGATGGGCCGCGTTTTCTAAAGAAAAACAGAGAGGGGGGAGGAGATCGAGCATGCGCAACGGGAGAAAAAAGTGGAGTTCTTCGGAAGAAAGAAGAGAGAGTAGACGTGTAGACGGCAGAGTCGTGAGATTGTTTTTTTTTGTGTGTGTTTTTTTCTTTTGTTTGTGATTGGAAGGACTGAAATAAACTTTAAGTTCCTTTCATTGGAGTTTCTTTTCATTTGTTCCTGCACGGGGAATACTCTAAAGATCAAGTACTTCCCCACAATATATTTTTAGTATTGGCCAAATACTGAATGTTTACTTTGTGGCCAAATATATCCAAATACTGAATAATCCCAAATATTCAGTCCAACACTACAATTTTAAAATTATTTGTGTATATTAATAAAATCAAACATGAGTATTTTTTGAAAGAAAGCAATAATCAGAAGTGTGAAGTATGTTTTCAAATTTACTTCTTAAATGTTGTTTGCTTTAACAAAATCAGTCACTCAGTTAGTATATAAATGTGTATCATGATAATTTTATAAATCCTACAGTTGTCATTTCTGCCAGTTTGAACTGTTTTCTTACATTAAGAAAAATCTGTAATAACTAATTGTTAATGATTTAGTCTTTATTAATTATTATAATTGAAAACTCATTTCTGTAATTTTTTTTAATGTATCTAGAAACATCTCTCTCATTAGAAAATAAATAATTACACAATTCAGTTCTATAAAAATTAAAAATACTTTTAATATAAGAAAAATTACTCATAAACAACTCCTCAACAATTTGATTCAGTCATTGAAAAAGTAACATATTTCCTTCTAATCTGTATGACTTAATTCATATTATTAAAATATACTAACATATTTGTTACTGATTACAAATAAAATATATTACAATATTGAATGTATATAGAGGAATTGCCAATTAAAATTCATTCAAATAGTTTTTAATGCGAAGATTTTTTTCATATTAAAACTAATTTTATTTCTATGAAGATGAATTGTGTGAGAATTTTGCATAAAAGAGATGCTTACTGAAAATATCAGATTTTTTTAAAAATTAAGTATTCTTGCATAAAAATTATTTGAAGTGAATGGTTAATAATAAATAGCGAGGTTGTGGCCAATGTTTTCAACACGAAAATGTATATGTTGGACGTTCAGCACCATCATCCTGTAAGCCTAGAAGTTTGACAATGATGTTTGGAACGTCGACATGATTCCACTGATGTTCCAAACACCATTGTCAAACTTCTAGGCTTACAGGAAGGCAGCGCTGAACTCTGACGTACACATTTTCGCATTGAAAATTTCGGCTGCAACCTCAATAATAATTAATATTTTTCAAAATGTCTATCTTTGAACATATTAAAAAAATTCTGATTATAACTATTATTCTTACAAAACTGATTGATAGTTTTTAAAACTTACTGTATTGCTATTATAATTGCATTAATTTAAACATAGTTTTACCTTATAGTTGAAAAGCAATAGTAAAATTTTGATATTGATAATTCTCAAAATTTTCTGTACTTAATAATCTAGAAGTTGAAGTTTCTCACAAGACTGAAGTTACTGTTGGACAACCAAATATGTCTCCTCCAAAAGAAGAATGTAAACAATTAGATGAATTACTTAATGGGATGTTGCAAGAAATACAGTCAATTCCAGATCTTCCTCCTCATAGTTTACCTATTACCTACTTGCCTGTTTCTAAATCATCTCATGAACATTCTACACAAGATAAACCATATAATGAAACCAAATCTCAACTTACACAACAATTAGTGCCAAGTAATGTACAAAATGTTTCATCATCTGTGATAAGTGTTAAGGAACCAAAACAAATAGATACTTCTAATAAATCTCATGATGTCAGCTTTACTTCTGATTCAAAAGATAGTAAGAAAATGGAATTTTCTACTAATTCTTCAAGTCATCCATCAGAAAATCTCCATATCATGCCACTAGCACATTCTCAGGAACATACAACTGGTTCCTTCAAAGAATGTATCTTTGATGATCACAGAAGGTAATATATTTATTATAAACATGGCTATGTATATATATTTATAATATTTATCGCTTTGTAAAATATGAAAAATAATTATCATATTTTATGGAATATAAGACATGACTGTTGTTTAAAAACAGGCTCAAAAATCTCCTTGCATTTTATATATGAAGTTGTGATTGCTCATAGACTAATGTGAGTTCGTTGACTTTCAAGGGAATCAATTAATCCCGCGTTGGAGAGTCTAGGGGCTGTCTGTATGTGGGTGGTGATGCTGGAGACATAAATGACTGTTTGTATGTGGGTTGTCCAGAGGTTGTTCAAAAGTTTGCTCAACACAGTCCACAGGTGGCAAAGAGTTCGTCACATCGGCTGACCCCTATGTTGAGGGTTTGTGACAGCCCTGGGGCAGAGATTATGATGGTCAGATGGTTGGTCTTCATGCTTGCTTGACAAAGTTGGGCAGCGATGTCGAGGTTGGGTAACGATGGAAGTGTTCCAGGTAGAAGTGACACAGATTTATCATGCTTAACAATGGGCAAAGATCTCTGTTTCAATCTTGAGATTCGGGATTTTTATATTTTTCTCCCTCAAATCTCACCTTTTGATTGGTTCTAGTTCCCTTGTCTTGCTTCCTGATTGGTCTCTTCATTGTCTCCAGGTGAAAACTGAGACTGGTTCGGGTCACAAGAAAGGCCCGTTTTGAAGAGTTTATTTGATACCATTCTTCAACTTTGACTGGGCAATGTTGTTGGAATTATGAAACCTGTGCCTCTTCTCTGACATTTTACAATTCCAATGATCTAGCGCAATGTCCTTTGACCGTCAATCCTTCCTCTTCTAAATTAGAAAATCTTCTTGATTTTCTAATTTAGGTTGATTGTATATGAGAACCTGGAGAAATGGAACATTTACAGGGACAGACATTTATCTATTATCTATCACATGTGCGAGCCCCCAAGACTCCTTGTTCATCTCCACACTGCATTTGTTTAGACAACTACAGTTTTTTCCTCTCTTCCTTACATAACTTTCATTTTGTTTTTGTTTCAGGAATTTTTATATAATCAACTCAATTGTCACGATTTCAGACCCTGTCTGAAAGCTCATACTAATGAATTTCCCAAATGACCTTTATTAGGCTAAAGATAATCTCTATCTACCGTACCTCTTTAATAAAAATGTTATTGTTTAATTAAACATATTATAATTACTATTATTATTATTTTTATAGCTAAGATGTTTTTGCATGTATTCATGTAGAGTATTTTAATGGTAAATTTCTTTTTGTTAACTCTTACTTTTTATTGATAAATAAAAGTATGCATTCTAATTTTACTTTCTTTAAGCCAGAACACAGTAAAAAAAAACAAAAAAAAAAAAAAAAAAACTGGTGCTAAGTGCCAAATTCACAGAATTGCTTAAATACAGTAAATTCTTTACCTAAATATTTTGTGCTGAAATAGAGGTGTCTTATATGCTGTAAAATATGATAGTTTAATTTTATCCATAAGTTTTATTAATATTGAAGATTCATTTACAATTTATAAAAATGTCAAACTAATAAATTTTTTAATGTTGCCTTTAACATTTAATATGAACATTAATTGAACTTCTGTTTTACTTTCCTGGCTCTTTTATACAAGATGCATACCAGAATTACGTTACATTTAGCGATAACTTCTAAACCAGTCTGTTCTGAAGAAAACTTTTGATGTCACATTTCAACATAATCCCTGTTTATGTCCAGACACACTTGACATCTCTTTAACCAGTTGTCAAAGCATTGTGCAAACTCATTTTCTGGAGTCCTTCAGATCCATTGGAAAACTGCACCACCAAGAGCAGATTTTGCTGAATAATGTGTACTGTGGAGTGAATAATTCAGGTTTGCAAACAGCCAGAAATCACTTGAAGCCAGATCTGGTGAGTATGGAGGATGCAGCAAGATTTTGATGGACTTTTTTTATCAGAAAATCTTGAACAACTTGAGCTCTGAGCAGTGGAGCATTGTCCCAGTGCAAGACAAAATTTGTGCTGGCAAAATTGGGATGCTGTTCATAAATCATGGGCAGCAAATGTTTGTCCAGCATATCTTTTGCATACTAACCAGTAATCATGTCACAGTTTTCAGAAGTTGCAACAGAAAGGTGACCAGAGTAAGGCTCATCATTGGTGGAATATCCCACCTGCAAATTCTCAAACCCACTTTCAAACTGTGCAGTCAGCAAGAGCAGACTTCCCACAGATGTTCATGTGCTTGTGAATATTGGCTGCTTTTTCACCATGAACAAACAAAAATTTGATGACAACACACTGCTTTGAACCCAAAACTCCATGCTTTTGGGCACACTCAAAAACAAGTTTGTGAAAAATGTGAATTACTCAACACTTGCTGCTGGCACACTAATGGAACTTCATAAGGCTTATTCAAATTTGTCCCAAGAGTGCATGCTTACATAGTTCACTGTGCCTCCACTAGAGGAAAACGGTGGATAATTCTGGTATGTACTATGTATATAACAGAAAGAAAGTATGGTGATTGGTCAAAAAATGACCCACCAAGATTTTTACATTTTTGCAATCAGGACACCTTGAAACATCAAGAAATGAAAAAAAAATAATTCAATGGTAATTTCTGAATGTATAGATGTTAGTGTGTGTGTGTGGGGAGGCACAATTTTCTTCACTCTCGTTGAAGCATAATAACTCCTGTTAACGTCCTTAAGTTGTTTAAAATTTGAAATTTTCAAAATTTACAAAGATAAATTTTTTAAAATTAAATAGATTGATATGATATTTATTTTATGATTTAAATATTTAAAATAAATGAATAATTATTTTTGTCAACTGAACTAAAACTTTACATTTATGGATGATTATCTATTTAATATATTAATCATATTGATAGATATTTTATACTAATGAGATTGAAAATTTTAATAATTTGCAGCCACATGATAGTATGTTGAAGTGATTACATCAATATTCTATGAAACAATTATCAAATTTAATTTTAACATTAAAACAAAATTATTTTTATGGTTGTTAGCATTTTACAAGAAAGACTAATTTTTAATCTGAAAAAGCTTTTTAATCTGCAATAAGCACATGCAGACTATGTTGACAAAACTATGTCAAACTACTGGCTGACTATCCAAACAGGCAGCACCTAGTCAGATTTATGGTTGCCACTCAAGTCATAAACACTAAAAAGTACAGTACAAAAAACATTCTGAAGGATGCATGACTCATAAATGACTTTTGCCACATTCTGTCAGAAACAATACAATGTATAATCTCTAGTTGCGAGCTAAGCACAAACAATTTACATAGGCGTAATCAAATAGCAAATATAATACTCCAAGAGCTTGCACACAAACACAGATTATTAAACATCCAAGTACTATTGTAAAGTACTATTTTAATGTCCGACTATTATAGACTATCGTGTGCCGGAAACAACCGTTAACCTACCGGGTACTTTACTCGGATTCGCGTTAGCGTGCCAGGCCTAGACTTTAAGCGTGCACCGAATTAAATAACGACAAGATTTGTCAACAACAAAAGTAAAGATTTAATTAGTCGTTTCGCAATAACTATGTACAATCTTTAGTAAAAAAATCAAACAATAATTTATTCAATGAAATGCAACAAAATCAACCCGACAATACTCGATTCAAATCTATGTCTAACTTAACTCTATTCCCCTTGGGAATCCGACAAAACCAAAAGTTTAACTTATAACAATAATTCTTATAAACTAGAGATCCTAATCGTCACCTCAATATACTCGGAACCTATTTCCTCAAACTCTCAAGACTTTCTCTGACTGTCGATCCACAATTCGAATCACTTCAAAATCACCTTGGAACTATTCGAGATCCTATCGGACATTTCTCTCTTACTGCTACGAAGCTCACCAAGCTCGTTGCTATCCGGAATTCACCTCTCCGTCTTCACTTGAGACTCAGGATTTATAGTGTGAGGTGACGTCACAATTCTGAATGCGATCACTCCCCTCATTTACATACTTAATACTAACAATAACTTGTTTTGTCGTCTGGCAGCCTCTTTTCCGACAATTTACTCACTAACCTTTTACATTATTTGTTTTTACAATTTTCCGGGACGGTTTTATTATTTAAGGTCTAGCGAGTCTTTTCGTGCTTGTGGGGTCTTCCCCCTCTTTCTCGGTGCGGACTTATTCTATGCCGCTCGGGAAGTGCAAAAGTGCGCGAGTCCTATGGCGCTTTTCTTTCGTCGGTGAGTTGGTTTTTTTTTTTTTTTTTTTTATTTCTTCTCTTTTTAAATGCTTAAGGTGAATGGTGAGGAAACCTTTGTCCTAACAAAACATAAGCCCCAAACAAAAATAGAATAATAAGCAAAATAAAAGTAAAATAAAAATAACGCTCGGACTTGGTTCCTTACACCATACTGCAAATATACTCCACAGGCAATATTAGAAAATGACACACAAAATATACTATGACAGAGACACAATCACAGATAAAACAATCCATCACAATAGACCTGACATCACTTTTATTGACAAATGTAATAAGATTGCTTATATTATAGATAATTCCATTTTTTCAGTGTTGGAATCACTACCAACACTGACAAAATTAACAATTACACTCCCACTCATCCAAGAAATAAGACAACTGTGGAGGATATATAAGGTATTTATTGTGTCTATCAGTGGCATGCTGTCCATGGAAGCTGTGGAAGTGCCGCTTCTCTTGTATTTTCTAAAATATAAATACATATTGTGCAATTATTTTCATATTTTAACATACTTTGAATTACTTAATGCAGTATGTTTTGCTTCATTGTTGAAAAACTATGCTCAACAGACGCACTCATAGATGGGACTGTAAAAATTAATGATATTAAATCATATAATTCTTTTAGTACATCTTTATTCGGTTTACTTAACAGTATGTTTTTCAAACTTAATATTTTATTATAACCACATTATTTATTTTATTACAAATTTATATACATGTGAAACACAATGACAAGATTTGAATATAAATTCATATATGCATATTCCCAATGGAAGCACTGTGTTGTCAAATATGGGATAGCTTCCACGGCAAAAATATTAGAATCGTATAAAGCTGCCAGATTACAGGCATTCGTGCATGTGCTTTACAGAGCACCAACCTAACACAGTTTAGCTTGTGGATGCTACACACCAAAATATCACATAATGCTTCCAATGATTCTATCCATTAGCCACTTGTAGGAAGCTATTTCACTAAGTGCATTGTTTTAAGATTTAAAAAGTAAAGAAGATTTTATCTTATTTTTATGTATGTTTCTTTACAAAGCAATATAATTATAATTAAAAGAAAATTATATTCTTTTAATTATAATTATATTGACAGATTTTCAGACATAAAATCTTTAGAATTTTTATCACTTTTACATGTTAATAATTTTAAATATTATGAAAAACAATTTTCCCAAGTGAGTTTTATTAATTCTTTAAATTAAGTAAATTTTATGGAGAATTTTTTTGATTTATCTAAATTACATAGTGAATTGCAATATTTATATTCATGTCCAGACTATATTGGCAAGCCACTCTTAGACATAAAACATATTATAATTAATGACAATCTGAACAAATATGTACTAAAAGAATTATACGATTTAATATCATTAATTTTTATGGTACCATTTATGAGTGAATCTGTTGAGCATAGTTTTTCAACAATGAAGCAAATTCATACATTCACAAGGAACACTCAGTCAGGGGAAAGATTGTTGTCACTACTGTTGCTTTCAATAGAAAAAGAGCTTTGAAATACTTCGATGGAATTGACGACAAACGATTTTTATGATAAAGTAATTAATGACTTTGTGGAAAAAAATTGCCGAATAGAGTTAGTTTATAAAAAATAATAAAAACAAGTTCTTAGATCTTTGTTTTGTGTCAATTGTCTGTTTTAGAATTAAAATGAATAAACTGTTTATTTTTTGTCATTTCCAGTATTTGTTTAAAATTTTTATGGATGGAAACACAGCTTCCCTATCATCAAATGTCATGGCACACCACTGTTGTCTACTGTTCTCTCTTCCACTGGTGTCATACCATAATGTTTAAAAACATTAAACCTTAATAAAAACATATACATGGCATTACAGAAAGCTGTAATATTGAACACTTGTCACATTGTTAGGAAGTTTCTGGACATTGACACATACACTAATAACACAAACTTAATTTTACATTTGCTTGGGTAACTATGCCTTGACTTTAGTCAGGCAAAGCATTTAGCACCAGTATCAGCTGAGTGTAAAACATTTGAAACATAATAACAATAACAATAACAATAATAACAACAACTCTCCGTGGTCACCACCTGGTCGTGGTGGGAGAGCCCAGTAATTTTACTGATCCATAGGGCAATGCAGGCTGGAGCACAAGCTCCTGGTAAGGACACCCATGCCAGTAAGGTCTATGGGGAGAAATGAAGCTAAGAGTGACCATACCCACATTCTGTGGAGATATTTATTATGGTAATAACCAGATCAAAGTGTGATACCGGCTCGGACGTCGCCCGGGTTAACAAAGTCCGCGTTCGTGGGTTAGGCAGAGGCTCATGTTCGAAAAATAGGCCACAGTCTCCCTTGGTTACCGGTGGCGAAAGCAGCACCGGCCCAAGCATGGCTACTGCAATGCCCTCAACAGATGTGAGGAACCAACCCAGCCTTGGTGTTTCTGTGGCAATGCATCCACAGACCACAAAGGCTGGAAAACCACGCCAACGGATGAAATGGACAGTAGAAATGAATGAGTTTATCATCCGTACTTACTACACCATCACAAAACTCGAAACAAACATGACAGCATACAGACAACAACTACACTATAGATTCACACAACAGTATCCTCACCTCACTGTCACCGAACAAAGGGTTGTTGATCAAAAACGAACAATTATATACAACAACCTTATCCCACAAATAACACTTGAATTTATCAGACAACAGGTTGCTGATCAAATACATCAACAGACAGAAACATCTAACATTTAATGAAGATCATGTAACTTATCAGGATAATCCAGCAACAAGCATTGATAATAACACACATACAACAATTACCACTAACAATACTACAGACACTTCCTCATCCATCACTGATAACATAGACATGGATTTAGTTAATACGCTCTCACTTATATTTCAGGAAACACTCACTAAATATACAGGCACAGATCCCACACAACGACCACGAATACCAAAAATCAACACGTCAAAGGAAGTAGGAAAAACACTAAATTATGTAAACACTCACTACTTACTACCACACTACATTCATTCAATTTATACACACACAGACATTCATACATTAGTTTATGCTGGGGCAGTCACAGTTGTGACACACCATGGACTGAAAGTACAATCACAGACAAATACACAGAAAACACAATTCTATCACAAGCCTGCCTGGCAGAGAAGAATAGAAACACAAATAAATGACATTAGACAGCAATTAGGCAGGCTGACACAATACACTAAAAACAACATAACACTCAAATTAAGGAAACAGCTCAAAAACATTTTGTTCAAGAAAATAAAAACACACACAAAACATGAACATCACAACACACGCATCACAGAATACATTGATACACTAAAACAAAAACTTGCTGCCAAAGTACGTAGACTCAAACGATACAAAACATGTACACTGCGAAAACAACAAAATAAATTATTTACAAACAATGAAAACTCTTTTACAGACAAATTAATAACAAAGCAAACACTGATACACAGCACAGTGGCACACCAACAGAAGAAGAACTCACAACATATTGGTCTTCTCTTTGGTCCAGTGCTATCATGCACAATGCTGATGCAGACTGGATTGAGGAGGAGAACAGAAACTCGCACAACATACCAACTATGCCCTGTGCTGAAATAAACATACATGATTTCCAATACACTGTTAACAGAACACACAACTGGAAGACACCTGGTGTAGACAACATTCACAATTTCTGGTACAAAAAGTTTACATCACTGCACCAGGAACTAGCTAAACATCTGACACACATCATCATCAATCCACAAGACATGCCAAATTTTCTTACTCGGGCATCACCTACATGAAACCTAAAAACAACAATACCACAGACCCCACACAATACAGACCAATTACATGTCTTCCAACACTCTACAAATTATTGACATCCTGTATTGCAAACAAAATATACAAACATGTTGAAGAACACAACATTCTTACGGAACAACAAAAAGGTTGCCGTAGAAATTACAAGGGATGCAAAGAACAGTTACTCATAGATTCAGTCATTCTACGGCAAGCACTCAAACAACACAGAAACATACACATGGCATATATAGACTACAGAAAAGCATTCGACAGTGTTCCACACAGTTGGCTGCTACATATTCTACACATGTACAAAATACATCCATCACTCATTGCATTCTTCCAAAACACTATGCAGCACTGGAGAACAACACTACATCTCAGGGCCCATAACACTTCCATACAAACAAATCAAATTTTTATTAGGCGAGGAATTTTTCAAGGAGATTCCTTGAGTCCTCTCTGGTTCTGCCTAGCCTTGAACCCATTATCCAACATGTTAAACAACACACAATATGGCTACAATATCAGGCATGAAAAAACAACACAGTTTACACTGTCACATCTCATGTACATGGATGACATAAAACTTTATGCATCCACACAAAAACAACTTCATCAACTCCTACAAATCACACATTCATACACCAAGGACATACAAATGGAATTTGGCCTAGATAAATGCAAAACACTTCACATAGAAAAAGGAATCCTGAAGAAAGAAGATTTTGCACTTGGAAATGGAGACATTATTGAATCCATGGAAAAGGGCAAGTTCTACAAGTATTTAGGATTCCAACAGGCCAAACTAACAGAACATGCACAAATAAAGCAAAGATTAATTAAAGAATACCAAAGTAGGTTAAATGCTATTCTCAGAACACAGTTAAATGCAAAACATACAGTTAAAGCAATAAACACATATGTCATTCCAGTACTTACATATTCTTTTGGAGTTATACATTGGACTCACACAGATCTTGAGCAACTCCAAAGGAAAACAAGAACAACACTTACTAAGCATAAACAACATCATCCTAAATCCTAAAGATTAACCCTTCCACGTAAAGATGGTGGATGTGGCCTGACTGACATAGTTAACCTTCACTACAAACAAATACAGTCACTGCGAGAGTTTTTCCACAGAAAACAAGAAACATCACAGTTACATAAAGCAGTAAACTCTAGCAGATTCAAATAACACACCATTAAACTTACACTCATGTCTTACGGACACAACACAACATATAAAAAGCATACACACCATTAAGCAATCGTGGGCTCGAAAGGCACTCCATGGCAGGCATCCTTACGACCTGGCCCAGGATTGTGTTGACAAAACTGCGTCAAACAGCTGGTTAGCTCGGGGATGCCTTTTTGGGGAGACAGAAGGATTCATGATCGCCATACAGGATCAGGTCATAAATACTAAAAACTACAGAAAATACATACTCAAAGGTACAACACTCACAAATGACACATGCAGAAAACGTCACATCATGCCAGAAACTATACAACACATCACCTCTGGTTGCAAGCTCTTGGCACAGACAGATTACAGTAAAGACTTGTTAATCGGAACCCTGGTAATCGGAATCGCCGGTAATCGGAATGATTTTTAGTCGGACTGTGTCATGCTGAATCGAATGTTTTTGATACTAAATTTACTTCTAAAGTATAATTTTCATGTTTTTATATTCTTCAATATGTTTATTTTGTTTGTACAAAATGCAGAAATAATTTTTAACAATACGATAGCCTCGATTATTATTATAAAAATTTTCGTTAGGCTTAAAATCAACGAAAATTCAACACGAAGCGACACGCAATGGAGAAAAATTTGAACATCGGACAGGTTAATATATTTATTCATACATAATCGGTAATCGGAACAAATCACTAATCTGAACAACCCCAGTCCCCAATTGATTCCGATTTTCGGTTCTCTACTGTATTTACACAGACATAATCAAGTAGCAAATATAATACACCAAGAGCTTGCAAAGAAACACAAATTAGTAGACATCCACGAACCATACTACAAATACATTCCACAGACAGTATTGGAAAACAACATGCACAAAATGTACTATGACAGAGCCATAATCACAGATAAAACAATTTACCACAACAGACTAGACATCACACTCATTGACAAACACAATAAAATCACATACATTATAGACATATCCATTCAAACACTCACAATATACAAAATGTATGCACTGAAAAAATTAGCAAGTACACAGATCTCACCCAGGAAATAAGGCATATGTGGAGGATGGATAGGGTGCTTATTGTACCTGTTGTTCTCTCCTCTACAGGTCTGATACCACACACACTACACAAAAGCCTGGGCACATTACAATTGAATAGAAACACATACATCACACTACAGAAGGCCACTATATTAAATACATGTCATATTGTGAGAAAATTCCTGAATACAGACACACACACTGATACACTTCTTTAATTTCTGTTTTGGTTACTATGCCTTGACTTTAGTCCGGCATAGTACACTGCCACCGGTGTTAACCGAGTATATCTCACTTAACCCAACATAATAATAATAATAATAATAAAATACATGAGTAAATTTTACTTTTTTGCCTTGAGATCAAAACTACAACTGATTAATTTTATTAAATGATAAATTTTATATTTTCATTTATCTTTTCTGTTGGCAAACATATTTTCTAAAAGACATTATTCAGCAGGTCTCCAGAAGGAAGTTCAATGTCATGGCTAGAAAAGCAACAACAAAAGTTGAAAACACGTAAAGAAAATAAAGAGTTAGATCGTTATCAATTAGAACAGATGGTAATTGCTGAGCTACAAATGAAGCAACCTAGGTCTGCTCCTCACAACATTGTATCTAACAAACACATGTTGGATGAGAGAATCAACCAGTCATTTCCACCAAAAGAATATGCTTCTAATAAGGTAATTTTTAAGGATTTATATAATTATTAATTATGTAATTTGTTTTAATAACTTGATCTATTGTTAAGTCTTTAGAATAATTTGTAATAAAAGTGAATAAGTTTTTCTAGCATTATTCTAATGTTAAATAATCCAGAAGTAATTTATTTTTTAAAACACGATAAAAAATATTTCTTTTCTAAAAATGATATTTGGAAAGTATTTTTAATGTAATATTGCTCTATAAATATGTTTTTAAAAATCACAGTAATATTTGTAAAATTTTCATTAAATTAAATATGAATGTATTCCACAATATAACTAAACACTTACTCAAAAACTTTTAAATAGTGCAGCTAAACTTTAACATTTCAAGTGTTTTTGGTCTTGTTTAAAGACCTTTCTCAAGAAAAGAACAATGTAAAGTTAAAACATAGTACGAATAGCAATCAAACAAGCTTTAGAACGTTTTTAAACATTACTCTGTTGCAAAATCATGTGTGTCATCTTAAAACATAGCTAAAGTTAAAAAATATGCACGTAAAAATACATAAAATACTGGAAAAACAAAATAAAAATAATGGTAAGACTTCAGGATCAGAGTGAAATAACATCCACCATTATACTACGGGTTCTGAAGTATAAAGTAAAACAAGAGAGGGCATAAATTAAAGTAAGCTTGAATGCCAAACCGCAGAAACTTTAGTGGAGTCCCTGAAGTTGATGGAGCGACCTTTAAGCATGGCAGATATGTAAAGCAGCCCATAAAGGTCACTCTGTCAACTTCAGGGACTCCACTAAAGTTTCTGCGGCTTGGCGTTCAAGCTTACTTTAATTTATGCCCTCTCTTGTTTTACTTTATACTTCAGAACCCGTAGTATAATGGTGGATGTTATTTCACTCTGATCCTGAAGTCTTACCATTATTTTTATTTTGTTTTTCCAGTATTTTATGTATTTTTATGTGCATATTTTTTAACTTTAGCTATGTTTTAAGATGACACACATGATTTTGCAACAGATTAATGTTTAAAAATGTTCTAAAGCTTGTTCGGTTGGTATTCGTACTATGTTTTAACTTTACATTGTTCTTTTCTTGAGAAAGGTCTTTGAACAAGACCGAAAACGTTTGAAATGTTAAAGTTTGGCTGCACTATTTAAAGGTTTTTGATTAGGTGTTTAGTTATTATATTATGCAGTCCCAGAAGAATTCCACAATATCTTTACAACTTGTAAAATTAATTAACTGATCTAACAATAAATAGCTTTAGATATTTAAGAAATAAAAAAAAAATGTTAGTTTATAAGATTTATTCAACTTTTTAAATATCTACTGTAAAGTTCTTTCTCTAATAACCACCCATATCCTTTGGATATCCATAATCATCTGGATATCATGATCCTCTGCATAATTGCATCTCATAGTTGTGGTCCTGTATTAGATGTCTTGTGAATGTACTGTATGTACTATTATCAAGAAAATATATATGAAGGGTGAAGGGAAAACAAGGAATTCACAAATTCTTTATTTTGAGATATTTAAATTTTAATAATTTTAAACTAGTTCATCTAGAAAAATGAAATTATATTGCATTATAATACAAAGATATTTTTAATAATTAGGAACAATTTTTACATTTATATTTATAAGCAAAAAAAGTTGAAATTTTGTAAATGCAAATAATAAACTATAAAAAATAAAAAAATTACACATTAATACTTCATAACTCTTTCAGTTCTTTTTATTTTTTCATAGTATTATCATTTTTTCACACATCACTACCTATAATAAATAAGTTGTAATATAGTTATAACCAGGGCTGTGGAGTTGTGTTGTAGCTGTATGCTATATATTTTTGTTGTAAATATAAAGTTAAGTTTAGTTTAGTGTCCTTTTTCTATTCTTTGTCTCACGTCCTTCTAGGACTTTCTTGCTTTGTCTTTCTTAGTCATTGTCCCTTGGGTGGGATTACCAATTCCAAGAAAATCATATGAGGCCCTGGGGCCAATGAACAATGGGGGAAGACAGTTTTGTTGGAACTCTCGACAAGAACGGACAGAGAGAAGGAAGGCTCCAGACAACTAGTATGACAATCTGAGACCACGAGGTTTCGAGAGAGATTGAGAATTAGGCTTGAATTTCGGAGAATAAGGACGGGATTACAGAATCTCCCGATCCAATTAAAGATGATTGAAGGCTATGTGGGGGCCAAAGAAGTTAGTGAAAGGAATATATAAGGAGCGTCGACAGAGAACACGAGGGACAACAGTCCAAGAAAAGCATAAAACTGGTATCTCACCAAGTCCTCGAACACCAGGAAAGTTCCAGGCATTTTTACCTTTTTTCTTCTTCTATTTTCCATCTTCTCTTCTTTCCATAGTTATAATTAGTATAAGAATTAGTTTGTAAGTTTCGGCCCGCGTATAGTTGTCGCGCTCATTGTTCTTTTGTTTGTTAGAATAGATTGTGACGTGTGTGGGTATAGAGATCACTTGTAATTGTTGGGATCCAAAGAACCTGTTTAGTGCAACAATAAATTACTTTGTTACGAAAATTAAAATCTAGTTATTTATTTGTACTATCTTGCTCGCTGGACCTTGTACTTGTCGCAGTGTAAAAATCACAGTGTAAAAATCTACTGACTCAAGCTTTGCTTTGCCATCTGACTCTGACTCCAATCAGGGGCAGACTGTTACCAAAATAGACTTGGAAAGTCTGAGGTCATATCTAATCTTTTATTCTGAGGTTCACATGACATTAGAATAAAAGATTCAATAAATAGAGTACTAATAAAGATAGAACATAGAGAAATCTTTTAGCTTTGGAATAAAAAAGTTTCTAAGTAATGACACAGTCAATATATAAACATGTATTTGATAATTTTTACTTTCCTGGCTGTTATATATGACAGAGAGAAAGTGCAGCAATTGGTCAAAAAATGACTCCTCCTAAATTTTTACGTTTTTTTTTTTTTACTTGACCTTGAAATGTCGAGATTTGCAAAAGATTCAGTTGTTTTTCCTATATATATGAATGTTAGATTGTGTGTGGGGCATGATTTTGTTCATCTAGTTTGAAGCTTAATAACTCCTATGTTAAACCATTCGACTACGATTTAAAAACCACACAAATTATTAGGTTTCAAAGTGGTTGAACTAAATCGTGCCCTCATACATATTCTAACATCTCAGGCGAGAACACCTTAATGGATTTTACTGTACTATTATAAAATAACAAAAAGCTTAATTTTGAGGATAGAGATGAGTTTTATAAAAAAATTGTGAAATCTAATAATGCATAAAATAGTCATTAAGTTCTCCATTACACTGGAGATATGAAACATGACTCCTTCTATGTCTTCATCCTGTCTACCTTTAATTAAGAACAAAAGGGGCATTAATGCTATTATTTAATAGCATTAATGCCCCTTTATACATAAGCTGCTGTGCCAAATTTAGTTTCTTAAACTTCATTCATTCTGAGATATTGTTTAATATCTCAGAACAGAGAATAAAGAAATTAAACAAATTAGATGCTACGAATTTCCTTCCTTTATTTGATATTTTTTGGGTTCAGGAGATCTTCAAACGTATAGATTTGCAAAAAACTCAGTGTGTCAAATTTGACATGATTCCAATACTTTTCCATTTTATATACATAACAAGTTGAGAAGTAAAAAGAAGTCAGAGTCGGCAGATTTTTTGATGACTCCAACTCTGACTAAAACACCAAAACTTCACAGCCTTGTTTATGACTTATTTATTATAGTAGAACTTGATTATCCAAAGTAATATTGACTGGCATTACTTTGGATAACTGGAAACGTTAAAATGGAAATGTTGTTAAAATGGATTAAAAATTTCTGATTAAAAATTATAAATATAAAAGATTTATATGGTATATTTACATTTATGTCTGTTTTTTTATACCTTAGTGATTTTAATCATACGTGGTACGATCCAAAAGTTTGGAGAATGCAGTAATCTACGACAACAAAAGCATGTATTTGAAGTTACAGAGTATGAAATGGATTCTACCAAACCATTTCTACACGTTCAGGTTAATTTCACCCATGTCATGTGATTAAACCACGAGGGCTGCTGTTTTTTTCCAGAGATAGTTACCTTTGTCCTGCGACGTAATCAAAATGGAGTTTCAAGAACAACCTGCAACATTTCGACTTTATCGTGACCTTTCACCGTAGAATCACCATACACCTTTCTTAGCAATTTTAAAATCTCTATAGGTGTTTTACCTAAACGCTGACAAAATTTAATGTTGGAGGGTGTTCTTGAAACTCCACTTTGATTACGTTGCAGCACAAAGGTAATTATCTCTGGAAAAAAACAGCAGCGCTCGCGGTTTAATCACACGACATGGGTGAAATAAACCTGAACACGTAGAAATGGTTTGGTAGAATCCATTTCATACGCTGTAACTTCAAATACATGCTTTTGTTGTCGTAGATTACTGCATTTCCCGAACTTTTGGATCGTACCACATATATAAGAACATCATCATTTACATTATTTATTATACAGCTAAAATGTACAATAGTTTTAAGAGTAATTATTGTAGTTACATTTTAATATGAATGATTTTTCTCACATTGAAGTTAAGTGATAAAAGATAGCATGTATTACAAAATAATTTGTTTCTGTTATCATTTTAAACTTTCTTTTATGAATAGTAGTATAAAGTATTCAATTATAGGTTTATATCAGATAATGCAGAACCTTGAAAAATTTCAGTTCTACTGTACTATATTAATAAAAACTAGACAAATATTTTGCTCTTAATGTCAGCAAAACAAAACAGAATCAAGATCTGCCTAATTGCTCTCTGTTTGTTATGTTAAAATAGACTTTCCCAGTTTATGAACTATGCCATACAGACTTCCCTGTTTTAACCTTCTTTTAAATTCATTTAATTATTGGACCATTCCAGTTTTCATCCACCACTCATGTTATAATTATTAAGCCCTTATTTACCTATGAGATGATTTATCTGAATATTTAAAAAAATATGATATTCCAATGTTGGTATGTGTTATTATTTATTAGTCTTACTTTTATGTATTATTTTTGCAGTTAATATTGACATCTGACTGTTGTTAATTATTTTTGGATATGCCACATGTGATTATTGTATTACTTTAACAATATATGATGTATGTACGTGTTTACCTTCTAATAAAAAAATATTTATTTTCTACTCACAATAAAAAACCTAATTTTTTTATTTCTAAGTAACATCCTAATTTTAAAATGTCTGGGTCAGCAATTTTGAAAAGATGGAAACTCTGATTGAATTTTATCTGTGTTTAATCATATTTATTACAATAAATGGTTTAGTTTAACTTAAAATTGAAATAATTGGAAAATTAAGTATTGATATTTTAAATATTTTTAATAGGTATTAAGTTTTGCCACACCATTGCATATAATAACACAAAATAATCTAATGATGCCTCAGCCAGATTCTTTCATATCATCTCCATATGCAGAACAAAATTTATATAATCATAGTGGTGATGCTCCATCATCTCCTATCATTCCATCTCGTAGCAGTAGTAAAGATGTGACACGTGCTAGGTAAGACTATTAATATCATTTACTAATTTTGAATTTGCAATATGGTGAGAAATTTTAAGATATGATTAAGAAAGTTTAAAAATTCTCATTCAGTATATCCAAAAATAATTTATGGTATCTCTATTTTACTTCAAATTTGAATTAAGCTATACTTATAATAATAATAACATACAGTATTAGTCTCTGCAGTTTTTTAATTGAATGAAGATGCACTTAAAATTTATTTTCTATTGTAAGTTAAGTTTATATTATTTTTGTATGGGAAGTTAACCATTTATATACACTACAAATTATATCTATGTGTATATATATAGATATAATTTATATTTTATATAATTGGTTAATCCCATAATATAAAATAGATTTAGCATAATGATAGGAAAATTTCATGTAAGAAATTCATATAAGCTTATGCAAAGAAATTTATAATTCAGGTTTTACTATTTACTAAAAAAAATAGGAAATAAAATCTAAATTAACCAATGGTTAGGTGCATCATGTAACTGTCGCGCCCTGGGGCATGCATGTCAACAATAGTGATTCATTTTCAAAAATCAATTTTGCAAAATTCATGGTTTTATTTGTGGTTTTGTTATGTTAGGTAAGTAATATATTGTGATTTTTAAGTCTCCATAAAAAAAACTACTTAAAATATTTCATTTTTATTTATTTTATAACAAAAACAAAAAAGTATTAAGTTTCAGGAATTTTAATTTAAAAAACAAGAAACATCAACTTTAGAACTTTGCATTTTGTATAAACTGTAATCAAGTCTGTAGCTATCTAAGCTCTGCTTTGCTTTTTTGTGTGCATCTTTTAACTGTCTCAACCAATGTTCCCTCTAAGCTGCGCAACTGCGCACTGCTCAAATAGTTGCCACGCATGAGAATTTGTGCGCCACACAGGCAAACAAGCACATTGATTTGAATTGTTGTTTACTTATTTCTCACTCTGTCTGCAACATGATTATTGCTACATATATTTCGATTAAATACATTAAATCATTGACAAAAGATATTTTGTATGGAAGTATGTTTTAAAATGAATTTTAATCTCTACTTTATAATTAATTATTTTAATTTTTATAGGAAAAAGTAAGATTTTATATATATATATATATATGCTCAGAAAAATTTTTTGCTCAGAATCTGCTCAGCAAAAATTTTTTTTTTACTCAGAGAAGTATATGTTGTGCTCATCTACAAAAAGAATTAGAGGGAACATTGGTCTCAACCAATAAATGTTTTGTCACTACCCCTGCCCCATAAATATTTTGGGAAAGGCCGTCCCCTATCATTGTAAAGCAATTAGTAGTAAGTGGAATAGTGTGTGGATCATAAAGAAAAGCTCTGATTCACTTTCTTTTAAGTGGGTTGACTTTGTTTAAGCCAATAAGTGTCTTTTCACAAATCCCAGGCCATAAATATTTTGGTAAACACATCCCCTAACATCCTACAGCAATTAGAGGTAAAAAATGCAAATTATTGGCTGATAATATCGATAGTAAATTTTTTCTAAACTGTAGTTGGTTAATTTCTCTCTCTCTGTTATTAGATCAACAAATCAGCCACTAGTGAAAACAGAGCAGCTAAAATTGCAGCGAAATTTCATGCTCCCTCAGATTATCATCTTTGAATTATATAAACAATCGCTATAAAATCGATTCTTATAATTTATTTATTTTTTTACTTCTAATTTGCTAATGAAAAGTAGTTTGACAATATTTAGATGAGTAAATATGTTTTCAAAACCATTTGACAATAAATATTTCTGGGAAACTCCACCTTTCAATAATAACTCTATGATAAACTTTCTTGCTGTTAATTGGTTTTAAAATTCTTGTTTATACACCTTCTATGTTCTAATTGGTCATTTATATCATGATTGAATCAATATCAAACAAAGATATGAATTTCAGGCTTCTTGATTAGTGACATGGAGCACAGATCTGAAGTTTCATCATTAGGTGCCTGGATCACTATAGTTATCAGTCAACTTTGCTGTCCTGTCAATAAAAGAAAAAATTACATACAGATTTGAAATTTTCTCAGTGCAATCTTTAGCCACTTGAAAGAAGGTACTGAAGACACTATTTTTCTACATTACAATGTTGAAAAACTACGTGAATTTAAAAACTCGTGGCTCACTATTGCTCCTAACTGTTGGTTAAGAAAATAGAAATAAATAGATAATTCTCTTGAATTTTATCCTGTTTATTTACTTTTTGTTTAAAAATACATCAGAAAATTCAAATATTCTTATTGATTTATGCAAAAGTCTGGATTGTAAATGTATAAAATGGATTTATTTAAATTTAAAAAATCAATTAAGAAAAAAAAAATGGAACTTTATTATTTTGTAGTGTAGAACTTTGTTAGTCTTACACTGATACACCAGATTTTTCTGATAGTAATCTGTGGAGTGCTATTATTTCAGGAATTAAAATCTATTTTTATACATTTAGCACTAAAAATGTCAGATGGAACAGATGGAAATAGAAGCAAAAGTGGAGGATGCAGGTTTGCATGTTGGGAAGTCAGCTATGGAATTGAGTGATGTGATTGAGGAAAATGACTCATTTTATTACAGTGTCTTGTTTGTGTTGGATTGATGCTTTCACTGGTTATTCCCTGGAAATAATGTTTATGCCACAATCACCAAATAAGTTGGTGCAAACATCTTTCAGGATCAGACTTGAAAGCATTACCTGATGTTTTGAGAATATAATTCTTACTGCATCTGTGTAGCAGTCTGTAAGAAAAATTTTCCTCAACAGCAACATCATACATTTGGGAGAAGCTTATCAGTTGTCCATGAGTTGTTCTCAAGTTGCTCTCCAGTTATCATTTTCTAAATTGAAGAAAAACACTGAGATTGGCATTATACTTAGTATGTCCTTTTTTCTGCAAGCACTTTTGATGCACTTATGGACATCGTCATCAGGCGAAAACAAAACTTAGTGAAAAGATTGAACAGAAAATAATCCGACAAAAAGCAGAACGCTTAATAATTTGAATTAAAACTTCTTTCCAAACTGTTAGGAACATGCATCAAACCTTCAAAAATGTTCAAACTTGAACGAACTGCAAGCTCTGTGATGGGCGAAGTGGCACATGCATGGATCTAGGCTCACGCTACATGTTTGCTGTGGGATGTTCATCGTTGTGTGGGGAGGTACTCGATCTTTAGAGTATTCCCCATGCAGGAACAAAATAAATCACACACTCTATGACTCCAATGCAAGGAACTTAAAGTTTATTTTAGTCCTTCCAATCACTACTCTGTCCCTTTGCTATAACAGACACTAAAACAAAAGAAACAACACATGCAAAAAAACAATCTCGCATCTCTATCGTCTACACGTCCTCTCTCCATTCTTTCTTCCCTAAAAAGTCCTTCTTCTTCCATTGAGCATGCGCGATCTCCCTCTCTCTTTCTTTCTTTTTTCTTCCAAAAACGCAGCCCATCCTTTCTTTACCCTGCAGCCCACCCAAGGATCATGCAATAGAACACGTGATCTTTGGACCACATATCTCCCCTCCTCCCATTAACTTTTACAACAGGAAGCTTTTATGCTGTGAGGGCCTGTCCCTACTTTACATCGTGAACCACCCAAGGGGTTGGTTACGAGCCGGTTAGGCAACAGAACACGTGGTCTTCAGACCACAGTTGTTTAATTGCTTGTACAGTGTGACCCATATGCTGGGTAGGCTGAGTGTGGGAGAGTTGCATGCCTCCAAGGTGGTAGTTAGTAGAGACTCCCATATAAAAACGATTTTCCGATTATTACATTTCTTGAGCATAATTGATTGGGACCATAGTGAGCAGTAACCCTGCTCTAGCACCTTTCTTGATAGCTCTGTAGTGTGTCTTCCCCTCATAACATCTTCTTGGTGCTCCGTAAGTTGGCTGGCAAGCATTCTAGTAGTGGCTCCAATATATTGTGTTTTCTCCCGTGGTAAAATTCTCCATTGGAACGGCATAAACGCCTGACTTTTCGAGAATGGAAAACTTGTCCTTGTCATTGAAAATGAGTTTGTGCATTTCACGCAAACTCATTTGCAATGACAGGGACAAGTTTTCCTTGCATTTTGAGAATGGAAATGCAGGGAACAAGTTTTCCCTGCTTTATATGCAGGAGAAGTTGCAATGACAGGGACAAGTTTTCCCTGCTTTTCAAGAATGGAAAACTTGTCCCTGTCAAGTTCAAGGGCCAGCATCAAGCTTCTGTAGAAGAGAACCAAGTATAACAAAGAAAATAGAAATCATCAAACAATTGGTAAAAGGTATAAGACAGCAGAAAATTTTGAAAGATTGTTAATGACCTGTGTTAAAATCAATGAAATGAAAAAGAACGAAGAAAGATGCTGTCATTTGTAGCTATAAAGCTAAATACTTTTTAATCATACAGAGGTAAGATTATATCTAAGACAACCAAAAGTGATTTAATTAGATGCAACTTTGTACAAATGAATTAATACAAAACACCAATTAATGGCCAAGTTATTATTGAAAAAGCAAAACAGAATTTTCATGCCAAAATTAACATTGCTGAGATATGTTCTTTTTCAATGGTTGGCTTCAAAGATTCAAATAATGACACAGAATTCAAAAACTAGTTATCTGTGCAATCTGCCAATCATATTACTGCAGATAAATACCAGAGTATTTTATGAGAATTAGTGGATAATAATGACTTATTTCCCTCTCTGGTATATAATACTGAGAAAATTGGGTCAAACTCTACTTGGCTGGAAATGATGAGAAAGTTGCCAGGGGATCTAAACAAAATAAGAACAGAATCAGTTCTTGCGTGTACAATTGTTTTTGGTTATAGGAAAGTCCAAGGAGCCAAGGGCATTTAAAAATTTGGCAAACTTACCATTAGGCTATAAAACATGTTAAGTTCTTGGATGATAGCTTTAGTTTTCAAAATTTGGCTTTTTCATTAGATGCTGGTATTTCATATTCAGTGTTAGCTTTTGTGAATTGCATGTATATGGTACTTACATATTATGTGCACATGAATCATTATTGCAAAAAATCAACATTCACAATGCATTCATTAATATTTCTGCAGATTTTTCAATCAATTTTAACATTGTGTTAGTTGTGTTTAGTTGTGCACTATATTGTCATCAGATTGACTAAAGAGTGTGCATAAACATATTTGTTTAAGTTTAACAGTAATCAGAAGCATACAGCAGTGTGGGCTGATACAAAATGTACAGCAATATCAGCAGCATTCAGATCATATATAACTTGTTAGATTTTGCAAAATTCAAAAATGTCCAGTAATCTGGACTTTTGATAATATGATACCATCCTGGTTCCTTAGGTGCCAGATTAACAAATTTCCATTATACTATTAACTTTGAACAAATAACAAGCATAAAATTTTGCAAAAATACAAAAATGTTAAGTTATATATGATCTGAATGCTCCAGATAATACTGTATATTTTGTATCAGCCTACACTGCTATTGTTTCTGATTACTATTGAACTATCAGGCCAGTCCATAAGTTCATGCGTATTTTTATCTACAAAAAAAGCAGCAAAAAATTTTAATTAAATTTTATTTCAATCTATAATGTATTCACCATTATTTTGTACAATTTCTTGCCATCTTGATGGTAGCTTTTTAATCCCGTCTTCGTAAAATGATTTCGGTTTTGAATCAAAATATTCAGAAATAGCCTTTTTTACATTGTTCTCATCCTCAAAAGTTTTCCCTTTTAAAAAATTCTGCAAACTGCGAAAAAGATGATAATCACTGGGAGCAATATCTGGCGAATACGATGGATGAGGTAAAATTTCTCAGTTGTAGTTTTCATGTTTCTGTACAGTTATTTTTGCAGTGTGTGGTCTGGCATTGTTATGCTGCAAGAGAACCTGCTTTCTGTTCACTAACGACGGTCGATTTTTTTCAATTTTTCATTTAAACGCTCTAATTGCTCACAATACATTTGAGCTGTAATTGTTTGATTAGGTTCTAACAGCTCAAAGTGAATTACACCTGACATATCCCACCAAACAGACAAAAGAATTTTTTTTGGATGCAACCCACCTTTTGCAGTCGGTTTTGGCTGCTTGTCGCGATCCATCCATTGTCTTTTTCTCGTCACATTATTATAGAGGATCCATTTTTCGTCTCCAGTAACCAGCCTACCAAGAAAAGGTTCTAAAGCAATACAGGATAAAAGAGACGTGCAAATGTTTACACGTTGTCTGTTAGCTATTGACAGTTCATGTGGTATCCATTTTCCTAGCTTTGAAACTTTTCCGATTTGTTGTAGGTGTCTATGAACAGTTCCATGGGATGAATTTAAACGTTCCACAATTTCATCAACTGTTAAAGATGGTTCTGCTTCAACTAGTGCAGAGAGAGCATCATCATCAAAGTCAACGGGTCTTCCAGTACGAGCCTTATCCTCCACACTAAAATCATTGTTTCTAAATCTTTCAAACCACTTCTGCGCAGTCCTTGCACTAATTACAATTTGATTATGTACAGTATTTATTTTTTTGGCTGCATTTGTAGCATTCTCACCACTTAAAAATAAAAAGTATAAAACATGTCTTTTATATTCATCGGTTACTTCCATTTTAACGAAAATAAACAACTGAAATGTTCACAATTCTGAACAGTATTATATGAATGAGATCCAATTTAACACTTCAGTGTAAAAATTATCACATTAGACTGACATGTTTAACAGCAAAACAAGATTTTTCTCAAGGTCATAAAAATGCGCATGGACTTATGGACTGACCTGATACTTATGAAGTATGGTGACAGTAATTTGGAAGGAAGAGGGAACTGGATGTTTTGTGAAGTTTTCTAGATGATAGTTTGGGCTGACAGTCTTTGAAGAGCAGAGATCAAAAGTATTGATACACTTCTTGGAAGTTATAATTAAGAAAACAGATAAAGATTATATGATGTCCATGTACAACCTATTTATTTATTGAGCATGTCCTATGGCTTGTGGCAATACATTACAATGACATTTAGGTCCTTGTATGAAGAGTATTGATGATATTCAGAGACAAGGATTTGAAATAAAGAGATTAATCTAATTCAGTAGTTGGCAGGATTGTATAGTCTGAAGGGGAGGAGATAGTAAACCAGTATTCTTTCCATCTACTTGTCCTCTATGTTGAATGGCAAAGAAAAAAAATCTAGTAGAAGATAAGAAAAAAGAATGGTAGGATAATAGTATTTTAAGAGAAAAAGAACAGTGTTCAGCTCACTGAAGAATGATAAAAACAAAAGTATGGACAGAGCAGAGTGGAGGTACATGGGAAACCATTAGTAGATGTAGGAGGCAAGAAAAGTTTTACATCAGAGTGATGACAAGTTTAGTGAAACGGGTAAAGGAGCACCATGAAACTATATGGAGGTGATGGAGAATGTGGTGCTTAGCAGTGAAGCATATAATAGGAAAGCAAAGTTGGAAGTTTGATAGGGAAAAAGTGACATTACCAGTGGATGCAGTGGATGATGATAACATATAGATAGATAAAAATGACAAATTTACAAAAAAAATTAAGGAAGTTGTAAATATCAAAGATATAGATACTTTATCAAATGCATGGAAATGGAAGGTAAGAAAGAATAAAGAGTGGAAAAAAGTTTGATACCCAACAAAACTGGGCAATAATATATAGATAAAAACTCTCTAACCTTGAAATTCTCCCAGCAGTCTTTGATGTTCAAAAATGGAACATGCAGAAGAAAACCTGTGGCTTTCCATTTCTTCAAAAATTGTAACCTGAAGCAGGTCTTAGATGTGGACTGAAAGCATTTGTTTTTCTTAACTATCATCAGTCTGCTGGGAGAATTTCAAGATTAGAGAATTTTTATCCATAAAGGGTGGAAGAGAAAACAGAAGAATAGAGATAGTTTAAATTAAATGAATGTTGTTCTAAAATAGAAAAGATGGTTGTATTTAAATTTACTTTGGCGATGTGTTTCAAATAAGATTTGTTCAAATAGATATTTGAAAAGATTGTTTTTTGAGTGATAGTGACTCTGAGGATGGACAGAATGGTCCAAAAGCACTTAGTTTGATTTGTTTTTTATGAACTTAGTTCAAACAGGTGTGAAAATATGTAGAAAGGTATGAAGAAAGGTAATGTGAGATTGGTCATATTATGGAATTAGATTATACATATAATTTTAGTCTAATTAATTCAAAGGATTTGAATATTTGAAAAATGAGATATTTCCATGGCAATCCAACATTTGTTTGTTTAAAACACTTTAAAAAAAATGTGAGTTAAGACTGTTCAAATTCAAAACATTTGGATTGTGTGTGTTCATCTGTAATTGGATGTCAGACTAATATTTCTCACACGAACAGTACATGTGCAAGATAAGGTTCACTACACAGATATCAGAAATGAATGCACCTGCAATCTTGCAAACAAGCCATAAAGTTTATAAAGAACTTATTTAGACCTGAAAATTCATAGAATATATATATTGAAAATAGTCAAATTTACAAAGTATGCAATATGTAGTAAAATATGTGTTATCAAACAATGTTAATTTCATCCACTTGGACTCAAATTGTTTTTACATCAGGGTTTTAACATCTTAGCATTTAAGGTAAACACCATGCATTGCATACAAATCTGACCCTTAGTTATAATACTTATAATATTATGTTTTTTAAATTTAATTAAAAAACATTAATTCAAGATTTCAAATTTTTGTCTTTTTCTTATAAATATTTACAAGTCACAAATTAAAAAACATGCCTCTGCTCTGGCTCAGTAACTAATTCCTGCCATGCAGGCACATTTGTGACATCACTGCTAAATGACATATGATGAAATGCTTGGGCACAATGCCATTTCAAGCATTTCATCTTATCATGAGATGTGGCAGCTGAATGAGTAGAACTACTCTCTGAGTGGGAGGAAGCAATGCACTGTTTAATAGTGCTGTTGCAGGAGGTTTCCATGGCAAAGAACTGCCTTAATATAATTGTTTTTAGTTTCTATAATGTTTTGATTAGTATCGGATTTGATTGGACGATAAAAATATTATTTAATTGTATATAATAATTCATATAATTACTATGTAATAAAAATAAAATCAAGAAAGAAAACTGCTTATTAGGAGCTGTCACTATCAATTTCTAAGATGCTAAAAATCTTACTCTTTCATTTACTGTCTATTAGGAACTCACTGAAGAAGGAATCTGACTGAATTAATGAGTCAGATAATATTTTATATAAAAATTTAGAGTTTTCTTTCTATTCTTATAATTATTGAATGCAAATTTTAAGACTCATATGCCTTTACTATCTGTATAAAACTTACATATAAAATTCCTTATCAAATTACAGATTTTTTCAACTGTCTGACTTAGGGTAAATATTTAGTCTTGATAATGTTAAGTAATTAAATTTCATGTATTTCAAATTGTTCTAATAGGTGAAACTAATTATTATATTATTTACATTTTAGATATCAAGAATGGCAAAATCAGAATCGAATTCTTGTACGACATCGATCAGATACATCTTATGATCGTGATCGCCCATCCTTTTCAAAGAACATTCAAACAAAAGACTTCAAGAAATGTAGAGAGTTAGAACCTTTAACATTAGAATATCGGTCAATGTACCAATTTGTACCTCAGCAATCTCACTTACAAAATAATTTATCACATAGAGACCAATCCAATATTGGTGAAATGCCTGCAGATAACATTGATGCACAGCAGTCTGGTGACTCTCGGGATTCTCATGGACTTTTAACATTATCTCATGAACCGAATTCTTCAAGTCAGTTGCACTCTACTGATCAGTCTGCAATTAGTCCAGGTTTGTGTATGTATGCAAACAAATCTATTTCAAAATATTCTTAAAATATAAATGTTAAATAATTTTTAATTTGATCATTTTTTAGTATATTAAAGCATAAATTAAAAACTAAATATAATAATATATAAAAATAATTTTATTATTTACGTGTTTTTATTTTTTTTGCTTCCTTTATAAACATCATTCATTATGTTTATTGTACTGTATTTAATAATTTTATGTTACTTACCGACAAAAATTATTTTAAATTTGTTCATAGTGCATGATTAAAATAAAAAATTTACATTTTAATTTAACATTCCAGAATTTAGATAAATTTATTATTTTTTAAATTTATACTTACATATAAATGATTGGAAATGTTTTTAAATAAAATTAGGACTGAAACTAATAAACTCAATAAAAGCATTATTTTCATTTTGGTAATATTTCTATTCCTAATGAATCCAAAAGTCTTACCAATTATTAACACTGATTACTTTTCTACTTTAAAAACTCTCCTATAAATGATTCCTCATGTAGAAGAAATAAAATTATATATATATATATATATATTATTTAAAATTAACCTGTTAGAAATTTATTAATAATTTATGTTAATTTTTGTTCCAGATTTTCAGTGTTTATGAAGCACAAATTTCTATAACTGAATCATTTGTTATGATACTTGTATAGCTATTTAAAGGCAAAACCGATCCAATCCATATATTTTGAAAATATTTATATTGTTTAAGAAACTTATTAAATAACTTATAACTACTACTTTTTAATTTAAATTCTGTAATACAAAGAATTTAAATCATAAAAATTAGTTAAAAGTCAAAGTAACAAAGTCATTTCTTTTACAATTTATAAATATTTGTATTAATTAACTTTATTTTAAATTTTTTTAATAAGTGAACTGAAAAGAAAATAAGAAAAAGTTTTTCAGTTTTTTAAGAAAATTTTAAAATCTTTATTAAAGAATCTATTTTAAATCTGTTATAAATATTTTATGAAAATATTATTCAATTTATTGAAATAACAGAACCAGAATTCTGTGTATTATATGGTTTTCTCAATATTTATCCATTTTGGGTGAACTGAACCTGCTATAAGGTAGGCCAATTTGGATGAGGGATGTGAACTGATGCCCCAATCTAATCTGTCTATGAAAAATCATCAGGATTCAGATCAGACTGAAATCTAGATCCCTTACAGCAGTGTTTTTCAACCATGGGCCCATAGACTGGTGTCATTCTGGGGAAAAAATCTTACAAGTCTGGAGAAAAATATTTGAATGTAATGAAATTGGCATGGTTGATTACAGATGACATTTAAATAGTAATCTAGAGTTACTGTATGTACTTTGTTATATACAACAACTTTAGGTAAGCATATATAAACTTGATAAATAAGCAAAGTTTATAGTCACATATAATTATTTGGTCCATGTAAAATTATCCATAATTTTACTGTCCTTGATGAGAAAAAGATTGAAAAACACTGCTTTTCAACAAGCTACTGAGAGATTTATTTTCAGAAGTTTATAAACTTCAGATTATCTTTTGAAAATAGTCTGTAAATATATTTAAAATATAAAAAGATTTATATTCTGAATTTATACCAATTATTCTGAAATACATTCCAAAAAACATTAGAATAAATTTTAGTACTCAGAATTTTTTTATATTTGAATAAAAGCAAAAGTATGATTTTCAAAAATTATATAAAGTTATAATTCATTATAAAATAATCTTTTAATTAAAAAAAATGCAATTTCAGCATCATACAGATTAGAAGAGTTGCAACAGTCATTGTTAGCTATGTCTGCTCCATCCTATCCACCTCCACAGCCACCACAACCATATGCTCAGAGTACTCCAAATCAGGTATGAACTAATTTCTGAACAGCGATCACAATATTCTCTACACTAAAAATAGAATTAAAACAATATTTTTTGAATCAATGAATATATATAATTTCTGTAATAGAAAGTAGAAACATACACCCAGTTAATCTTCACTAACTCATACTAATAGGGTGAAGGTTGTCTAGGTTTATGAAAGTTTGAGTTAGAGATGTTTTCTGTGATGACTTGGTAAACAAGAAGGTGGTGTACAGTAGAGTAATTTATTATGTTTAGCTCTATACAGAAGTTTTACTGAGTTTTAGTAGGATAATTATACTGCTGAATTTATTACTTTTCCAGCTGTTATATATAACAGAGGGAAAGTATGGTGATTGGTCAAAAAAATCACCTCCAAGATTTTTACATTTTTGGGCTAAAGATACCTTGAAATGTCAAGAAATACAAAAAATTTCAGTTGTTTGTTTTCCTGTATGTATGGATGTTAGTGTGTATGGGGCATGATTTTGTTCACCCTGTTTGAAGCTTAAAAACTTCTGTGCTTGTTGTCAAAAATTTCTGAAATTTTGCAGGGAGGTTTGTTTATTAGGGGGATTGATACTATTAAATTTTGGTAATTTAAAGATTGAGGGGGTGGGGAGATAAAGGGGGTTGGGTATCTCCAGTAGGATTAGACTTAATGACGATTTTACTTGTTATTAGCATTTACAATTTTTTATAAAACTTGCTCAGGGTCCAGGTGGTGCAACTGGCAAGCGGAAGTTGTGGATTTAGTCCCACCCCTAGTCAGTTCTTTTATTCCAGAATGTTCTAAATTATTTATTAATTTAGTTAAGAGATGACGCCTAATGCCTCACTAGTGACAAATTACTTTATATTAATCATTTAATTAGCCAATTATAGTCCAATCTTTAAGGAGATCATGGGTAATTCATTATATACTCATCGGGATTAGAGATGTTTATTATCTATATTTTTATAAAACTCATCCCTACCCTCAAAATTAAACTTTTTGTCATTTTATATTAGTTAAAAATATAAAATATAACAGATGGTGCCATCAAATGTTACCAAGAAAGTTAAGCAACTCATTGCTCGTTTTTTTAATAGGAAATGAACTCAAAAAATTTCATGACAGTATACAGCATTATACTTACTAACTAATAATATAATGCAGAATATTGCAGACTTCCAGCTATTTAAAACATCCATTAATTATAATTTTTGTACTGACATAAAAATTTAAATCATGGTACAATTTTTCAAAAAATTTTGTCAGAGTTATGAAAAGTCGGTTAGTGGGGTTGATGTTAAAAATAAAAAAACAGAATTTATTAAACTATTTCTTTTAATCTTTAGATAAAGGCTACATGACATACAACAGAGAGAAAACAAAACTGAAAACATCATAAAACTTCAGAGTGCCACCAGCGCTTGAAGACAAGTATATAAAAATACAACAAACTAAATAATGTTGGCAGATTATATGAGCCATTGATTTTGAAAGTGGGGCAAGTCCATTTTGTGAAAAAAATAGTTAAAGCTGATTCTTATTACAAATTTACATAAATTTTATGTTTTTAATCAATTCACAATAAATATCTTATAATATCAGTATAAATTTGTCACTAGTAATTTATATTGTCAACAATATTTATTGTGAGTTAATTTTGAAAGTGAAGCAAGTCCACTCTAAAGAAAAATATAAAGATATGATGGATTTATTACCCTGTGTATTACACATTCATTATGAATACTTTAAAAATCTACATCATCTGAACTAAGAAATATAATTATATGCATGCAACTTATTACTGAATATTTTTTCTTATTTTATCCACTATTTCCTATAAAATTAAATTTATTTTTCAAAACACACACTCTATAACCAATAACCGGTGTGAAATATCCAAAACTGGCAAATGTTTTCGATGCCTCTCCTGGGCTCTTCCTCAGGCTAAATTTGTTTTTCGTTGGAACTGGATTCTTTCATTCGAATGTTTTTAAATAGGAACGTGCTCTGCTTCCTGAAGCTTGAATATGGAAGGAAACCATATGCCGTTTCAAAATTAATTTGCTTTTTTACCAATGGGGATACGATATACATACCTTATAGTAATTACATGTATCACTTAACAATTTATGATTTATCTTCTAATAAATATTGCCAAGCCATTGAGAGAGTCATTTCATCCTTAAAATTAATGCAAGTTAATTTGCAATTGGCTTTAAAAAATTTCCATCGCTTCCAAAGTTCTTAGACATTCTTGATGCTAGGTGGTGTGGATAACCTGTGCCTCATTAAATATTGGTGTGTGATGAATGAAGCGCGATAGGAATACACAGACACGTGAATTCAATTAAAACAAATTTAATTTCGCGACCAATAATATATACAGATGAGTTCTTTTTGGATTCCCTCAGTCCAATTTCTCTTACTGTCCGATCGTAACAATAATCCAAGTAGTTTACCTTCTTTTCAACTACTTGCCCGACAATACTAATAAAACCCGCGCGATCCTTAACTAACTTAAACCTAAAGATAGAAAAGTATAAAGATAAGGAAGTGAGAAGAATTGATAGGATAGTGGGGTACCCTTTGTTCTCGCTGAACTCCGATGCCGGCTGGTGGTTTATTCGGCGTGTCTCTGGGTTCGTCAACGTTTTAACAAAAAATCTTTTAGGATAAATTCTGGTCAGTTTCTTTGATTCTACGGTCTGGATCCTCACCTCACGGCTCTCTATTCGGCCCTCGTGGAATTCCCTCTCACGAGCTCGCTGTTCTCGTCCGTGCTTCCTCGTGTCCGGCCAGAGAAAAAGTGACCTTTTGTGACCCAGATTTTACTCGTCCTCCCCTCGAACTCTTTGTTCCACCCGACCCCCTGGTGGGTGGGGAGTGGGAAGCCCGTGTTCCCAGAAGCCAGAACAATGAACAAAGGAAGTTAGAAAGAAGGGTTAAGAAGGAGAGAAAATTATTAAAACTAATTAAATCTAAAATACATGTACAAAAATATGGCGTACAGCCACAGGTGTTATGCCCGGGTTTGTCACATACATAGACAATGCCATCCTACATTTATTGTGGGTGATATCTAACTTATGCTCCTTTACCCTAGTGGCTAATGGACGTTTGGTGGACCCTATGTAAATTAATTGCCTATCCCATCTGTCGTCCTTCAAAGGGATGCTATATATTCCCGGAAGCCTGTTCGGATTATGGGTGTCCTTTCCATTTCTCAATAAACTGTATATGGAAGGGCTTCTTCTGTATGCAATCTTAATTCCTGTTTTCTTTGCAATTGCATTATATATTGTTTTTAGTTATGGGTTGTACGTTATCGGGATTCTTTCTTTGTTTTCTTCATTAGTAACTCTTTTTAACACCCTTTCCTCATCCGTAGTATTTTGTATACGGAGGTGCTGATTACATAAGTTGTTTATAATGCTGCCATAACCATGTTCTCTTGAAACGTTTCCAATATACAATAATTCTTGGCATAGTGTGTTGGTTGTGGAAGAGTGAGTATAGGCTCTTTCTACTAAAGCCTTGAACGCCACTATTTTATAAGAGTACGGGTCACAAGAATTAAATGGTATGTATGTTGGTATAGCTGTGGGTTTTCTATAGACTCCAGTCTGTATTATCCTTTCTTTAATCTCTATTTCTATATCAAGAAGTGGATTTTTTCTTTACTATGCTGCTCCATTTCCAAGTATAGGCCATAAAGGTTGTTGTTCATTGCTACCTTAAATTGCTCTAGATCTGGTATTGTTTTCCAGAGGATTATAATATCGTCTATATATCTTCTGTATAGAACTATGTTTGGGAGAAAGGAGGGTAGGGTCTTGGTTTCCAATGTCTAATTACCATTTCACATAAGTCTCCGGATAATGAACTTCCCATGGGTACACCCCTCTCTTGCGCATATATAGTTCCTTTGCACTGGAATACTGAACTGTAACAGGCTAAATGGGCTAATTCTAGTACATCTTGGTGCAGATTAGCATTGTCCACTTTTTCGATAAGGAAATCCCTCAGTGCACAAAAATCATGGTTGAATTTTTATCAAGGGGTATAATGATCTAGAATTCCATACCATGGCATAACCGGGCGTAACCGTTAAAAGACTACCGATTCAAAGTCTCAAGTCCAAAAGAATTGGTGGTTAATATGAACCTAGGTATACAAAATGGCGACCGTCGACAATAACCTAAACGCGCCTATATTTAAACTTTTTTAAAACTAAAACATTTTTAAAACGTAAATTTGCTACTTACTTTTTCCCTTGCTTTTGGTTTTTTTTTCTACTCTTGGACCAGAAACAAAAAATAAAAAAGTCGTCATACTACCTATAAATTCAATCGATGCATGGACGAAGTGAATTACGAGATTCTATACATCAGTGGTTCGGAACAAAATTTGCCTGTATTGTACATAAATTTTACTCCTCTTAAGAACTGCAGTCTTACGATTCACATCTCTCGCCTTTTCATCTACCATAGGCAGCGTCGCATAGAGGTTGGCACCTATGATTCACGGCCATTTACCCTTCCATGTGTCGTTCACGTCGTCTTTCGAGTCGGAAATCACTATTACATATCCTTGGTTATGACAAATTTAACACGTTTAACACACATTTGCACACTTTTAAACACATTTAACACATTTGTGCACTTTAAACGCAAATTTGAACCACATATAAACCCTTTACAAAATTTTTATTTCACTTACACGATGTTAACACACCTTTAATACACTTTTATGATATTTAACATGCATTAAACACATTAAGGACACGTTTAACATGTTAATTACCATTGACAAACTTTCCTCCTCGATAACTTTAGACTTCGAGTAAATTGTACAAACTAAAAACATACAGACACTTTTAAAAAATTAACAACGTGCATAATCCGTCTACATCGTAACCAAAATTCAAAATTCACATTACTTTTTATGTTTCCTGAATGGAATTTTTGATGGATATTTGCATACGAAGGCATCATTACTATCAGCACCATCTACATTTCTTTTCTAAAAACACTTGCCATCGAGGTTACCGGAAACGCCGCCATTTTGTATACCTAGGCTCACATTAACCGAATTGGTAATAAAACTCAAGGACATAAACACGCCTGGTAGCACAAAACACACATTTTAATGGCTTGATGTTGAGGCCATATTTTTGTAGTTTTGTGAAAAGAATCTTTAGGTGTTCCTTATGTTCTTCCTTTGAGCTAGATGCCACCAGTATATCATCTACAAAGACATAGATGCCTCTTAGGCCTCTTGTTACTTCATTGATAAAATGCTGAATTGTTGCTGCTGCATTGCAGTGGCCAAATTGCATCCTTATGCTCTTGAACAACTCAAATGGTGTTGTGATGGCTGTCTTGTGCGCATCTGGTGGTGTATCGGAATCCTACCAGTCGCCATTCCCCATTTTCTTTCTTTTTCACGACATGTCACAGATCTAGCACGTGCTGTATTTCCTGTGGCAATTTTCAAACATTTGGGGGCCAGATGGTGAGGTCATGCACTTGCTGGTGGGCCAAAGGTATCTATGTAATGGACCACTGAGTGTTTCACTGGTTGTTCTGTTGAGGAGTTCTGGTGATGCTGAGAAACTTTCATAATAAGTTGTGGAAAACCTTGTTGTCCATGACTCATTTTTGTCTCTTTCCCTTTTCCTTAACTCCAGAGATTTCTTGCACCTTGGTATCTCTGTGTAAAAAAGAAAGGCAACCTACTTAGTACTGCATCTGCTGGTGATTGATTCTCTTTGGATTGATGAATCTCCGTTTCTTTGTATCACAGATTCTGGGCTCACTTGCGGTCATCCATGTCATCCTGGTCCTTGGGTTGTACTTCAGTCTTTCTGATGAGGGTTTTCTTTGCTTTCAAAGTCTCCCCCCCCAATACTGTGCAGGAATCTCCTAATCCCATCAACTGCACCAGTAAATTTCAGATTGTGCTGTCAGATTTCTGGATTTGTAGTCCATCAGAAAGAACACCTTATAAGTCGTTTATCTCAGATCAGTCCATTTATTTTACAACTATTTACAGTATATACAGCAATACTTCTGGACTACCAACAACATAGTCTTAAACTCTGCCTTTTTCTTTTTTTTCAATTGGTCAAGTTGCTTTTTATCCAACTTTGAGATTTGTTGGCCATTCAATCCAGAGCTGGGTCAGTAGTTTTTCTTTGGGTCTGCCTCGTTTGGCACACCTATCTCAACTTGTTCAGGATTACTCACACTAACTGAACCCCTCCAGAAAATGGGTTCTGATGAGTGAAAACCTGAATCACTTTCTCTCTACTCTTTAGGCCTCCTTGACATGTCAAATCTGATTTTTTTTTGACATAAATTTGTCTATAGTTGTGTATTTTCAAAACAAAAGAGAAAAATCCATAGATGACCATGTAGAAATTATTGTGTGAGATTGATTACTTGAATATAAGATGCCATTGAATCTTAAACGTAATATGTTTTTGCTTGGAATTTTGCAGACTGATATCTGTTCATGAGTCATTGACTGTCAGTCTACAGATTACTCACAACCTCAAGTAACACTGGTTTAAAAGAAATCAGTTTTAAATCTTTTCAGATACACTGTATATATCTTTTCTTAAAAAAGCAATTCCTATTTATTTCATACGGTTTTGAGTTATTTTCTACGTGAGACTTTTTTATGCGGTCCCTATCCACTGCACAAAAACAGGTTTGAGTGTATGCCACAAAAAAACAAAGCAACTATACCATAGCTCATCAAATTCAAAACTAGCCAGTTTCAAAAATAACCAGTTTTCTGGTAATTTGGGATTTCTGGAAGCCAAATATTTGGTCCAATACTGTATTATTTGAATATTTAAAAATATAAATCTTAGCTTTTATAAATATGAGTGTAATATTTTAACTATTAATATTTTAAAATGAATATACATTTTAAATTAACAGTGTGTTAATGATGGTGGAGGAAATGTTCCTGTTTGGTCTCCATCTTTTGTTTGTAGTAGTCCTTCTTCAAGTCCGACAAGAAATGGAGACCGTCCATTAACTCCAGCCTTTCCATTGCAACCACTTACCCCATATATCAATCGAGGTGAGTAATTCTGCTTTATTATTAATACAGGAAATTATTTGTTTCTTCATTTTTTCAAGTTTTTCTCATTCTATTTAAACATTGCTTTTGAATTTAGAAATAAAATGTTTATTAAAAATGTACACACAATTCTTCATTTACACAGTGAACTGATTCTATATAAATATAAATCAAACAAATCAACAGTCAGGTGCATCATCAGAAAATTTCCAGAGGATGTCTAGTGGATTAAGAAACAGCATGTTATGTATACAGTTGAAACCTGTTTATCTCAAAATTTATTTTCTCCCCTGCATTTTCATGCTAAATTCAATATATTTTTCATGTTTATCTCAATTAATTTTCTTCCAAAACCTTTCTGTCCCAAATTATGGATTGAAGTGTCAATTACAATTTCAAAGCTCAGTGACTACATTTTGATAACATAAATTTTAGTTGAGAAACATCTCTTGCAATACAGTATATACTGTAGGTGCAATTAATGCTGCTTTTCTCTGATTGGCTACAAATTTGACTTTCTTTTATTGGTTGAAGTAAGTCAGGCATCAGACTCTATTGACAAACTATTTCTGTTAAGACACATCAGAAATGTTTTATTTATACCTAATATAGGTATGCACTGTACTTGCTGTTGTATTAATAAAATACTGTACCTCCGATCACTGTAATAGGTTAATAGGTTTGAGGTAAACTGTAATCTCTGTATAACAAATTTTTTTCCTCATTTCTTTGAGATTTGAGATAGACAGGTTCAACTATATATCATTTATAAAAAAAAATGCTTTTACGACTATTGATTATATTGAAAACATTTTTGATCAATAAGCAATGAATTGTTAATGATAGACTTTTTTCACTAATATTGGGACTATTACATAAGTTTATCAGAAAGTTCTGTCCATTTTTGGATTAAAAAAAAATAATACATTTTCAATACATTTATTGATATTTACTGAACAATATAATTTCCATCATTACTAATGACCTATTCCCAGCATGATGGTAATTTGTGGATTCCATTTCTATAGAACGCTTTATCTTTGAAAGCAAAAATCTCAAGCAGTGCTTGGCTGACATCTGCTTCATTTTTGAATTTTATTCTTGTCAAAAAACTTTGCAGAGAAAGAAACAGGTGATAATCGGATGGTGCTAGGCCTGAAGAGTATGGTGGATGTGACAGAATTTCCCAGCTTATCGCTGCAATTTTCTGGTGAGTCTCCAAAGCAGCATGTGGCCTGGCATTGTCATGGTGCAGTATGATTTGCCCCTATTGACCAGTGCCAGTCTCTTTTCCTTGAGTGTTTTGTTCAAATCATCCATTTGTCGACAATCCCTATAGACCTGGAGGCAATTGAAAAATACTGGATGTACCATTCCAACCATACTGCAATTCATGACTGATAACAAAAACCCGATTCCATTCAGTACATAGCAGAGGAAATTACTAAACACGGACTGAACAAAACCAACATGTACAACTCAATCCACCCAATTCTCATCAATCAGAAGTGGATCTTGTTCCAACCTCAGAGGACCATGTCAATGGCATCTGAATTTATATGGACAGGTCTAAGAGTGCACAGGGAGTAGGGGCTTCATTTGTTGTTCTTAATTAATGACACCAACAGGATCACTCATCAGACCTATTAGAGGCTGGATACCCACTGCATCATCAATCAAGTGGAAAGTCTTGCCAACCAGAAGGATCTCCACTACACTAATCAAAACTTTAACAATAGGACAGCACAACACATCATCATCTACAGCAACAGTAAGACAGCCCTCCTCCAATTAAAATATATGAATATCAAGTACATCATCATTAAGAACACAATCTCTCTCATTGCTGTCTCACCACCAAGCACATTCACACCACTTTTTGCTGGATTAAGGGCCACTTGACAGTTGTTGGCAACGAAATAGCTGACTTCCTAGCCAAGAAAGCCACTGGCCACCAGCTTATTACATTCGATGCTATACCGACCAGCTGGATCAGGGACAGGCTTCAAGACCACACTTTTCAGCTATGGCAAAAAAGATGGGACTCCAACTGGTAGGACCACTTTTGGCTTCCTTCCAAATCTCCAATCCAGAAGAAAAATGAACTTCTACATACATCCCAAACTATCACTCAACTCAGTTTGTCACATGGCATGGGAATTTCAAAGACTACCTATGCAGGTTCTTTCTCAAAGGAGATGGGTTGTGCGACTGCATTTTGGACAATGAGACCCCCTCCATGTTGTCATCTTCCTGTGCTCAAAGTACAAAAACCAACAGAAGCTTCTGGCCAATGCAATGTACACTGAGGCCTACCACTGACCCTGCAACTACCTGGACTTCTTCAACACCAAGAACACCTTTGCAACCTTCTCAGCCAGCAGTCATCCTCCCAGACCTCACCTGTAGCAGGCCTTCAACTGCCCACTAGCCAACTTTCACCTGCTTGATGCTATTTCTTCATGCAAAGAGCACACTTTTGTTTGTTTCTTGCATTCATTCTTTGTTGCATGTTGGCACCTGTTTTACTGTATGTTATGCCTACTTTGTTTTGCGTTTGTGTTTTGATTAGCATGCCCACGTACCACACTCTCTGTCATGAGTCAGTGGTAGGGGGAAATTGTTATGTGTCACGCCTGCTCTGTTTTAGTCACACATAGTGTTGTGTTTTCATCACACCTTTATGTCCTGTTTTGTCACAAGTAGCTCCTGTCTTGTCATGCTGTTCTCTTTTAATTGCAGTGATCTAACCACTGCCATATCCAATGAGCAACTTAATATCTGTATTCAGCTGTGCTGTGACCCACACTATGTATGTAAGTTTTTTTTTGACCAGTAACAGAACAGATCCTGGTTGCCTGCTCAGGTGACACTTTCCACTTCTCCTTACTTCCTCTTTCCTCTCTCCCCACCCTCATAATCCTTCACTTCGAAGGCTAAGCCCATGGCATGGCCTCCTAATTCTTTACTTGTATTGTATTGTATTTGTCGACAATACATTTCCAAATTGAGCCTTTCTTTGGGTTTGAGAAGCTCATAGTGAATTGGTCCTTTGACATCCCACTATGTACAGTATATAGAATTCTCTTATTGAGGCTCAAGCTCAGTTTTGAGATGGAGGAAGAAAGTTGTTCACAATATGCTCTTTTTCTCACAATGTTCTCATATGCAATCCACTTTTCATCACCAGTTATTATCCTGTTTAAGAAAGGTTCATTTTTGTACCAAGCAAGCAGAGATGTGCAAATGACGACTCAAATGTGGTCCAAAATGGTTTATTGTGTTGAGTTGCGTTTTTCCATAATCTCCAATGTTATCAAAAAAGGATCTTGCTGTATAATGATCTTAACAATATCATCATCAATTAGAGATGATCTGCCAGAGTATGGCTTGTCATTTAGGTTGAAATTGCCTGTTTCAAATTTTTTTAACCATCTCCTGCACATTCTGTCAGAAACTGTATCTTCACCAAAAATGTTTACCAAATTTCTACACACTTCTGTGGCTTTTCTACCTGATTGGAATTCATACAGAATGCAATGCTGTAAATAAACAATAAAATAAATGCATATAAATAAATTTCATTCTAATGCAATTTATTTATATGCATACCTATTATCTGATGACATGTTGCTAGGTGTTGCTAGATGTTACTAATAGCTAATAAAATATAGTATTTAAAATATATATTTATGTATTTTATTTACTGTAAATACTTTAAAATTTATGGTACATATTTTGTCATTCACTTATTGTGTATGTATACTTTTGCAACACATTGTAAGTCCCAACTATATTATGATATTTATGATCTCATTTAAATTATAGAAACTGCTATTATTTTAAAGTTTGTTAACTTGAAAAAATTTTTCTCAGTCTCTTCCACTTTGAGTTATTTAGAGTCTGCTATATTAATGTAAGTGGTATCAGTTATAATTTATCTTAGTCACTTGTTTATACATTATCTGAAAAAATTGGACTAAAAGCAAAGGATTTTCTTGATGCTTTTCTTACTCATTCATTAAAAGAATTAATTTATTATTCAAATTGATTTTTTTTTAAACTAAGGATTCTCAACACATTTGCTTATGAAATGTTTGGTATATTGTTGGTTAATTAATATCTGTAGTAATTCAAGTATTAATGATGTTATTCATTTAGTAATCATGCCATATGTGATGGTAATGTTATTTATATTATATCTGCATATATCCAGTTGTCAACAGATGTTCTTTTAAAATAGGGCAACGTTAAAAAATTGTAATGTAATCAATTATTTCCATTAATTAAGAAATATTTTTTCTGATATACAATTTTTATTTTATTAATAAATTATAATTTATAATTTAAATGATAGAATCACCACCAGTTCCTCCAAGAAACCAGCCACAACCATCTCGGTAAGCAATTTGACTATTTAAATATTTTAAATTTATCAAATGCTATAAAATCTTAATGTATATTTTAAAAAATTTAATCATTACAAAAAAAAAATTTTATTCTATTAGTGCATATATTTTATTTAATAACTGATATTTTAAATTAAAAATTAATTGCTAAAAATTGCTTAAAAAGTTAAATAAAATTTTTTGGTACTTTTTAGTTTATTATTAATGCTAAGCAACAAAATTGTTTTATTGATGTTATATTGAATTAATGTATTAATAAATATAAATAATCTTACATTATTTTTATCTTGTAAGTAGTAATTATTAGTTAAAAGATAATTTTACACAAGATAATACCATAATTTTTGAAGGGAGGTTGATTTTTTCTTTCTTCATCTGAAAATATGAGTTTAAATTTCATTCATAACTTTTCTTTTCAAAACTAATTTGCTAATTTATTAAATAGTGATATGCCTATCTATTATATAACAAATTCCATCAATAGGTACTGTCTTTAATTTAATGTAATAGCAATTACAAATATAAAAATTGCATATGGCATAAATCTGTTTAGTATTGAGGAGCTCTCTCAGAAGTATTTTTTTTATTTAATTACAATAAATTTGGATTAATGAAGATTCAGCCATTTAAACATTTATACATAGCTGTTTTGATATGTTTCTATTCCATAATATAAATTTATCATTTTGAAATTCAGAAAAATTTCAATAAGACATCATTGAGAGTTGAAAAGAACTTGTAAGAGCTGTGTATTTGAAAAAAATGATCTGAGTCAAAATTTTGAATTATACAAGATGCATGGATTGAATACATTTGTAATTATTAACTTTTACCATTTAACTTAATTTTAATTAACAGACTTTTAGGATAAACTTACAACTATAAGATAAACTTAATAAATTAAGCAATACATAAATAATCCATTAAGAATAAATGCTTTTAATTGAAATTTTAAATAATTGAACATAAAAATTGAATGTATATTATTGTGATATCAACACAATGCCAGGCTTCAATTTTTCATCATCTTTTAATTTAAAAAATCTTCTGACTTCCAGTTCATACTTGAGATTCCAGACCTGATATACAGTTAATCTGGGCCTCCAGCCCTAAGCTTCCCATATCTGGTCTCAATTTTCATTTATCTAACTCTATTCACAAGATTAATGAAAGACAGTGGGGATGTACAGATCTGCAATATGAAAAAATTGCAGCCTAATAAAATAAAAGTGTCTACTATATAATTATATTTATAGTAGTATTAATTGTTATCAATGTAAATATATTCTAAATATTGCTTAAAAATTATTATTTCTAAGTATATTACTTAAAATGACAATTTAAAATCTTGACAACTTTAGAAAAAGTGAGAGAAGTAAAATAATATACTGTGAAAGAAATTATTTTAATGCATTAATTAAAATGCAATATGATAATAAATTACAGTGGAACCTTGCTTAATGAGCACCTTGCATAATGAGCAAAATAAATTGTAACAAAATTGATTCACTTAACGAATGATGTTTCACATAATGAGTGACGAAGAGAGGGAAAGTCCTGATTGTGCACATGCTCCATCAGTCTGTGTTTAGCACTCGTTCCGTTAGCATCTTACTCTCGCTTGTGATCATATATTTTTCCAAACTTATGTTCACACATATTACATATAAACATCAACAACCATCGCCCATTATATAATAAACATGTCAAATGATATGCCAAATTCTTGGGCTATGTGAAGGCTATAATTAAATATTAGAAATTAATTAATTTGACTAGAGGTAGGCAGTTATCCTGCCATCTCGTATTAAATTTAATGACCAATTCCTAATTAAATTTTAGAAATGTCTAAATAAAAAATTAATTAATTATAATTATTAAATTTAATATGAGATGGAAGCATAACTGCCTACCTCTAGTCAAATTAATTAATTTCTAATATTTAATTATAACATTTACATAGCCCAAAAATTCTGCATATTGTTTGGTTGTTTGAGACATATTTTTTTGATTTTTTTTGTTTTCTGTAAATCAAATTTGCATTACGGGTTGGTTAATTCCTTGCTAGAAGAAAAGATGATGATGATTCACACTCCTTAACAATGTATATTGCATAATTTTCTTTGAATAAACGTTATACATAAAATATTTGAGTATTTTTTCGGCGTGGAACGCATTATTGTATTTTACATTAATTTCTATGGGAAATATTGTTTTGCTTAACGAGTGTTTCACATTACGAGTAAAATTCTGGAATGAATTATGCTCGTTAAGTGAGGTTCCACTGTATAACTATATCATATGGTAAAGTGAAGATACTATTTTCAAAATATTCAAAAATTTTATGTAATAAAGTTTTGTATTTTTGCAAACTGTCAGAAGTAAAACAATGTATGAACTATGTACAGTAGATTGTTATATTTGAAGAGGTTTAGATCCAAAAACCCTCCAAAAAGTGATTGATAGGTTAAATAAATCACTGTTTATGGCAAATATCAAATACTTTCTTCAAAGCTATCATCCTATTTCTGGATTAAAGAAATTTTTTTTCAGTATTACTAAGAGTATGCCAGAAATCAAAATAGTTAAAATCTTCCAAGTAAAAAATTACCTATTAATCCTTAAGGGCAAAGTTTCCTAAGTAGATTTTTTTTGGATTGTTTTGTTTTCTAATGTATAGGGATGTAAACTAAAAATATGCTCAATTTTAGCAGGCATATTTGTTAATTTTTTAAAAATAGATTTGAGAACATGCTAGCATAGATTTAAATTAATGTTCTCATAGCAACAATATTGCAAACGTAAACAAAATGTGACAGCTTAATGCAGAGCAAAGAAGAAATATACTTGGCAAATTTTACAAAAGTGGCAGAGTCAACCTTTTATTAGAAGATGCTCATCTGCTTCACTATGCAAAATGTTACAGGACTTCCTTCCGGCGACAGCACAAATAAAAAAGTATAATTTGATAAAATTTCCAGGACTATAATTGTAAAATTAATATACATTTTAAGACTATACAACAAATACTCTGCTGTAAAACTATTATTTTCCTGAAGTGTGAGAAAGGACATTGAAAGACTATTGTATAATCTTAAAATGTATATTAATTTTACAATTATAGTTCTGGCAATTTTATCAAAAGATAAAGATAGAATTTAGATGTATAATCTGCTAAAAGAAGGAATGCATCTTTCAAATTGTTCAATATAATAAGCTATGTCATTACATCAGTTTTTCTGTCCTAAGCTCTAAGAAAGCTTTTTTCCCCATATCCATCACGGGTTTAGCTGGACCCATAATGAAAGTGTCCAAGTGATGAGGGACAGGACCCAACATATCCAAGATACACCACCCCTGAAAAATTTCTTAGAAGTTGCTTGTCCAGATTTGATCTCGGTCCCCAAAGTGGTAGGGCCTTAACTGCTTCAGACATCCATTTAAGATATTTATAATAAGCAATGATTGACAATTATTGGCATATTTTTATTTTATTATATCATAGAATATTAATGCCTTTATGACTTTGAAAGTGCATCAATATATCCAGTTTTTGCATATCATTCTTTGTATAATTGATCATATTCAACTTAAACAAAATTGTCTAATAATCTTTTTAACTGTTTAGATTGTTTTTATTTAAATAACATAACTAATTTTAATATACTAAATCTGCTTTTAATGGTTTACTTAAAAGAAAATAAATATCTATTGCTTTTGCTACTAAATATCTTGGCTTTTCTATCCTTATTCTTCAGACATTCACTTCCTCATCAGCTTTCTCTACTTCCATCTGATCGTCTTGGTTTACTCAAGAGATGGTTTTCTAGTTCTGGTCTTAATTTTCACAGGTAGGTAAAAAGATACAAGATTATCTTAAAAAACAAAAACAAAAAGAGGTGAGAATATATATATATATATATATATATATATATATCAAATAGGGAGACATTCCATGTCTGGACAGCTCCATCAATTTAAATCTTGCAACATGCAACTTGTCAAGAGACTTCCCAAGTATATTGCTAAATGGCATCCATGTACTGAGTCTGCACTATGAACTTCAGCAAGATAGGGTAACCATGTGGACATAAGTGATAAAACAACTTCAAGGTCTTTTTTAGCTTTCTCAGACAACATTTGTAAGATTATCAGTCAGCATGTTTGCATTCTCTGTAACATGAAGAAATATGTCTGTTGGATGCATTGTAGATCCTCTATTGTGTTGTTTTCAAGTTATGAGTTTTGTCTCTCTCACTCACAGAACAAACATGTTCTCCATTCCCATAACCAGACAATACAATTCTACTAGTGGATGCACCTAGTAATGGAAATGCATCCACTGATGGAATGGATTTTGTTAATGTTGCAACAGGCTTGCACCAACATTGAATCTTGTAAAAATTAATCATTACTAAGTATATTTACATCATAAATTAGTTTTGTAGGTGGATAATGATCTTTAAGATGCTAGTGCCAAAGTATTGCCTGAGTAGAAATACTAGAGTATAAGTATGTGTGTGATGATGAATTTGTCATATATCTCACAAGGAAAATCATTCATAGGTATATGCAAACACAGATTAAAAGAAATATTTAGTTGACATAAATGACATATTTGCCAAGTTGTCTGAAATTTCTTCATCCTTTATGCAGTGTCAGAAAGTTTGTTTTATTTATTGTAATATCTATTTTAATGATTATGCCAATATTGGCTAATATTAAAACATATTATTATTAGCATTTGTAGCTTATGCTTTTAAGTGAAAACTGGTTATTATGTATTCAAAATTTTTTCAATGTCAATTGACTGTCATTCCTTTGATTCTAAAATCCTTTTGTAAATGTTTAAACACAAGAATAATTGTTTTAAACTTTTCACAGTATGTGCATGTTTCAATTTTCTTTGGCTCAAAATCTTTATGTCCAAAGATGGAATGCCCTGTCTGGTTGTATATCACACTGTACCACAATTGGACAATTTGTCGTCTTAGAAAAAGTTAAGTTTTTTACTTTCAATACTGATGAAATAGTAGGCTGTAAAAATTGAACAATGGACAGTGCTGTGGCAGGGTAATGGCATTTCTTCTCTATATAACCTCAATTCACAACAAATGATTTTAAAAAAAAGTGTCTGAACATGAAACAGTCTCACCTATACAGTATATATTTATATATAGTGTGTATGTATGTGTGTAAACTAAAATTAAAGAATTAAAGGTTTTAAATAAAAATGAGAATGTTAACTGAAATAAATAAATATGTTAATGTTATTTTTATTCATAGGAAAGAACATCATAGTCCTTCTTCTGACAATATTCCTCAGTGGCAGCAACCTACTTATAATATAAATGGCCAAAGTTCTCCTACTGTCTACTGTGGACAGTCTCATAGATCTAGTATGGTTTCATTAGCAGGTATGTTTTTATTGATTAAAGAAATTAATATCTAAATCCACATTTTTTAATGGTTATTTAACTTTTGTAATAAGGTCATACTTATTTTTATTTTTTAACTTTATTGAAAAATACTTTTTCCTTGAAAACTTAATATAGAGTTTGCACATGATGTATTTTACATTATAAACACATCCATTATAACTTTATGCATTACATACCAGTATAAGCATAAGAAAAGTTTCGTGTTAAGCTTTATTTTATAAAAATGCAGAACCAATCATATTTGATCCTTTATTGATGTTGATACATCATCATTGTTTTATAAGAATGCACTCAGTGTTTGTCGACCATATTGGCTTTGCTTCGTATGTGTGTTTGCAATCTTACTTTTAGTTACCGTCTGTTAATTATGACCAGCGTAAAAACACTTGATTTAAATTTACCAAAACTTCTACAAGAAGTATTCAATGTTGTATGCAAAGACAGAGCAAGTGGCAAAGAGGAATTGTGGCAGAATATTCATTCTGTTTTATGCCAAGACAGTTTGAAGTGATTTTATTACTTATAAGTAAACTAATTTTGTGTAAAATTTAAATAGAAAATAATTGATGTCTAAATAAAACCCCTTAGGTTTATTTAAACATAAAATCTGTAGTGTACAATAGATACCCTAGATCAGATTAGAAAATTGAAAATGTTTGTTAATGTTATATTTTTACAACATAACAGTCCTGGATGCACAAACACTATCTAACGTTATATGTTTATAATTATAATGTCTGGTAAATATAAAGTAAAATATGTTGTTTGCATACTCTATAATAACTTAAAAAAATCTTAATAAAATTACCAAATAAAGGTTTGGTCAGGATAACTGAATAATACTTCTGTGTAATAAACAAAAATTTCAATTGTTGCAAAATTGGATGTATTAAATTCATCATCATGCTATGATCATGAGAAAACAAGGCTAATATTAAAACATATTATTGAAAATGAAAATTGCATTGTCAAAAATAAATACATTCGTCCAGTTATTATGGAAGAGAATATAAAGAACAGTATTGTTGTAAAGTTATAAGTATTCTACATTGTTATTTTATTGAATCATGGTCATTACACACAACAGTTGAAAGTACAATACTCTTGCATTCAATAGAATTTACTGCATGGTGTTAATCAAATTTTTCTTAAAATTTTGGCACATGATGGAAAATGTATCATTCTCTCTGGAGAGTTAGGAAGATACTGATTTTTTTCAAAAATTTATGAAAAATTGATTCTTGAAACAAAGGCACATGGTGTCTGAGATGCCACATGAACAATAGACAGTTAACACTTAAACTAACTCAACTATTAAACTAATAAGGAAAGGACTTGTCTATTACATATAGGTTTAATTTCATAAATATTTCTTGTTTAAAATAAAACTTTTTAAGTCTGGCAGTCATTTGCTGTACTTTCCTACTAAGTAACATAAACTCCAGGAGGCATTTAATAAATATTTCATTTCAATGAATAATTAAAAATTGAAAGATTTGCAAAATTGTGTGTCATTTCTTTCTTTCTGTACTAAATTTTCATTTAAAACTTCAACTATAGGCAAAAAGTAAAAATAATCAGAGTAAATAATATACTAAATTGACAATTTTTATTTCTCATTACCTCAATTTATTTAAAATCACATAAATAAATTATAACAAATTTACATATATTTTTGTTATATAAGCTTATTTATGGTTTAATCAAATTTCATGTTAAAAAGAAATCATCTTATCTGAATTAATTAAATGAATACATATCAATTGATGTTATATTTATAATGAGAGTATTTCTTAACAGAAAAATGTAATTTTTTAAAACTCAATTTCAAAGCATAAATTATGTTACAACTTAGAATTAATAAATAAGCTACTGAACTGAAATGAAATTTTGTTGAGATTGACATATGTGATTCAGCACTTTTAAATCCATAATTCTGTAACACAATGACTATTTTTTCCTATAATTAGCAATCTTAAGTAAGAAAGAAATGAAATTTAAAGCTTTTTAAATGATTACATTTCTACATTTGCAAATATAATTATTTTTTAAATTTAGAATTGGTAAGTAACATTTTATTATTGTTCCCTTTATTATAAGAAAATTTGCAGCTGCACATACTTTTATTTTTAATCTGAGAGATTATTAACTTTAAAATGTTAACAAAACTGAAATAATCTAAAATTTTTAAAAAATTTGTTGCATTTATAACTATTAATGGAATACATAAAAAGTAAAAAGTGAAAAAAGAATTTTTTAAAATTCAGTTTCATATATTCATTATTTCACTAAGTAACAATATTTAAATGTAAATTTTTATATTTTATGTTATGTTTTATTCATTCTATGTAAAAATATTTGTTTTGTCCATAAATTTTCTTGATAATCTAGAAAGTTTGGCAGAAGTTTGTTTTTATTTAATTAACCAAATTATGGATGAACAATTTAGTTAATTAAGTTCATTATCAATATTACTTAAGAGTATATTTATAATTATACTCTATTCCATTCAAAGTTCTTTACATTCTGACTCTTGTTGAGTCAAGTATTAATCAGCATTTTCCATCTTATTATATCTTACCACCATTTCCTCCATTCTACAATTGACCATTACACTTTTCTTTTTCTATTATGTTCTTCTTCATGCTATTTCTCTAGCTTCTCTTCAGTCTCTCTTTCTTCAAGTTGAAAATTAAATAAATTTATAAAAAAAGTAAGATTTTTATAAACTTGAAAAAAATTTTTAATAGTAAATTTATAAATATGTTGTTTATTTAGAATCACCTGAAGTTATTCATCAGCATCCAATGTTTGTTCGTGATACTTCGAAATTTTGGTACAAACCTTCTATAACAAGAGAAGAAGGTAAATGTAATTTTTCAAAATACTTGAAAATAGCATATTAAAGTACTTATTTCATAATTAATATGTTAACTAATAAGTAGACTTGCTACATTTTAAACAGTTATAACTGCAAAATACACAAAATTTACAAAGAATGTATATAAAAATACAGTAGAACCCCATTTATATATTTCTCGGTTGTACATTTTTCACAATTATACATTAAAATATTTTCTTCTTGGTAACATGGTAACTTTCTCCATTATAAAACACTTCATTTACATGATTTTGCACTTAAATGTCATATTTTTCTGTACCCTACAGCACTTTTTCTCACTTTAAATTTTTCCACTATGTGAATAATGTATAAATTATTATTAAAGAAAGGGAAAAAAACAAATTACATATTCACTTCAGGTTAGTCCAAACTGAAAGTGAATAGACAGAAAATGCAAAAACAAGTGAATAATATGTAACATGTAACACTATTTCTGACAAATTTTCCCATTTAGCAAATTGCTCCATCACAAATTACAAAACGTTGAAAGTTGAAAATTTTCAGTGTGAACCAATTTTGCTAAGTGAATAAAAATCACTTTCTGGCTTTTCATTCACTGTCAGTGTGAACTTACCTATAGTGTACTGATAGTTATGGAATATACATACTAAAATAATACATGCTAATTATGTGAGAACTAGTAATATATATTTATAATTTTTAAAATAGTAATATATAGTTTATTCTCATCTTTTTACTAGTAAAGTTTAGTTAGAATGCTCTTTGCCAAAATATCAGCTTAATTAGGGTTGTATAATGGCACAAGACAGAAAATAGAAAAATAAAATTACATGCCAAAGCACTGGGAACCACATATAAGGAGCTCAAAGACCACAGGTTGTTTTCAACTGCTTTAAACTAAAAGAGGAAAATGATTGAAGATCTGAAAATATTAAAAGAATTTTATATTTTTTATTCTATATTCATAAATGTCTAAGAAAGTTATTACTGTTTAAATGAGCAATTAAATATTTAATCTGAATATTTTTAGCGTTTTCCTTCATTATCAGAGCATACAAATGTTCTAGAAGATATCAATATTATATAAAATGCTATCTGACAATAAATTATTTTTGTAAGTTTATAAATATTTGTAAATTATAATAATTTTGTGGAAGATTTAATCATATTACAAAAAATACAAAGATCATCTGGTTTCTTTAGGTCACAGAATTTTTTAGAATGTTTGTGTTGTTTATATACTCTGAAGTTGAAAGAAAACTGTTAAAGCATTCAGATTAAAGTATTTAATTAAATGCAATGATTTTATAATTAAAAACATAAGTTTGTCATTTTATTTTTTAATTTAAATTAAAAGATTATTACATTTTGTAGACATATAGTAATTTTTCTATCACTATGTTAATTTTTATTTTATTTGGTTTATTTTCAACAGCAATAGCACTTTTGAAAGATAAACCTCCAGGGACATTTATTGTTAGAGATAGTAATTCCTTCCCTGGTGCCTTTGGTCTGGCTTTAAAAGTAGCTACCCCTCCTCCTAATGTCCAACCTACAGGTTTGATTCATTTATTTTATCATAACCTTAAGAACAGCACAAACAAACTTGCTTTTTTTTAGAGTCAGAATATTGCACAAAACTTCCAAGTATTTTCTGACCATAGCAGTATGAATTGGTATGGTCAGAAAGTGTGCATTATTCTGACTCCAAAAGAGTGAGTTTATTATTAGTATTTACAAGAAATATAAACAAAGTTGAAATTAATTTAGTAATAAGAAATTTATTTTTCAGGAGACATATCTAATGAATTAGTTCGGCATTTCCTTATTGAACCATCATCTAAAGGAGTTAGACTAAAAGGAAATCCCTTTGAACCAATTTTTGGTAAGAAAAAATTTAAAACATTTAAATTCATAAAAATATCTAGTCCATTTTTAAATTTACAACAAAAATAATTATAAATAATTTTTACTATTTAAATATTTATGAAATAAATGTTGAACTGCTAATAAGGCTAATTATTTTATATATATTATATACACAAATATATGCAGTCATTGAAAAAACAAGTTATGCACTATAGGAATCAAACAAAAATTTATCAGTGATTAATAAAGTTGATTACAATTCAATAACAAAAAGACAATTTCTTACAGAATAATGGTACAATTTAAAGGGACCTATAGTACCTTATAAAATTTCCTTTGCCTGATACATCCAAACGATATAATTGAACATGGAGGCATACAGCACTATATCCTGTAACAGATTTGACCACAGATGTTGCAATTTCTACTCCAGTTCCTTCACACTCATAGATGGCTAAAGATGACATTCCATCTGTCTCACAAATGCACAATGGGCAATTAAGCTGGCCAAAAGGTGCAGAAACATGATGGAGATATTCCTGGAAACCTTAGCTATCTGTGGCAAGTGTGAGGCTCTGAACAGGTTTGAATATTTTAACACAAATTTTTGTGTTAAAATATTTTTTTGAAAGAAAAAAAATAGAAGCTAGAAATATTTTTCGTATAAAAACACGATGCAAAGTTTTAAAGAATAGAAGTTCTAAGATTGACCATTTTCAGTTTGGGATTGAATTAAACTTCGATTTTGACCCCTCCCATGATCTAAGTTGAGATCTTGTTACACTTAGTAATGAGTGATCAACCAATTGGAATGGGCGATTGGGGATGGAAATGGAAATGAATAAAAACCCAGAAATTCAAGGACGTGATGGTTTCTTCTCCAGAAAGTTCCAAGTGTCAGACCAATTGTTGTGTGTGTCTCGTGCGCATCTTTGTCTCTATCTGCTGTCCTTGGATTGACATCTTCCTATCACTAGAAATTGACTGCATTGTTCCAGAATTGTCAAGACATTGAGGAAACTGTCATTCGCAAACCAAGGACACTCTCCTTCATTTGGGACTATCTTGGAAAGGGGAGGAAGACCCAGAGGCCCCCACTAACTCAGAACTTCCAAGATTGTGGAAATCTTGTAAGCTTCTTTTGTGTCAAATAAATGGATTTTTGAAACTGTAGAGTCTTCTCAGTGACCATCTCACCCACATTCCCTCTTACTGACCCCTCAAACTTTTTGACATTTCCCACATCGACAACCTTACAAAGTATTATTTTGCTAGAAAAGACCATTTGTGTTGCCTTTTATGGATTTTCAGCATTTTCAGCCTTGTATGATACATGGTACAGAATTTTCTAAACACACTGCTATGCAACAGGTTCAGGATCTTCCTTCATGTCATCAATGTCCCTTACACCACTACTAGAGGTGACTGATTATCTTATAAAATAGCTACCCAGATCAGTATGTCAGCAGTGGGGGCAGTATACTACTTAACAATGAAGGGGGGCATTCACCTGTCATCCTCCATACTTAAACAGTGATCATCTATTCCCAAACAGAATTGGGATTTATTACTGAAGATAATACAGTGCCAATTTGTAGCAGTTCATACTTCTTTGTTATAGCACTATACAAAGCTAATGCATTGAGGAGTTGATAACAAGATGTTGCTTACTAATGGTGTAGGAAGTGATAGGGTTCTATGACAAGACTTCTGTCTCTGAACTGCAGACAGAAGTGCTATTGCAGTTGTTCATGCTTGTTTCACAATCATTCTTCTAGTGGTCTGTTGGGCCATCCAATGCTTTAACACCTCCTCACAGATTGGACTGCCCAGATTTTCAGGGAATGATTTGAGGCATTCTGTTGGCATTCCTGATATGCATTTGGATCTTAATTGTAATCTGCTACATACTTCTGAGACATGAAATTGTCCAATTATTGCAAAATTTGGCATAGAGTTATCTGGGTGTGTAACTTTTTTTGCCAATGAGTGTATATAAATTAATAATAGTTCTTAATTCTTTTTATTTTTTAATTAATTAATTAAATTCTTTTGCTTTTTTATAGGTAGCCTTTCAGCTTTAGTATATCAACATACAATTACACCTCTTGCATTGCCCTGCAAACTTGTTTTACCTGAATATGGTAAATATTAGAAATCTCTTATAACATTAAATAAGTAATGTTTATATTTGGAATACCTGGAAAGAAATTTTGAGTAGTAATTCTTTGAAGTTAAGCAAGAAAATTAAGGGATTAGTTTTTCAATTTGAGCAGTAGATAACAAAAAATAGAGGAAAATTTAAATTCTTACCATTCCAATTTCTTCAGCTATCATTGTTAGTTAACTGATATTTTTAATTAGTGCTTGATCACTGTTTCTTCTTATTGGTAAACAATATTTCAGTAATCAGAATTTATCTTACACTTTATAGCATCTCATGACATTATTAACAAAAATGCATTTCCTTTTACTTGGACACATAATTAAGTGTTTAATTATCAGAATATTAATAAGATACTAATATATAAATCTTCATTCATATGCACAAAATTTTTATTCATTAGTAGTTTAAGTATGAAACATTGCATTAATTAGTACTAATCCAAACTCTCACCGTAATTAATCGGGCTATTATTATGCTATAATTAATAATTGGAAACTAAGTAATTTGGAACTAGAGGTATATATTAGGTGCCATCTCTTATCTAAATTAATGATTTAATAATTTATTAAATAATTTAGAACATTCTGGAAGAAAAAACTAGCTCAAAGAGGGACTTCTTTGAGCTAGTTTTTTCTTCCTTGAACCTGCAACCTCAACTTATTGTGCAGTGTGCTTACCAATTATGCCATCTAGGCCCCAAGCAACTCTTCACTTCCAGACATATTTAAATTTAGATATAACTATTCACAGTTACTTATGGCACCAGCTGGGGCAACTCCTACATTCGTGGCCTATGTACTGTACTCCTACACTATGGCACTCAACCAGCTATTGCTTTAACTTGGCTTAGTATGTATCTATATATATCATGCCAGATATTATTATAATTGTTAATTTAGATAAGAGCCGGTGCTTAATGTCTACCTCTAAGTACCAAATTACTTGGTTTCTAATTATTAATTATAGCATAATAATAGCCCAATTAATTACGGCAAGAGTTTTGATTAGTATCAATACATCTGCTTTGGAATGTTCATATTTACACTAAGTAATGCATATATATCATGTTAAATTTGTTTCAAAATGTCATATTTTTGTTAGCTGAATATAATTGAATTGTACTGTTAGAGAAATAATGATAATTATGTGATAAAAAAATAAATCTAAGTTGTTAAATGTAAATTATAGGTATATGAGTTTATTTGTTAATTACATTAGGTCACCATCTACTTAACTATGTAGTAACTATCAATAATTCATAGTAATTAGTTTTCAATAGAATCATTATAAAGACATTCTATTTCAGTTATAAATGTTTAAAATTTAATAATATAAAAATTAGATTTTCTGACTTAAAAAGAAAGAAGAAAACAAATTACACCATAAATACTAATAACCAACAAAAAGAACAAAAATTTATCATAAACTAATGTTTTCTTCCATATACAATGGACATCATCATGGAAGAAAATGTTAGTTTATGGTAAATTTTTGTTGGTTAATGGTGTTCATGATGTGAATTATTAATATTCTAATCCAGTATTTCAGCTAGTGACTAAGAAAAAGAAAATGATGATAATCTAAAAACAAATTAACAATATAAAATTATTAATTGACATATACAATGATTTTTAAAAACTATAACAAATAAATCAACACAAAATTAATTTCTGTTATACTCATAGAGCTATCAATAAATAAATTTTCGTGAATATGAATGACTTCATGTTTCATTTAGTTTTAATATTAAATGAGATATTTGAATGTTTTATTACTGTGAAACTTAAAAATGATGTTTAAAGTTGTTATTTCAAGTCATTGTCACTCCAAATATAAAAACTAGTCTCTTGGCTCTTTCTTTAAATGAATTTATAACAATCATTTACTATATTTTAATAACGTTTTTTAAAATGGTATTTTCATTTACTTACATTTTATATATTGAAATTTAACTTAAAATGTGTGCCTAAAGAAAGAAAAAAGAAAGTATTTTACTAATGCCAAATGAACTGCTAGATTATTCACTGAACTGTAAAAAGTGTAATTTGCTGCAATAAAGCTCATTAAATTAACATTTGTACAGCCTGATGAATAATCCAGCAGTCAGTTTAGCATTATTAATTGAATCAAGTTGATATATTATCAGACTATTTTATTTATATATTCTAGTTTTGTTTGTTAAAAAAATAAAGTTTTTTAAAAACAAAAAAGAAACACTTTCAGATGTTAACTGACATGAAATTTTAATGAAGGTTGTTGAAAATCTGTCATCAGACTTATAGATATTCTCTCTAGTAACAAAACACTTACATTAATTACTGTTTTGATTGTATGTACTATTTATATTACATAATTATTCTATAAAATTCTTAAGTTAAAATATTTTATAAATTTGACATAAATATAATTATTTTAGATTTTACTGAACAGTTAGAAGAAAGCCAGACAGAGAGTCCTAGTCCTTCAAATAGTCTAATAACTCAGGGTGCAGGTAAATATTTATTTATTATTAACAATAGAGGATAAGTAAATGGTTTTGATAAAACTTTAAATCATTTTAAATTTCTATTAATATATTTAGAATTCATTTTGAGTTTGTCTTTTTAATTCATATAAATTTTTTTTTATTCATATGTTTTTATAGTATAATTATAACTCTGTTCTCATTTATGGTTAAGCTATTTCTCTGATATTTTCCAAGATTGTAATGTTACTATAGTCTTCTGATGACATGCATGAAGCAGCTAAAATTTTTTACACTAAATAAGATCATTATTGTTTAATTACAATATAGAACACAATATATTTATATTGTAATTAAAGTGTAAGTTTTGTTTCTATGCAGGTGATCATTGCAAATGTATCTATGTTTTATATTTTTTTATTTATAAAACTCCCAATAAAATTACTGTAAAAATCAATTTAATAATCAATAAAAATTGTGCAGTTGTTACTTTTGAATTCTAACAGTAATGTTAATGAACAGAGATATTTTGCTTATGTATTATTATTAAAATTTAAAAAAATGACAACTGGACATGTATAAAAAAAATATTTTATAATTTCAAATAAAGAAATTATTAAAAAATTAAGTCAATAAAAAATTATATAATTCTTCTAAATTACATATCGTGTTTAAAAAATCAGAATTTCTAATTTATATAAAATAATACAGTAAAATCTCACTTATGTGGCCACCTTCAGGATATACAATTTCTGACCATACAAGTGGGGTTATGAAAAAAATGACATACAGAACAGTAATTAGAATATTATCATTATTATTTTTAGTTTACTTTTTTCATCTGTATTAAACTTTTAGAAGGATTCATTAATTTCACATAATAATGTACTGTACAGTACATTCTTTGCAATATACAGTAATTCAAACTTTCATATAGTGTAATGTATTAGTACTGAATGTATTGAAATACAAGATACTGTACAGTACATATACAATAAATGCAAGCTGTTTGCAGTAGGGTTTGTTTGCATATTTACAGTACAATACTAAAATGAAATTGTTTAGGATTCTTGATAGAATCAATATGTTTATGAAATGCAGCAAATGTTTTATTTAAATACTGTATTTTAGCAGATTTCAGAAAAAAAATTATTAAATGGAAGTCACTAAACACACACAAGTGTCCAACTGTCAGAAAAAAGTGTTAACATTTAAACCAATTTATATCAGGCTCATCAGTGTTCTAACGTAGACTGATCATTGCTGATTTACAAAATACAATTAGTTTGTATAAAATTATTGGACAAATATATATAGTTATCTTCAGAATCTAGTAAGAAGACATATTTAATTTGTTCAGTGTAAATGATCATCATTTGAATGGCTGGATCTTGCAACTGTTCCAAAATTAAACTTGATAACTGTAAGTTAATTAATTTTTTGTCGTGAGATGGCAGCTTAACTATCTATCTCTAACCAAATTGCTTTGTTTCACATTATTAATTGAGCCATTCACAGGTCAAATCAATTAACTCCATTTGTAATCCTTAATATAATTATTATTATTTTCAAATTTTTTGTGTAACAAAATTTGTGTGTTTTAAATTATATATATAATAGATATATAGAAATTTATCTTCACAATTTATGTATTCTGCAGTTTTGTGGAATTAATTGAAATATTAACATTAATTTATATTGAAAAATCCTGATTTTTCAGAAAGTAATTTTTCCTATGTTTAATCATTTACAGTATTTTCTTTGTATGATATGAATTTTCTTAATAAGATTGATTTAATCATTCATAAAAGACAAATAGTTTTCTTTACTAATTTATATTTAAAATATTTTTCTTTCAGCTTGTAATGTAGTTTTTCTAGGCAGTGCAGATACAGAGTCACTAACGGGACCTCAAGCTGTTCGTAAAGCACTGTCTCATTTGTTTTCGAAACGAACACTGCCAGTTTTAACCCTAGTTCATTTCAAAGTGTCTTCCCATGGTATTACATTAACAGATATAAAGCACAAGTAATTTTTATATCTTTAAAAATTAAAATTATTTCCTCATTTTTCAACATCATTAATAATTTTTAACAATTTTTTTGCTTAGATTATTTTTTCGTCGTCATTACTCAGTAACCACTGTTAGTTACTGTGGATTAGATCCTGATGGACGTCGCTGGAATCAAGGTGATAAAGAAATAAGCATTCCCCTAGAATCAGGGTATGTGATATTTATAAAATGATAATACAATCAGTTCTTGAAATAAAACAAATAAACTTTACATTTTAAAAACTAAATTTATTATTAGAAATTTTTATATATTTATAAAAAAAAATTTAGCTTGAATACACAAAAGTAGTTACAAAGTATATATTTAGTTCTTGCCACAGAAATAAAAATTCTTAAATTTGTATAATTGCTTTTTTTTTTTTTTTTTTGAAATTTACAAGAAGGCATAGATGCCCTGATAGAAAAAAAAACAAATTAAGTTCAGTTTTATGGGCCTCCTAGTTAAGGATACAATGGAAAACAGCAATACCTTTTAATTATTTTCAATATTTTTATTGATATTTGTAATTAAGGGCCAGTATCAAATCGTTATTTTTTTAAAATTTTTATAGTGTTAGGTTTTTTTGTAAATAGAAATAGTTTTGAAGAGTAATGTTTTGCTAAAGTATTAAGTAGTTTTCTAGAGAATTTTCAAAGATTATTTTTAAATTATTCAAATCATATTTGTCTACTCCTGCAAATATATTAATAATAAGGATGAAGTAGCCACTCTGGTTACTCAATTGAATTAACCAATGCATCCTTTAGCTTTTAATCTCCACCTATTGTTAATGTTTTTAACCTGATTAATGGGGGCGAATAGTTGAAAGTGAATACTAGTGTTGGAAGAAAATGGGAAGTTGTATATAGGAAGACAAAACTGTAGCAGACCCTTTGATTTTGAGGTGTATCTGAATATGCTGTGTTGATGCCAGTCTCCCTGTTGGGATGATGTCTACTCCTTTGCTACATCTGTCATTCATGAAGTTTGATTGCATTGGTAGGCTAAAAATTTATTATTAATTATGGACTTAGTTAATGAAAATAGTTTGAAGGGTTTTGGAGTAAGCATGCCTCTTCCTTCATGTTCACATACTGTAGTTGAAATAATCTTTTTCCTATAGTCTCATTCCATTAGCAAGAATCATTATTTTTGTTTTGTCCTGGTTGTGAGAACAAGGTGGCTCCAGTATACCCTGTCTCATGTGGGTGATGACTGTTAACTAATCCAAAAGATTGATAAGATCTTTTGAAATCAGGATTCCTGACACCACTTAGTCAGTTCTGCAGACTAAGATGTAAATGAAAGTATAAAATAATTTACCAGAGTTCATAGGAGAGTCTAGTTTTAACAAGAGTAAGACGATGGAGTTTGGCATAAAGGAATCAAATAATTAAAAGATATGCTGTGTGGCTAGAAAATAACAAGACTGAAGCTGGTACTCTAAATCTTGAGTAGTATTATACTCACTTTAGTTGTATTCTTCTTCAAAGTATGATCCTTCTGCTTCCACATAGCACTGCATTCGTAACTTACACTGCTGTTGATCATCATCTGTAAGGCTACGCAGAAGCTCTGTCAGTTTTTTCTTGATGGCACAAACCAAATCAAAACAGTGTCCCTTCAGAGCAGACTTGACTTTAGGGAAAATGGTAAAAGTCACACAGAGTTAGGTCAGGTGAGTACAGTGGGAGTTCAAGCAGTGGCGTAGCGTAGTAGGGGCGGCAGGGGTGGCCCGCCCCGGGCGGCACTTTTAGGGAGCGGCAAAATTTCACAATAAATAATAATATCGTGTAAAAATACTTAAATAAGGGGCGGCGAAATTTTCCTTCGCCCCGGGCGGCTGACACCCACGCTACACCACTGAGTTCAAGTATTGTGACTCCCTTGACCAAAAACTACTTCACTGACAGAGCAGAATGGGCTGGTGCGTTGTCCTGATGGAATTTTGCCAGGAGTGTTGCCACTTTCTTCTGACCCTTTCCCGAACATTTCAGAACTTCTTTGTAGTAGTATTGGTTTACAATTTGTTCCACTTTTCTCACGTTTTCCTTGGTTTTTGATGTTCTGGGCCATCCAGAATGTTCGTCTTTCACATCCTCTCAGCCCTCAGAAAATCTCTCGTGCCATTCGAACTCAAGTGCACAAGAAAAACAATCATCGCTGTATGCTTCACGTAGCAAGTGCAAAGATTCAGTGGCTGTTTTATTCAATTTCACCAAAAATTTTATGGTTGATACGCTGCTCCTCTTTCAAGCTGGCCATTTTTCTGTTGTACACTAACAACACATCCACTCACAGCAATGTAATAGTGATAGCAAGTTGAGACTTGCTATGCTTGTTCTAACTTGTTCAAGGTCATTTACCCACCAGCCCACATGCAACTGTTGCATGCAGGCGATCACAGTCTCGTTACTTTCTAGCCACATCACGTATATTTATTAAGAAAGATTGACTATATTTATATACAAAAAGGAATAAATTCAAAATAATATAAACATATCAAGGGAACAAAATATCTGTTTAGAAGTGATCCTTAAAAAGGAGTAAGTTCCAACGACAATTCATTAACTAATTCACTTTGTAAAGAGAGAGAGTTTACATAATATACTGTATTTACTTACTTATAAGATGATCTCGCATATAGGACGAGGTATGACTTTAAAGATCAAAATAAAGAAAATTAGATTTATTACTACAATTTAATTTTATTTTGTTTAATCACAAATACAATGTCAAATGCACATAAATACACACATTGTCCTACAAAAATTACTGGCATTTTAAACCTTAAGGAGAAATCTTGTAAAATCGACAATATAATTTATTCATGTAAAGTTGAACAATCAGGAACCTTTTTTGCCAATTCTTAACAGTTGAATCCACACTTATGAGTTTCTTTGAATTCTGATTTCTGAATAATCATCTGTTTTCGCTTGGGAATGGATTAAAACTTATATCAAGTTCCCATGTGATTTTGGAATTTCAAATTGGAATTCAATTCAAAAGCTTTGCTTTTCCTATTGCTATTCATCTTTACTCCTGACAATACACAAAAATGATTAAAAACAAAAGTATTTTATCTGGGTTGTTTCAAACAGCAGAGGGTGAACATCTGGTAAAAAATGCAAACACACGATTCACAAACGTTATTGCAAAAATGCAAAGAATCCTTTGCTTGTGCGTATAGGACAACCTAGGTTTTTGAAGCAATAAATATAACTATATTTCCTTACTGAAGAGACAATATTGTTACCAAAATTAAAGTTCTTATGCCTCAATAAGGCGATTAGAATTGCAAGAAGGCGTTATTATGGGTTGTTACGTACCACCATAAATTTGGAGAATGATTTATATGCGAAAGATCAAGCTATTTTCGAAGAGGTCAACAGTAGGGTGATTGATTTGGAGTTTTCCTTGAAAACAAGGCTAAAACGCAAGTACGTTAAAAAGCTAAAATGGCTTTTTAAATGCCAAAATATTAAACCGAGAGTAAAAAAAGATATATTTCTAACCGCTTGGGACAACATTATTCCACCGCAGTGTTTAATTGACGCCTTAGAGCACGGCCCTTCTTTTGCTCCGACACCTCTAATACGCCCGGAAAGTATTATACCAAACGTTGAAAATCTCATAAAGGGTATGAAATTAACCACACAGGATTATTACAGATGGAAAACAAGAATATATGCCGAAAAAGTAAAACGTAACAACTCAACAAATATAGTTTTCCAGCAGCGCATTAAGGAAACAAAGGAATGGCTCCAAAAAAATGATGTGGTTCTCTTAAAGGCGGACAAATCGAAAGGTCTTGTACTCATCAAACGAAGCTCGTATAGGGAAAAGTTAAATGAATACATCGATAGCACGGAATGTCATCTTGCCCCGAATAATTACTTGGAAGCATTGCAACAAAGAGTGATAAGATTCACCCTAACTCCTCTAGCGAAATTGCTACATATGGATGCTGCCACTTTACAAGCTCCCAGGACTCCGAGAATGTTTGCTTTCGGAAAAACGCATAAAACAGGTTCCCAATTACGCCCTGTAGTGGAAAAGTGTAATGCTCCGACGTTCAAGATAGAAAAAGTACTTCTTAAATTTATACAAAGTAATATGCAAGTTTCGCCGTTTTCGATCAAAAACTCGATAGAATTGATCCAAAAACTTGAGGATGTTACGCTCATGAATGAGGAGTGTTTGACGGTATTAGATTACAAGGCATTATACCCTTCCATCAAGCTGCCTCCTTGCTTTTGTGCCTTGCGGGACTTTTTATTCGCCAATATTAAGAACGCTGCAAAGTACCACACCCAGATCTTGGAATTAGCGGACTTGATATGTCACACATCTTTCTTTGGCTTCGAGGACAAAACTTATATACAGGGGCGAGGAGTACCGATGGGTAGCCCTATGTCTTATATACTCTGCGAATTGGTACTCCGCAAGCTAGAAAGCAGTATTCTCCCGATAGTAGGGGATGATATTTTATTATACGTGAGATACGTGGACGACATCTTTATCGTGTGGAAGGACAATCGCAACATCAAAAAGTTTATAGATTTAATGAATCAAAACCCCTATGGTTTAACTCTAGAGTTAGATCAGCAAAGTTATAATAGTGTTAATTTCTTGGATCTCACTATAACATGTGTAGGAGGGGAAATCCGCACGAATGTCTATCGGAAACCGACATCAGTCCCAATCGTTATCCCTAGGAACTCCGCAGACCCGGGGCATATCAAGATGGCAGTATTTCGCTCGTGGATACAGAGAGCGCACACACACTGCACCAATGTTTTAGATACAATTAAAGAGCTACAATACATCCGAACAACGGCTTTGCAACATGGCTACAGAACAGAAAAAATAGATGCTCTCATCAAGAAAGACCATAACCGAACGAGTGGGAGGAGTAGAAACCAACCAAGAGAGAAAGTGATCCTCGATTACATTCCTTTTCTTAAGCCGTTAGTTAAAAGGATTTCCAAGAGTAGGAATTTGCAGGTTATTTATCGACGTAATCCGACCATATACAAGCTTTTAAGGAATGATAAGATGAAGTATGAGCGTAACTCACTAACAGGAATTTATTCGATACCATTAAGGGATCATAGGTTCGATTCTAAATTAGTATATATAGGGGCAACTTTGAGAAATTTAAAAAAGAGGATTAATGAACACAAGCGATCGGTGGAAAAATCAGTTGATAGTACCGTCCTGGTCAGTTATGCTAAGCAGCAAGGCATCACGGTCTTTTGGGACCAAGCCTCTATCATCAGGGCTACTAGATCGAGACACGCAATAAAATTTTTCGAAAAATTGGAGATCCACAGAGCGCAGAGAAGTACGCAATGCATTAATTATAGGGACGCTGATGGGCTTTCCACAGCTTGGAAATCTTTGTGCGATGATTTGGGCTAAACATAGAAGTACGATAAATCCTAGAGCTGATATTGTTTTAAATCTTTAATGACGGATGAAGGCATTTGTAAAGAAATACAGCGATAATCCGTGATTGGTTTAAACCGCACGTTGTTTTTTGGTTTCGTTTTTATTTTTTGTTTTATTTTTATTTTATTTTTATTTGTTGATGAAATATTGACATAATTTTGTAAATTACGATAATCCTGTTTATTTTATTTTATTTTTATTTTTTATGTATTTATTTATTTATTGTAATCGTACCGTTAATTTATGTAATATTTGTTCGAATTTCATATTTAATTTAAAGATGTAACTGAAGATGGACGCTTAATGCGTTTGAAAACGTTCTTAGGATTAAAGAATTTTTGCTGAAGTTGGAATGGTTGATTATTTTATTTTATTTGAAGCAATGAAAAATGAATAAAAAGCTTGTCTTATATGCGAGTAAATACGGTATATTACCTATATGCAATCTTCTATTGAAGAGATGAAGTGATATCTTGAGGAGAGAACATAAACATTCTTACATTTAAACTTGTCTCATAAATGGTCAAGTGAGCTGGACTAGATGAATTAACTTAATGAGCTTAGCTGACATTTTTGTATAAAAGGTGAATAGGTCACCTATTCACCTTTTATACAAAAATAAACCCTCCACACTTCCAATGCATGAAGGAAGTTGGGCAGTTTGTGGATAGTGTGTGAGAAATCCCACACTATTGCTTTTGAAGGAACTGTGTAATTTTCTTTCATCTAAACAGGAAGTTCCTTTTTCAACTTTGTTCAATTTTTACAAAACAGATAAATTTTTACCAATTATATTTAATAAATATTTTAACAAAATTTGTTAAAATTAAATTCTTCAGCTCTAGATTCTCACATGGCTATTTTTTAAGCTGTTTTCATCCATATTATACTAGTAGTAGTAGGTATCAATTCTTAATTCTGATTGCAAATATTAATATAATATTGATATTTTTGATATCATATCCCTACTCATAAATGAACCACAGTACATTAGTACAGTGTTTCTTAAAATGTATTCCACAGAATCCTCCCAGAGGTTGGACAAAATAATTAACTGTGTTAAAAAATTATGTTAATGTACAGTGTTTGAAAACACTAACTTATTAATAGCTTCATTTAAAACCAATTTATGAAAATTTTTGTAGAATATATTAAGTTTCTGCAGAAAGAAACATTTTTATTTAGGATTCCATAATTTCAAAAATTAAAAAAAAAAGTATAGATAACCAAGCCTTATTATTTGATCATTAAAATATCAGGCTAGAACTTGTCTAATTAATTTTATAGATCATAAAACTAATAAGTCAATTTCTAGCCCAACAGTTCAAATGATAAAACCAAATCATCATTTAAAAAATGTTTTATTAGTGGAATGAATGTCCTTGATTTACAGATAAAATTTTGAAAGCAGATTTAAATTAGGAGAGAAATAAGCTACAGATATAATTATATACAAACTTTTTGTAGAGAACTATGCCTTGTTGTTGTTATTGCATTGCATACTGTTGATCAAATTAAAAATTACTAAATTTTATTACTGGTCTGTTCTACAATTTTACAACTGGTTCTTCCTTTCTTGCTATCTCTACATAAAAGTGAAAGCTAAATATCATATTACCTATTGATGTCTTTTTTATTTAGCTTCTCCTGATGAATCAAATTTTGAGCATTAATGATACTTTGTTTTCTTATTGTCAACATCATGCCATGTTTTTTTTCTACAATTCTTCAACTTGCTTCACATCAGCAATCAGGAAAGACAATTGTTGGAAATTCTTTTCCAATTTAACAGTATATTTTTTTGTGAGTATTAATGGAATCATATGATTGGAAACATAATCAAATACCTTGCTAGTATATTCAAGAAACCTGTTTTTAGAATCTTTGAATATTCTCTTTCTCGAAAAATATTTAACCAATCTAAAGTTGAGAAATCAAAAATCTAAATGGTTTTGAACATAGAATGACTTCCATAAGTGTTCAGTTTTTGAGACTAGAATTCAATTACAGTAGATCAAGCATCAATCCCAACTCAGACTCTTGCCTCTAAATAATAATCTAAAGTATACTTTGATTATATTATCCCAGAATGGCATTTCATCACTACAAAGTGAATTATCAGGCCTTCCCATCAAAACTGAAAGCTCTTTTCTTTTTATCATAGTGTTTTTCATTACCATCTTTAACCACTCAGTGACAGACAAAATGTTTTCTATCTGTGGTTATAGTAAAATATTCAAATAAATAAACAACAACTAACCTGTTATACATAAAGACACCAACCAATGCAGAATTATCGGGCTAGAAAACGGCTATAGCAATATTAATAATTTTAAGATAATTAGGTACTAGAGTCAGGCTTTAGGCGCCATCTCTTGCTAAATTTAATAATTAGAATTTTAACTAAATAATTTAAATAAATTTAGGCCTAAAAATATTCAAAAATGCTAAATTTAACCTAAGTCTATGTAGCCATGTTGTATGAGTCTTTTGACAATTAAGACTTAGAATTAGCTAACACAGAATGTATTCAAATATAAATTTCTGAAAAGAACAGCAGTAATTAGTGATAGGCAAAGAAAGATTACACAAAATAAGGAAATCATAAAATAAGATCTTGCACTATAGGAAGTTCCTATAATGCAAGATAGAAAGTTAATACTCTTATTAGGATCTTAACATAAAGTACATAATAAAAAAAACAAGAGAATCAGAGTCAGTTGGTAAAAATGGACAGGCTCCGACTCCTAAGTATGAATTTGCTTCTGACTCCAATTCCACAGCCTTGTCATAAATGCATCAGCATAAACCTTTTTCTTAATTAAAGAATTTAAATAAATTTTTAAAAATTATCATACATATTTGTACTTTAAGAACTCTGCTCCTATTATCTTCAATGCATTCTTTTTAAAAATAGTCATGCTACTTGTTTTTCTCTATAATTAGCATTATCTTTTATCTGTGAATTTTGATGAAGGCAAATAACTACACAAGTAGATCTGATTAAACGTTTTTTTTTTTCAATTTGAATCATACAGGATTCCTTTGATTTTTATTCATCTTTTCAACAATAACTACCAGATAATAATATTTTTATTGATTTAATTTTATCTTCATTTATATGAATATAAATATTCTTTGAATATTATATCTTCAGAAAATTAATGAGATGATGATTTGATTTTAATTTTCAGGCGTTGCTTTGGTTTCGTCGCTCGTAGCCCAGTCAAACAAACAGAAAATCAATGTCATTTGTTTGCAGAATGGGAATTAGATCAACCAGCATCTGCCATTGTGAGTTTTGTAAATAAAGTTATCGTAAGAAAATTCTTGCACGGGAATGCAAATGCAGTATGAAAACTCTGCTTTTTTGTATTGCATTTTATCGAACTCCGAACGAAATAAAACTCTTCCACAAATCCATTTGAACTACTAAAAAATTTCTTGTTAATTGAATTTAAATAGCAACGACTGTTATATAAAAATAAAGAAAGGAATTTCTTATCAATGAAGAAATTTCTAATGCATATCAATATTTTTATTTTATTTGGAAATTATTAAATTCATGCTCTGTATTTTATTGTATAATATAGTATTGGCCATACATAATGTCCAAATTGTTTTAACTCATGTATATTGTGTATTAATTCATTGATGTACACTTGTTATTGTTTGAACATATTGCAGTCATCTACAGTTAGAGAAAGAATTATTGTAATATTTTTACTGAAAAATGTTGTTTTATTGTTATTTCTCTTTAAAGTGTAAAAAAAAAAGAAAAGAATAATTATTTATAGAGTTTAGAGATTTACTTGCAATATATCCCAAATGCTCATGTTATTTGAGTGCCTTTGATTCTGTATAAAAGTAATTTATAGTAGGTTTCTGGATTATTCTACTTTTAATTTTATACAAATTTTTATCTATTTAAAGAAAGAAAATAGTTAAAAAATTCTACTCTATTGAAAAATGATAAGTGCTTAGTAATGTCAATTCTAATTTAAAAAACAATTTTATCTGATTATTTTATACAATAATAGTCCATTTTAAAATAAACTTTATATCAACAGACAATAAAAGTTTAATTTCTTGTTTTTTTTTAAATTTTTGATTAATTAAAAATAAAATCAAACAGCTTAAAAATAATTATATGTAATCAAGTTGTTTTAACGTATCTATCTATATATAGTGTAAATCAATTCTCTTTATCAAAATGTTCTACAACTTCTCATCGGGATTATTATTTGTTGTTATTGTATCAGAAATATTTTATAAGTTGCTCCATTAAATCCATTAAATAATTAAATTCCATTTATTCAACAAAATTTATAGCCAACCTGTGATTATTCATAAGGTTGAATAATATGAAATTGAAGTTATTATTTACAGAAGAAAAAAGAAATTCACGTTTTTGAATTTAATTTAAAAAAATTAATGGAAATAAACTATGAATTTCTATAATATAGAATTAAGTACAAAGCATTGGAATAATATACTTCATTATTGGATAAATGGATTTATATCATAGTTAAGAAGAGTTAATTTTAATGTTAAGTCATTAAAATTATAAATAATTCATTTTGTTTTAAAATGGCAGCTAAAATATATATCAATAAAAAATTATTAAAAAAAGATATATATATACACACACATATATATACATACATATATTTTGCTGAATAGCAAACAATATGTTGTGCTGTAGATTATTCTACAGCACATGTATGTGCCATCATTGTTATAATGTTGTATATAATAGTTTTCTTTGTTACCAATATTCAGTAAAATTTATGTAAAAACTGAGGAGAAAAAAGAAAGAGAAAAGTGGCTGATATAAAGCAAACAATAAAGCTTAATAAGGAATTTTAAAAAAGTTTGTTATTTCATTATAATTATTAGTTATTTATTCACGATTCATATATTCTGTCCATTTATTTATATATTGTAAATTTATTATTTGAACCTCATGTAAATGTTGTAACTAGTTTGATCATTAATGTATATTACGATTCTAATAATTTAATAAACTAAGTAGATCGCATTGTTAATTCAAAATAGATAAATTCATTAAAAAGATATAAGAACATTAAAGTGATTTTAAAAATAACACAAAAATTTCTTAATTTATGATTTATAAAAGTGGATGATTTAATTTCTGGAGAAGATGTAAAGGTACAAGAAAACTTTTTATAACATTCGTAAGTTTAAATTACAATTATTTTGATATATTTGAATATCAAAATGTATAAGCTGTTAATATACCAATATTTAGTTTTCTTAACCACAGGTAGCTCTTATAACTTTATGATAATTACACTCATTACATGCTAACTGTAATTTAGTTTTGAAGAATAAACCATCATTTTAAACAGCAATATACAGTAATTTCCAACTCAAACATTTTTGACTTAGTTACAGGTTATTGTCAGGACTTCTTTAATAACAAATTTTAGAATATTCGACTAAAATATTTAAAAACTTGAAATAAACGGGAAATAACAACATTGACCAATTAACAATATGTTACAGATCATGGCGACATCTAGATATACAAAGACAAGCAAATAACACATCAAAATACACTATTTGACAATATAACACAGTACACAGACAAAGTACTATACTTTTCCTATTCGAATGCTACCATACCGCTGGTTCCATAGAAAGAAGGGACCGTTGCGGAAGGGGTTCGAAGTGATTCGACCAAAAGTAGTAGTTGATGGTCAGCGACTACTCATTAATGCTGGTCTACTATTAATATATGAAAAGCGATTAGTGTTAGACAGGTTGTGATGGCTCCGTATGTGATCGAAGTTGCTAACCTTAACGTCCGAAAGACTTAATATAAAACTTGTTTAAAAAAAAAAAAACTCTTGAAAAATGCACGAATAATTGTTTTTATATGATATATATACATTATAAGTTGCCGACATATGGGGGCAATTAGTTAATTGCGCGTCAGGAAAAACCCAGGGACCGATCGTACGTGGGTGGTGGCGGCAGAGGCAAAGATGACAAGTGTCTTACAAGTGACGTTTATTTTAACATCAAAGCAAACTTACAAAGTACAATACGAGTTGCGATCTAGATCGTCTGCGGCAGAAGGATCGGATGACGGCGATCGGGGAGTGCTATCGGAGTCGTCGTTGAAGCCCCGGGGCAGTCAGGCAGAAGAGTCCGAGGGGTCGATGACGGACGTCGGTGAAAGAGTAGGTGGTTTGTTTGGAGTCCCGTCGTTCACTTCCTAGTAGAAAGCTCCGTCGTCTCCCCCTCCGACCTTGATTCGGGGGGGTTTTTATACGATTTTCCCTCGAATCTTCCCCTCTTGATTGGTCTTGGGTCCCTTTCTCCTTTTCTCGATTGGTCAGTCTACTGTTTCTAAGCAAGATGAAAACCAAGTTTGGCCGGGGACAGCGCCCGGGCGTTGACAGCTATTCACATAATTTACACTGTTTGCCCTCCTCTCGCGGACATCTGGCTGAACCGATCAGCCAAACGTTCTGCGGCCGCCCCCCTTTCGAGAAGATCCCGGGCTCATATGGTCTAACAGGTGTCCTTGACCATATGTCTCTCTTCTTTCTCCCCTTTTTGTTAATTGTTTACATCTCGACTCTTGTATACGAGCACCGCGACATCCCCTTCGTCGTTTATTACCGCGTTGTGTTTGTTTTAGAATAAATGCTTTACATCGGTCCGGTTTGTAGCCCGATGCGCGTTCTCGCTCCGATTGACTTTCCGAAATTTCCCGATGTAGCGATCTTGTAAACAATCGAATTCCCGGCGCGATTTTAGGATCTTCACAACATATACGAGAGCTTATCACACCGGTAAACAGAGTTAGTTTACAAAATCTGATACCAGATGTGGAAATTTTAGGGGCAGGAAGCCCAGATTAACTATGCACGAACTTCAGGGGCCCTATTCTGGTCATCGTCTCTCGTCTCTCGTCTTTCCCAAGCCGGTCGCTGATTGGCTAATCATTTGTTTACGTCTCGAGAGATCGTCGCGTCTCTCTAAACGCGATTCTGGACAACTTTTTCTCTCTTCGCTTCTCTCTTTTATCAGAGACGAGCGGATAGCTGTCTTTCAGCCGGTCTTTCGTCTTTCGCCTCGATTTCGTTATATCCAATATGGACGACTCCATGCTACTCGTGCTATACGATCGTATCACAAAACGTTCCCTATCTCGAGAAAGAGTATTTCGCGATAGAGATAACGCTTTTGATTTAGATGATGATGAATTTCGTTCAAGATTTCGTCTAATGAAAGAAGCTACCGCGTGGCTGTGCAACGAATTGCGGAATGATTTAGTCCGGAGAAAGTCACGGACCGTAATTCCACCAGAAGTTTAGTTATTGATAACCTTACAATTTTTTGCTTCTGGTGGATTTCAAAGAAATGTCGGTGATCACTGCCAACTTAAAGTTGCCCAGTCGACAGTGTCCCGAATTATGCCATCTGTAGTCAACAGTATCATCCGCCGATTGGGACACAAAATTTCTTTTCCTAGGAGTAGAGAACAACAATTGGATGTGTCCTCTGGATTTTTTATCATCAGTCAAATGCCAGGAGTTGTGGGTGAGTAAATTGTTTTTATTTGATCATTAGAATATAATATAGTATGTAATTACTTTTATTTTTTTAAATAGCTGTTACAATTTATAATTTTAAAATTAGTGTATAAAATGATAAAGTTTCTTATTTAATTATATGATGATTTTTACTATTTCTTTACTTATTGCAGGAGCTATTGATTGCACTCATATTGCAATCAAGGCACCTCCAGCCTCCAAATATAATGAAGAATCATTTATCAATAGAAAAGGATTTCATTCTATTAATGTTCAAGTTGTAAGTATTTATACAAATTAACCATCTAACTATAAATAAAATTAATGTCTTTAATAAAGTGGTATCTTTAAATTTCTATGTCAAATCACTCATTTCACTATCAATATCACTTGAATACAAGATATAAACAACTATTATTCAATTGTAATAAGACTAAAATTATGCTTTTAGGTGTGTGATTCTCAGTTGAGAATTTTGAATATTAACCCATTGTATCCGGGGCGCATGCATGATGCTTTTATCTGGCGAAATTCTACTCTGCAGGAAAACTTTGAAGATGGAGTAATAGGAAGAGGATTATGGTTGCTTGGTAAGCATATATTTCACAGACATATTGTCTTTTGAAATATTTCGGTGTCATGTAATTCCAAACTAAAACAAAAATGTAAAGACATTATTTTCTTATTAATTTGGTATGAAAAAGTAAATACCATTCTCTAAATTATGTTTACAGGAGACAGTGCTTATCCTTTAGAAACATGGCTGCTTACACCTGTAGGTAATCCATCAGCAGCTGCAGAATTAAATTACAATGCAGCTCACAGAAAAGCCAGAAACACCATTGAAAGATGTTTTGGTGTTTTAAAGCAGAGGTATGAGAAATTCTCACATTTTTCTTACTAACAATTTACTAATTTTACAAAATTATATATTAAAATTCTTATTTTTAATTATTAGATTCAGATGCCTTGACTTGAAGTCAGCTGGAGGATTACAATATGTTCCAGAAAAATCAGCAAAAATAGTGATGGCTTGTGCTATTTTACATAACATTTGTGTAGCATTTAACATTCCTTCAGAAGAAATCTGTGGAAATGATGATGATGATGATAGCATAAATAAAATGGAACATTCTGCAAATCAGAATGCTGTAAATGTCAGGCAACAGTTAATATTACAGAGATTCTGTTAAAATAAACACGAATGAAAAAAGTGAATTAATTTTGTTTCCAGACTTTATTCTTTAGAGACTAAATAAATAAGTAAACACACTAAGTTATTATTTAGAAATATTTATTTATTATTTATTTCATTTCTAAGTACATTATAAAATAAAAAAAGAGACAGACAAAATTGTTTAAATTGGCTAGCAGTACGAACACATCACGCAAACTGAAAAAAGAAGACACGCATGTAAATATAAAAATATTGTTTACTCAATAAATTTTTTAAAAAGTATTAAAATGTTAAACAATTATATAAAATAAATACCCTTTGCAGAGTTTGCAAGATTTCTTTGAGAATATTTTTCTCTTCCATTATATTATTTTGTCGTCTTATTAGTTCATTATTTTCTGCTAGGTTTTCATCTATAGATGAAAGCCTACATAAAAAAAATGTATATATATATATATATACACATAAATGACTAGATACTTTTAATGAAACTAGACAAAGCATTTAATCAAAGAGAAATGTTTTAATATTTTTATCTAACTATATTAATATTTTAATCAATGAAGTCAACTTCAAAGTAAAATAAATTCCAAAAAGATTATAAGGTTTACCTTGTTAATAATGAATTTTGATTAGATGCAGATTGCTCTATAAATGAAGTTACAGTATCTTCATTTGAAGATCGGTGACGACGACGACGACATCCAGAATCTGGCATTACAACGGGAAGATTAAAACATTTAATTTTAAAACTAAATAAACTTGAAGTCAAGAAATATAATTACTTGACATAATAAATAACTTACTTGCAGATTCAAGATCTTCCCTCTCAACTATTTCACGATGTGGTTCCACATCATTTCCTTCGGAAACTATATTCTGTATCTACGATATATAAATATAAATATATATATATATATAGACTATATTTAATATATAAAAAATGAATTTATAAATAAAAAGGTATTACTTACATTATGTAAAGGTTCAACGGAACTTGTAGTGCAAGCTCCAAGCTCGTATAAATTTTCTTCTTCCAATCCAAATTCTTCGTTCCCAATTAATGACACCTTTTCTTCAAGATCTGTTAATGGTGGAGTACTTCTTTTCCCTCCACCTGTTCTAAGTATATCTTTCCTTAAAGCAGCCGCTTTACTTTTCGTTGGGGAACGCCACTGACTCCATCTTTTTTTTAATTGTTCCACTTCGATCAGTGGACCATCAGCTAGACAGTTCACTTTATCCCTAATTTCTTGCCATCCATCTCGTAAAGTATTTTTGGAAATATTTCCGTCCAATTTTCCTTTAGCTAAATATGGACGCTTTTGCAACTCGGTTACCAACATTTCCATTTGTTCCGATGATAACATAAGTCGAGACATCTTGATTACCTCGTGCCGTACCACGTGCTCTATATTTTCGTATTCTGCACTTTCGAAAATTGTACAATTTCATTGGTTAAAATTCTATACCGCGTTGCGCGCGCAGATAACCCGAACATGTATAATCAACCGAATAGAATCGTGACGTCAACGACAAAGACGAGATCGTTACGAACGACCAGAATCGCCACTTTGTATGAGAGACGAATTTCGTCTCTCGCTTTGACGTCATTCGTCGGTGAAAGAAGAGACGAGAGATAAGTGACCAGAATACGGCCCCAGGTCTGAAATGGATGTTACGTTACTTCGATTCAAAATTTTCCCCTGAACAGAATTAGATAGATGAGCGACACGACTCTATTGCTAACAGGAAACGTATGATGTACAGGAGCCCAACTACCACTAAAAGAATTGAGAACATTGAAACCGAAAAGTTGCGGCCTAGCATTGTGACGATGTCACAATAAATAATCGCTCGTTAGAATTAATTTGGTTTATTTGGTTACGGCAACGCGACAGGTGAGCGATCAGCTGGGGGATGCATCCTATGAAGACTTTTATGGGAAAGTGCAGTCGTTTATATATTATTACTATTATCTTATTAAAATTAACTATTTTTTACTATACGATAAGTCAGGCATGTCAAACACGCGGCCCACCAACACCTGCGGCCCGCCGAGACTTTAAAAAAATTTTTAAATGTCAAGCTTAAATATCAAACTTCGAGCGTCAAGCTCGAAGTTGGAAAGTTTGAACTGTTTTGAACTGCACGATTCCCGCCCTTTTTGTGTTTGTCCGTTCCGTATTTCGTCCAACCAATTCAAATTGGTCGACGCTAGGAAAGACGGTTGGATAACGGCCGCGGCTTTGAATTTACGAACGATGATTGGCCGGCGAACATCGTACGAGAGCGTACGTCGTGGAAGACTGCTACGTGCTGATTTGTCCATCAGCGATTGCTACAATCCATATAAAAGGAAAGTTTTGGCGCAAAAGTCAAGTGTTTGCTGGATCGTCAAGGCGGACGTTTGTGCGCTCTGCCGTAAGGTGTTTCGTCTGCTATTGCCGTGACGAGTGACTGTATCCGAACTATACGTCGCAAGGTGTCTTTTCGACGGATCTGTACAGGAATAGTGACTTTCGGAACTTTGACTGTTTGTGTGAACCTACTTTGTAAACGTCGTAATTTTTGTGATTTGTAAATTATATTCGAGCAGGTGGACTTAATAATCGTCAATTTGCTTCATTTCTGGAAGATATTGAATGTGAATACACCGATCTACCATATTATACGGAAGTTCGTTGGCTTTCGAGTCATAAAGTGCTAAAACGATTCTTCAAATTGCTGGACGAAATCATAATTTTCTTGGAAACAAAAAATTATGAATGCGCTGAATTGAAAGATGGGCAAAGGATAAAGGTCCTGGCTTTCTCAGTTGATATTACGAGTCATCTTAATCAACTTAATTTTAAGCTTCGAGGCAAAAATCGTGTTGTGACAACGCTATTTGATAATATTAACGCTTTCAAACAAAAATGATTTCTTTGGCGGAAACAATAGGAAGCTTTGAAAGCTGCCAATATCTATTGCTTAAATCACCTAAATTAAAATTTACAGAATTCGATCGAAGATTTTCTAATTTTAAAAGCTGTGAATTACAATTTCGTCTTTTTACTTCACCTCTATCTATCGATATTGAAACCGTTGATGAAAACTTACAAATGGAATTAATTAACTTAAAATCCAATGTGATAATTTGCTGAAGCAAAAATATATGGAAGTTGGAATTCCAGATTTTTATACATTTTTATCTGTAGATCGGTTTCCTAAAATGTTATCGTTTGTTACCCGTATACTGGCTATGTTCGGAAGCACTTATTTATGCCAGCAACTATTTTCTTTAATAAAAAATAACAAAAATTCAGAAAGGTCGAGGTTAACCGATCAACATTTATCATCAATTTTAAAAATTGCATCGGCTGAATATATTCAACCAAATTTTGATGACTCGCTTTGTGAAGAACGTTGTCAAATATCTTCTAAAAAGTAATATTAAACTGTGATTTTGTTTATTTCTTATTATAACTTTTGTTTTTTATTAAAAAATATAAAATATTTTTAAGTTTAAAAAATAATATGAAATATAAAATGTCTACGAGGTCTGTTCAAAAAATACGCGGACTGACGTCATAAAACAAAATGTACTGTACTTTATGTAGAAGTTACATGTCTGTGTTCCCTTCAAAGTACTCTCCTTCCCAACGCGCACACTTATCCTAACGGTGTTTCCACTTGTTGAAACAGTCCTGGTACGCTTCTTTCGTAATGTCCTTCAACGCCTTCGTCGCATTTGCCTTAATCTCGGGAATCCTCTCAAATCTTCCTTTCAAGGGCCTTTTGAGTTTGGGAACAAGAAAAAGTCACAAGGAGCAAGATCAAGTGAGTGGGGGTGGGGGAAGAACAGTGATCGAGTGTTTGGCCAAAAACTCACGAGTTCTGAGGGCCGAATGGGCTGGAGCATTGTCGTGATGGAGAAACCAGTTGCCACTCCTTCACATTTCTGGCCTTTTGCGACGGATGGCGTCCCTCAGACGTTTTAGAACATCAATGTAGTAAGTCTGGTTCACTGTAGAGCCTTGGGGAGGTACTCGTGATGAACAACACCCTTAACATCAAAGAAAGCAGTCAGCATCACCTTGACATTGGATCGAACTTGACGAGCTTTTTTGAGTCTGGGGGACGTTTCACCCACCCACTGGGACGATTGGACCTTCGTTTCAATGTCACTGGGACGATTAGACCTTCATTTTCAAGTTTAACACAAATTTCACAGCAAGTCGTTGCTCCTTCTTGTCATTCATTCTGAAATCCGACAAACGAAAAAATCGCATTTCACTAAAAACCGCGTAGCTAATCAACAAATAAAGATATCTGTAATCGGGAAATGGCTTTATCACCAGGAGATCTGTACAAACCTAGCGACACCAATCGGATTCCCCTGGAACCAACTGGAGCCGCGCAATTCAAACAGTCCGCGTATTTTTTGAACAGACCTCGTATGTACAGTACGTATAATATACAATATATTGAGTCTAATAAATACATAATATAATCATTCTGAAAATCGTATTTTATTAATTTTTTGAACATTGAAAACATGCGGCCCCGACTTATACAAAATAGATCCTGTGGCCCGTAATATCGTATGAGTTTGACATGCCTGCGATAAGTGCTCATTGTTAATGAAAAAGTATTAAAAACTTATGATAGTAATTCAATTTTTGTGGGACCTTGGCACTTGGGAATCCAGGGCTTAAGTCGTATTACTCCCTGTGAAGATCCGCCCGTGTTTGTAATTGGTAGTAATTAATGAATATAATGACGAAGTAACGCATGATGTAATTGTTGTGACGTCCCGAATTAACAATTATTTCGATTGTTTGACTTGACTTTTGTTGGATAATATCTATATCTTATATATAAAATTCTCGTGTCACAATGTTAGTTACCTTACTCCTCCGAAACGGCTTTACCGATTTTTACCAAATTTTATATGCATATTCAGTAGGTCTGAGAATCGGCTACTATCTATTTTTCATACCCCTACACCATTTCCCCCCTTTCAAAAATATATTTATATATGGATTAAGGCTTTTATGTCCAACAGATGGCGCTAACTTCCGACGACCTAAGTTTGCTTTTCTGTCAGGCATTCTGCTTTTCTGTGAGAATGGACTGAAGCAGATCATTTTCTATCTTCTATCTATATAAATAAAATATAACGTTCGTTTGTTCCTACCGATTCCTTTGAAATTTTGACACAACGTTGCATTCGAATACGCACGTGTTTTTATATAATATACATGTCGAAATTCCCCCAGTGGGGGAAGATGGACGGGATTAAGGCTTACCGTGAAGAACTCAGCTTCTATTATACTATTTTACATGCGGTTTTTTGCGTTTTTAATTGCGTTTTAATAGGTTACGTCAACAGAATATACACTAAAAAGGGATTTTTCGATATTCACCAGCGAGAAAAGTGACGGGATTAAGGCTTACTGTGAAGAACTCGGCTTTTATTATACTATTTTAGATGCGTTTTTGATTGCGTTTTAATAGGGTACGTCAAGAGAATGTACACTAAGAAGGGATTTTTTGAAATTCCCCCCACGGGGGAAGTGTTATACATTTATAATAGATACATTTTGAGCCACAACAACGCGTGGCCGGGTCAGCTAGTTTTTGTATAGATTTCGATGAGAAAGATCTCCGAAAGGTAAATAATTTTCATTATTGATGTATTGAGAGTATATTAATTATATTTAAATAAAATCTTTGCATATTAATGGCACTCTTAGCGTTTAAAAGTCCAAACTATCGTGCAGGGCGGTGTAGGGCAAAAGAACGGACCTGTTAGTTTCCGTTCCTGAATTTTAAAGTATGAGGAGCTTGTAAAAAGGCTCACAAAGCAGAAATAATAAAAAAAATAAACCATAAACATATCAGGAAAAGTCTTTAGAGAAATCTGGTCCACAACTACAGGAAAGAAAGATATGTTGCTTCAATAGAATATAAACGATTTGACGTCTATAAGCCTACCTACTTTATATTTTATAAATTTATAAGACCTATTTTACAAAAAATTGTAATTGAAACATTTGTAATTTGTAGTATTTAATTAATTTATAGGCTATGTCATGCGCGATGTAATTGATGTGACGACAGTAATTGTTTCGAATTCTTCTATTTGTTTATTGTTGAACACCATCTTAAGACGGAGATTTCTCCAGAAATTTTGCTCTTTTCTGGTTCCCTTTTGACACTTTTTGAAAGGATTTGGTGAGAAAATTTTCGTTTTAATTCAAATTGTATTATAATTATTTAGTACTATAAATAGATTTATTAGAAATAGACTACATTTCAAATAGTATTGTAAATCGGAAAGTTATTTGGTATGAACTTATAATATGGTAATTTTGTATTATGTCAATAGTATCTAAATTCTCAATGCGATAACATTATAATTAATATACAGTAAGTGAAAGTTTAACTCTTCTCTGCTCATACATTAACCGACGAGTACATTGTAAATTTTTTCGAATATTTTAATCATTTAATCTCCATTAGCTTTAAATTTCAACTTTTGTTTTTTTATAACATAAAAAAAACATTTCGTTTAGAATTTTTAAAATAAACAGTCACATGCCTGAATTTATGTCGAATTCCTCCGACATTCACTGCTTATAATTTTCAACCTTTTGTTAATACTTGTAGCGATAATGTAATTGTAAGTTTTTAGAATTCATTTTAAATACTGTACTTTATTAATTTAATTCCACTTTGTTCAACATCGATTTTTTCAATTTTAACACTTGTTTTCTATCAGGTAAAAATGCCATTAAGTTTTAAATAATTTTACATATACTAAGAGCATACCGGCATTTATTTCGAACTAGCTGTTACTCGCGGCTTTGCCCGCGAGGATTTTGCAATTTGATAGAAATAGACCTCAGTTCAGCCCCAAATATCTATATATAAAATTACTTGCGTTACACATACCCCTTATTACTGAGAATCTTCTAATGCAATCGAACGTTTTCAATTTGATCAATTTTCTAGAACGTTTGCAATCGTTCTATAATCGAACAAATATGTAGTAACAAATTCGAATTTACAACGGTTCGAACATTTGGTTAAAAAGTCGTAATACGTAAATATTGTACGTTTGGAAATTAAGTTATTACCACCAGAAACAAAAAATCGCATCTAAAATAGTAAAGTAGAAGCCGTTCTTCAGGTTAAGCCTTAATGCTCTCCCACTCCTTCCACGGGGAAATTTCGAAAAATCCCTTCTTAGTGTGCGTTTTCATGACGTACCCTAACTGTGTACCAAATTTCACCTCTTTAGGTTCAGCGGTTTGCTCTGGGCGATGATGAATCAGTGACTCAGTCAATCAGGACAAGTAATTTTATATATTTAGATAAATCCAAAGTCCATTGCTTTTCAATTTCAATCCTCCTCTACATAAGCGACGAGAAAATTGTAGATTTTTACTTTCCAGGCTGTTATAACAAAGGGAAAGTATGATGATCCGGCAAAAAATGACCCCCCGCTTTTTACATTTTTGAACTTATAACATCTTGAAACGTCGCGAAAAAATGCAAAAATATTCGGGGGTGATCTCTGTACGTACGAATGTTAGCGGAGCCCACGAGTAGCCAAGCGGTCTTCGTATCCTGAATACTGAGAGTTCGGTCGTGGGTTTGCGCCTCGCTCGGACGGGCTGGCTACGTAAAGTTTTCCGGATTTTCTCCACGTCTGTAACGCCTAAATAAGAGCCCTTAAAAAACCTTCCGGAAGACATCCTCCTAGGCAGATCGCCCAAGTGTTGCGTTGCCAAAACTTTACAAACATACGAATATTAGTGTGTGGGGGGCATGATTTTGTTTACCCTCTTTGAAGATTAATAGCTTCTGTTTTTTAGTCGGAAATTTCTGAAATTTTGCAGGCAGGTTTTTTTTTTAGAGTGATTGATGATATTAATTTTTGATGGTTAAAGGTCGAGATAATAGAGAGCCGCGTCTATCTCCAGTAGGGTCGGACTTAATGACGATTTTATTCGTTATTAGCATTTACAATTTTTTTAAATAAAAAACTTATCCCTACCCTCAAAATTAAAATTTTTTCCGTTTTATAATAATTAAAACTATAAAAAATTGTAATAAAACATGATAACAGATGGCGCCACCAAAATTTTAAATGATTCCGGGAAAGATGAGCAACTCCTTGCTGGTTTATTTAAATAGCAATCTCTCGTTATTTTATTTATTTTTTTAAATTATAGTTGAAAAATAACAGGTTATTAAATAACAATCCATAAATAGAATAAATGTCATATTAAAACCTTACATTCGTAACAAAAATTCATAACAATTGATTTGTTTCATATATTGTTGTATTGTTGTTATTGTTGATTTGTATTGTTACAAATAACAAAACATTTGCATTTGTTGTATACAACTTTATTGTTCATTTCAGATATTATCGACAAACTTAAAAGTAAGACCTTTTAAAAATTTTATAAATTTGTTCTATATTTATCCGCTATTTCTATAAATGTTTCTTTTAGTTCTCAAATAACGATTATACTTAAAATAATCTAATGTAACTTTTTATTTATATTGGGTAGGTCCGCAGTGCCCTACGGATAATAAAAGGGCTATTCTTTTACTTTCAAATGTTTAAAATTATTTTTATGTAATGCCCAATATTTTATTAATAATATTCAGAACGAAGAAAAGCTAACCAAACACTGAAATAAATTACCGTATTTTACGGACTATAAGACGCTACGGACTATAAGACGCACCTGAATTTTGGAGGCAATTTTTTGAAGAAAAAAGTGCGTCTTATAGTCCGTAAAATACGGTAGTAAATCGTATAAAAAATGATAATAATATATGATATAATACCAGTTAACTGTATATATTAGTAGAGAGAAAGACAGTAAATTTTTGTATGATGATATACAGTAGGTTGTACTTCAAGTATAATGTACAGGGGCAAGCCACTAATTTCAGGGGGAAAGCATACATTTTACAGGACGTGGTGGGATGGCGAACGGCCTCGTTGTCTCTACAAAATGCCACAAGAGTCCTGCGACGGTAACACAACGTGGCGAGATCATGCCGCCACTAAAATAAGCATGAAACCCATTGGACGTAAGTGAAAGTATTGATACTTTCAGGTAAGAGCATTATTTGCAGGTGACGGTGTTACTATCAGGACGTGGTGGGATGGCGAACGACCTCGCTGTCTCTACAAAATGCCACAAGAGTCCTGCGACGTAACACAACGTGGCGAAATCATGCCCCCACTAAAATAAGCATGTAATGCCATCGACTCCATACATTTGTGGTAAGAGTCAAAGGTAAGTTCGTTATTTTCAAGCACTTCATTGCAGGGTTGGCATGATTTTAAAAAAATGTTTTAAAACATTTAAAACATGGTTTTTTTTGGGGGGGAAATAAAACACTGGGATCTACGAGTAGTAAAATATAAAAATAAATCAGAAAAACTTCAGTGTAAGACTCAAGAATGTATAGAATGTTTTATTTAATATAAAATACAGCATTTTAAAATGTTTCTTTATGAAATGGCATTTTTAAGATTTGCATGTACAAAACCAAAACAGGATTGACAACAGTGGCTTCTTCAGCTTGAAGAATTTCTTATTTTCAGAAATGTATAACGCTCAGTAGTGTTGTTTACGTGAATGAAAACTTTAACCTCTTTAATGTTGGTATCTTGAACCAGTAAGTTTAAAATATGAGCAGAGCATCCATAAGTGACAATATCTAAATTTTCTGACATTGCTAATGTTTCTCTCATTTTTTTCATATTGCTTGCATTGTCACTTACCATGCTTCTTACTTTATAGCTATACTTTTGATTGCATTTTTTTATTGCTGCAGTTGCAATAATTTCTAAGTGGTTTGATGTGTGCCTTTCTGTGCCTGTATCAACTGAGTCAATCAAATGAACTGTTCTATTAGGATCAGTCATACAGACACGAAACACTGGTTCATTATGGATATTACTCCACCCATCAATAGCCATACGGACTGTAGTATCCTTTAACTCATCAACTGATTCATTCTCAATGGAATTGTGTACAGTGTCCAGCAAGGGTCCCCCAATTTCCTTTCTGTGTGGAGGATCATATCCAGGTCGCAACATCTGACAAAATTTTATAAATTTGGGGTGTTCTACACGAGTAAATGCTGAATTGGTGGTATATATAAATTTTGTGCATTGGAAATCCAATTGCATTTTTTGATTAGTTGACGTTTTCACAATAAATGAATCAATGCATTCCAATTTTACTTTGCTTTGGGATGCAGTGCCAATGTCACTAGTGGAGCCGGAAGTGGTGGCGGAGTGCTTCCCACTCGTCTCAGACTCAGGTTCCTGACTTTCTGGCTCCTGCTAATCTAAATATGCGGCCTGCTCCATCAGTCTGTGTTTAGCACCCCTTCCGCTAGCATCTTAGTGTCGCTTGTGATCACATATTTTTCCAAACTTGTGTTCACACACACATTACTTATAAACATCAACCACCATAACCGTGTTTATATAATAAACACGCCAAACGATATGCCAAATTCTTGGGTCAGATTTCAAATTAAATTTTAGAAATGTCTGAATTAAAAATTAACTATTTATAATTATTAAATTTAATACGAGATGAAAACATAACTGCCTACCTCTAGTCAAATTAATTAAAGCCTTTACGTAACCCAAGAATTTGGCATATCGGTTGGAGTGTTTATCAAACACATTAACTGAATTTTTTTTTGTTTCTGCAAATCGAATTCTCATTCCAGGATGGTTCATTCCGCGCTAGAAGCAATGATGATGATTCTATATTCTATAAGTGTATATTATATAATTTTTTTTGAATAAACGTTATACATAAAACATTTGAGCATTTTTTCGCGTGGAACGCATTATCGTATTTTACATTAATTTCTATAGAAAAAATTGTTTCGCTTAACGAGTGTTTCGCATTACGAGTAAGACTCTGGAGCGAATTGTGTTCGTTAAGCGAAGTTCCACTGTATAGTTATATTAATGGAGGTGATATTTAACGAGCAATTATTTATTGCGACATCGTCACAACGTTCACTCTTTACCCTAAGATAAACAGTGAAGTTCCTGATAGAAGGATTAGCCTGTCTTGATCATTCCACCTCGATCGGTCCAACTCAAGTTCGTCTTGGCTTGATACCTTTCATTGTTTGCTTCTCACTAATCCCCCCAATCATAGCTAATCCCTTCCGCGGATGCGCCATTTTGCCAACAATAAGTACCCTAGGAGTCTTCACCATCTCTCAGTCTTCGTCATGTCATCCTTCAGATCGACTTTTTGTCAAGATCATCTCAGGTAATTTCCGAATTATTGCGGGGTGGTGTTATCTTTCCACAATACTTAGGAACGGCCTCTCCAGCGATAATTCGCGTGCGTAGGCTTCACCACTCAGTATTCGCGTTTGTACAGTAATACGGCAATACTTGATTGCAAGATACTACCCGAAATAAAAAGGTAATCGAGAACCCGCAAACTTCACGCCATCCAGGAATTAAATAGCTCAAAATTCTTCAGGATTAAGCTTAGTTCATACTGAGCGGATAGCGAAAGCGAATGAGAAAAGCGAAAAGCGATTTTTATTCGTTTAGCGAAATTGACTCATACAACCAAACGCGAAAAGCCATTGCGAATTTTAAGCAACCAATCATTTGCAAGTGAGAGAAAGCGTCATCTCGAAAAACAAAATGGCTGCTCCCGATATTCTTTTGCTAAACGTGCTTGTTTATTTATTGAGAAAAAAGATACGTCAAAAAGAAAACGATGCCGGGTGAGAGGAATATTAAAAATCCGTAATTACAATATTTGCTGTATTGCGTGAGAAAGTTTCTGTAGCAATCGTGAAAACAAGAACCACGTGACAACAGGAATACGATTGGTGGCGAAATTTTTTCTGTAGCGAAAAAGCTCGACAGTTTCGAACTTCGACACGATTCACGAAATGGTAAAATTCGCCGGAAACGACGTCATGTCTGACGTATTTTTCGCTTTCGCCAGGAATCGCGCTGTGTGAACTACGTTTTACGGTCAAATTGTTCTTATGTCTAAAACAAATTTCGCGCGAATTCTGAGTTCTCTTGTCGGTTATGGAATGGTGTTTAAGCCAGTCTTTAACCAGTAATAAATAAATAAAATTTTTAATAAATAATTAATATGGATTTATTTCAATCGAGTATCATTCAGTTTTCGCGCCAATTCTGACGTTCCATCACCACTCATCATGAAGTTTCGTCGATGTCGATAACGTTAAAATAACGGCGTTTTTCGCTGTTGTTTGCAATTTTACGATTAGTGCTTCAAAAATGCATCCAAAACGTAATAGTAAATTTATCAGTGGAAATAAATACAAGAAAAGTAGTTCTGTGGAAACTACACTGATTATAAAAATACGGTAAGTGCGTTAGGTGAAAAAAACAACGTTTGAAACATCCAAATACCAAGCAGTAGCGAGGGGGTAAAAGAGTGTAACGTATTCAATTAAAATGTATCACTAACATCTTTTTGGCTGCTGAAATTTGTTTTTAACCTATTAAATAGTCATCTCCATGCTAATTTTTCTTGAAACATCTTTACCATTAAATAACGTTCCAAAATAAAGGAAAAAAGAACAAGAATATTTAAATATTTGAATATAAAGCAAAAATAACTTTAAAAATTAATATAAATAATGAATAAGCGTAAAAAAAAAAATTCAAAAAATACACAATATATATAGTGGAAAATGAGGTAATTAGAAGCTTCCAACTAACTTATTTTGTACAATGTACAGTCAAACCTGTTTTTGTGCGGTCTTTTTTGGTGCAATTTTTTATTTGTGCGGTATATCAATTTGATTGAAATTCATATACCGCACAAAAACAGGTTTGAGTCTACTGTATTTCCACGCTGTTGTTAAGCTGTACGCATCTCTTGCATTAATGCATTTATCTTGAAATATATATATATAGAAGCAGGTTACGTGTTTTAGCATTCTGTTGGTGTGTGTATAGACTTTATGATGTTTGCTTTTCCCATTTTATCACAGAGCCCTCCTCAGTTTGAGCCATCATGGGTAGTACCGTGCTATTGGATCCCTTTCTTATATTATATTGGTCTTGTCTTGTATCGGCTAGTTGGGCATGAACTTCTAGGCTATATCGCCCCATGGTAAAGTGTGACATAATTGTCATGTAATAATAGTTGTGTGTGTTTATGATGGTCGTTACGCAGGAATAACGCCTTCCGGGAGGTCTTTTAAGGGTAACTGGCTCCTATTTGGGCGTTACAGACGTGGAGAAAACCCGGAAAACTCCACGTGGCCAACCCGTCCGGGCGAAGCCGGAACCCACGACCGACCGCCCACTGTTCAGGGAACAGAACCGTTTGGCCACTGGTGGGGTATATTGATTTTCTTTAAATCTAATTCTCAAGTCCCGTGTAGTGACACCAATCTAATCGTGTCTATCCCCAACTCCATGTTTTCATATGGTATCCTGTATATACCTGCTTTTTTTCTAATCTATCATTTCTTAAAATTCGATATATAGTTGGGGGCTCTTTATAACCATACCAGATCCTTTACGTTCTGATATTTCTTTCACGATGTTGGTTATGCCCGTTAAACGTGAATTTCTAGATTTGTTGTTTTGTGTCTGTTTTCTTCAAACTTTCTAATCAGACCTATCGTGCTAGTTCCATATCCTAGAGTTGTGGCCATTTGTTTAATTCTGTTCAGCTCCTTCATTTTGTCTATTATACTACAATATAAAAAAAGCTCTCCTGACGAGTGCCCGGAATGCCGCTAGTTCGTATTGATAAGAATTATTTGATTTGAAGGTACGTACTACAGTGGACCGTGTGTTAGCTTGATGTGTACACTTATAGAATTTAAAAATGGAAGGATACATGTCCGAAAAAGGCTCAACTACTACAAAAATTATTGTGACGATGTCACAATACCAGGCTGCAATTTTTATTTATGTAAAATATATGCTCTCGAACTACAATTAGTAGTCTTGACCCTGTTCATCATACTTTTCCTGATAACAGAATCATGCCGATTATCTACGTAACTCCATTCTGGAGAAAATTCATTTAATTTGGGTCTCCAGCTCTTAAGCTTTCCATATTTGGGCTCGACTTTCATCTAACACCTTTCTCGAGATCAAGGAAGAACAAAGATAGACGGACGACAATGGAAATTTATAGGTCTACAATTTTTTCAAATTGTAGCCCAGTTAACTCAACACCACTACAGCTCAGCATTTAGGTAAATTAACCTTCTATACCAATCATATCTCGTTATCTTTGTTACAAACTTTCAATCTCATGAGCTTAGAATGACGTGTTTTTCTTTGAAGGTCTCGAGCGTCGGGTATTGCATTGAACTGTAATTTGCAATGATTCTGTAGGGCGTGAAACAGACGGTAGTCAGCTGGCGCCATATCTCGGCTGTAAGGTAAAGTGGATGAGGCAAACTTCCCAGACTGGCCAGCTTCTTTAGTCATCTTTTCTCCAGCGCAGGAGTGTAGTCACGGTGGTTCGGGCTTGGTCAAATTTTGGAGTGTACGGGAAAACAAGTACTAATGCTTTGATGGCCAAGTGTGGATCAGTTGCAGGAGAACGTCGTCAATGGCGGAATCATTGCCTAGTTGGGGTTCATCTTAAAGCGAGAAATCTTCATCCTTAAACCAACTAACAGATCTGCGTGCTGAACAGTGTCCTCGCGAAATGCCTTGCAGATGAAATCGTAAGCCTTCGTTGCGTTATGACCACTTTTGAAGTGACAAGTGCAACAATACGCGAATGTGTTCTTTCGAAAATTTCATATTGTCAGACATTGCTGATGAATCTATATCCAATAAAATAACCACATCGAACATTCTAGAACATTTTCCCCCGTTCTTTCTAGAAAACATCGAAATATCTAAATTTAATCTTTAAAACGTTGATATTTTTAGAAACAATGGCGAATTCAAACGTCTGTTTTCAGATAATAAAATCGTAATTTAATAGTTATCCTATTTTGAACACACATTTAAATTTTGAAAATAAAAAGAACGTTCAAATACGCAAAAACTGAAGTCATACCGAACGCATTCCGTTTCCGCAAATATGAAGTTTGAAGTTTTCGCGCTACTCTCTAAAGGCTAATTTCCACATCCTTAGAAAATATAAAGCCCCGTCCCTCACCCAATTGTGGGCCTGGCCGAACTCATAATGGACTTGCTAAGAGGCCCTCAGTGCACACATGGAGGAGAGGGTTTAAAAAAGGTTGATATTACAGGAATTTCTGTATTATTAACCTGACAATTACAAAATAAATATTAAATTTTATATTACTTCCAATTAACCTTGCTGAATTTTTCAAAATGATTCATCTACTCACATGGAAAAAACTAAAAATGGTAATATTAAACACAATTTAAAGAATTTGCAATAATCTAGTCGTCTAAATTTTTTCTTTTTCTAATCATTATATTTAAAAAAAAAATAAATAGAAAAATTACTGTACTCTGACATGAATATCGTTTAGAGAAAATCTTAGCTAGGTAGCAAATATAAATATATAAATTCTCTGATTTGTCCTATTTTTAAATTCAAATTTTCACAAAGCTAGTTATGTTAGAAATAACAATACTTCTTCAGTTACCTTAATTGAAAAAGTTATTTTCAGTAACATTAAGTTAAAACTAATGCATTTGTTTTTATACTATGTACTGTACTTATAAATTGAAGATATTTAAAATATGAATTATGAATTTCATAAAACATTGTACTACATTAAACAGAAAAATGTAATTGAATCATAATCAGATGTTAAGCAATGTTATATCAATGTTACTCATACCTCATGATAAACTTTTAAATGCTAAGTATAAATTTAATCTAATTCCAAAAAAGAAAATCTTTTTCAGAGCAAATTGATAAGGATTTCTGATATTGAGGATATCAATATCCCCAGTCCCACTAATATTGTTAAATTATTCTGCATTATAAATTTAATCAAAATTAAAAAACATTTTATTTAGATTTACAGATTAGTAGCAAGAAATGACTAACTATTCAAAAATAATTGTGAAAATTGCAACTACTGAGTTAATTTCTATAAACAAACTGAATAAAATACATGAAAGAATTTCACATGCTTGTAATAATAAATTTTGTTAGCACTCTTTAATTAAATGCAAGTATTGAAAAAGTCAAAGTTCAAATTAATTACATGATTTTAAAAATTTCATGTAGAATATTGCTAAATAAAAGTAAAAAGTAAATAAGTCATCTGCATATCAAGCATTCCTGTTAAATCTATGAACTGCCTTCCTAAACTTCAAATTTTCAAGAATGAAACTTGTTGAAATTATGTTCATATCCTTTCCAGTTACTGCTTCTGACAGCTGAGAAAACCTAGACTTTGAGGAAAATCATATTAAAACCTCTCAAAAACTTACACATTAACAGCATCTAAACTTTGTTGACTTGTACTAGAAAATCAAGTTCTGAAAACTAAATACAAATCTCTTTTTGAAAGAGAATAATACAAACAAGGTATTGAATTTGAGAAATGGTAGGAACTCAAATTGACACTGGAAAAATAATTTATGTATACAATTATTACAACTAATAGAATCTGCTTAAAAATTGATTTTTATCTTATAATAGATTAGTGTTGTCAACTGTAATTTTAATCCACAAATCACGTTAAATATACAGACAATCATTTTCCCCAATTTCAACTAAATTTATAAAATTTACAATTATCTCTTAATTTCTGCACATTGTAATCTGACACATTTCTTAAAAGATCATATATGTCTTTTATTGGTTAAAAAAGTTGAAGTCCCACTGACTTTCCTTAGATTAATTAATGAGTTTCTTTTAGTTCTACATTTTGGATAAAAATACAAGTCAAGAATTTGCACAAATGAAATGTTATGCATAAAAATAACAGGATTTGTATTTTCTGTGTGATTCCACTGAATTATACTCAAATGTTACTATAATGCTATCTGTTCATAATTTAAAGGAAGTTCAATTAAATCCATATATGGAAGTTAAGTTCAAGTCCTAAAGTATGGAAGAAAAGTCAACAAATTTTTCAAGCTCTGGAGTCAACCACTGATATCATTTAGCCTATTAATTCTAATTTCAATAAATTTCATATTCAGAAATTAGAAATCATTCAAAAAAATTTCACATGAATTAAAAATTATCTTGTGTAAACATTTAAAGCCAAATTTGAAACCTATTTAAATAGGACCCTAAATTTAACAAAACTTTTCTTTTGACAACCAAACTCCAGGTGCTTCATTACCTAATTTAAATATCACTATCTGATACTTCAACTTAGTATTTCAATTTCCTCTGTATAAAAATAGGAAAATTTAAGCATTACTTAATCACTACTTTTACCTCAATCTCTCTCTACAAAGACAATCTACAAATTAATTCTTTTTATGTAAATCCTATTCTTTTTATTTTTAACAGCAATAAAAATGTATTCTAAACTGTACAAAAAGAAAAAATGTCTTATATGCACTTGGTTATGACAAAAGTCCAGATTTTATTGATATTGCAATTTCTGTTGCTAATAGATCAATTATTTAGACCAGACAACCTAAATAAGTGGTCTTAGGTTCAAATTCCAAAGTTTAAAATGCAATTTATTGAAAATTTGTCTTATTCAAACTTATGCAATTATTGGCATTTTGCATCATTGCTAGTTAATATTTGAATTTCCTTGATTTTTACTTTTAATTAAGAGTTGCAATGAAATAGTGTGCGAGTGTGTTCATCCCAACAGAAGATTGTATTGTTGCTGTTCATGCAAGTTCTTACACTTAACTGCATATGCTTTATTTATTAAATATGCAGGCAAAACTCAAAATTGGAAACTAGTTGGCTACTGGATTAGCATCACAGATTTGTATCAATCAATCATCAAGGCTAACCAATTAAAAGGATTTGAATTAAAATGTAACTAGTACCAAAATATTGTACAATGAGCATGCAGAGTACTTTTGCAAAATGCATGCAATATACATTTACATGTTTTAAGATTTCATTTTCATGCACTGTACTTTCTGATTTAACTAAAAAATGCCACAAGTTCTAGTGTTTGAAGGCAAAATTATGAGAGAATGGATTGTGCCATATAATAAAAACCAAGAAGTGCTTACCTCTAATGGCAGTGTAATATTTTACAATGCGTGAGAAGGTGGTCCTATAACAAAGCTTACCAACCTAGCATCAACCACCACACTGCTTTAGGTTTGGTAAGCTTCCTTCATGCTAATTTTTAATATTCAGTATTGTAACTATGAAGGGGTAAGTTATGCAGAATGCTTTTCTTTACCCAAATTTTTTGTACCAATGCATACTTCATAGCTGGCGTTAGCAGATGATTATAAAATAGTGAAGCAGTCTATGCTGATCCAGTATACCAGCAGCAGCATATGAAAAAATTATTACAAAGACTTGTGCTATGCATTCATAGCTGTAGACATCTATAGAGATTACAAAATAAAACACTCCCAATTTTTGGAGAAATATAAAAAGGAGTCTCCTGATGACTCTAGAGCAGTGGTCACCAACCAGTGGTCTGTGGAGAAATTTGAACAAGGTTATGCAAAATACTTTGTAGCTTTTTCTCTCCTGATTGGTTTTAGGTTTGAATAAAAATCTCCAAACACGAAATGACTTATCAATAAATAATGCTGAGTGCGCAGTTGACCTTTCCTTTGTGGAAGAGAGTCAATCCATAAACTTATATCAAACAAGTAATTTGTTGCACTTTACACTAATTTGTTATAATTAAACAAGTGAATTCCATATTAACAAGGTGCAATGGAACTTGAGATCATTATTCTATGTATGTCTGTATCGTTTTAAAAAAATGTGATAGTGGTCCACAAGATTCAAAACTGTGAATTTATTGGTCCGTTAGATCAGAAAGGTTGGCAACTACTACTGCTCTAGAGCAGTATTATTCAACCTTATCACACCTGTGGACTGGCAAAAACAGGTTTATTATTTTGTGGACTGGCAGAATCCACAAATTTTAAATCTAAGAAAATTTGTCTTAAACTTAAACTGCTTAGACACAGATGACACACACAGCTGTCATAATTTTATTTAAACAATTGCAATAATAAAAACAGCAATGAGTTGCTTAACTTTCCCAGCAACATTTAAAACTGCATACACACATCAACTATCATATTATAAAATAGCACGAAGCTTAATTTTGAAGGTAGAGATGGATTTTATAGAAAATGTAAATAGTAACAAGGAAAATTGTTAAGTCCAATCCTACTTATATGACAAAAACTCATTTCACCACTCCCTCAACCTTTACCAAAATTTAACAACACCAATTCCCTAACACACAAGATTCTATGCAAAATTTCAAATTTTCAACCAAAAGAACAGGAATTAAGTTTCAAAGAGGGTAAACAAAATCTGGCCCCCCCAAACTAACATCCATACATAGAAAAAATTTGTGGATTTTTCTGTAAATGTTTCAAGGTCCAGAGTCCAAAAATGTAAGAATGTAGGGGGACATTTTTTGACCAATTGTCATACTTTGTCTCCTATATACAAACAGAGCCAAAAAAGTAAAAATAAATAAAACAATTTAAATTAATTCTAAGTTTAAAATCTTAATATTTTTTTGTTGCAAAATTTCCTGCATCTACAAATATTTATGAAGGAACCAGTGTTGGTCTACAGTTTCAAGGTTGAAGAGCACCTTGAGGAAACTAACTATTAATGCAAATAATTAGAACCTTCTGGAGAATAGCTAATATTACATAATGATTAATGAAACAGACATACAAGGTATGTGAATGACCTGTATTATGCACATGACATTGTGAAAGAGCTTTTTCTGGATATGTGAATTAAACTTATTTCAGGTCTATGTAGTTAATGTAGTTAACTAATTAGTTGGTACACATAAAATGAAATCTAACAAGCCATATTTATATGCTTGGAACACAAAGATAAACTACAAGATTAAATGTAAAGTTGTAAATAAAAATATACAACTGATCAACTTACTTCATTGAACATAAAAATTTGTTGGAAATGATTGCGAAAACTCCTCCTCCTATAGCAGCAGCAAATATTTATTCACATGGTCACAGGTTGTTCAACAAATATTGAAAGAAATCCATGAAGATGCATGCATACAAAACATGAAAACAATCTTAGCAGATTAAACATCCAAATAATGAATTAACATAATATATCTAGTTATTTCAATTTTCTTCCTACATCTATTGAACAGCTAATGGTGAAGGAACTTTCTCTGATTCAATAGTTGAAGTTCAATACAGAAGAGCTTAAAAGCAGTTACAGGAAATATAGGAACAAGCTTTTGAGAAATTCAAAGATGTTTTTGCTAAAACTCCAGTTTCTGAAGGTACAAAATTGTGATAAAATTTTAAGCAAAGCTAGACATTCAAGGATATGTTAAACCAGTGGTTATCCTGTAAGTATAACATTTTCTACAGTAAATTTAAACAAAAAAGAAAAAAAAGGCTAAGCATCTTATCAGAATGACATATTTCTAAATTTTTTGATTTAGAACCACAAGTTGTTTGTTGTTAGTTTTAATAAAAATGCATAAAAATTAATCTCTCAAACTGCTGAAGAAATAAAGTAATTGATATTTCTTCAGCAGGTTGAGAGATTAATTTTAATAAAATTGAAACCTACATTTTAATTATTCTTTCTATACTCCTGAAAGAACTAATTAGGAAATTGAAAATGTGACTTTCCATTTTTGGCTTTTGTTATTGCAATTTTTATTGATTTTTAAATAAAATAAAATTCAGCTTTAGTTATGATAAAAATAATTAGTTTAGCATATAATAAACACATGAAATGATCAAAGTAATTACTTAAACATTTTTGATTTTATAATTTCTTTAATCATTAAAATTAATAATAAAAAATGTTTAACTAATCTTTAAAAAAAAATTGAAAAAATCCAATGGTTTGCAACAGAAAAGTGCTGCTTAAATTGCATTTATCATCTTCCATTTTTAAAACAGAACTGAAAGATATTATTTAAATTAATGGACTAAATTAATTACGTCTTTTCAACCATGAATGTGTGCATATACACAGTAGAACCATGATTATCCAAGGTAATGTGGACAATGCTACATCATAACCAAAAATTGATAAAATGATTAAAATTTCTTATTAGATATTACAAAGAATTTATAATAGACTTTCAGGTATATCACTTTTAAGCCTCTTTTATACCTTAGTATATTTAATCATATATAAGAACACATTTTTTACATCATTTATTATACACCTAATATACATACAATAGTTCTATGAATAAAAATTTGTATTATTGTAGTTACATTTTAATTTGAAAGATGTCTCTCTCATTGAAGTTAAATAAATCATTTTGTAATTGATAAAAGAAAATTTACAACACATACTACAGTTTAAGAAAAGTATTCACTTACAGGTTTACCTAGGATAATGTGGAACCTCAGTTGATCAGGGATCTACTGTGTATGTATGTACCGTACATGTATGTATATAAGCTTGTATATGTTAAATTTGTAGTAAAACTATCTTAGCTTCAATATTTGAAGCAGTTATCAGAATAATGCTTTATTTTCATTCAATTCTGAACGAATGTCTATCTTCAGAACTGAAAGAAACCGAACATATCTGGATGAATATTCTTGAATAACTAGCAATGATTTTCAAGTACATAATTGTAAATCAATTCAAAATAAATTTATAACGTTCTCACAAAAATTTTCTGAAGAAAAAGATTATTAGGATAAAACTTTTATATGAATAGAATTATGGATTACAGAACAATCCATCCTAAATCATGAGTAAACCTCAGAGCCACCTAACCCTTGACCTTGAACAAACACTACCATTATTAACATCTGTTGAGTGTCACAGATTATGGATTAAGTTTTGATAGATTGCAAACAGTCTAAAATTCATTTTTGTAACAAGTTTTAACTTTTACAGAAATCTATTAAGAGTCAATTTATAGTAAAAGCGGATTTGCTCTCATAAGAACACTAAATGCATTGGAAGAATAAATATGTAAATAAAAAAAATACAAAAATTAACAAGGATAATGTTGTTTTAAAACTAGGATTCCAATGGTAGAAAAACTGAATTCAAAACAGAAATCAGTAATAAAATTTAAGTTATTTCTGCTATCATTGACTGGATAGCAATCAAAATAAATGTAGCTGCAGAAATTAGATATGTACTGTACATTACCCTCAATTGAACAACTGCTAATGGTGGAATTAGTTATTTTAACACAAGGGAATTTTGGAATGACTGCTACTTATTAAAATCTTATGTTAAGTGTTCTTGAAAATATATACTGTATATAAACATTCCAATAATCCAATGTATTATTAATCATCCAATCACCAGTTAATAATATATACTATCTTACAATAAGGGATGGGAAAACCCATTCTAATGATTTTTTTCTAGCAGAAACCAGTTTTATTTGCAGTTTAGCCCATTTCAATTTAGTAAAAAAAATTAAAGTCAAGAATCAGTTAAAATTACTAATAAGTATTTCTACCGAGTTAAATAAATCTGCTTCCCTTATAAAATCTTATTTCAGAAAATGCTACTGCATCATTTTTGAATATATATACAGAATATGAACTTTCAATATTAAACAAGGATTTTAATTTTAAACTAAACATTTTTATAATTAAAAAAATTAAGCTGCTTCTACACAAATACTGAAATAACATAACAGTGACAGACTCCAACTTGGGAGTACACAATAATTTTTTACAATCACTTATAAAATAATTTTTAGGAAAAGCTTTATTATATTCCACTAATACAACAAGTACCACCCATCTCTTCTGCTATTTATTCCAGATCTTCAAAGAGAAAATCATAAATAACAAGCATTTGTTGTATGTTCCTTAATAATAATAATTATAATAATAATAATAATAGCAGATAGAGAATCAATAACTTGTATTAGACACCTGGAAGTTTATTTGCAAATCTGATATCAAATTTTATGTACATAATAGACATTATTAGAGATGAATATAAGACAAAATCATCTTTACTCATACATGATCCTCAAAAAGTTTAGTATACCTTGTCTAAAGAGCCAAATAAGATGGCATCTTGTGGAAAAATTAACAAAACCCCATTTACAGATGCTGTATATTTCACTGGACGAGCATAATCAGAGTAATAATAATTATATTAGGATATAAACATATGTGGAACAGTGCAAGCTTTACAACAAACACACAAGGGTTAAGGAAAATATAACAGCTGAGAAATAGGACTCACATTTGTGGAGCTTGAGACAGGCACACAATTACAATTACTATTTTAGGAAAAAAAGGAATGGGGTAACTTATGATGATAAACATATATCCTCAGTTTTGTTTGGTCTGAGCACGATGGGTGCCATACTAAAATTTTCCTACATCTCGATCTGTCCAGTGGCCTGTGTGGTTTCAATGCCCAGACCACAAGTTAAGGTTATATACACATTTACCCAATGTACATTACATCTGGGCAAGAAAGAACTGCCACAGCCATTATTAGATGACAATTCATTTGCAGCAACCACTGGATGGTTGCGGATCATCACCACTAAGAGTCACACCTCCCCTGCCGGTGCCACCAGCTGTTCCTCCACTTGACTGATCCGTCTTTGGTAATTTTTTTGCTATTGAAAAAAATAATAATAAATTAGATTAATCTATTAGAAAAATGTTTAGACAAGCAAGTTCTATAAAAATTTTACATAGTGTATTTATTTACATCTGCAAAATAATTCTGTATAGCATGTGATGACTACACCAACAAAACTAGTTTGCCCAAAACAATAAAAAGCATAATTGAATATTTAAAAACAAGATATAAAATTTACAAAACAAAAATTGATGAACAGCATAAAATAGGCGTTAAAAATCATTAAGAATAGGGAGATGCCAACAAACATTACAGGTTTTTAAAATTTTTTCAGTTACTTGCATTTTTGAAAATTAGTCTATTATTATTATTATTAAGCAGTACAACCATGATAAACTTCTGTCAGCTTGTCATTTTATTCAATCTAATTTAGTCTTCAATACTATCAAACAAAATTTCACATATTTCTAATTATTTTATATTAGTAAACTTTGATTGTAACCAAAGATTTTTTGCATAAAGGGTTTAGTAGTTAAAAAAATAGTAATTTCTGACCAAAAAAATCTCACAGTACTTTAATTGACTTATATTAACAGCCTTCACATGATTGAAGATCTTGTTAAAACAATGAACAAACTCATTTGAAGTGATTTCATCCCATATTTGCTTGACTTTTTGCTTTGTACTATCCATACTTCGAGAACTTTTTCAATACTTTTAATTCTACCCAAATTTTCTCTAAGGAAGAGGTCAGGAGTGTGTGTTGGTCATTTTTAATGTGTTAATATTTTAGACCAGCAAAGACTTAATATTAGGGCAACTTGCACCATCCTACTGGGAAATAAAATGTCTTGATATTTAACTCGTCTAATGGTGGTAAAAGGTTTTCCTAAAGAATTTGTTGATATTTTGCTGCATTTACTGATTTCTCAATAAAATGCAAATTTCCTACATCTTGAGTTGAGATGCAACCTCACACCATAATGATTGCTTGCTGGAAATTTTAGTGTTCTGTAGACAGTCATGATGAAATTCCTCTGCTCTTTCCTTCAGCCTTTTTCCTATTGCCACCAATGCAGACTTCAAACTTCATCACTAAAAATACTTACTTCCATTGACTTCAATCAGTTATTATTTGTGCTTTTGTGGAAAGTGGGATTTTGCCTTTGTCTAAGCAAACAGATCATATGTCACAATTGTTAAGTATCATTTTCTCACCTGATATAAGCTATAACCAAGTTTGTGCAGATGGATGTTGTATCCATCTGCACAAACTTGTAATTTCTTCTCCAGTAACTTTATTCCATTCATTCACTAATTTGAGTAATGCAGTTTGATTTTTTTTAAATTTCACTGAAGCATCTGTGATCAGTCTTAGTTGCTGATTTAAGCTGATTTTTCTGGAAGAATTTTACCAGTTTTCTGAATATTTTGAAACAATGTCTCCTTAATGTAGATTTACCAATTTTTAATCTGTCTTAATGATATGTCTTCTCTACAAAAGATGAGAATTACTTATCATAATGTGAATTACATTGGCACTTACAGCATTATTAGGTACCATTTTAATTAAACAAATTTACCTTAATAATAAGGGGGAAAAATGCAAATATCACATCTGAACATTTACACATTCAGGAACCAGTCATTTAATATAGTGTCCAAGGTATTTTTTGGTCAGAATGACTGTCAGAGCTCTTTGTCACACATGCTTTTTTTTTCAACTGCTCATAACTTTATATACTGTCAAGATGAAAATTTATGTAAAAATCTTTAGTTAAAGTAAATTTTGATTTCAAGTGTAAAAATTTTTTGTTTGATAGTATGAAGAATGAAGTAGATTGATTAAAATGATATGATGTTAAAAGTTTTTTTTGTCAGGGTTGTATGTAAAGCTAAACTGTTTTCACTTTGACTCAATGTGAGTAGAAGCAAATTTACAGAAAAGATGGCAAGTCTAAAAATAAATTTTGACTATATTATCAGAAAAATCAAAAATTTCTTAATCTATATTACTACTCTATTAAAATATTTTACATACTAAAAAATAACAGTACTCAACTCCTAAAATGATACAGCATGAGCTGTCAGTGCAATTAATGTATATTTTTAATATATTGTTGAGCTAACTTAATTTATACAAGAGCATCATAATACTATGCAAAATATAGATTGGCCTGCTGATGCAGTCAGTGGTAGTCTTGTATATGAGAGCTTATGTGCGCACACAATTATTCTATATATTTCTCAGTACAGATGAAACAATGAATAGATTTTTAGGTTTTCTTCAATGCAGAGATAGATATTTGAAACCAGATCAGATAGTGCATATATTATAACCACCACTATATCAAACATGAACTAAGATGCTATAATTTTGCAACTTTTAGTTGAATGTTGTCTTGAAGAAATATGCTATTACTCAAAGAATGTCATTTCTTCCTTACAGTTTTTCACAACTTCTTCAAAGTGATAGGCACAGTAGCTGTCAGCATTGTGTGGCCATGCTGCAGGAATTCAAGCAATATGCCAAATGCTCCAAAGAGACTTGTCCTTGCCTGAGAAATTGGTATCCAAACTGTAAACTGGTCTTTGAAAGTCTAGGCCAAGAGTTACCAAACATTTTTTAAATGATCTCTTCAGGTACTCCAACCTTTTATCAATCCCCTCTTTTGCTAATACCATTATTAGTAATAAATGAATTTGATGAGCCAGTATTAATCTGTCCATACACCATTTTCATACAAAAGATCTAGTCTGCAAATTTACATCATCCCCATATATTGGACTATAATCTTTAACGAACCATTTGCAATTGGCTCCCAATCAACCACTTTGAGACCCTCTGTAGACCTCAACCTAAATCTGAGCAAGTTTATGGTTTTTACAAGTTTGATCTGAAATAAATCATGCTTTTAATAAAAAAAAATGTTAATGTCAGATTCATAACTGGGCTATAACCTGGCTAATTATTGGGTTGTTCGGAAAGTTCGCAGTGATTTTTGATAGCTGACAACTGAGACACTAACGCAAAAATGATTAGAATTGTACAAATCAACGAATATTATGATAAATGACCTTGAGACACATCCATTACAAAAACCATTAAGATTATTCAAATATTGTTTAATTTCAGCCTTGACGATGCTCCCACTCAGCAAGACCTCCTGTTATTGAAGAGGACCAGATCAAAGCATTATTGGATGAAAACCCTCATTACACAACTCAAGAGATTGCATACATGGTAAAGTATCAAACAGTACCGTATTTCAACATCAAAGAAGCTCATATACGTGAATCGTTATGACATTTGGATACCTCACGACTTAACAGAAAAGAACTTATTGAATCACATCTCCATTTGTGATTCTCTTGAAAGATGAAATGAAAACGATCCTTTTCTGAAGCATTTAGTGACAGGGGATGAAAAGTGGATCGTTTATATCATTATCAGCTGAAAACGATCATGCGGTAAGAAAAATGAACCACCGTTAAAAACTTCAAAGCCCAGTCTTTATCCAAAGAAGATCATGCTCACCATCTGGTGAGATTGGAAAGGAATCCTGTACTACAAGCTGCTTCCACAGAATCAAACAATTGATTCTGATAAATATTGTTCACAATTGGATAAACTGAATATGGCAATTAAAGAAAAACATCTGAAACTGGCCAATAGAAAAGGCATTATGCTTCACCAAGATAATGCCAGACTGCACACATCTTTACAAATACGCCAAAAATTATTGGAACTAGGCTGGGATGTTTTACCCTACCAGCTTACTCACCCGACCTTGTCCCGTCGGACTACCATTTGTTCTGTTCTCTGCAAAATTCCCTTCATGATAAAAACTTGATACTTTGGAAGCTTGCAAAAACCATGTGGATCAGTTTTTCATGGGGGAAAAACTGGAAAGTTCTATGAAGAGGGTATCAGAAAGCATCCTCATAGATAGCAACACATCATTAAAAACAATGGCACACACATAATGGAATAAAAGTATATTTTTAATCTTAAAACAGTTTCCTTTTTCTCTTAAAAATCACTATAAACTTTCCAAACAAACCAATAAACAGAGTTAATTTAGAATAAAAGTAGACAAATTTAATTCAAGAGCAGTGACTTAAGTTAGAATTAAATAATTCTAATTAATATTTAATTAGCCAAGTTAGTTCAATAATGAATCCAGCATTATCACTTAATTATTAATAAGTCAACTTGCATTAATTTGAATATGAATCACTAGGGAAACAGATTGTTTGCATTATTAAAAATTTGTATTAACTATTTCAGGACCAAGGTCAAGGTTGTATAATTTAGGAAGGTAAGGCTTAACAGTTTAGAGATTTCAATTGCCTGTAATATTTTGAATTAATTTACTAAAGTTAAATAAAATCAAATTTATTCACAAAAGCAAAATGTTCTAAATGATTTTCAAATCAAACAAAATGAAAAGAACACAGTTTTTGTCAGAAATTATGGAGCAGTATATCAGTGGCTTAAAAAAAATCTGATTTTTCTTCTGTTGAAAATTGAAAAAGTAGAAAATAGTTTTTGGCACCAAAAGTAGCCAAACCTGACATCACTGTATGCACTTCCTATATGCAAACTAGTGTGTTTGCATGGGATCATGTCTATCTAAAAGGGTGGGCATCCTTAAACTTTAATCCCTATTTTCTGAGTACAATAGAATGGTCGCCTAAAACTAGATGTTTCAACTCCTCTACAATCAAAGGTTGAACCCATCTTTGCTTACTAGAAGAAAAACCTACTATGCTGAAAATTGAACATTTATTACAGTTCCACTTTTTATTGTTTACATCAAAAAGTGTATTCAATAAAAAACAACCATTATTGGAAATAGGGTTTTCTTGAGATGTGAAGATAATTTACAATTCAGTTTAATAAAGTCCAGTAAAATTTTAATTTTAATGCAGTAAAGTGAACAAATGTGACAAGGATGTTTTGCCAGGGAAATAGCAGAATTTGCTTTAACAGGAATTCTCTTTATTGGTGTTCATTTTAATGCAAGTTGACTGCATATAAATTTATGCTTTGTTTTACCATAAAATTTTTATTTTGACCATTCTACATATCTGAAAATTACTTTTGTTAAAAAGTCTTTAGTGAGTTCTTGATTTTAACTAACTTTTTCAATAAATATTTGAATGACTGAAAAACAAATTTTCATATTCAAATAGCAACAAGAAAAACTAGCATGAAAATGGAGGCAATTATTAAGCTATAAAAATTAAAAACTTACCAATTGCCAGAAAAATATCATTTACATTCATAGCAGTCTTTGCAGATGTTTCCATGAAAAGCAATCCATTTTCTTCAGCATATGCTTGAGCTTCCTGAAATTTAAAATAAAGAAAAATCATATTTTTTACTTTTGAATTATCAATTCTGAATTTTTATTGAATGAAAAATTTCATTAAAATTTTGTTCATTCTATGTTTCATTTTAAGTGTTGTGCAAGATCATCAAGACATTTAAATTCAAATCTCAAGTTTGAAGAAAGCTCTTGACAATAGTCATTCTTGATTAGGTTAGAGAAGCTTAGGAAAATTGATAATAGCTTCGAGAAAACATGAAATTTAAATATCACTACAAGTTCAGAACTATACAGTAATTAACTAAAAACAAGACAATGTTTTAGATAACTGATCTAAAACAATTTTATTAGTGTGGCATTTATCTGGATACTAGCAAATATGCCTAGAACAGCCCAGGCCAAAAGTAACAACAAACATTACAATGAAAACCATATGAGTTTGGCTATTTTAACCTATCAATATCATGTTTATCATGAAGTGTTACATAAATTATATTAAAAACAAAAATATACTTTCAAGAAAAACAAATCAATCTTAAATTCATAAAAAAAGGGGAAAAAATGCAGTCAGATTAAGAAAAGCAGACCAAAAATTCATGCTTGACACCCTGAAAAACTTCCAAGTGTGTATTTGTACTTGCTAAGAATGTGCATTATTATACTGGTACAAAATAATGCAATTTCATTGGTTAAACACAGTGATGTTTTCAACAGAAAACAGTCATTGACTTCTGCCTGCATGAGAAGATAATTCAAGACATCTAAATTTTTTAATTTCAAGATTTGTGATTTATCAGCACAATAGAGTCGAGGCCATTATTTTATTTTTAAACTACTATATAAAACTGAAAAACTGGCAGTCTGTTACAGTATGCCAAAAATGGCCACTAGGGGTACCCCTAGCTATTATTTAAAATAACAATAAATGCAGTTTTTTGTGTTTTTGATTGCATTTTAGTAAGGGTATGCCATGAGAATGCACATTGAGATTTTTTAAAAATCCCTCCCCATGGGGAGAGGGTTAAGGATCACCCTGAAAAACTCTGCTTCTACTGTACTATTTTAGATGTGGTTTTTTGCGTTTGATGCGTTTTAGTAGGGTACACCATGAGAAATTCAGTATTATTATTATTTTTATTTGTAATAGGAATTTATTATTTATACCACAAAATGACACCGCTGCTGCTAGAATGCCTACTAGGGGGCGTCCCGGACTACTAGTCAAGTGTAATACACACCATTCAACTCCCGACATCTAAAATGCATTTTGACATTTTTTGCTGTGTCAATCTTCAGTTAGTTTTCTTATCGGAGTTTTACACAATACATTGAGACTCAATACAATATCCTTGCAATATCATCTCTAAAACCACACTTAATACACTTTAACCCGATTATAATGTTATTGGATGTAACAACAACCCTAATATAACATCTAATTTTTATCGGTCCCACGATTTTACTATAACTAGATAATGTTAAAAAAACCCACTTGTAACAACATAAAACTCTCCATTTTAACATCATATTTGAAAAACTCCCCAATTTATAAAATTAGATTACAAATTTTATTTACAAAGAAAATGTGTGTTCAGTCCTAGGGTCAGAATCCACTTCCTAGAACAACTGGGTGGTACACTCTCACCACCTCACTTTGGTGGGGCGAGGTTTGCCACACTTTTAGACAACGTAACGATCATTTATTATGTACTCATTTTTAAATTACTTTATGCTAAATTGTTAAATATTCTACTATTTTTAATATAACATATTATATCAAATAGTTTATAAAGAAATAATTAAATTATTTTTAATCGGCATACGTACATTAGTTTAACCTTTTGCTGCCTTTTGATTCAAAATTATTCTCAAAACCAGAAGTTCCACCATTATTGAAACTTAAGACAAAAATTTATAAAATGTAATTTTCAAAATTTTTAATTACATCAATGTAAACAGACATAATAATGTATATAAAGTTAATTTAAACACGTAGTTTGCTTTTTATACATACGATAATAAATTATCATAATACACACAGTATACAGGTACTCCTCACTTTACGACTTCTCTGCTTAACGGCCACTCGCACTTACGACCAATCGAGTTTTGACTTGCAATTTGGGGAATCATCTCTCTCTGCATGGGTGTTGATCAATAGCAATTGGTAACATGTTAACTGAGTATACTATAGGCTTACTACACTTTTTAGTCAGTTTGATGTAATTCAAACAATTGTGGGCCTTGCCAATGCACTTAATTTAGATGTTGAAGTGGAAGACATTGTTGAATTAGTGGATTATGCCAATGGAGAGCTAACAAATGAGGATTTAATAAGAGTTAGAAGCAATGCAGCATTTGGAAGAGGAAAAAACTGAAGTAGTAAAAAGAAATTCATGGTACATGGGTTAGCTGGTGTGTTCTCCAAAATTAATGCACCTATGTTGGAACTTGAGGCTATGGATCCAAATACTGAACGTTTTAGTAAAGTTGAACGTGGGATGAGTGAACTTTTGAAGCGCTATAGAGAAATTTATCAAGAAAAAAAATTTACAACACAAACCACAGTTACGAGTTTCTTTTTGACTATTATATCCAAGACCTTTGCCCTTGAAGGTACAACTTCTATTTCATTGTCATCATCTCCCTTACCCGGACCCGCTACAGCTCCAGATAATCAAATAAATAATATGTCATATGCATGTCTTTTTATGAATAAATTTGAAGTTTGGTGCATAATTTTTATAATTTTACAACGATCCTATATTCCTGGTGCAAACTCCTTGCTTATCGACAAATTCACTTAACCAGTTCTTGACAACTCTTATAATTACTTCTGATATTTATTTTTATCTCATGCTCCATTAACTCCTCTCATGTTCCTGCTGCTTCCCTGTTTCCTTATTTTACCACCTGACTTATTTATGAAAATAAACAATATTAATTACTATTTACAAATTTACATTAAAATTATTTGGTGAGTTAAGTTAGTGTAAATTAACTTTAAAAAAAAATGTATGAAGAACTTGAGAATTGGTTAACTTAACTCACCAATTCTCAAGTTCTTCATACATTTTTTTCCTTTTTTAACAGTCACATTTTTCACAAAGCCTTCACTTTAATAAGTTCCACACCTAATCAGTACATTTATTCATATGAGCCGTTTTCTTTGAAAGTGGTGTAAGTCCATTTTTGACAAAAGTTAGTTAATGATAACAATGAATGCAATCTGCTATGAGCTTTTTATCTATAAACAGTTTTCAAAAAAAAAAAATCCTTCAAAATTTTCATCATTTTGTCAATATAAATTTACATAGTTAATGAAATTAGAAATATAATTACTTTGAAAGTGGTGTAAGTCCACTTTCCGCAAGAATTTACTGTATATTCCTACAGATTATTATACCATCATACAACAATGCCGAAAACATAAAAAGTTTATTTTACATGAAATGAAACGAGATGATTTTGTTTCAACGAAACCACTAGAAAATGCAATTCTAAGACGACGAGAAAATACTACTGGTGAAGAGGTAAATTGGCTGAAGGTATGTTGGATAAGGGTTTTAAAAAACAAACCATATACAATGCTGTATAAAACTTCATTTGATGAAAATGCAAAGTTTAAAACAGTAGATTTATCCTCCAGATGAGGAAAACCACAAAAATTTGAAAACAATACTAGCACCTTTCTATCATCATGCCAGGCCCATCACATCCGAAAAATTCAATGATATAATGGATCTATTACCTTATACAGTAAGACCCTGCTTAACGTGGAATGCGTTCCTAGACAACAAAGTGCTAAGCAAAACAGTGTTAAATGAGACCATGTTAACAGAGTAAATAGGAATAGGGGAACACGCGTCCAAAAAATAAGCAAATTTTACTATAATTTTAAGTTATTTTTATATAAATTTTAATATAATAATATATGTTAAATAACACAAACACATGCACACAGAAATGTAATGTTAATTTTTTGTGACAAAGGTTCTGGCTCTTCTGAAATTCTTGTATTTTTGCAATGAAGTCCTGTAGTTTCATTGGTCGCTTTCTTTTTCTTTCCTCAAGCAAATTTCGGTAGCAGAAGATCGCATCCAAAATGCCTCATTTTGTTTAGGCACTCCTATCAAACTCTGGATCATTTGGTACAATTTGATCAATGATTTTGGTTATTGTTACCAAACTTTTACTAAGGAAAACTGAAGAGAAAATTTTTGGGTTCTTCGTCTTCAGAATCTCTATTTTTCAGTTCTACACGAATTCCTTGTTTTGCTAGTTCTTGAAGGTCGTCGTTGGTAAGGCTCTTACCAGAAACTTGCAGTAACTCCGCAATATCCCGCTCGTCAGCATCTCCTGTATCGATTAAGTTGACAATTTTGTCAACCTAATGATGCAGCAATAGGCTGTTCTCGACGAGAATTCTTGGATACCTTCAGCCATAACTTCTTCCACACTCCATTCATGCATTTATCAATTAATTCTTGTGAAGCAAAGTCAATATTTCCTATGGTATCCACAATGTTATATTTTTTCCAAAATTGCACAAAACGAACATAGATTTAAGGGAAGTACAACGCTACGACAAATTGCCACCTCTTGCTGATTGGTTCGTGTTTGGGAATAATTGTATTATATACAAATCAATGAAATACCGCGTTAATTTGAATCAGCGTAAATTTTGAGCGTTTTTTAGGCATCAAGCAGACCGCGTAATATTGAATCAGTGTTAAGCGAGGTCTTACTGTATTCCTCCGATACATCATGACTATTTTCAAAAACTTCCTCAAAATGATAAAAATTAAAAATGGCACATATTAATATAAAGTTGTAATTAAAGTAATTTAAATGGCATTACCTGAAGAAATATTGAAATAAAGCCTTTTTATTTTGTCTTTTTGATATATTTAATAAAAATTTCATAAATGTATGATTTTCACATTTTGTTGACTTTGAAAGTGATGTAAGTCCATTTGAGGTCATCAAAAGTATAATTTTTTTTTTAACTAATACTTTAAAAACAATCACATTATAAACTTAAATCAATTTAATATTTAAAAAACATAAAATGAGCATATTAACATATACCAATATTTTTCAAACCATTCAAATACAAACCCTTAAATATCTCCATATAATAAAAAACGGACTTACACACCACTTTCAAAGAAAAAGCTCATATCAAGAATTTAAAACTCTGATAAGAAATCTAACAGAAGGCAGCACAGCAAAAAGTGTTGAAATGCATTTTAGATGTCCGAGCTGGTTGATGTATATTATACTTGATAGTTTACAATAAAATAACGATCAAGTCTGTGATATATTCTAGTTATTTTAGGGATTAACAGTACAGTAGAGAGTTGTTAATCCGAATCGAACATTTTTGATACTAGATTTACTTCTAAAGTATAATTTTCATGTTTTTATATTTTTCAATATACTTATTTTGTTTGTACGAAATAAAGAAATCATTTTTAACGATACAATAGCCTCGATTATTATTATAAAAATTTTCGTTAGGCTTAAAATCGACGAAAATTCAACATGAAGCGACACACAACGGAGAAAAATTTGAACATCGCACATGTTAATATTTTTTCGTACATAATCGGTTATTCGAACAAATCACTAATCCGAACAACCCCATTCCCCAATTGATTCGAATTTACGACTACTGTATATGAGAACTAACTGATGCTTATACTCTTACACATTTTGTTAAATACATAAAGCAAAAATTAACAGCCTTTGGCAATTTATAAAGTTTTTATCATTTGAACTAAAATAATAAATCAAATTTTAACTCATTCTGTATCCAATATGTTTATTTTTTCTTTCTTAAAATAAAACAGAAAATGATCCTAACAATTTATTACTTGGAAGGATCATTTACTTTATGCTTGAAATATAATTTTAAATATTTAAATTATTACATTCATTACCTCATATTCAACTCCTCTTTTATTTGCCAAATCAGCTTTATTCCCAGCTAAGGCAATAACAATATTTGGACTTGCTTGACGCTGTAACTCCTTTACCCAAGTTTTCGCTCTGCTGAATGTGTCCTATTTAAAGAAAAAAAAAAAACACATTCTAAAGTTTTATTTCCACAAAATCAAAGTTTCAAATATTTCATTTCATAAAATAAGCATTAAATAACTTGTAATAACTTCCTAAAAATTGAACAGTAAATTTCATTAATATTCTAGTCCTATATTTTTAAGATAAATAACTGTTTTTATATGTTGTTCTTAAAAACTAGAAAGCAAGCTTACAATTTCAGAAAGAACATTTTTTTTCAAGTTTAAAATATTTAGGATTTTAACGACCAACCTCAATTAAGGGATTCTAGAAACTTTATTGATATTTGTTTCAGATAATAAACAGTTAAAGATACCTGAAAATTATAATAATGACAATTTAGAGATAGGATAGACAATGAATACACCACAAATTTGAGACAAGTATATACGGCAATCCTGGACACAGGAAAGGTGAAAATTACATGTAAAAATTAAAAGGTTAGTAACACTTGTATTGCATTAGATTCTTATGAGTCACACAGTAATGGAATATATATTTGCTTTCATCCATGTTCCATGCAGCTGGAAGTTTTTTGAAAGATTTCACTCATGTTCAAAAACATGTATGACAAATATGAGATTTTTAGATATCATGTGAAATGTGAATAGTGTGTTGTGTGTTGTTTATTTATCATATACAGTAGAAAAGGGATGGGCAACCTTGTAAGGAACTGAGTCCGAGCGTTATTTTTATTTTATTATTATTTTTCGTTTTATCATATTTTGTTTGGGGCTTATGTTTAGTTAGGTCAAAGGTTCCCCACCACTCTCTTAGTAATCAAAAAAGAAGATAATAAACCAACTCACAAAAGAACAAGCACCGTAGGAAAAATCATGCGCACTTGCGCTGCCCAGCAGAAATGAACAGTTCGCAGAAAAAATGGAGGGGGGAATCCCCACACTCACTAAAAAAGAAATACTTACTAAATCATCATAAAACATACCAGAAAATTGTGCTAAATGCTTTGTAAACAGTTTATAAGATTTTGTTGGAGAATTGAAGCTGCCAGAAAGAAATTTGATGTTAGACAATTAAGTATGTAAATAAGAGGAGTAACCTAGCTAAATTGTGACGTCACCTCCCAGCATAAAACCAGCTTGCTAACCGAAGACGATGGAGGCGATTCCTGATCGAGGTGATTTCCAGAGCGAGATGTACTACTGAGTGAAAATTTTGAGGCGAAGTCCAGATTGGAAGTTAGGCGATCCAAGGAGTTTAAAGAGGAATTCGCTTTGACGATAGCAAAAGGATTGAGGAAACAGGTTCCTAGTATAGTGAGGTGATGGATAGGTGGTTAGTTCATAAGAGATTTTGTTCATAGTTCTTAAGTATTTGGATTTGTCGAATTTTCAAAGGGGAATTAAGATTAAGTTAAGCTAAGTAGCTGAGTTTTATTGTCGGGTTGACTTGTTGATTTTCATTAATAAATTTTGTTTTGGATTACAGACATTTGTACATATATTTAATTAGTAAATCGAATTTAACTATTTGAAACTTTTTCTTTGACTTGATATTTGTCGTTATTCTTACTAATTTTTCGGTGCACGCATAAAAGCCCAGGCCTGGCAAACTAATCTCGAATTCGCGTAAAGTACCCATTAGGTTACGGAAGTTTTACTGGCCGCAGTTAGTGTCGGTTTCCTGAGATACTAAAAATAGTACTTTACAACCTTTTTCTATGTAAGGGCCGCATTTTAAAACTTGAACTGGTGTGGGCTGAATACAAGAGAAAAGAGAAGGAAAAAGAACTGCTGGTAAATCACAATTATTTATTCATATATAATTATAAATTAGCATATGTATAATTAATTTAGCTTCTGGAACTGATGTGAACATAATATAGCAAAAATATTCGTCACTGCTAGTTTTAAATTAGTTTTGATGTGTCTGTTACCCGGTTTCTTGTTTTAATTTTTTCTAAATTCATCGTAGAAAAACTATTCACATACATAAGTCATAGAAGTAACATTGAATTTTTGCTGCATACTTCCTTAAGCTGGGAAATTGATATATTTATTCATATTTTATGCAATGCGGGCCGCAAAAAATATTAACGTGGGCTGCATGCGGCCCGGGGGCCGCCAGTTGCCCATTCCTGCAGTAGAGCATCGATTATCTGAATCAATGGGGACTGGGTGTTTGGAAAATCGATTGTTCGGATAACTGATTATGTAAGAAAAAATACATTATTAATATAGTATATTAATATATCCCATGTTAAAATTTCTCTCAGTTGATGTCACTTCGTGTTGAATTTTCATCAATGTTAAGCCTAACAAAAATTTTTAATAATAATAATTGTGGCTATTGTATCATTAAATTTATTTATTTATTTTGTACAAACAAAATAAATATATTGAAAAATATAAAAACAAAAAATTTATACTTTAGAAGTTAATCTAGTATCAAAAACATTCAATTCAGCACGACACATGTCCTGACACAGTCCGACGGGAACGCTTTCCAGTTAACTGATGTTTTGGTTGATTAATGTTCAGATAATCGATGCTCTACTGTATTAAAATATAGATACAGTAATACATCTCTTTCCAAAGTTGATTAGAATCAAAACAAGTCTGTGGAACCGTGGACACTTGGTATAGTTACTCTCTCTCATGCTATTCTACAATTTTAGGATGTCATGGCCAGGACCTACAAAAACTTTTTGGGAATACTTGCCTTTCATAAAGTAGTTAGAAATGATTGGAAGTAGACAGTATTGCAGAAAACTGTAGCTGGGTATGAAATCACCAAATTAACCTTTCTTCAAGTGAATAGTTTACCTGCTTCTGTCAGTGAAAGAAAATCATCTTTTCGCATGAGCTGGAACAGAAACTGAAGGAATAGGCTGTTGAACTGCACAATTCTTTTAATGGTTTAATCCAGGAAACTTTGAGGCTTGTGTGTTTGATTTTTGCCAAGAAAAGCAATCTTCATTTTAATGGAGATGGCTTTTCTTGGAGATAAAATTTCTGGAAGGATTGGTTCAACTTTCTTCAGAAAGTGTGTTTAAATGTGGCTCAGGCTGGCAGAGTCAAAGCATTTATTAAGGAGAAAGTGTCAATTTTCTTTTCCGATTATGAGAGTTTTAAGTGAAAATAATATCTCAATCTAGAATTTTTAATATGGACAAAAACCAATTTCTACTTCTTGAAACCATATAAAGGCAGCATTAGAAAGGGCACAAAACAAGTAAGAATAGTTAGTGGTATACAAGTATCAGAACTGGCATTTTGAGAATGCTTCAAACTCCAAAGTTTGTGTTTGCATGAGTATGCAAAATTTCATATATTACATTAATATTCAGTGTGCCTAATGAATACATCTAATGTAACTCTGGATCTAAATATTTTTTAATGGCCTTCATGCTCACAGGTGCTTCAAAGTAAAATAGTTGCTCATTCATGATAATCACAGTAGCAACTTGAAATCTTTAGTGTAAACTTTGATTATGCTTTCTTTACCACCCCCATTTGTCTCAAAGAGTGCAGTCCACAAAATTTCAGTGTTTGGATAATTGAAAAAAAAAATCTTATGTTGACTGAGACACAAAGGGACATCAAAAAAGTAAAGCAAGCATATTGCTATATTTTGTAACAATAGTTCATGTTGAAAAAGCAGTTAACTGGTGAAAAGTAGCAGAAATTGTCCCATTCAATTCAAACTTTCAGACAAACTTTTTATCAGGAAATAACTCCCATCAACATTTAGCCAATCTCAAAAGGATAACTTTAAATTATTGGTTTCAACTGGGGTGCTATAGCGCACAAGAATGTCACAATGATACTTCAGAGTTATCACAAAATAGATTGATGGAAGGTGGCAGTGCAACACTTGGGTGACCTGCCAAGAAAGAGTTCTCCCTGTGTAGGACTGTTAAATCCTCTAGCCCCTCTTTAGGTGTTACTAATGTGAAGAAAATTCCACATAGCCAGCACATTTGTAAGGCACAAATCCATGACCATCTACTAGTGTTCAGTGGTTTTATCCATTCAGCCACTGGTGGGCCACTAAAAGTGAAATAATAAAATTATCAAGTTGGAGAACCACTATTAGAAAAAGTTTGAAAAAACTACTTTAGAGTTAAATTTGGGATAGACTATTGCACTAACTACAAAAGTGGCTTGCAGTTAGCAAGTGCATTATTTGCAAACAGCAAGAATCAATTTTCAAAGAAAATACCTCTGAATCTAGACTCTTGAAAAAAGTTAAACTTCTCACCATAAAAAAGCCCAAGTCACCCAAAATGCATTTCCAATTAGACAATACCAAGAAACCAAAACAGGAAGAAGAGACTAACTCTGAATACAGGGGCAAAGGAAAATCCTGTTTGATCTAACTGATTGCAATCAGAAAACCATTCCAACTGATCATAGTTGTAGCTGGTATGTATCACTCCATTTTATCTGCTGAATGGGTTGTTACAAAAGTTGTCACATTTAGTACTGTAAATAAATTCCTGTACTAACTGATGTAAAAACACTCAACATGTTCAGTACTGCTACTAGAGTATGTTCAGCAGAAATTAGAATAAACTGTTCTGGAACAGTTGAATCTGCTGAATGCAGCCAATGATTTAGGAAACTGGTAAAAATAATGAAATGTGGACTACAACTAGCTCATGTTGAAGGGGAAGAAAAAATAGAATTTTGCTTGTACTGGATGAAAAATTTGTCATCCATCCAAAACATAGAATTAAGTATAACAGATGTGAGGCTGGTGCCACAAAAGATGTGTCCTAAAACAGCCTATCAGGAAAGCATTCACATGTATTTAGTATAAACTTGATCATTTTTATTTTTTAGAAGTTTTGTTTTAAAAGAAATTGATATCTGGAAGTCGTTTTTTTATAAATTAACATCTATTATACATCTATTCAATTTTTAAAGAATATGACTAAATTATATTTTGTCATACTATAGAATAATCATTAAATTGGAGTATAAGTCTATATAAAAATAAAAATTTTTTAATTCATCATACAAGTCAATAAACACCTATCAACTTAATTTTTCAACCCAGTGTAATAGTAATAAATCATATCTAACTGCCAATGCTTAGGACTACTACTAATTTCAAAAGAAAATAGTATGATTTGATATTCTTGAAAATTTTTATTAAGATGTATGAGGCTGGGAGGTTTGTTTTACAATAGTAATTAGAAAGGGACAATATATGAACAAGAAAACATGCATGAACAATCTGCACACAAGTCACTGAATATAAATGAACGGTATAAATGCAAAAGTCACATTATCCAAATTTTGGCAGCATTGAGTTATTCATATCACTGTTTGTTTTGTAAAGCCAATTAAGACTAATAGTGTTGTTGGCCAACACACATTTTTAGGCTGAAATTTTTTTGAAGATCACATTTTGAAGCATACATCACATTATCCAACAGCTGTTTTGCAACAAAATTAACACACTCTAATTAAACCAACCAGAGCCTTCCTGGTGCACACACAGCATCATGGGATTGTCTGCTCCAGTTCTGTTGATGTTGTGCCTGCTGTAATAATGCTCAATTTTCTTCAGTTTGATTTTTGTTTATTATCCCTCTGATCAGAGGGTCGGCACCAGACTGGTGATGCCTAAGTCAGGACTGACATCACGGTGTCTTTTAAGGCAGACACAGAAACCTTGTTGGTTGCAATTTCTGTTTTGTGTGAGCAGTCGTATATGGAGACACTTGGAGTCTGGGATGGAGACAGACGATGTGACCGAAAGTAGTGAACACTACAACTTACTTATAAAAGGAAAAAAATACCTGTTTATTTTTGTAAATTATTTACACGTATACATAGGATAACAGTTCTGTTTAGCTTTCAAATAGCAGTTTAAATTGGATAAAGCTATATAGCATAACATGATCGAGTATTCGAGTTAACAGGTTCTTAGCCAAGAAAGAAAGTTTACAATATTACATGTGATGCAAAATACCTTGATTGATGGGTTGGTTGTCAAGGTTGTAGATCACTCTATGAACGGGATTGTCCTAGATCATTGAAGGAATTTTGGCTCATTATGTCAGGTTCAGACAACGGTAACAATGGACAGGAACAGTGGTCAAGGGATTGGTGGAAGGGCATACGAAAGGATCGGCAATGGAGCAATCACATGAAAAGGAGTAGATCGGCAAACTTGCTCATCAATTTTGATGTTCGTCTTTTTATTTTGGGGATCCCCTCTTGATTTCGGTGCCCTTTTAAGATAAAGTTTTAGACCAGTAGATAAATTTTGGATGAAAGTCCCTGGTGACATACATTTTCCAAATGTGTCACCTTTGGAAAAGAGGTAGATCCAGGGAAAGACGTAGATCACATCCTATTTTTTTTATTAAATGTTATATGAAAAAAAATTTTTCCAACATGTGAAATTTAAGCATTATTCTTAATTCATTTGATATATTTTCTTGTGGTTAATTAAAATTTCCATCTCATCCGGGCTCTCATACCTCCAATAAAATAATGTTAAGATTCATTTTTCTTGGTTCTTGTTGTTTTTGATTATGTTAACTGTTTTGATTCATAACTAACATTCTTTGTATAAGTTTGTTGCAAAACTCACATTTAACAAGAATTCACTGCAAAACTCACTGTCCATATTTTAAAGTTAAATCTTAGTTCTCTCTCCTTTACAAAGAGTTTGAGGCTGTGTGCAAGTAGTTTCTATGCCAACAAAGATATAATATAATTTTTTTATGATGTGTGTGAAGTATTATTCTGAAAGTCTTAAAAAGTGGAGAGAGTGACTTTTGCATCTATACCCCTTAAATGATACATGCGATAATTTTTAGTAAAGCCTCAGTTTATGATATACAGATTAGGAACTTAAGGACTGCCATCATAGATTTGTGAACTAACAGTTTAATTTCTTCACATCATTTAGAGGAAAGACAGAGAAGATGGGTATCCTCTCAATCATATATAAAATTAAGGATATTGAACTGAAGTTTTATATCCAAAAAATTAAATTCAGATCATTCTGCATGTTATTTCAAAATGGAGTTATAAGTCAGGAATACAGGTCTTCATGCTCAAGACTTGCATGAGTATACTTAATTTAGAGAGAAGCAAAAAATTTATCCATAGTTGCTCATACCTCAGAGCTAAGCACCCCAGTTTTTTCATTTGTCATATACTGTAAATACTGTAATCCATGAAGAGTAAACATGCAGAAAGACTGGAAGAGCAGAAAGGAAAAGTAATGAGGATGAAATAGCATGTAGAAAAATGTAATGAAGTATACAGCAACTTACAGATAAAAGCAAAAAATGAAATGATTAATTTTCTCAGTTGAAGCATTTCAGCATAAAAGTCATGGTGTTATGCTGCAATTTTATATAACTTCTATAACCCTGTCAACACAGTATTTTCTGTTATCTATATTAACCTTGTATGTTGTAAAGGTGTGTATGTGGTGGTGCTGCCGCTGCCACCCAAAAATATAATAGGACATGCGATCCAAACCTTCACTGTCCGAATGCTACACCACGTCACCATTTTCAGTATTCATGCACAACTGCTATCCCACATCCCACTTTAAATACTAACAAACCTAACCAACAAAATTTAAAACATTAGATCATCATTTATAGTTTACAAGATATAAATGCAACAAATCTTGCCATTTGTTTGGTCACTCCAGTTTTCATAGACCTCCCTTTACCAAATCTAATTTAAACAAGTGTTCAGATCAAAAAGGAGCAAGAGTGATAGGATTTTGTGGTATTTGCAAATTCCCTGATTTTTCCCAACATTCCAGGTCTGTACAGACCCTATACTGTAGAATAGGGGTTGTCAATATTTTATTCCTGCAATCAACTTTCCTTATTCATTTAATAAGTTTGATAAATTTTAATGAGACAGTGCCACAATTCATTTGGTGACAGCAAAACTTACAACTGTCATTTTTTAAATTAGCTCAGGCAAAATTTCAACCAAAAGTAATGTACTTATCACATTTTACAGATATCTGAAGCAAGCATGTAGCAGTTTCCATAAAAATGGAAATAAAATGTGTTTTATGCAATGATGAAACATTTTTATTTAAAGAAGTGGACAGCCACCCAGATCAAAAACAGAATTAGATGAAATTCATGGGGATTCTGAAAACAAGCATTGAAGACACTATTTCTGGATAAATGAGTTTAAATGTGGTCAAACATGCACTGAAGATGAAGCACACACTGAACATCTAGTTGAGGTAACCATGACATAAATCACTGAAAAAGACCATGATATCATTATGGAAATCACCAAGTGCATGAGATTGCCAGGACTGTAGCTATCTCAATTGAATCAGTGAACAATATCCTGCATGAAAAATTGCAGATAAAAAACTTGTGTACACAATGGGTGCTGCAATTGTTGACCAAAAATGATTGCAACTCAGTGTTTGGCAATGTTCAACCACAATCTAGTGTACATGGAACATGGATTCACCACTATACACCAAAGTCAAAGCAGTAGTCAATGAGTAATGAAAGTGCATAAGAAGGTAAAAACTGTTTTATTAGCTGGGAAGGTGATGGCCACTAATTTTTGAGATTTCCAAGGAATCATCCTGGTTGAATACTTGAAGAAAAGAACATGAACCTATTATGCAACATTATTGGACTGTTTAAAGAAGAGCTGAAATGAAAATGGCCAAAAATATAAAAACAAAGTGCTCTTTCACCAAGACAATGCACCATCCCACAAATTGACAATTGCAATGGCAAAATTGCATGAATTACATTTTAAATTCCTCATCCATCCTATTGTCCAGACTTGTTCACAAACTTAAAAACTAGTTTGGTGGGAAGAAATTCTCATCATAAGAATTTTGTTACTGCAGTCAATGCATATTTTTTAGACCTTGACAAAAGTTACTTTTCCGAAGGATTAAAACATTGGTAGCTTGTTGGACCAAATATATAGCCGTTAATAAAGATTATGTTGAAAAATAAAATTTTTTCCAAAAATCCGTTTTAATTTGCCTTTTTTTTTTTTACCACACTTATCAAAACAGCCTTTGTATTAAAAACTAGTTGTAGACAAAAATACAGACATTACTTAAACATAAGTTTACAGTAACATCTGTACCAACTTTTCCTATTATGTACAGTGTAAGCAAATAATCACACTTTCTTCAGTCACAATTTTATATTAAAAGTAATTTAATAGAATTTTTTAATTCAATAAAAATATAAGTGTTATGAAATTGTAAATAGCAAATACCGTAGAAATTAAAAATTTTTCTAAGAGTGACCTGTACCACAATTGGCTGGTTGACTAGACCTGATACAGAGTACACACATGCACCCTGTACACTGGCTGCACTGCAAGCTGCCAAATATCACCAGCTGTTTATTATTATTGAAATAGTCTTGAACCAACATGATTACAATAAACAGCAACTAGTATTTCAAAATTTAATTTTTAAATGTTTTTGAACTTTTGCACCTACCTTTAGAACTGTAGAAGCTCATATGGTTAGTACTTTCATAATTATAAGCAATGCCGAATTGAGGTAGCATTAGTTTTAGCTTTTCATATTAATTGGTCATTTACATTAGAACTTTCTCAAAAATCCAGCAATGATTTATGCAACTTTCCCAGCTGTTGAGATTTTATTTTAAAAACAACTTTATTAAGCATAAATAAAATTGTGGGGTACCATCTGTTATAAAAAGTGTTTCTAACAAAATCTCATTTTTTAATTGCTATAAAATGGTAAAAATCTTAATTTTGAGGGCAGTGATCAGTTTCATTAAAAAATTTTAAATAATAGAAACAAAATCTCCATTAAGTGCCACCTCTCAAGATAGTGAGGAGTCATATGTCATATCTCCTCACTCCCTTGACACTTAACAACCAAATTTAATAGCATTGATGCTCCTTATACACAAGCTACTGTGCCAAATTTTGTTTCTTAATCTTTATCCTATCCTGGAGATATTAAACAAAACAGATGCCAACACATGCACATAATTTTTTTTCCCTGCTTTTTGACTGTTTTAGGTTCAGGTCTCAAAATGTGACACGATTCCAATACTTTCCCTTGTTATGTATATATAAACAGCCAGGAAAGTAACTAACTATGGACCAAGTTATAGCTGAACATCTTGTTAAAGCATTTTTCAAAAACTATAGTAGAAAATTTAATGTTAATCAATTTTTTCAACTAGCATGAAATCTTTCAAGGGTGCAAAAATGTGTTTAAGTTCATTTTTTATTTTTATAACAAACTTTTCATTACTACATAATCTTTTAACCTGTAAATATTCATAATTAAGGTCTGTTTCATATTCATCCAGACACTCAACAACAAACTTAAACAATGCATTACTTTCATTATTAAGTACAATAGTACAAATATATATATATATATATATATACATACATACACACACACACAAGTACAGGTATCCCTCATATAACACAAGTTACATTATGAAAAAGTGCAGAGTCAACAATCTGGGGTGGTGTGAAACTACAGGTATACCTTGAGTTACGTCATTTGATTATATGTCATTTGTCAAAAAAGTATATAGAAAAATAAAAAAATCAAGTTTAAGTCATTTTATTCGACTTTACATCTATCTGCCACAAATATTGAAATTGTAATATCACTAGAAAAGCGTTAGTGCACAAAATCATATTAAAATGTTAATATAATTATCATAAATCCTAGAGAACGAAACATGAAAACATCTGTGTTTGTGTTATCTTATTTAGCGGTCAATTTGTACTGTATATCAAATACCGTTTGTTGATTTTATGCTATCTTGTATTTACTAGATTTACATACAAATAATAATGATAAGTAATGATAAAATAAAAAGCTCATGTTTCATTTGTTGCTTATTTTTTCATTACATTGAAGTTTTGGATTCTATCAAACATTTTTCTACAAGATGTACCAGTATGTACTGTATTTTTTAATGTGGCAGTCTTTGAAACATATCAACTGTGCAAAAAAAAGGGATAGATATACTCAATCAATGTTCACAGTAAATAAAATGCTGTTTCATTATGTCGATATTCCACACCGTAAGAAATGTGATGGTCAGGGAATTTGGACAAAGTTGGTCAGGGAAAGTCAGGGAATTCAAAACAAGAATTTGAGTAGGAACCCTGAAAAATGGAAATTTTTTAATAACATTTTCTTGGATGTGCAGGAAATCTGTTGCTTTCAATATAAAGGATTCTTGGAACAGCAAATAATTTTTGATGGCCCAAGCATGCATTAAAATGGGATTCTTCTGTACTGTATATTGTGTAAATATTAACTTCAGTTAAAAAAGGGTGGTGTTCTCTTTTTACAAAGTATCATCATCATCTCAGCTTTTCTGTTGATCTTGATTAGAAATACCTTCATCCTTTTTTAAAAAAATGTTTCCATAAAAATTTTTTTATGCATGACAAAATAAAAATATGTTACTAATTGAAAATTTGTTCTAATGGATCATGTTTGTTCAATCGAGGACAGCAATTTTTTCCAGAATTTGTATTTGAATTCCAAATTGTTCGAGTTGAGAATAAGTCACATACTGAGATACCATCATATTTTGTTTGTCATTTTGCAAATGATTACTTATCTATGAATAAAAAAAGGTTAATACTTACCTAAAAATGTTTAAACTTTACTAAATACAGAGATTAATCTATAAAAGCAAAACACAGTGGCAATCTTAAAAGGCTAAAATCTGAAAGTGATATCATCATCTGGTTGAAAGGAAAGCTAGGACTAAAATTGCACTATCAATTTTCATTAAACCTGATGAAATGCTCAAAACAAATTGAAAATTTCAATATTCTAAAATCCATGGGCAAATCACACATACTTATTTAAGTAAAAAAATATCAAATAATGGAGTCTGTACTTAAGTTGTCAAATTTTGTATGGAGAATTTCCCAATTCTCAAACCATATTAGAGCAAAACAGTGTTGTAGAAGTGCCTTGTTGTACAAGGGATACCTGTAATATGCAAATTAGGGGAAACCATCCTATGACAAGGATCTATGTATGAACTAGTTTTAAAAAAAATGGACAGAACAAAAACAAATTTCTCCCCTTAGAACAGCATATAAAATCAGCAGGAAAATCAGTAAGGGAAATTGCTGCATTCATTAACAGACCAAAATCAACTGCAAGTGATTAATTACGATACAAGGTGTTTGTAAATCTGATAAGTTATGATAAGGGAAGTAATTGGCTCTGTTGATAATCAAGTCAATTGTTTTTCCAACTGTCTCAAATATTTCTGATTTGAAACTTGTAAGATATTAAATTAAAAGCAAAAGAAAGAAAAAAAAGATTGTTCCACTGTAAGGAAATTTATCAAACTTTACAAATTTTTTTTAAAACCAGAAAATTACTACTTTGCTAATTTCTTTCAAACTTCAGTATTTTTACTAATATAACTAACAGTATCAATTTTGGGTAGATTTAGTTCCACGCTTAGCTCACTCAGTTACAGTTTTTGGTAGAAGTTTTAGGTACTATCTATTATACATAAAATTAAGTACTCTTAGGTAAATTATTTATAACAAGATAAAATGTTATCCTCTTCAGACATTGCATGCACATGCAAGAAAATTTTAAAAATATGTCAGTAACAAACATCTTTCTATTAGCTCTCTTAAAACAATAGTAGTCAATCATGATGGTAATGAGAGCATCTTATGACAATTCTATTTTTCTATAAGTGTTACAATGTGTTTTGTGAATATGAAATGAAAAATATTACTTTCTGGTAACTTTACGATATTGGAGAGATACTGTGTCATAGTTTATAAGATGTTCATGAATCCAAGCCCAAAATAAAAGATAAAGAACATCTTAAAAAGGAAGACCAGACTCAAACTGACATCTCAGTAATGTTAGCAACTAGTGTTGAGTTATGGGTGAAAAAAATAAAGCTACATCATCAAGGAATTAAAGAAGAAATTAGACTTACTTTATAGCTTATAACTATTGAGAACTTTGCAAAAATAATCTACTCTAAAATACAGAATGAACTATGGACTACTAGACCACCACTTAACACCCAACACAAAGGCTACTTAACTGGGCATGCAAATACACTATCCTACAATAATGGACTGGACAGCAAGATGTGATGGTATAAGGTAAATAATATATGCTTTAATAGGAGGAGGTCCCCATGTGATGCAATTACACTAGCAACCCTTCTGGGCATACTTTCAACAAGGTTTTGATACACAGCTATGGGCATTTGTGTCAATTCCTGCTTCAAGAATGTTGCCAGTCAGCTGTAGATTTCAGATGTGGTTCCCTGGTCTGTAAGCATCACTCTAACTCATCCCACATATGTTCTATTGGGTTTAGGTCGGGACTCTGAGCAGGCCAGGGAAGACAGTTGACATCTGTATCTTGATACCACTGCTTGACAGAGGCTGCAACATGACAGAGCATTGTTGTCCTGAAAGAAACATTTGTCCATTCTGTAAAATTGCCAGAGCGAAGGAAGAACCTAATTGTCCAGAATGTTCATTAGGCATAGGCATTCAATTTACCAGGAACAACATGCAAAGGTCCCAGGCCATACCACAAAAAACACCACCAAACAAGACCACCACCACTGCTGATGTCCGGCTCATTATTGTAGGGTAGCGTATATGAAGTGGAACAATGAATGGATTTAAGTGCTGTTTAATGACAAAGTTTAATCTGGATGGCCCAAATAGTTTAAATTATTACTGGTATATATTAGGGAGAGACGAGGGCGAGAGGAGTGAAGAGGGAGAAGAGGCGGGAGCAGATGGGGAGGATGAGGGGTGGAGGGTGAGTGAGAGGGCGTGGGTTTAAGTGGAGGCAGAGGAGAGTGTGGAGAGTAAGGTGAGACCCAGGGAGTAATTGAACTCAAGAATTATCAAAGCTAAGTGCGTCGAGAGCGAGTAGAGAGCGTGAGACCCGGATGGGGGGTGTGGCAGAAATGTGGGGAAGGAGGGGGAAGCGAGCAGGAGAGCAGGCGCGGCGAGGGAGCGGAGAGGGAGGTGGTGGAGAGTTCTGGCCAGAAAGGTGCCGATAGGTCAGAGAGAGCGCGCGAAGAGGGTAGGGGGGGAGAGTGTGATGAGGGCCCGAGAAGAGGTCGAGGAGCCTAGAGGAGCGAGGCCGAGAGGATGTGGGATAGCGGTAGAGCAGGTGAGTGAGGGGGAGGCAAGTGGTGTCAAAGGCGAGTGGCGTGGGAGAGCGAGAAGGAGCTACATAGGCCGAGAGGCGTGAGGGAGGAGGAGAGCGAGAGCAAGAATGGAGGGGTGTGGCAGACAGCAGCGGTGTGGGTGAGGAGGGGAGGAGATGAGCGAGAGCAGAGAGGAGAGTGAGGGGGGGCGGGAGAGAGGAGAGTGGAGTGAGGAGGCGAGTGAGAGGTTGTGAGAGCGGTGAGGGGGGGAGTGATAGAGAGGGCAGTGTCGCGAGAGAGAGTGTGAGTAAGAGAGTGAGAGAGAGAGAGAGAGTTTTATATATTTCTTTTATTTATATTATCCTTATTTTTTTTTGATTTATATTTTTGTTCATTATTGGTATTCTTTTTTTTTTATTTTTTTTTTTTTTTTTTTTTTTTTTTTATTATTATACTCTATAGTTTTTAATTCTATATATCATCAATTTTATTTTATTATATATTATTATTTTATTCTATATATCATAACAATGAACTAATCTTTAACTTAATCTATAAATAAAATTTTACTTACTTGATTAGTTATATCATATACAACAATAGCAGCTTGTGCTCCTCTATAATACATTGGTGCCAAACTATGATACCTTTCTTGTCCTGCAGTATCCCAAATTTCAAATTTTACCGTTGTATCATCTAGACACACAGTTTGTGTCAGGAATGCAGCTGGAAAAAAAAAGCAAGCAATTAGATTAGTATAAAAGTTCCTAAATTTGATCAAATAATCAGTAAATATCTAGGAATTTTTTAATGATTAAAATCCAATTTTTTAAAAATAAATTTGTAGGTTGTATGTAAATTTTGTACAATTTTACAAATGTTGTAAATTTTGAATCTAATTTTGTACAAGAATTTTCTACTCCTTGCAGAGAATTCTTTAATTTGATATTGAGAATGCAAATTTTGCTATGTTCAAAATTATTAAATATAATTAAAAATAAACTATTAAAATTTTTATGACCAGATATTTCTAATAAAGTATTTATAAAAGCCTCTCTTCAGAAGTTGATGAAAAAGCATTCCATTTAACAAATTTCTATCAATAACTATTTAAATGAATATAGTTATTAATAGAACAGACTGTGATAATCTAATAAAAGCATGCTTATATAGATTTACACATTCCTAATTGATAACATTTCTCTGGCCCTTTGCATGAAACTTGTAACCCACATTCCGTCAAATTGTATGCTTTTACCTTTTATGAACTGGTTTTCATATCTATAAAATCTATGCAGTATCAACATGACTGACATATCAGAACACTCAGACCGAGGTTTATAGTATCACTTTCATGTAAAGCCACAATTCCAGCAGAAATGGCAGACAGCAAGCACAGCAATTTCCAGAGCTTCAAATTAGTTAAATTTTGATCATTTATTAAATAACTCAAAATCAGATAAGAAAATTAACTTTATTGGAGGAAACAAGAGAAGACAAAAATCCTACTTGGAAAAGAAATGTGAAAGCCCAGATATGACTTTGAGGCAAAGAGAGAAAATGTCCTATAGCTACAGAAGGGCCATCCTTGTTAACTGCAGAAACCTTTGCTTGATCTGTAACTGGTATGATGATGTTTTTCTTGTAAGTGGTGAGATGGGGTTTTGCCATTCCCAATGTTTATTTACATATTCTGAGAGCACTGTAGGAGCAATTGCTTTAGTAACTATTTATTTTATAAGAGTGATGTCTAATAACTGTAACTACTGTCTTGAAAGGACTATAATTAATTGGTGCTAATTTTAATAAATTTAATTTGTACTTTTGTAAAATGGCTTACATTTACATAGCTTTCAAATTGAAGGAATTTTTCATTTAAATGATCTTTCTTCAATCTGGTTATTAACTTTATATAATCGTTTCATGAACAAAGGGAATCAATACAAAGTAAAAATGCTGGTTCTTTCATATATTTCTCATTATAACAGATTTAAATCTTGTAATCAGAACAGTACTGTATCATTCACACGCTAAATAGGAATTTTACACTCCCTGCAAGTGAATTGTGTCATCTTATCTGCACTTCTTGAACACATTCCACACCCTTACTTGCCAATCCAAGGTTGTTTGGGCAATTCTTGGAATTTTCTTTTTGCAATATCTCGGATATTAAAACAGTTTGCACGGAAGGAACTATTTTCCAGTCTACAGTTCAGCTGTGGTGCCACAATTCTCTTGCTAGTGCCTTTACACAATCAAACTCTGTGATCTTGGGGTTTTGAAAATATACAGAAAAGATTACGTGCGTGTGTTTACCAGGCTGACATTGAGCATGGTGTAAATGACGGTGAGTGGCCATGGCCTGGTTTGCCTGCATGTGCTGTACAGCCGTGCACTTCTCATCAAGAGCATCTATGCCTCTTTTGGTGCTGTTATAGAATTCAAATTATTTCTGGTTTTCCTGTGGCTTCACTAGTTTATTCAGCATGATGCATGGAGGAAATAAACAATACAGCTTTGTTTTTCTTAGGGACACATGAAAGCAATGTGCAGTTACTAGTAAACCTATACATGGCTGCTTTTTCTGCCTTCTGTACAGAGGGAAGAAATTCTATTAGAATTTCTAGTTGTTTTTTCAGTGTTCCCATGTATATCAGATTACTTTTCTTCAATTTGTTCACTATTTCTATAGTGAAGAACCAGTTGTCTGCTGTTATTTCTCTTCATATTGATGATTGGCACAGCTAGTCGGATAACACCAAGTAGTTTACTGAGGTTCCTGCACCAGTTAGAGCAGTGGTTCTTAACCAGTGTTCTGCAAGCCTATATCAAGTGTTCCACGAAAGAAGAGATTTTAAAAGTTTTTATGCAAATTTATTGCCATTATTATATTCATAGATAATTCCATGTTTTTATTTTATTCAATATAATAAAGTTTATTAATTTATTGCTTCATTGTTTCCCAAGTATAGTAAACATGGAACTGCTTATCAATTTTTGAATACACTGATGGTAATGCTCCATGTAATAAAGTATATAAATGGTGTTCCATGGCCTCAGAAAGGTTGAGAACCACTGAGAGTGATGCCATCGAAGTTTTGTCATTGTAGATGTATGCATTCAGCAAGTAATGAGTCTTGGCATCATTCAGTACCTAATCTTGATGCCATATTTCCAGGGTTTTTATGACGTACTGTACATCCTGAACTAGCATCTGCCACTGAATCCAATGAGCATCTCATTGATACAGGCATACTCTCCAATAGAGTAACATTGCTGACAGTTGTTGAAGAGATTGAACCGATCAGAAATAGCTGCTGCTAGATCATTCACCCTCCTCTCATTTGTCACAAGCAATGTCAAAACAAAAACAGATCAAAATGACATGCATCCATTTCAAGGACATGGTACAGTAGAAGAATCTTGTCCAGTTCCATCAGTAGAGAATAAACATTTGCAGTCTTTGTGATTAGACTTGGAAGATAGCACAGTGCAGTACATCAGTAATCCAAGGAAAGTAGTCAATTCCACTCTGTCTAGGTCCTTGAATTCACTTCTGTCTTCATTAGTCAGCTTTGCCCTTACTTCTGCTAATTTTTCATTTGTTTGAAGGATCACTTCATGCAGCAGTTTGTCAGTGAAAAGCAGCTTCCATAACAGGTGTATAGGAAGTTCCCTACTACTTTTCTGGCCCAATGATGTCTGGAAGATGCATTATGTTATTTGCCTCATAGGAATGTTTGCTGAAGGCAAATCAGCAAACCAACTGAAGTTGTTCCTTTCAACATAACACACAGGTGTATGTCTAGCCCTTTTCAGAGTTATGGTTTCATTTTTATTGCCAGACATTGATAAGGTGCTTTCTTTATGGTCAGAGTGCTCTTGCTCCAACTGGCTGTCATAGTCACTATGGAAATCTAGTAAAACATTATTTTCTTCCTCTCCACTGAACTCACTCTGTTCTTTATCGAAAAGATTTCTCATCCTGTCACCATCAACCTCTACAATTCCAAAATTGTTGTTGTTTTCATAAAAACAAAAATATGACAAACCACAAACTGATATGCATCTGGTGACATGGGATATGAGAAACCCAAGGCTGCATTTTATGGTAAATAACTAATGACAGGTGAAAAAATACACCCATCTAATACCATGCAGTTAACTAAATGCCTGACAGCTACTGAAAGGACTATGCTGCTAGCACCAACTATCAAGGAGATAGGGACATTTCTATTTTCATATGTACTATACATAACCCCACATCACCAGTTATAGGTTAAATTGAATTTCTGCAGAAAAGAATAGTAAAATCATAAAATGTTTTTTTGACTTGCCATCTGCAACAGCACAAAGACAACTTATTGAAACATGTATATAAGTTATTCCAGAAAAAAAGGTGTACCTGTACATACATTAAAAATTTAAGTTAATGATAAAGTGTCTTGAATATAACATGTGGTCTAATAGATGTTATCAAATAATTTGCAAATAGGGATTAGCCAGCATTCTGAAAATTAAGCCCTGGAGGATTAAGTATGTTCCATCAGTAATGCAAAAAGTTCCCAGAAGATGACAAATATGAACACGATAAAAGACCTAACAGGATTCCTAAAAATTAACATATTAGCGAGGTTGAGACAGAAGTTTTAAATACGAAAACGTGTATGTTGGACGTTTGGCGATGCTTTCCTGTAAGCCTAGAAGTTTGACAATGGCATTTGTAAAGTCAGTGGAATCGTGCTCGACATTCCAATGCCATTGTCAAACTTCTAGGCTTACAGGAAAGTGGCACCGAATGTCCGACGTACACGTTTTCGCATTTAAAACTTCGGCCTCAACCTCGCTATTGAGAGAGATTCATCATCAGAATTCCAAAATACAGAAGTCACTATATATGCCAATACAACCCAAATATATAATTCCTTACTCTGGAATTAAAACAACAAAGTATAATGGCCTTTTACATTGAAAATTTCACATCAGCAGCAAAGGAACCAGTGTCCTTCAGAGCATTAATATTTTCACCATAGAGTGAAATATCTCACCAGAAAGAAATACGGAGTCTTCATAGTAGTAAGAATGTCAAAACAAATGCAGTCTGTACAGGAAATTCAATGTGCATTGAGCTTTAAGACAAAAGACACACATACATTAGACTGCAAAAAGTTGAAAAAATAAAAATTTCCAAAGAAAAACCAAGAAAGAATTCTCATTGGGTATATTCACAATGTCATGAAAGACTTACAGAAAATGTATTGGGAAGAGGAAAAGACTACCAACAAACAATGTTGCACTCCCACACCTACAATGAGGAGCAGCCAATTTCTTCTCTCTAGCTTACACACACAACTGTGCACACACTGCAAGAATTTATCACAACTTCTACGTGGTGCTTACATCATAGGCAAAGACTACCAGAAAACTTTATGGAACAGTGGAAGTCACAACAGTGGATCAAGAGTACTCAGATATTGAGCAGCCATCCAGTTCTAATAGGAGGATGATTGTAGTATGCATTTGAAACTGCTTCTTGGCATTTAAGATAGATTTTAATAAAATCACGTGGGATACAGGGTTTTTTTGCATGGAGATTTGCCTTATGCAAGCCATTCATTTTTTTAAAATTACATAATGTAACAGTACCTAAATTTTACCAATAAACAGTGATGTGTACCAGTATTAAAAGTAATTATTTTGTATTTACCTGTAGTCACACAATAAAGGTGTGGTTCATTACTTCATTTTATTAAATTTAACAAGACCTGTGGGTTATGGGTTTTATGAATGAAACCACAATTATTATTATATAAAGCTACAAATTATGTTTAACATATAAATTGAAGAATTTAATACTGTACATTTCTGCAGATAAGACTATAGTTGAATCATAAAAAAAGGCCCCCTAAAATCCAGGGTTGTCTTATAGGACAGATACAAAAGAAAAATTAGATTGAAATTTATATAAATTAAAACCATTCTAAAAGAACAGACAAACCATAATTATTTACTAGTAGAGAGTAGGGTATGTCCACAAAGTCGAATAGCCCATAAGACATTTTTGTGAATAGTCAAGGTCATTAATCAAATTCCCAAATTAATGTGAATGTTTGCAACAAATCACAAGGCACTTCTGCCAGATGCAAGAAAATAAAATTTGTTCATTCAAAAAATTATGAATAGGACAATTCCGTATACGCTATACAGTATTATTATCCAGAAGATGATTGCTGATCTAAACTAAATTCATAAGCTGTTGATAGTTTGGGGGTTGTCTTATAGGACAGATATATGCTAAAACTATAAAACTTTGACAAAAATTTATACCTCGTGTTATCTGAAGGTAGTCTTATCTGCAGAAATATATGGTAAATATTATTTTAATTCCATTCATTTAGTGACAACAGTATATAGTACAAATTTCTGGAAAACTTCATTGTTTTAAATGTTGTTCTTTAAGTAAAAACACACTTCACCTCAAATATTAAGCTAGTGTGATGTTATAAAGTAATGCACTCTGTCTTGTGTCATTAAAACCAACACTATTCAATGTTGTAAGTACTGTACTTTCGATAGTTTACAACTATCCTCTTCAGATTGATTTGATTAGACTCCAATGAAGATTTTTCACATTTAAATAAATTAGGAACATAATGGGCAACAATTTTTTAAACATTCCAACTGCATGCCCATGGAATGTACTGTATTTTCATGGAATGACTGGAATACTGCATAAAAACAGAGGACAAGCACACCAGTTAAACTGACTTAAATATAAAATTAATCATATGTAACAAAACTAGTTTCACTTTAAAGAAAAGATTCTTCCAATTACAATAAAAACAACAACAATGTAATTTGACCAACTTAAAATAAGGAAGAGTTTATTTATAAGACAATAAAACTATTAGTGACTTGTTGACATTAGTAGTTAGTTAGTGTGAACTACACTGACCATCTACCCTGACCTTAAAAATAACACCCTCCTCTCAAGCTGAGATAATTTACTGAGAGTTTCTTAAAATTAATGTGTTTATATTTGTGTTTTTGAATCAAACAATAATAAAATACACACACAAAAAAAAACAACCCACTTTCAGAATTCCAGAAGTATTTTATGTCATTAGATGACAATGAAGAAATTAAACATATAATCATGGTTTTTGATGTAATGCTGACGGTTTGTAGTAGAATAAAAGCTTGTTTGTTTTTTTAATGCGCCCTCTAGAAAAGGATGTTAAACTGCTGATTTAAACTGGCATGCCAGTCATTTCATAAAAATATAAGAAATTTGATGATAAAAATTATAAGTTATTAAAAATAAAAGGCTCTTTTATATCAAGCTAACTCTTGAGTTTAGTCTATTGTATAACATGATCCATAGTTTGGAAATGGTGCTGTTACGCAGTAAAAGGAAAGATATATATAAAATGCGTCAGAGTCTCCTATCCTGCACTGTTTAAAAATTAAAGCATGAGACCAGAGACTCATAATTGTAGTCTAAGACTCTCCTGATCCATCCCTAGTATACCTATTATTTTGTTTGTTTTCCCAATGTTCTTGGATACTTGTTTAGTGCAATCTAGTAGCAGCTCCAATATAATTGATTGTCATCCTCTGAGAGATGGTGTTGTAAAGGCAAGGCATATATATATCCAATTTTTCCAAGAGGTTCATTTTATCTGTCATTGCATAATAGCCTACATAAGGTAGGTTGAGGAACTAATTAAACTTGTACATCCAGAAAATTTGGATTTAATGTGAAAACTAATGATAGCAATCCTAAGCATGGTATTGCAGGTTGCATATAGGCAAGGTCCTTTATTGTGTTCAGAATGGATGGCAGAAAGAATGTTTTTTCTTTCTTGTTGCATTAAAACATTAGTTTTAATGCTGCAAGACAATGTGTTACTCTATAATATTACACTAATTGTTCTTTAGAGTTCAATACTAATTTTAAAATTATTGATTCACTAAACTTATTTCATTGGATCAAGAACACACAATTTGTTGAATATCATTTATTCTGAAACTTAGTGGTTCACTAAAATCAATGGTATTACAATTGATAAAAATTAATTTTGCCTTATATTTGCATGCAAGCCATAATCTCATTTCAGAAGAATTTTTATATATATATATATTTTTTATAAAGCAAAGAAAAAATTTCAAAGTACTTATAGCACATTTGATTTAAAAGACTGTTGTAATTTACATATTTTCTGCTAATAGTTATACATTTATTAAATATTTTCCTAATTACTTTTGTATTTATGATTGTTTGAGATGGCCAAAACATACTGACTTTACAGAAAACCATAACAAAAAATTTTGCATCCTTGCTGCTTAAAACATCTGTGTAAGAAAGAATCAAATTAATACCGTATTTTATGGACTTATAAGACGCATTTTTTTTCTTCGAAAAATTGCCTCCAAAATTCAGGTGCGTCTTATAGTCCGTAAAATACAGTATTTATTATGAGAAGGTGCAAAATTTAAATCAGACAAGCTGAAAAAAAAAAAAAGGTATCGCTAGACTTCCAAAGATCAATATTGGACCAAATGTTGAGATCTAAATGCCTGATGTTGATTGGGAATGTCTAGTTCTCAGAAATGTCCTGGAAGTTATCACTAATGTCAACTTGTCTGGGCTTTATTAGTGGGCACTTAAAGCTTAAACAACTAAGCGTGCAATAAACTTACAACTGCTGATAACGTCAACAATCATGTGCCATTAAGTTCACTACCTTTTTGGTCAAACTTAAAATATTGTCTGGAGATAAGCAAGACTTTGTAAGCTATGACTGTAAGAAGTACTTCATTGATAAAAAGAATCATTTAAAAGATATCAAATGTAATGCTAAGTGTTACTGCTACAGTTCCTACAAAACAAATGAGCTTTATAAACATCTCTTAAAACCTAATATATTACTATTAAGTAATGAAGGGACAACCAAAATCAGAAAAATTGGGCATTTTCCAGATATTGGAATTGAGAAAAATCTTATCAATATTTCCAATTCTTCCACAGTTTTTAAGGAAATTATTTGTTTCAGTCAAATTAATTGTTAATATTGCAATTTAAAAAATTTTTAAATATTAGTTTATTGGAAACTTTCATGTTGATAAAGCAGATAGTACTCAACGACCCATTCATGAAGTGACGTCTGTCACACTAGACTTTTTCTTTCATGTCCGTCAGAGCGATGAGAGATTGCACTCAGTTGGTTCTAACTGTTCCCATTTTAGGGGAGATAAGGTGACTTTAGGGTTGCCATCTGATTGGCATTGGGCCAGTTTGACCAGCAAAATGTTCCATCACTGCTGCACACACATAATATAGATTTTAAAATTAATTTGATTTACAATTTGAAAATATCAAAACAAAAAACAAAAACTTTTAAACAGTTTTTAAAAACATTGTTTTAATTTTCAATTGATTTTATTTTATTTTTACTGTAAAGGCCAGAGTTTCATTTATTTTATTACTAGAAATTCCCATCAAGCATGACAGAATACTTTTTATGAGAAAGTAGAAATTGAAGTAGTAAGAAGAGTAGAGATTAAGAAATTCAAGAGTTGTTAATATTTCTACAAGTAGTTTATACTATCTTTTGTAACATAAAGAGCAACAAAACAAACTTTCACAAAAATAGGAGTTAGAGAATTTACTTACACATATTTAGGCCTTTATATTAAAATCTTTCTTTATAAATTACTTTATACACTATGTTCTAAGTAAACACTATTGTCTTAAAAGATTTCCTTGCTGTCTTCCTTTAGTAATAGATACCTTAATATTGTTTTGATAATTGATATTGTGATGCTGTCTACAGCCCTTGATAAAGCCATTTCTTAATTCCATGTTGATAAAACAAAGATAAATTGTATGTACAGTACATTAGTTAGATGAGCAATAACATCTTTCTAATAGTGATGTAACGAATATTCGGTTACTACCCGGTATTCGGCCTATTCTTCACTATTCGGCCGAATACCGAATATTTAATTACTATTTGGCCGAATACCAAATACCTAAAAACAGGAGTAAGAAATAACAAAAAACACAATAAATTAATCATTTTTGTAACTTTTATTAATGCTGAACATTAAACTATAATTATTAAAGTTAATAAGAAATGGCATCTAACTCTAGTGTTAAATTATTTTGTAGTTAAATAATATTATAGCCTTTATCTAGCCCGATATCTTATGGCATTGATGGTGTGTAGGTTAGAATGTATCGGGCATTACTGTTATTGTTTAGTTAATTATGTTATATTCGTATTCGCGTATTTTTAATATTTATACGATATTTTAAAATGAGTTACGAAATGTTTTATTGAAACTTATTGTATTTAATGAAAGAATTATTTATCTATTTCTAGAAGATGAGTAACTAATATATAATTTATTTTATATATAAGCAAAGAATGAGCATTTCTCATTATATACAAAAGATAACATTTGAAATCATGTTAATTTTAAAAATATTGACAAAAACAATAGCAACAAAATATTCCCCAATAATATATTTGAACTGTTCCACAACTAGGGAGAAACTAGACCATATTATGTCACCACTAAAGTATATTCTTAGGGTACTATTCAGTCTACAAATACGTAGTAAAAACAAAAATTTTAGTGTTTAATTAAAGAGTTAAAATGATCGATTGCAAATAAAATAACTTTTAAGTTATAACTTACATCTAAATACCAACAACTGCCGAATCATAGTGGGCTATTTACGGCTATTACATAAATTATAAACCAATTTGGCACTAGAGGTAGACGTTAGGCTCCATCTCATATTAAGTTTAATAATTATAATTTAATTAATTAATTTAAATAATTTAGACCTAATGGAAGAAAAAATCGTAGTGACAGCGAGCCAATAGAGAGCACGGTGCGCAATCTTTGCCATAATGCGGTTTGCACGCCAATTTTCGTATGTGCGTTAATCAAGCCGAATAGTTTGGCCGAATATTCGGCAATGCTCCTGGCCGAATATTTGGTATTCGGCCACGCTCCTAGCCGAATATTCGGTATTCGGTTGAGGCCGAATATACTATTCGTTACATCACTACTTTCTAAATAGCAGGCTCATTAGATCATTACATCCAACTGGATAATAGAATGGTCACATGATCACTATGGAAAGATTTTTTAAAAATTTGTTAAAGAAGTGACATGATGCAGCTATCTTTTTTTTTTTAAAGTTTAAATTTAACGAAGTAAGTTAGCATCTTTTTAATTGCCAAAATATTTAAAAATGCCACTTAAGGAAAATTCCCTCGTCAAGCACGAATGTCACACGATCACTGACATCACTGCAACGTAACTGTGATCACTGATCTGAAATAGATAAAATGTTTATTCTATAACTAATATTTTTGCAAAATAAGTAGCCTATACTTTATCAGAACATAAAACAAATTCAACCAAAATTTCATCTGGATTTTACAAAAATTTCAGGAGTTATAAGGAGTTCGTGTGAGTGCACGTGCACAGAACAGCTTTTATATTAGTAATTTTTTATTTTAATTATTACTTTTAATAATTTTTAATTTTGTCTACATTTTTTGAATCCTTAATTACAATTTCCTAAATTAATTGCAACTTTTTTTAATTTTGCGATATAACTATAGAAATTGAGTTTTGTTTAACACAAAAAAATAATCAAATTTAAATTTACTTTAATTTCTTAGTAAATTCATTAATTTTTGTTCCATAAATTTGCCTGCTTTTTAATTTTTTAATTATAAGTGATTTAATATTGAGTGAACTATTGGGCTATCTAGTTTCAAATCAGGATGGGTGGTCGGCAAAACAGTTTAAAACGTAAACAAAGTTATATCTTAGTTGAAAAAATATTGTATAAAATTATTTTTAATGTTTAGTATGTTTACTTATAATGATAATTATAATGAGAAAGATGTTTTAAGTTTTGTTATGATTCATAGATGATGCTGTAATACATTAAATTTTCAAATGCAATTCATGGATTTGAGTAAAAAAATACTTGTTCACACAGTTTAAGACAAGTCAGTCTAGATATTTGTGGCTCTAGTGCAGGGGTTGCCAAACTTTATCAACAACAGCCCTCCTACAACTTCTCCATACCTCCCATCAACCCCCACCAAAAAGTTTGTTAAATAGAAGCAGCTCTTACTATTTTAATATATTTCTTTTAATTTTACATTTTTTAATTTATTGTATATACGTTAATAAATTCTGTAACTGAATCAATGAGATGGATAAGCGTGACGATCCTTAGTAAGATTTGGTTCAAAATTTGTAAATTTTAGTCTTTTCATCGACCCCCCACCCCGTAATAATGTTATATTGACCCTGCTCTAGTAGATGACTTAACCGATTTTTTTTAATTCATGATGATATTTGTTTAGCTTGTTGCATCATTTGCCAAACTTCATTTAGTATTAAATACAATACAGTTAAATCATTTACAAGACATGCCACTGTGAAAAGCACCAAAAAAAAGCACATTTAATTTTTCCTCCCCCCAGTCATTGCGTCAGCCAATGAAGCAGTTTCCAAAGATGTCAACCGTACATGATATGCTAAGTTCATTGAGTAAAAGGAAATTAGCTGTAATTTCTTCTGGAATAGTGTTGCAAAATTAACTTTATCCAAAATAAGGTTACAAAATTTATTTCATAGTACACAACAAAAGCATGCATGTCCACATATAAATGGAGAATTTTCACATTTCTTTCAAGTGATTGCTTCTGGATTTCCCAATCATTTTCCATTCTCAAGCTTGATGTTTATTAATTAATGAATGTAAATCATTAATTTTTCCAAACTAAATTAAACTTTAGAAAGTATTCAAAAGAAATTGGAATTGGGAGAAATTATCATCCCATCACTAGTATTAATTTAAACCAACTACCATATAAGACCATACATAATGATAATTATTAAATTTAATGCAAGACGGCACCTAATGCCTTCTTCTAGGACAAATTAATTAGTAATTAAAGTTATAATTGCCAGAAAATAGCCTGATCTTATATGGCAGTTGGTTTCGCTTAAATGAACTTTGCTACTATCCTTAATTATTATACATATTTACTGATGTATCCCAAACTCATTTGCCATTACAAAATAAATAGAAAATAACCATTAAACATTGTGATATGTTGTTAATTCTGGCATTTTAAAACATGCCATCATAGCTTGCTCTATAAGCAGCCAGCATACAAAATTATGTTGTGGTTCTTTCTGTAAAGCCATTATGCATTCTGATCATTTTTTTGCTAATTGAACACTTTTAATCTAAGTCCAACATATATCAGTGACATAATTGTACCATGTGTCTGCTAGTATTATAATAAATGAAATTTGAAGCTTGGAGGAAAGAAAAGAAATAGACTGAATTGAAAAGGTTGGGTTTCATGTATAACAAAAGTTTTCAATCATGATTATGAATTGTTACATGTATACTATCAAGAATCCTAAAAGTTCATAATTTTTTTTTTTTAAAAACTTCCAATACTGTCAATTTTTACACATTTCATTTCAATGAGGATGGTAATGAAGTAGTCTAATGAAAAAGTAAAAATGATCACACAGTTAATTTTGCTTAAATGCAGCCACTAAATTACATTTTTATTATTACATTCAAATTGAAATTTTTGTTAGTGTTTTAATAACTTTAGATGAGTGTTTTTAATGATTATTTATTGTTTGTTAATAAGGAATATAAGTTTTATTTTTATTTCTTTGAACACATACTTTAATGGATATGCCAGATGGAAGCTGTAGCATTAATGGCATTAGTTTGCTTCTGAGGGAGTCAAATCAAGACAGAACTGCAGATTTTTCATAAAGAAATGAGTCTCATATGTAAGGCCAGATCTCTCACTACCCAGCCACCCTATTCTGGGCTTGGCTGGGTACAATGGTCTAGCAAAAATTAATATTGATGGAAAGTCAAAAAGGATGTTATTTTTATTATAAATTTTCCAAATTATAAGTCAAATTTTAAATTTTTAACAACTCTCTAATTTTAGAAAATGAGTACAATAGTATCTCAGTTTTCGTTGACTTAGGTTATCGTCGATTTTTTCTGCAAAAAATTGTCTCGGATTCCATCAGCATGCCCATGTGACCACACGGCTAATTTTGTAAAAATGAAGGGCAACCCATGCATTTTCTTGTTTAGCATGGCATTGTTTCTCATTGTGTTAGCATCATCCCACACATCTAGCCAAACAATTCCATTGCTTTCCTTTCAGCTCCATCATGGGACTAAAGAAAGTTTCCAGAGCCAGCAGCCCTTCGAATGCCATATTAAACGTTCATTTATTCTTTAAGTTAATATGAAAGACTATTGTTTTTAATATTAAACACTATTCTCTATAAATGTGTTTTGGTATGTATTTTGGCATGTCTAGAATAAATTAATTGGATTTACATTGATTCATATGGAAATAATTGCCTCAGTTTTTGTCAATTTCAGATTTCACCAATTGTTTTCAGATGAATTATTGACAAAAACCAAGGTATCACTGTACTTGATTCAACTGGCAGTTCTATGACAAATGTCATCAGCTGAGACATTAACAACTTTGGCAGGCTGCTGTATCTTTTTTTTTTGAAAACTTCATTGAAATTATGCAAATAATCACCAGAATTCATGGAGACAATATAAAAAACAACTTATACACCTTTATCGATGTCCAATAAATAGAATCATCATAACAGCTACAATAATAATAATAATGTTCATAAACTTGTTGGAAGAAACATTTAGCTGTTGGCCAATGACAAAATATGACCTGAAGAGAATATGCTTATATATAATATTCAGGCTTCAAAATTTATGAAATTGCAATATTTAGGGATTACATTTCAAAAAGTATATATTCCATATAAAAAATTAGTGATAAAACCTGTAATCAAATTAGTATTTAATATAAAATTGCAAAAATTTTCCTATATCTGATGATTAATCAAAAGACAAAAATGCTACAAAACATCCCATTACTACATTCAAAATTGCATACATAATTTTAATATATATATATATATATAATGATTTAATGATAATGATATAATGTAATGATTGAATAAATAATACATATATATATATATATGTATTATTTATTTATACTTGACATGTTACATTCTAAACAATATACAGTAGAGCGTCGATAAGTGGAACATCGGTAAGTGGAATGGCCGGAAAGTGGAACGATTTTCAGTCGGACTGTGTTGTGCTGAATCGAATGTTTTTGATACTAAATTTACTTCTAAAGTATAATTTTCATGTTTTTTATATTCTTTAATATATTTATTTTGTTTGTACAAAATGCAGAAATAATTTTTAACGATACGATAGCCTCGATGATTATTATAAAAATTTTCGTTAGGCTTAAAATTGACGAAAATTCAACACGAAGCGACACACAACGGAGAAAAATTCGACACGAAGCGATACGCAACGGAGAAAAATTTGAACATCGGACAGGTTAACGTATTTTTTCGTACAAAGTCGGAAACTGGAACAAATCATTAACTGGAAGGACCCCAGTCCCCAATTGGTTCCACTTATCGACGCTCTACTGTAGTTAGATATACCTTGAATTAGAAATTTTTTCAAAAAAAACTTATCATAATAGGAATATGCAATTTTTATTTTGTTTTCACATTTTGCTTTCTTACACAAAAAAAATATTTACTAAGACTACATTATATGTATATGCACATTAGAAGTGCAAAATTTTTGAAGGAATTTTTAAGGCTAAAAGTGTTCTTTCTAAACTACAAATTTTAGTGTTTAGAATTTCTAGAAAAATGAGTGGTTCCCTGACTATTACAACAAAAACATAAGAGCTTTCCTGACAGTTACAGAATTCCCTGACACTTTCCAGTGAGGATATCCTGTTGGACTAATTTGCTGACTATCTCAATGGATTGTCAGCAATTGATATTCCATTAAAAACGAGTTACTGTTAACAGTTCAAATATATCAATGCCAATTTACATAATTACAAACAATATTTACTCATTAAATTCAGAAAAAGCTAAGTAAAATCAGATGTTTCTTGTATAATGTTGATGTTTTCTGTTAGAGTGCAGATACATTACATCTATGTTCTAGATGAAAACTGTCAGATAAGCCATCAAAATATACTTTTATAGCTACATTAAATATATAGTCAGGGATAGAAATTAAGAATATTTGCTCTCTCTCTTAAAGAAAAAAATTAAAAGAAAACTCAATGGTAAGTTTCTATAGTTTTATCATTTTTATCAATTAATACTACTACTAATTAAAAAGTAATTATTATTATTAGGATATGAAATAAGTATAAGAAAGTTAAGAAAAAACAAGTAAATATATGAGGATGCCATTCAAAACTACATTCAGTAGTCTGATAAAATTTTTCTTTCCAGAGACAACTAGTAATTTCAAACCTACATAGTTAACTATATATATAAATTTGAGTGATTTAAGTGAAAAAGCTTACCTCCAATGGTACTTTCTTGATATTCATGAAATTGTCCCTTCACAAACCGAAGAACCAAACTGGATTTTCCTACTGCTGATTCACCAAGTAAAACAAGCTTAAATTGACAAATTTTTCCTTGAGTTGATCCATTAGGCCTCTGAGCACTACCTCGTCCTGCCATTGGATGCCACTATTAAAAAATTTATACTAATTACAACTTTTTAAATAGTGGGGGGAAACACATTCTGTATACTTTCTAATCTGAATTTTACAATTAGATAATCTTTAGAAAGGAATACTTATTATAGCTTTTACAAATTTGGGTTTTAAAAGAATTTTTTCAAAAAGCAAAACAAACACTTAAATTATGTGAACTTTAAATGTTGAAATACAAATTTTTATAATTTTCAGATATGTGATTAGAAATTATTAATATTTGAAAATTTCACATTTCACAACTAAATGATAACTAATCAATGAAGAAATTATGATGACAAATTAAAATCATCATGGTAAAAATGATCAAATTTTAGACTTAAGGCAACAAATGATGAAATTAATATCTAGTAAACAGGTGTTAAAAGAACATGAAATGTTTATATGCAGAAAATTGACTAATTGTATAAAAATAATACAAATCAGGTATACAATGAAAAGTTCAAATAATAAGCTGTATTCACAGCCTAAAAACTTAACATGTCTCAATGAAAATCCAACTAAATTAACTAGAATGCAGAATAAGTTATAAAATAAAGTAACCTTGCAAAATTCAAACCATCCAGCATATACTAAAAAAGATTGAGCTAACAAAATGACAAATACCGTATTTTACGGGACTATAAGACGCACCTTAATTTTTAAGCAATTTTTTTTTTAAAAATACCTATAAGACGCACCTGAATTTTGGAGGCAATTTTTTGAAGAAAAAAGTGCGTCTTATAGTCCGTAAAATACGGTATATCACTCCGTCATTGCATGCATTCAAATAATAAATCTTTTTTTAAATTACATATTGCATATGCTAGTATGTTAGTCAATCTCAAGATTTTCAGCTCAAAACTCTAGATCTATATCCACTAAGTCCCAAATGTACAGTAGCTTCTACTTGATAACGGTAGAACTGAAATCTGGATACTAATATAGCAAAAGCATAAAACATCACTTTCTTTGAGATACTAACCATAGTAGTTTTTATATATACGTTATGGACAAAGTGATTAATATGGGCATTATGAATAATAACCAACAAAATCGGGCATTGTAATAAATTTGAAATAAACTTTTCTGCAGGGGGTGAAGAATATTTTCAGGACCCAAAGTTTCCCTAGAAATTATTACACACAATTTGTGAACCAATTAATAATTACTACAATAATACACGTACCTCTTTGCCTTTTACCGGTGTGCTCCTTCCAACCAAATAATAAAGTAATTGCAAACATTTTCAAACTGTTACAGCTCTTCTTCAGGTACTACAGAACTTCCTATTTGGATTTGTATTTCCAATTGAATTTGAAGTTGTTCTGGAATATCTTCTGGAATATTCTTGTGTGACTGATATTGTCATTGCAGATCTGCACATTAGTGGTGCTGTGTTATTTTAGAGTTTATCGTAAACCAAGCACCGAATGTTTATATATACTGGCAGGATCCTGTGACCTGCCACAATACAAGTTTGCATCTTTCAATGCATTAATCAAGAGAGCCTATACGCACTCCTCATCACAAACAGCTTCCTGATCAGAAATGCGACGTATAGAGCACATAGCCAAACAGCATGGTTACCACGGCATCATATGCAGAATGAACAACAAATTACAGCAACAAGAATCAAATCGCAGCAATCAATCCAATGATACTCCAGTTAACATCCCAGTCACATACAATCCAGTACTTAAAGCCATATACAATGAGACAGCTAAGAAACAGAATATTTGCTTAACTTTTAGAAGATGTGCTATGATTTTTGATATACTAAGAAATGGAAAGGACACTCCAGACACAATCTCCCAAGAGTATACACCTCCCTATCACTGATCACAGGTGTAATAGAAACATGATCTACATAGGATCAACTAAATGCACCCTCAAAACTAGGATTAAAGAACAAAGCGAATATCCTACACCAAACAAACAACACAGCTCTGGCCGTATATTCCTCTGACTCAGATATAGAACCTATATTCCCTCAAGCAAAGGTCATACACACCACATACCGCACGGACCACTTCAGATGGCTTGAGGCAATATACATATGCTTAAACACCTTTAAGAACAATAATTGTGTTAACTACAAAGAGGAAATGGCTCTATCAACGGCCTGGCAGGCTTTACTCAATAAACTCTAAAATAACGACCATTAATGCGCAGATCCGCAACGACGCTATCGATCGCACAAGACAATATTCCAGAAGATATTCTATAACAACTTTAAATGCAATTGAAAATACAAATTCAAATAGGAAGTTCTGTAGTGCCTGAAGAAGAGCCGTAACAGTTCGAAAACGTTTGCAACTACTTTATTATTTGGTTGGAAGGAGCACACCGGTAAAAAGCAGAGAGGTACATGTATTATAAAGTACTCGTGTAGAAATTTCTAATTACTACAACATAAAAAATTCATTTTCTCAAATCAAGGTCATACAAGAGGCCTATCATAAAATTTGCCAAACAACATTAAACAAAGTAAAAATGTTTAAAAGAATTCTTTAAGTAAACGTCATCAACATCAAGATAACATACACAATCATAAACTTGATGTAATATGTTCATTAACAGAAATAAAATTGAAGTGACAACATGAATCATCTCTTTAGCATAGGGTTCTAATAGCCTTTTTGATGTTAAAAAATAATGCCATACAATTTTTTTTCTGAAAATTTATAAAAATGTATAAATTTTTTCAGAAATTTATACATTAACTTTGTTATTGACTGACTTTCCTTATTTGTTCCTAAAATAACCATATTTTTTAATGATGTTTTAAGGTAGATTTTTGTGTTTTTTTATTTTATAATAAATTTATTTAAAAAAAGGGAAAGGAAAATGGTTATGGAATGATAAAATCGGAGGCCATATTCTGGTCAGATATCTTTCATCATCTCTTTCAGAGATAAATGACATTATATATAAAGACAATTCTGGTTATTTGTAACAATCTAATCTTTTCTGTTGATGTCACGATTCTATTCGATTGGTTATACATGTTCAAGTAACCTGCATGTGCAACATACTACAGAATTTTAACCAATTGAAGTTGTAAAATTTTTTAAATGCAGAGCACAAAATTATAGAACATGTGGTAAAGGAAGCATGAAAGTTTTGACAATTTTTTGTTTTATAAAGTTTTTAAGGAAGTCTTGGGCAACATTCTCTCTCAACAAAAAAAAATTTTAATAACCGAGTTAGAGAAGCATTACATACTTAGTTAAGGATAAATTAGATAAAATATTTTTTGAAATATTGCTGAGAGTTAGACAAACTGGAATGTAAAATGAGAACACTAACATGATTATATAGATCTTAGTGTTGGGAAACGAATGATTATATAGCTCAAATAGCATCCAGTTTTCCATACTGAATATAACAAAAAGAGAAGTTTCAGACAAAATACAATTATCTATCTCTTGAAAACAGCAAAATCTTAGTGTCTCTCTTCCAGAATCATGCTTGGGGAGAGGTAGTGATCTCTCAAGATGTGCACAAATATTTAGCCAGAGATCAGCTTGTGACACACACTCTTGACAAAAAGATACAATGACCAGAATACAGCCCCAGGCCTGTGGAGCTAGAGAAGCAAATTTGTTGCTAGAGGAATTGATACAATGGAATAACTCCCTTTTTTTTTATTATGTACAGTACTTTACATTAAACTCCTAATAGGAGTGTTAACCTCCTATCTTGCATTATAGGAGCACTACAATGTAAGATCTATTTTAATGATTCCCTACTTCATGATATTTTCTTTGCATAACACTAATGAGTTGATTTTTCAGAAATTTATATTTATATTAGAATATAACTTCCTGAAAAGAAAAATCAAGATATTTGTGATATACAAATAAAAATATATTCTGTGTTAGTTAATTCTATGCTTTTGTCGTCAAAAGACCTATATAAAATGGCCATGACTTAAATGTAGTGTTTTTGAACCACAGATGAAAAGCATTGTGTCGATGTGTGGTTAAATGATGATAGTGATAATAAAAAAGTACAGTTTGAGAATGTTTGACAATTCACTTAAATGCTTAAAAAGTAGCCTGATGATTCACTTAGTGATGAAATGCCAATCTGGGTTAATATGATAAAATTATATTTTAAATATTTCATTTCATTCAAGCCAACATAAAATTTCACCCATTAGTGTTGAGAACAGTTAAAATAAAACCAAATTTTCTTTTTATAGCTCTGTTTTGGTTTTCAAAAAATTAAATAGTTCATTAAAAGATACATAGACTTGTCCTTACTGCAAGCAATCAATCAAGTAGCAGAGTGACTGAACTGATCAGAAAGTAAACATTCCAATTTTAAAACAATATCCTGCATTTTGGCAATTTTCTCAACATCCACAAGCTAAGCCAAAATTTTACTTCATTTTTTTGTGGCTATTACTATATTTTTTCTACTCAAGATTGCTTTTATTTCCCTGAAATTTATTCATATGATTGGACCTATTCTGTACACCTGCTTTTCTGTAAATTATCTTGATAAGAACTATTATACATCTGATCCACTTGATGAAGTATAAGTCTTTGAATACAAAGACTTATACTTCATCTGCGTAAGTGATGCTACTTCCAACATGTGTCAACTATAAATGAACACTTCATCACATGTAAACTGAACTTTTATTATACTACTTTTATCTGTTAACTAAAATTCACCAAACAAGTATTTCTGGCTAACACTTGTGTTGGCCTGCTATAGGTTATTGTAAATGATACCACAGTAATTGTTAAGAGCACCATCTTACTTGTCACTGCCATGTTGATAAATATTCGCATTAGTGATGAACCAATATATTAATACTGAAGAGTTTCATCAATACTAACATTGGCATCAGCCAGATGACCATTGCTTCTAATCAAAAAAAAAAAAAAGTGTACAAATCATTGCCACTTAGACATCTAATAAACAACCTTTTATCTACCTGATTAAGTAAATTAGTTGATTCCTCTTTACTACTTAAATAGTCCAGACATGACCAAAAAGAAATCTTGTCCAATCTTTTTGTACATTTCCAGGATTCAAACTACTATGAAAATCTCAGGAACCTGGACAAGCTCCTAAAGTTTAGAGACCCAGATCAGAAAAAGCAGTCCACTCTAAAAATTCAATTCTTTATTGATGCCCTAGAGTTCATTGTGAAAAATATTCTTTTGCAGGTAGTAGTGCTAAAGTGGTAAACAGAACATCAACTTAAAGAGAAACTGATATGCTTAGTCATTAGGTAACTATCTTAGAATAGTAAAGTGTAAGAATATATTCTGTTGTTCATCTTTAAGCAAGTAACAGTCAGTGTTAACTGCATTTTTTTTAATATTTTGACATCCTTCTTCCACAAGCATGTTCTTATACTGGGTGTGACATTTTTGGCTACTCATTTTTACAAAAACGACATTAGCTGCTTACACTTGCTACGTTCTAAGTGGCTAATGCCATTTTTGTTCCAATTTTTTAAAAAAATCTGTTCAAAAAGCTATTTTATTCCAGTTCTGCCTGAAGATGTTTATAAATACATCTAAAGTGCTTGCAGGATATTAAAATGTTTTTTAAAATGTTCTTTAACACCTTTTTATGTGAATTTTTCTCTTGAATCAGTAAAATCAATCGTTAGTATGACTTCCACTCTATGCTTTTAACTTTTCTGATATTTTTACTTTTTTTGGCACGTGTGATTTACATATTCTGCACTGATCCATTAGCACACCACTGAATCACACTCAAATGGTCCCATACAATGAAGCCCAACCATGACCATGCTCATCACCAAACAGCTGCTATGGAGTTAGTTTTAGTAAGCTGTTCAACATAAAATTTACATTGTGTAGACTTCCTCTCCATGATGAAATAAATACAATAATCCTGCCTCCGATTCTACATAAATGTTGATCTACATGTTCTGGAACAGCAGTGTTGCCAAATCAAAACAGGTAGCTATTATAGGTTGTACCTTTATCAGCAACACAATTTATCTATTTTATCATTGCCAAACATGCAAAGTTTATCTTCTGGCACCTAGATAAAAATGAAGTCAAATACTTCAATGATAAGTTGTTTATTCTTCATATTGAAATCTGTTTTCAATGGCATTGGGCACACGAGTAATGCTCAGATTTGATTGTTTTCTCCTCACAACTAGCACTCTACTGACTATCAAAGTGTTTTGCTTTTAAGGAACTTTGATCATGGCAAAGTTCCTTAAAAGCAGAAGAATGACAACCAAATGTTTGTTGCAATTGTTGAATTCTTAGATTTGCTTTGATATCATTAACCAAAATCTAGTGTCTGTCTATACTTTCAAAACCCTGTATTTTTTGCTTGACATCTAACATACATGTATTGTTATCTAGAAAATTTCAATGATTTTATTTTTCAGAAGTGACCTTGGTTTAGCCAACTTAACATTGCTGACAGCATTGACCTCTAGAAGAATGTTGATGGTACTTCAATTTTTTAGATTTGGAATGCATGCCACTGACTGAAAATTTAATGAATTTGCTGCAGTGCTCTGAATTGTAAGAATGTTGAGCACAAGACAGGGACTATATCCGGTAATTGCTTCTGTAATATTTGGTGAGGTTTAAAACTCCTGAACATATGCATCAAACTTTACTGCATCAAATATAACCCATTTAAACTTGTGCACTATGCAATAAATCACAGCAACATGCAGAGCACTTTTTTCCAAGACCACACCAACCCCCCAACCCTTATAATATCCTTATTTACTGCAGCTCCATTGAGATTCATGCAAACTATCTGACATCTAACAAGTTAGCATGATTGTCCTACAAATTAATCCATTATCAGCTGCAGTCCTGATCCCTTTGACACAAGTATCTAAATTTCTGCAAGAACTATGAAACTAGTCATAAATACACCTTCAATAACACAGGAATATATACAATATCACTCTCTCCTGATAATGTCAGCTGATCCATCTGCTATCAGAAAAAAAATTGTGCTTTCTGCAAAACAGTACACAAATTCTCAGCATCAATAAGATGTAATTAACAAACTTTCAAGATTACCATTCTAGTTCATCGACCTAATTGAGAAACCATTTTTTGCCTATAATTAACCAGTCTTGAAAACTTCATGAATGAAAATTCTTCCTTCAGACAATATCATGTGGTGTCAAATAGCATGCTCATTACATCAAGTAATAGTTCTCATAGGTAGATCACTGATCTACTTAACAGTTGACTTCAGATTTTCAGCAACCATATTGGCTAGAATGCAATTGTATTTATATCTGGCATCATGTTTTATTTAAAGTTTTAATGAAATTCTAACGAGCCTTTATCATCTTTAAAAATTATTGACATCTGCAATGTTTAAAAATTTCTGCAGACCTTATGCCAGTTAACTGTAGTTTTTCATCATTAGATTTAATCTCTGCTTAGATTTAATCAAACCATCTCTGCTGAACAGTATGAAAACATCTTTTCTTGTCAATATCCTGGTCACAATCACAAGATTTCTTATGTTTGAGCTGAACTGCATGTTATTTTATTTGTCACGAGTGTTTTATAATGTTAGTACTGATAATTACACTGACTGTCACCTACACTTCCACAAAATGTCGTCACTATGCCTATATCACTAGCACAGAGTAGCTCCATTTGGTCTTGCTATCTACCTTGACAACAAAATTTCCAAATTTCCATCATTAACACATTAATGACATCCTTATCTCAAACAGCAAAAGATTATGAAAGAAACCAAGAATACTACACACATTGGCCACATTTCTTTATGCAGCACTCTAAAAGCACTTTACAGCGAACACACTGAAACTGGTTTCTAATAGGCCAACACTGCTAGTGACGTCATTTTGCTACACTGTCGCTGCATAAAGAAACGCGGCCATTTAGCCCTGTTATGTGAACACAACTATCTGAACTGGACACAATTTGGAGGTCACTAGAACTACCAGCTATGTCAGACAATTACTTTGCATGTACAGTAAAATACCTATTGTCAACAGGCTGTACTTCATTTGCCTTAGTCACATGATTATCTGTAATAGAATCTAAGACTCCAGGTGTTTTGAAACAATATATAATTGGGTTATGAAAAATCCTCAAATTTACTAAATATGCTAGATTCTGGTATTCTTTTGTTTGGACAGCAGTTCAGAAAACAAGTGAAAAGTTACTATTCTGTTATTTTACTTATTATTAAAATGTTATTGTAGCTATTTAAAAAATATGAAAAATTAAATATTTATTAAATACTTATAATTTACAAAAAGATATATAAAAACTATTCAACAGAATCTCCATTTCAAGATATATGAATATGAGCATCATTACACAATGAGTCTCGCCATCTCCATGCTAAATAGCAAGATGGTCTAAAAATTAGTGTTAAAACAACAAACTTTAAAAACATTAAATTTTGAATTTAGAGAAGTTCTTGTTTTGATTAAAATTTATTTTTCAAAAAAACAGTAAAATCATTTAATATAAGAATTATGCTGTTCTGGCACAACACATTCAGCTTTTACATACGCTATTTAGTTTAAAAACAAGTATATTAAAATTGCAAAAAAATTTAACATTTAATGTTAGTGATCGTTGATAAAGTATAAAAAATTTAACAGAAATTATAATTAGCTAAGATGAAAACTTCATAACTAGAATAAATCAATTCAAAAACAACTTGTCTAAAATATACCGTATTCATGACTATTATTTTTTAAATCAGAAATGCTAAAAAATTCTGCAATAATTACTGTCACTTAAGACTATATATATAATTTTAAAATAATATTGTTTATTAAAATAGTTCCCAATGTATGTAGACTAAATAACAGCATTTGGCAATTAATGTTGCTTTAGTAAAATTTAAATTCCATAATTTTGTCATTTGTGACAATAAATCATTCCTCAGCTTATCAATAATTGATATTAGTTAAAATAAATCTATATATACTAAATAAAGTAATTATTTTCTGTATTAATATACACTATTTGCTTATTTCAACTTATTTAGATTGAGGATATTATATGCAAGCCATAATAAAGATTTTAAATTATAGTTAATAAAATACTGGAGGATTAAATCTTCCATACTATCTAATAGAATATTTTAGATAAAAAAAAAGTCACTTTGCAATGTGATATCCAATGCAAGTCTGTTACATGTATCATGTACAATGAACTATTTGAAGTATTTAATTTAACATTTTAACGCTTCACTTTCAATTTATGCCTTAATAAATATTGAAAACAATTGCTTTATCAGAAATTTCAACGTTTGCAGAGATTTAATCTTAACAAATGACGACTCAATGTTAAAATGTGAAGGAATTTTTTTCTTTTTTAAATATTAGTGTTTACAGTTTGTTTAAAATTACAACATACAAGTACGTAGCAATCCCCTTATACGTCACACCACCCTATTGTTGAACAAAGAAAATTACTGTCTGAAGTTTACAATTATTAAAAGTAATCTGTAAATAAACTGTAGACGTAATAGTTAAATAAAAAAAACTTCTATGATAATGATAATATAATAATTGGTTTGTCAGGATTTCTTTAAAAATCGAGAAAATTGACGAAGTATTCGTTTATATTGAGTTATAAGGAAATTACTTATGCTTATTACATCAAATAATTTGGATATAACGAAGTAAACGAGAAGGAAATTCTTTTCCAATAAAAGAATTAATTTATGGTTGCCATACTTGCTTAAGCCTAACCTGATAACTAAGCCTATCGCTCTTTTTATTTGTTTCGTAGAAAAGTGAGAATAGCCAGACGTAAAATGCTAACTATAATTAATTCTTACCGCAATTTCTAGGCGAACAGAGGTGCTCAAATATATCTACGACAAATCCGAACTCTTACCAACGCAATTCAGTAAACAAAATTTCCACCCTTCGAAACACGACCGCACAACACAGACTGGACTTCTGCTTCCGCTATGAATGGTGGATGACGTCAAACACGACACCATAAATGCATTTATATAACGAATATTCTCATTTAAACTAATCTTATCGGAATATAAATCTTTAAAAAATATTTCATAGTTGTTAAACTATACGTTTTTCATACCCAATGAAGCTCTTCTATAAAGTACTATATTATTATTTCCTCGAACTTCTTTTTACATCCACCTGTCCCCGTGTCTTTACTATAAAACACCCCGTTTATGACGTTGCGCGTGCGGTGATGACGTCATTGTTGATTTAACTTCAATCAAAATGGATTAAAACGTAATAATTCTTTTGTTATAAAGTATTTACACTTTTTTGGTTTAAAAACACATAAGTACAAATTTGCCGAGTGTTTTAAAATTTCTTTTAAGAATTAATATAAAAAAATATAATACCTTTATCTCTGATTGGGTTTACATGAATATATTTCAAGAAAATTTTCAATAATTTTAATTTTAAAAGTTTGAAAATTTTTCGAAATTTCTTGCACTTCAAAACGCATTCAAAAATATATTTAATGAAATTAAATTATATATATATATATATATATATATATATATATATATATATATATATTAAAGTTAAATTTAAAATTGCAGTTAAACTTTAATTAAGCGAAATTTCTTTAATCTATCACATTAATCTTCTAAACATTTAAAGTTATTTTGGCAATTTAAATTAAATTTCGACGAAGAACCATATAAGCATTCAGAAAAACATAATTCCGTATCATTTTAAAGATGAAATATAGACAAAGTAAAGCCATCAATAATTGTTTAACGTAGATAATGAGACAGCCAGATGGCAAATACAATAAAGACACCAGAAATTTATATGGCTGGGTTAATCCGGATATGTTAGATCTCGTCCTTCAAAAGAGGCTCTCTTAGTGCCCACAAGACACTAAGAGAGCCTCTTTTTAGCAAGCCCATTATGGGTTTGACCAGGCCCATAATGGGCCGCCGGGTGGTAAAGAGTTGCCACCATTGAAAGCCTAACTTAATCATGATGACACGGAAAACAGTTTTATTGGTGTTCGTATAATGGAAAAAGTTAAAACGAATATAGATGATATGATTTTAGTAATAAAAATTGAATATGATTTATATACCATATTTTTAGGCAAAAAAAATGAAATAATATATTATGGTTAAATTGTATTTGTCTTCTTTACGCCAACAAATCATATAGGTTAAAATAATCATTTGTTTTGGTTCACTAAACTTTAATTTCAAATTAATTTTCTTCCCGATTTTTTATTTAAAAGAAAATAATGTATCAGTAGGAATAGTGGTGTTGATCTTACATTGCTGACTTGGTAGTAATGCATTTATTGCAAGGATATTTTCACATAAACTGTATTTAAAGTGAAAAGAAATTTCGAACAAATAGGAAGATATTATGAAATATTTTAGCAATAAAAGCAATAAATAAATATTTTGTTTTTATCATTTATGTGAAGTATTTAATTTTAAAAAGTAACAACGAATCCTGAACGCGCAAAAAAGATATAAATTACTGTAGTTCAAAAAACTGTGCTAGGTATTTTCTAGGAAAAGGAACCTGAGCTCCGCGGCGTAGGTTTTTCTGTTTCGGCTTTAGACGAAGACACAAATGTGCTGACATGTTTTTAACTAAGGTTTCTCCAACGGGATCCCGGGATTATAGGAAACAGTTCACTTTTTTCCCGGAGTTCCGAGACAAGCAAAAGATCGGGAAATAAGAAACCCTACTTCTGACTTTCTGTCTAAAGTAGTTTAAAACAGCAGGTTTTGGGGAGGACGTGCATGCCCAATGTCATAACTGACAAAAACATCAAGAAACATTTAAAACACTTACGTTTGCGCCCAGCGGTCTACAACTCCAGCAACCGATTAAAACACGTGCATGTGGGGCCGCAGGTCTGATTTTTACGAGGAGCATTTTAAACACTCCTCGTAAAAACCACAGCAAAAAATTGTCGTAGAGATCAATGTAAATTGACAATAATCAGAAACTCGATTGACATGTAGCACTCAACCAGCTTACAATCGGCAATTGGCCCATAAACTTTACATAACGAACTTTGATCTCGAATACCACAGGGCGGAAAAAAAGATACGTAGAACTTTAAATACTTATTGCTTATACAATAAATAATTTATTTCCTATTCATTATTTACAAGTAATGTTTATAGGTAAATAAATATAATATAAAACGAATAATATTAACATTTTATAAATATACTAGCTGACCCGGCCACGCGTTGTTGTGGCTCAAAATGTATCTATTATAAATGTATAACACTTCCCCCGTGGGGGGAATTTCAAAAAATCCCTTCTTAGTGTGCATTCTCTTGACGTACCCTATTAAAACGCAATCAAAAACGCATCTAAAATAGTATAATAGAAGCCGAGTTCTTCACAGTAAGCCTTAATCCCGTCACTTTTCCCGCTGGGGAATATCGAAAAATCCCTTTTTAGTGTATATTCTGTTGACATAACGTATTAAAAAGCAATTAAAAACGCAAAAAACCGCATGTAAAATAGTATAATAGAAGCCGAGTTCTTCACGGTAAGCCTTAATCCCGTCCATCTCCCCCCACTAGGGGGAATTTCGACATGTATATTATATAAAAACACGTGCGTATTCGAATGCAACGTTGTGTCAAAATTTCAAAGGAATCGGTGGGAACAAACGAACGTTATATTTTATTTATATAGATAGATAGAAAATGATCTGCTTCAGTCCATTCTCACGAAACATGCTCACAGAAAGCAAACTTAGGTCGTCGGAAGTTAGCGCCATCTGTTGGACATAAAAGCCTTAATTCATATATAAATATATTTTTGAAAGGGGGGAAATGGTGTAGGGGTATGAAAAATAGATAGTAGCCGATTCTCAGACCTACTGAATATGCATATAAAATTTGGTAAAAATCGGTAAAGCCGTTTCGGAGGAGTACGGTAACTAACATTGTGACACGAGAATTTTATATATAAGATAAATATAATATTAAAGTTTATAAATTATGTATCATTTTCGTGTTGTTTTTCATCCTCCTAAAACGCTAAGAAAAAAATTATTAGGCTACTTATAGAATCAGCATTAATTTTGTCCATTAGAAGATCTGATTGGCAATGAGGTCAGTTATCATCAGGCACTTGTTGGCTACTTTCAGTTATTTACGACGTTGTAGGATTCTGGGTAGGTTGGTGCTGAATTTTACTTGGAGTAGCTACTTGCTCAAAGGGAATTTTTTTGGTTGCTCTCTGGCAATATTAGTCGACCTGCTTACTTTCACGTTAAAATTAATAATTTTCTAATTGCTTCTTGAAGCCTCTGCCCGATCTCGAAGTCCTCTGCCTATCTTTTCTTATTGCTCATTGTGAAGAATCCATTACATGAATCCAATAAGATAGTTACTTAACTTACTTATTGCTAACTCTTAAACGAAAAATTCGAAGCGGATAATGATTTTAAGGGATATTAAAAAGAAGAATCCAAGGAGCAGAGCCCCGTTGGGGCTGGGAGCAAAGATCTTTTGTTGTAGAATTGCTGCACATAAAATAGTCATATTTTTTGTGAGTCAAGGCAGGAGGCTTTTTGTGTTTTGTCAGTTTCGAGTATTCTATGTTTATATTTGACTCCACTTACAAACATCAACGGCCTTACTCTGCTTTGCTTTGTACTCTACAATTTACACCACTCGCAAGTCAATAAGGTGGCCACACAAGATATTCGGAAAAGGAGAGAATCAGGGCCGCAATTAGGCATGGAGAAATAGCCACTCGGTTGCGAGCCTGCAAAATATCAAAAAAGCCGAAAATAACACATATTCTTCTTCTTATTTTTAACTTTTCAATAATATTATATTTATAACTTGCAAAAATATAAATAGTACTTGTTTTATACTTATTTTTTGCAAAATACTATTATTATTTTTTTAATTTTAATAACGTAATTGTATAATAGTTGACGTCCACTTTTGATAACGTGTTAGATACAGAATATATTTTCTAAATTATATTATAAAATGTCTTTCTTATGACAAAAAGTGAATTTTTTTTCAAAAAACACACAAAAATTATTTTGGAAAGTTTGCTTAGGGCTCCGCACAACTTGAGTTTGGCCCTGAATACACCACATGATAATTATTGTCTGTTAACTTCTGTATTCTAATTTTCTCATCTCCGTCTGCCATATTTTTTAATGTGTTTCAAATTCAATGACTTTGACCATTATTTTATGACATTGCTTTCGTGACTCACTTGCTGCCCACCTGTGGCCAAGCGGTTCCATTTAGGGATTGCAATCCAGCAGTGTTTTGAATCCAGCTGGATTATTGCTGGATTGAAATCATTCCAGCTGGATCCAGCGCGGATCCAGCATGGATGTATTTTTGGTGCAATAAAGTGTTATCTCTATATCTATCTATCCTGCAATTTATGTTTTTTTAATAAAATAAAACATTTTTTAAAAATACTTAAAAAAGCTTTTATTAGTTAGACTGGTCACTATAAACCAGTAAAACTTCTTACACATTTAGGTAGTAAACTTAACTTTGGTTCGGTTTAACATTTGAGATAGAGATAATTAACTTTAAATGTTTAGTTAGATTATAATTATAATGTAATCTTTAAGTTAAATAATAGCAAAGGTAATTCTACTGATTAATTTATATTAATATATTATAATAATGTAAGGACGGATAATCAGTGGCTAAGTGGCTATCAGTCTTACCAGTTTTCATATATAGGCTCTACATATTAGTCTTAGGCCGGATGGCCGAGCGGTCAAGGTTAGCAGCCTGCCGCCCTGGGGGACCCGGGATCGAATCCGGACGGGTCGAAAAATCCCCAGGAATTTTTCGGGGGGTGGTCCGTCCGGATATGTCGGTCCCCGTCCCTCACCACCCGGCCGCCCCATTGTGGGCCTGGCCGAACCCATAATGGGCCTACTAAAAGAGGCCCTCTTAGTGCCCAAAGGGCGGAAAGAGTTAAAAAAAAAAAAAAAAACTCTACATATTAGTCTGTAGTTATTTATAAGGATATAAAACTATGTACTGGAAGTAGAATAAGTTAAATAAACTACACCTTTATCAATCCAGCAAAATTTAATAAAATAATAACGTTTTCAATCGTTTTTAACAATCTTCCTCAGTTACAAAAAAAAATAGAACATTAAATATAGAACATAAAATGTGTTCGGAATAAATATAAAAATTAACGGAAAACGCCCAAACGGACAAAATATAGATAAATAAACAAAATAAATAGCGGAAAAAATATATACAGGGTGTTTTTTTTTAAACTGACGGTACTCAGAAACATCTGTAGAGCAATCTAGCAGCCAGACTGTCGCCAAATTTGGGAGAGTGACTAAGGATGACATGGAAAAGAGATTCCGCGAAGAAAAAAGTAGTACCTAAATTCGCCGGTAGAGGAGGAATTTGGCGCTGTTGTAGCGAAAAAGCTACCAGCACTTCACTGAAGAAAGGGTCATCAGTCGCTTTTTTCCACTTGCATGGCCGCCTCGCTCCCCGGATCTAACCCCATGTTACTTTTTCCTGTGGGGTTACTTAAAGTCCAAGGTCTATCTTGGTAGTGTCCCAAACTTGATGACTTTGAAGGACAACATTTCTCGAACTGTGATGAACATTCCTGCGGACATGTTACGTTCGGCCATAGAGAACACGGTGTTCAGGATGCAATGAGTTGTCCAGCAGGACGGTGATCACATTGAAGAAGGGAGAAGGTTATTTGCTGATTAATTAAACTTTCGTTATTACACTGAAACCTCTGTCTGATTATTCATTCGTGTGTTTGTTAATTGCAGCTGGATTTTATGCAGATTCTTAGCTGTTTCGCTACAACAGCACCAAATCCACCCCTACCGAAAAATTTGGGTACTACTTTTTTCTTCGCGGAATCTCTTTCCCATGTCGTCCTTAGTCACTCTTCCAAATTTGGCGACAGTCCGGCTGTTAGATTGCTCTACAGATGTCTCTGAGTACCGTCAGTTTAAAAAAAAAAAACACCCTGTATATAAGATCCAATGAAACCAGCATTGTCCGTTAATAACATTAATTAATGTAAAAGGATCTCCACATGGTAGACAATGAGTCCGCATCTCTATGGTTTATACAACCAGTTGTCATGTGCGCCTTGCAGATTTCCAATCTCTCAAGATGTTTGACCGTTTGCCTATTCGTCGTCGTTTTTATAATTGCCGCTTGATCCCATTGGACGTTAACATCCTTCTCTCTTGCGTATGATGGCAGCGCAGTGTTGTCAAGGTTCTTACTGATTGTATATTTGTGCTCTTGAGCCTTTGTTTTAAACTGCGCATCGTTGCACCCACATAAACAAGCTTGGAATTGAAACGTTGGTTGTGTAAAGGCACCGAATATATACCCGTTGTTGAATTCCGATCCTCTTTCTTTTTATCGTTTCTTAAAAGTTTGAAAACAGTGGGATTACGTCGGTATACAATACGAAAATTATCAGACCTGGCAGTACATCTATGTATCTTGTTTAAAAATGGAATGTAATTAAGCACTATTCTTTTTACATTTATTCCAAACACATTTTATGTTCTATAGTTAATGTTGTATTTTTTTGTAACTGAGGAAAATCGTTAAAAGCGATTGAATACGTTATTATTTTATTAAATTTTGTTGGATTGATTAAGGTATAGTTTATTTATAAGCAATTTAATTATTAGTGTTATTAAAGTAGTGAGTAAGTAATTAATAGCAGTCTAGTAGTTAGCAAAGCGGCAACGCGACGACGTAGACTTTTGCGCAAATATTTAGAAAGTTAATTGAGTATTTGCGGATCCGCAGCGCTGGATCCAGCAGGCCGAAGAATGCGCTGGATCCAGCTGGATTGCTGGATGAGGGATCCAGCAATTGCAATCCCTAGTTTTATTTCCCGAACACTGGGAGTTCGGTCGTGGCTTCGCTCCTCGCCCGGACAGGCTGGCAACGTGGAGTTTTCTAAGTTTTCCCCCCGTCTGTAACGCCTAAATAGGAGCTAGTTAACCTTAAAAAGTCCTCCCGGAAGGCATCCCCCTAGGCAGATCGCCCAAATGTTGCGTTGCCATAACTTAACAAAAAAAGAAAATGGCTCTTTTGCACTATTTGATTCTTTCGCTGTATCCATAATCAGTTTCAGATGCTGGAAAGAAAAAGACTCAAATGGAAAATTAACTTATTTAATTGTTATACTACACTTTGCTCTTAATTAACACATTGATTTTCTAAGAAAACAGTGCGGAGAAGTCTACTGACGCCAGACAAAAAATTTGTGACATCAATGTCGAAACAGCTTCCATACTTTTCGACAATTTTATTTTCCACGAATGCGAGCAACGCAGTCTGTGTATGAGTTCCCTTTCTTTATAAATATTCATTTTTGAAACTTTATTTAAATAAATTTTTCACATGTATTTAAACTATTAATTAGAACTCAAATACTAATACTGTTGCGAAACCCCAAATTTTATCTGCGGAACCCTTGGAAAGACACAAATTGAGAACACAGTAATTTAATCTAAATATATAAAATTACATGTCCTGACTGATTGACTGAATGAGTGATTGATTTATCATCGTCCAGAGCAAACCGTTGAACCTAAAGAGATGAAATTTGGTATACGGTTAGGATACGTCATGAAAATGCACACTAAGAAGGGATTTTTGGAAATTTTTCCGCGGAGGGAGAGGGAGAGGATTAATTAAGGCTTAACCTGAAGAACGGCTTCTACTGTACCATTTTAGATGCGATATTTTTTTTCTTTTTTTAAAACTACATTTAGTCTTCATTGAGTTTTGTATTTATTGAGTACTTAGGTGTATTAAATTGATAACATTTCAGACATTGTTATAAATATTTTTATATATTTTGATTTTTTAACTAAATGTTCGAACCGTTTTAAATTCGAGTTTGTTATTGCGTATAGAACGATTGTAAATGTTCCAGAAAATTGATCAGGATGAAAACGTTCGTTTGAAGCAGTAAAATGATTACGTACAAATCGTCCAAATCATTTGCCCAAGCAACGCCGGGCTCATTTGCTAGTCAATAATAAAATTAGATCATCATCATCATAAAAAAACAGTGAATATTATACTGTTAACTTCGTTTGTTGAAGAAATTAAGCTGATATAAATACATTGATTTGTAGTTCTTAAGTACAGGTATTCATAATATTCAAACCAGCTTCAACATGGCTACTGTGGTCGCAACAGTGGTTCGAAAAATCTGGATAAGTTTGGTCTTTTCTTTTGACAGAGGGTAGGCAGTAATTTTTATATTTAAAATCACAAATACATTATTTTACATGAATATTGTAGAATTGTAAATATTTCATAATTTTTGAAGCATTTCATCCATGTACAGGTAACCCCCATATAACACGGTACTTTTATAGCACGGATTCACTCTGACACGGTTCTAGAATTGGGTAAAACCCTCGTACAACATGAAATGTAATAAATTTTTACATACTTAAGTACTAATAGTTCACGAAAATAATAATTTTCGTGAACTATTAGTACTTAAGTATGTAAATTTTCTTTTCCCGCCTTCTGTCGATACACATGGTCCTCCTCGAAACTTGTTTCAATGTTGCCAGATCTCGACACTTCTGCTTTTGATCTTGCCAGATGTTTTTCCCTTATTCCATACTTGCTTTATTCTTCATAAGTGCTTAGCATCATATAAGGAAATTTATAAAGATTTTTTTAACTAAAAGCAAGCAATCTAAAATTACATACTTTTGCAAAAGGTAAAGCATGGATCTGAAGATAATGCAGAAAAATGCTCAGAGGATGAGGATAACTTGCCAAAAAGAAAACGCCCTCGGTTAATAGTGCTTAGTGATGACGAAGAAAACATTGTTTAATTTATATTAATATGTATCACTTAAGAAAACTTTAATAAAGATATTTATCTTAATTATGAAAATATAATAACATGTTTTTTAATTTTTGGAACCTAACCCTCCCTTTTCTTACTAGTTCTTTGTTTCGTATAACACGGCAATTTTTTGGAACGTAACTCCCGTGTTATACGGGGGTTACCTGTACTTTGCCATGACCAGTGGCGTAGCGTAGTGGGGGCGGCAGGGGCGGCCCGCCCCGGGCGGCACTTATAGGAGGCGGCAAAATTTTACAATAAATAATAATATCTTGTAAAAATACCTAAATAAGGGGGCGGCGAAATTTTTCTCCGCCCCGGGCGGCTGATACCCACGCTACGCCACTGGCCATGACAGGCCAGGATGCATTTACTTCATAAAATTTTGATTGTTGGGACACGTATACCCATGCCAGTAGGATAAAGGCATTCCATTTATATTCTACATAATTATAGACTCCTCCAGATAAGTCTATGTGGAGTAGAAGAAAGCACAACACCAGTGATTATTCAGTCATTGTGAAGTTTTCAACCTAAAGTGTCTGACGTTATGTTAGATAAGCTGTCATTATCGACTTTGATAAACACAGAGTAAAGTTTATATATCTTGTCAAGAAGAAATCTAGGAAAACACTTTTGTTTTTCAGTGGCCAGATATGGAAGATTATGCATACATTTCTTTCCAAGACATTGTCAAGTCTCTTGGCATAGCATGCCATGTTGGAAGACACAGTTTAATTACTTTTTGTTGCAACTTTAGGGTTTAGTATAACCTGGAGTAAGATGGTTCAAAACTATTGTAGTTCTAAACTATCTTTTCAAAGAAAAGTTACTCTCAAGCAATTTAATCTTGTTGTATAAATCACTTTATACTTCTGATGTAACTGGGGACTTAAATTACAACAGATAATGCTGATTTTATTGTTGCCTTTTAGTGTGCTATCTTAACTTCATTTGCTACGTCAGTAATCTCAGGGCAGACAATCGGATGGCCGAGCAGTCAAGGTGGCAGTCTACCGCTTTGTGAACCTGGGATTAAATCTGGACGGGTCAAAAAATCCCCAGGAATTTTTTTGGGGAGGAGGGTGATCCGTCCGGATACGTCGGGCCCCGTCGCTCACCACTCAACCGCCTCATCATGGCCTGGCCGAACTCATAATGGGCTTGCTAAAAGAGACCCTCTTAGTGCCCACAGGGCAGAAAAATAATCGTAGCCTTTAACATTTACTTTAGCCTATTTCAAAAAAAATATTAAGAAACATACTATTGTTATGGCAATGAAATTTCAACGAAGATTTTAAATTACAACATCATATCACTTCGATATGCTGTTGGGGTTTCTGTCCATATGTGACTGGAATGGAGGGAGGAGGTTGTGACAACTCGGACAAACTTGACCAACGAAGTTTCAATGGACATCTGTTTTATTCTTTAAATTATATACAATTTATGCATTTTATTATACTGTATTTGTATCAAAATTGTATTTATTGTTTCGTTTCTACTGACAGTATTTATCACTCATAAAGGGATGAAGGTTTTAGGTTAGTTGAGTTTTGTTGGATGTTCGAAGAGGGGAAGAGGTTACGGAAACTTGGACAATCTGTGACAAGCGGTGAAGAGTAAAAATTCGAGAAAAATGCGAACGTAATTTATGGACAGCCCATTATAATTTATAAAGAACTATAAAGTTAGTAATGGAGAGTTAGATGCTTTGCGTTGATAAATTAAAATTTAAATGCCTCACACATGCTAACCGAACTTATTACTGGTGATGATAATATTTAGTCTATGTCTTGATCTAGTTAATGAGCAAACTTCAGGCAAGCTCTTATAAGTTGTATTAAGACGGTGGCTATATGAGCGATTACGGTGTCAGCTTATTGTTCTAGAACAACAGTCATCCGGTGGTCCGTGGTCCACTGATGATCAGCGAGAAAATTTTAGTAGTTTGTGGAGAAATTTGGACATTGATAAACTCAAGGTTAGGCGAAGTATTACGAGGAAATGCAAAATGTTTGGTTGCTCATTTGTGTTTTTTATTCAAATCTGAAATTAAACACGAAATGATTATCAATAAATAATCAACAATAAATAATGTGAGTGCGATTGTCCGTCCTGCCTGGAAAAGAGCCACGAATTCATAAGCTTATTTCAAACAAGCGGCAGAAAACTTCACACTAACTTATTATAATTAAACAATTGAATTTCATACTAATAAAGTACAATGAAAAACTTTTATTATCATTTTCTGTAGATGTTTGTATCATTTAAAAAAATTCATGATAGTGGTCCGCAGGATTCAAAATTGTGACTTTAGTGGTCTGTGAGTCCAGAAATGTTGGCGACCGATGTTCTAGAATGCCGTTTGGAGTTGCTTTTTCTCTCATTGGGAGTTTTTTATTCGAATCTAAAACCAAACACTCAATAATTTTTGTTGGTGATTTGACTTGGATGTGTTGGGCCTCCTTCATCACCCATTTTTTTTCGCTCTGTGGGCACTAAGGTGCTTTTTAATCAAGAACATTCTAGGTTCGTCAGGGCCCACAATGGGACAACTGGGTGGTGAGATACAGGGCCAAACATATCCGTACGGACCACTCCGAAAAATTCCTAATAGTTTTCGACCCGTTCGGATGGTTTCCAGGCCCCGCAGAACGTTAGGCTCAACTTGACTGTTCTGCTAATTGTTCCCATTGTAGGTCTGACCGAACTTTGATGGATATAAAAAAAAAGCTTGTTGGTTCCCGCAGAAGACTCAAAACGAAAAATTTTTTTGGTGTTATGTATTGATCTCTGTATGGAACCTTATTTTATTTTCCATCTTTATATTTATAAATGCGTTCCAGGAATCTATCTCATCTCTTCAATAATGGCATCTATTTACAGAGAACAAACACAACCAGATTCATTGATTCCAGAAGAATAATACAGTAGAGCATCGATTATCCGACCCCCGATTAACCGACTTATCGGTTAACCGACCTCGTTCTAGTCGGTAAATTCAAATGTCCGCTAGTGATGTGGCGCTACAATATTCGGTTATGTCTTGGCTACTTTAATATTATTCCTGTTAAATTTTTGCATGTTTTAGCTGGCAGCACTGGCTCGACCATGAAAGGGAGGCTAGTATTTAAACCAGGCCTAATACACTATACTTTTTTTTTTTTAACTCTTTCCGCCCTGTGGGCACTAAGAGGGCCTCTTTTAGTAGGCCCATTATGAGTTCGGCCAGGCCCACAATGGGGCGACCGGGTGGTGAGGGACGGGGCCCGACATTAGTACACTATACTAATAATGTATTTTTTCATAATTTTCGGTTATCCGACTTTTCAGTTATCGACCAACCCCAGTCCTCAATCAAGTCGGATAATCGATGCTCTACTGCAGTGTTTCCCAAACTTTTGACATCTGTGTACCCTTTGTATAATTTTCTTAATGCTGAGTACCCCTCGTCAAAAAAATTGCATATACTTTAAATCAAAAACCAAAGATAACGAGGATATTCCATTTTTATATGCTGCTGCAATTGAAAAATCGAAAAAGCCAAAATAGAAGACTATGTGGAAAATATTGTTCCTAGATATAGCGATATGGACTTTAGGTCTCATTTTCGTCTTTCTAGAAGCACTGTCAAAGTAAGTCTCTGCTAAGTATTGTTAGTTGTAGTAACTAGCTACAGAAAAATTGGTTTATTCGGCATTTTTAGCTTTTTATTAATACTAAAGCACATAACAAACCTTTCCTGTTAGAAAAATCGCACAAAAGCTAAAAATACACACGCGCACATTGTAACAATTCAATGTGTAGATACTGGAGGTTTATGTGTGACACTGTTGTCTTGGCCATAGGGTGGAGGAATACACAGAATCACAGCACCCGGCGAAACCGCTAAGAAGTAACGAAGTTTTTTATTATTTTTCTATGTTTGTAATCGAAAAAAGTAAACTGCTTGTTGACCAGGAACAGCCGAAGCACGGTGCAGCGTGTACCCCCACTAAACTCTTCCCGTACCCCTGGGGGTACGCGTACCACACTTTGGGAAACACTGCTCTACTGTATTACCAAATATGTATTATATATTTAAAATATTTTAATTCAATAAAAATTATAATTTTAAAAACTCAATCACGTGTTATTACTTTCTTGGGCTATTTTTGGGTTATATCGGTGAGGGCGCTTCATACATTTTGTTTTGATCAGTGGTCGTGGAGTTCAAAATGTGATTTTGTTTATTAAACTTTTAATCATTTATTTGACGAATAGCGCACATTTTATATGAGGATACACGATATAGAAGGGTTAAATTGTTTTAAATATTAGAAATGTCTGAAATTATACCTTTGTCACTTCCAATTGTACCGAAAGAGGAAGTTATTACGAACGACTCTGAACAGAATCAAGAAAAACAAACTGTTACTGATCATGAAACTTCAAACTTAGCAAAAGATGATAAAAATGAATTGGATAAAAACACCATATTTGCAGTTTTACAGTTTCTTAAAAAACATAATTTACAAGTAAGTACAACAGAATTGGTAAGAGTTATACAAGCTACTTTTATAATATAGATTACCCAATCTATATTATACAGATAGTTTATGTACAGTATAAAAAAATGCCTAGAATTGAAATTACACGTAACAAATGATTTTACATTAGTTGATTAGCAATAAACTAGTGAATTTTGTTTTTTCCATTGATGTCTAAATGTAAATGCTCTCTTAATTTTATTGGTTAGTAAACACTAAAATATAATATGATAAATATTTCTACATGTAAGTTCTATCATTTATAACAGTAAAAACTGATGAAATTACATCAACAGTCATAAAGTCTTTGTTAAAATAAAAACACTGGTTAAATGCTGGATTAACCTATAAGCATGTATAAACTAAATTGTTGGATTTTATCAGGATAGTTGCTCTAAATTGATGATAAACATGTTAAGTCTTTTGACATTTGATGTTAATCTTATGGACTCAATTCAAGCTCTGAATGAGACGGTTGGGACCTTATCAGAACCGTAGAGAATACCCATAGGAGCAAAAAGTTAAAAGAAAGCATACCTCTACAAGCGACCCTTTGCAAGATAGTTCCCAAAATTGGATTGCATGATTTTGCAAGCTGCAATCACTTTGCTAAGACTATCGTGTTTAACTATTTAGCCCATGTAACTATGCTGGCTTTGAGTATTCCACTTGACTGTTCATGGACTACTTGATGTTATATAGTTTAAGGAGGTGTGGGTGCAAGCCCCCACTCCTCCTCAAACTATATAACATCGAGTAGTCCACTGTGCTACATGTGGAGCTTTTTGGATGTAGGTGTGTCAGTCAAAAACGGGGAGTACCCATGGGTAGCCCCATTTCAGGGGATCTCTGTGAATTGGTCTTACGACAATTGGAGGAGTGGACATTAAAAAACATCAAGCATAATATCCTTCTTTACACCCGTTATGTAGATGACATTTTGATTGTATGGAGAAGACAATTGGATATTGGGGAGGTGTTAAAGGTGTTTAATAATAACAGCCACGAGTTAATGCTGAAATTGGATCAGGAAAGCTATAATAATATTAATTTCCTAGACATCAATATTCAGGTTGCTGATAACAAGTTTAACACCACAATTTACCGCAAAGCTACTTATGTCCCCTATTCATACCTGCCAATTCAGCTGACCCATGGTTATATAAGGCATCCGCATTCCACGCATTAGTAGCCAGAGCCTACTTCCATTTTACAGAATTGTCAGATACCAACAAGGAACTGTAGCATCTCAAACAGGTAGTGTCCAACCATGGATATGGCTGCACTTTTATTGACAATCTAGCATCCAAATTTCTAGCTCAGTCATTTAGCAATGTTAACAAAGCAGAAGCAAATCAGGTGGTCCTAAACTACGAACTGTCACTGCTTCGCATATATAGAAGGATTGCAAATAATTTAAATGTACTCATTACGTACAGAAGAAAACCCAGTGTTTTCCGCCTTCTGTCTAACGCGAAGGACGGTGCTGAGGATGCAATGGCTCCTGGGATTTACCACATCCCACTATATGATGAGAGGTTTGACAGAATACTATCATACATAGGATCACCATACAGATAGCTGCAAGCCAGACTAAAGGATTGCAAATATGGCATACTAAAAGGAAACATCAATACTGCTTTAACACGTTACACCAGCGATTCAGGGGTTTCCCCCTGTTGGGACTAGGCCAAGCTATTCAACTGGCAAAATATTAGAAATTTAGAAGTGGTTGAGATTACAGGGCAAGCAGGAGTGGAACCTGCATCAACACAGATATCATTCATGTATCAAATGCATGGAAATATTATCTAGACTCATAATATATGTCATACACAATGCGTCACAGCCGTTTTTCGATCTTTTAAAAATTTGCAAGGCAGCTACATTCTATTTATAGAACAGTTTTTTTCTGTTTTGTATTTCCTGAAGAGGGCCGATAAAATTAGTGGCTGAAAACGTTCAAAATTATACTTTTATTTGCTGGAAAGTTTGAATTTAGGTATTATTTTCAACTCTAATAAGTGTGTATTGATATTTTTATATATCATTTATGTATTTTGGATCTTTGAATCTTTATATTTATGTAAGTTACCTAAATGTAAAGAATATAAGATAGAAATATCATATTATATATAATCCATTAGTATGAGCCCAGAATTTTTAGTACTTGGTTGGTATCATGCTTTTTCTTTATCTCTCAACAATCACAATATAATTTCTATAATTCCCCTTAATCTCTAGAACAGTTAGATAGATGAAATCCAAGACCAGATATGGAAACTTTAGAGGCAGGTGACCCCAATTAACTATATACAAACTTCTGATGCAAACCAGAAGGCATGTTACTTCAATTCAAAACTTCCTGAAAGCAGATAGCTTTTAATAAATGACTGGCACAATTATTGTTAAAGGAAAGGTATGATGTACAGGGGGCAAACTACTACTAATTTCGGGTGGAGAGCATGTATTTTAAATTAAATAAATTAGAAATATGATTAAAAATTGCAGTCTTGCATTGTGACAATGTCGTAATAAATAATTGCTCATTAATATATAGGATCCATGACATGATCACTAGAAAAATGAATTAAAGAACACTTCCAATCTGTCAGTATAGTTTAATTTGAGAATAAAACATGTTTTGAATAGTTTGAGACAAACCTATTCTAAATAGGAAGGATTGCTGACAAGAGAATTGGAGCAAATCTACATACATGGCCTATCAAAACACCTGAAGATGATAAATACAAATGATGCAACAAATCTCAGTGAATATTGGAAATTAGTACTGAATAATGTGCACATCACATGGCTAGTTTATAGGATAACAGATTTATTTCAAAATATCTTTAAATAAATAAATTTAATACTAATTTATCTTAAAAAAAATGGTTAAATTTTTAAGATTTAATAGTATAGTAAGGTTCGATTGCATGAAAATTCATAAATTTTAAATCATTTATAATTTTTTTTCATAAATTTAAATCACTTGTTTTAGTTGTTTTTGCTTTAAAATTATCAGTTCCATTTGATGTTCTGGAAGTTCATAACAATTTTATGGCTAATGTTGATTTAAAGGAGTCAAGAACATTTCCTTTTACAGTTTTCAAAGTGATGTCCTTAATAAATAAGCTTGTGAAGAAAAATATAATAGAAACACACAACCAAAAATCCAGCTCATGAAACACAAAATGATGGAGAAAAACAAACATTTTCAATTGTTTTAGCAATCATCTTCAAATTAAAAAAATGGATATCAGAATAGAATGGACAATGGAATGTAATAATTTAAAAATATAAAACAAACATCTGATTAGAAGTCAGAGGTCATGTGTTAGTATTTGGGATATAAAGGCCAGTAGAAACAACATGGTTATGAACTACAAGGACAACATGTTATTCGTAGCTTGGAGGACATGTTTGGATATTTAATATTACTTTTACATCTGAATATTTACATCCTAATACAAACATGATATCCAATGTTTTATAAAGTATCTTAGTGATAAAAGATAATATTTCTATCCATTGCCTTATACTGACAAATTTGGTAAATATTTAATAATTGCATATAAATACACTAAACTCTTGCTAATTACTGAGAGTATATAGGCCTAAAATTTGTGATATTGTTGCCTTTCAGTGATGAGTTTTTTGTCTGTATAATGCAATGCACTGACATACAATACTGTACATTGAAATGAAACATGAGTAAACAGGATATATGACATGGCTAACATTTTCACAGAAATGGAATTGTGTAGACATGAAAGATATGTGGATGATTGAGAAACCAGATTAGCATGAGTGTACCATATTATGTTTTGTCTTTTTGCTTAAAAATATTATATTTTGTATTGTCTATTAATCCAAATATAAAAATAAACTACTAAATTATCAAGTTTTCTAAATAATCAGGAAGTCAGGCTTTTCAGCAGTTTATTTCTATTTAAATTAATGGATAGAATGAAGTGTAATATTTTTGTGCAAAAATACAAAATACAATAGTTTTGTGCAGACATGATTAATCATGGGTTAGATTTTTTACAGAATGCAATGAACGGAAAATGTTTTGAACATTAGAACTAAAATTATTCTTTATATCCTAATTTAAGGTTAATTAGATTGGAAATATTTAAATACAATATTTTTATATTGATAATATTTTTAAAATTCATAAATTTTTTAAGAACTCAATGAGTTAAAGATGTTGTACTTTACATGACATATTAAATTTATAACAATAAATTATTATTACTTTTTTAGGAAACTGAATTGATTTTAAGGAAGGAAGCTAAAGTTTTGAATGATGATAAACTTTCTGATGTTTCTCAAAATAGTTCTGATGTCAGTAGTGTTCTTTCAACATATAAAAGGTATGCAATCATAAAATTGATAATTCATATATTTAAAAATTGTAAAGTGAAAATGTGATTAGACTTATTACTAATGTTACAATACAAATCTTTTATTATCAATTGTTTGTTTTACTGGTAAGTGTTGTCATGCAGTGCTGAATGTGCCATGATGTTTGTTCTGAATGGTTTTCGTTAACTTCTTTAATGTTCACAATACACTTCTGAATTGATTATAATGCCTTGTTTCATAAATTCCACTAACAGCACTCCTCTTCTGTCTCAAAAGACAGTTGCCATGACTATCCTGCAAAGTTTGCCAATACTACTTTGGTTTTGATGAGTGAGTACGTCCCATTTCATTCAGTGATTTTTTTCCTCTCTGCATTTAGTCTCATCACGTATAACAATCTGATCCAAAAAAGAAAAAATACCTACTCTGTCATAATGCTCAAGGAAAGTCAACACTGATCCCATCCATTGTTTTTTAAGTTCTTCCAAAAGCAGTTTAGACATCCATCTGGCACAAAACTTCTGGTAGCCTAATATTTTAGTGATTATTTCATGGAGAATTGTATGAGAGATTTGTGGAAACACACCAGAAATCTCTGAAATGGTGAATTGGTGGTACTTAAACCTTTTCATCAATCTTCTACACCAATTTATCTGTTACCACAGTCAGCTGACCACTTCTCTCTTTATCATAGACACACACAACAAATCAATACCAACAAATATGAAATTAATAAATAAAGTAGTTTTGTTCTGTGTTATGTGCCTGATGATGTCTGTTTTAAACGGATGAAAACGTTAGTAAATATTTCTTTATTTATTAATTTCATATTTGCTGGTATTGGTTTGTTGTGTGTGTTTATTCTATCCCAGTATTGGCGAATTTATCACGGACATTGGTCTATCCACTTTCAAATGTGTTTGAATAAGGTTGTCTGTAACTTTTTTCTATACCAATGGTTTAAAGTTATTTCTTTGATGTACTCTAATTCTATAAACCACACTCGTACCCAGCAGAATTCAATATACAAAAAACTTAAACAAACACCTTAATGTTCGCTGAGAAATTTATTAATTTAACTAATGTTTTCGGCTTATTCAATAAGCCATCTTCAGGTTTTTAACTTTCGAACAAAAAACAATATCGTTCTATTAAAAGAATACCATAGTTTGAAAAAATTCAAATCATTAGTAACGGTCAAAAAATAAAACAAAGAGGATGAACATGGTAATAAAAATAAATAAATATACATAAATAAATAAAAATGGTAATATAAATAAATAAGTATACAAAAATATATAAAAACAAAAAAAGAAAAAAAGAAAAAAAAGGAAGAACGTGGTAATATAAATAAATATACAATAAAATACAACAAATGTAAGGTAAAAACGTTTTACTCGTGTCCATATATACTACCATCTATCCTAACCAGAAATACTTCCCCATAGAACTCACGTGTCTCTTATAAATTTTTAACTGCATATTTCCAAGCTGAAGGAAGACCTTCTGCGTCCCTTGCGTTAATACATTTATCTCTTAGTTTGCTTCTGTAAATTTCTATCTTTTCAGCCGCTCTTGCCAAAGTTGGGGAGTGTACCTGCTTTATGATTTTCGCCTCATTCCAATGTACTAAGGATCCCTCCGTCTGCCCCATCTGGGCTAATACCGTCGTGTTGGAACCTTTTCTAATATCATATTTATGTTCCTTGATCCTTATTCCTAGGTTTCTAGTAGTAACCCCTACATAATCTTTATTAATACCTAATAGCTGGTTCTCGTAGGGAATCTTATACACACCCGCCTTATCTTCTTTTTTAACTAACCCTTTATCGTTTCTAAGTATTTTATACAAATTCGGAGCTCTTTTCAAGATCACCCTTGTATCCTTAGTTCTTGCTATTTCTTTCATAATCCCTCCCAGATACTTATTGTATGTAAATTTCGTGTATCTGTAAGGCCCGTGCCTGGTGTTCTTATCATTACTGTAATGATAAGAACACCAGGCACGGGCCTTACAGATACACGAAATTTACATACAATAAGTATCTGGGAGGGATTATGAAAGAAATAGCAAGAACTAAGGATACAAGGGTGATCTTGAAAAGAGCTCCGAATTTGTATAAAATACTTAGAAACGATAAAGGGTTAGTTAAAAAAGAAGATAAGGCGGGTGTGTATAAGATTCCCTACGAGAACCAGCTATTAGGTATTAATAAAGATTATGTAGGGGTTACTACTAGAAACCTAGGAATAAGGATCAAGGAACATAAATATGATATTAGAAAAGGTTCCAACACGACGGTATTAGCCCAGATGGGGCAGACGGAGGGATCCTTAGTACATTGGAATGAGGCGAAAATCATAAAGCAGGTACACTCCCCAACTTTGGCAAGAGCGGCTGAAAAGATAGAAATTTACAGAAGCAAACTAAGAGATAAATGTATTAACGCAAGGGACGCAGAAGGTCTTCCTTCAGCTTGGAAATATGCAGTTAAAAATTTATAAGAGACACGTGAGTTCTATGGGGAAGTATTTCTGGTTAGGATAGATGGTAGTATATATGGGCACGAGTAAAACGTTTTTACCTTACATTTGTTGTATTTTATTGTATATTTATTTATATTACCACGTTCTTCCTTTTTTTTTTCTTTTTTTCTTTTTTTGTTTTTATATATTTTTGTATACTTATTTATTTATATTACCATTTTTATTTATTTATGTATATTTATTTATTTTTATTACCATGTTCATCCTCTTTGTTTTATTTTTTGACCGTTACTAATGATTTGAATTTTTTCAAACTATGGTATTCTTTTAATAGAACGATATTGTTTTTTGTTCGAAAGTTAAAAACCTGAAGATGGCTTATTGAATAAGCCGAAAACGTTAGTTAAATTAATAAATTTCTCAGCGAACATTAAGGTGTTTGTTTAAGTTTTTTTGTACTCTAATTCTTTTCATGTATTTTGTATGTTCATGTAAAGTGTAAATGTTCTTTTTATGAGGGGAGGACTATGAAGATGGTAAGTTTTGTATATCCAAGGATCATATTAGACGAAGGATGTATATAACAGATAAAATATTGGTTTTCTGAATATATTAGGGCATATTTCCTCATTTTCTAAAATAATGTCTATGTCTAGGAAATTAATTTGGTCTGTAGAGTACTGGTATTAGTTTGATCTAACTCCAGTTTAAAACCATATTTATTATTGTTCATTTGGTTTAAAAATAACTGAATGTTTGGTTTTGCTGCCATATTTAAAGATGCCATCAATATGTTGTAGATAACATATAATATCCTTATTAATTTTCTCAATTATTTTTACTTTTCCGGATGTTATACATAACAGAGAGAAAGTATGGCAATTGGCCAAAAAATGATCCCCCCCAGATTTTTCCATTTTTGGACTTGGGACCTTGAAACATCAAGAAATGCAAAACAATTTGGGAGCTTTTTCTGTACATATGGATGTTAGTGCATTTGGGGCATGATTTTGTTTACCCTCTTTGAAGCTTAATAATTCCTGTTCTTTTGGTTGAAAATTTGAAATTTTGCAGGAAGGTTTGTTTATTAGTGGATAAATGCTAATAAAGGTGATTAAAGGTCAAGGGGGTGGAGAGATAAAGGGGGTTGTGTCATATCTCAAGTAGGGTCAGACTTAATGACAGTTTTACTTGTTATTAGCATTTACAATTTTTTATAAAACCCATTCCTACCCTCAAAATTAAGCTTTTTGCCATTTTATAATAATTAAAAATATAAAAAGTTTTTAAAATAAAATATAACAGATGGTGCCACCAAATGTTGCCGGGAAATTTAAGCAACTTGTTGCTGGATTTTTTGTTCTAGTTTGCATATTGTTATTTTACATAGGATACTTGCCATGGGACTACTGATTCGTAGCCCTTTTCTTTGTATATATGTATCATTGTTACACATAAAGAATGAAGAATAGTAGGTAATATGCATAATTTCCAATAAGAGTATACAGTAATTTGATGCTTGCAGAATTAATTGGAACAATAAATCTCTTAATTTACAAAAACATGGTGCAAGGATTATAGATGAATATAAACTTCCAAATTTGTCCAGAAGTGCTAGGTTTCTTAATTTTTCAGTCATTCATCAATAGAAAACTTGAGTTATCAATAGTAAAGTTATGATTTTTAAGGGCTAGTGTAAGGAATTTTTGTAAATGCTTATCTAGTTTAGTTGGAGAATTCCTCTTGTCAACCATGGACCTAAGATTTTTTCCTTGTTTATGAATCTTTGCAAATACAAGAGGAGTGCTAGGGACTTATATAATGCATGATTTTAAAAATGATAACTTTTATCTTAGAGTTGATCAGTATGATTACTCTTATTTTATTTTATATATTTTGGTTATTATTGTTTTGGAACCTAGACCATATTCATACTGCTGATGACAACAACAGAAACCAAGTTTTTATTGTTTGTCTTTGTCTGCAAAATGTTTACACTAATTGTACTCTTTCCTCTTAGTTGTTCATCATTCAAAAGTTAGCCAAGATTCAACATTTGTTGTTGTTGTTATGGTATTTTGCCAATCAACATGAACTTCACAGAATTCTTTGATCAAAATGAAGAAACCACTAATCTCATGTGTCAAAGAAAAATGCCTTATAATACTTATAGATAATTGAAAGTTTTGGAGAGAGAAAAATATTTTTTAAAAATCTGAACCTTCTGTACCTTTTAATTGTAATTCCTGGACCAAAGCATGGAAATATTGTGTTTTTCTCTCAATATGAATAATATGATTCACCATTGATGTTTTAATATTTTCCTTAACAAAAGTAATAAATTTGGCTGTCGATATCAAAGAATTAACATTTTGATCTGCTTATTCTGTTTTAAAACAGAGAAATTGGGTCTAAAAGAAAAGAAATCCATGGAATAAAGCTAAGCCTAATGTAAATTGTGCATACTTTAACATGAAAACTAATGAACAATATGAATGCTTTGGCAATGAATGTGGGAGGGATGGGAGATAGAAATAGTGTATATAAAACAAAGAACTTACTGGAATTGGTAAAATAAAATGAAAACAACACCTTTCACAAATTTCCAATTATTTTTGTTTGATTAACTGAAGAAGGCTGATCAAATCAGTTGAAAACGTTTTTATACGATTAAACTTGTTGCTGGAAATTTGTGAAAGGTGTTGTTTTCATTTTAATAGTGTATATATTGGAGTGTTCTAACACTGTTCAAGGCAATCTATCCATAACCAACAATCTTCTTAAACAGGGGAAAGGAGGAATTGATAAAATGTATCTATGTTTTTAAAATAATGTAATGAGCTTTATCAATAATTTAGTTACAAAAGGATGGATGATGTACAAAAGCAAAAATTATGCACCTTATGGCATACATAATGAAACTTACCACTGTGATATTCAGCTGTGATAATAGTCAATTGGATAGTATATATTTCTTTTTCTAATTTCATTTTATATTCTTGGTCCTAGAAAGAACGATAGGCTCTTCTGCAGAAAAACATATTTTTTCTTTTTCTTCAAATCCTTCATGATGAATGCTTTGAGAATTTTTTCTTTATTCAGTTTAGCAACAAATACATAAGAAACATTCTTTTTCTGATAACTTGACTAGAGATGTTAGAAGATAAGCTCTGATGTGCTGATAATACACTGTTAGTCATATTTTTGTATATCTGTGACTGGATGAGTTATTGGGGATTATGGTTGATGGAGCATTAAATCGTGATATACCATATTTTATGGACTATAAGACGCACCTTAATTTTTAAGCAATTTTTTTTTTAATGCCTATAAGACGCACCTGAATTTCGGAGGCAATTTTTCGAAGAAAAAAGTGCATCTTATAGTCCATAAAATACGGTATCCCAAACATTGAATTCAGATACACATTGGCAATGGTAATTCGAAACACCAATTTGACGACAATTAACTCGATAACCAAAATTATAATTAAAACATTTATGTAAAGTTTATTTCATAAATAAATCACAATTTTTTCTAATTTAAGATAATAATTAATCTAAGATGCATGTGAAACTATTGTTTCATTTATAATTAATATAGTAACTAGTGTTTGTTATTTTGAATGATTTCTTAATTAAATAAGAAACTCAACATCACCTTAACACTGGGGACGAAATCAACGCTAAATCCGGAACCTGTTACCAATAACATTCCGGATTAACCGGTTCGAAAACGTTTGTGAAGAAAGGTTTTTTTTTACATGATTTACACCGGTAACAGGTTTCGGATTTAGTGTTGATTTCTTAATTTTTTCTAATTTATAGACTTACAGTCTCTTCAAACTTTACGTTTGCACTTTTACATTTTTAATATGTCAAATTTAATTGGAAGAAACCATGCATATAAAATTTTTAAAAATTTAAAAAATTTTATTAATTATACTTTCTCTATTTGAATATGTTTATAAAACTTAAAATTTTGAGAAATTAAAAAATACATAAATATCAGTGATTTTATTCTGATAACTATTAAACATTTTGAAGTAAATGAAATTATAATTAAAACTACTGTTACAAAATTACTGTGATCAAAAAGCATTAGGAATGGTTCATTTAAACTGCACGTGTGCAAGAGGACACTGTTGTTGTATTTTTTTATTTATTATTATTGTTTGGTACGACTTTCATTGATAATTAGCTACAATCCATACGTCATCATCTGTTTTTGTTTGCAAATAAGTGCTTGTTTTGTGTGTAGAGAATTTTTGCACCAGTGATTTTTTAAAATGTCAAATGTAATTGAGCAAAAAACAGGCATTAAATTTTGTTTTCACAACAAAATTACTGCTATAAAAAACATTGGAAATGTTGCAAAAAGTTTGATGATAATAGTCTATCAAAAAACAAAAGTTTCCAAGTGGTACAAGATGTTCAAGGAAGGCAGAGGATGAGGATGAGGATGATCGGTTGGAGTCGATGAACCACACATTGGTTCATCGACTCCAGTCGATGAACCAATGTGTGGTTCATCGACTTCAACCGATGACCAACATGTTTCTCAAGTCAGATTTGGTGCTCACTGATTGCTGTTTAACAATTATTGGCCTTTATTGAACATGTTTCAGTATTATTTGGATTTAAAATTTAATAGTAAATTATTCAATGAGATCAATTATTTAGTTAAAATGAATAAAAATAACTATATTTCTAAAAATTTTAGAAGATAAAATATAGAAAACAGTCTCCGAGCTAAACACTCAATTGGCACTAATTCCAACATAACTAATTACGACATTAAACAGTTAACAATAAAAAGATGTTTATTTTACTCTGATTGCTTTTTCCATTTTCTTATCCATATGCATGTCACATTCTTTCTTCGGCCTCATCAGTGAAGGAACATTGCTAGTTTTACATTGATGCTTTTATACTATACAAAGTTATCCCAGCATGCATCTAATGACATTCCGTTATTTAAATTTATATTACTGTATTTACATATTTTAGTATACTGAAGTGTTCTTTAACTCGACATTTAATTATATTATTTTTTTATACAGTATTTTTATATTATTTCTATTAATTTTACAATCATATTTGTTACAATGTTGGAACCAAGAAGATTCTTTATTCTTTAATTGTATTGCTGCTTCATGTTCTTTTAGTCTTTTTCCAGCTATTTTGTTTCACCTATATAGCATTTTGGTTGAGAAACACATACTGCATGAGATTTTACATACTATTCCTGCTTATGTCCAGTTGCTGATTTTTTTCTTTGTTATAAATAAAATTTAATGAATTTGATAACCTGTTTTTTTTAGGTGGGATGATAAGTGTAGAAAGATCATTAAATTTACTTTTATATTTTCATAAAACTATTTTATAAAGAAAGAGGACATACGTTTTAGTTATTTTCTCATTATTTATGCTATATCTCTTACTTATGAAATTGTCATACCACTTACTAAGAATCTCTCTGGGATATCCATTTAACATGTATTTTTTAAATAGTTGTTTTTCTTCTGTTTTTATATCTTCTGTAATTGTAATTCTTGTTAATGCTTTCCTTAATTCCATAATAAATGTGTTTTTTTTTATATCTGTAGGGCAGTAAGATTTGTAATTAATTATTTTATTCACATTGCACTTTTTCTCATACTTACAAAATTGGAGCATTTGTTTATTTCTTTTAATTGTGATATCCAAAAAATTCATTTCATTATTATCCTCTTCCTCATACGTAAATTGTATATTTTTATTATTGTATTAGCAATTTTCTTCTATTTTTTTAGCTGTAATTTTTTCTTTATCAAATATTAATAATATATCATTTATGTATCTAGCAAAAAAATATAATATCTATTCTTTATATTTTTTCATGCAGCATTTTGCATTGCTTGCAAGAAGCAGTCTGTAGAAAATGACCTGATCTGTAGTTGAGAAAACTCATGGATTTTGCACCACAATAATGCACCTGCTCACAGTGGTCTTGTTGTTTCACAAATTTTTGGCCAAAAATTCAACAAATGTGGTTTTGCAAGCTCCATAGTCATCTGACTATGGAGCTTGCAAAACCACATTTGTTGAATTTGATATGGCACCATGTGACTTTTTGCTGTTTCCTTGACTAAAATTTCTGCTTTATGGTAACTGTTTTGAGTCAATTGATGCCATAAAATAAAATTAGCTGCACGGGGCTAATTAGGTTTCCCACTAAAACAACTTTAAAGTATGTTTTTAGGATTGTAAAAAACATTGGCATAAGTGCATTGTAGTGGGAGGGGATTACTTTGAAGGGAACAAAATAACAACATGGAACAAAATAAATTTTGATGAATAAATTCAAATATTTCATTTTATTGAACTGTTCCCAATACTTTTTGATCACAAGGATATATTTAACTAGGAGCTTTGCCCACTTGTTCCAATACAGACTATGCATAACAAAAATTTCAGGACAATTCATCAGTTTTTAGTGTCACCATTTTCATTTTCCATGATAGAAAAATGTTTAATTATACACCTTAAAATTTCCTTTCTAAGATGGCATCAGTCTATTGCACGTTATTCTGTACATTGTGTTCCACGTATTTTCAACCAGATGGTGCAATTTATCAGTTTATATGTAATTTTTTGAAATGGGAAATTCATTTAAGTCAATATTTATAACTCTTATATTAAAAAGTAGATAAGAATTTTGGGCTTGCTTAGTTCCAGAAATTAAATATGTAATCAGAAAATTTTATCTGTTGTCAAATTGATGTAATTTTTTTCATTATGAACCAAATGATCATCGTAATTTAACCAGGCTATTTCTGCTACTATTAATAATTAGAAATTAAGTAATTTGGTATTAGAGGTAGTCGATAGGTGCCATCTCTTATCGAAATTAATAATTATAATAATTTAATATTTATTAAATAATTTAGAACAGTCTGGAAGAAAATAATTGGCTCGGATAGGGATTCAAATCCACAATCTTTGCTTACCAATCAATGCCCTGCCCAGTTACACCACCCAGACCTCTTAGCAACTCTTTGCTTCCAGACATATTTAAATCTTGATATGATCATGACTACTCATGGTGCTGACTATGGACAACTAAGCCTATTGCCTATGTACAGCTGTACTCTTCCACTATGGCACTCAGTCAGCTATTGCTTTACCAGGCATGGCATATATATATATATAAACATTCCAAAGTTCTTTGTATTAATACTAAACAAATGATAGACGTAGTTATGACTTAAATTTATCATTTTCATTATAAATTTAAGTTATAATTTATTGTTTTTTTGTAAGTAATTTTTATTACTAGCAAAAATAAACTATGTTGTCAAAAACTACATAATGTAGTGAATATATGCAATATTTTTTGTGTGTACAATGAAAATTGGATTTTTGATGAATTTATAGAATAATATATGTAGAGTGACCTTGAGTGACTAAAGTTTGCCATGAGTGTTTTGGAAAGTAACGGTACAATTTGTTGATTGTATATAACCATGGTTCCCAAACTTATTATACCCACGGATCCCTTCTCATAGCAAAAACCTGACCATGAACCTTAAGTGAAATAACTCTATACAACTGCATTATAGCAAAATTTCAAATTTAGCTTTGATGTCTTGGATGGTGAATGGTGATGTAAAAATAAAATAAAATATAAAAATGTTTTATTTATAAGTAGTATTTATTCAAATTATAAATTTTGTTTTAAAATACAAAAGAACATTATTTTTTGATGAGATGAGTGAATCTGATGGGATGATATGAGATTATTTATGTTCGGCTTGATGTTTGTGAGTAACATTCGTAAGTCTCTGTGATTACTAATTTGCAGTCGATTTTTTTTTGTGATGAGGTTCCTAACTGCACTAAATCCACATTCTACTAAATAGGAAGACAGGAAAGCAATCAACAGCTTCTGTACAGTGGCCCATAATGCAGGATATAAAATTGGTATCTGTTTTTGTAACCAGAATTTGTGGTATCCTTGTTCAAACATTGATTTCAGCTCCTCATTTGTGGATAATTCAATAAGTTCCTCCTGTATTAGTATGGCTTCATCTGAGTTTATGGGTCTACTTGTAAAAGGGTCCAACACCGAATCGGGGATGCCCAAGTGAAGAATATCTTCAAATCTTTGGCTGAGGTCAGAATGAAGAGCCGTTCAGTGTTGACAATAAACAAATAAATCATCTCATTTTTGCAATTTTGAAAGATTTGGAAACTAAGAGCATTCTCTTCTCCCCAAGTTTTTATTGTATAAAAAAAGTTTTGCAACAAATGCAGATATTATACTTTTAGTTTTGATTAAATTTAATTGATCACCTTGTAAATTCAAATTGGTTTCATTAAATTTGGCAAATAAGTCAGTCATATATGCTATGTCATTTTTTGAATTAATTAAATTGAGCCGCAAATCATTGTCTTTGCTGTCCAGGAATTCCAACACTGAATCAAAGAATGCATAAAATCGATCCAAACATGCACCTTTAGATAACCAACAAACTTCTGTGTTAAGTAGTAAACAATTATAATCTTCATTTTCTAAATAAAGTTGAGCAAATAATCTCTCATTTAAGGCATTCCTTTTGATTTTATTAACTGCCCAAATGACCTAATCTAGTGAGCCATGCAAGCATTCACTAAGGTTTTTGGCGACTAAATGGTGTCAGTGAATGACACAATGTACAGATAATATATTTGGTTTAGCTTGTTTCAAGTATGCCAGAAAGGCTTGATGTCGTCCTACCATTGCCAGAGGTCCAACACCGCTATCCATCAGTAGCAACAGAGAGGATATTACTCAAGGGTCTTTTGCATTGAAAAATGTTTTTAATTCATTAAGTATTGTTTCACCTTTTGTATCAGTTTCTAAACATTTGGAAAATAACAATTCTTGGGAAATATTCTCATCTTTTACAAATCTTACATATGCTAAAAGTAATGCTTCGTTTTCTGGCAAAATTGGTTCATCAAGCTGTATAGAGAATTCAGATGTTTTTAAGTACTCACATAAAGAATTTTCTACAGACTAAGCCATTTCGTCAATCCTTCTTTGCACTGTATTATTTCTCAGTGGAATTTTTCTTATAATATCGGAAGCTGGTTTATGCAGCATGATGCGTATTACCTCACTTACAGCTGGTAGAATGCGTTCTTCACCAATGGTGTGCGGCTTTCTGGACTTTGCAATCAGTAAAGAAATGTTATAAGAAGCATGCAGTCCACATCATTTCACTCAGATGTCGCAAAGACTTGTTTCAATGACGGTGTTTTCAAATATTTTTCTTTGATTGTTTTAAAAAAAGTTAAATCTTTATCTTTTGACAAAAGTCCATAGCAAAAAAAAATGTTCCTTAAGCTTAAAAGGTTTCATTGATTCGTTTGACAAAGTTTTATTGCATAGAAGGCACATAGGTAAAGTAGGCCTACTATTTGTTGGTGACAGAATAAAGCCATATTTTAAATATTCAACACTATATTGTCTGCATTCTTTCTTCGGCTCACTCATATTATTATCTGTAAAAAAGGGCACAAATTCCAGTGATGATGATAGCAATAATAAACTTTTTCATTTTATCTCTTCCTGTAAAACATGTACAGTACATATAAGATTAAACACAATCCATATAAATTGAAGTATACAGTTTTCAAAACTGACAGAAATATTGTTTAATGTCTCAGAAATGCAAAACGGTTTTCACTGTTTGCCTAACTTTAGTCAATTTTTTTAATGCTTAGTAGAATATACTGTAAAATAGTGGAAATCAGCAAGCACACAGGGAAGGAACTATGTCTTTAAAAAAAGGAACATGATTTAAACAAAAAAAGTTGTCTATGGATAATGATTATAATAATTCATTTGTACAAACCAATACCAAATACATGAAAGTAAGTCATTTAATTGAAATTGTAATGTATTTTATGTTACTTGTACAAAAAAAATTTATTTTGTATATTCTGAAGATGAGGTAAGTGTTGGGTTCAAAATGCATTATTAATAAAAAAATAATTTTTAAGAATTGTCTTCTGACAAGGGAGGGTTTTTTCATGTTAGTCTTACATTTTAACAAAATATATATAGGAATAGTAATAGAAAAGACAATAATATTCCAGCGTCTGTGACCATCTTCAGTCTTGGAAAGGGACGATTATGTTCTAGTGTCGGCAACTGTCTTCAGCACTTTCAGTCTTGTTTTGTTCAACTGCTGTCCTCTGTTTTCTTTTTACACCTCTTTTTTCCACTGTTTGGCTTTTTTGTCACCCTCTGCCAGTCTCTCTCATCCCCTTCACCATTCTCTTTTATTTTCTTAATGGTATGGAATTTGACTCATCTAATCCCCACATATATATCATTCAATAAAGAAAAAAGTAAGAAAAACCCTTATTTTTTCTTTTATCTGTTCATGAGAAATAGAGTTCTAAGAAGTTTTAATATAATTTATATAGAAATATGAATATTGTTAAATGGATAAAAAAAAATTGCTTTTTAGAGTTATTGATGACAAATTAATTATCTTATAAGATTTTGTGGACTGGACAAAAGAATTATGCATTATACACTGAAAATTTGCCTGATGAAGAGAGAATATATTTTTGCCATCCTGCCAAAAGCAACAAAGTATTGTATATAAGCCTCTAGATGTTTATTTCTTTAGGCAATTCAAGATTACAAAAAGAAGAATACAGGAAATGATCAGAGTGGAAGTTGAAGATGTGATCATTTTCAAATTAAATAATAGAAAATTTATTTTAAAGCTGTTATCATTTACTTTTAATCAATTATGAGTTCCTGTTTTTTAAACACATGTTAATATATGCATGGCTTAAGTCAGGATATGTGACAGAAAAGAACTTTAAGAGTTTTTCTAATGTTATTGACATAAATTTTACATTCCTCGAAACAAAGTTCATTATAAGATTATGATAGAAATGCCTTCATTTTATGTACTCATTGTAAACAATTAATCTGTCTTAAACATTGTATTTTTCCTTTATATTTACATTAAACCATAAAAAGTAAAATCCTTGAGCAGAATCAATACATGGTGTGACAGGAATCAGTTTCTCGACATGCCCAGTTTGGCCACAATGCTATCACTCCACCACTAGCACTGTATTTCTACATGAATTACTGTATAATACATTAGGCATTAGAACATTATAGAATCCTGTTTTTCATGAATGGCTGACCTGACAGATAAAAGAAGAAATACAGGTCTTTTTATTGTTTTTCCTTTGTCAAATAATAAATATATTTTTTAAATGTTAGACTGACATGAGAAAACCTTTCCTTGTGAGTAATCAGTTTTACATTAAAATTGACCTGAAGAGAACAGTGCCTTTTTGTGTTATTCTCATATAAGATTAATTTAATCATTACAATAAAATACTTAGTACTGATTCAGCTAATATAATACGTGAACAAGTTATTTGGGTTTGTATGATATATATATATATATATATATATTCATTAAAGTTTATAGCTTACTGAAATAATTCTGAAAATAAGATGTTTTTAAACATCTTCAATCATGTCAAAAACTAAAATTTTATTAGAAAATCATTAAAAAAAAATTAGTTGAAAAGCTTTTCAAATTAAAAATTGTTTAAAAATTTTTAAGGAATAATTTAAAAAAAATAACCAGAACTTCTTGTAAATAGTTTTTGAACATACTAATAATAATAAATATTTTGATTATTTCAATTTATTTTTTATTTCAATAGTGAATTTCTTACTAATTTGTGTAATTTTATTAATTTCAGTGAAGGTGATCCGGATATTTATGAAGAGACTTATTCTAATTTGATTAAATTTGTTGAATCATCACTTGATACATACAGAGTAAGTAATAATAAATGTTTAGCTATTAAGAAACTATAGCATTTAATCAACATATTAAATTTAAACACTCTTATTTAAAAAATGTTTATATTTAGATTTAAACATCTGGAGTAACTATTTAAAAAGCAGATTTTTCCAAGATATAAATTATACTGATAATGAAACTAAAATACTTTTTTATTATATCAGACATGACAGAATAGTTTTATTAAAGTAACATTAATAGTATACAATAATAAGTTAAGATATTTCTCATAGATACATAATAATGTAATGAATATTTTAAAATGAAATATTAACTGCATTATTAATTTATAAATTTTGTTCTTTCTTCTAGCATGAATTAGCAATGATTTTGTATCCAGTTTTTGTTCATATGTATCTAGAACTTGTCTATAATGAACATGAATTGCAAGGTAATTTGTTTTAACATTCATATTTGATAATTAACTGTTCAGTACTGAATCTTTTTTACATAATATAGTAAACATATATAATTTAATTTAATTTATTATCAATATTAAATGATAAATAAATATACTTAAAATTAAAGTTACTAAATATTGGAAATGTTTAGTAGGTGATATTTTGTTAAAAACGATAAATGAAAACATGTTGAACCTGTATTTTGTGAGTCTAACAAATAAACTAATAGAAAAAATAAAAGATTAAAAGTTGAAATATAAATTGAAAACAATAGAACCAATTTGCAAGAACTTTTGTTTGTTTTTTTATAATAAATTTGTCAGATTATAAATTAGAACATAAAATCAAATTGCAAACAAGAATAACCTTAAAAAATCATTATGAAATGAAAATCTACATTTCAATTAAATAGTTATTTTAACTTCATTCAAGTTATGCTATAACTTTAAAGAAATTAGTCTTTTTACCTACTGACTTTGAGTTATAGCTTAAGTTGAATGAAGTACAGAATATAGAGTTGCTCCTAAGTAGAGATTTAGTTACTTTTTGAAATAGTTTTAAAAATAATACATTGTTTTTATTTTCCTTTTGCTGTAAGATATTCATTTACCTCATTCACATATTTTCAAAGGAGAGTCAAAAAATAAGTTGCACTCATACCAAAAACAGAAGTATAGAGTATATATGAGTCAAAAATTTTCATATGTGTGAATGTATGATCTAGTGCTACTTTTTGACATAAAGTGAGGTTTGCTGACCCAGTAAGGGGAAGTTAGCTAAACTCACATCAGGATGTACAGTACAAGGGGTTTAGGACTGCATATTGGTTGTGGTGGACACAAGCTGACTCAAGTACTTTTACAAATGAAACCTGTTTATTTTATATAAGAAGAACTTAAAAGGTGTTTCAAGAGATGCTCCTTCTTACTGATGTAGATTAATACAGAGTCCATGAATGCAAATTTGTAGCTGTTGGAACCTTGAGTTATTGAGGCCCTGGGGTGATGTCATAGGTAGTCCAGCAGATGAAGGATGACAGTGAAGCACAGACAGGAATGAGGGAACTTTGTTAGGAGTGATGGCACACAAAGACAAGAGGGAGTGCACAGATCACTTTGGACGGTACAAAATGACAGAAATCCACACTTTGTCCTTGAAATCCAGGATTTTTATTAATTTCTGTCCTTGATTGCCCATTCCAATTGGTCACTTTTCATCATTCTTGCTTTTCAAGTGGTTGATAACTCATTACTATGTGTAATGAGATCTCAACTTTGATCACAGGAGAAGTCAAAATTGAAGTTTAATTTGATCCCAACTGGAGATGGTTGATCTTAGGACGTACATTCTTCTAGTGTTTATAAGTTTGTGTCACATTTTCATACAAAAATAATATTTCTAGCTTCTTTTTTTTTCAAAAATATTTTAATGAAAATTTTAGTGAGGGTTTGGACCTGTCCAGAGCCTCACAGTAATCACCAAGTTTATTTAAACATTTATTATACTATGGCACAAGTTTTCCTATTTTCCTTCCTTCTTAGAAGTATTTTTATCCAACATATTGTAACCATTCTCATGTTGCACTTGTGATGTCTTCATTGGATTCATATCAGCAATTAAAAGGTCTTTTTTCATGGGACCAAACACATGAAAATTACAAGGGGCAAAGTCTGGACTGTTAGGAAGAACATTTCCATTCAGTCCATTTGAATTTTTCTAGAAGAACAATGTGTACCATTTTTCAACTGTATGGTGGCATTAAAGTGCTTTCTTATCATACATTTAATTTCAACTGGTATTTAATTTCAATGGGGTTATATCTTTTTGCCCATAAGAAACAAATTACTACATGATCTTCCAATTCAGATGCTACATCCAAATGACACATCTTTCATGACTGAAAACAAACTAATATCTGCAGCCATGTTACGAATTTGCTGTGCCTTGTAGCCAGAAGTATTACCAATGTTTCCACCAGATTTCATCTAAATAATATTTGGATGAAATCTGGTGGAAACATTGCAACTTACTTTTTGACTCTTCCTCATAGATAATGTCTTTATAGCAAAGAGCTGTTCTCAATTTACAGAACCTCATTTATTTTGTTTAGATAACATAGAGAAATATATTAAATTTGCTATAAAAAAAGAATAATAATAAAAATTCCTTACTTGGATTGTGCTTATTATAATAAAAACCTCTTTTTTCATATTTTTGTTTACCATAATTTCTTGCCACATCTCATTTTATCATCTACAATTTTATTCCAATATCAGCATTATCTATATATTGCCATTGATTTCTTGATTAAACAGGCCTACTTATTTTCTAACATGCTTTTCATTCAGAATTCAATTATACAGTAAAACCTATCCAAAGCAGAAAAAATTCTTCAGAATGGAGCAGTTTTCTGTTAAATTCTACTATGACCTGGAAATGTGTCCAAAGCAGAAACAGAAGAGATTTTTGAATATAAAGAACATAACTTAATCTTGATAAAGTAAAAAATTAAAAATCCCCTTGACAAATGAGTAAACCCAAAGACAAATAAGTAAAATTGTCTCTGGGTATAACCATCATTGCAGAGCATAATAAACCGCATTTGGAGAACAATTTCAGGTTTTGTCAAAGAAATGCAAATCATATGACAAGTGGACATACAGACACAGTGTCTTTGCTAATATTAGTCTTTGTTGGAATTAACCAGGGACAGAATTGAGAATTTTCAAGAATTGAACTAGTTTATGAAAATCTAGTTCTCAAGAACAATCTAGTGATGGTTAATAGCATTGTAATATCAATACTATTGAATAACATTGCAGTAGTTGACTATGAAATATTGAATGATCTAACAGATACTATCATGATTATTTGCATAGACTATTGACTAGAATTGTCAAGTATGAATAAAGGACAGTTTTAGCAACGAAGAAGGAATTATCTCTCGCTTTGGCAATAGTTCCTGCACCTAAAATAGGAGGAAAAGAAAATCCATTAGATTTTTGGGAAAATAATAATTTGTGAATCTGGAGCTACATAAATTCACAATGAAATACTTTGTATGGTTGGAACACAGTACCAGTGAAAGGATTTTCTCCAAAGCTTCAAATATGATATTTTTTAAAAACGGAATCATTTGCAGTTGAAAAAAATAAAACCTATGTAGTGACTTTGCACATGAAGAAAGGAAGAAATTAGTTCAAATGACTTTGGTAAATACCATTTTGAATGTGTGTTTTGTTGTATTTTTATTTCCTTTTTTTTTTCTATTTTAAAAATATTTGGTACTAATAATTTAATAGACAATTTGGCATTAGAGGTAGACGTTAGGCGCCATTCTACCTCTAATGCCAAATTGTCTATTAAATTATTAGTATTATAGCCATTTCTCGCCCGATTATATTTGGCTTTGGTTGGTGTATAGCTTTACATGTATTGGGTGTAGTAAAGATGTTTGAATATTCGGTACTATTGCAAATAATTTATTAAATATATTCGTCTTGATTATACAGTATCTTTTTTAGATAAGATTCAACTGCAGCCTACTGTAGACCTGTCAAGCCATACTGCCAGCAACATCAGACATCATCTGCCCACTTTCTACCTCTGCTATTATACTCTCACCTTCCAAAAATGAAAACCAATGCAAATAAGTTTTGCATTGAGTGCCCACCCGACAGTCTTTTGAATACTATAAAAAAATTGTTTCTATCAGAAAAATAAAAAGCTGGAATTACAAGAGAGAGTTTCAAAGTTTGGACGAAGACTATCCGACAGGGTTGAGCGTCAATGTCTCCTGTGTTTCAAAAAGTTTTGAATTGTTGCCTGAAGACAAGTGTAGACCAATAAGTATTCATTATTTTACATCACTTTTTCTTGTGTTTGTTCTGTAAGGTATTTGTTGTCCGAACATAAAAATCTTTTGCGAAAGTGTTTGTTATCTGATTTGTTCGTTAACTGAACTGTTCATTAACTGATCACCCACTGTAGCTATATTGAAGATATATGCATTATTTGGAGATCTAAATTCAACATGATGTTGACAAAAATCCTTATAGCCTTCTCTTAAAATTACAATGGGAAAGTTTCACATCAGTTTAGTTTCTAGACATTTATACAGTTATGGCAATGAAGGATGAAGGCTGTCCAAAGTTGAGCTTTCATCTTCCTTATATTCCATTTGTATCTGAACACCTGATGATATAAATTTTTATTTTTCAAAACTCTTGTGAGAAGAGTTTATACTCATTTCTTCTGTATAGTAGGTATTTGCAATGCTTTGAAATCAGTAAAGATGTTTGCTACAGATCATGACTTTATCTTAAAACAGATGAAGATGCTAATCTCACCATATGAACCTATAAGAGATAATAAATACAAAAACCACTTCTTGGGGCAACCAAACAATAGCATACAAAATGATGATTTTCAATAACAACTTTTGCTACAGTATAAAAGAAAAGAAAATTTTAAGCTAATGAAAAATGATAACATACCAAAACATATTTAAAATAAAAATAGTAAATGTTATCTGTTAGTAAAGACAGTATTATTTGTTACTTTTACTTTCTGTTTAAAGAATTGAAGTTATCAAGGAATAATAACTCTTGTTATTATTCCTTGATAACAACAAGCAACTGTCTCAGTGCAGGATAGAATCTGTATATGTAGAATGCATTTCCTGACCCTTGAGAATAAGAATTATGGAACAACTATGACTCTAGAAAAGTATTTATTTTACTTCATTTTCATCTTTATATCCTAGAAAAACAGCAATCTGTTAGAATATGGCCTTAGAAACGTGAGAATTATATAATTAATGATTCAGTATGTAACGTTGAATTATTGTTACATGATCTTGATTGATCCAGAAACTGTTAATTTGGTAAAACTTTGAAACCAAAGTGTGCCAGAAAAAACCTCTACTTATTAACAAGTTAATGCATATGAGAATTTTACTTCTTAGTTAATAAGTAGTTTTTTTGTATTACATTTTTCGCAGATCCTTAAAGATCATACTCATTAACTATGAATATGCCAGAAATTAAACTATCAAAAGAAATTGTCTTCAGATATTAATGTAATATCTTGAAGATGGTTTATTTGATTTTTAAAATATTTATAAGTGAAACATCAATGTTGTGTTTTAAGATTAGATCTTAAATTGTGTGTGAACTACATGTAAATGATATTCTAAAATCTTAGAGTAGTTTCATGTGATTGAAACAAATTAGCTAAAAATGTTCTGCTGTAAATTATTTACTGAAAGTTAGAGATTTTATTTTAAGTTTGTAATCATCTGGTTACCTTTTGTATTAGTCCTTAAAATCTAATAATTTTGTATAGTCATATTATTGAATACCATATACACTACTTTCTGGAATTAGCTCTGAATATATATGGAATGGAATATCATCTACTTTCCTGTTTGCATGTGTGAGGACCCTTTGTGATGCCTTATCACAGACTCAATATTGTCTAACATTGCAGTCAATACTCCCCTATTTCAGAAGGTGTCATTCAGGATGGTGAGAAGGTGTAAACTGCATATGCAAATAGTTGTATTAGACACAAAGGCAAGAGCATTTACAATTAACACCTGTTTATTAGAATTCAAAAGACATTGTACAAAAGTTTTGGAGACCTCCTTTTCCTTAAAAACTAATTCCTCCAGATACACAGTGAGTCCTATGATGGTGACGGTCTGGGGATACAATAACCAGGTATGGTAATACAAGGTTTGTTGCTTCTTATTGGTGGATCGACATTCTAGACAGTAGTCTGCTGATAGGAGAATTTAAGGAACTAGCACACTTCATCACTTGCATATATCACTCAATTAAAAGTTAGACTGTTTCATTGGGAGAAGCTCTTTGTCCATGAGTTTTGGGCATTTTGAAGGTTTTGCATCTCTGATCAGACATTCTGATTGGTCTTGATTTCATCATCTTATTTTTCAATTGGCCCCTAGTTTGTTGCCAGGGCTATTTGGGACCAAATTCAGAGATTAGACAATAGTCAGAGGTGTTTATTGAATTGTTGTAATTTCTACTCATAACTCCTAGTTAAGCATTTTTACCCTGGTTATAAATATTACCAGCTGCACTCACATGATATTTGGTTTCATTAAACATTTATTTTTCTAGTTGTAAATTCTAAAAATATACTATTTTTAGATTAAAAGATGAGTGAAGAGAAACACTCTTTTATAACTGACTTTGAGTGATTAGCGGACAAATGATTAACAACAAATACTAACTTCTACTAGAACCAATTTTTACTGATCTCACTGTGTTTTTCATTGAACAACAATTATAGCATTTATTTTTCTATTTTCAAAATCTTAGGAAAAAAGGTTGATTCTCCATTCTATTCTCTCTCATAAATGACCTTTCTTGCAATGTGTTATCTAAGAGCATTTTTTTATATAAAACAATTTCTTCTTTAAAACAAATTGGTTGAGGTTTTGGACTCCAATCAAGACTTCACACATGGAAATGGCTTTCATTTGATTTTAATGGCATAGTCATAAGCTTTATTATATAATACTAATATAAGAATTTAATAATTATAATCATCAAAATGTTTAAAAAAATATGTTATTAGGATATTAGGACTATCTGTGTTCTTGACACCATCATTTTTCTTCTCAACTTTTCTTCAAAGCACAGTGGGTGATCGGTTAACGAACAAATCAGATAACAAACACTTTCGCAAAAGATTTTTATGATCGGACAACGAACACGTGTTCGGATAACAAACACTTCACTGAACAAATATAAAAAGAAGTGACAGAAAATAACAATTACCGATTGATTTTCCCTTGTCTTCAGGTAACAATTCGAAACCTTTTGGAGTGCAGGAGACATCAACATCGACGCTCAACCTGGTATATACTGATCGGATAGTATTCCACCGAACTTTGAAACTTTCCCTTGTAATTCCAGCTTTTTATTTTTCTGACAGAAACAATTTTTTTGTAGTGTTTGCAAGACTGCCAGGCGGGCACTCTTTAAGTTTTACGTCGGTTTTTCTTTTCGAAAGGTGAGAGTACAAAAATCACATCTGAGAAATAAAGAACATTGAAAAGCTCATAATGGAACCTGAAACTGATCTGACGATGAAGAATGCCAAGAACACTTGAATGAAGAACACAAAGAAACTCGGTGTAATATGTTTTCTTCTGAAAAAGAGGATTAATGTTGATATCTGCTATTAAACATCTTTTGACAAAGTGGGAGGATGTCAGAACAACCGTCATAGAATGGCATTCAAACCAGGTTGAGGTTAATAAGCTTGGGGATCTCTACAATTACAATGCTATTAATTACTTCTGAAAAATCCTGAAGAAGAGAGAAAAGCAATTGACATTAGATAGATTTTTTAACCATAAATAAATGTAAAAAAACATGACTAATAAAAATGCAAGACTGTGTATATATGTATTTTATTATTACATATAAATAAATGTAGTAAGAAAGTATATATTTTTTATTTTTTTGGAGTCTCCAGAACGAATTAATCAAATTGCCATAAAAACCTATGGTAAATTGATAATCGGTTAACGAACAATTCAGATAATGAACAAAGTCTTGGAATGGATTATGTTCATTAACCAATCATCCACTGTAATTGATTTGATTTATGCAGAAAGTTTTTTTATCTCTTTATGAATGAGATAAATTTTCTGCACAAAATAAGTGAGTTGTTTCTGAATTTAGATTAAATGAGGATAAATTGATGATAATCATGAATACAAATTTTTACACATGTATTTCTAAAATGGGTGTCACAATACTTGCCATTCACAGTGCTAGTAGCAAAATTGTTTTGCAAAATGACAACTGATATGCATACATGCATATCAGTTGGTAACCTTTGGTAAATACCAAAGCACCTTTGGTAAATACTTTTCCCCCATTGTTATTCTAAAACCAACTATAAAGGGAAGAAGGGAAGATTATTAGAAATCTTTTGCTGAATTTTTGGTTTTTTTTTGTGTGCATTATACTTTATAGCAAATTTGTAATATTCAATGGTTAGGATGAAAAGCTCTAAACATTTTGAATAATGAAAAGTATATAATAGTCAGATATAAATAAAAATAGTACGACTTTAGAAATCATTGCAATGGAATAAAAAATGACATAAAATATAGATAATTTAAGTATAAAAAATAATGTAAAATGCTGAATGGTATAATATAAATTTTCCAATAAGATGGAATAGGAGTTTTCAGTTAATTCTTTAAATTTTGATAAAAAGCTACTGTTACTTGAGAAATTTGGAACTTAACAGCTCATTTTCTTTTGTATTAGGTTACATATTTGTGATATATGTAATTTACCACAAAGAAAAACAAAATAAAGGGTATGGTGATTTACTTGGGACAACATTTATTAACAATATTTTTATAGAGTATCTCTTTATAAAATGAAAAGATGAGCATGAAACACAAAAGAAATAATTCTTTATTTCATAACAAAGCAGTTGACTAAGGTATCTTTTACATTACATGTTATTCAAATATGACTATGCAATTTTGAGATATTGAACAAAGTAAATGTTCAGTCCCGAGTGAATCACCCTATATAAATAATAAATATAACATAAATCTAACATTAAAAATAATACAATATTAAACTTTACATTAACTTTTCAATGTTTAATTTCTATGTAATAACTTATTATTTAAATTATTTTTATTTCATATGGTCCAATATTATGAATTGGATATAAACTTTTAAATTATAACTGACAATGATATAACAATAGATATATAGATCAAAATAATATGATCAGTTGAGGCCAGGATAAAAGATCATAAACAAAATGTCTCCAAAGGTAATTTACTACACTTGCTCAGTTTGGATATAAACTATTATATTGTAAATGGAAAAATTGAAAGAAAAAACTTGAATCAAATTTATCAAAACTTAAATCAAACATTATAGTGATCTTCAATTGGCAAAATCACATGTAATGAAATTGATAATATTTTAAAACTTATTTTATCACTAAAGAAATTTATAGAATTTCTGTCTGTAAACGCAAAAAAATTTAATGATGTTAAATAGTGATATTTCAAATTGAACAATAAATATAAAACATATTTCCAAAACAGTCTTTTATTAATAGTGCTACTGGGTTTAGCCATAAATATCAATGATTTCACAACCAAGAAAATAAAAACAATAAAAAATAAATTTAATTTTAAATAGAATATTGCGGATTTGCATCATTAACCAAAAAGGATTAAATATATTTGAAAAATTTAAAAAAAAATAGAATTATGAACATTTTCTTTGCTGAATATAAAAATTTAATAGTGAAAATCACAAGATTATATCAATATTCAATACTTGCAGTAATCTATTAATTAACAATAAGCAAAGGAAAAATTTTATATCTATTGAGAAATTGTGACAGCTCTTTCTTAACATTGATATTCAGTTAACAGAATAAAAATAATAATACTTGTTATTGAATGCATATTTGTTTGATTATTTAATTTATTTTATAAAATCTTCGTATTTTTATTATAGCAATTAAATTTATGGAAAAATTCGGTCCTGAACAAGAAGGTTATTATGCAGATGATATACAGAAATTATCATATTTAACTAAAAAAGAACATATGAAAGGAAATGAATTCATGGATGGATTTAGGTAAAAGTTTTAGATAGTTTGTTTATAAAATTATTATATTTTTTGATTAATATGATTTTATTTTGTAAAAATAACATTTTAAACAATATTTGATTTAAATTGTATAGAATCAAAACTTTTAAGTCTGTTGTCTAAAATATGCTTTGTTATAGATTTTCCATAATATAAATATTTTTTCAATCTCAAATTTATAAAAAAAATTTTTTAATAAATCTTATTTTTTATTATTTTAAATATAGTCATTTAATCTTTAAAGGCATTTTGAAATTATTTTTATTATTAAGTCTATAAAGGCATTCAGTAATAAATAACATTTATAATTGTCTGAATAATTATTAACATTTTTTAAAAGAAATTCAAACTGGATTAAAGCAGTTAAAATTAAAGAACAACAACATTTTTGGGGAGAAGAATAATTACAAACTTCATTAAAAATAACATATGAAAGAATAAAAACAAAAAATTCAAATGGTTTAATTGGTATGAATGAGGGGAAAATTATTATAAAATATTGATTCAATTGTTTTAAATGTAGAAAATTTTTAATGTTGAAAAATTATGTAATTATTATATTTCTTGAACTTAAAAGTTTAATTTCTAATTTTCAATGAATTTCATTTTATCTTTATTTTGAAAAATATCTTTTTTTTTTTTTTTTTAGATCAGGTCAGTTTACAGTGCGTATGTCAAGGGACACTTATAATTTTCTTAAACGCCATGTTCAAGATAAGAAAAACACTGTTTTGCAAAATATAATTCAGGAGCATCTTTATTTAGATGGTAAGTTAATTTCTTATCTTAAAACAGTATAATAAAATTCTTAATATATAACCCATGGCCCTAACTATTAGACAACTTCACCCACAGATGTATTTACTTTTGAACATACATGCTTTATTTAAACAAACACAGTATTATGTTTAATACTTAACTTTTCTTTACTATGAAAATATATTATTGTAGCTTTATAATAATTCAAAAGAATTTACTAGGGCTGGGACAAGGTTGAGGTGAACACTTGCCTCAGGTGAGCAACTAGAAGGGACACCAACTATGTACAAAAAATAAAAAATGAATTAAAACTATCTGATATTACTTTGTATTTTACTTAGAATTACTGTGTGCTTTAATTAGTCATTTAATACTATGTATTAAATCATTAATTATGCATATGGAAGTTCAATAAAAGAATAATAAAAAAAAAAAGCTGAGTTAACAACAGCCAATCTTATTTTTACTTATTTAATAAAATAAAAATAAAATTTATTATACTCTTCACATTCAATTTGAAATTCATTCTAAAATCAAGTAAGTAAAATACTTTTTTTTTTTTTTTTGATTGTATACCTGATGTGAACAAATGTGTAAAATTATTAGATACATATTTCAGAAACACACTTGTAGAAAAAACTGGAAACATAAATAAAAATATCAATAACTCTGCATGGAAATATGCTGCAAAAGTATAGAAAGTGTAGAGTTCTTGATATTAGATACATATATATTAAAAACAAATACATAAACATTGAAGAAAGCTTCATCAATTTTTCAGAAAGAAAAGAAATATTAGTATTGGTTTATCTGGTAAAATTGTTTATAAATTAGAAAAGAATTGTCTCAACATTCAAAATGTTTGATGTCAAGAATATTATAATGAGACAAATATGACAGAAGTATACAAGGATGTACAAGCCATTATTTGCCAAAGAAATAAACAAGCCAAATACATTTCTTTTTTTAGCTCTAGGTTTTATTTGGTTTGTGAAAATGTAAAATTCTATATATATAAACAACCCAAAGCCCTATGTGTTAATACTGAACCAAATGATTGTCACAATTAATTAGGCTAATTTTTACTATAATTAATTAAATTTTATGTTCTAATTAATAGTAAAATTTTACAAATTCAAAGATGAGAACTTTTTTGGTATTGCACAGAGGATCAATATGTTTTTGTAAATTAGACAAGTAGATGGAATGCATTCATGTCCATTTTTAAAACAACATTAAAAGGTCATATGGATGTGTGATGGGCATCGAACACAGTTAAGGAATTGAATCAACATATAACAGTAGTTTATCAGTTACTAAAAGGTATAGCATCAAATGCTAAATTATTGCAATGTCCTGAAATTAAAAGTATCTTGAAGCAAATCAGTTTTAAATTTTTATAACAGTTATTTGTTTAATTTGATGTATGTTTGATCTCTGCCTTATTTATTAGTTCTGTATTCTTTGATTTATTTTGATAATGCAATCTAATTATAAGTAATGAATATTTTTATTATTTCTTTATTTTAATAGTATATGAAGGAATAACAAGAGCTAAAGTTCAAGTTGACAGCACTGCTGGAGCAGTATTGGGAGAAGCTGCAAGACAAGGTAAGTTTATTTGAACTTTAATTATTGATATAAAAAAGATATTTTTATACAGATTTTTAAGTCATTTCTATTAATGTATTATTTTTAACTGTTTGCATATCTCTTTTGATTAAAAATATTCACAAAAATAGAAAATATTTCATAATTATTTTTGAAGATACAATGAGCACACACTAACTTGAACTAATAGAGAGTGATGGATATCCAAGTTTATGAAATTCTAAGTTAACAGGGTGTTTTATCCAACATAGTGGAAAAGAAGAGGGTGGATATACAGTATAGTAATTTATTACAATCAATTTTTTACAGAAACTTTACTGATCTTTAATAGGTTATACTGCTGAATTTATTATTACAGGAAATGAGCTCAAAAAATTTCATGAAAGTACAATACACAGCAATGTAGAGTGTAGAGTCTTTAGTAACTTATCAATTACAGTAATATGATGTATGGTATTGCAAAGACTTTCAGATATTAAAAACAGTTATTAATTATAATTTTTCTATTGTGAAGAAATTTTAAATTGCTATATAATTTATTGAAAAAATTTGCCAGTTATGCAAAATCCAAGTTGGCAGGGAATTTACTGTATTTTAATGCAATTAATCATTCGTTATAAATCTTTTTGTGTTTACTTAATATTATCTGAAGTTTTCAATGAAATAATTTAAAGCATTTAATTTAAAAAATTGTATAAATATAAAATATAAATTATGTAAAATTAATTTTTATTTTACATTTTTAGAAATTCAATGTTAATGTATTAGTTTACAACTGAAATACAGTGGATGATCGGTTAACTAACATAATCTGTTCCAAGACTTTGTTCACTATCCAAATTGTTTGTTAACTGATTATCGATTTACTGTAGGTTTTTATGGGAATTTGATTAATTCGTTCTGGAGACCCCAAAAAATAAAAAATATATACTTTCTTACTATGTTTATTTATATGTAATAATAAAAGTATACAGTCAAACCTGTTTTTATGCGGTGGATAGGGACCGCATAAAAAAAATCGCACGAAACTTCACGAGTGGCTATAAAAAATAGTTTTCACAACACAATTAAAAAAATATTTTTTTTATGCGGTCAATAGGGACCGCATAAAAAAAGTCTCACATAGAAAATAACTCAAAACCGTACGAAATAGAATTTTGACAATGGATGTCAGCACTTGACTGCATTGTCTCGTCTATCGTCTGTTTTACATATTTTTGTCCAGGTGGTGTTTTTTTGACTTAAAAAATAAATTATTTCATTTTTTGCATATTCATGCAATAATATTACTATAATAAGTTCATTTATGCTATAATAAGTTTATTTAGCTATAATAAGTCAACATGAGACATGACGAATCGCACGAGACTAGTCGCCAACTATACCGCACAAATAAAAAATCACACAAAAAAACCGCACAAATTAAAAATTAGCATAAAAAAATCGCACCAAAAAAAGACCGCATAAAAACAGGTTTGACTGTATATATACACAATCTTGCATTTTTATTAGTCATGTTTTTTCTGTTTGTGAGGTTTAAAGAATCTGTCTAATGTCGATTGCTTTTCCCTCTTCTTCGGGATTTTTCGAAAGTAATTAATAGCATTGTCGTTGTAGAGATCCTAAGCCTATTAACCTCAACCTGGTTTGGATGCCATTCTAAGACCATTGTCCTGACATCCTCCCACTTCTTCAAAAGATGTTTAATAGCAGATATAGGCATTAATCCACTTTTTCAGAGAAAAACATATCTCATTGACTGAGTTTCTTGGTATTCTTCATTCAACAGTTCTTGGCGTTTTTCTGTTGTCAGATCAGTTTCCATTATGAATTCTTCAATGTTCTTTCTCAGATGTGATTTTTGTTACTCCTTTAGCTGCTTGAGTCTTCTTGTATCTTTCTTAGATCAGATTGAACTGCGGCCTACTGTAGTCCTGTTCAAGCCATACTGCTCAGCAGCATCAGACATCTGCCCACTCTCTACCTTTGCTTTTATACTCTTACCTTTCAAAAATAAAAACCAATGCAAAACTTAATGAATGCCCACCTGACAGTCTTGCGAATACTATAAAAAAATTGTTTCTGTCAGAAAAATAAAAGGCTGGAATTACAAGGGAGAGTTTCGAAGTTCGGAGAAAGACTATCCGACAGCGTTGAGTGTCAATGTCGATGTCTTTCGTGCATCAAAAAGTTTTGAATTGTTGCCCGAAGACAAAGGAAGACCAATCGGTATTCATTATTTTACGTCGCTTCTTGTGTTTGTTCTGTGAGGTGTTCGTTGTTCGATCATGTGTTCATTGTTTGAACATAAAAATATTTCACAAAAGTGTTCGTTATCCGATTTGTTCGTTAACTGATCACCCAGTGTATTCATAAGTAAAATATCACAGAATATTTTTATTTTTAGAAGTAATTAGTATTACAAAGTCAAGAGGCTTAATTATTTTATGATAGGCTTACTAAAATTGCCATTATTTATATTCTTAGATATTCAGCATATATTCTTAAAAAATAAGACAAACTATTTGAATTATTGACCTGGAATTTATATTTACTAGGAATTAAATTTAATTTATTGATAGAATAGCTTGTAACAATTCAGTTTTTATTTTTGCAGTGCTTAATTCTAAACATTTCTTAATTTTAATTAGCCAATAAAGCAAAGGTTTATTATGGATTATTAAAAGAACCAGAGCTTCATATTCCATTAGAGGAAGATGAAGAATCGGGTGAAGGAGAAGATAAACCAAAGGTAATATCATATTTTTAGATGGCAAAATATTTTAATATATACTCATCAACAGAAAAAAATTATGCACCAAGAAGGCATCAAAATCAAATAAAACTTTATTAGTATGAAAATAATGACAATAGTATTAGGTGATTATAATATGATAGCAAAAAGGCAGTTGAACAACATTACAATTTAAAAGAACCTTTAGTATTTTATAGGACTTCCTTTTGGCTGGATACATGTAATGATATGGTTGGACATGAAAGCATACAGGCATTATAGGCTATCTTTGCAACAGATTTGGCCACAGATGTTGCAATTGCTTCTCCAGATCCCTCTCACTCTTTGATAGTTGAAGCTGGTGTTCCATCTGGTCTCACAAATGCCTGTTGGGCAACAAATACAGAGTTTGAGCAAACCAAGGAAGTGAGGAAACATGATGGAAACATTCCTGGGAAATCCTAGCTGTGTGTGGCTGCATATTATATTGTTGAGAAATGGCTGTTACAGTCCTACCATGAAACCATGAAAGGCAACATATGAGGGTGCAAGTTATTCTGAATGTATCATTATTCTGTCAGTGTCCCTTGTACTACTACTAGGAAAATTTACCACTACATGAGATGGCTCCCGAGATTGGCACAGTAGTAATTGGGGCTATATACCATTCAACAGTAAAGGTTCCCACCTATACTGTTAAATGGTATACAATATTGAAGTGGTTACCAGTGGTCCTCCATACTAACATGGTGATTATCTATTTATAAACAGAATCTGGATTCTTGACTATCTGACTATATGCTATCTGATAGTCTGTAGTAGTCCATGCTTTTCTATCATTGTACTACAACAGAGAAAGCCAACAATGTTGGGGTGCTTATACAAAATGCATAATGATCACTGTGCTTGAAAAGTTGCTTGTCAATGAAGACAAACAAAGGAAGAGACAAGATTCTGTAGAGAGACTTTCACCTACCTCTGGATGAGGGACAAAGATGTTCCAGCTGTTCATGCTTGTGTTACAATCAGACAATCATTTTTCCTGTGGTCAGTTTGAGGTATCCAGAGCCTGGCTACTGTATATATGTACTGTACAGTACCTTCACATATTTACTGCTTTTAACATCACTTCGCAGTAAGGTCAGAACAACCCAGATGGCAGACAGTTTGGTGAAACAGCCATCCTGCTTCTCTCAGCCCAATAATGCAGCTTTTCTTAAACTCCATCAGCTGTACATAATATCTTTGATTGCATCATACAGGCATGCCTGACATTCAAAGACCTCCAAACAGCAGGTATATTGAAAGTTCTTAAAATAGTTAGCTTCTGAGAGTCTTTTCATAAGATACTGGAATAGTGAATTTAAGACATTCTGATGTCATTACCTGGTATGTAATTGGACCACAACTATAATCACTTGCATATCTGTTTTAGACATAGCTATATGCTGAGTTTTGCAGTAATCAGACAATTTATTTAGGTGTGTAACTTTTTTATCAATGAGTGAATATTTTGTCTTCAAATAGGACACATTTGAAGATTAAAAAAATAATAGATATATGATATAGATTAGAAAGGAAATATTCTGTTGTAAAGAAAAAAATTTGAAGCAATGTGAAATGCAAAGATAATGATGATGATATCTTTTTGGATATGATGTGCCAAATTCAACCAATAATAAATTTATTCATCTTATTATTTTTGAATTGTTATATGGCTCAATTTAATTTGACTGTAATTACTATTAAATTTAGTTTATAAATATCAAGTGCTTATCTAAATCATTAATAGTAAGGACTAGCCCTTCTTGGAAATCTTGTATTTCACATTATTTTGTGAATTCTATGCATTTTATTCTAATTATATTGCATTTTTTCAGTAAACAGTATTAACTTTACATATATTTATATAGATTAAATAACTAAATATAAAATAATTTTATTAAAAATAATCAGTAGTAAGAATAAAAGAAAAAATATTGTAATTTAAAATAACGCCAAGCTAATTAAGAAAATGTTATATGTGCTAATTTAATTATTATGCCTTTGTGTCCTTTTTTAACTTAATTTAAAATTTATTTTGTATACTAGTACTTTCTATATATTAACAGGACTTATTATACTGGAAAATATGGATGCAGATATTTAGTCTTACAGATCAAAAATAATGTTCTTTATTTAGTTCACCTGAAATTTGTTATTTCTTCAGCTGTATTCCCCATTCTCTGCGTTCTCCAATTTTCCAGAAATTCGGCTATAGATTATTAAGTATTGTTTAATTCTTATGCCTTTGTGTCCTTTTTTAACTTAATTAAAAAAGAAAAAAAGGACACATATTTAATAATCTATAGCCAAATTTCTGGAAAATTGGAGAATGCAGGGAATGGGGAATACAGCTGAAGAAATAACAAATTTCAGGTGAACTAAATAAAGAACATTATTTTTGATCTGTAAGACTAAATATCTGCATCCATATTTTCCAGTATAACAAGTCCTGTTAATATATAGAAAGTACTAGTATACAAAATAAATTTTTAAATTAAATGTTATATGTGCTGTTTTAACAGGAAACAAATAAATAATACCACACCAGTATAGCAGCAGGTAGGATGTTTTTGGTCTACTTTGTAGACCAAAAAACATTCAATGTAAAATTAATCCTGCTGTATATTTGTATATTGAAGCCAGTTAATAATAATAAATATCTATAAAAATAAGATGATGATGCTTGAAGCCAATAATTCATACACACTGACATACTATGAAATTGTTAATGCTATACTTTGTATGACATATAGCTATCTATAGCATTCATAATTAGCATTCATATATTCTATAGCATTCATAATTAATATCTCTTCCAACAAGTCATCTGTATTTCATCTTTCTATAAGAAATGTATTCTCATTCAAAGATTTCATGTTGGTTTGTGAGTCAGTGAAGCTAATGAAATTTTTATATATATGTAAATATAGGTTTAACATTTGATAACTTCTTTGAAATATAAGAATATAAAAATATCTGAAATTTTATATCGTTATGAAATCTGATAATTCTAAAGATTTACAAAAAATTCTTCAAAGATTATTATAAAAATTGTAATGAAATTTCTGTTGATGTTTAAATATAAATATAATTATAAAAAAATTTAAAATTTTAATTTTTCATTCAGTTTAATTCAGTTTTAATAATTTTCACATTTCAAGTTTATGTCTACTGTACATTTGTAAGTTTTACTACTAGTTTACTATAACAAAAGTTTTTGGATGATTGATAAATAATTCAAATTTAACTATTGGCTTTATTCTAAATGAAATTTTTTTTTGTTTTGGACAATTTTTTTATTCTCTTATTTAAAATATTGTATTTAAATTCTAGGTCTGGGAATGAGAAAAATTGAAATTTAATAAATCATTGTTTTGGGCTTCTAGACTAAAGCCTATTGTTTAGTTTGATTTATTTGAATAAAGGGAAACAAATGTTGAAAATTAGAACATTATTTGACATTTTCATTTGAGATTTTATTAAATATGTGTAATAAATTAATCAAATAAAAATTATCATATAAATTATGTAATTGTTGCAGAAAAAGAAACCCAAGAAAGATCCTGTACTTTCTAAAAAGTCAAGGAATGATCCCAATGCTCCTCCAAACAATAGAATTCCTTTACCTGAATTGTAAGAATTCAAAAAATTTATTTAAAATTGTCTACACATGAAATGATTGAACTTGTTTATTACTATTGTATTGTAACATTTATTTGTCTTATTTACTTTGAAATATTTCTTTATAGTTTTAACAAGAGTTGAGTAAAATTCCTGATTAGTTTTTCTGGGGAATAACTAATATATATATTTCATATTTAATCTTTATCTGTTAATTAGATTGATTATTATTATTCTTTAGATTACAATTGTTATGCATAATCTATAATTTAATTTAATTACTTTTAAAAATTTAATGTATTTAATTAAATGTGGACATTACTTTAATTATATATTATCTAGTAAATTTTAAAGTTGTTTTCAATTTTTTTCTTATAGTTAAGCAATGAATTTTAATGCACATGCATGTTTTATCCTTAATATGAACCTTGTTGAAACTCATTTCATTGTTTTGTATTTATCATAATAAGTCCTAATATGCCAAATTATATATGCATATAAATGCATATTTCACACTTTTCTGCATATTTGTCATGCATATATAATAAGATTTTAATTTTCTGAACAATTGATCAACATTTTATTGTCTGAGTATTAAAACATTGCATATTATCATTGCTGTGAGACAAAAACAAGAAAAAAACCCAATGGTTATTGCAGTTATTGTCTGGGACTGTAATCAGACATCTATTAATCTTTATGGGAGGGATCATACACTAATATCTTTGACAATGACGTTAGTGTATGGCTCCTTCAGTTTAACAACTCATTGAATTGTCCAGAACTGTTCTCAATAATGGAGGTCATCAGAGATATTTCTCTAGATCTAGGAAATTTTTCAGTAATCTACATACTAGGGAAAGAAATTTTTAAAAAAATTAGGATTTCTAGGAAAATTTTGAAAAAAAAAATATTTGCAGACACAATGGTTTGATAAATTGATTAAAATGTATGGCTGGTTAGTTGTGACAAACAAATGCTAAATTTCAAATCTAATCACTCCTTAGAATTTCAATTTCCCTCACTTTAGATGAATAATATTAGGACAACCTAACATGAAGGTCTGACTTTATTTTATTTCTAGGTGTAGAATACAAAAAATTTCATTCTATCATTCAATTACAGATAAGCTCACAAAATTTGAATGTTTGAAATCAGCCATCAAACATGTTTAAGTTGCTATGGAAACCTATCATTTTTCAAATTCTCAAATCCTTGAATAAATTGGATTAGCATTATTAATTAAAGAATGGAATAAAAATTGATTATCAATCTAGGGGAGAAAGTTTGTAAACTGGGAAATTTTCTTTCTAGATTTCTTGAAAAATCTGCAAGTAGAGCATGTATAATTGATTTTTGTTATTTTCTTTTGATATTGTTAGCTTTTTATTTTTTGTTTTTTTTTTGCCACCAAGAGACTGCTTGTTGTTAATTTCATTTTTCCAGCAATATTAAGCCTGCTCAATTGTATATTTGAATACTTCCTGCTCTGTGATAAATACTAGTAACATTTATCTAACAAAGGAAAAAAGAAGATTTCTAATAAAGTTTTAATAATACAACAATGGATAAAGGATCTTGGTGAAGATTGTTTACCCATGGATAGTAGCAATATTTTTTGTCAGAGGCCAAAAGGTTCCTTGTACAGCAATACATGTCATCAGAATATTGTAAAAGATTCAATGATAGATACAAGAAAAAACCAGAAATGCAAACATTTTTAACTAATAAGTCTTCAAAAACTTGAAAACATGATCATTTCAATAAAGCAATGCTTGTAGCAGGAATTCCATGGAATAAATTTAATAATGACAAAGAAGTACTGCAATCAAAATGTTTTTGATGAATCAACTTGAAGAAAAGGTACCTGGACATCTGCTACAAAATCTTTTTAAATGAAATTCACAAGGATATTGGAGATAATGATATTTGGATATCAGTGGATGAAACAACAGATGCTATTGGATGATATGTTGCTAATGCAGTAGTTGGAAGCCTAAAGAGTGAGGAGCCGTGCAAAAGTTACCTGATTGTATCACACAAAAACAAAACAAATCATGAAACCGTACCTCAATTTGTGAATAAGGCTTTAGGTATTCTGTGACCAGGAAAAATTCAGCTTCATGAAGTACTGCTGTTTGTGACTGACTACTACATACATAATAAAGGTTGCTAGTACAGGTAGGCCTTCTACAACACGGTAGATACGTTCCTTGAAAATACCGCGTTGTGAAAAATCTCGTTATAGGAGACACCGACTTAATACAAAAACTGGGATTCAGTTCTAAAAAGAGAAAAACTGCCTTTTATGGTGTAACATTTTCATCATTTTTTAAATTTATAAAAAAAAAATATATATATATATACACTTACGTAAAAACCAGATAACCAGAGTGGTTAGTATTCGGGTCGCAAACGTTTTCGTAGCCTCGTCTAGGCTCTTCTTCAGGCTTTGTAGTAATAAATCTACACCGATCGTTGAATTTCGAATATATTCCTTTTGGAAAGAAGCGTGTTTCGAATTCCGCCACGTGAGAACGTTCCAACATATTTTTAAAACGAAACGATTGCCAGTCCGTGCAGCGTGTATGTGCTTCGAAGCGGTGATGACGTTAATGCTTAAAAATTATCTTCCAGCAGGATCTGCCACGCTGCTGAAAGGGCCAACTCGTCTTTAAAATTGATGCACGTGGTGTTACATCCTGCTCTGTATATTTCCATAGCTTCCAATAATTTGAGATGTTCCGGGTGGTTAGTAGTGAGGATAATGCGGGCTGCGCCAAAGTCCGCCGTGACTTCTTGATCGGTGGCATATGTTGAGAGAGCTGTTGTGAGCCTTTTGTGTAGTATGTCCACCTTATGTTCTTTAATTCTTATCCTCATTGTACGTTTGGTGGAGCCAATGTAAACCATATCTCTGTCAAATCTGTGGTCTCTGAGGGGGATGGTGTATATTCCCGGCTCTAAAGGCCGCTATTTTATACTGAAAGTACAGAAATAGCCAGAAACCATGTAACAATCTGACGGAAAGGCGCTTAAATATTCAAGAAGACAATACTGAAAGGATCCCTATCACTTTTAACCCACGATTAAAATCGTTATATACTATGATATCCAAAAAATGTCAAGTCCGTATAGCCTACAGAAGATGCCAGACCATTTTCCAAATACTCCGTAACGGAAAAGATCCTCCGAACCCAATCAGACTACCGGGAATATACACCATCCCCCTCAGAGACCACAGATTTGACAGAGATATGGTTTACATTGGCTCCACCAAACGTACAATGGGGATAAGAATTAAAGAACATAAGGCGGACATACTACACAAAAGGCTCACAACAGCTCTCTCAACATATGCCACCGATCAAGAAGTCACTGCGGGCTTTGGCACAGCCCGCATTATCCTCACTACTAAGCACCCGGAACATCTCAAATTATTGGAAGCGATGGAAATATACAGAGCAGGATGTAACACCACGTGCATCAATTTTAAAGACGAGTTGGCCCTGTCAGCAGCGTGGCAGATCCTGCTGGAAGATAATTTTTAAGCATTAACGTCATCACCGCTTTGAAGCTCATACGCGCTGCATGGACCGGCGATCGTTTCGTTTTAAAAATATGTTGGAACGTTCTCACGTGGCGGAATTCGAAACACGCTTCTTTCCAAAAGGAATATATTCGAAATTCAACGATCGGTGTAGATTTATTACTACAAAGCCTGAAGAAGAGCCTAGACGAGGCTACGAAAACATTTGCGACCCGAATACTAACCACTCTGGTTATCTGGTTTTTAAGAAAGTGTATATTTTTTGAATTTCCGGTGTGTAAAGAAGATTGAGTTTTAAATTTATGTACATAAAAAGCTTAAATAAAATTCAACATCATATAAAAACTAAAAAGATTATGATTTCAAGTCAAAATCAAAAAGAAACATAATGTTATGCTCAAATTCAGTCTTCATCATCACTTATTATAGTTGTTCGAGAATGTTTGACTGGCCTTATTTCAAGATCTGAGCTTGTTCCATCAAGTTCCACTGCACTTATGTGATCCATTGCGATTTTTCTGCTTTGTGAAAGATAATTCGTTTCTAAATACCCTAAACCGAGTTGTAAGAAAATTTCTGCATTTTTCCAACCACGTTGGAGCGAAAACGCATTGTAAAGGTATCATTTTGTAGGAGGCCTACCTGTACCCTGAAAATTTTTTTATCCAAATGTGATGCACCTGATCTGTCTGGCTTATCAATTAAATCAAATTTTAGAGACCATTAGGAGCAGCTTTTATGATGTGATAGACTTAGTATCTTCAGTAAAGAAGGTTACTGTTATGGCTCTGATCAGAATACAACAGTTTAAGGAGCACACAGCAGGACTTCCTCTTCTCTCTGAACCAGTGCTAAGTCAATGAGAGCATGTGACTTAGTGTGTTTCAGTTTTATACCAAGCACTGGAGTGAAGTAAAATAAGTAATGAATTTGTTTTCACAGGAAGATGCAAAGTGTATTGGTGTTGCAAAGAAAGGATTTTCTTCAGGGCAGCTTGCTAATGATATAACTTATATTGCATCAAATATTACATTTTTGCAAAATCGATAGAAAGTTTAGGAGAAAAGAGATTATTGCTTTAGAAAGAATTAGACATTGTTGAGTTAGCAAAAGAAATTACAAGCTTCAGATCCCTTAGGAGTTAAACTTGCTATTTTCAGTGACATCAAATACATCCAAATCAGTTAAATGCAGGAAACAGTGCATTGTTTCCTATTTTTGGCTACAAAAGGACATAAAAACTGGTGGAAGATGTTTGGAATGCATATCTGTCCAAACCACCATTTTTAAATGATATGTGATGTTCTGTGAAGATTGCAACAATACATACCCGCATATTGAAAATGTCATCAAGCAGAAGTTGGATAGCCTTAAATGAAAAACCCTTGAAGCACCTGTCATAAAGTCTAGATCTCTCACTATGCAATTTTCCTGCCTTTGGTCCTCTGAACAGTTTCTGAAAGAAGGACAGTTCCATTTGGATGACCTGAAGAGGACTGAATTGGACTTTTTTATTCAGCAGCCAATCAACTTCTATCAGATGAGCATTGTTAACTTGGTTCATCAATGGGAAAATTGCCTTAATACCAGTGGCAATTTCCTCTAGATGAAATGAATCTCTAGACACTACAGCCCTTGAACAGAAACTTTTTGATTATCCCTTATAAAATATTAGTGTATTACAGTCATAATAATTCAGAATGTAAGTGAATATTTTTATATTTTAAATTACAAACAATTTGAAATCCTGAAGATATGGATAAAATATGTAAACATTTTAATTAATTAAATGATGTTTCTATGAAAATTCAGTTGTAATTTTATTAATTGATGCATATTTTTCATACTTTTATGCATATTTTGTATTTTTTTGTGCATTTTTCCATTCATATTATAGTTTTTCATGCATATAAACCTGACACTTAATCATAATAATATAAAACAAAGGTCACATAAGAGTATGAATCATCTAACAGTACAAATTTTAAATTTCTCAATATTGGCAATATTGTTAATTGTAAAGGTTCGACTTGTGTACTGGTGTAATCGAAGAATTCACACTCAACAACCTTTTAAAAAACCAGTAATAGTAATTGAAAACAAACTTGTAACGAATCTCAATATTTAGAACCTGAGGAAGACCGAGTTAATGGTCGAAAACGTTTGTTTTCAATTACTATTACTGGTTTTTTAAAAAGATGTTGAGTGTGAATTGTTAATTGTTTGATTGGTGCTATAATAGCTTCTGGGGAATGTTAAGTTTCTGTAAATTGTGAATCTTTAGATTTAACCTTGTGATTTTAATACAAAGTGAAATTTTTTACCTTCTTTAAAATGTTTTATACTTTGAAATAATGAGTTCTCATATCTTTAAAGTGAAAGTGATAATTTTTGTTTGTTGATAGAAAATTAGGTTGCTTTGTTAGTTAGATTTTGGTGAGATTTACTTGAACCATACATGGAGTATTCTGCCAAGTAGAATTTTTTTCTGAATTAAAACATCCAAGAATATGTACATATTATTAGAGGTCCTGAACAGCAGTCTAAATAGTTTATCTGAAATCACAAAAAACTACAAATTATACAATTATATTGTAGAATTAAATTGTTCAGAAATTTGTTCTCCATTAAATATTGAAATGTGCTTGAGAACATTTCAATATTAAACATGTTTGTTTTTATTACATCAAATAACTCTACAAATTATAATTTTAAGCAGTTTGATTACTACTTGTTTTTGTATCAGTTTACTTTGAGAATTTTCTTTTATTGTAAATAAAATATTTACCTTAATTGAAATCAATAAAACTCATCATTTCAGTAATTGTTTATTAACATACTCTTTCTATCTAAACCAGTAGTTGTCCCACCAGAAAATTGTTTCATAAAATATCAAATTATCTCATTAAGGTAAAGACTTGCTACTTGATTCTCCCAAATTTTCTCATCTAGTAATTAGAAAGTTTGGGAGAATTAGATTGCTGTTAAACACATTTTTAAAAAAATGTAAAACAAGTAAAAATAATTTATCTGAAAAAACTATTTTCCTTATTATCATATAATAGCATTATAAAAACCAATGAACAAGTACAGTTATATCTCAGGAATCATATAAAGAGTGCACATTCTTAGATCCTGTACTATGTACTCTTATCTATTCTATTTCTAAGAATATGTACTTTGCAAGAATTTTTTTTATCTTTTAGTCTTTTCAAATCATTTCTTTCTGAATTTAATTAAATAATTTTAGAATAAACTGGAATAAAACAATCGGCCCAGAGCAGGACTTGAACCCACAACTCCCGCTTACCGTGCAGATGCATTGTCAGTTACACCACCCAGACCACCAGTCTGATCTCCTCTTCCAGTATATTGAACTCTAAAATATAACCATCATTAGTTATTATGGTGCTGACTGGGATGCATTCAGCACTCTCATCCTGTAAACATCCACACAAGGCACAGATATAAATATATGCAATGGCCAAGACTCAATTCAAATCCATATTTATTTTCATAGTAGAGTTACTAATAAGGCAAAATTACAAAAGTGCAGTACTCTTATGTGACCTTATTTTAATGCATTTTTGTAATCTAATAATCATTTTTGTACTATAGAAAAAAATATATAACATTTAAGATAAACATCATTCTTATTTGAAAATAATTTATCTTTATTGTATAAAAAATTTGATACTAATTAATAACAGTTAATGTTGATATATTTTTAATTTAGACGAGACGCTGATAGGCATGATAAAATAAATGCAATGAAAGATGCAAGCAAAAGAGTGAAGCTTGGTCCAGAATTTTTGCCATCAATTTGTTTTTATACTTTTTTGAATTCACATCAAGGGTAATGTATTATTTTTTTATTCAGAATTACTTTTTAATTTTTTATTTATAATACTTTTTTAATTAAAATTTAGTGTCACTTGTGCTGAATTTGCAGAAGATTCTAGTTTATTAAGTGCTGGATTTTCTGATTCTATAATTCGAGTTTGGAGTGTAACACCTAATAAATTAAAAGGAATGAGATCTGCTTTAGAATTAGAAAATATTGATAAAGAAGCAGGTAATATATTAATTTCTCATAATTTATTAAAAAAATTAAAATTGACAGAGAAATTTAAACTTCATTTTTGAATATTTTTTTGAAATCATAGCTGACAGTGGTTAATAATAAGAATATGCATTACTGAACCAAACTAATATTTATGTTTTATCTGTTTGTACTTACAAATGCTGAAATCAATAGTTTGCATCTAAATTTGTTAGATAAAATGTTTATATATTTAAAAGTTAAATTTTGAAAAATAAAAGTTTTATGAAGTAATTAATAATTAATTAAAGGAATAATGTTTGCAGTTTTATTAATATTGTAAAATAAGGTTTCTTTATCTTAAAAGAGTTTTATTTTATTCTGTTTACATAAAAAATGATTATTCTTTATACATATTCTTCAAATCAAAATTTATAATTTATTTATATGTACAAAACTAGAAAATGTTGAAACATTGAAAATATTAAACTTAAGTAAATACTTAATTATTTGAATGGTATAAAAATTTTAACTAGGTAACTAATTCTTAAAGTTAAATTCTTTGTTAAATTATTAGAAATTTGCATATTCTATCTTGTTATCAGCTTGTAAGTGCTTAAAATAATGAGCAAAATTGATAAAGATAGGTGCAGATCCAAGTGATAACAATAGTGATTGTCCTGATATTTCCTTTTTATGCTTTTTTTGTAATCTAATAATCATTTTTATACTATAGAATAAAATATATAACGTTTTAACATTAGCTTTTGTTATGTATAGGTTAAAATGTTTGAATTCACTTCTCTTATGAAATGTACAAGACTTAAAATGTCTTACTTAAAATAAACTACATAAACTTACTGTTTAAGTTATTATTAAAGCAATAAAAGTTTCATAAGTTTGTAAACTTATGTTTTCTTGTTACTCAAATTAAAATTCCTTGAGATCTGTCCCTGCATAAAGATCGATAATACAGTATATATGTAGCATTGTTTTAAAATGTTAGACAATATAAAACAAGTACAGTCAAACCTGTTTTTATGCGGGGGATAGGGACCGCATTAAAAAAAACCTCACGAAACTTCACGAATGGCTGTAAATAATAGTTTTTGCGACACAATTAAAAAATATTTTTTTTATGCGGTCAACAGGGACCGCATAAAAAAAGTCTCACATAGAAAATAACTCAAAACCGTACGAAATAGAATTTATTGACAACAGATGTCAGCACTTGACTGCATCGTCTGGTCTATCGTCTGTTTTACATATTTTTGTCCAGGTGGTGTTTTGTTGACTTAAAAAGTAAATTATTTCATTTTTCGCATATTCATGCAATAATATTACTATAATAAGTGCATTTATGCTATAATAAGTTTATTTAGCTATAATAAGTCAACGTAAGACATGACGAATCGCACGAGACTAGTCGCCAACTATACCGCACAAATTAAAAATTCGCATTAAAAAAATCGCACATAAAAAGAACGCATAAAAACAGGTTTGACTGTATTTTAAAAATTTATCAATTGTATTTTTATATATAGAGAACTAATATCGGATAAAACTAAAATATAATATCCACAAAAACTAAAAATCAAGAAAAAGAAATGTCAAATTTAATTAGAAACTAATGTTTTTGATAGCTTTTAGCAATCAGCATCAGGTTACGATTGTTCTAAAAATGAACATAATAAATCAATAAGCAGGCTTAAAATTAATAAATACAAATGTATTCTGACAGTTTATGGGTTAATTATACTTTCTATTTGCAAAATTTCCTCAACTTCAACACAAAATAAGAAAAAAGTGAATTTTTAAGAAATTGTGGGATTTCTTGGGATGGGAAGAATTTCCCAGGTTAAAAAACAGCTGGGATCTTGGATTTCCTGGGATTCTGTTGGAGAAACCCTAGTAGGAAAGTAATATTGTTATGTGTAAATGAAATAGTTGTCAAAATTTGCTTTAAGCAATGAAAAAAAAAGAGTTTATAAGCCTACTAGCATTCTTAACATATCTTAATCATCAATAAGACTAATCATTTATCAGAAATGGCTTTGTTAAGCTCATTTTTTGTTGAACAGACCATAAATATAAATTAATAATAAATTTTAAAATAAATATGAGAAAATTAAATAGAAAAAGATTTTAATGCAGATAATATCTGTATTATGTTTGAAATGATTATCATGTTAAATGTATATTAAATAAACAGTAAATTCTGTTAATATCATCATTGTTGATTTTATTAAGGAAGTTGCTCACACACTATAATTTCCAATGATACTGGTTTGTGAGTTAATTACTTAGCTCTTACTCATTGTACATAATTTTATTCTATACTGTTTCTAAATAGTTCTCTGAGAGTCATTATATAGAAAGGAAGGAATTACTAGAAATTTATCAGCTTTCATGACACAAGTTTAAATATGAGTGTTGTATGATATAAATTAAATATAGATTGATCTACAGAAAACAGGCGAGAACTAAAGTGAAACATGTATAGAGATATCTGGTAGTTTCACAAAGAAAAAACTGCAATTAATATGCAGTGAATATGTGTGGCATGTAACTGCTTTTTATAATTTATAATGAAGCTCTTACATAGGAAACATTTTTAGGTGAGCTTGTAATTGCAATTTAAAATTGACAGATAACTCTTAGTAGTAAGTACAGTGGTGCCTCGTATAACGTACACCTCGAATAATGGACGCTGCGAACAACGGACTTTCTGTTTGGCCGTAACGTGACTCGAGCAAACGGACTGGCTGCGAACAACGGACTTTCCGGCATAATTGGTGACTGCTCCATGGATGCGTTCTTTAATAGCAGTCGCTCTGCGTCTCTGCTACTACGGGAGTGCGCTGCTGTTTGTAGGCATTTAGGAATGACGGTGAAAGAAAGATGGCAGCGCTCGCACTATCGATAGTATCGTGATGGAGGAATCTATAATTCTAAAATATGAGCTTTAAAAGGCAAAAGAAGGGTCCCAATTGTAAAATTTAACCATAAAATGGATTATTTGTTGAAAGAGCATTCAAAATAGCCTCGAAAAAAAAATCGTAAAGACGCTTACATCCCTGCGTGCGCTAACTTACACTTTCACAACTTCTAAATTCTCATTCATAAAACCACATAATGGACCCGGAAACGAAACTATCTGAGCCATGGAGGACGCCATGTTGCTTTCCACCGTAAACTACTGCTACAAGCGGCCGTTTTTGCCATTCGACGACGTGCACTCCCACCAGAATTTAGGGATGCGTTCCGCAGGAAATTTTAAACAGATGTCGCTCGCGCAGAGTTACGTGGAGGAATAAAAGAACGCATCCCATGTTCATTTTTTTATGATACAGTACGGTTATTTTATGCTGTGGAACGAATTAGATGTTTTAACATGTATTTCTATGGGAAAATGCGTTTCGTATAACGGACGTTTCACTTAATGGGCGTGCACCTGGAACGGATTAAGTACGTTATATGAGGCACCACTGTAATCATGCTGCTTTTACAATGCATTAGCATTTTATGTTCTAATCATCCAAATATGGGCATCTTCCATGTTTGAATAAGTTAAAACATGTCTAAGAAAATGTTTAACTGTGCACTCACAGATAATTATTGTCATTACTAGGCAACATCAAAGGATTGGTTTATTTTTGACTCTACTACATATATCCAAATTACAGTAGAGCATCGTTTATCTGAATCAATTGGGGACGGGGGTTGTTCGGATAACCAATTGTGTATGAAAAATATATTAACCTCTCCCATGTTGAAATTTTTCTCCATTGTGTGTCGCTTCGCGTTAAATTTTCTTTGATTTTAAGCCTAACAAAAATTTTTATAATAATAATTGTGGCTATTGTATCGTTAAAAATTATTTCTTTATTTTGCACAAAATAAATACAAAAATAAAGGAAAAATAGAAAATTAAGCCTGGTTTAAATACTGGCCTCCCTTTCATGGTCAAGCCAGTGTTGCCAGCTAAAACATGCAAAAATTTAACAAAAATAATATTAAAGTAGCCAAGACAGCCAAATATTGTAGTGCAACATCACTAGTGGACATTTGAATTTGCCGACTAGAATGTGGTTGGTTAACCGATGTGGCAGTTGATCGGGGGTCAGATAATCGATGCTTTACTGTTTTATTGAATTACAATGTGGTGAATTTCAATAATTTTGGCATTTATATTATTGAACTTTTATACTTTTTATACATTATAATTTTCATATAAAATTTCACCACATTTTTTAAATTTTCTGGTATAATTTTTATATTTCTTGCAGATGATGTTTTATATCGCATGATGGATGATAAAAATGCTACAGATTTAAAAGTGCTGATGGGACATAGTGGACCTGTTTATTCAACTAGTATTAGTCCTGATAGGAATCTTTTATTGTCATGTTCAGAAGATTCTACAGGTATTAGCTTTTAAATATTTAAACTTTTCATATTTGATATGCAGCATAAAAAAATATAAATCATTGTGTTGTTTAGTCCAGAAATTAGTTTTAAATTTCAGAATATTTAAACAATATTATATGTATGAATGGTACAAGACATTTTTTTGAGGACTGTAAAATGATATCAGATCTTTATATATATATATTCATCCAAAATGTTACCACTTATTCTGTAAAAAACTAATTTTGGAGGATGAATATTATTGTGTGCATGATATTGTATCTGTTGTTGATTTAAGTATAGGGTTTGTTAAAGAAATCATTTATAAATACTTGTTAAACAAAATGACTCAAAAGTCCTTAAGATATTAACATTTCATTAGGAAACAAATTCTGATTTGCACTGCACATTTCTGAAGAAAAATAATTACCTTGATGAAACTTGGATATGAGATAAAATAAAATGTAGTGGCATTATAAAAATCTAACTTCCCAAAATATAGCTATCAGCAGAGAAGATTTTAGAGTTCTAAAACTCTGATGTTATTCTTACCAGATTTTTTTCATACAGTTTCTTAACTAATGCAAAATGCTATAATAGTTTACTTCAAAATGATGTGGCGTAATCAATTTGGCAGAAAAGGTCTAGAAAGTTGTCAAAGATAATCATTTAATTAGGTTGCCATTATTGGTTTTGTAGACTTTAAAGAATTAAAAGCTATTGGCTTTCTTCAGTAACACATCACACAAGGAGCAGTTGCTGATATAGTTTTTATTGAAGGAGATGCATTTTGAGTCTTAATGACCCCTCTTCAGTCCTTAGACTTTACAAAGGGAGATAGATCATGGTTATACAAAAATACATTTTTTTATTAAAAACTTTTGTTAAATTATTATAACTTACATGGTTGATTGTTGGTTACAATTGACATTAAAGAGTATATTGGGTAATTGACTGGATAGGTAATTTACCAGGGTTGTTGCAGAGTTTAAGTACATAGTTGCACTTGCAGAATGCAGTTGTATCTATATGGGAGGGTAGAGTAGCTTCACCAGATCCCCCAGATGGCCCCATCTGGTGAAGCTACCCTACCCTCCCATATAGATACAACTGCATTCTGCAAGTGCAACTATGTACTTAAACTCTGCAACAACCCTGGTAAATTACCTATCCAGTCAATTACCCAATATACTCTTTAATGTCAATTGTAACCAACAATCAACCATGTAAGTTATAATATTTTAACAAAATTTTTTAATAAAAATATGTAAGATTATGGTTACATTATACAGAATAAATCTCCCTTTGTAAAGTCTAAGAACTGAAGAGGGGTCATTAAGACTCGAAATACATCTCCTTCAATAAAAACTATATCAGCAACTGCTCCTTGTGTGATGTGTTACTGAAGAAAGCCAATAGCTTTTAATTCTTTAAAGATAATCATCCTTCTCTGTTATATCTATCCGCATGCAGCCAATCTGACCAAAACAGTGTTACAAATCAAATTTTTGGGACATCATGGAACATCCTTCATATTCTTTTCTGATTTCCTTCCATCTTTTTGGATAAATAAAAGTGAATCTAGAAGGTAAAAAATCCCAAATGGATCAAGAGATCAATGAGGTTGTCTTACAATGACTGTGCTAGCAGTAGAATATTTGTTGAGCTTCAGTAATTGCCAGAATACTGAAACAAGCAGGTGAATATTAATTAAAAGGGAATATCATGGAAGGCATTAAAAGTTTCATATCTTGAATTTGAATTGTTTTAAAAATAAAAGTTTATATCAATTTTGAACAACTTTTATATTTCCTTATAATAAATAGCAATTTATTTTTGAAACAGTTCAAAATCAAAAACAAGATTTATTAATAGTTTTGTTAATTATGTAGAGATGCTTACATATAATCCATATTACAGAGAGAACTGTGAGTCAGATTTTATAAATCTTTGTGTATATTATAAGTACATATTGTATTAAAATGTATGTCAGGAAATTTGTATTTTAGAATTTATTAAATAACATATATTTAGAAAACACCGATAAAATAACAACAAAGTAAAACTCAAGTCCTATCATTTAATAATTGATCTCTTTAACACTAATTTAATAGATTTTTATTATTTTTTAATATACTGTATTAATTACTTTTAGTTCGATTATGGAGTTTACATACATGGACCAATGTTGTTTGCTACAAAGGTCATTGTTTTCCAGTATGGGATGTGAAATTCAGGTGAGATATGTTCTAGTATTACTGACTCAAGAGAAAATTTACAAAAAAAAAAGGCATTAAGGAACGTTTTATTTTTGTGCAAGCACTTTTGACACAGTAATAGTCGTCGTCCTCAGACAGAAACAGAATCTAGTTTAATCAGAAATGCTTGCAGGAAAATAAACATTCCTTAACACCTTTTTTGTAGGAATTTTCTATTGAGTCAGTACAATTATTGGTGTGACATCCACCATATGTGTGTAAGTTATCTTACAAGATGAATACCAGAAATCGGATGTTCTATTCCATGTTGAATCTGGAAAAGCTGTGGCATAAGTTGCATGCCCAGCTAATCTTTTTGTTGAAATGAAGATGACACAATGTAATTCCCAAGTGCATCACCATCAACTACAATGCTTTTCCTTTGTGTCTGCATGGTGCACTGCAACGTGTGGAAAAATCTCTCCTCTTGAAGTTAACCAAAAACAAATGCAAGTGTCTGGCAGATGATGAACTCAGATTATACCTCGCCCACCTGCGCTTTCCCAAATCTTGTGACCCGACCTCTCTCTACAACCATCTCAGGAGATTACACAGTGTTGTGTCAGGTTTTGCTCAAGAGGTAAGGACTGAGTTGAACAAGAAATTCTGGTGGCTCCTCGAAGCTGCATGCAAACAACATAATCTGGTGCAGCCAATCCTGTTCCACAATTATACAGAGGAGTGAATTCCATCCCAAGTTTATTGCAATGGGGACCTAAGTACTGTACATCCTCCCGCCATGCAACATGGATGCCTCCAAAGTGGTCCTGGAGGCACTGGTAGTGCTCAAGAGCTGCCGAGCAGCGACCAAATTTTCCCAAATGTAGCTCAACACTTGCCTTGGTGAGACTACCTTCCGCCAGTGCCAAAATCATCTGAGCAATCAATCTGTGAGACATTACTTGTCAACAGCCAACATGAGACTCCTAATTTTGGACAAAGATAAGTTCATCTTGTGCGGGGAAGAGGATTTTCTACGCAGGGCCACAGACTTCCTCAACCAGTCACACGCCGTGGTCTTACGGGAGGACCCAACTCCAGCCATTCTAAGGAAAACAAAGAAAATATTAACTCTTCCAGGTGTAACTGCAGTTCTTTCGGGGCACTTGGATCCCCCTTCCAACATTGCCTGCTCTAGGCTTTTCTTTGAGGCCAAAATGCACAAAGCGGGCTGGCCATTTAGGTCACTGGTTAACAAGAGGTCCCACCCCACCTACTACCTCGAAAAGGCACTTGCTAAGCTACTTAGTGGGCTTCTTCCCCTTCCTCTCATGTCACACCTTCGTCCATTGCAGAAAAGGCAGTATTGTTCTCTACACTTGGTGGTTTGTCCCCTGATACATACAATTTCTACAAAATGAATGTCGTCACATTATATTCCTCTGTATCTCATTTTGAGACAGTCATGCATGCCAACATCTTATTAAGGAGGGCTTCACTACACAGCGGGTTTTGGAGATTCGTAAAGATTTACTTTTTATCACTGAACACAATTACTTTCACTTCAATGGGAAAACATACCTACAAAAACAGGGGGTCCCAATGGTTTTGCCTCTGTTCACCATATTAGTGAAATTGGTCATGAGGCATGTTGAACACTGGGTTTTTAGATTCCCCTCACAATAACTTATCCATTGGTGTATTTGAGGTATGTGGACAACATTCTTTTCACATGTCAGGACACGGAGGTCTCTTTTCTAGTGTTAGAGCATTTCCTTGAAAGTTCATACCCCTCTATCAATTTCACCTGGGAGAAAGAAATTGGGGGAAAAATCAAATCTTTGGACCTGGACATCTCCAAATCCCAGGGAGGTTTGGTATTCTCTGTGTTCCACAAGTTTGGTAACATTCCCCTTATAATCCCTGCCACAGCCTTCCAGCCACAACAGTACGTTAATGCAGCCAAAGCTCCATTAATTAGAAGGGCCTTTTTTATTACCTTCCACACAAGCCTTTATCAACTCTGAGCTTGATGCCATCAGCTCAGCAGTGTGTGCAGTGGGATATGGCCCTTTCAAGTATAAATCCTAAACAGAGTGGAAAGGACCCTTTACTCTGCTACTACCTTATGCAACCCAAGGAACTGGATAGTAGTCCATCCTTCTCTACCATTTTGTGGACACCTCATAGCCTGCATTTGCTGTATATTTAGGCAGAATGCATTGCTTTTACCTATTGCCCCACGCCCAAGTACAAGGAGACTTTTATGTAATGACTGGAATGCGATTTCGATCCTGGAAAAGTCGGGCGTATATTCTATTCCATTAGAGAACCCATTGTCTGGGATACACACCCACTATATAGGGGTGACCACCAAAATGCTCTCTAGCCACATTTCTGAGCACCAACATTCTGTCATGGTGGGGAGATGTGACTCTGAGCTGTCCAGGATGGTATTACACCACCACCACATCCTGCTTGGGACCGGGTGGCAATGCTCAGGCGCTGTGATGAAGGGGGCTTAATGTACGTTTGGAGGCCCTTTTCACTACATTGCTGTCACCTTGCAGTCCCCACCCTGGATTTGCCCAGAATTTGGATTAGTCTGTACAAGTGATTAAAACATCAGTATTAGCTCCGTTCCTACACCCTCCATCTACTCTGTGTATTAAGGCACATGCGCCTTAATACACAGAGCATTGTTATGCATGTTTCAAATTTAAGTTTTAAATTTTCTTGTTCTAAATGTTATGTTCCAAACGGCTAATGCCATTCTTATTTCAATTTAAAATTTGTTTGAAATTGGTATGATTCTGTTTCTGCCTGAGGTCAACACCTATTACTGCGTTAAAAGCACTGGCAGGAAAATAAAATGTTCCTTAATGCCTTTTTTTATGTGAATTTTCTCGAGTCAGTACAATTATTGGTGTGACATCCACCATACATGTGTAAGTTATCTTCTAGTATCTATGTTTTGAAATTATTAAAATATTAAAAAGTTCATACATTATAATAGATATCAGTTGTTATTGTACAACTACAGTACAGTCAAACCTGTTTTTATGCAGTCTTTTTTTGTGCAATTTTTTATTTGTGTGGTATAGTTGGCAACTAGTCTCATGCATTTTGTCATGTTTCACGTTGACTTATTATAGAATAAACAAACTTATTATAGTAATATTATTGCATGAATATGCGAAAAATGAAATAATTTATTTTTTAAGTCAACAAAACACCACCTGGACAAAAATATGTAAAGCAGACGATAGACAAGATGATGCAGTCAAGTGCTGACGTCTGTTGTCAATAAATTTTACGTGTGTTTTAATTACGTTAATTATACCTTCAAAGTGCTTTCCCATTCCTGGACCATTAAGATAAGATTCATTTCAAAGTGTAAATTAAAGGTAAATGTACTGTATTATTTTTCTATTTAGATATAAAATTTTAAGATTTTTATTTTTTATGTTTAGACATAATCCCTGAAAATGAATAAGGGCAAAAACAAAGCGAAGAGGAAGGTAATTTCCTTAGAAACTAAGACTACAATTTTAAAACGAGTTATTTTCTATGTGAGACTTTTTTTATGCGGTCCCTATTCACCGCATAAAAAAAAAAGATTTTTTTAATTGTGTTGCAAAAACTATTTTTTATAGCCACTTGTGAAGTTTTGTGTGTTTTTTTATGCAGTCTCTATCCACCGCATAAAAACAGGTTTGACTGTACAGTCAAACCTGTTTTTATGCGGGGGATAGGGACCGCATTAAAAAAAATCTCACGAAACTTCACGAGTGGCTATAAAAAATAGTTTTCGCAACACAATTAAAAAAATATTTTTTTTTATGCGGTCAATAGGGACCGCATAAAAAAAGTCTCACATAGAAAATAACTCAAAACCGTACGAAATAGAATTTATTGACAACAGATGTCAGCACTTGACTGCATCGTCTGGTCTATTGTCTGTTTTACATATTTTGTCCAGGTGGTGTTTTGTTGACTTAAAAAGTAAATTATTTCATTTTTCGCATATTCATGCAATAATATTACTATAATAAGTGCATTTATGCTATAATAAGTTTATTTAGCTATAATAAGTCAACGTAAGACATGACGAATCGCACGAGACTAGTCGCCAACTATACCGCACAAATTAAAAATTCGCACAAATAAAAATCGCACATAAAAAGAGCGCATAAAAACAGGTTTGACTGTATTTATTTTTAAAATTAATTTAACTGAAGTCAAATTTTGATCAGTGTAATAATTCAATGCAATTGAAAATTATTTGCAATAGAATTCAGTACACATTTACATTTAAACCAATGATACATTTGTTGTTTATTTATTTATATTTAATAAATATCTTTTACAAAGTATCAAATTTTAAAAATTTTAGTCCACATGGCTATTATTTTGCTTCTTGTGGATATGACCGTACAGCTAGATTATGGTCAACAGATTCCCATCAACCACTAAGGATATTTGCTGGACATGTTTCTGATGTGGATGTAAGTCTTTATAAAAATGCTTTGAATAACTCAGTTTGAGTGAATAAATATTTTGATATTATTTGCTTTTAGTGTGTGCAATTTCATCCCAATTCAAATTACATTGCAACTGGTTCTAGTGATAGAACAGTACGATTATGGGATGTACTAACTGGGAGCTGTGTACGTTTTATGACTGGGCACAAGGTTTGTATATAACAATAAATTTAATTACATATTAAACTAGATTTATTTAGTCTATAAATAAGCTAAAATTTTTATTCAAATTGTCCTCATGTTTAATTTATATATGTAAATGTAATTTTCATTTATGTCCAATTATTAAAAAGTGGATAGATGAAATAAGAAATATAAACATGATGAGATGGACTGAAATTAGTATCTTAAAGATATGACTGACAAATTTAATTTATTATTAATCTTTAATTTGATATTATATAATTTTATTATATTTAAGAAAAAAACATTTTTAAATGTATGTAATTTATAATTTAGCACATTATAAATATTTTAAACTTTTATTTTACAGGGAAGAGTATATACATTGGCTTTTTCTACATGTGGAAGGTTTCTGGCATCTGCTGGTAATTTTAAGTTTTTATTTTATGAATTATAGAACAAACTTTTAAAATTTAGTGGCTTTCTTTCTTCAGTAACACATCACACAAGGAACAGTTATTTATGTATTTTTTATTAAAGGAAATGCATTTTGGGTCTTAGTGACCCGAAATGCAGAGGGGTCACTAAGTCCCAAAATGCATTTCCTTTAATAAAAAATACATAAACAACTGTTCCTTGTGTGATGTGTTACTGAAGAAAGAAAGCCACTAGCTTTTAATTCTTTAAAAAAAAAAAAAAAACAGTAATGGAAACATAATTAAACTTTTAAAATATAGCATTTTAATAACATTTTAAAAATTTTGTTTAATCATAGCAATGACTATTGTATTGAATATTTACTTTTTATATTCTCAATTATTTAAAATAACTTATATAGTAACCTTCTGGCAATGAAATTGACAAACAAAAATAAACCCACTCCACACACACACACACACAAAATAATCATCAATCATACGTGTAAATATAATTTTGATTAGCATCTCCTTTATACATGTATATGTACAATATGTATTAATACATGATGTCCCAGAATAATTTCCATGACTTCATAAATAAAGACATTTGCATGTCTGTTTGGAGCACACTCACCAGCCAGGTAAACACATAGATTCTCACTCAACAGTGGACTGAATTATGCAAAGGCAATTCACTTTAACCTTGTGGAGAATTTAATGTACTGTACCTACAATTATGGAAGTTATTCTGGGACTCCCTATCATTGGGCTGCAATTTGCAAAAATTATAGACCTATAAATTCCCACTTTTGTCCATCTGTCATTCCTTAATCTCAAGAATGGGGTTAGGTAGATGAAAGACAAGACCAGATATGGAAACCTTGGGGCAAGAGACCCCAATTAACTATATACAAACTTCTGATACAAACCAGAAGTTACATTATTTCAATTTGAAAAATTTTCCTCTGAAAGGTGTTAGATAGATGACAGGCATGACTCAATTGCTAAAGGAAAAATATGATGTACAGGGGCAAGTCACTACTAATTTGAGGTGGAGAACATATACTTTAAATTAAATAAATTTAAAATATGATTAAAAATTGCAGCCTGGCATTGTGACAGTGTCACATTAAATAATTGCTTGTAATAAAGTTTTTAATGATTGACTGTAAATGTTTATTCAAGTTTATGAAACTCAATTTTTAGACTTTTTAGCAAAAAATTAAATATTTGTTTTTTGTTCAAAAAATATTTTTAATGAAATAAAAATGAAATGTTTATTTACAAATGTATAAAAATTTATAAATACACACACTTTATATTGTCACTATCCTAAATCAATTGAAATTAGTGAGTAAAGGGGGTGATGATAATGCTCTATGATTTTAAGGATCAATTAATCTATGAGAAATTATATTAAATTCATTACTTAGTTCAAGTTTATTCATATTTTAAAAATTATTTTAATCAGACTCAATTATTAGTAATCCAGAATTACATTAACTGATTCTGAACCAAAATTCTATTGACTAAATGAAAAAATTAGTTTGCAAACTATTGTTTGTATATTAGATTTTACGATCAGTTTGGACATGGATATAGCAAAATGAATGTCAAATTTGAATAAACTTCTTTTTATTCTGTTGTAATAAAACAAAACAATTGTTGCTTATTAATTTTTTCCTCAATTTTACTTACACATACTTTAAACTATAGTGACTTCAACATATAATTTAAATTATCATTTGTAATATAATTTAAGTTTTTGCTTAACATGTAACAATTAGTAGGATTACTTGATACAAACAATAAAATTAGCACGAGTTCTTAGAGAAGACATTTGAAGTTTTAATAATAGATTTATTATATTTATATAGGAGCAGATAAGAAAATTTTAATTTGGGATATTGCACATGGTCATCTTCTGGCTGAACTTAACAGTCATACAGATAGTATCTATTCTATATGTTTTAGCCGTGATGGCAACATACTAGCATCAGGTAATTTTCTTGTTTGTCACAATTTTGATGAATAAATTAAAAATTATTATAATTTTTAATTATTTATAGGTGGATTAGATAACACTGTAAAAATATGGGATGTAAGCAGATTATTTGAGGAAATAGATTTAGAGGATTTGAATATATCTCATGCCCCCAATGTCAGGTATTTTTGATTTTTATTTAATAATTTATATTTCTTGTTTGATAACAAGAAATCTTTTTCTGATATTTCATGGATTTTTAGGTTAAATAATGAAAGTGTTTTGCTTGGTTCGTATCCAACAAAATCAACACCAATTTTGACTCTTCACTTTACGAGAAAAAATCTACTTTTGTCAGCTGGAATGTATCAGGGTTGATAAGTAAAAACCTACTAAGTTATAAATTTTTAAATGTATTTTATTTTTCAATTAAAAATATAAAAAACTTATAGTTTTGTTATTGATGACTTTTTAAATGATACTGAAGACTTATTTTCCATTTATATGTCTTACCACAAAATTCACATCTGTGTCTGTCACATTCTTCACGATGACAATTCATGTGACGAACAAGATGACTTTGGAAAGGAAAACTTTTATTACATACAGGACATGTTATTGATTTTTTTGCATGTACCCAAATACCTGAAAATATAGTTCATTCATTAATTTTTTTACACATTCATGAAAAATTAAAGATACTACTTCTTATTCTTGAATATATTAATAATAATAATTAGAATAGAGATATAATATGCAGTGAAAAATAATTTTCTCTAAATTAAGTTAGGCATTGATTTTAGTTAATGATATCTTTTCATGTTAGAAATATATAATGAATTTGCTCATCTTCAAATAATTCTTCAATTTGATCTTTATTTCTTCACTCTGAAATAAATAACATATTGTCAGTTTTATCCCTCTATAAATAAAGCAGATTATATAATAATAAAATTTACTTTAAAGTAGTTCAAATCATTCAGGGGAAAACTTTGTTATTTTATTTAGGAACAGTTTTTAAAAAAAGAAATTAATTTTCTTTTTCAGAAAGATCTTATATTTAGCAATAAATTTTAATTTTAAAAATTATATACCATAATTACTCACATATAAGACGAGGTTTTTATTCATTTATCACAGCTTCAAATTCCTAGGTCATCCTATACGTGCAAACGAAAGATTTTTTGCGTTTTTGCAAACAATTTTTATGAACCGTGTATTTGCATTTTTTACTGGATGCTCATCCTCTGGTGTTTGATTCAAAAGACCCAGATAAAATACTTTTGTTTTTATTCTTGTATATTGTCAGGAGTAAAGATGAATAGCAATAGGAAAAGTAAAGCTTTTGAATTGAATTCCAGATTGAAATTCCAAAATCACACAGGAGCACGATATACCATATTTACTCGCATATAAGACGACCTCGCATATAGGACGAGATGCGACTTTAAAGATCAAAATAAATAAAATTAGATTAGATTTATTAATACAATTCTAATTTTATTTCGTTTAATCACAAATAAAATATCAAATGAACGTAAATGCACAAATCGTTCTGCAAAAATTACTGGTAATTTAAACTTTAAGGAAAAATCTTGTGAGATCGACAACACAATTTGTTCATGTAAAGCTAGACAATCAGGAACCTTTTTTTGCCAATTCTTAACAGTCGAATCCACTCTCCGTCAATTACACTTATGAGTTTTTCCAAAATCTGATTTCTAAATAATCATCTATTTTCACTTGGAAATGGATGAAAACTTATATCACCTGTGTGATTTTGGAATTTCAATCTGGAATTCAATTCAAAAGCTTTGGTTTTCCTATTGCTATTCATCTTTACTCCTGACAATATACAAGAATCAAACAACAAAAGTATTTTATCTGGGTCTTTTGAATCAAACACCAGAGGATGAGCATCCAGTAAAAAATGCAAATACACGGTTCATAAAAATTGTTTGCAAAAACGCAAAAAATCTTTCGTTTGCACGTATAGGATGACCTAGGAATTTGAAGCTGTGATAAATGAATAAAATCCTCATCTTATATGTGAGTAAATACGGTAAGTTTTAATCCATTCTCAGGTGAAAACAGATGATTATTTAGAAATCAGAATTCAAAGAAACTCATAAGTGTAATCGACAGAGAGTGAATTTGACTGTTAAGAATTGGCAAAAAAGGGTCCCGATTGTCCAGCTTTACGTAAGCAAATTGTCCTGCAAAAATTACTGGCATTTTAAACTTTAAGGAAAAATCTTGTAAAATTGACAATGTGTGCATTTACATTTGACATTTTACTTGTGATTAAACGAAATAAAATTAGAATTATATTAATAAATCTAATTTTCTTTATTTTGATCTTTAAAGTCACACCTTGTCCTATCTGCGAGGTCGTCTTATATGCAAGTAAATATAGTAATTTAAATTGTAACTTTAAAAAAGTATACATACTCATTTTTACTTTAATCCATCAAACTAAGATTTGATTTTGAAATATTAATTAAACAGTTAGAGCTGTTATTATTATTCTCACTCCAGATACCAACTACACAATTTTTCTCACTATAGTTGAAAGTTGGCAATATCAAGTCATCATCTGGTTTGTTGACAGATCTTTATTAGTAAATTTGTTAGTCATCAATTCATGAAATTACATTTCTAGAGCATTGATTATCTATATCCATTGTCTAATGATGTATTGATAAATGATTAACATTCATTTAGTCTTACATTGTTTGAGTTGATAAATAAATTGATTAGTTTCAAACAATGTGTGGCAGTAAATGTACTTAAATGTATTTATATGTGTTTAGACAGTATCAACAATCAGCTTAAATGTACTTCAGAATATACTTAAAAAATAAAAATTATTGACAAAAGTTAATCAAATTAGCCAAAATAAATTAATAATGATAATAATAATAATTTATAAAACATTAATCTGTAGATTATTTCTAGATAAAGAAAACCTTTTTAATGTTATAAATGAAGAATTTTTGCTCAATTCTTCAATTTTTAACTTTCGTATAGTTGTACTGCTATGACATATCTGAGTTGTTTCAGTTTGTCATAGCATAGCCTTCCTCCATACTGATATACTTTGACAAAGACTTATGGTTTGGTAAAGAGGATTGAATAATTCTGAGACTACAACAGTAGCATATGCAGGCAACTGACAGGACATGCTAGACAGGTCAAGACAAAATAAATCCTGGTCCATATAAAAAAAACATTCAACTTGAAGGTTCCAAAGTTTCCAAAGGAATATCATTGAGATGACCATTGAAGCTGGAACAGGCAAAATTGCCTAATTCTTGAATGTTAGAGAAAGATTTGTTGTAGCAGTATATTTGCCACTTTTTTAAAGTAAATTGTTTCAAACAATTGACTTCAATGAAAATATCTTATAATAGATAGAACTCCCTGCAAAATTACTGCCAATTATTCTATAATATTAAAATTTTTAAAAATTTCTATTATTATTAGGATTAAGAATCATTAATTAAAATAACTCAAGAAAATGTTAACTGTTATACCATTATTTGTATCTATAGTTATGATTAATCTTCATAAACTATAGTTGTCTGTCTTCTGCATTTAACCTTTATGAACCAGATGGGGTTAAATTATCCCCAGTATTTTTAAAACTGCCATATTTATTTCAAAATAAATGCAAGTGATCTGGTTTTTTGAGTAGGTGAAGTTAAGATGTACTGCTTGGCATTACAGTAGCAAATCTTTATACTATATGATGTCATAGTTTGAGCACATGTTTAAAGTGTGTGTGGACATTTTAAATCATGTGGTTTGGAATATAGCAAATAAAGTAAGTAACACGCTTTTTGTTTTTGTTTCTAAACCCTAAAATTTTTGCTTATTTATATCATTTTATGTTTGTTTTTGATATAAGTAATCCTAAAATGTCTCATGGGCTGAAGAAATATCATTATCCTGAAGATAATGATAAATGATATTTCTTCAACTCATTTAGAGGAAAATAGCAATTTCTCCAATGATATTTTTTTTTTCCTGATGGTGGTGATGAATCACATCATCTGGGTATGCAATCAGGTTCTGGTAGTGAAGCAGCTTCCAAAGTTACCAACAAATACTGAATCATCTTTCATGCCAGATTTGAGCAAAAAATTTTGCATTCTGCCATAATTCAAGGCATAGTACAAAGAAATATCATCTCTATTAGGATTTCAAAAAGATGTTACTCTTGTCTCCTAAATTCCAAAACACAAGTTTGTACATCTGATCCCCACCTTACACCATGATCAGGAGTTGGATACAAAAAGTAGAGATAAAAGGAAACCATCTGTCATATTTTTCAATCAAACAAAAAGTGGAGTTGATGTTATGGATAAACTTGCAAGAACCTAAGATATGTTGTGCAATTCTAAACATTGGCCACTCACATTTTTTAATGCTAAATCATGCAGGCATCACTGCTATGTTAATATATGAAGCAGAAAAGGAAAAACTAAATGCAGAGAAAATTGGAATTGTCATTAGAACACATAAGAAACAAAAATGGTAATGAGAGACTACCCTGAGATTTACATGACTTCATGAACATACTAGAGATAGTCCTCAAGAAACACTTCCAAAATGAGCTAAAATAATTCAGAGATGCTCTGAGTGTCTGAGGAATATGTATCACAAGACTCAAAATACATGCATAAAATGTAATTCACCATGTCTAGAATGCTCAAATTTTATATGCAAAGATTTCATTGAAATATACAATGAATGATCTTGCCAAGGCAAACTATAAAAATTAATGTGTCTAGATTATACTAATAAGTATTAAAATTTTATTATAAAAAAGAATATTTTAAAAAATTGATTCTACAAACAGTTTAAATTTTCAGTTAGTCATAAGTAGATGAATGTTTGTTTGTGTTTTTTATTATAAATATATTTTTTTTAAATAAATCTTTGTTTTATTTCAATCTTACTTAATAAAACCTGATGAAACACCATTATATCATTTGAATAAAAATACACTTTAAATTTATAAATATATAATCTTCAAGATAAAATTAACCCAACAGGGTTCAGGGCTTAATTTTTATTCATTTAATTTGCAGAAGGTTAAATGCTTTTATTTAATCTGCTTTGCACCATGTCCTCAAATTTTATCCTTCTAATTAAGATAGTTATCCTGAAAGTTTAGCCTTCTAAGTCTGACAACAATGATTTTAATGATGTTTTAGGGAGATAACCTCCCCAGCCCAAAATCTGAGAAACATAACAAAATGTAGAATTTAATCCAAAATATTAGATGTGTGCATGAAAATGCATTACAGTGATGTATATAATTGGGAGTGAGGGATGGAGTCACCACTGTCTCATGACTGAAAATACAATTTAATCAGTAATCATATTTGTAATACTTCAAATGTATGTATTTAAGTGCATTATAGTAATGTAAAACATTAAAAACAACTTTCTTACATATTAAAATTGTTTTAATTACACCATCACAATGAAAAAGTATTTTGTCTTCAGAACATTCCTATATTGCTGAAGCATTATTATTTAAGAATTGAGAAACTATGCCGTTTTGTAAACATACATACTTTTCAATTATATCCTTTTTATGAAATGACTATCATATAATAAAATTCTGTAATTTTATTATATGAATTTGAAACAAAAAAGAAATTACTACTACTATTTTGTATTTTAGCATTCTAAGAAAAAACAAAATAAAAAAGCAACACATTTCACATCTTGTTAGCTAATCTAATATTAGAATTAAGATTAAAGAGACTTTTGTCCAAACATGTACTTATAATTCTAGTATAATTAAATTTAACAATTCTCAAATTTGTGAATGATATTTCAGAATAGAATCAGAGGGAAAAACTTTTAAAGCACTTATATATAAAAAGCTTATATTAAAAAAAAAAAGTTTGTGCTTTGTAATCTTAGCACTTCTACCTTAATTAGCATTTTTTGACTCTTCCAATTAGAAAAACATTCTTTAGCATACTGGAAAACATTAGTACTATATAGTTTTTTTATCAAAATATATCTATTGTAAAAAATGTAATACAGTAGAAATTCAATTTAACATATTTTTCACTGGTCTCCTCAAATCTTCATAAACCACAATATTAATGTTACCATATTTAGCATCTTTTTTGATTTTGTGTCTTTCTTGGATGTAACGTATCAAAAACTCAATCCTTAGACAAGTCACATCAAATAACATTTTTCAAAAAAATGTACTGTATTTCATGTTCAGGTTGTCAAGACAGTTATAAAAGTTCAATGAATTATCAAGATTGCCTCATTATCCTGTGATAACAAGAGAACACAATATTTTATAGTTTTGGTACCTTGAAAACCATTACTGGATTTAAAGATTGTCACAAGTAAAGCAATATCAAGACAAATTTTGAAGTTTACTATAGATTCTGTGGTCCAGATCCAGTATTCCTGTGCAGCTACAAATCCAACATTATGACATTACAGCAAAACACCAAAAGTGCTTAATGCACAATGGTTGTGATGGTATTGATAAAAATGTGTTTCTTTACTTTAATCGAACTTAGAAACTGTGGTGATGAAAATACATCAAATCCTCAACAAGAAACAAACAAGTATCCTTGATTACTTTTAAAAGACAGCTTAATAGTGTATCATCTTTGTCTAAAACATGTCTAGATGCCAAATGTTGTACTACATTACATTGTATGAAATAAAGTAAATGCTTTCACAGAAGTATATATACTGGTAATATACATTTTCCATCACTTTACCTATTTTGAATGCATATATATGTTACTGGCCAAACTGATTTATGTACTATAAATAGGTGCCAGTGTAAAAAAAAATGATTTTGTGTAATTCGAAATGCCACCACAGTACACCCTGTAAAAATAAATAAAAGGTAAAATATTTTATATGTTACACTAAGAAGCACAAATAAGTTCATTTTTAATTTTAGTTTGACTCTAAAAGTTATTATTATTATTTAGTTTGAATTTTTGAAAATATTTTTGAAAGTTAATTACCTTTAAAAGTGCATGGCTTAATAAAAAAATACAAAATGATAAGTACTGATTAGCTTATTTTTATTTTATAGTTTTGTACAAGTGTTGTGTCACTTCTAATCAATACCGTTTTTGGTTAATGTTACCCTAGGTATCGAAGATGGCGGCTCATCTCCGATTTCAGCAACCAGAAGACAGGGAACAGTGGGGACACAAGTTCTAACCTAACCTAACCTATTCTAATAATTATGGTAATTTATTAGAATAGGTTAGGTTAGGTTAAAACGTGTGTCCCCACTGTTCCGTCTTCTGGTTGCTGGTATCGGAGAGAAGCCTCCGCCTTCGATACCTAGGGTAACATTAACCCCGTTTTTTATAATTAAGTAGACTATGTTTGAATAAATATTGTTCATCTAATTGACTGCCTTTTAATTTTATTTTAACCATAAATATACTTGAATAATAATTCTAAATCAGTTCGGCCTAGGACAAACTAGTTTGGCCGGTAACAAATACACATATTTGTATGTTTTAGCATGCTTTTTTTAAGGATATTTGGATTTTACATATTCTGTAATTTTATGCATTTTTTTTTCCACGATTTCTTGAAAATGTTAAATCATGTTTCTATTGTATTGTATATTATTTAAGAATAAAAATGTGCATCTTATCTAATAATATAATATCCCATCTCTGTACAGTACATTGCCAGCTTTACATTTGAATTCATATTTTTCTCAGTACTATCCATTAATCATAGTATTTTAGTTTTTTCAATGTTGTTTGGTAAAATCAGTGATTTTTTACAGAAACTTTACTGGTGAGCAAATTGATAATTTTTCTTATCATTTGATAAATATTAACATAATATATTGCATTTTGCAGTGTACTTTAGTTAATTTTAAGTTGAGCTGTCACATTGGAAGTAATTGATTTCCTTGAATGTAAGTGGAATTGAAACTCAAAAATTGTTATATCTTGAATGTAGAATTGACAAAATTCATTTAATAATGTTATCTATACAGGACATTTTTCACCACAAGTTAAATGTACTAATTTTACTAGATGATGCACACCTAAATTCAAAGGTTGACAAAATTGGTTAAGTTAGAATTTATGTTGCTACAACAGTGAGAACTAAAAAATTTATATCTTGGATTTTAGACAAGGCAAATTATTAGATGACATATTCTTTATGAAAAATGATAAAGTTTGCATAGTTTTATCATAAACTATGAAATTTCTTCTAAGTTAACATCAATATTTTCATTTTTTCCATCATTTTTGACAACTTGTATTTAATAAGTACAGTATGCTAAAAAAAGTGATTTTATATCAAAGTTATAGCTTAGCAAAAAGACATGAACATTCTCACTATTTTTAATGACTGCATAATGTATGTTGTATCTTCATAAAATCTAAATAGGTGAAATATTTATTATTATTTTTACTTAAAATAAAAATACAGATTTTATCACCAATTTTCGTGCAAGCTCAGTTCCAAACCTTTCCAGAATGGTTTTGTCAGACAAACTGAGGTTGCATAACAACTCAACAGTATATCCTGGATCAATAATTACATACCTTCATATTTCTAAAGCATTGTAGAATTAAGAATATATTAAATGTGAGCTGGTGTTTATGCTTGATACTACTGAAGTTTGCATCTTCCTTACATTTAGTTAATTTTATTTTTTTATAGTTAAGTCATACAAAATGGAGGAGTTGCCAACACTTGCAATGTACACAATCTAAATGAATCTATGCTATATACAGTATCACCTGTCACCATTCACAAAATTACATATTTTCTAGAATAAAAATTGAGCCAATATATTGGATCTTAAATGTGTATCTCTCCACTGCCATAACTAAATTAAAATTCATACATTGTGATATTTTTTGTATTTTTATAATCTCAGATTTCTTGCAAAAATGGTAAAAATTTCAAACGGATAATAACAGTTTAAACATCTTATAATTTTCTGATATGTGTTCTGTACTTCTATTTTATGTTCTTCATAATGAACATGGAATTAGTTTTGAATGTGTAGACTAATAAACATTCTTATTCTGGGAAAGACTATCTATACTCTTTCCCAGAATAAGAAAGGATAGACTGGAGATTGCAAGAATTTTAAATACCCTCTTGTAATTCTGTCCAGCGTAAAGAGTCGTCAGAAAAATCAATGAACAGCCTATATCTAAAAGAAGCATCAATTGAATAATTATAAAAAGTAACAAAATATGCACATAAAAATAAAATTTTTTTAAATTACACTAATTGAATATACATAAATTAATCAAAAATTAAATGCCTATCAAATTTTTATAATGAAACAAGAATATACAGTACTCGTGATATTTATTATATATTATATTTTATGAAAAATTCTATAAATCTTTTCAAAACTGAGAGATGAAGTCATATAAATATATCTAAAAATAATATGAATAAAACAATTAAGTTTTAAATTATTTAGATAAACTAAGATCTTCAAAGAAATATTTAGATACAAATTATAACATTTTTAAAGAAAAACAATAATAATTTAATACATGGATCAGATTGCTTAAAGTTTTTAGGAAAAAATTTATTTCAAAATCATTATATTGCATGAATAAATGCAAAATTAATAATATTGTAACAATTTTAATAGGAAGAGAGAATATACATGTTATCTAATAAGAAAATATTTTAAAATACTTCTCAAATATGTGTGTACTGTATCTTTATCACTTTAAGTTTTATATGTTTATAAAAGTTTGTATGCAATTAATAGTTTATGATGTAAGCAATGTTCCCTCTAAGCTGCACAGCCACAGTCTGCTGAAATTGTCACACACGAGAATTTGTGCCGCGCAGGTGAGCATGCACACTGATTTGTTGTTTACTTATTTCTCACTCTGTCTGCAACATGATTATTGCTATGTATATTTCAATTAAATACATTAAATCATTGACAAAAAATGATAATTTGTATGGAAGTATGTTTTAAAATGAATTTTAATCTCTACTTTATAATTAATTATTTTAATTTTTATAGGAAAAAATAAGATTTTATATATGTATGTTCAGAAAAATTTTTTGCTCAGAGAAGTATATGTTCCACTCATCTACAAAAAAAATTAGAGGAAACATTGGATGTAAGACAAATATATCAAAATCAACTATCAATTTACTTTTTAAATGTATTGAAAATTTGATGTTCTAACTGAATGGTTGAAACTGTTAACAAACACAAACAAAAGACAATAGCTTTTTTAGAAAATATAACAAAAAATGCTTTATTGGAACAAAGATAAACTATTTTCATTCATTTTATTTTTTATAACAAACAGCATTCAATTATAGAACAAAAAAAGAAAACATTCAAATCAACACAAATGTATATGAAACAGTTTAATTAACAGGGTAGAAGTGCATCTATGTAGCCACAATGGTGGTACTTCCAAGACTATGGTGTTTAATTATTTGGTCCAAGTGACTATGCTGGCTTCAAGTACTCCATAGTACTTCAAGTATTCGAGTACTCGATGTTATATAGTTCTAGGGGTTGCACGTCTACATGCAAAGCTTGTAGAATAGGCAGTAGACTGATACATGTTAAAAACTGACCTTCTCACTCTAGGGGCTACCTAAGTGCAATGAGTGGGACAGTATTTATTAGCTGCAATGGTCACCATCTTGTTTGTGGACGTCGCATGTAGGAACTACCTAGATGAACTCCACTTATTAGTGCTAATAGATTTTTCTTAGTTTAATCTTTAGATATTAAATATGGAATCACATCTCATTTAGGAAAATAAGTTCTAGTGCCTGGAGTTATTTGAACTATATACATTTAATAACATTCCAAAAATCTAATCATCTAAGTTAGCATTACATATTCAACTCTGTTTTTAGTGGAACTTTTAACAAGCATTCTATAACAATTAAATTATTTTAAAAAATATTATACTGAATATTGTTATTAAAATATTAATAATGTTTAAATTTAATGTAGGAATTTTTCTTTCTTCGGATGAATACGTGATCTGTATAAAGGCCACAAAGTTTCTGTACACAAGACTGCATCCCAAATCTCAAACTCCAGACTTAATATTTGACAATTCACTTTGGGACATTTGTAAAATTTTAAACTGAACTCTATCTTACAATAGTTGACCTAAAAACAGTTATCAAACTGTTTTAACAATTTCCAATTGTCAATATGAGATATTCAAAACATTGGTAAAGTTAAAATTTAAGAGAATGGAGAGAATCATAAAGATACCTAATTATCATAGAAGTGGCAAATAATGTCTTTTATCCTTAATACCTTTGATGGCCAGATGGCCACACAGTCAAGGAGACAGCCTACTGTTCTGGGGACCCAGGATCAAATCCAGATGGGTTGAAAAATCCCCAGGAAATTTTTTGGAGGTGATTCATCCAGATACGTTGGGCTCTGTCCCTCAATGCCTGGCTATCCATGGTGGGTTTGCTAAAAAGAAGCCCTCTTAATGCCCACAGGGCAGAAAGAGTTTTAAAAAAATCTCTTAATACCTAATTAGCATTAAAGTAGGGTTGCAATAAATCCTCTTTTTGAAAGTAAAATTTTTGTTGTGGATTTTTATACACACAAATAAATATAACAACAAAAGAAAACAAGATGAAAATGCAAAAATATATACATATTTTTTATTATAAAATGAAACTTATATTAAAATAAATGGTATTTAATCAATCTTTACAACTTTTTAGTGTCCTCTTTTCTATGATTTAGTTATGACAACTCTAATTAAAGGAGCTTTGTGATTACTCTGTACATTAAGGATTACACTTCAGTTACTTGTAGGAAATGATTAAAAAGGTTTTCGACACATTATAAATATAAAATTCACTAACATTGTGAAAAGAAAATTATAATGTTATCCATAATAAGTGCAACTTCTAATCATTCCCTGAAATGTTTCTTTTAAAACCACTTTTCAGCTTTACAGAAGTGTTTAAAATTAGTAAACCAGAATAGATTTTTCAAAGAACAAAAACTGGGTTTAAATATGACTTACAGTTTCGCGACATAATCGATCGTTAATAGAAATTAAAATCATTTTACAAACGTCAAACAGCCATCCCACTTACCAATAGGAGTGTTGAAAGCGATAAAAGTAAGTGTTGCCAGATAGAAAATTTCTAAACGACATAATAAAGTATTGTTTTCAATTACATTCGCTACAGACCGGTGTTTAAGAAATTGATAATGCTGAATGAACAATAACATCAGTGATTTAAATTACAAAATATGAAAAGATTTAACATTTTTAAGAATTATGTTTTCGTGTAATTTCTTTTCAACATTAAATTCAGCAAAAGTACATTTTGTATGCATTGAAAAAAATAAATAAAATGTTTCTATTTTCAGCATTCTAGATCTTAAACAGGATGGCCGAGCGGTCAAGGTGTTAGTCTACCGCTCTAGGGAACCGGGTTCGCGTCTAGTCGAGTCGATAAAATCCCCAGGAATTTTTCGGGGGCGGGTCCGTCCGGATATGTCTGGACCCCCTCCTCCTCACTACCCGGTCGCCCTATTGTGGGCCTGGCCGAACCTATAATGGGCTTGCTATAAGAGGCCCTCTTAGTGCCCACATGGCGGAAAAAGTTAAAAAAACGTATTTCAAATATAAAAAAAATCTCAAAATTTTGAGAATATTTATTTTCGTTCCAATTATTTTATGCATATAAAATCAATAGATTTGATAAATATTTTTATACAAAAATATTCATCAAATCTATTGATTTTTCTAACAAAACAAAAATGACAAATCTATATTATGATCATAGAGGCGTGCAATAATTTTCCACCAGATGTCGTATTTAAAAGTTAAGTCACATGATTGCAATCATATGATTGTGAACGACTTTCAAATTTGTTAAGAAATTAATACTAAGGGAAGAAGGAAATTATGTTGGCTTTCATAAATAGAATTTTTGATTGGTTTCGAAGCCTTTTCTGGAAAGAGGAAATGGAATTGACTTTAATTGGTTTGCAATATTCGGGAAAAACAACGTTTATCAATGTTATATCTGCAAGTATCTTTCTAAATCTCTTTCGTTTAAATTATTTTATATGTAATTTTAAACAGGTACATAAATAAATCGTAGGTGAAATGCACAAATTATAATCTGCGAGTTAATTTCGTGAAATGATCGTGTTACTATATTTTGTTAAATTTTTCACGTGTAGATTGACATGTCCTGATAGTGGTCCAAATTTGCACCAGTATTTGCAAATCTTGACTTTTTTGGAAAAATATAAAACAATATGACCAACAATATGCATTGGTAAAGGTTACTTATATAAGTTTGACATGTGCAAGCATGCATCTCAACCTAGACAGTTTGTTTTGGCTAACCAGAGAAGAGAATGGCTGTTTATTATTCAGCAGGAAGATGCATTACATATAGGTTAATTATGAGTAACAATGTAGTCAAAACACTATACTACATTACGGAAGAATACAATTCATTACAAAACACATACAAGATTTAATACTACATTATAAATTACATATTATATACCTTTATGCTGTAGGTTATATTCCTTGATATACAACTTCACTTTAATCAAGATGTCCTAAGCAGCCTCAAACTGCTAACATTTTTTGTTGATGAACCCATTTAGTTTAACAATGACTAAGGATGATGGCATTCTGGAATTATTCAGTTGTCTTTTGAATCTTGATAAACAGCTACAAGCAGCATATATCATTATATCGGACAGTAATATATGATTAGTTTTGCGTTGACTAGTTACAAGAGACCCAGATAAAATAGCCATTTTGTAAAAATGCAGTGCCCTCTATAGTTCATGAAAAATGCGAATAGAGTCGTTAAAGTCATGAAATTCATCATATGCATCTCTGTCCTGTGTAGTAAACTTCAGCATTTTTTGATACCTGTTACAAAAATATTCAATTTGCTAGTAACTACATATCTTGTCATAACTTAAAACTATACTATTCTTTGTAACAATGTCAGCAAAAGGGAATTTGCACAATAAATATTCCACAGTTTCTTGCAATATTTCAAAATACATAATTCTGTTTAGAAACTACAAGCTCTGTTTGGTAAAATAACATCTTGAATGTTGGCTATACACTACTTTGGCAAAGGTAATGTACAGCTCTGTGTCATGGGTGCCTATGCTGTTTTACTGCTGGGCAGAAAGTATGATTTCAATCCTTCAGATTTCTGTAAAACTCTGTTCATCCATCAGCCATCTCTAAGCTCAATCATCTCACACTAACATGCCTGATAATTTGTTTAAACTGCGTATCAACTAATTCACAAAATTCTTTGAGCATATGCTTTCTAACATTGGAATATTTAAACCAAAAATATGTCTGTTAAAAAGTTTTCCATATCAAATTCAGTCTCATTTTGGAGAGCTACTTGTCCTCTTTGTTGAATTACGGACAGTACTCTCTTATCCATTAGGCACAGTTCCTAGGGCCTATGAAATTAACAATTGAAAAAATAGAAGTTATGAGAATTAGAATAAAACATTAAATTTTTGAGTTTATGTAGACTTTTCTACACTTTTTGTATGCAAAATCTTTACTAATTTCCTCAACTGGCAACTGTTTTAATATTTTCTTTTCTATGGAAAGTACAGATAAATATGATAATTTTGTTTGAGACAAATTAACCTTAAATGATTTTTAATGCAATTTAATGTTGAAAAAGATGATTCTCCATCAGAATTTGATCCTAAGATTGACATGTATATTGTAAGAGCAATATTATTATTAGGAAAGCTGGATACTAATGCTAGGCTCCAACTAATGCCGAATATTATCGGGCTAGAAATGGCTATAATATTAATAATTTATAAGACAATTTGGCACTAGGATGCATCCCTAACTGGCATAACCATTGATGGTTATAACATAAGTTTATATATACTGGAAGAGGAGATTGGACCAGCCAGAGGTCCAGGTAGCGTAATTGGCAACGCATCTGCACAGTAAGCAGGAGTTGCAGGTTCGAGTCTCACTCCAGTCCGATTCTTTTCTTCCATTACTTCTAAATTATTTAAAAATTATTTAATTAAAATTATAATTATTAAATTTATCAAGAGATGGTACCTAACACCTAACTCTAGTGCCAAATTGTCTTATAAATTATTAATATTATAGCCATTTCTAGCCCGATAATATTCGGCATTAGTTGGAGGCTAGCTTTAAAATATATCGGGTTTGATGATGATGTTTGTTTACTGGATATTAATTTCTGCTTCTTTTGCAGCAGCAATAACTCTTGTACTGTTTTGCAATCTGGAAATAATTTAAAAATTGAAAAGTGCCTAGGCCTATGGAAAGCTTAATGCAACTCTGATTGTGCACTATGTGACATGGACAGCCACATACATGCACTTAAGAGAGATACAATTCTTCCAATCCATATTGTAGGTAGCTAATGCATCCAACATTTTCTTACCAGATTTAATCAAGCACATGAAAGACTTTATTTATTACCATTTTTTCTTTGACATCAAAGATTTTAACAGATATTGGGTATATTATTTTTTTAACATTTGTATTGTTATTTCCATCTACTGATATAGAAAATGTGTTGTTTTTCCATGAGTGTTACAAAGTAGGACTGTGAGTATTCAGCTAAGTAATCATTGATTATGTATGATTTCATTTATTCATTCATTTTGTATGATGTTTAAAATTGCATTGCACTGATACTTAGATGTTATTATACTGTCTGGGAACATCTTAAACAATGCTTCTGCACACAATGCTGAGGCCATGGGCAAATTATGCTCAACTAAGCTGGCAAGTATACAGAACTTCTGTCTTTGTTACTTGTAGAAAAGTTTAATATAAAATTACAATTGAATCATTGTAATATTTCTAGATCATACAGAAAACAATTTATACCTTGTCTGGAGAATCAGAAGCTGGCTGAAAGAATGATGATACAGGCAATGATTTTTCAATTGCTATGCTAGCGACAGCATGTTTTTATGATTCAGTATGTCTTTTCAAAGAACTATGTCCTCTTGTGCCAATATTGATTGTCCTTTTGCAAATAGAACATTTAACATAATCCTATCCTCAGGATGAGCTTTTAGCTAAGTGACAGTCATGCAAGTAGTTCTCTTTATGATATTTCGCTTTTGCCATGGATGCACTTATAACTTGTTTTGATATTTTCCTTGGCAGTATCCCACACATGTAGGGATTGCAATTGCTGGATCCCTCATCCAGCAATCCAGCTGGATCCAGCGCATTCTTCGGCCTGCTGGATCCAGCGCTGTGGATCCGCAAATACTCAATTAACTTTCTAAATAATTGTGCAAAAGTCTACGTTGTCGCGTTGCCGCTTTGCTAACTACTAGACTGCTACTAATTACTTACTAATTATTTACTCACAACTTTACTAACACTAATAATTAAATTACTTTTATTTACTATACCTTAATCAATCCAGCAAAATTTAATAAAATAATAACGTATTCAATCGCTTTTAACGATCTTCCTCAGTTACAAAAAAATACAACATTAACTATAGAACATAAAATGTGTTTTGAATAAATATAAAAAGAATAGTGCTTAATTACATCCCATTTTTTTTAAACAAGGTACATAGATGTACTGCCAGGTCTGATAATTTTCGTATTGTATACCGACGTAATCCCACTGTTTTCAAACTTTTAAGAAACGATAAAAAGAAAGAGGATCAGAATTCAACAACGGGTATATATTCGGTGCCTTTATACAACCAACATTTCAATTCCAAGCTTGTTTATGTGGGTGCAACAATGCGCAGTTTAAAACAAAGGCTCAAGAGCACAAATATACAATCAGTAAGAATCTTGACAACACTGCGCTGGCATCATACGCAAGACAGAAGGATGTTAACGTCCAATGGGATCAAGCGGTAATTATAAAAATGTAGGCAAACGGTCAAACACCTTGAGAGATTGGAAATCTGCAAGGCACACATGACAACTGGTTGTATAAACTGTAGAGATGCGGACTCATTGTCTACCATGTGGAGATCCTTTTACATTAATTAATGTTATTAACGGACAATGCTGGTTTTGTTGTTATATCTTATATACAGTAATACCCCGAACTTACGCGATAGGTGGGACCGAGCGATAACCGTGTAAGTCGAATTCATGTAAGTTGGGGTATAACTTTGCATATAAATACATACAAATTATTTTTAATTGGGGCCGGAGACTAAAGAAAACAAAAATTTAGAAAAAATGTTTAATAAAATCTTAGATAATACATATGTATAACAAATTATATTATTAAAATCGTAAATCGAAGTTATTTTGTTATAGAAAGCTTCCTAAAATCTAACAAATTCGTCTGACGGCTCAAAGATTTTTTTCTCCTGCAAAATTTCCTCATATCATGCTAATAATTTTTTTATTTCTCGTTTTGTAGAAGAAATGCACTCTTCGTTGGAGTCTATATTTTCTAAAATTTGTAACCTCTTTTTAATTAAACTGAGGCCTTCTGTTAAGTTTCCAACCGTCATTCGATCATCTGATTGAACTGGGTCTAAAGGATCAAGTTTTGCCAATTTACAAATTTTCATTTTTGTGTCGAAGTCTTTGGAATGTAAAGTTAACATTATTAAAGATGGAGTTTTTCTTTTCTTGTTTGATGCAGAAGAATCAGTTCTACTTTGTTTGGATGACACGGTAGAGTCTCAAGTCTCCATGGATATAACAAACACAGAAATAAATAAGACAAAATAAATTGTAGCTATGTGTCGATTCCGCGCGATACGTTCGAACCTGTAAGCTGAACAATAGTTTGGAGGGGGGAGTAATCAAGGGTTGCATGGCACTCAAACAAAAGACGAATCGTCGAGATTTGAAAATCGCGTAACTCCGGGTTCGCGTAAGTCGGGGTACGTAAGTCGAGGTATTACTGTACAGGGTGTTTTTTTTTAAACTGACGGTACTCAGAGACATCTGTAGATCAATCTAACAGCCGGACTGTCACCAAATTTGGGAGAGTGACTAAGGACGACATGGGAAAGAGATTCCGCGAAGAAAAAAGTAGTACCCAAATTTGCCGGTAGGGGTGGATTTGGCGCTGTTGTAGCGAAACAGCTAAGAATTTGCATAAAATCCAGCTGCAACTAACAAACACATGAATGAATAATCAGACAGAGGTTTCAGTGTAATAACGAAAGTTTAATTAATCAGCAAATAACCTTCTCCCTTCTTCAATGTGATCACCGTCCTGCTGGACAACTCATTGCATCCTGAACACCGTGTTCTCTATGGCCGAACGTAACATGTCCGCAGGAATGTTCGTCACAGTTCGAGAAATGTTGTCTTTCAAAGTCATCAAGTTTGGGACACTACCAAGATAGACCTTGAACTTTAAGTAACCCCACAGGAAAAAGTAACATGGGGTTAGATCCGGGGAGCGAGGCGGCCATGCAAGTGGAAAAAAGCGACTGATGACCCTTTCTTCAGTGAAGTGCTGGTAGCTTTTTCGCTACAACAGCGCCAAATCCTCCTCTATCGGCGAATTTAGGTACTACTTTTTTCTTCACGGAATCTCTTTTCCATATCATCCTTAGTCACTCTCCCAAATTTGGCGACAGTCTGGCTGTTAGATTGCTCTACAGGTGTTTCTGAGTACCGTCAGTTTAAAAAAACACCCTGTATATATTTTTTCCGCTATTTATTTTGTTTATTTATCTATATTTTGTCCATTTGGGCGTTGTTCATTAATTTTTATATTTATTCCGAACACATTTTATGTTCTATATTTAATGTTCTATTTTTTTTGTAACCGAGGAAGATCGTTAAAAACGATTGAAAACGTTATTATTTTATTAAATTTTGCTGGATTGATAAAGGTGTAGTTTATTTAACTTATTCTACTTCCAGTACATAGTTTTATGTACTTATAAATAACTACAGACTAATATGTAGAGCCTATATATGAAAACTGGTAAGACTGATAGCCACTTAGCCACTGATTATCTGTCCTTACATTATTATAATATATTAATATAAATTAATCGGTAGAATTACCTTTGCTATTATTTAACTTAAAGATTACATTATAATTATAATCTAACTGAACATTTAAAGTTAATTATCTCTATCTCAAGTGTTAAACCGAACCAAAGTTAAGTTTACTACCTAAATGTGTAAGAAGTTTTACTGATTTATAGTGACCAGTCTAAATAATAAAAGCTTCTTAAGTATTTTTTAAAAATGTTTTATTTCATTAAAAAAACATAAGGATAGATAGATAGACAGATAATACTATTGCACCAAAAATACATCCACACTGGATCTGCGCTGGATCCAGCTGGAATGATTTCAATCCAGCAAAAATCCAGCTGGATTCAAAACACTGCTGGATTGCAATCCCTACACACAAGGCATTGGATTGGGTTACTAATATTATAATTAGTCATTGCAGGCCACCTATGACTGGAATTGGTATATAACTAACATTTTTGGCTTGATTAACAATATCGAGCCAAAAATGTTATATTATTGTAGTTTAAGTTGTTGGAAAAATACATAAGGTATTTTGTGTCTAGTTACTGTCTAGTTCTAGCTTATACCAGTATCGATATTTGGAAGTTCAAAAAAGGCACAATATAATGGGTACTGTATTATTGGATAGAATATTTTAGTCCATATCAGCCATACTACTATAATGTAATATGTCTGAAAACTGAATTGTTTAAAATTGAAAATATTCATTGGTGTCAAACAATTGCATCTACACATGCACAGTTAAACATAGTAACTTTAGTAATATCAAATGTATTAAACAAATCTCCTTTTATTGACACTGGAAAATACTAATAACAACTGTTCCCAAACCTGTAACCGGTGCGAACTCCTTCTTCAACCAAACTGTTAATGAACAGAAAATAGCACTTTACAAGCGTTTTTGAACCCTATCAACGGTTCTTCCCGTGTACCTCAAGTAAACGGGAAATGTGCATTCAAACGTACATATTTCGAATTTGAAGTAATATGAGCTGCACTTCCACTGAAATTCATTTTACCTGAGGAAGAACTGTTGATAGGGTTCGAAAATGTTTGTAAAGTGCTATTTTCTGTTCATTAACAGTTTGGTTGAAGAAGGAGTTTGCACTGGTTACAGGTTTGGGAAGAGTTATTTGTATTAAACAGTGCTTTTCTATTATAAAGGTTGTTAAGTGCAATCTATTTTGCATACTGCTGTAGATTTTTGTTAAGGATCAATTTGAAATTGATTGCTTTCTATGATTTTTGTATAATGGTTTATCAAATTATCCTTTCCAATATCAAAATCAATATGCAATGTTGCTGATTGGTTTTGATAAGATTTTATGTTTTTATAAAACATACAATTGAATGGATATTTCATCCTTTATCAATCCTTTATCATCTTGCTGACATTCGGCTACTGTAATAGGGTATTTTTTATATAAGAAAAATATTTTGACATCTCATTTAACATAAGTAGAAATAAATATTTAATATGTAGCAGTCCTTTTTATTAGAAAAGGATTGTTCTTTTCAAATTATTCCTCTCATCTGATACATTTAACAAAAGTATATTTAACAGGAATTTAAAACTTTTTCTTATTGAGATATTTTTATGAATCTGGATAATTTCTATTACACCACACACTAACACACATTACATATATACTGCACACTGATCACAAACAGTTCAATCATCTTAGCAATTATTTGAGAAAATTTAATTCAAATATTTTTTGACAAAAATAGAAATTCAATGATGATAATTTTAATAATTATGAATGAGAATAAGTTTTGATGATTTAAAATGTAATACAAATGTATAAGGCATGTACAGTGTTATGATTGTTATGCATATGAGATTATATTATCTTATATTTAATAAAGTAATTTTTAAATATTATTAAGTTTTAAATTAATTGCTTAATTTGTTAAATAGCAAAAAGATACAATCAAATTAAGTGAATTTGGAAAATTGTGTAATATTTATTATGCTAAAACTTGAAATTTTTTTATTTTTAATTTGGTTTTATATTGAAGCTATCACTTGTTTTAATATTTAGTCGGGCCAATTTTGTGAAGATATGATTCCTACGGTTGGATTCAATATGAGAAAAGTTACAAAAGGAAGTGTTGTCATAAAGGTATATATTGATAGTCATTTTCTTTATTTTGTCATTAAATTATATCGACCTATAAGATGACAAAGAATTGCTAATGCTAAGATAAGTAGTAATAGAAACATATCATTAAGAAGTTAATTTTAAGTTTTTTGAATTAAAACATTGAATAGCCATTAATGTTTAAATTCAAAAGACTTTATACTATTAGTTTATTTTAAAAAGCCAAGACATTTATCTCTATCTCTAATATATCTTTTTAAGTTTTATCTGTATTAATTTTTGTTAAATTATTGACTGTATTAGGACATATATTTTCATATCCATTTCTTTTGAATTTTTCATGTTTAGAGGAATGAATGCATTCTTTTCAAATACACCAACAACTGCCGTAAATGATTGGGCTAAATCTTGGATAAATGATTATAGAGTAGAAATAAATTTGGCACTAGAGTTAGGTGTTAGGCACCATCTCTTATTAAAATTAATAATTATAATATTTAATTAATTAATTTAGATTAAACTGGAAGAAAAGCATCGGCCCGAAGCGGGACTCGAACCTGCAACTTCCGCTTACCGTGAGGACGCGTTGCCAGTTATGCTACCTGGATCTTCGGTCCAATTTCCTCTTCCAGCATATATAAGACTAAGATATAATCATCCACGGTTATAATTATAATTATAATATTATAATTATCCATATAATTAAATATAATTATTAATTTTAATAAGAGATGGCACCTAATGCCTAACTCTAGTGCCAAATTTATTTCTAATCTATAATCATTTATCCAAAATTTAGCCCGGTCATTTACGGCAGTTGCTGGTGTATTTGCTTATGATATTGGGTTTTGTTTGATGTATGTTTGCATTCTTTTCAATTTATAATGAAAATCAGAAGCTGAATTTTTAAAGTAGTTAGTTGAAATAGTTAAAAAGGTTAGTTTTTATGAGTTGATATTGAAATGAAGTCAAATTTCGCTAACTGGTCATCTGCCTAAGTGGTCTCTTATTTTTCTGATTTTATCAATCTGCCTTAGGTGTATATATAATATAATTCTCATTAATTCATTGTTTGATCCAACCATGACAAAGTCAAGAGATTTTGTTTTATGTTCATTTTTTACAAAAACAGATGACAAGGATTTCTCATTTTTTCCCTACTTCTTCCTACTCTCAGGCACTAACAGCTAAATATTCTGATAGAGCAGATAAAAATATTTTTTTCTAAGATGTTGAGAATGGCACTGTATATGCTCATACAAATTTTTGCTACTCCAGAACTATTATTTTGTGAATTAGATGGAAAGAAATATTGGGAAAAGGGGGGAATTGAGTATGTGTTTCAAAGAGGAAAAGACCAGTTTTAATAAAAATTCATCTTTCTTAGAATAATAATTTGTTTCTGATACTTTATGCTGTGGTTCATTATGGTGAATATCTAGAGTCTGGCATATTTCTTCAGTTTTTGATACATAATTTTTCAAACTGTCACATTTCTTCAAATTATTTGAAGCTGGTAAGTTTGATATTTTGAATATAAAACTTATTCTGCTTTCTTTTTCTATGGTCTGCTGGTTTCTACAGGCATATATTTTAGGGAATCTAAAATGCACATGTTTTATAAACTTCAAGAGTGTGGGTGAATTTGTCATATATTTTACAGTTTCAGTGATGTTTGCATACAGATAGTAGAGTTGCTTAGCTATATTTTTGTTTATGCATGGAATATACACAAGTTTATTTTTAATCACTTCAATTTTTTAAGCTGAAGGAATGGAAAAGAAAGTTAAAGAGAAAATGTGATATTGCCAAACAGTATGAAATAGTTCCAAACACTAGAAACCTGCAGAAAACTAGTTTAATTTCCAAAAATTAATAATTCAAACTTCTTAGGATTCTTGTAATAATTGAATTAAAAGGAGCCAACTGTAGTTATTTTAGTTTGCTTATTACAAATTTTTATTTATTTTTAAAATTTAATTGTATTTGCTAACAGATGAACCAAATTTTTGTTTTTCATACATTTGAATAATCCAGACCTACTAAAATAACATATTTAAATTTTTTTTATAGATTTGGGATATTGGTGGTCAGCCAAGATTTCGGAGTATGTGGGAAAGATATTGTCGGGGAGTGAATGCCATCATGTAAGTTAGAATTGAATTATTTTAATGTGAATAAATTTGAATTCTATTGGTAAACATTGTTGTTTATAATTAATAATATACATATTTTTGTGTAAAATTTAAAAAATCGTATGTTTCAAACATCTGAAATGAATTACATTAGTGTGTACTTTTGAGCTAATTGTTTATCTTCACACTAAACTTGCATAGTTTAGATTTGTTGAACAATTTATATATATACAATTGTTGTCAAGTTATGATTATACCAATAAAAAATTATTATATTTTATAAACTTTGGATTTGGTTCCTCTTTACAAGTCAATTAACATAAATTTATGCAAATACAGAAGTCAAAGTTTCTTTAAAATTAATTATAAGTGCTATTATAACATGATTTTATTTTATTCTCATTTACCTGGTTAATATTAAAAGAGTATTTCTTTGATACAATAACCTACATATTTGATTTATTCTGAGCTTGAAAGCAGTTATATGTTTGTTTTCCAAACATTATTGATATATATTTTGAAATTGGAGAGTATAAACTAAACTTTATTAAAATAAGATGTACATTTAAGATATTTCCTTGTTGAGTAATAAACTTAACCATCATATATAATAGTTAATTTTTTTTTTCATTTTTGTAATTTTCAATTATGGTACTGTTCGCCTATAATTTTGTAAGGGTAAATATTGTAGTATTTTGATAACTGCTTCTTGGAATAAGCTGTAGCTCAATCCATTTTATATCAATTTCTTAAATAATTTGTTTTCTTCAGAACTACTAAATGTTTAGTTAAAAAAATCTTCAAATTTTTTTTGTTGAAATAGACACCTTTGCATTTCTATAAACATAAAATCCTGAATGTATAAATATTCAAGATTTCATAAAATTTCAACTTTAGGATAAATATTGCAATGAGTTCTAGAAATTTCCTTTTACAAATTCTAAATAATTATCTCTTTCAAAACCTTTTATTTCCAGTAAAAATAATAATAATTTCTTGCTTGAACAAATGTTTTCGTATCTCTATTGAGAGCTGCTTCAGGTTCAATAATGTTCTAATATTGGAATGCCCAGAGTTCAAATATTAACTGCCACTTAGTTCAAACGTTCGAATTATTTGATGCAAATTAATTTGGCTGAATTCTCTGAATAAGACGTCTGAAAAATATTAATATGCAGAAGGTGGACCTATATAATGGAGTAGGACATAAGTAGCCAAATTAATTTGCATCAAATAATTTGAACGTTTGAACTAAGCGGCAGTTAATATTTGGACTCTGGGCATTCCAATATTAGAACATTATCGAACCTGAAGCAGTTCTCGATAGAGATATGAAAATGTTTGTTCAAGCAAGTAAATAATATTATTTTTACTGGAAATAAAAGGTTTTGAAAGAGATAGTTATAAATTCCAGTACTTAATAATTATTTAGAAAATATTCACTATTGATATTTTTGGACATAAATTTTGCTAAAACATCGTTTGCTTCAGTATTGATACCTTCAATAAGAACATAAAGAATAACTATAAGCAAGTATCTATAGATTGTTAATATATATTTTAGATCTTGCTTCACTTTGTACTGGTGCTGTTTCAAAGAAAGTTAGATCTCTGTACATTTAAATAAATTTAAATATATAAAAATGTTAGAAATAAATTGAAAACATAAAATTAAAATTTTATACTATTCTTTTTTTATTAGTTATATGGTTGATGCAGCTGATCATGGGAAGATTGAAGAGTCACGAAATGAACTTCATAGTTTATTAGAAAAGCCACAACTCTCTGAAATTCCTGTTCTGGTTTTGGGTAATAAGAGCGATCTTTCAAATGCCTTGAATGAAAAACAGATTATTGAGCAAATGTAAATAGTTTTTAACAGAATTTTTAAAATTATTCTAATATTTATATAATTAATGGCAGTTGTAATAAACATTTTATCAAATTTTTAGAACTATCATAATCCAACAATTTTTATGAAAACTACCATTAATATTATATATTAATTTTGTTTTATTTTTAGATAGTTTGTATTAAATTAGGATTCTTTCATTTTTGTAAACCAAAATTTATTTCAGTTTGTAAAGAAGGGATTTTATATAATATATTCAGGGTTCCTATATACCTTGAAAGTCAGGAAGAGTCAGGGAATTTGCCATGTTGATTTTTTTCTCACAATATGGTTGATTAAGTGTAGCCATCTGCAGGCAACAAGGAGTGATGTGGTGCAATGCAACTTATGAAAAGGGATGCAGAATATTTTCAGGACCCAATGTTTCCCCAAAAATTATTGCTTACAAAATAAAACCATAATTTATGAACCAATTAATAATTATGAGGGTGATCCCAAAAGTAAGATCTTCTAATTTTTTAAATACAAAGAAACATTTATACAAAAATAAAGTTTATGCCATTTTAAAGCTTGAACATTTATCTATTTTTCTACATAATCCTCATTTCAGTTGATGCATTTTTGTATGCCCATGTCATACCAGCTCACCACCATGTCATGTTAAACTGATTGAAATTCATTGCCAATTGACAGACATGTGTGGCGAGTCATGCATAGATGTCAAAAACATCTTCAAGTGGTATAGGGAATTTGCAGCTGATCGTACTGAAATTCATGACAAAGAAAGAAGCGGGAGACCGTCAATTTCTGACGAGACATTCGCAAAGCTTGAGCAAACCATGCATGAAGATCGGCAAATCACTCTGGATGACTTCTGCATTTTGGTTATTGGGCTTTCCCCAAGCACAGTTCATAGGATTTTAACGGAAAAGTTGCAACATCGGAAGGTATGCGCAAGATGGGACCTGCGATGTGGTGGCGAGCAGGTATGACATGGGCATACAAAAACTGCTACAGCGCCTACAAAAATGCATTGATTGAAATGGTGATTATATAGAAAAATAGATAAATGTTCAAGCTTTAAGATGATAAGAACTTTATTTTTGTATAAATGTTTCTTTGTGTTTAAAAAAATAGGAGACCTTACTTTTGGGATTACCCTCGTATTATTATATAGTTTGGAAAATTGAAATTAAATTATAGATATAATTAAATAGGCCTACCATACAATTGGTCATGTAACACTAAAGTGATTAGTTAACATAAAAATCTTTTAGATTAAAAGAATGCTTTAATTTAAGCACACGTTTTTATCATTATAAGATAGTATTTATAATTATAAACTTGATGCATCATGTTAATTAATAGAAATAAAATTGAATTCAGTGCCATAGCTGATTATTTTTATTTTTAGTATAGACAGTAATTAAGACTTTTTGACATCCAAAAATGCAAAATTTATTTATGATGATGACTTTAGAATGAATTTTTATAAGGCTCAAAAATTTCAGTTAAGGATGACCTTCAAGTAATGACACCAAAAAATATTGTAAAAAGGAAAATTTTCATATTATTGAAATTATTTTCCCACCATGACTGTTTTGTCTAACTTCTAAAACATTTTACATTATTTAAGTTAAATTATTTTATTTAAAGTTAATAGGAAAAATTACATACATCTGCAATTTAAATAATTTCATTAAAACATTGTAATTTTTTGAAATTACTTGAAATTTTAAAATAACACAAGCTGGGTCTGGCCTTGGTAATTAATACTGGCTTCTTTATGCACTTAACCCATCAATGACTTAGTGGATAAAACACTGGTAGTTGGTTGCAGGTTTGCATCTCACCAACAGGCTGCCCTAATGGAGTTTCCAGGTTTCTTCACAAATCCTAAATAGTCAGTTTCCTGTAGAAAGTCTTCCTGGAGGCACTCCTCCTTGCCAGATTTTCAGCTGTTCTATTGCTTTTTCTCATCAATCAAACCATTCTGTGAATACTTAACTTTCTTTACCTGACACTATTGGAAGCATTGTCTGAAGACATTGGAAATTTTTACAGTGTGTAGTGCTGAATAGTAAAAATTTTCATATTCAGGTAGTTGAAATAATTTGGACAGCAGATTTCTCAACAGTGTGTGGTCTATGGATCACTATGGGTTTAGGCAAATATGTTGTCAGCAAACTACACAATCTAGGCAAATTGCATATTAAAATTTATTAAACAGGTTAATAGAAGGTGAAATTTGAGAAACAATAGGTTAATGCATGCCATTTGGGTATTGTGTAAACTTATTCCAAAGTTCTTCAAAAATTATACTGTTTTTCTTTTACAATATAAATAAAGATATATTGTTGATTATAACAATATTAAAACTGTTAGTGAAATATTGACTTAATGTTTGAGGTGTGTATAATAGAAATGTAAAGAATGCACAAGTGCTATTTATCACTATGATATGCTTCTTGTCTAGTCTTCTTAATAGCTTGTGAGCACTAAGATTGGTTTTACTTTACTGCTAGACTTATTATACCACCACAGGATATCAAATTAGACTTAGAAAAACACTATTTTAACACTATAAGTGTAAATTAGACTTAGAAAAAAGTGTTATAAAATGTTAAAATAGTGTTTTTCTAAGTCTAATTTGATATCCTGTGGTGGTATAATAAGTCTAGCGGTAAAGTAAAACCAATCTTAGTGCTCACAAACTATTGCTATTTATCAGTTTTGTTTTTCTTTTTGTTACTAATCATACCTTATAAATTGTGATCACTTTAAACAAAATTTAAAAAAATACACAATGTTAAGACAGTTATTACAGACATTTACTTATTTTGCTGATGGTGCAGATTAATCTTAAAAACTAATATTGATTGATTGTGAAGAATTATAAAATGCAACAGGGAAGATAGCATTGTAAAATGCCAGGGGATCAAACTAATGGGTAAGTCCCAATATAACATATGGCAATATCAATTGTCATTTGTAAATTTTAAAACAGCTATATTAATTATTTAGTATTATGAATTTGGGAGAAAAGTCTGTAATATTCTTAATAATCTAACATTGATTAAAATTTTTTTTGAAATATTTTAACTTTCTCTGAGTCTCTCACAATTACCATTTACACACAGTTTGAGGCCAGATGTTAATGAATTGATAAAAAAAAATAACAAAGTACAAAAAATGATAACTAATAACATTTAAATTAAAATTATTTATCATTTTAATAATTTTGATTGCATAACAAAACAATTTTTCATTTTTTTTTCAGTTTATCAGTATTTTATAAAGTTCAGGAAATTTATTGAGGGATAAATTTAATAATAAATATATACTTTTGTGCATGGATTATACAGGATTTGTTAATGAATAATAAATAATGGCTTTTTTCTTTTTTTTCAAAGCCATATAGATTTATGATGGTGAATTAATAACAGAATAAAGTATTTTAATTTAACAAAACATTTTATTTTTAATTTTAATAATTTAGCAATTATAAAAATTAAGTAACTGTTAATTAGAAAAATAACTAATTAAGGTTGAAGAAGCAATACGATATGTGCATAGTAAGTCAAATGCTGTTTTATTTTGTCGATATGCTGTACTGTAAAGGACGGGGTCAGGGAAATTGTACAGAGTTGGTTAGGGAAAGTCATGAAATTTAAAACAAAAATTTGAGTAGGAACCCTGTATATTGTAACTTATTGGTGATCATATATTTTCAAAACCTTAGACCAGTGATATTCAAACTATATTCTGTGGAATTCTAAGTTCAGTAAGCAATCTTTCAGTTGCACAGATTGAATTTTAATTATGTTTGTTCTGTGATTATGTTTTTTATATTATTAATTAAATCAAATTTCTTTAAAAAAATTGCTAAGATGTGATTTAGAAATAGTTTAATTATATGGTTTATTGCTTAGAAAATAAAAACAGCATTGCTGTCTTCTTCATTGTTTCTTTATTTCTTTAAACATTATTGCTTAGGATTCGACAATAATTCAGTCATGAGGATTCTGTAAATGTTAAAAGTTTTAACCACTGTCTTGGATTAATTTCAGAAAACCTGTATATATTTATATATTCAAAAATAAGATTAAAAAATAGTATTGTACATAGTTTAAAATAATGTATTATGTTCATCTTAAATGAACAAATATGTTATTTGTTTCATATTCTGTAAATAATGCAAAAATATTTTTTCATAAAATTAAAAAGTGTACATAGTTTGATTATAATTTTTATTTAGCTTTTTGTTTATTTCCAATTTTGTAATTGCTCTTTTAAGTGTTGAAATTATTTTTATATAATGTTATTAATCTGGTCTGATATTTTTAACAAGCAGAATATTTTCTCAAAGCTGACAATAAGTGGAATAGCTATAATCAAAGATATAAGTGATTGACATTGTGATTTGTGTTGTATAAAGAAATATATCACTTTGTTATAGACTAAGAAACTACATATTCCTCAACAAAGAATATATATTTTATTAAAATAATAATAAAAAATATAATTAAATTTATATTAATTTATTTTTAATCTTAATTAAACATAACATAAATTGGCCATCTAATGATGATTCAAAATTGAGAGAGCATATCATCTATTCTAATTAAACCATGACTTATCAATTTTTTTACTTGTTGTTATAATTAAGTAAACTTTTTAAGCCTGGAAAAAAATCTCCAATATTTGGCAGATAGTAGAAATGCCAAATTCTGCTTCCACTGAACTTTGAATTAAAGATCTTGATTGACTTATTGATATATACTGTAATTTACAATAACTTTTTATGTTTTGATATACAGAATATTTTTCTGTTATATTGCTAACTTCAAAAATGTAAACATAATGATAGTTTCAATTCATAGACAAATTGTTTTTATTAATGAAAAAATCATATCTCTGTGGATTGTAAAATTTATGTTGGTACATAATTGTTGTACAAAAGAGATTATCTGTTTACTTTTATTCTTTCTTGTCTTAGATAAGTCATTCAAGTATCTTTTTCCTTAGGTTATGTCAAAGGCAATGGCCTAATCAGTCGTCTTATCTTGGTTTTTTTAATGGACTGTACAATGCTACAGTCTTTTCCAAATGCATGTATTAGCTTTTCTTTGCTTATTTGTTCTGACCATTTCACCTTCAGCATTTTTCTCCAATACCATATCTTAAAAACTCAAAGAATGTTTTAATGTTTTGGCCCTTTGAGCAGAATCCATGTTTTAGCTGCAGAGAGAGGAAAGGACCAGATAAACACCTTCAACATTCTTTTCCTCAGTTGTACATACATCAATTTGATTTAATGTTAGTATTTGGTGTAAGATTTTTTGTTTTATTTTTACTTTTCCTTTGCCTATGCAATTTTTTTTTAATTTTTTGGGCATTAGTGATCTTTAAATAGTTGGCATAAGTATTGAAAATATTGACACATTGTCTATTGGTCAGCTATCAGTCCTAATATCTAAAGTAGCATTTAAATCAATACTTATCACTATTGTCTTGGTTTTAATATAGTTAATTTTCATACCATTAAATTTTGGATGTATTATTTGTCTTATCAGTCATTTTAACAAATCCATTATTACTTCTCAATATAGCAGCCTGATCAATTGTAAAGTTTAGAGCATTTAATCATTGGCCACTAATTTTTGTGTCATAATTGTAGTTAAACACTGTCTCTCCATTATTTTGTTGGAAATGATATCAAATAAAGTAAGAGGGTGAAAAGACAGCCTTGTCTGATCCTCCTGTTAACTTTGAATCAATTTGAATTCATATAGCACAACTACTTCCACAATATCTTGATGGCCTGTATCTCTATATGCCAATCACTCTTAATTTTAATCTTAATTAAACATAATTTATTAAAGTTAAATTTAAATTAATCCTAAAATTTGTTAGAGTTGTTAAAAGAAAAAATTAACTTGTAATATAAATTTAATTTTAATATTAAATTGTTTTGATGAATTTAACATTTTAATGTTTATAAAATGCATTTTTAAATTAGGAATCTTTCTGCTATTCGAGATAGGGAAGTTTGTTGTTATTCAATATCCTGCAAGGAAAAAAATAACTTAGGTAAGAATGATGTTTAAATATTTTTATAGTGCAATCTCACTAATTTGAACTAATTATTGTATTTGGTCATTTGGATTAGCAAGATTATATATAAAGAAAAGCATGTCAAAAAAGAATACATACAGAAAATTTGACATGTTTTTAAAAACTAATCCAAATTTTTTTTTTGTTTTTGGTTGAAATATTTAGCAGAAAAACAAACAAAATTATTTTGATTAGCAAGAGTGCATTGTGTATGATATAAATTTAAATGGTGTTTATCTTATGTGATTATTGAGGTTAGGCATTTTCAGTGCTGAACCAATTTTGTATTTGAATTTGGCATGAAAAAAGAAGAAAATGTCATTAGTTAAGTTATAGACTCCCTAAATAGTTCCAAAATTTGCACCAAAATACCCAGCATCATTTTCAATCCCTCATATCATTTTAGCTCTTCCAGTTTCAGCATTACTTTATATCAACTAATAAAACAATCACAGCACTCAAATTTTGGATGAGGATTCAAAAGGGAGCCACAAATCACAACCATAGTGTTGCCATATTGGGAAAAAAGTAGAAAATTTGGACTGAGCTAATAAATAAGAAGCTACTTTTGCCACTAAATTTTTGTGTTGGATTATTTACAAAGTTTAGTGCTATCAAAAATACTTTTTAAAACTACAAACATTGTAAATTTATTGTTTTTATAATGTATTGAATGAAAAAATTTAACATTTTAAATACTAAATTTTGCAAATAGCAGTTAAATGTCATAAAATATAATTCATTTTTGAGTGTAAATTATGAAAGCTCAAGTGATGAAACAGTATTTTGGTAACAATGTAAATTTTTTTTGGAATTATTTTTAGTAAATAATAAAAGCATGCAATGTAAAAAGTTGTACACTTTGTAATGAAAGAGAGTTGAAAAAATTTAGTTGTACGTGAAACTATCATAACAGTTTCAGTTGTTACTGAATTAATAATGAGTGACTTAGAAGACAAGCATCATTTTGACAAGCATTATTGCATCATTTTGTCTTTCGTTTTTGCCCCCAAATGTCTAATTTAATAATTATATATATATATGTTATGGACAAAGTGATTAATACAGGCATTATGAATAATGACCAACAAAATTGGGCATTGTAATAAATTTCAATAATTTATCAAATTGATCAGTCACTATGAATACTGCTATCACCTAGTCAGGCAAAGTGATTATAATAAGTTGAGGAGTGATCATCTGACATATGCCAGCCAATCAGCACTCAGTTGCGCGTGCGTATTGTGTTTGGTACTGAATTTGGTGGCAGTCGTGACTGTTTGTGCTCTTGACAGATTCCTCCTGGAGGGGAGCCACCAGCAGGCCGCCAATTGTTTAACGTCACTAGTTATTTATTCACAGTAGTTCTTGAACACACATATCAAGAACTAGTATGTACCAATATCTAGTAATGTTAAACAATCGGCGGCCTGCTGGCGGCTCTCCTCCAGGAGAAATCTGTCGAGAGCACAAACAGTCGCAACCACTGCACAAACCGCAACCACTGTTGCAACCAAATTTTACCTATGTGCACCATCTTGGTGCACATAGGTAAAATTTTGCCATTTAATTAATATAGTTAATAGTACTTAGTTTTAAAAGATTACGTGTTCTTTTTAAAATACTTTGAAATAATTCACAAAAAATAAATATTTCTAAATGAAATAAGTGGAGGTTTTTTAATCAAATTTTAAATTCGGTACTAAACACAATACGCACATGCAACTGAGTGCCGATTAGCTAGCGTATGTCGGATGATCATTCCTCAACTTATTATTATCACTTTGCCCGACTAGGTGATTTATAATGACCGGTCAATTATCAAATTGACCGGTCCAGGAAAAGGGCGGTCAATTACACTGCTTGCCCTTTTTGGTCATTATGAATAATGCCCAATTAATTACTTTGTCCATAACATATATATATAAACAACAAGTTGCTTAACTTTCCCGACACGATTTAAAACTGTGTGTGTTGTGCCATCTGTTATGATAATTTATTATTAAAAAGTTTTTATATTTTTAATTATTATATCAAGTCAGTCCATAAGTCCATGTGCATTTTTATGACCTTGAGAAAAATCTTGTTTTGCTGTTAAAAATGTCAGTCTAATGTGATAATTTTTACACTGAAGTGTTAAATTGGATCTCATTCATATAATACTGTTCAGAATTGTGAACATTTCAGTTGTTTATTTTCGTTAAAATGGAAGTAACCGATGAATATAAAAGACATGTTTTATACTTTTTATTTTTAAGTGGTGAGAATGCTACAAATGCAGCCAAAAAAATAAATACTGTACATAATCAAATTGTAATTAGTGCAAGGACTGTGCAGATGTGGTTTGAAAGATTTAGAAACAATGATTTTAGTGTGGAGGATAAGGCTCGTACTGGAAGACCCGTTGACTTTGTTGATGATGCTTTCTCTGAACTAGTTGAAGCAGAACCATTTTTAACAGTTGATGAAATTGTGGAACGTTTAAATTCATCCCATGGAACTGTTCATAGACGCCTACAACAAATCAGAAAAGTTTCAAAGCTAGGAAAATGGATACCACATGAACTGTCAATAGCTAACTGATAACAATGTGTAAACATTTGCACGTCTCTTTTATCCCGTATTGCTTTAGAACCTTTTCTTGGTAGGCTGGTTACTGGAGACGAAAAATGGATCCTCTATAATAATGTGACGAGAAAAAGACAATGGATGGATTGCGACAAGCAGCCAAAACTTGACTGCAAAAAATGGGTTGCATCCAAAAAAAATTCTTTTGTCTGTTTGGTGGGATATGTCAGGTGTAATTCACTTTGAGCTGCTAGAACCTAATCAAACAATTACAGCTCAAATGTATTGTGAGAAATTAGAGCGTTTAAATGAAAAATTGAAAAAAAATCGATTGTCGTTAGTGAACAGAAAGCAGGTTCTCTTGCAGCATAACAATGCCAGACCACACGCTGCAAAAATAACTGTACAGGAACTTGAAAGCTACAACTGGGAAATTTTACCTCATCCACCATATTCGCCAGATATTGCTCCCAGTGATTATTATCTTTTTTGCAGTTTGCAGAATTTTTTAAAAGGGAAAACTTTTGAGGATGAGAACAATGTAAAAAAGATTATTTCTGAATATTTTGATTCAAAACTGAAATCATTTTATGAAGACGGGATTAAAAAGCTACTATCAAAATGGCAAGAAATTGTACAAAATAATGGTGAATACATTATAGATTGAAATAAAATTTAATTAAAATTTTTTGCTGCTTTTTTTGTAGATAAAAATACGCATGAACTTATGGACTGACCTGGTAAAATGTCAAAAAGCTTAATTTTTAGGATAGGAATGAGTTTTATAAAAAATCGTAATGATGTTATTTGTTATTAATATTTAAGTCTGACCTCTTTCGAGATATGGCACTCCTTTATCTCCCCACCCCATTGTCCTTTAACCACCAAAATTTAATAGCATCAATCCCCTTAATACACACCTCCTTGCAAAATTTCAGAAATTTTCAACAAAAAAGTACAGGAGTTAAGTTTCAATGAGGGTGTGCTCCCTCACACTAACATCCATACATACAGACAAAATCCGCTAATTTTTTTTGCATTTCTGGACATTTCAAGGTCCCGAGTTCAAAAATATAAAAATCTTGGAAGTCATTTTGACTAATTGCCATACTTTCCCTCTGTGATATGTAATAGAGTTGGAAAAATATACATTCATACATAAAGTTATATATATAGGTGGAATAGGGATTTGTTAGGGTTAAACTCTAACAATAGTGTATATTTAACTTGGTTATGGTTGAAAAATTATATCAGAGATGCATTTCAAGAAATACACACAGATAATAAATCATCCGACACTTGTTGCTGAGAAAACGTTTATTAAAGAAACATGAACGTTTTCGACCTACTATGATAGGCCATCTTCAAATGTACCAGAAATTCGAACATATTTAGCATTTAAACAGCAGAACGTTCAAACGCTTTTTACATTTAAATTTAAACAAAATACTGGGTAAATTAACAAATAAATATTAAATACACTGAATTAACAAATATAAAAGAGATGTAAATAATGTAATAAAATAAAAATAACATATGTAAAATAAAAATAATAAAATAAATACACAAAAATGCCACTAAGTGTAAGGGCAGGAGCAGATTAAGAATTTTTGTGTTTTAGGTAGAACTTCCATGCAGAAGCTGGTCTATCTGCATCTCTTTCTTCTTTATTCCTAATTCCTGATTCTCAAACGGAATTCTATATATGCCCGCTTTTTCTTTTATTTTAATCATGTCTTTGTCATTTCTTAGAATACTTAGAAAACCATTTTTGAATGCTTTCTGTCCGACACTTGCTTCATGATTTTTTTGATGTTTGGATTATAAGTGAACTTGGAGATTTTTAAAAAATTGATTTGCTTGGGTTCTTATTACATTGCCTTCTTCATATCTTTTAATTAGCCCTTCTATTGTACTCTTTTTATATCCCAAGTTTGAAGCTGTTTCTTTAATTCTATTAAGCTCTTTGATCCTGTCCAGTACATTAGAGCAATATGAATACGCTCTTCTGATGAGTGCTCAAAAGGCGGACAGTTTGTATCCGTAGGGGTTGTTCAAGTTAGCCAGAATGTATAGTAGACTGTGTTGGTTTTATGTAGATACCTGTCATTATACCATCTCCTTTCAAGCAGAGAACTTGTGGTCAAGTGGAATGAAGTGACTATCCCCAGGACTATGCGTTCTCCATCACTTGCAATGTACGAAGAAAAAATCGAAATATATAAAAGTAAACTAAAAGATGGTTGTGTTAATGCCAGAGATGCAAATCAACTAGCTTCCACATGGAAGTTCTACCTAAAACACAAAAATTCTTAATCTGCTCCTGCCCTTAAACTTAATGGCATTTTTTGTGTATTTATTTTATTATTTTTATTTTATTACATTACTTACATCGTTTTTATATTTGTTAATTCAGTGTATTTAATATTTATTTGTTAATTTACCCAGTATTTCATTTAAATTTAAATGTAAAAACCATTTGAACTTTGTGCTGTTTAATTGTTAAATACATTCAAATTTCTGGTACATTTGAAGATGGCCTATCATAGTAGGTTGAAAACGTTAATGTTTCTTTAATAAACGATTTTTCAGCAACAGGTGTTGGATGATTTATTGTTTAAGGAGCTGAATAGGATATTTAGTTACACACAGATATTTGTGCAAAACTGTTTGTCAAAGCATGAAATGGTGAAATGTAGACTTCAAAGCTGGGTAAATTGTGATGGACAGTAGTTTGAGCACCTGCATTAATAAAATTGTATTGTATTAGTAAATATAGTTGTATATGTGCTCTCAATAAATGTTATCATTTACTGTCCACCTACTTTTGGTTCATCCTATATATATGTATGTATCTAGTATATACAAGGTGAACCAAAAGTATATATATACACATTACACAAATAATAGTTCCAGCAATATGAGATTGCAATTTGGGATCCACTTTAATATCCAGATTGTTCAAGAACACACTTTCACAGTTGCTCTGCTTTCAATTTTAATATATAGTGCTTTTCTTTTTGTTTTTTTATCTTCCTCCTCTCTCTTTTTGCATTAATAGCTTTTTCTTGCTAATCTGTTTTCTGCCACCTTTGTGCTTTCTCCTGCATGTTGCTAGTGTTCAAGGAAATGGACTCACGCTTCTCTATCTTTCTGACTCAAGAAGAAAGGTAATATTGCCAGATGGTCACAGATTTTTCCAAGTAGGACCATTGCTCTTCACTGCTGAGGTGGTAGCAACTACTAAAAATTACTTGTGAATGCTCTTCTTTTTCCTCTTCAGCTTTAGTTCCACTTGACAATGGGGTCGGCACTATTGTGAACTCTTACAATACCTATAAAAATATTAACAACACAACCAATATCCTTTATCACAATCTAAATTATAATTCAATCATATTTGAGCTGTTTACATAGAATAAAACGTGTTTGTCGTAAGTGTAAAGATTAAATACTTGTTTTGATTATTAAAAATATAAAAGTATGTTAATTAAATACGTAATTATTTTGTTTCAGATGTCACTCTGAAGTGGTTAATTCTGCATTCTAAATCTAGTCAAAATTAAAATATTTAATTGATGGAAATCAAGAAAAATATTACTTTAATTACAAAAATTAAGCATTGCAAGTAATTAATTTCATAATGAAATTATAAAATGCATTCTGTATACATCAGTGTATAGTTCATACTTTGTGAATAGATGTTAAAAAAAGTAATTGTACTGTACCTCTGAAAATGATGATCAGTCAACATGATTAATTAAAGTATACAGTAACCATTGAGTGATTTGGTAATAGCATACCATAAATGAATGAAGGAGGAAATATATATATAGAATTCAATGAAAACTATATTTACACAGTTATCCCATTTTATACAAGACCAATTTTGGTTCTGAAATCAAACATGAAGCATCAAGTTAGTAAAGTCTATCTCATATATTGAACTCTGTAATTAGGATGTAATATGATAGATAATATTCTGAAGGCATAAAAAATGAACTTTGAGTATTAGTAATGATTTTTGAAATTTATTTGTACCCTGGGAAGCAAGTAAAATATATAAGCAATAATCATGTATAATTTCTATGGTGAGTGCAAAATCAGTAAGTATTAATATTAAATTAATAAAATTAACTTGTGATTTTATTATTGGAATACCAACTAGAATTCTAAAAGTGTTCTTTTAACTTACCTGGTTCCTTTTCCAGTTTCAAATAATTAAATTTTACTTAAATGTTTTGTTTGACCATGAATTTTGGATTTTTGTTTAATCAGTGAATTCATGTTTTTACAATAATAGAAAACTTCAATCATTTTGTTAATATTATATTAATATGGAAATTGTAACTTGTTCATATTATATAACATATTGGATGATTGTTTAGAAATATTTACCACTACTTTAATAAGTTTATACAAAATAAAATGAGAGGAAAATTCTAAATTGCTTTATTCAACAAAGAATAAAATTGAAAGCAAATAAAATAACTTTGAGAATAGAGAACTATAGTAAAATATAACTACTATATATTCATATAAAAATAATTTGTTGTAAAGCATATTGTAATGTCAGTGAACAAAGGCAATTTTCTATCTAATTCCTAAGATGAAGACCCTAAATACTTAAAGAAAATAAGTTTGTTGATGTTCCAATATGATGTATTCATGGCTGGCACTAAGATTTTTTGTGCCCTGGACAAACTGAAAACATGGTGTCCTCACGATATCACAGTATTTACAACAATATGTAATGCTTTATAATATATTTAAGATATTTAATTAATAATGATAAATCATAGAAATTGACTAGGAAAAAATTTATCAAATTTCATTAGTCAATATCTTGGCACTACTAAATTTTGGTATACTATGTAGTTTCCCATGTTGCTGTACTTAAAACCTACTTTAGTATATTTACTATCTTTCTATTCTGACTTTTCTATTGTCAATCATGTTTAATAACTACAGTGAATGAAGATGATTTGTAATTGTCTTGTATATTTAGCAGCAGTTGACTGTCTACATCCAGAAATTATTTTATTTACTTGCTATATTTATACATGTAAACACTAAGTTGAGTGGTTTTGAATTATACTAAATTTTAAGAAAATTTTCTAATGAAAGCATATATTTTGTAAAAGATTTTCATCTAAATTTATAAAGCATTCTTATGTATTTTACATTTAAATTCTAATGTTTTGTCAAAAAGGTAATTATTTTAACTCAATACAATGTAAATGTATAATTAACATAATGAATTTTGATATAAAGTGGTTCCATCTTAATTAAAGCCCTAATGGAATTGATAAAAATGTTTTATCAATTTGACGAAATTTTACAATTTGTTTCAGGTATTTAGAAGAAGATGAATATCTTTTCAGTAAGCCTCTTTAATCTGATCCAGAATTCAAATTTCTACTTATATATTATGTCTACTTTTGTATGTTATTTTTATGTAATATATTTTTATGTACATTTTTATATTAAAATAATTAAATATGATGATTTGTGTATTCTTAAATTTATAATTATTATTGTGTTGCTGGAGTATATCCCACATGGTGCATATAATTGTGCCCAGTGCTCTGCTAAACCAAGTCAAGACATAACTATAGAAAACAAGGTTATATTTTGTTTAGGTGCTTTTCATGTGTGTGTTTAAGAATTTTCTGATTGACAAATATCAATCAGAAAATTATTAGAAAATTTGTAGGATTGCCAGACATTTATTTCAACCTATAATCCTTTGTTAATTAAACTGTGCTTGTTACTTATCCTTTTCCTAACTAGCTAAAAAGAATAGAAAAAATTCTAGTATAATCTTTTAATTTTAACAAATGAAAATACAATATGATGGGTTTGGTAATCTGTTTTAATATATGTATTAAATATTTTAGTAAATTATAATGTTTTGATTTGTTTCTAATCTGAAATAATGAAAAAATTACAGAATTTGTAGTCCCTATTAGTCTATGTATTAAAACACGAAGAAAACCCGGAAAACACCATACTTCCAGCCCGTTGGCCAAATGCGACCAGCAGACCTATCGGTGTTTAAAACTGCAATGCTTTCCATTTGGCAAAAGTAAAAAAAAAATTTACTTTTTTGTTACAATGTGTAAATCAATATTTGAATATTTAATTTCTTGTAATATGAAATACATAGTTTCTCAAACGGGATCCCGGTTGTTTTTTTAACCCGGGAAATCCCACAAATTTAAAAATTCACTTTTTTCTTTTGTGTTAAGGTTGAGGAAATTTTGCAAATAGAAAGTATAATAAACTCATAAACTGTCAGAATACATAGGTTTAAAATTAATAAATACAAATTTATTAGTTTTTAAGATTTTTTTCTGGTTATGGCATGACACAAATTGTCAATAATCAATACGTAGCTTATTTGTGGCACAACTGTGAAAATTATTTACTTGCCAGAACCTGTATTATCTGGAATAATTGTGCTTATGCTGTCTTAATTTTTAACCATGCCTAGTAGCTTCAATAACTGCGTAACGCCAGATTGTGCAAATTGGGCAATGATACAAACGAGTACGAAGTCTGCAGGTATGAAGTTTTTCTTCATAAACCTGATTATTAAGTAAGTTAAATCACACAGGGAACTTTGATACGGCTTTATTGTTCCATTTGGAAATGCATTTCAGGTTCTGACCCCTCTTCAGTCCTGTTTAAACAGATCTTATTAAAATAAGATCTGTATAAAAAGTCATTCTTAAATTGCTGAACAGATGTAACGTCACATCTTCAACAAATTGATAATTAATTTTGTATCGAGTAGATAATTCAAGTTTCAATAGCACAATTTCTCAAGCTTTTCGATATTTCATATTACTGTATTTCCAACTGTCATAATATATGTAGTTAAAAAGAAGAGATGATCTCTTAAAGTTGAACATGAAAAATTAATGTAATAACGTGATAATTAGGATTTTTAATACTTTCCGCCCTGTGGTCCTTTTAGCAGGCCCATTATGGGTTTGGCAAAGTCTGCAATGGGACGGCCGAGTGGTGAGAGCTGAGGTCGACGAACCGGACGAACCATCATCGAAAAATTTAGGAGGTGTTTTTTTACCTGTCTGGATTATATCCCGGATTCCCCAGAGTATGAGTTGCCATCATAGCAGCTCGGTCGTCCGGATGTCGGTGATAATTAGGGGTTTTTTAAACATCGTTCTGGCTTGTGGGAACTAAGAGAGCCTCTTTAAGCAAGCCCATTATAGGTTTGGCCAGGCCCACAAAGGGGTGGCCGGATGGTGAGGAACGGGGTTGACATATCCAGTTGAACAACCCAGAAAAATTCCTGGGGATTATTCGACCCCGTCGGGATTCTATCCCGGGTGTCCCAGAGCGGTTAGGTAGATAATTAGGTTAATAAAATGCCTTGTAATTATTTATTGTATATAAATCCTCCTCTTTAGCAATATCACGCTGACTACAATAAAGACTAGAAGATTCATTTCTAATTAATCACAAAAATGATATCATACATTTCTTGCAACATGTTTATTGATTTTAAGAATAAAACTTTCTATGATTTCTATTGGGAAACTGTGAATCATACTTTTATATTGCAAACACGCTAAAGTCATTTAATGATAATACATTTTATTTATTACTATTACACGAGTTCTTGTAACTTGTTCTATATTGATACATCAGATCAATATAGAACGAATAATGCGGAACCTCGATTAATCGAGATCCGCATTATCCGAGGCAAACCTGTAAATAAATACTTTTCTTCTACTGCGATTTATGAAAGTTTAAAACGATATTACAAAATGATTTTATTATCCCTTACCTTTTATGATCTAAATTCAGTGTGAAACATTAAAATGTTTCTTCAACAATAGATATTTTTATTCTTTACGTTCTTATATATGATTAAATTCACTAAGGTATAAAAAGTAAGCTTAAAAGTGCTACCTTAAAAATCTTTTATATTCGTAATCTTTTATCCGAAATTGCCGTAGCTATCCGTTTTATCGGTTATCCGAGGTAGCTTAGCATCGATCCACATTACCTCGAAAAATCGGGGTTCTACTGCTTGTAGGCCTATGTTAATATAGTGAACAGTTTCTCGTGATAGTTTTCGTTATATAGCAGAGGGTCGTAAATCCAGCATGTTCAGTAATCCGGTACCTTTGTAAAGTGGCCAATAATCTAGAATTATTTTATAACAATCCAGCATACTAGTATCCAGTAAATCAGAATTGTTTGGACAAATGGTGTGCTAAAGACTCCGAGTGGAAATCGAGACAGAGGCAGGAGAACAGTCCATCTAAAAGTAGGCTTCGTAAGCAGTGCCGTAACTAGGGCGGTGCCCAGGCACAGGGCGTAGACCCTGGGGGGCGCAGAAATGATCCGGACCAAGTTTTGGGGCGTAGTTACAGATGCTCGCACCGGGCGCATAGAAGGCTAGTTACGGCGCTGTTCGTAAGACGGTCGGATGATCGAGCGGTTAAGGCGACCGCCTACCACTCTGGGGCACCCGGGATCGAATCTGGACGGGTCAGGAATCTTTCGCGGTATGATCGGTTCGGATTCTGTCTTTTACCAACTGGCTTCTCCATTGTGGCTAGACTAATTCATACTGGCGACTTTCGCACAATTCGCTATTTCGCACATTTTAAAAAATTCAACTTTTTAAATATTTTTGTCGATAATGAAAAAATTTGCTTCCATACAGAATGCTCGTACACTACAAAGTGCGGTAGCTCGCTCTACGTTCTCGTACACACATTACTTCCTACAATAGCGGACTTCTCGGAATCGCAATCACTACTGTGTTGTTTCGAGCAAGAGGTCAAAACAGTTTCAGTCTTGCATTAGAGCGTCGTCAACGTGCTGTGTGTTTTTCTAATTTATTTGTTTATGTTTAAATATTTCGTTCTTATAAATTGATAAACATGAGTGAGAAACGGAGAAACTGCAGTGTTGATACGAACAAAAAGAAATTAAGGACTCATAAACTTCATACGATAGAGACAAAGATAGAAATAATTAAAACGTTCTGAAAACGGTGAATCTTTTGCTTCAATCACGATGTAAACAGATCTATGATATGTTCAATTTTGAAAAATAAGAGTAAAATTAAGGAATACGTTCAAAATTGTGGAAATATATCTTCAAAGATTGTTTCCAAAAGACACGGCATGTTATAGAAATCTTTATCAAGAAAAGAAAAAAACGGGTTCTATTTAATTAACTCTTGACAAGTTTATAAAGAAAGCACTTAAACACTCCTCGTTAACTTCATTATGTATACATATTGATAAATAAATACTTTAAAACAGTTTTTGGTGAATATTTTTTTAGATCCCTCTACTTTTGAACATTCAACATTCGCACACACTTTCAGGAACCAATCATGTGTGAAAGTCGAGGGCCGCCTGTAATTGGCTTGCTAAAAAAGAACTCTTGGTGTTCATAGGGCGGAAAGAGTAAAAATATGTAGGTTTCATACTCTGAACATATGCGGCTTGTGTGAATCGCTTGTGTAAAGTACACGTCTAGAAAATAAGTCTTGAGAAATAAACATTACATGCAATGAATCATTGTAAATTCTTATTTGATGCAATAATGTGTTCATAACGTTTATACAGTAGGTTTGTTTTCAATTAATTTTAACACGATGTAGCCATGCACCGTATTTTCTTCTGTGTACAGAGCGGGCGTAAACAATCGGAAGCACATAGCAGCGTGCCCTGGCACAAAATGTATAGCGATGTCTGCAAATTTTAGATCATACATAACTTATCAAATTTTATAATAGAAAAACGTTCGGTAATCCGAAATTTTGATAATCTGACACCACTTTAGTTCAGTAAATTAACTAACTTTTACTGAATTAATGAAATATTGATATTGATAGAAACTGCATGTTGTAATGGAAAAGGAGAAGTGAATACATCTACAGGCGTTAAATGAAAAAAAAGCGTCATTAATACTTCAAATGCAGTATGAAATTAAAACAAAATGCTGCAAATTATATCATTATAAAATAAAATAAATGTTTTTGCAAGTTTCATATTAATTATGACGAGTGGAGAGTGTTTTATACTTTTTTATAAATAAATAAATATAAACATAAGTAAAAAAAAAAAATAAGAAAAACAACATTATTCAGATGGAAGAAAAATGAAACTGTAACTTAACATTATTTTTATTGAAGTAGACGTTTCTATTTTACACTTTTATATTAATTAAATTAAAATACTTGTAGTGAACACAATGCAGAAAATTGTCTTACAGTTAATTTAATAATACGTTGAATAGACTGACAAAAGATTGATAACAAATTTCATTGTTAATGTCCTATCATTAATGTGAAATTATCACATAACATATTATTATTCCCAATAGGCTTATAAAATTTAAATTTCTCAGTTCATAAACATTTTATAAGAATTCACAGAAAAATTCTGGCAACCTTCTTTTTGTATTCCTCCTATAAAACTAATCAACAATTCCTCTTTGTCTGTCTTTTCTTGAATAGAATATTTGATGCATTTTCTTTTCTTTGCATTTATTTGTTTTTCTGGATTTTTATTTGTGCTTTACAAGAATCAATCACTTTCAACATTGTACAGTGCAGTTTTTGTTTTTTAAATCTATAAGGATTGTTCATATGAAAAATAAACTAGACATTATAAAACATATGATGTACTGGTAACCATATCAAGATTGTATTATATGCTGCATAATGACAAAGTTGTGTTATCTGTTGTAGGAAATCAACTCCTGAGTTCAGGCACGTTCCCAATGCGTCTGAACGCAGGAAGTGATTTAATAAATAGTCCATACACTTATTTTTCAAAGACCAGTCGACAATCTGCTCCTGGGGACGTGGTCCTTAGTGTGGAATTGCCAATTTACTGAATTGGTAATGGAAAAGTCACATGGACCAATACAAGAAAATATTAGTGAATGAACATTATAAACAAGCTGTTAATCTGCTGTTAATCTTCAGGAAAACGCAATGATTTGTTATACTAAATGTCACTTCTTTTGAAGCCATTTTTCTCTTCTTCGATGACTGGGACAAAGATTGGAAACACGAATTCTACGGAGAAAAAGTTGCTCTTTCTAATGGTCCATAAAGAAAAAATATCCAGACAAGACCCATTTGAAGATATTTTCCCTTCAAATTTGATACAAATCAGTCACGGGACACTCACTTAAACACACCTCTGCAAGTCAGAAAGAGCAAGACTTTCTACTTTATGTGAGTGTTGACACCCACACGAGTAATTAATAGGCAGATCAACACAAAATAGGCGTATTTGTTTTACAAGTTGTGTTTTACAAGTTGTGTAAAGTACGACTCTGGTTGTAGGAGATTGATTTTTACTCCCAATTTATGGAAAAGTTATGCTAGGCTGAAAAAGGTGACTAACAAGTTCAATTCACAGCATAAAAGTTGTCCTAATTCACCAAGTTTTAAAATGTATGCTTTCTTTAATGATGCGTAATAGGACGACAAAGTTGATCATTGTGCTCCGCGCCATAGGAGAAGAGGAGTCCAAATCAAGGTCTCTATCTTGGGGACAACATTCAGATCAAATATTCAGATCTAATATTTTGCAGATCGTAGTTTTAGACTCTAAACTATAACTTTGGGCTTTGAAGAAACTTCGAGGAGTCGAGCGTGGAGGTTTGCACAGTTGATATGGAATAATCCTTATATTATGCAATACATATTTAAACAATAGAACCACTTTTATGCAAGGACAGATCTAGGAGCAGATGTCAGAGATACGATATTTAATTTGCATAATAGGTCTAATGAACAATATAGATCTATGTATAAAAGTTTTATTGTTTTAATAATTCTTTAAAATAAACTAAAGTACACAACTTACAACATAAAAATGCAACACGAATGAAAAGTAATGATAAAAATACAGTGCAATCTCGCTAATCTGAATTAATTATTATACGATTTTTCTGGAATTAATGAAAAGTTCGAATTAGTGAGGTTATATAAAAAGAAAACAGTCAAAATGGACTACAGGAATAAATCATTGGAAGCTAGATTAATAAATAAAGGATGAACTGAAAAAATTGTATAGGTTTTACAATCATTAACCTTTATTATACACGTTTAAAGATTCTTATACGTAAAATATCATTTTGACATATTAAATGCTATTAATACGATGTTTAATTAATATCAACGATGTTTAAATGTCCGATTTTTGTCAAATCCTATAAAAATTTGCGTGTTTGTTTTGATTAAAAAGGATTGGAAAACCACAAAAGCAGAAATTATAAAACATTATTTATCGTAAATTTAAAAAATAATTCTAGATTTACGCATTCTGATGTATTAATCTATATTGATTAAATAGTTTTTTAGTCTGCCAATGTTCAGGGTGAACTGAAAATAGTTTTATTATCTACGTTTTCCTTTAATGTATGTTTTTTCTTTTTTGATATACTATTAATTCAAAAATGACTCAAAATTTTATTAATAAAGAAGTATTTGTGAAATTTTACGAATTTCATTATAAAATTTTCAATGAAATTCGTAAGTTTGATGTAAAATTGTTAATTTTATACAAAAAGAAGTAAAGGCATTATACGAAATTGCGAAAACGATAAAATTAATTAAGATATAATAAATATATTTTAATTAATTTTATTAACTACAATGTAAATTTTTTTTAAACTTAACTTCCTCAGGGCCACAGTAAGCCTAGTGCGTAGATATAGAAAGAAAAGGCTGGAGCCTCGCCTTTTTAGGAGCTTCATCTAACTATTCATTGAAAATATTTTTACTTTATAACTATAACTGTGCTCCGCTGCTTTCCTTTGCTCACAAAGTTTCCTTTAAATATTCCTCTAAAGAAATTTAGCCATTTTAAGCGCCAAAATTGCTTAAGATTACCCTGCCCATTATAAACATGAAAAAAGCCTCGTAATACACTCACCGTGAGTTCGATCAAGCCTTAATAGGATGACCAAGTGATGAGTGAGGGAAATCGACTATCTTGATTAAACCCAGGATTTTGGCAAAAGCATTTGGCATCAGAGACAAACTTAAATTTGACGTCTTTTGGATATGCATTTCATTAGCCCGTTAAAAACTTAAAAATCATAACAATTATACAAATACTGTACAGTAGATTCCTGCTAATCTAGCCCTTGACAATCCGGTCTCTCAATTATCTGGCATATCTTCTTTATGTTTATTACTTTTTAAAATACATATAGTAAATTCGTAATATTAATAAAGAATTAAACTTGCAATTATTGTATTCCTGTGCATAATTTCACAATATCAAAATACAGCTCTAAAAAGAATCAGTACGGAAGGCAATAAATAGGTCGTGTCGTTCATTGCCTTTACACTCACTAATCCGGCAGTAAGGAGTGGCCAGATTAAAAAGAGTATACTGTATATGTATATTTATTTATTCTATTAAATAAAATATTTTGTTGTGACTTAATTAAAGGCATTTTAAATGAGGCTAAGGCATTTTGGTGGAATATAAAGAAATTTTGTTTTAGTGTTTACAAAATTTATTTTTTACCACGACAACACTATATTAACATTGCAGAAAGTAATTAAAATTTATCCCTCGTGGTAGTATTTTGAGTAAGATAGTTTGCATGATGGCAGGCAGGGCGCATTTGTAACACATTAACAATGCATTTCTGGAATTTTTTTTTTTTAAAAGTTCATAGAAGAATGTACATAATAATATAATGTTTGTGTGAGATTTTTGTGAATTTATTAGTTCGCCCATGTAAAAATTTTGAAATTTTGGAGTCGATCATCTCGTGTTCCCTCTGCCCCTGCCTTTCGACTGCCCTTATTAAACCATTTACGAAAATTTCTGAAAGATATGGTTTTACTATTTAGATTAACTTATAATCGAACATAGATTTTTTTAAATCGGTAAATGATTTGTAATTAGTATATCTGGATACGCCACTATGTAGGCGTACCAGGAATTTCTTTTAGAGATTCAAACTTAAATTAATTAAAATTATTATTTATTTATTTGGAGAGAGCGCCTTAACCTCCTTAAGTACACCAGTGCCTAAATGAATAAAACGTTCAAATTTAAATTTCCACTACTTCAAAAGTGCCATATCAAGTAATTGTTACTTCTACTTGACTACACTTTATCTTTAAACAGGAACATATATTTACCGTAATATATTAAAGATTACAGCAGTTATTTCTGTTAAATTATACAAAATCAAGTAATAAAAAACCAAATTTGTATATATTAAATTAACTTTAATTTTATTATGTCTTATAACATTTTTATATACTGGGTGATCGTAATTAAGTATCCCTATTCAAAGCTGTATAGAGTACAGTATATTTAGAGTGTATGCAGGTAAATATTCTCTATATTTTCCAAATATTCTACATATATTATTTAAATGTAACATATATTTTTAAAATAATTATAAAATTATATAGTTATTAAAGATATAAATAATATTTCTAGATATATAATCTTCCGTATGTACAGTACTTGTAGTATGATGACATTTCAAGATATGAGGAAGACATTTCCGTAAAAAAATTAGTATCAAAACTCACCACTAGAGCATTTTTGGCGTTGCAAGCAATAAACATTTTATTTGTGCGAGCACTCACGCTATACAGAGACCTTAGCGATACAGGGGATAGCCTATTGCACAATATTCTCTTCATTCTGAATATGATAAACCTGAAGGCGATGAACAGCGTGTTCGACTGCAGACCGTAATTGATCCTCGTGCAGTGTGATAATGCCTTTCAAGGTTGTCAAATTTGTAACACGTTCTCAATGACCCATACTTTTTAAGTGTTCCCATAAGTGAAACTAGTTTTTAATTTCTTGCAGTGCCAAAACTGCTATAATGGAAAGTTATAGTACTGTTTTTTTTACGGGCATACAGATATCTCCCACATATTGTCATATCAAATTTGGTTGCAGTTAGACTGTTAAATATCTCTGAAGATAGCATGAACAGGAGTAATTTAATTACGATCAGGCGGTATAATGAGTAACTTAATGTTATACTCGTATTTTAGATAATGTGACTTTATGTATGTACTGTACGTTAATATATTATTTCTTTATGTAACGCAACAAAAGTAAAAATCCATTACTGTGTACAGGCAATAAAATATGTTTCCGTATAAAATTTCGTTACTACAGAAAGATAATTACAAACTTATCAATAACAATGAAATGTACTTATCGATTTATGACAGATGATAAGATATAATATTAAAAATTTAATAAACCGACACGGATATTGCGAAATTGAAAATTCCATCCAGAAGAATATTGATAAGACCAATAGATTAAATTGAAATTTGAGACGATGTAATTCAAATTCGTTGAAAATTTATGAAATTCAATTTGTGATAACGCTACTTAGTAACATGTATTTAATTAAAAAATAATTACATTTTAATTTAATTTATTATTTATTAATAAAACCGTTTTTCGTAAATAATTTTGACTAATTATTTACAATATTTGGTGTCATTTAATTGGAAATTAGAGATAATTATTTAAATGTAAATATTTTTTTAGTTATTGTGAATATTTCAATATTTTTGTTCATGTTTTATATAAAATTATTCGTTATTTTTTTACGAAAATATTTGCATAACGATGTTTTAATTAATGTAATATATAACTTTAAATATAGCATTTAAAAAGTGCATATTACATTTATATATTAATGAAGTCAAATCCCGATACATTGTCCTCTAAATAGCACCATTTTCGTAAAGTGTAGCGAATGCTCGTGAATAGATTTTCCTGATAAATATTAAATAGAGAACTTTGCAATGTCTGTTAATTACTAAATATACGATTTTGCATTACAAATGACCATTTCACTTGAATTTCAGTTTCTGTAACTGAAACTTGTATCATTAGCTCATTAATTCTTATTATTTGAGGCTCTTTAGTTAAACACCAAATTCAATTGACTATCAAGGAAGGAGGCTAAGAAATGAATAAATATTGTAACATGTTTAATAGTATACATTACACATTAAAAAGCATCCGCATATTGCTTTCTAATTGATGTAATATACTGTATACTTCCGAACTAGTTTTGATGTGTTTATGTACAGTACAGTACTGTACCTATCTCTATGTGTTAGCGTGCAGCTGTTATATCTGCCATATCTAAGAAAATAGCTTATCAAACGTTAACGATTTTACAGTTGAGAATTCGTCATATTCATGTGATGTTTTCCATCGATTTTTCGAGCAAGTAAACCTGTAGGAAATACAACTTTACAAACATTTACGTATCCGTTGTATACTCGAAATTATTATTATTTTATTTATAAATTTTAAAAATATTTTTAACATTTGAAATAATTTTTAATATATTCTATTCTCGTTTTATGTTTAATATCTATTAATTTCAGGCACCAAATTTTGCTGTTGATTTACACTATATTTCATTCAATATACTATAGAGAGATGTTATGTAGTAATAATTTTATTATATAAGAATAGATGTATGTTAACTTTTTAAATTCACTTAAATTCAATAGGAGGCCCCATTATGGTCCACCTAGATTATAGGTGATAACTTGGACATTACCTGAAAAAAAACTGCAGTTGTTCAAAATAAAAGTCCAAACTTGGTGGGTCGTAAATGGGACCCGCGTTACGTTAAATATATTTATGTACTGTGTACGCATATATAACAAGATTAGAAACTATACATAAGCTAAACGGGCTGTATCTTAGGGTTTTAAGCTACCAGGCTACAATTAACGCAAATATACATAGGGCTTATAAGTTATGGCTTACGTTTAAGGAGCCTCATGTTTAATAGTTACTTTAGTCGACAGTAATTTTTGAGAGAAGCTCCTCAGAGTTTTGACTTAAGTGCTACAATATGCGCAAATCCGGCCCCGACTTAAGGTTTCACGTTTTTAAATTTACTGTTATTTAGTAGAAGGGAATGGCCGCATGTATGTTATAACTTAGGGTTACAACAAGCATAAATTCGACCCTTAAATCTATGTAAACTTGGACATATGATTCGAAAATATATGTAATTTTTTTTGAAATTTGAATTAAAAATTAAATTTTATTTAAGATATTAAATACATATTAGTTTTAAATCGCGAATGATTCATTTGAAGTTTGAAATCTGAGTGGGTTGATAATTGCAATAGTTTTGATTGTTCTACAATCAATAAGAGAAGGATTCTACTTATACATTGATTAAAATAGCATTAGTATTTGTAGATAACGATAATTAATATTTGAAATTATTTGCCATTTTTTATAAGTTAATTTGTATGAGCTATAAATTTAAATTCTTTACAAATTTTAGAAGTGTCAACAATTTTTATTTATTTTTTAAAGAATTAATAAAAGCATTTAATATAGTTTAAAGATAAATTATAATAAGTTACTAATTGTTTTATACTAATTAATTATTATAACACAATTACAGGAAAAATTTTCTATTTTTGAAGTTAAAGCTATTTCTGAACCGGAGATAGGTTACTACTGTAAAGCTATCTCCGGATCCCGGAAACGTAAACGATTGAATTAAAAATATTATATTATATTATATAAAACAATGAAATATGATAATATTTCAGTTTTAGAATGACTATTTTATATTATTTAACCAAAATTAAACAGAAGCATGACTGTAAAATGTACTAGTTGTTTTATTGCTAAGTTAATGTGTCTGATGAATAGAAAAAACAAGAAAATTAATATATAAATGCAACTATTTATAATTATCCTTTAAAGTCTTAATTAATGAATATGTGAAGTATAAATTGAACTTTAGACAATTAATACCATTAAAGTTATGATAAAGTAATTTTACGGTGCTATCAAATGCTATACATACTGTTTCATTTTGTACTTTAATACATCAGTTCTTAATCTGTGATGTACTGTCTCTCTAGAATAGGTGGTAAAAGAATACACAAGAGCAGAGGCAGCTGTAATATTTGTGTAGTCGTAGACAAAATTTTCGAGGTTTATTAAAAGAAATGCGGGATTTTTCCTCCGAATTAATTAATTCGGAGGAAAAATCCCGTTCTGCAGCAATACCTTTTTCAATGAACAAGATCGGGAGTGAAGAAAGTCTCTCTTGACATATCGTTGATTGGAGGTAGTTCTTGATCAGTTTTAACTTCGAAATAGGTCCTTCTGCAGATGCAACAGATACTAGTACACTTATATTTTCAATAATTACTAATTTGATGATTGTGTGCTAATAAATTTGCGAGGCTCTAAGCGTCGTATTTTTCGCCTTTATGTAGAGTCATCCCTGTAGAGGAGGAAAAGCTGATTTACAGATAAACTAAACAAGTTACATTTGAGACCCTTATACTATGAAAATCTTCGTTTCATTCTCAAAACAATATTTATTATCCATTACATTTTGTGGACGAATCTCTTTTATGTTATAATTTAGGACACCATAGCAAATCTAAATCTGGCTACGAGATAAAGTAAATTTATAAGGCGGCTCCCAGGAAGGTTTTTGCAATTGCTTTCTTACAGGATACAATTCTAATTTGGGAAAGACAGAAAGGATGAACATTAAGTTCACTTTAAGGTGGGTTTGTCATTAAAAAGATTATGAATCCCCACTGAAGCATTTACATAAATCATTTGACATTTGGAATTTAATGATTCTGCTTATCGTTGAATAAATAACACATATCAAACCGGAAATGAACTTAAAATCTGAATGAATTTATTATTTAATAAAATATGAAATCGTTGAATTATAAATTTACATTTTGTATCAGTGGCATAGTCAGGAATTAAGTTTAGTAGATGCTAATAAATAAATTTAAATTACGTCTTTATTAACACAAATTTGAAAATAACAAAACACTTTGTTTCAAATATCAAAATAGCGAAAAATACGTATTAGGTCTAATATTACAGTCAAATTTCGATATAAAAGCCCTTTTAATAGCACGACTCTGATGTAAAGCGCCAATAAATACTCGTAAACAGATCTTCCTACGAATATTAAATATAGAGTCCTTCAGTATCTACGAATTCCTAAATGTACGATTTTTCATTACAAACAACATTGTAATGAAAAATCTACTTGACTTTCGGACTCTAATAATCATACATATCTGTGGATTTTATTGCTATATATAATTCTAATTGTTTGAGGTACTTCAGTTTAGTGCCACACTCGATTTAGTGCCAATTTCGAAGGCACATTAAATCGAAGTTTGATTGTATATTTAAATTAAAATAATACATGAGAAATATTAAATTTTAATTTTCTATTAAAGTTATTCTTTATAGGAGCGTATAGTCTTTGGTCCCCTTAGCTGCGTTAGTATATCTTATGAATTTCAATAGATTATATTAAAAAATCTGATTTTTTTCCATGTATATTATTATCAATCTATATATATCTTTTCAATTCAGATTATTATCTTTAACTTTGGAGTATAATTTATTATCGTAATGTCTAGATCAATTGATGAATTATCTTAATAAGTCATGTAAATTATCTCTGAAACAAAGTAAGATCAGACTAAATTCTTCTTTTTTTAATTAAAAATGTATTTTATTCAAATGGTTTTATAGCATACAAAGTTACAGTCATATCTTGCCAATACAGTATAAATATCAATACATTATTTAAATTAACTAAGCTATATCAAATTGTTTAACAAATATAAATAAATGACATTTTAGAAAACGTTAGCAAATATTCAATATTGCCCTAATTACATTCATTATTTGTCTATTTTTATTTTTTAAATTACTCATTTCAAAAATTATTGATATTATTAATCATTTTTTAATTTAATTAACAATTTAAATTAATAAAGTATCAATAATTATTTCAAATTGTGTAAATTTTAACGTTATTTTTCTGTCCTAAATTCGGTTGTTAAACTATTTTTATTTTGCTAAATATTATAACAGATTTAATTACAATTTACGTGTAATAAATGGAAATCTACGTCAGTAATCTTTCCAATAACAATTGCTGGTGTCATACATACCGTTCAATCACGTCAGCACCACCCCTAAACGTATACCAAAAATAATAGTTTAATTAATATTTTAAATACATTTTTGAGCTTTTATCAACTAATCATTAATATAAAAATATTGTAATTTTGACAAATTTAATTATTTTACAAATTAGAATGCTATTAAACGAAGAGAGCGAACACTATTTCTTAATATACTAAAAATAAAGCGTTAACAATTAATCTCTTCGTTGAACTATCATCATCATCATCATCAGTTTGCATTTATGGGCCTTGTAAGTTTATTGCTGCCTTCACCACCTTCTCTATCTTACTTTAATCCTTGAATCTATTTTTCAATCCCTGGCTCTACATCTCTTTCTTCATCTTCTCCACTCATTCTTTAAGTAATTTAATTAATATTCTACATCAAATTTTGACTTTTAATAAGTAAATTATATTTTTAATCAATTTTCTTATTTTTTTTAATTTAAATACTTTTCAATTACGAACGAATTTATAGAAATATGCTAAGTAATGAAACGTTTTGTTTCATTATTAAATAAAAACGTCCTTATCATTAAAAATATTTAACATCATAAAATATTAATAAATACTTAGCAAAAAAATAGAACGAAATAAATTTATAATATAAAATATATATATATTTTTAAAGAATTTTGTAAATATTTTCCATTTTACTCATGCTGTAAATATTTTTATAGTTAGAGGTACTTTATAAATATTTGAAAAGAGGACAAAGCATAAAAAGATTTATTTATAGATTAAATTATACAAAGAACATTATATAATTCTATTTAAAATATATATTATTTATATTGAGGAGTAAATTGGTTTTATATTGAAATTATTAAATCAAACTTCATAACTACCAAACAATAAAATTATTTTAAAAATATATTAAATTGATCAAATTAAATTGTAATGATTTTATTTACTGAATTTAAAAATCGTTCAAAGGTTAATGCAAATGAAGTTAATTTGAATAATTGTAACTATACGTTTTATGAAAGATGGCGTGAAGATCATGTGCTTCGTCACATCCGTTTAGAATTTGGACTTAAAAGCGACTGTTAGCAGATACGCCCACAGTTTGTTTTTTCTTTCGTTATCAAAAAAGTTGGAGAATATAAGTAGGGGGAAAATTATCATATCCTACTTGCCATAGTTACTCCTGATTTCTTCCATTAGACGCCATGGAATATTGCGGACGTAAGTTGACTATTCGATTATAAGTAAATTTAATTATTAGAAGTTTTAAATTATTATTTTAGTTACTTTATCGTTCTTATTTTCACAAAGATTCTTTATTAAAGGATTTTAGAATTTTTTTTTTCTTGCGCGAAAAGAAGCATAACAATTTTGTGATCGCTCTAAACATGTTTGGTATTAAAACCTGTTAGTACTGTGTTTTCATTTAAAATTTTAGTAAAATAAGTCTTTCACAAAAAGTATCTGGGACTAATGAAGTCTGTTAGCTTAACTCCTATTTGAGTTGAGTAGTTGTGTGGTATGTTCTGAAATTAAGAATTTCTCCTAAGATTACAACGATTCCCCACTTCTAATTTTTGTCAGTTAAATTTTTCAATTTATATTTTTTCTCATAACCTAAACTACTTCATTTTTCAGACTTTCCTGATAAGTTATCTTTCTATGAAAACAAAGTAATCAAATGACAAACACGTACAATACATGGAACGGAGTTCAAAGTTTAACAACTTTTTTTTTTTTTTTTTTTTTTCAAACTGATCTAATTTTGAGTTTGGCGAGGTAAACTTTAGTCTTCCCCTCTACTCAAAACTAGGTCTGGATGGGATCCTCCCAAATATTTTTAAATTATGGCTTTCCCCGACGCCTTCCGTAGATTTACAATACTCTAGAACCTCCAACTTAAGTCAGGTTTAAGTTTCGGATAAGTTTATTGGTAGTAAAACTATCTCCCACACTAATATAAACTGTATATAAATAAATTTCGATCTTTTTTAACTAAAGCTCTATCAGAATATCCTTATAGATTGTCTGTCTATAAAATTTTGCGAAAAATTTAGTTTTTTCCATTTTAATGAACAAAGCACTATGAACGTAAGCACTGTTTTCATATGCTTGTTTCTTGATCACATCAGCAACTCACTACAGAAGAATCGCAGAATGGGTGCCAGCCAGCAGCGGTCATATTCCTCCTTGTGCCGTTCAAGCCGGTTACGATGTTAGCGACACCCTCTACGTTGCTCGAGCCCACCATAATGGCGACAATATTCCAGGAAAACTAGTCCCGTCTCACGGATGCTGTTATGTTCCTTGGGGCGGCGAAGAACATAGCCATCACAGCTATCAGGTGAGGCTAAAATAAACTCTCGAACTTCCTATATAAGGTGTGTGTGTGTGTGTGTGTGTGTGTGTGTGTTTTTTTTTTTTATTTATTTATTAATAAAAAAATCGTTTCAGGTGCTATGCAATCCGGAAGGAGTTCAACTGGAATGGCGATTCACCAGTGGTGGAGACATCCCTCCCGGTGCTGTTCAAGGAGGCATGACTGCAGAAGGTGAACCATTGTATATCGGTCGTCACGATCACGAAGGAACAATGACCGTCGGAAAGGTTCAGCCTTCTCACGGAGTATTATACATAGCGTTTGGTGGAAGAGAGCATTCCTATTCTGATTACGAAGTGCTTGTCTGTAAATCTATTGTATTTTGAGAAGTTGTCTTCAAGAATTGTTAATCTAATAGGTTACCTAATGTTTACATTGAATCTTACACAATAAAACTCTTAATAAACTTTTGTCGCTTTTTTAGTTTTGGCTGAAAAATAAGTTTGAGAGTATCTTTACACTGAGCTTTAATGATAAAGGGCGAACTAATTGAGAAAATTCTATTCAGAGTAGTAAACTAAGTATTTTTTTCGAGTCCGAACTTCAGTTGAAATGATGAAACCTCACAAATAGACTATATCCAGAATAAATCAGGTCGTCGACGGTAGCCAAAACAGGTTTTGACTTTCGCAAGTCAGACTGCTGTTGAATAACAAAATTCTAAATGTATAACTAATAGGCATTAAATTGTCGTTAAATTATCATAGTTGTTCTAAGTATTTTTTTTAAAGTTAGACTTCAATCCTACATCAAAATAATCTTTTTAAATATTTTAGGAAATTCTGCTGAGTGCTAAAATATCCTATAATCATTAATCTTTATATATAAAATTACATGTTCTGATTACAGACTGATTTCATATCGCCCAGAGCAAACCGCTGAACGTAGAGGTGAAATTTTGGTACAGTTTAAGGTACGTCATGAAAATGCACACTTAGGCCAGAAACACACAAGCGTAAAATTCGGCGTAAAATCTAGCATAAAACAAAGCGTAAATTTTTCTGAAATTTTGGCTGAAACAACTGAAAAAAGAGTAGAGCGTGTCTCTACTTTTTACGCCAAAATTCCTCCAATAAAGAGAAGTCTTTTCTGTGACGTCAAAGTAGACACGTGCTTTTTATTCTAACAATGGCGGTAATGAGGGTTAACCCTATAATTGTGACGGTCTCGAAAAATAAATGAGAGCGGTTTGAATCCTTTCGACCACATCATGTCATGTATAAAGACACTATTTACAACATTTATGGATGGCTATAGGCGCGAAACAGGTAGGTCTAGTAGAATTGATATATTAGGCCTAGTATTTAGATCACACATTCTTTATTTGAATTCGGAATACAAGTGTATTAATTTAAAATTTCTATATTATAGCAGAGGAAGCGAAGAAAAAATGGAACGTACAAAGGGATAGATATATGAGAGGAAAAAATTAATAAAATTAGCACTGTTAGTGTCAGTGATGCTTCCTATCCGGCCAGAATTTTTACGTATGTGTGTTCTGGCAGAGCCGTAACTAGGATATGGCCAACGTGGCTCCCGCCATAGGCGCCGATTTAATAAAGGCGCCAACGAGAAGGAATAATATGTATTCGAAATTAACAACACAAAAAAAACTTCTATAATTATATTTATATAGTATTTATTATCTGTAATTTCTACGAACATGTATTTCAGAAATAAACCACCATTTTTATTTTTATTTAATAACAAAAATTAAAAAGGCGCCATTTTTATTCTTGGCCATAGGTGTCCAAAATCCTAGTTACGGCACTGGTTCCTGGCCTAAGAAGGGATTTTTAGAAATTCTCCGCGGAGAGAGAGGATTAAGGCTTAACAAAAAATCTTTGTCAGGATATACACCTAATTATGATTCCTTGCTTACAGACATGCAAACTTAGTCCTTCCATTAATATTAGATTTAGAATTTATTTTATTTGTCTTTATCTGTAGCTAATTTGAATTAATAAACATTGTTAATAATTACTCATGTTTTAATTTTCCTGGACGTGAGTTTAATGGCCCGTTAAATAATTGTTTTTTTACGTAGATAGATATACAGGGTGTTTCAGTACGAGATGCACTCCCGCGAGCTATTGATAGATTAGCAAAAAATAAGTCTAAAAATGATAAATTTTCCTGGCCCAAAAAAAAAAAAATTGCGAAAGTGAAATGTTATAATCAAATTATCAGCCATACTGTGCACTTTTATAACAACTTTTTCACATTTACGAACAAATAGCACCATAACTTATACATTGCAATTGATAAAAAATTAAATTATATTTTAAGTTACTAACAATTATCTTGTAAAAGAGTCGAAAAATCGAATTTTTTAGGTACCGCCTGTACGGAATGAACTCGTAGCTGCAAATATCAAAAGTTGGGTCTGGAAATTTATTTTCATTATGAGCCTATATCTCGAAAACTTAATAAGTGATTTAAAAAATAAAAAATAGTTTTAAACATACATTTTGCTTATCTACCCATAGCCCGCGGGAGTATACCTCGTACTGAAACAGTGTATAAACATAGTACGTATTTCACACCTTTCCCTCCCCACTTAGACTATGCCTTTTTTTTTTTTTTTTTTTTTTTTTAACTCTTTCCGCCCTGTGGGCACTAAGAGGGCCTCTTTTAGTAGGCCCATTATGGGTTCGGCCAGGCCCACAATGGGGCGACCGGGTGGTGAGGGACGGGGCCCGACATATCCGAACGGACCACCCCCCGAAAAATTCCTGGGGATTATTCGACCCGTTCGGATTCGATCCTATGTCTATGACAACAAGTCGATCGCGACATATTTTTAAGATAAAAAGTAGATCTTATGTACACAAAAGTTGGCCACCCCTGCTGTACTGTATCAACCTCATTGATAAAGCCTGGAGTGAGGTCTCTCAACAACACTTTGCAATTGGCCTGGGGGAAACTTTGGCCAATTTGTGTCTTAGAGCGAAACTTAGGGAGATTTGAAGCAGAGAGTTCTCCTGCTGTAGTGCATGAGATCGTGTCCATAGGGGCTAGTTTCGCAATAAAAGAACTCCCAGAAGGCATTCTCCCTAGGCAGATCGGCCGTGTGTCGCGTTTCCGTAATCGAATAAATCAAAACTTAACTTACTCGTTATTAGCGTTTACAATTTTTTTGACGAGATTATGTCTCTCGTTAGAAATAATCTCGTTTTCACGAGATTATTTCTAACGAGATGATTTCTAACGATGAGATTATTTTTTCACGAGATTATTTCTAACGATGTTAGAAATAATCTCGTTTTCACGAGATTATTTCTAACATCGCACTGCTGTCAACGGCTGCACATCTTAGAGGTATGAAGGAGTACAAGTCAGGAGTTGCAATGTGGGACAGAGTATTTGTTGCCCAAATCATGCGCACATAAAATAAACCAGACTTGTAGATAGTCAGGGGATCGAGAACCGGGTCAAAAGAAAATACGAAATGCCGAGACTTTCTACAAACAGGCGCGAGTGGAAGATTTGCACATGCGTTGCTCGCGCTCTCCGAGACATAGTCTCGTCCCAAAAATGACTTCGCCGTTTTACTTTTTTTTTTTTTTACAAAACGCATCCCTACCCTCGAAATTACGTTCTTTGCCATTTTATAATAATTAATAATGTAAAAAGTTTTTCAGATAAAATATAATAAATGGCGACATCACAACTTTAACCGGAAATCTTGCGTAATGCGTTGCTGAATTTTTTTTATTATGATATAAACAAATTATCTGTACTTCTGTATTCACTTTAAAAAGTAATTAAAAAATTATGAGGTTGCTTGCTCACATTCGATCCCGATGCTTTATAAATCAAAAAATTGAATGCTGAATAAAACCAGTTTTTCTTCAAATAAGACTAAAATTTTAATTCTCTTTAATATTTTTCAATTTGTTTTAAGTAGACAAATACTATATATTTTTTTTTTTTCAAATTTATCAATCTTAATAATGGCATTTACATAAAATTTATTAAGTTATGCTTTACTAAATACTAATTAAATCATATAAAAACAGTATGAATATGAATAGTTTATTATGAATCTTTTAGAAATTTTATTTAATTTGCATATAATAAATATACAAAATGGTCTGTGTATATACTCGTTATGCAACGTTAAGAAATATCATAACGTTGCCTAACGAGTATATAACTAGAAATGAATGCTAATGTAGGGTAGCCTAAAAGTCAGTTTGTTTTTTTTTTAACTCTTTCTGCCCTGTGGCACTAAGAGGGCCTCTTTCTGCAAGCCCATTATGGGTTCGGCCAGACCCACAATGGGGCGGCCGGGTGGTGAGGGACGGGGGCCGACATATCCGAACGGGTCGAAAAATCCCTGGGATTTTTCGACCCGTTCGGATTCGAACCCGGGTCCCCATGAGCGCTAGGCTACCACCTTGACCGCTCGGCCATCCGGTCCCTAAAAGTCAGTTAATAGAGGTATAGTCGCTTCCAATAAACATGTTGGATGTTGGTGAATCACAAATAATAACATGCAGTTGTCCCCAGACTGGATTTAATCGTTCTTAAAATAATCTTAAAACTCTAGGCCTATACCCCGATTAACTCACTTTTGAACCACCCTGTATCTAGCAAATTTGATATAATTTATCTTTATATAAATTAAATTCTTTCTGTCAACTAAAATATTTCTTATCAATTTATTGCTTTACAAAGTAAAATTACTGGTAATTATATTTTTATTACTAATTTAATTTCTTTCTATAAAATAACTGTTAATATTTACATATGTTTTTAAAAATTATAAGTACAAAAGTTATTTAACATATTCCTTAGTCACTTACAACAGTCGCTGTTGTAATAAATAGATTACATCATAATGATTGTAAGTTAATTACATTAAATTTCTTTAGGTAATATTTAAATAGATAATTAATCAATTTCATTGTTTGACTAAACCTTAAAATTATTTTACACAGCAATTTATAAAACCAAAAACAGACAATATCATAAAAATTCAAAGTAAAATCAACTGGAAAGTCAATGATTTCGAACCAGTATTTCTTCAGGGCATTCCAACTGAGTAAAGGAATCACTGTACTCATAGCTGTTACAATATCTTTGCTCATTTTCAACCCTTCTTTCCTGGGATTCCTCATACCTACCTTTATTTCTTCTTCTATAATTTCTTTAAATAATACAACAGTATCTTCATAATTTCCATCACATATATTGTATTCGTCATCCATTCCTAAAAGATAGCCGATGCATCTCCAAAAGTGAAGAATGCATTCCAGATCGTCTTTGTCGCAGTACAATCCTACTTCTTTAGGAAAACATATTAACCAACCGATAAAAGCAAACTGAGTAGCTAACATTCCTGCTTGTGAAAAAAACAACATCCCTTCCGGAGCTTTCAGACCACTCGTTGGAGAATCCATTTGAATAGCTACATTTTTGTGCATATTCCTAACTGTAAGAATGGATTTATAAGCCGAATCCTTTGGGTTCCAAATGTCACCCGCGTACCATTTTAACACGTGTTTGCAAGTGAGAAAGTAACGTCGTCGAAGAGCTGGTAAACTACTGGATTCCCCAGTAAACAGAAATGGTTCTACTATTGGTGTGTACAGAAATATCAGTATCAAACCAGCTAGATGCGATAGAAAGATACTGTAAAATTGGAATTATATAGAAAAATATATAAAATCAATTAAAACAATATATTAAATTTTAAATGAATAAGTTAATACTAGAAGAAAAAATATTTATTTTAGAGAAAACAAAAATTGTGACCATTAGTACTTTGTAACTAGATTTTCAAAATTATATTGAAAAACGTGACGTACTTTGTTTTCGAATCTAACCAAAGGCCTGAAGTTCATTAACCATTGTAAAGACCAAATTTCTATTTTATTCAGATAGGCCTACTTCATTACTAAGGCTGTCCATAAATTGCGTAAGGCAGATATGGGTGAGTGGGTATACCGGTAATCGTTAAAATGCCTTACAAGGGGGTAGAAGCATTAACGTTATGTGATGTTAGAGTCTCAACCTTTAGATAACGAAACGATTCATTTTTGTTTCTAAAATGTGGCATAGCTAGTAATGACGTTAGGATTTTCACTATGGGAGGACGAAACATTGTTTTAGTGGAGCGGGTGTTGGCTGCGCATTTACAGTATCTTCAGACAAACTAATTTTTAAACCAGCGATCGGTTTTCAGGACATATAAGTGAAAAGAAGATTTTTGAGAGCATGTTACTCGGCAAACAATGAATTCAACAATACAGAATCCGCCAATAATGTTCTGTAAAGGTATTTTCGAACAAATTATTTCAGGGTGGGAGGAAGTGTGTGGGAAGAGCTTTTAGGATAGGTTGGCGCTCCCTTCGCCCCACCTTAGCGCCGTCCAAGTGCGTAGTGAACCGTACTGTTTATGTCACTGCTTTTATTATTCCATTATCACTGCTTATTTTATTAACATTGAACATGTACTGTAATTAATCAAATAATGTAATGTTCGGTACCCTATGCTTGATCCATTGGAGGCAAATTACCAGTTCTCCCAGCGGACGACTGTGATCTAAGATATAGTTTCATAATGCGAGATCCTAGTTTATTCACATGACTAGTAAATAGGCTTATAGGAACAAATTTATATGCTACTAATACCACTATAAAAAGTCCAGAGATAATGATTCGATTCTCTCCCTCCTCATGGTGTACAATGTGTAAGAATGTTTCTTAGTACAATTGTGGGAACGCCGGGAGGTAGGACAGAGTCGTACCTCCTTTTTTTCGGCGAACAGGTCGGCAAGACCCATCCCACTGTCGCGGATGGCTAAATTTTTATGATATCCCGACTTGTCGGGATTGGGTAATTATTTGTCAGGTCGAGTGGAGAAAGCGTGTGGGTTCGTCGATAAGTTTAAGGCGATATTCGAATAAACGGAACCATGGTGAAAACAAATAACGATTTATTTAAACAGACAACTTAAATACAGAGAATAGCTCGACTCTAACGCGTCCGGTTCCTAACCGCGGTCGAGAGAGAGAGTTTACAATTTTCGGGGTCATACCTCTTCCTAGAATGGATGTTTCGTTGTTATAGCTTGCTCGGGTCTTCGGATCGGACTTTCTCTGGTCGTTGAGGTCGGCAGGAGGATCGGTCGATGGCGGCACGTCGGCGGGCTTCGGCGTCCTCGGGGATCGGCTCCGGATTCTCTATCGGGATCAGACGGGCCGTGCGTCTTATTCGGACCTTCAGCGACCCTGTTATCAGCCTTTTCCCCCCTTATATACAACGGGTCACGTTATCTTCGATCATCAATCGCGATAGTTGATGAATCGCTGATGATTCGATCTCCGTGACTAAGAGTTTGGATCCGGAGAGAAAGGAAGTGCTTTCCGGCGGCGGAAGTCTGAACATCCTTTTAATTTCGAATTTTTGTAAAATTTCCCACGAGAGGGTTAATAACAAAAAGGGTTTTGGACCGGGCTTAACCAGGTCCTCACACAATTAACGCGGTTGCTTAATTTTGGACATGGGTATGTGCAACAACATTATGAAGCGTTAGGAGCCGTCCATTAATTACGTATAAGAGAAGGAAAAAGTGCATCATTGTACACCATGAAGAGGGAGAGAATCGTAGCATTATCTCTGGACTTTTTATAGTGGTATTAGTAGCATATAAATTTGTTCCTATAAGCCTATTTACTAATGTGAATAAACTGGGATCTCGCATTATGAAAGTATAGCTTAGAGCACAGTCGTCCGCTGGGAAAACTGGTAATTTGCCTCCAACGGATCAAACCTTTTAATCAAGGGTGAAGGGTTTAGAACTTGGAACCTTATAATTAATTCTTTAAGGATTGTCGGAAAATTATATTCTCAGCCTCACTCAGTAGAACGATAAATTATCTAATATAAGCTTGATTTAAGCAATAATTATGATAACGAAAGTATATCCTTTTGCCTCCTCTTGGAAAAGTTTTAGTGAACGCCCGTGGCTTAGGATCTCACATTTTTACATCAATCATTATTTGGTGAAGAACAGCTAGTTATATTCTATGGTTAAGGATCACGTCCGACCTGGGTTCATCTTCTTTACAGTCAAATTTCAATTGAAAGGCTCTGAAATGGGCACTAATTAGTGTGTGGCGCTAAACCGGTATATCTTAAACAATGAAAATTATATAGGTCTACCGTAAAGAAATGTATACACAAGTTTGAGTTTGGAAATTACGTGATTTGTGATGATGTTATTTGCAATACAAAACCATGCATTCACAGATACCGAAGGTTTGATTTAATATTTCTGGGAAAGATCCGTTCAGATATTTTCATTATGTTTTTTCTGAATTTAATTCCTGTTGTCAGGCGAATCTCATTGATTTTCAGTCCCAACCTGACAAGGAATACAAATTTATAATGGTGTACGAATGGTTTTAAGTACGTAGTTCTCAAGGTTCTGACTTCAAAGAGAGCGGAAGAAGTTGCCTTCAACCAGTGGACATATTCTCGTTGCTTGGGGAACCATCCATTCTACAGTCTGACAACGGTAGGGAATTTACGAATAACGTGCTAAGCAGCTTGAAGGAGTATTGGACGACACTGAAGATCGTTTATGACAAGCCTCGCCACTCACAAAGCCAAGGTAGTGTCGAAAAAGCTAATTAAGATATTAAAAATATACTATGTACTTGGATACGGAATGAAAAAACTGACCGCTGGAATGAGGGGCTATGTTTCGCTCAACTTAAGACCGTTCTGGGATCAAAAGAACACCATATGAAGCGCTCTTTGGTTGCTAAGCCAAAGTGGGTTTCACAACGTCTTCTCTACCGCAAAATGTTTTACAAGACATACAAACTGTGTAGCAGCTGGAAAAAATAAAAGAAAGTCTTCAAACAATGCAAGAAGACGAAACCGATCACCCTATGCAAGAAAAAGAGCCTACTGCACAAAACATGGATGAGATTATAGAGCTAGTGGAACTGCGTTGAGCGCACCTGTACGCAGGCAAAGAAAACTTTTTCGGGAAAACACGAGCGTCTTTGGGTTAGATACGTACTGAGACGCGGTGCTTGTTTTCTGCCTGTGATAATGAAAAACAGCTTTCTGCCAACAAAACTTCAAAAAATAACTGTTGTGTGGTCGGTTGTAGTGTTACCTATATTACTGAGCCGCCAAGTACAAAATTTTATTCGTTCCCGCATGAATAATAGGCCTACCCTGGGACGAAAGAGAAATGGCTGACTGCAATTTAATTCCTGAGGTTAATTACATAATGATGTGTTGCATTCTAACCAATCTCCAATCTCCTGTTAACCTTAGTTGGCTCTGTTTTAAATTTAGTTCTCTAATGTAGTTTAGTAATTTTCTTTTTTTATGTTATTTTGTTAATCTGACAGATATTAATTGGCATATGATGTGATATTTGAATTTACGAGATCTGTGGAAAAAAGGAGTAAGAAGCAAAATTAGTATTTTGAGGAAATGAGGATAAAAATTTCCCTATTAATAGGATACTATTAGCTATTGCTATGGTCCTTATTGAAGTTCCTTTATATATATGGTTAGTTACAAATTTCATTATTTACCATGAAATAGATATATACAGTACCCTGTTTCCCCGAAAATAAGACAATGTCTTATATTAATTTTTGCTCCCAAAGATGCGCTAGGTTTTATTTTCAGGGGATGTCTTATTTTTCATAAGGAAGAATTGTTGAAAAAAAATGAACATTTATTATACACTTTATAGTATTGTCATCACAAACCAGCTTAACCTGACAAACTGTGAATCCTATCAAGAATTTCTTGTTACTGCCATTATTTCTATGTACAACAATCTATAGTACATTTACCGATCCCGATTTTTATGAACACAAAGCAAGAGTTATTCAATGACGGTCATATCATCATCTGGAACATCATCATAACAATGCTTCCAAACGAAAACTTTGCTAAGTCTTACTTTTGGGGAGGCCTTATATTTAGCAATTCAGCAAAACCTCTACTAGGTCTTATTTTCAGGGGATGTCTTATTTTCGGGGAAACACGGTAGTTTACTTCTTCCACACCACCCTTTAAATTGTACAAAATTAAGAGTATAATAAATATAAGAATATTAATACTGCTCAGTCCCAATGATCTACAGTCACTTCTCGAGTTACGACCATTCGCACTTATGACGAAAAATTTCATTAAAAAATTTTTAAAATGTATCAATTTTTTATAGGTTTCGTGGAATATATATCATATACATATATATCTTGCACGCTTTTGGCGATTGATTACGTCATCTTTAGTTTTGTTGTGTAGTTAGTTACCCTTCGCGTGTGCTTGTGTAAGATGGCTAACTGTTTTGTTGAAGTACAGTCACTTCTTGACTTACGACCATTTCGACTTACGTCCGAAGTTGCGGAACCGAACCCCGTCGTAAGTCGAGAAGTGACTGTATTGACTAATGCAGGCATTACTTTGACCTTAAACTGCAGAATGTATGTATATATTATATATTATTAAATATATATTTATAAATAATATATAAATTTAGAATTTATCAAATTTCTATATATTAAAATATAAATAGTTTTACATGTAACATACAAAATTCATACAGGATAAATTCATATGTTGCAAGAATGCTATTATTCCTCAACAACAATCAAATGAACAAAATGATGAAACAAAAGTAATGAACATGAAGTACTGAACTTTAAAATTATCACATTGAAAAATCACTGGTAAGATCGTCATCATCAGAATCTTCCTCACTAGAATGTTTTTGTATGGTTGAAGCAGATGATGGTTTCCAAGTGTAACATTTTATCATTGTTGCTTTTAAGAACTCGATTTTGTAGTTTAATTCTTATTAAATTTAATTGCAAAAAAATACGTTCAACTGCTGCACTTGAATGAAGAAGCAATAAAAACATCTATTTATTGCCAAAGTAGAAAAATATAAAAATATAGAATTAAAATGAATGTAGTGAAAGGTACTAAATTGAAAGGAAAGATATTAGGATTTCATAAATAGTACTAGGAAAATGGTGTTGGGTATCTTGGTACTGGAACAAGTAAAAAGGTATTAGATTAGTACAAAAGTACTAGGTGAAACAACACTGGTGCTGCCTTTGTAGCCCCGATTCTGTTACCCGGCGTCGCCGCTAGAGGCGCCTCAATCTAGTTTCGCCGTTCCTTCCACTAGCTCTATAGATGGAAGAAACCAATATGGTGATGAAGGCATGTTTACCGAAGAGATTTCCATTTCTACTACCTGCTGTGTGTGTTTAAAGGAAACCAGTGATACACATGCATACAGAAAGTGTCGTCGAAAAATTCAGATTCTGTGGCCATGCCAGCAAAGATGATGGAGATGAGGAAATTGATATATTGTGCACTCTGCGTTAAAACTGAGAATGCAGTCGAAGGTAAAATTGATTCTAAATTCAACCTAGTGTATTTCCAGATTGAATTTAGAATTAATTTTACAAAAATACAGGTCAAAAGTGAAAATGAATTCTGACAAGAAATTTCTTCCTGTTTCATTGGAAGCTACTGTGCGAGTTCTTATTCTTGACGTCGACGATTCGGGCAATCTGTTGGCAGTTGTTGTGAGCGTGACAGAAGACGGTTTTTGCCGACTTGAAACTTCTGAAGGAGTTTTAAATCAACTGCATGCGAGATCACAGATCACTTTATGCCCAAAGAATTTACTCAGAATTGAAGACATTCCTGACTAAGAAATATCTTTCAGGTCAGTTGCTATTGCTGAGCCCACAGGAAGCAGTCAATGTGTAAGACCAAGTACAAAACATTAGGTGCTTTTGTGTGAAAAAGCAATAAAGTGCAATTCAAAATGCCATCCAAGCTTTCCTTGTTGCAATAAGTAGGTTAATTTTTTACGAGTCGTTTTTTTGAAAGGGGTGTAAGTCCATTTTATATTATATGGAGATATTTAAGGGTTTGTATTTGAATGGTTTGAAAAATATCGGTATATGTTAATATGCTCATTTTATGTTTTTTAAATATTAAATTGATTTAAGTTTATAATTGTGATCATTTTTAAAGTATTAGTTAAAAGAAATTCTTACTTTTGATGACTTCAAATGGTCTTACACCACTTTCAAAGTCAACAAAATGTGAAAATCATACATTTATGAAATATTAAATATGGGATTTCAATTGAATCAAACCAATTTTTTATAAAATTTTTATTAAATATGTAAAAAAATAAAATAAAATAAAAAGACTTTATTTCAATATTTCGTCAGGTAATGCAATTTAAATTACTTTAATTACAACTTTATATTAATATGTGCCATTTTTAATTTTTATCATTTTGAGGAAGTTTTTGAAAATAATCGTGATGTATTGGAGGAATATAAGGTAATAGATCCATCATATCGTTGAATTTTTCGGATTGATGGCCGGCATGATGATAGAAAGGTGCTAGTATTATATTTTCAAATTTTCGTGGTCTTCCTCGTCTGGGGGATAAATCTACTGTTTTAAACTCCATATTTTCATCAAATGAAGTTTTATACAACTTGTGTATGGTTTGTTTTTTAAAACCCTTATCCAACATACGTATCTTCAGCCAATTTACCTCTTCACCAGTAGTATTTTTTCGTCTTCTTAGAATTGCATTTTCTAGTGGTTTCGTCGAAACAAAATCATCTCGTTCCATTTCATGTAAAATAAACTTTTTATGTTTTCCGCGTTGTTGTATGATGGTATAATAATCTGTAGGAATATACAGTAAATTTTTGCGGAAAGTGGACTTACACCACTTTCAAAGTAATTATATTTCTAATTTCATTAACTATGTAAATTTATATTGACAAAATGATGAAAATTTTGAAGGATTTTTTTTGAAAACTGTTTATAGATAAAAAGCTCATAGTTAATGATAACAATGAATGCAATCTGCTAATTTTTTTAATCAAAAATGGACTTATACCACTTTCAAAGAAAACGGCTCACATAAGGAAAAAACTTATTTTTTTAGTGAGAAAGTTCTGTATTTTATTTCATATTTTCTTTTTTCATTTGTGTATCTTTAATGAAGACATTTTCTTGACTTTCTTTACGAGTTTTACTTTATTTTTATGAGAAAGATAATTAAGTGCAATTTAAAATAAAATTCTTTCCTTCTTTGTTGCAACAATTAGATTCATATATTATTTTCTCTTGTTTTCCTCAATAAGAAAGTTCTATACTTTATTTTGTATTTCTTCCTGTTCATATACTTCTTTACAATAAAAGCTTTTTCATGACGCTCTTTTAATACTTTGCCTAAATAGCATTTGTTATTCTATATAATTCCTAGGGAAAGTGTATGCAATATTAAAATAATTAGGATATTTCATATTTTGCCCAAAAACGCCAGGCATTCTATACAATGTCTGCTTTTCATTGCCGGTAACATACACACAAAAAGAAAATCGTGTTAAATTTGACCTCGCGATTTTTTTTGCAAATCTCCACGTTTTCAGAACTGAACCCAGAAAAGTAAAAAAAGGGGGAAAATTCCGCGTGTCTGTTGGCGTCTATTTCATTTAATATCTCAGGATGGGGTAATGATTAAACGAAATTTGGTATGATAGCTTGTGTATAAGGGGCATTAATGCTATTAAATTTTGATGGTTAAAGGTTGAGGGGATGAGGAAATGGTCGGTATAGTATCTCGAGAGGTATAGGACTCAATAAAGATATCATTCGTTATTAGATTTATATATATAGATATATTTATAAAACTGATCTCTACCCTCAAAATTAAGCTTTTTGTCATTTGATAATAATTAAAAATATAAAAACTTTTATAACACAATCTCATAACAGATGACGCCACATAAAAGTTATTTTGTAAATAAAATCTCGTAACAACTGGGAAAGTTACGCAACTCGTTGCTGAATTTGTCTACATCGAAAGTATTACAAATAATATCAATAAATAAATAAATTTGGTGCAACTGATTTAAAATTATTCTAATATTATTTAAAATTAGATTAAATGTTAGAAAAACTGTAGTTGATATATAATGTAAGAAAGTATAGCCATTACCAAAGAAATTACCTGATGATATTTTCCATAACAATTTCTTTCGCTCGATTATATTTTCTTTCATCGAACCAAACTGGCTTTACATCCATAGAATTACCATTATCCGCAGGGGTATATTTTCCATTTCGAAGAAATTCGATGTTGCGTTTTATTTTCGTTGTCAACATTTCTTTCAAACTAAAAAATAATAGTAATGAATAACAAAAATATGAAACTAAAAATTGTGATTAAATGATTTTTTCATTTTAATTCCCTGAATAATTACGTGAATAAGTAATAGTTGACGATCCGTTGGTTATTAGCTATTATAATAGACTTTTGTAAAAGTTTTATAATTTGGATATCGAGCACTATGTTACACTGTGCTTCGAAATATGCTATATTAATTTTTGATGAGAAGTTATAAGCTAATGTATTATCAAATTTTATAAATTTAAAGATGCAATAAGATGGCCGGACAGGGTTGGACCAGAGAGAAAATTATGCCGGGGAAAGGCTACAATATACGCCCGTAGCTATTAAAAACAACGCTATAATTTTAAAACTTTTATATCTATTGCATTATACATGCAATATAATACAATTTTTTTATACAAATATAAAATTACATCATGTTACATTAACACACGTCTTAATCTACATATCTAAATGGGGATGTTTGTTTGTTCGCTATGCACTCCTAGGCCGTTCCACTAATTGCTACGAATCTCGGCAGTTACGTTAACATACTTCTAACTTAGATAATATCGTACATAACACCCCAAAATACTGATTTTATTTCTAAATATCAATTAGTTTTTGCCTACATCCGACTTGCTGGCTTTACATGTAGCACCGTCCGTCGCCAAAAAATAAAAAAACAAATAAGAAACTAAATCTAATTCATACAAAAAAAGATTATATTCACTTAAGTACTGCGACAATGATATAGAACGAAATAGACGCGCTATATCATTACTGCGACAGGTAGCATAGCACTCACCTGAGTCCGGTCGGAAATATTACACTGTGAAAACTGTAAAGGTTAAGTATTTGATTTCCCATATGTAACAACTCGACGTTTTTATTTCTGAATAGTATTTTCTTTATTCTAATAATTGTTCTATAAAACTCGCTATTTACGAGGGCATACTTACCAATTAGTTTATAGACACACTGATAATGTTCTCAAAATTGATTTTACCACACACACTTTTGAAATTTTCGATTAATAACGCCGGATGTGTGACAATTACTGCGACGGATACTTTTATAAATCCGGACAACGCCGGATGTAACACGTAGCACTCACGTGTGTCAACTCAAAAGTGTTGCGCTGTGAAAACTATGTAGGCCTAACTACAGGTATTTGGTTTTCCACATCTAACGACGCAGGTTTTTTCATTTCTGAACAGTACTTATATAGGCCTACTAGCTTATAAACTCGGGCAATGCCAGGTGTAACAAGCTAGTTAATTACTATTTTTACTCATTTACTCTATTCATAATCGCTTTAAACTTACATTTTAAATAGACTTCGTAATAATATAAATTCGAAAATGATCTTTCGCAAGATACCCGAGTGGATAATATAGCCTACCGGTGGTTAAAACGAATTTTTCTGCTAAAAATAGGCCTATATTACTACATAATAAATTATGCAAATTAAATTTTTTTTTCAATAGTGCGATTTTGAAACAACAAAGCATGCGATTTTTACAAATTTTGTATTTTTTGACATTTTTTTTCATCTGATTTTGAATCCGAATCTGAATACCCATATTCGCCTTCTTATATCTTAAGGTTTCATTAAAAACAGTCCATGTTTTTGTAAAATATAATAGTTCTGTCTGTAAAATTTCCTTTGTTAAATTAGTATTCGAATTTTAATTTATAAAGCTCGCTACACTCTAAAATGCATCTCCTGGAACGAAACTTTTGTTCCTTTCCCGGCTGTTACGTATACATAACAGTGGCGTGCCGTCATTGAAAGCGATGGAAACACCGATTCCACCTTTCAATGACCTTCCCTTGTATTTTATAAAATATAAATTTTCATATTTTAACGTACTTTGCATTAATTAAAATTAATATTTTATTATAACTGCATTATGTATCTTTTACAAATTTCTATACTACATGTGAAAAAAACGATAAGATTGCTATTATATATTCGAATAATTCGGTGGCGGAAGGAGTGTCGAAACCGGGTCAGTTTCCACTCAGCCAGATTATATAGGCATTGGCATATGCGGTTTACAGAGCACCAACGTCACCCGGTTTAGCTGGTGGATGCTTTACACAAAGCTTCTAATTTTATATCCCGGACCGGTTGTGGGCTGTTAGCAGCCTGCCTGCTAGATATTCGGCCGCCCTCGCCCGATTATGTGAATCATGAGTAGACTAGATCAACGGCGGGCAACCCCCGGCCCGCGGGCCAGCTACGGCTCGCGAAAAGTTTCTATCCGGCCCGCGAGATCTTTAATAGATTATTAAATTGGAAAAATAACTATTAATTAGTTATTTTTCCAATTCTTTGTAATTTTCGAAAATGACAAGAAAAATAAATGTAGTAATTAACTTTTTATTTATTTATCTCATATTTGCAGACTAAAAAAATTACAAGTCACAAGAAGGCGTCAATTGACTACTACGGCCCGCGGAAAAAACGTAAAATTTATTCTGGCCCATGTTATAAAAAAGGTTGCCCACCCTAGACTAGATTTATAACTTAACCCAACCGATAGGAATTTACTGGCATGTTTTTATGATAGTTCTGTATAGTACAGGAGTTTTTAAAAAATCCATTAAAATATTTGATATATTTATTCTGCGTTTATTCTGCTCTCCCATCTTATATTACTTACGGATTTCAATGTTAAACCAGTGATATTACGATTTAGTATGTCCCATCTGTAAGGGGATGCAGAAAAAACGTACAATTCTAGTAGTGTTAAAAAATTAACTGTTACTTTGGCAGCATCATTTACAGCCAAATTTAATGAATGAGACGTATGTACAATGGTACAAAAAAAGCTCTAGAATTTATTTTCCTTAAATTTACGATTTATGTATCGGTTGTCATAAAAATTTCTTTCCACTTCTTTCCCAAGACTACAGATATTCAAGTACAAAGTAACCGGTTTCAACTTATTTCTACTTAAGAAGTAGTTAAATAATTAAGCGATTAGGGAAATAGAAACATAAATAAAACCCTGATGAAAGAGCCGAAGTTTTACATAAGCAGAAGCTTAACCAAACCAATCTCTTGCCGAGTACAGTGGGGTCTGATCTCTTCATAATAATAGATGTAATAAAGAGAAATTTTTCCAGTTCAATGAGAGTGACCGAAGAGTTGTAAATTTTGGAAATTTCCGTGGACACTTGGTCCTAAAACGAATTAGTTAGAAAACGAACGACGGACAATCTGTTAAGTTTAACATATTTAGATTTTTACAGCTATGGTAAGAAACGTTTAAAATCTACAACAACCCTGTCGCGTCCTTTGATATATACTAGTGATGCGACAAAAGAGGCATTTGACATTGACCGGTATCGGCACCCTCGGGATTTGGCACGCACACACCTACCTGGACCGTCTCTGATTCCATTCATTAGCCACTCGTAGGGAGCTATTTCACTAAGTGATTGTTTTAAGATTTAAAAAGTAAAGAATATTTTGTTATTTTTATGTACGTTTCTTCACAAAGTTATATTTAATTATAAGTTTCTTTAAAAGTATATTCATACAATTGAAGAATTTTTTGTACTAGGTATGTATATTCATCACACATTTTGTTTTACCAAGTAAGTTTTTCTGATAATTTTAATTTTAGCCCTTATATCGTGGCTAGTGATTCAAAAATTTATTTTAAAAAAGTTTTGACTCAAGACCATATAATGAAAAAGAAAACATTATTAAAAGAGAAAGACCAATGCCTAAATTAAATATAAATACGTCAACAAAAAAATTTCGACATTTTGACGATAAAATTTATGACGAATGGCGATTCTTTCGTAAAATTGAAGCAATTTGGAAATCAAAGCCGAATAGAATTTAACATTGGTGGACAATATAAAATAAATATTGAAAATTATAACAAGATAATTACGATTAATAGATATATCAGTCAAACCTGTTTTTATGCGGGGGATAGGGACCGCATTAAAAAAAACGCATAAAAAGAAATCGCACGAAACTTCACGAATGGCTGTAACAAATAGTTTTCGCAACACAATTAAAAAAATATTTTTTTATGCGGTGACTAGGGACCGCATAAAAAAAGTCTCGCGTAGAAAATAACTCAAAACCGTACGAAATAGAATTTATTGACAACAGATGTCAACACTTGACTGCATCGTCTGGTCTATCGTCTGTTTTACATATTTTTGTCCAGGTGGTGTTTTGTTGACTTAAAAAGTAAATTATTTCATTTTTCGCATATTCATGCAATAATATTACTATAATAAGTGCATTTATGCTATAATAAGTTTATTTAGCTATAATAAGTCAACGTGAGACATGACGAATCGCACGAGACTAGTCGCCAACTATACCGCACAAATAAAAAATCGCACAAAAAAAACCGCACAAATTAAAAATTCGCATTAAAAAAATCGCACAAATAAAAATCGCACATAAAAAGAGCGCATAAAAACAGGTTTGACTGTATCTAAATTAATAGATGTTATATGTTTTTTCTCAAAGCAAGAATTGGCATTTAGAGGGCATAGGGAATTTATTGAATCTAATAACGGAGATAATTATATTGAACTTTCTTATTTATCAAGTACGTCAGATAATCTATTAAAAATACATTTAAAGAAGTATACGGTTTTTACTGGCTTATCGAACAAACGAATACGAACGGGCCCTGACGCGCAATTAATTGATTGCCCCTGTAAGTCGGCTTCTTACAGAAACACAGCTTCCCTATCATCAAATGTCACGGCACGCCACTGCATAACAAGGGAAAGTATGGGAATCGTGTGAAATCTGACCCCGAGTTTTTTGCAAATCTCCACATTTTGAAATTCCCTGAACCCAAAAAAGTCAAAAAAAATTCCGTGGATGTGTATGTGTGTTGGCGTTTATTTCGCTTCATATCTCAGGACTGGGTGAAGATAAAGAAACGAAATTTGACACGGTAGCTTGTATATAACGGGCGTTGATACTATTAAATTTTGTTTGCGAAAGGCCAACAGGATGGATAGAGGGTGGTCACGTGTCATATCTCGCGAGGGGTCAGACTTAATGAAGATTGTACTTGTTAGCATTTTGTTTTTATAAAACTAACATCTAACTTCAAAATCAAGTCTTTTGCTATTTTATAATTATAAAAATATAAAGTTTTTATAACAAAATCTCGTAATAGATGACGCCACATACAATTTTATTTATTTATTCTGATTAATAATACAAATGTTACCTTTAAAATAAAATCTCAATTTAAATGCGTGCACGATTTTTATTTCATCACACAGTGACTACGCATTTGCTGAATAGGAAAGTGTTTCCTGAATATTTTAATTTCGTTAGCGATTAATATAGATTTTATTATATTAATTTATATTATACATGTAAGTATATAATAAAAATAGTACATGTACAGTACTTTACATAAAAATAATAATTATATAATGCATGGATAGGATAGAGTAGGAAAACAAATCTAACCAATTGTTACTTTAGTAATTTTCTTTTTATTAAAGATAGATTTAATTTATTTATTCGAACTTACCCGTTCGGACTCCAAACACACATATATTAAAAGGATGTAGAAAACACTACCACAACCATCTCCAACAGCTGTATGTGACGTCACTGAGTAACCATGGAAACGATCACAAAAGCGATTGAACCACTCGAATTAGTCAAGTCAACGCTACATCAATCGTTGTTTTGACCATTTACGTTACTTTTAAACAATTATTTAAAATTTAAATCCGAACAAAAATCGAATTCAGAAATAAACACTGTTATTTCGATTTAAAATATTTATAGAGGGCGACAATATTCGTTGCTATTTATGTGGATGAGAGAGTGCATTTAATCAACGTTCGAAATAAATAAAAATATGCTAAATTTATATGAAATTAATTAATTAGCAATGTTTTATTACATCAAAATTATAAATTAAACACGAAATTCTATTTTATTATACTGTCGTAATTAATTTAAGCATTCAAGACCCAGCAAATTGTTCCGTTCTTATTCTGTGAAATACTATAATTATAAAAATATTTGTTAGTAGTTTTTCTACAGAAATGTTTCCTTTACATTATCATCATTCACTGATTTACATCACATTGATCCAATAGGCTGATGTAAATGATAACTTAGCTATCAAACTAGTTAATATGCTACTTTTGCTATTTACAGGGTTCCTACTCAAATTTTTGTTTTAAATTTCATGACTTTCCCTGACCAACTTTGTAAAAATTCCCTGACCCTCACATCCCTTACAGTATGGCACATTAACAAAATAAAATATTAACTTGACTTACTATGCACATACCCTAGTGCTTCTCCAACTTTTTAACTGGTTATTTTTTCTAATTAACAGTTATACATTTTTTATAATAGACGAATTAGTAAAATTAAAAATAAAATAAGAAAGACAGAATTATGGAATGTTCTTCTCTACACAAAACTAAAATGTTTTATTAAATAATAATTTTATGCTGTTATTAACTCGTAACTGTAAAACTACATGGCTTTGAAAAAAAGAAAAAAGCCATTAATTATTGTTTAAAAAATTCAGTATAATCCTTGTACAAAAGTATAAATTTATTAACTTTGTCCTTTAATAAATTTTCCAAACTTTATAAAATATTAATAAACTGGGAAAAAGTTTCAGAAATTGTTTTGTTATGCAATCAAAATTATTAAAATGAAAAATGATAAATAATACCATTTGAATCAATATTAAGTTATTTATCATTTTTTGTTCTTTGTTATCATTTTTTCCATCAGTTCATTAACATCTTCCCTGGAATTGAAAGTCTAAATTGCAAGAGATAGAAAGTTAAAATATTTCAAAAATTTTTTATTAACATTAGATTATTAAGAGTATTAGATTTTTCTCTCAAACTTATAATACAGCAGTTTTAAAATCTAAAAGTATTTTAAAATTTAAAAATAACAATTGATATTGTTGTATGCTTGTATATTTTGTGCGCTATAATTTTGGGGAAAATTTTGTGTATGTTTTGGTGAAATTTTGGATCCTGAAAATATTCTGCACTCCCTTTTCATAAGTTGCATTGTACCACAATACTTCTTGCTGCCTGCAGACAGCTACACTTGGTCAGTCATGCTGTCAGTAAAATCAACAAGGCAACCAAGGAAACAAATTTCCTGACTTTCCATGACTTTTTCAGAACACTAATGTAAAATCCCTAACTTTCCAGGTGCATAAAAACCCTGTATTCAATGATAGCAAAAGTAGCTATCACACTAAAGAGTGCTTAGCAAGAATTTATTCTTTTTCATTATATCAAAAATTTTTTTAATACATGGGATTCTTTTCTGAACTGTTATTAGCATAAGACATCAAAAAAGAATCCCAGGTATTATGATAAAGTTTTTCCAATCTAGAGTATGTCAAGCACTTCTAACAGATATCTGAAAAAATCTGGAATAGTTGTCATTTTAAATTAGCATTTTCAATTTAAAAATTTATACTTGGGTCTAGAAAATTTTGAAATAAATGTGAGGACCGGGTTAAACCGGCCCAACAGATTTTAAGATTTTATTGTTCAAATCCCCTCGGGAGATATCGGAGCAGCGATCAAAATTCAAAGGATGTGCAGCCTTCTGCCGTCAAACGCACTTCCCTCCTCTCCGGATCTGACCTCTGAGTCACGGAGATCGACTCATCACCCACCGTCGCGATTAGTGATCGCAGCGGACGAGACCTGGAGTATATAAAGGGGGGAGATATCTGGGAACGGGGTAGCTGAACGTCCGAAAAAGACGAACGTCCCAGCAAATCCGAATCGAAGGCCAAACCCAAAGACGCCTGAGCCGCCAACTATGAGCCGCCAAGCCCGATCCTTCTGCCTGCCGAAGCCGAAGAACGACCGACCCTCCTTTTACCGACCAATCCATCCTACGATTGTTGTCGATACATCAGAAGACGAGGTATGATTCCCCCAACATTTGCGAACTCTCTCTCCCACACGATTAGAGACGGGATGCGTAGATTCTCTGTATTAGGTTATCTATCCCAATAAATTGTTATTTGTTTAATCCAGGTCCATTATTTCAGATATTGCCTTGACTTATCGACGAACCTATACACTTCCTCCACTCGACCTGACAATTCATTACCCTATCCTGACAAGTTGGGATATCGCGACAAATTTTGCCATCCATGACCGTGGGAAGGGTCTTACCGACCTGAACGCCGATAAAAAGAGGGTACGACTCTGACCTACCTCCCGGCGTTCCCACATAACCTAAGTCCATAAAAATTGCTAATTTTATTAATTTTTCTTTTACAAACTTTTATATCAATTTTGTTTTCGACACTGTTTCACATAAAAACACCCAGTTAATTACCAATTAACTTTATTCACTCTCAGATACAACTGACTCACAAGGACTCTCTCAAATATGTTGTATGTTGGAATTTCCACCTTTGACTTGATGCCCAGATCAAGTTACAACAGATCAGTTACAACACAAACTTTTCAATAAGTTATATATTTCTGAAGGTCTGAGTTCAATTACTTTACTGTATATTAATCTTTCTTTTCTATGAAATAACTTTTCATCCACATTACTAAAATAAAAGCCATATAACTTTACACCATTGTTGATTGTGGAACAACTCATGAAAACTGTTTGACATTCTTCAACTATTTTCAATTATAGATATTTAGCAGTGGCATGCATTGGCATTTTTAAATTGAAAATGTTAATTTAAAATGATATTTGATGATAGGGAACCTGTGCCGGTCCTGGATAGAATCATTGGAAGTGTTATATGATATTTTAGTGTGCAGCATCCTGAGCTAAACCGCTCTGTAAAGCACTTTACACCATTCAAATAATTTCACCATAGAAGTTATCCCATATTCGATAATACAGCACTTCTATTGGGAATAAGCATTTACAAACTTATATTCGAATATACAATAGCAATCTTAACATTGTTTTTCACATGTAGTATAGAAATTTGTAATAAGATACATAATGTGGTTATAATAAAATATTAATTTTAAGTAATTCAAAGTACATTAAAATATGAAAATAATCACACAATATGTATTTATATTTTAGAAAATACAAGGGAAGCAGCACTTCCACAGCTTCCATGGATGGCATGCCACTGATATTTAGGGGTATGTTAAATTCTTCACTTTTACAGAAGAAATACAAAGACTGGAAAAGGACTGAAATAGCTGTGCTAATCAGTAGTAGATTTATTGGTTCACATAATTTTCAAGTGAGAAAACTATTCTTTCTGATAACTTTTTTCTTAAGAAAATGCTGTCTGATTCCATAATTTAAAAAGTTTAAATATGGCTCACTTCCACTTTCTGTTATTCTGTACTAAGAATGTAAGGTTGAGAGTAGAAGGTTTTAGTAAAAATAAGTCATTTTTATTCTTATTAGCTTAAAAAGTTTATTATGGTTGTCTATTAATTTTTGCAAAAAAGGCTTTATTGTTGACAGTGAGATGACTCACCAATGCCATAAATCTGCTACTGATGCTGCTGATATATCAAATAAACAAATATATATATAACAGAAGTAAATTAATGGTTAAACAATTTAATGACTAGAAAAATAATAATTATTAATGGCATTAAATTCTCAATATTACTGAATATGTAAATGAAATTGTGAAATATACAGTAAACTTATAAACTGTTATAATGAAACATACATTGGTATATTCAGATTTTATTTAACTTAGGATTGTATGAATTATTATTCTAGACAAATATAAAAGTTAATTACATAATATATATTATTGATTTAATTCTTTGTTTCAAATGTGTTTGTTCAAAAAATAATCATAATCTATTCTTTTTCTGTTGATCTGACAAAGAAACAATACAGAGAACAATATATAGAAAGAAATTAAAACTATACCAAGCAAATAAAGCCAATTTCCAGCACAAATTTATAAGAAAGTAGTTAAAGATTTACAAAGCTGCAAGAAAACATGCTGCTATAAACTTTCAAGATGTAGATTCCTTACTCCCTGTGTGCAAGTTGTTCTATATTCTTTAATCTTACAATCCTCTCCCTCTCCTCTCTTCCCTATGTCACTCCTCTTAACATGTGGAGGACAATCTCCTTGTTTTAACAGCTGTGAAGATCAGTTAGCTTGAAGATGCTGGTTTAACACAGTCAAAAATGTCTGCTTTCTTATAAATTTATGCTGGAAATAATTTCATTCACTTAGTTTATTAAGTATACCCAGTTTTGAATAGTTGATTAGAAAATACAATAGTGAGCATGAAGGTTTTAATAAAGAATTTTAAAAACAGATATCAATTTTTAAATACATTAAAACCTTTTATGAAATATTATGAAAGCATTTAATTACAGTAGAGTCTTAATAATATAAAATAAAGTAGACTAAGAGTACCACAGTTAATCAACAACTTGGATAATAGATGTTTAATAAATTATTACACTGAATTTGCAGAGATAAAATATACTCTGTTTTTAGATTAAACCCACTTACTGAACATAATTTCTAAATTATACAATAAAAATTTTTAAAATGTATTGTTGTGTGAAGTCACAACAGTAAGTTCTATTAAAATTTGATATTTCCTTATAATATACCATATGTCACTTGGCCAAGTATTTGTGAAATGAACTGTACTGTATACTATGTTCCTTTATCTTTGTTGCCAAAGTAATACTCATCCGCAATTTACTTTGAATAACATGAAATTTCTGATAAACAGATCTTGTTTGATCTGCCTTCTATTAACAATAACTAGCATACAAAATTATATAATTTCTTTCTATATTCTATTTCAGTTGGAATAATTATGTCTGAAAATCAATAATATATGAATACAAGTAATAATAACAATTTTATTTACTATTTTTTAAACCATTTAATAACATTTGAAATGATTTAAAATAATCAGCAGGTTTAGAAATCTCAATTTTTGAAACTGAGCAATTACAATTCATTTTGTGCATTTCTTTACATTTTATTTCATTATCATTAATATTCACTTGAAAATCTTCATTTCTATCTTTTGAATTTTTTGCAACATAATTAAAAGATGATAAATATACATCATTTCTTTGTTTCATAAGTGTATACTGTGCCATAAAATGTTGTAAACAGGCATCACTGTATCTTTTTTGTTGATTGTATTCTAAAATATTATTTATATATGGTTCCTGAAATGTAAATTATGCTTAATATATTAATATACATACATACATACATATTGACAATAGGATGTTTCAAATAATTCTGTCCTGTTTTCATGCTTCTAAAAGATACAATGATTTTTATCTAAATTGTTTCATTTAATACCTGAATGAAGTTTAGAACTGTAATAATAGTGAGGTTGAGGCCAAAGTGTTAAATGTGAAAACATGTATGTCGGACATTCAGTGCCGCTTTCCTGTAAGCCTAGAAGTTTGATAATGATGTTTGAAAAGTCAGTGGAATCATGCTCAACATTCCAAATGCCATTGTCAAACTTCTAGGCTTACAGGAAAGCAGTGCTGAACGTCCGACGTACACGTTTTCGCGTTTAAAACTTCGGCCTCAACCTCGCTAATGTTTTAATAATCAACTCATAGAACTAGATTAACTGAATAGAATAGAATTAATTAATTATACAGATACTATGTAATATAGATAGTTATATGCCACCAAATCTTGTATTAAATGTAATAATTATAAATAAATAAATTTAATTTAGACTATTATAGAAGGAAAGCTCAGTCTGAAATGGAACTAGAACCTGCCACTTTTGTCTACTATTTAGATGGCAATTATGCTACCTGGACCCAGACTAATCAATTTATGAGATATTACCATATAGGTCATTCATAAATTTATCTGAAAGTGAAGATCAGACAGAGATCTGTGTGAGGTCCCAAAACAGGTTGAAGTTAAATATTTATATTAGCAAATTGTTAAAACAAAACTAGAAAAACAATCTCCATTGTTAAAACTGATCAAAGATTGGATCAGTTGTGCTAGTCATATGAAACCGAGATGAAAAAAAAATATATTATTTTTAATTAATATTTGGAGACAAAGTTTACCCATGCAGGGACCACCATTTATTAATTCTGTGTCCCAGACAGACAATACAATCTCAGCGACCAACCTTCCTTTTTAGGCTACTAGTCGCCAAAACGCTAAAAAGTCCTTTTAAAAAAACACAAAAATTTCCAATTAAAAAATATAAAATTTTTCTTAAAAAGGAACTGGTGATACAAACGTCTTCTCAATGACCATCTTGCCTTCTTGGGGTGTTTCGGCTTTTTATCACGACGAAGAAGTGCTGGAAAACGCAGATTTGAAAAAGCTTCCCCTGGCGATGATATTTTCCAATTATGATTAATTTTCCCCCCCGTCTGATGGTTGTTTTAATTTTAATTAATATTTGGAGACTAGTAGCCTAAAAAGGAAGGTTGGTTGCCAAGATTGTATTGTCTGTCTGGAACACAGAATTAATAAATGGTGGTCCCTGCATGGGCAAACTTTGTCTCCAAATATTAATTAAAATTAAAACAACCATCGGACGGGGGAAAAAAATATATATATATTATTGATGTAAAACATGACGCAATAAATGTAAACGAGCGTCCTCCAGTAGAAATGGGCCTTTGACAAGGTGCTCGTATACAAGCAATTAGAACATAAAAATTTTGGAAAAGGGGGAAAGGTTAATTATAAAAGGGAACATCGCATCTGGTCGTTAAAATTTTAAGATGTCATAGACTAGACAACAATGGAATAACATGAGCGCAAGTTCAAAGTCTCATCAACACTTTCCGTCCAGAGTTAGCAGATGGTGTCGGGTAAATTCCCCAAAGCAAACCTCAGGACCTGAGCAGGTCTCGTCTTTCGCTTAGGGACAATTGTGGAACCAATCAGAAAGGACAAAAAGGGAAGAACAGAGACTGATAATCCCCAATCGCACTCAGCAAGGAGCACTCAACGAGTCAACACTCAGTTAGTGAAGTCAGAAGCAAAAAGACGTTGTGTGTGAATGCACGGAAGATGGAGTTTTTCCCCCTTGTGCCCATCCAGAGAGCCGTGCTGCCGACGCCAACTAACAAATTTCCTCACCTGCCGCTGCCTCGGGGCCCAATGTTCAAACGACAGACAACCATCCTCAACATTTAGAACTTTTGAACATTCAATTGTTTAAAAAACTTTTGTTTTGTAGTGTAAGTTTACTTTATACTAAAATAAACAGGTTTTTCTGTAAGATACTTGTCATCTTTGTCTCCTCTGCTGCACCCAGATGTGAATGACCCTAGATCATCCTGACAAGGGATTAACGATTCTCCCCTAAAAGTCAGCAAACTTACATCTGGATAGTGTAAATGGTAACACATCTTCACAGTAAGCAGAAGCTGAAAGTTCAAGTCCTACAATAAATCAATCTTTTCTTCAAGATTAGTCTAAATTAACTACTTTATTTCTAATCATTAAATTTAATATAAGATAGCTGCATAACTTCCTACCTTTAGTAGAAATTATGTAATATCCACATATTATAATTACCATATGTTATGGCATATAACACACAACTTTTGTCCAAAAAAGACTCAAAAAATTACCAGTCTTATTTTTAAAGTTGTGACCTACCTCAGACTAACAAATTCCCCAAACAGCCTCTACGTATCCAACTTTTGAATAAAAATGTTATTGTTTAATTAAAAATATTATTTTTATTATTTGCTAAACCTAATTAGCTTTTGAATGTATTCATATTGAATATTTTGATGGTAAACTTTAATTGTAAATGACTTCCTTTAAACTTCATTTCTCTCCTGATATATAAAAGTGTGCATTCTAATTTTACTTTTTTTTTTCTTAATTAGAAAACAGTGAAAAAAAACTTTGGGATTGAGTACCAAAGGCATAGAATAGCTTAAATACACTAAATACTTTTTTAATATGGGGTGTGTCTTATATTTCCAAGCATCTTATATGCTGTAAAATATAATAATTAGCTATGTTCTAGTTTGATATTTAATGTTTGGTTATTAGTATAATTTGGACTTGGATTTTCTATATACAGTCAAACCTGTTTTTGTGCGGTCTTTTTTCTGTGCGATTTTTATTTGTGCGATTTGTTTTGTGCGATTTTTTTTTGTGCAGTATATGAACATTTCAATCAAATTGGAACATAATTGACTCCTGTAAAATTTTTAAAAACTCTATTGGTTGTTTTCTATGACATCAGCAGGTTTTTTCATTTTTTATTCCGAAAAATTTTTTTCTCATACGTTTATTTCCGTTCCCTCTTATTTTAATAGCATAAAAACCATAAATATTATGTTATATTTGAACAGATGTGGTAAGTTAGCTCCCCTCCAGCTTTAGACTGCAGGTGTGAAATTTCACACCTTGTTAAATGAAATAACACTTCCTGCAGCTATATTTATCAAATAAAATCATTATTTAACGATTATTTTTAACTTTTTAATGTTAGATTCCTATTTAAGTGGAAATAATTAATTAATATAAAAATTAAAATTCTTAGAGGATTTTTTTTCCCATTAGGTGTTGCAGAAAAAGGCCCAAGGAGTTAAAAAAGCAATTCCTAGTTATTTCGTACGGTTTCGAGTTATTTTCTAAGTGAGACTTTTTTTATGCGGTCTCTATCCCCCGCACAAAAACAGGTTTGACTGTATATGTAATGATGTTTCTTTAAAAACATAAATATAAACACCATTACAATTCTAAAATTCATATGTGTTTAATAATTTAAAAAATATCATCCTATGATTATGAAGTCTGCTACAAGTACTGTGCAAATAACTCATACAAGGTCTGTTGAGAATAAATAAATTCTTAAATTCAAATTATGTGAAATTTTTCAGTTTTAAAAATTTCTTGATCGATTGCTGTTTTATCAACAAGAAATTTTTTCCTTTTACTAGTTTAGATTAAAATAAAGGAAACATTTGAAATAATTATCTATATTAATTTTTTGGACTTTTGTCAGAAATTATTTTTTCATGGCACTATTATATAGTTTAATGTAAGAACATTAATTGAATATCATTTTTCACAAATAGAATTCTCAAAACAGAGTAATAGTTACAGAATTTGTTTAAACATACACAATAATTTTTGTTTCGCATTTTAAGAGCTCATTCATATACATTTTGAACAGAATTTAATTGAAAATGATAAATTTACATACTGAGCAAAATAATTTGAAACATCCTGTATTTATTTTAAGAAGGAAAAGTAATTTTTAAACATTCCTAATCCTAAAATATATATATATAAAGTTTACTTACTTGTATATTATTTTCTTGCATAATTTTATTGATATTATTTACATCATGTTGAGCAAAAGGACAGCCTCCCACATCAATTGGTTTTAATATATCTTCTTGTAAAGTTTTACATAAATGACTTTTGTATGTTTTATTTGAACCTTCTTGACCATAAAGATGACGAATATTATAGATATAACGCTGACTTTCCTTTGACCATGAATGTGAACATCTAGAACTTTCAGTTACAGGCATTGAATATTCTTTTTCCCAAAATAACAATGCTTCATTAATTGGCAGTCCAATATCTTTCAAAAACAGTGTTAATTGGATCTATTAAGAAAGTGATATCAAATATACAGTAAATGAGTATTTAATTAATACCATCATGCATATAAATGTAAATATTTCAGTAATAAAGATAAATGTGCAAAAAACTTAGTGATGAAAAAATTAGTGATGAAATTTGCCATGTGTCTGAGTAAATACACTATATAGTTAGTGTTTAAGTTGCAGAATAAGTACGGCACGGTTTCATAAATACTACAATAAGAACTTTGTTGTTTTCATTACTCTATGAGCTGACTACCATTTTCCTTTGATTCCTATTTTTAAGAAAGAAATATGGGTTTTAGAAAGTGAAAGGTCATTCTTTATACTTGGCAGAATAATTATTTGTAACTCCTTATACACTATCTACCAGAAAGTAATTGGACATCGAGGATAAATATTGAGTGGGAAAGAAAATCGGCATTGGTTGGAGGCAAAATGCTATGCAGTTTGGAGCTGTCTGATTTCAAAAAAGCTGTAATCATTGGTTATCACAGAAATGACTGTTCCATACATGACATATCCAGCAAGCTGAAGTACCCAAAATCAACAGTGGGCTACGTGATTCACAAGTGGAAGGTGAGTGGTCAGAATAAGCCCCAACCAGGCAGGCCCACGAAACTGGGAGTTAGAGACTGATGGGTGCTCTCCAGAGAAATTCGGAAGAACCACACTCAACCAATGGCCCACATCCATAGGGAGTTTCAAGTGGCAGTTGGAACTGATGTTTCAATGAATATTATCCATGAGGAAGCCCATCTGCTTGGTTATCATGGATGTGCTACTGCCCACAAGCCTTTCATCACCAGGACCAACAGCGCTGCTCGGCTAGCTTGTGCAAAGAATGTATACAGTGGACTGTAGAACAGTGAAAACAGGTTCTCTAGAGCGATGAATCCAAGTTCACTCTCTTCCGTTCAGATGGCAGAGTCTGGGTTTGGCATCTACCTGGAGAACGCCTCCTGCCAAAATGAATTGTGCCAACAGTGAAGTTTGGCGGAGGTGGAGTTATGGTGTGGGGGTGTTTTTCCTCGTATGGTCTGGGACCCTTGGTTGCAATCAACGGTAGGCTCAATGTCGATGCCTACTGCACTATTTCGGATAACCAAGCGCTTCCTACATTGTGACGGTTTTACGGGTTAGACCCATGTTACTTCCAGGATGATAACACCAGTTATCATGTTGCAACAACCACCATTGCTTGGAATAGTGATAGTGGGGTTAAACGAATGGATTGGCCTGCTCAGAGCCCGGATCTGAACCCTATCGAGTACCTATGGGATGAGTTGGAGCATCAACTGAAGGGGTGTCCCACCACCCGAAATCAGTGAGGGAACTCATATGTCTTCTCCAAGCTGAGTGGAAGAAAATACCACCAGTCATCATACAAGGACTAGTGGAGAGTATGCCCTGAAGGGTTGCAGCTGTAATCTCCGACTGTGGAGGTTCCACCAACTATTGACGATGAATAAACTTTGTTTTTCTGTTCTATCACAGGTGTCCAATTACTTTCTGGTAGATAGTGTATACTGACAATGATTATGGATATTTTTAATTCACATTGGCATTTTTAATTTGAAGATATTAGATATCTACAGTAATGTGACTGCCTTTTCCCATTGTGACATTCAGTACAATCTAAATACTAATTGGCTTCAGTGATTGAGTATTTTCTTATTATCACAAAAATTCTTTAATGCATTTGATCATTTACAACACTTACAAGAACTATATTTTATATAGTCTTGAAAAGATGCATTTATTATTTTCAGAGAATAAATGATATTTTTTATGCAGATATGAACAAACACTAAAAAAACTAGCAACAAGTTGCATAACTTTCCCAACTGTTATGAGATATTATTTTAAAAATAACTTTTGTATTATTAATCAAACTAAATAACTAAAATTGTATGTGGCATCATTTGTTATAAAAGCTTTATATATTTTTAATTATTATAAAATAGCAAAAGATTTAATTTTAAGGGTAGAGATGAGTTTTATAGAAAAAAACTTTAAATGCTAACAAGTAAAATCCTCCTTAAGTCTGACCCCTCTCAAGATATAACATGTGGCCACCCCCTATCTTTCTACCTCTCTATCCCCTTGACCTTTCACAACCATAATTTAATAGAATCAATGCCCCTTATATACAAGTTATTGTGCCAAATTTTATTTCTTATTCTTCACTCCATTCTGTAATGTTAAATGAAATAGATGCCTACACACACACACACACGCACCCATGGAATTTGATCCTCTGAACTTGGAGGGTCAAATTTGACATGATTCCAATACTTTCTTTTGTTATGTATACATAACTGTCAGGAAAGTAAAAGGCATTATCAGCATTAAAAGTTGTAATGAATACTGTATATAAATGTTACTTACTCTAGAATGATGCTGCAATCTATGATGAGTTCTTAAAATGTTATATAAATGACTCATACACGGAGGAAAGAAATAACTAACATTTTCAACTTCACAAGCTTTAAGATGATTAGTGTTTTCTTCATAAATTTCATCATAAATAAATTGCTACAACACAAGACAATAAATAATTATAATGAAGATAATAATGGATGGCAACAAGCTATGAAAATAACAATTTATTTTAAATTTAAATGTACTTTTTAAAATTATTAGAACTCACAGTTAAGTATTTTTCAATATCTTTTATTCTCACATCACTAATTATCATTGATAAATTTCTCATATGGCATAATCCTTCAAATAAAGTTAATCTATGTAAAGACAATAATAAATCGTCAATTCTTTCAATTGGAAATAATATCTTTCCTTTCTCAAGTGGGAATTCTCTTTGCTGAACATATTCTAAAGCATGTTGAAAAGGAACTATAACAAAACAGGATTATTATTTACCATATTTCTATTTATTTAAATATCTATCAAAATCTTATTTATAAAATCAGTTTCATTTTATTGTAAAATATGAATAATTTTATTTTTATTCATTTTAAAATTCAGGATTTTTTTGAAACTCAAACATGTCATTATCACACTATAACCTGAACTTAACACAAAAGAAATAGTGACAATCAAAAAAGTACAAATGGCAATAAAATAATACTTTTTTATTTATATTATTTAAAAAATAATCTTTAAAATTACTTAAACTCTGAAAATTCTTCCTGATCTAATTAAAATCTTGTAATCTCATTTAAATAGACCATTATATTTTTATACATCACCAGAGCCTTTCTTCAAATGCTCATATTGTTACCTGTTTACATAAAATAATATTTATATTTTAAACATTATCACAAAAATATTCAAAATGTTTTCAATCTTATTAAAAAATTATAAGTTGAAACTTATTTTTATAACTAGTTGAAAGTTATATATTTATATATGAAAACTATTTATCTATTAAAAAGTGCATAAACAAACATCACAAACCCTATAAATTTGTAAAGCCAAACAACCACCAGATTACATCAGGCTACTTTTCCGCAATTATATTTAATTCATTAAATTTAATAATTATAATTAAATTATTATATAAATAATTTATATAATATTATATAAATATTATATAAATTATTATATAATATTCTAAATTATTTAATAAATATTAATTTAATTATAATTATTAAATTTAATAAGAGATGGTGCCTAATGCCTCTCTCTATTGACAAATTATTTAGTAATTAATTAAATATAATTGTGGAAAAGTGTACCAATGTAATCCAGTGCTTGTTTGGGTTTAAAAAGTGCTAAATCATACAGGAAATCTAATTTATTTATTTATTTATTTTTTTGTCAAACTGATATTGTCTGAAAAATCAGACAAAGGTTTTAAATTTCAAGGAGCAAACTGAGATTTATCTTTCACTATGATGGAAGGCTGGTCCCATAGAAGAGTGGATGAAGAGTTTAACACAGGATATATTTAAAAAAAAAAAAAAAAAAAAAAACAGGAATCTATAATGAATCAGCAGGCTTCAGTATGGCTGGCCTCACACTCACAAAAGTGACAAAATTGTGCAAAAGATTATTGTAAATTTCATTCAAGTCCAAAAAAGTCTGTCTGCTTACAGAGAGAACAAGAACCCTTGTAGCCATGCAAATCTACTGAACTACGATGTTAACACCACACATTAATAAAAACCCTATGTCTGTGCTTTTAGTGTAACCCTAGGAATGTCAACTGTAAATACGTTTGTAACCTGATAATTTGTTTGGGCTATCTGCAATCTGGCACGTAGCACCCACCCTGTATCTAGTTTACGCACAGTTAATCTGCATACTGTATATACGTTTGTCATCTGTAAATACATCTGTACTATCTGTCATTGTCACATAGCACTCCCCATGTAATTAATGTACTATTGTTAATCTGCATAATGTCAGTGGTGTAGCAAAGGGGTGCAAGAGGGTGTATCATGCATTGGGCACCACTCACAGAGGGATGACCAAATGGTCTCCAAGACAAACTATATGTGTTTCTGGAGGGGGGAGGGGCGCCAATAAAGTGTCGGGCGCCAGTTATGGCCCGGAAGCCAGTTATATTCGCTACGCCACTGCATAATGTACAAACATTTGTCATCTGTTGTTACAGTTGTGCTGTCTGCAATTTGTCAACAGCACTCAACATGTAATTTCTTGTACCAATATTAATCTGCATACTGTATATATGTTATTACCTGTACATATGTTAGTGCTATTTGCAATTTGTAACATAGCACTCCCAACATGTATTCCTCTGTAACATTCTTGTTATTGTTATTGTATTTTCTACTGAACATTTTCTTATAAAGCACCGTCGTGGGACGCCCATGGATCCCAACCCTTTCTTCATCCCCTTTCCTTTTTCACCCCATCTTCCCCCTTTTCCATAACACAGGTTGTACCAAAGAGTGATACCTGTCTTACTACTACTACTACTGACTTATGAACATGAACTGGAAATATCAAAAGACTATTCATAACATTTTGCAGAGACAAAAGTTTACTTTTACACATTACAGCATTTGAAAGGAAAGCTGTTGAATGTGCTTTTTGAATATGTAAAGTTTGAAAATAAATTTGATCTATGATTCAAGACTTTTTGGAGATGATGTAGCTATGCAAATATTTATAATATTAAAAAATCTTTTAATTTTGGCAAAAACAATAATATAGAAAAATGTTTGCTTTTTAATTAATTCATGAAGAATTTATTGATTTACTTTTACAAACCATTTCTTTGTTTTGTCTCTTACTGTCTTTAAACATAAATACGGAAAAGGTTTAAATTATGAAGTTCAGAGATCTCAAAAGAAATTACTTTATAAAACAGGGACTTAGAGACACAAAAAAGGAATAAAAGCAACAAAACAAGTAAAACGGCAAAGCCATTTTTGGGATGAGACTATGGCTTGGAGAGCACGAGCAACACATGCGCAAATCTCGCATTCGCACATGCGCAAATCTCAAATTCGCACATGCTTGTAGAAACAGTCTCAGCATTTTGTATTTTCTTTTGACCCAGTTACTACCTAGTACCTACAAGTCTGGTCTATTTTATGTATGCATGAATTGGGCACCAAATACTCTGTGCCAAATTGCAACTCCTGACTTGTACTCCTTCATACCTCTAAGGTATGCAGCCATTGACAGCAGTGCAATTTTAGAGACAAGATATAATCTTGTCAATTAGGAACTTTATTTGGAAAAAAAGCCTTAGATTTGCTTAAAAATCATCTATTTATGCATTTTAAATCCTCAACCAAATAACCAGTTGATTGAAACCAAACATTTTAAAAAATCTTTTTTATATACCGTATTTAAGTTAGCATTGGTAAACAAAAGTCAAATAACATAGTAATAGTATAGTAATAAAGCCCTATTCTGAATAAATTTTGAGATAAGTAATTGAAAATTTTTACAAGATAACTTATTTGCAGACCTGAAGTTAGATTTGTCCTGGATGAAATATGACCTCTTTAAATTTATAAACTTGCAAAATTTATATATTTAATAACAAAATTATATGAAACAAAATTTTTAGCTTTGGAAAATTAAAATGGTTTACCATAATAAAACAAATACAATGAGCAATTATTTATTATGCTGGGCTGAAATTTTTAATCATATTTTTAATTTATTTAATTTAAAATATGTGCTCTCCACCTCAGATTAGTACTGTAATGTCTTGCCCCTGTACAGTACTGTACATCATACTTTTTCATTAGCAATGGAGTCGTGCTGTCATCTATCTAACTCCTTTCAGGGGAAAATTTTTGAATTGAAATAATGTGACTTCCAGTTTGCATCGGAAAGTTTGTATATAGTTGATCAGGGCCTCCTGCCCGTAAGCTTTCTATATCTGGTCTTGATTTTCATGTACCTGACTCCATTCTCAAGATTAAGGAAGAACAGACGGACAACAGTGGAAAGTTTTAGGTCTACATTTTTTTCAAATTGCAGCCCAATTAGACTTTAGAATTATTTTTATACAAAAAACTAATGCTAAAATCAGATAAAAAACTAAAAAAATGAAATACAAAATGGATTTTAATAGATGAAATTAATCAAAAATGGAAATATTTAAAAACATTGACACAACTAAAATATGTAATAAAAAATAAAACATTTATATATTTATTTCTCTCAGCCAGTCTATTGGTTGAATCCTCTGGAGAATCCAGAAGTGAGTGCCACCACTTACTATAACAATATTAATATACTGTACATGATTATACAGGTATACCTCAACTTACGTCGTTTCGAGTTACGTCATTCCCGATTATACGTCATTTGTCAAAAAAGTATATGGAAAAATAAAAATCAAGTTTAAGTCATTTTATTTGACTTTACATCGTCCGCCGCAAATATTGAAGTCGTAATATCACTAGAAAAGCATTAAAAGCACGTAAAATCATATTAAAATATGTACATTTACAGTAAATGTTAATATAATCATCATAAATCCTAGAGAATGAAACATGAAACATCTGTGTTTCTGTGTTGTCGTCTTATTTAACGGTCTTTAAGTGCTCATTATTGGCGTTTTCCACTGTAGTTTCAACTTATGTTGTAACTACACAAGTAAATTCGACTTATGTCGTTTTTCGTCGCTTACGTCGCCTCTCCTGGAACCAATTACCGATGTAACACAAGGTATACCTGTAATCCTAAATTCAAGTACCTCTGGCAATCAAGATCCACCAGAACTCTCCTCCATTAAATAATGTTTCAATTTAATATATGTGCAGCTGATTTTGTTTTAAATTTTAATTAAATTAAGCAGAAAAATCTTAAAAGAAACTAAGGAAATTTTAGCATGATTTTCCTGGTCAGTTTAGGTATCAGTTTAATAATATTGAAGCCACCAACTAAATAGTTATTTGTAAAATGTAATTGATCAGATCCACGTTATAATGCACACAGGATGTCACTTGTTTTGTAATTGTATAAAATTACTTCTAGATATAGTAATTTAAATACCAATAAATAATCATTTATCCTGATATCACAGTATAAATACAAAGTGCTTATTTTTATTTTGACCATGCATTTGCTTTAATTTCATCTTATATCACCAAATACAGTCTGTTAAACCAAAATGCTTATATTTTCAGTGTGCCAGAACAGAACCACCTTTGGCATACTGAAAATATAAGCATTTTGGTGGTATAAATTCTTCAATCACAATCATATCATATGATCACTGCACTGTACTTCCAAAGCAAGTAAGGTCAGCCTACTGCCCTAGGAGACTTGGAATCAAATCCAGACAATCAATTCTATAAATTATCTTGGAGAGTTTAACCTAAATATGTTGGGCTCTATCCATCACTACCCAACCATTCTCATTGTGAGTCTGGCCAAAACTATGAAGGGCTGGAAAAAAAGTTCCCTTAATACCCACAGAGCAGAAAGAAACAAAAATGCAATAAATAATATTTGAGAATCTAACTTCTGAAGTTTTCACAAAATAATTTCATCAATGTAAAGCTAATTAATTAATTTTATTTACAGGTCCTATTAGTGACCCCAAATAGTGGATGTTAAGAAAGTAAACTGCAAAGAAAGTCAACAACAGCTGTTAGAAAAAAGTACACTGCTCAGCAAGATAAATATTTCATACTTTCTTCTAACAAATTAGTGATTTTAATTCTTTACAGTTTATTTTCTCTTTAATTGTCAAAATTTGAAGTTACTAATGGGATATGTAAATAAAATAAATTAGTTGTACAGTACTGTACATTGAGGAAATTATAATGTAAAAATTAAAAAGTTAGACTCTCAAATATTATTTACACATCTTTAGTTATTAAAGTATAAAATTGTACAGATTTTTTGGACCATTGTATATTTATAAAACAGAAAAGTAATAATGAACATATATAAAAAGAATAATAAAAATGATAAGTGAATTAAATATTGAAAATTATAATGTGGTTATTTAATAGAAATTTTAAATGTAAAAATCAATAAAATTTTGACTCCTACCTTTTATAATGGAAGGAACAACTTTCTTTTTCATTAATTTGCAAACAGACTGTAAAGTTTGTAAAACTTCAAAGTGAGAAGTTGACAACTTAGGTGACTTAATTATTTCTTTCACATGAAATTCAGTTTGATTTAAAAATCGAATTGCATCAGATCGACTTTGTCTTTCCAATCGTAATTTAAAGAGTATACACTCAGCATCTAGAAACCAATCTATTTTTGAAGAATGTTCATAGAATACTAATCTACATAATAAACAGAAAAATAAATACATTTAATAAGCATTGATAAATAAGTAAATTTTTAAAAATATATAAATAAACAAATTGGTTAACATAAAATATTTATATGATACTAAAGACAAAAAGTTACTACTATTAAAACATAATTAAGAATCTTTCAAATATTCAGAACACAAAACACCATTAATTGTGTCACTCTTTTGTGCAATTAAACACATCCCTCTCAAGGTAATATTGTGCTTATCCAAAAAATAATTCTAATAAAGTCAAGTCTGCTGATCTGTTACTACTTTCAAAATATATAGAAGGTGTTGAAAAAAATGGATAAAATTAAGGGGTGGAAGAATATAATAAAACAAACATTTCTTGCCATAGAATGTGTGGTGAATGTGAAGTGTTGAGGCACAAACACAGTAATGACTCATGACACAGAACATGGAAAAGAATCTTCAATCTCTACCATATTCAATGTTCTCACCATCTTTGAATGGCCTGCATCATGCCTGTTGATGAGGAAAGATTCTGTCTCATAGAGTTGCTGGTGCAAGGTGCTCAAATGTTTATTAATCAGGAATTGGCATATTGGGAAAACACTTCTGGTTGCACTTCCATGGTGATCCATCTCTTCGGACATCGAGGTTGTGAATGACTGTATGCAAAAACGCACTGTTATATGCTCACTGGAAAGCACCCTCATTTGCAGAAAGTTTTGCATCTTTTTTAAAACATCCTATATATATTTTAAAAATAGTAATTTAAAGTATTTTATAATGCCAATATATGTTGCTTGAAACTGTAATTAATTTTATATCTTATTAAATTAGTTTTTTCATCATTAAATATTTTAAATGAATAATATATGAAATAATTTGAGGTAATAATTTGATATGTATAATATTGAAAACTTATATATTGTTTGCTTTGTTTCCCATCATATGTACTATCCTATTTATTTGCCTATTTCTTTTTTAATAAATCTTTTATATCTTAATATCTAAAGATATGTTTATGCATTGTAACCATACACCTTTTAAATTAGTGCACTTATTGCTATGTTGCAGTAATAGTACAATAAAATAGTAACAAATAACCATAATCTATGTAGCATCTGCTGTATGTAAATATTTTGAGTAGATAAATAACATTAATCTATAAAAAGAAAAATAGTGATGCCAACTTCTATGTTAGTAATGACTTATAACTTTTGCAAGGAAGATTTTACCAGAACAAAAGGCATTCATTTGAATTTGAAGTTTAAAATTTGCCTTACAACTCAACTAAAAGTTCATATTTTTCAACTTTTGTTTGTTGAAATTATTAAAAATCACAAATGGAAAAAGAATAAAATATATAAATTTGATATATAAAAAACATAATCTGTTTATATTTTATATAAAATATCAAATCTAAAATATAAATAAGACATACTTTTTGTTTCTTATTTGTCCTCAGTTAAACTTGCATTGACTTTTGAGGCCATCCATTAATGATATATACAGTTTAAGGGAGGAGGAGGTCACAAAAAATATGCTATTGTACAGACAAGGAGAGAAATTGAGGCAGTGGCGTAGTGTAGTGGGGGCGGCAGGGGCCCTGGGCAGCACTTTTAGGGGGCGGCAAAATTTCATAATAAATAATATCATCTTGTAAAAATTTGAACCATTTCATTTCATATTTTTGTCGTGCCTACGATTCAGATCGATTGAAATGAGCACGGAATTTTTCATTACTTATACCTAAATAAGGAAGTGGCAAAATTTTCCTTTGCCCTGGGCGGCTGACACCCACACTACGCCACTGAATTGAGGCATTGTCTACATTGACTTTTTTCTTTTGTAGTATTGGCATACAAATTTGTTCTTAAAAGCTTAGGTACTAGTCATGTGAATAAACTACAAATTAAAAAATATTTTCAAAACTTAAATCATTTCTTCAATATCAGGGAGGATCCATGAACTATTTACATGTAATCGGAGAGGGAATTTGCCAAAAGTACATCATTGTATACAACAGGGAGAGAGGAGGTCAAAAGAGGCTCAAAAACAGTACATATAATTAATGAACCTTTTCTTGAAACAAGATATTTATATTCTTAATTAATTTCATAAGAATAATTAAGCAATTTTTCAAGTTTTGTATAATTGGTATTAATCATTGAAAAATTATTATTATTAAAAAATTGATCATGAAAAATATTTTAAAGTTCAAACTTATATTTAAAAAATGAATTCTGTTTCCACAATAATTGGCAACTTGATCTAGAAATCAGTTCAACCACATCAATACAACTAATTATAAAGAATCAACTGAGACAAAAATAAATGAGAAACAATGTAGATAAAAAAAAAAAAATAGAAGTGAAAGAAAATTATCAGGAATTTATTTTAAATTCTTAATAAGACATACTTTCAATTAATACTATCGATAAGAAAAGAAAGAATCAAAAATAAGAGAAAATTTGCCATGAATGATTTCTTTCATTCAAAATGGCAAAGTTGAAGGAAATCATTCATCTTTTTTCATAGACATTATCTGTGTTTGGTTTTATTTCCAGCTTTTTCAAAAAGAGAAGTTGAAATAAATTCAAGATCAGATGATCTTTGAAAAGTTTCAGAAAAATAAAGAAGTGAAATTTTAAGAAAATCATAAATAACAACAGAGTAGCAGATTAAGAGAAAGGAACAAAACAGAAGTTAAAGTTAATTTTCTCTTTGATCTCTTAATTAACGGTTAAATTTGATAATGAGTGATCAAAGAATCAGAAGAATACCTAAGAATAAAATGCGATATGCGATCCGATACTGTCCCATCAATTAGGCATTCTGACTGATTGACAGTTGAAATGTTTTCAATGAGTCGAAGCAAAGAATCTTCGTCATCTTTGCACCTGTATAAGTCGATTAAAAATTTAAGTCGTTTCTCTGCATATAAATGTAATTTTCTTTGAGAAATCACACCTTTCGGTGGTTTTATATAAAACGCCATAAATGTTATTTATATTCATAACTCATATTTTATGATTAACGTTTTCTAAATGTAATATTTAATTTTTCTGTAAGACGTCACCATTTCTCTTCTAAGTTAACAATAATCAGTTTATTAATAAAAATATCGAATTCACACGTGGTTATTTCATGTAAGGCGCCATTTTTGATATGTTGCCAGCTATTACTAAATTCACCTCATTTATTATAAATTACATTTTCAAGAAAATTATAAATTTAAAGAAATATAAGTACAGTGAAGTTTAAAGTTTTATGAAGAAATTAAATAAAATACTATCAAAATATTTTATCCTATTTTAAAATGGAAGGCGGTCCGATAGAACAGGAGCAACATTGTCAGGTTGAGGGGTTAATTCCTTGGCATTTTCCTCTGAAAAAGTATTTAGGAATTTTTTTAGAAAAACCGAAAACAGGGATATTTAGAATATCCGTTTTTAATCTCTAAAGTTCTTAACGCAGGCTAAATTAATAATGCAAATACGGCAACGGTTTCCAAAGAGTGCGCCGCGGCGCCCTACGGAGCCGCGGATTCCCCACAGGTGCGCCACGAAATGTTATAAAATTTTTATAATTTTACTTCCACTTTCAATTCAATGTGATAAAACGCGATATCTAGCAGACCTGGTGCAAATCATTAATTCAGTAATAAAGGTTGCACATAGAATCGCAAAATGTAAGAAGCCTCATACCATCGCAGAAGAACTCATTCTATCGGCTGCTATAGATATGGTAAACATTATGATTGGTGAGTCTGTTGGGATGCAGCTTTTGTCCAATAACACCATTAGTCGCAGAATACAGCACATAGCTAAGGACCTCCACTGTCCAGTTAATTGAAAGAATAAAAGGAAAGGAATTTGGGTTGCAGCTGGATGAAGCTACGGATAATAATAATGATGCTCATTTGATTTGCTATGCACAGTTTATAGATAATAAAAACATTGTAGAAGACTTTCTCTTTTGTAAAAGTGTCACCTCTGGCACTCACGACTTGTTCGAAATCCTTGATATTTTTATATCTAAAAACAATTTAGAGTGGACCAAATGCATTCGTATCTGTACTGATTGTGCTTGTTCCATGTCCAGGTGTTATGGAGGATTGCAAGCACTTTTTCGAAGCAAAGACCTTGATGCACTGTAGACTGATTGCGTTATTCACGGGGAAGCACTTGTATCAAAATATCTCAGTCCTACATTGAACCAGGCCTTAGAATATGTAGTAAATGTAGTAAACTTTATAAAAACTCGGCTGTTGAAGGCAAGATTTTTTCGAAGAAACTATGTGAGGATATGAGATCCGAGCACACGTCTTTGTTGTACTACAGCACTTCGAGAAAGTACAAAACAATACCACGAGAGAGCGATCTCGAGGTAATGTTTTGTCTCATACATTTGAACGACAGGAAATTTATATTTTGCTTATAGAGGAAGACCACAAGTATGCGGAACATTTTGTGAATGAAGATTTTATGGTAAAACTAACATACTTATGTGATATTTTTGAAAAGCCGAATGCTCTGACTCTCTTCCTGCAGGGAAGCAACATGCAGCTTTCAAAGTCGATTGAGAAAATTTCGGCTTTTATAAAAAAAAATTAAACTATGGAAAAGAAAAATAGAACAATAGAGTGGAATGTGAACCTGAGGGCGAGAAGGGTAACACGTGGGCCATTCTGGAGCAGGAATCCGAAGAGGTCGGACGACGGAATTGGGCTCTCCAGGGTGTTTTGGCCTCGCATGGCAGAGTTAAGAACTTTGACAAAAGAGAGAGAATAATTCGTTGTGAGAAATAAGAAAACACCTTCGGCCCTCCGAACTGATTATAAAAGTAGTGAGAAAAGTGAAATCTTTCGTCATCCAAGGAAAGAATCTCGTCCCATCATACTAACGCAGCTAGGACATCACGACATATTTTGGGTACCCCTTTTCTATCTCCTATTCTCATTCTTCTTTTTTTCAATTAATCATCTTAAACTAGTCATAAGTAGTCGTAAGCACGTAACCGTAAGTTTTGTATAATTTTAGACGATTAGACTATTGATTTGGGTGAAGATCGTCACACGAAGTTAATGTCGGAATTGGTCTTGTATCATCTTTCGTCTGGTTACAAGAGTGTATCAATTCGTGGGAGAGGTATTAGTTGGCATCCTCAAAGAATCCTGAGAATAATAAATTTCATTTTTATGTTATTCCTTTGTCTACGTAGTTCGCTCATTCATCTCACAACAGCATATCACCTGGTTTGAAAAATATTTTCAAAATGATAATAACGATAAATTTGCATGGATTCAAGATCCATTTAATGTTAATTCTCTATCTGAATTTACTGCAGAAAAGAATCTTATTGAGTTGCCTTCTCGACAATACGTTGAAAACAAAATTTAGTAGCATGGAATTAACTGAATTTCGGATATCAGTAAAAGATGAAAATTCCTGCTGAGTGGTAAAGCTCAGAGAATATTGAATTCATTTGCGGCTTCTTATTTGTGCGAAGCTGAGTTTGTCGCTGTGATAAAAACTAAGCATTGCACGAAAATCAATGTGGAGAAGGAAAGGATGTGTCAGTTTGATTCCAAGAAAATGTGCAATGATCAGCAGGATCATCCCTCTCACTAATTATAATTAATTGAATTTGTTCAATTATATTTTTTTATTACCTTAAATACTTGTTTTATTTATTTTTTACTTAACGTCCTAACTATTTAAAAAAATATTGGCTATTTCGCAAATTGTATTTGTTAGAATTTGACATAGGGCGCCTTGAGAAAACCTGGATTTAGCAAGGACGCCGCGAATCAAAATAGTTTGGGAACCACTGCCTTAATGGCTTCTAAATTTCTAATGAGAGGATTTTTTAAGTGTGTAAAAGATTCTTTTACATACGTGAAAGAAATTTTGTTTCCTACAAGCTATAAAATCTATTGTAATTTATTTTCACTGAAAAAGAAAGACTTAAGTAATAGAGAATAATGTGACTACTTGAAATTCTATAGCAGTAAATAAACGATTTCCTTTCATTTATATATTTAAAGCCAGTGTCATGAAAATGAACTGATCAAATGTAGCTTCTAGCTGTATGCATCCTTGCATCTCTTCTCATTGCAATTACCCACGTATTTTTTCTACTCTCCATTATTGAATGGAAATTTATAAATCGCAAGTAAACAAAGTAAATCAAATTTTTGATGACGTAAAATTGTTTCAAATAATTATTAGTGTTTAAATCATTTGAAAAGTTTTGTGCAGTAAGTTTTAAGTAAGTAATCATTAAAATTACCCGTGGAAAGAAATTCCAGACCCTTTTTTCAAATGGTTGGTTCAGTTAATAGCACAAAAACTTGACGGCTTAACTTCCTGTACAAGTGCAACATCATAAATGTCAATAAGAATTGCTAAAAATATTTTGTCTAAAATTATAATTTCTATCAGTTACAGTGCATTAAACATCTGTTTACTGAAATTCATCTATAAAATACGAGAGTAATTTCTAAGATAATTGCTGACAAAAACACAGGACTCTTTGTATTTTTTTTTTCTTGTAGAAATGAAATAAGTTGTTTCTTTATTTAAAAACTGTAGTCCTTAGTAAAAATAACATTAATTTATATAGTTAGAACCACTACGGCACTACGGGTCTCTAAGTTTCTTTGGGCCAGATGAAAAAATCCCCAGCCCTCCCCTCTTGACGGTCCTGAATGTAGATTCATATAGAAAATTTATGAATGTTACGTTATTTTATTTTATGATCTTACTAAAAGATGTTTATCATCCTGATTAATGATGTCTTATTTTCTAGCAGACACTATTTATTTTCGTCCCGATTACAAACAAATCCAGATTTCTAAATAATAAATTTGTTGTATTATCAAAGGAATTTAACAGCAATTTTCCTCATTGGAAAAATTTTATTCCTTGATCTTCAAATCTTTAAACATTACATTATTGCATGTCTTGTTAACTCGATAAACTACTAAGGCTTTAGTTGCATTAAAAGCAGCATATTATTTCATAATTAATCAATCAATCATTCTCGACTATTTGTCTAGCTTTGCAGGGTTGAAATTATAGTGATGCCATATTACTAGGCTCTTACAGACTGACTAATTATATAAATTCGAAACAAAATTAATTCGCTTATGTTTTGAAGAAGAAATTACGAAAGGGGTTTTAATCTTCAGTCAGTTACAATTTCTCTCTGAATGCCATAAAAATACATGAATACAAACAGGGGAAAACGGGGCCTAAGGCATACTTTTTTGGCGAGGCCCCTAAAATATAGCCTATATACGTTTATTCATTCATTCATTCATTGTCGTGTGTAAATAGAAAACTTCATTTTCTGTCAAAAGAAAGTCAAAATAGCAATGCACACTCCGCTAGAGTCGCGGTAATTTTGAAATAGTTAATTAAATTAATTAAAAAAACACGTTTTAATCAGTTTTTTCTTTATATTTTTATATTATAATAATGCTTTGTTTTCATATATCGGAGAATCTTACACAACATTAAGAATTTCTTGTAAATTTAATTCACAATTTATATAAATTTTACAGCATTTAATAATTTTTTTTTTTAAATTTGCATATAATTTGAATAATTACAAATTTACATAAAATTGATATCAAATGAAGTGAATACGCGCATAAGTGTAAACATGAATTCATGGTGGGGATTGGACGTGCTCTGTAAACGAAAAAAACATGAGTACACATTATCGTCTTGAAAGTAAGTAATATTTTATAACAAAAAACTCCTTGTAATTTGATCGATAGGCCTATTTATAAAAGGTGCTATTTTATAAGGTTTGCGGTCCTCCTGAGGATGTGGAAACTGGTTTGCACACCTTCAGAAATCCGCGTACCCAGTGGGGAAACAGTAATGGAAAATCCATCATTGTGCATCTTTTTTCAACTAGAGATTATATTATATTATCAAAGCATATCTAGTCCCATCTGTAAAGAATATAAGAATAAGGATGGAATAAAAGGACAATAATGCCGCTATTCCATTTCCAGAAAATTTGGTTACGTGTTATTTAATTCATTCACTTATCGACTGTTACGTATCAATTTATGTATCTATGAAAGAACAAATTATACACCATATATAATTTTGTTGTACTGTAATAATAACAATAATAAGATTAATTTTACAGTATTTCGCATGTTGAGTGATAATTTCTATTAAAAGCAACCTTCTTTTAAGTAATTTATTATTATAATTTCTATGAATATTATTACCCTAAATCTTAATCAATTGTAATTGATGTTTATAGCAGCGTACATGCGAGATACAATATTTAATGAAGTTGAATAAAGCGATTAAATTCCGTTGTAATAAAGCGTATAGGAATCGACAATTGAGAATAAAGATTAATCTTCTACAGATTTATTAAGCTGGCAGGTTTATGAAACAGAATTCTAAACATTATTATATTAATATTACATAATAGAATATCTTATTTTGAATTTTACAAATGTAGAATTTCAAAATATTTTTCCCAAAAATTGTTAAAATATATATTAATTGAGATTTATATATTTGAAATTATGTTTTATTTGAATTTTTTAAATATGTTTAAATAATTTAATATATTTAAATAGTTGTATATTTTGTCACGAGATGGCGCTGTAATCTTTCTTTTTATATTGCTTTATATACGCGTTATTAAGATTGATATATTATATAAAGGAGAATAACTTAAATAATATCTAACTAACTGCTTTTTTATTTTATATATTTAAATAAATATAAATTTAATTTTTGTTATGAAAAGATTTATAGCTGAACCGATACAGATTAACAAATATGTCTGTTTTATTATATAATATAAAAGTAGACTAGACAATTTGTTTTTGAAATATATATTATTATTATAAATAATATAACAATATGTAAAAAGAATTCAAAGTTTGATAGAATATTTTAATATTATAAATCCATTGGGAAATTATTTTCATAATTCTTATGTAACCTGAAGTTTTTATTTTTATTTTTTTAAATTTTAAATTTAAATTTATTTTATATTTTTATATACACCAGGTATTGTATTTTTTCTTTAAAAAATTATACTACTATATACATTTACAGTACTTTTTAGACTGAAGAGGAATATGCTGAAGAATACTTGAAATGCATATCATGTATACAAGAGTGTAATTAAGGCCTGGTTTAACTTTGTAAAGAAAGCTGTAACATATGTAAGAGGGCCTTCCTCTTTATCAAATAATAAATTTAAAAGTGTGAGGTTCTACGCCGTAGATTCGTGTGGTGAGGCACTAAGTTCCATTTATTCAGCTCATGTTTAAATCCAAATTAAATAGAAAATCATCTGGAAGTATGTCTTATAGAAACTTAGAATAGGAAATAGATTATCTGTAGATTAATTATATTTCACAGGAAGAGAGTTTCTTAAGGTTTATTGTATTGTAAATTTTTAAAAATACAATAAATAAATTAAAAACTCCCAAGTATTTTATTTATGAATCATTCTAAATATAACCACATTTTATTACATCAATTTAAATTTAATAATCAGCTTTATAAACGAAAATTTATTATAAAAGTTGTACAAATCATTTCATTAAAATACACAAAAATTATTAATTTTTTTTCTGGTCATACTAAACATCTTAAGAATAACAATCAAATTAATTAAGAAATTACTTTTTTTTTACTAATTAGAAAACTAACATACGGCACATTAATTCATTTAATAAATATCAAACAATTAAATTTGTCTTTGATATGAATTTTCTGTAATGATTATTAAAGTAAATAAAATATTCTTGTTCGCATCGTGATACGGATTTCCGTGTCACGAATACGAATTTAAATATTTTTTTACGATAGGATTTATCTAATTTAAAGTCATACATTAAAGATATGTATTCATCACGGGATGTCAAATAAATATGTAAAAATAAATAAATAAAATATGTAAAATATATACATAAAGTAATACCTAAATGTAATTTTGCTTCGGGCTAGTGTTGAAAAAGTTGTATTTTTATTCAGCAGATGAGCGAATTTGTAAAGATTATATTGTAGGTTCTTCATTTTTTAAATACAATATATTTTTAAACGTAAATAAATTTATATAGTATATAATATATACTCTACTTAAACGATTCATGTTGGAATCTATTTTAAAAAAAACTCCTAGAAGCTATCAAATATTCTCTCGAACATATAGTTGTTTTCTTATTTATATTATATTTATTATGAAACATCATGTTGCATTGTATATATAAAAATATAGATAAATATATACATAACGCAATATAATGCAACATTATTGTATAAACTTTTGTATATTTATATTATATATTTTAAAGCGATAATAGATCTGTAAAAATGTTCTACGCCCTAAAAATTAACAAAACAAGATTCAAGGGAGAACCAAGAAGAATGGGAGTAGGAGAAGAAGGTGAAGAAGGATACTGTGATCATCCTTTGACTCTTCCGTCTATTCTTGTAAGACAGAATCAAGGAATGTGGAAACGTGTAGAGAAGTGATGAAGATGGCAATAAGCTGACGACGATGGTGATTTTTTTCATTTATATTTATCTTTGTTATATTAAATTTTAAAAACTACTATAAGTTATACTGTATATAATAATATAGCCTATCCACGTTTTATTTTAATATCTTTTGTAAATCTTTTATTAAATTTAATTTTTTTTGGAAAATAAATATGATAATTTATATATAATATAATACTTTTTTTTAATTTTTGCATATATAAATGTTATAAATTTATGAACCGTGCACATTCATAAGTCTTTGTAAGTTTATATACATTATAAATTGCATTTTGAAAGTTACGCGCAAGTAAATTATTGATCTGTAATGTATTTATTTAGCAAAATAAATTAAAATTTCAATTTAAAGTATAAATATAAAACATTGTTTTAATTATGCATTTAATGTATAATTTAATAAAAATATCTGAAATTTCCATTTAGTAGTTTAATTATTTTTTATTTTTTTTCCTTTTGTTACTGCTCTATATATTTCTTTGATCCTGCAAAAAAATGTTTGCTTAGAAAGCGTTGAAAATAGAAAAAAATAAATAAATTTTTCGTTTAAATCTTTGATTATTTTCAAAACGTTTGTCAGAGATTTTTAAATATAAGATTTAAAACTGTTTAGAAAAAAAACACTGATCATTAAAAGATAGAAAGTGAACCAACCTTCAACAATGTTCACGTTTTGTTCAATTAAAATGTTGCCTTATAATAATTAAATAAAGTGATTGGTTCTATGCATCGACAAATAAATTATTTATATTATTTCGTAATTTTTATTTATAAAATATCGTTGAATAATAAATCTATGATAATACTGAATGATGAAAAAGTCACTAAGCTCTTGTATTGTGTTGTTTGTAACATATGCACACAGTAACTTTTTATCAAAGATATATACATTTATGAATCTAAAATATATGTAATAATGTATGGTCTGAGAGAGATGAGATGGAACCCGATCTAATCACAATATGATTTCCAGATTTCTCAGAAAGCCATAAAAATATATGAATAAAATCGATTCAAATAAATAAAAACGGATTTTGCCATCGATTATAAAAAGAAATTTTAATTTTTAATTGAAAATCTCTTTCATTTTGGAGCCCTTCTGTATTGAAAACACGACCAACTCTTTGGTCTCCCTTCTTTCTGGGCCTGTATATAATCATAATGTATCATGATATATACACATAATAATAATAGATATGATATAATTTACAATAATTTGCAATCATACTGAAAAATGCACAAAGAAACTTTATATTAAAAACTTCAATAAATTGTATGAATTACAGTATAGTGCTCATTCAAATATAAAAAATGAAGTGTCAATAATTTACATGTAAATTCTCGAGCATTCTCAGACCATAGAGCAGAAATAACGTTCCGACAATTCCTCCTATTTCTCAAACGAATTTTTACATATCTCCATCCAGTCCAAGTGAAATTGTATTCTTTAAAATAACTCTTTTTCAAATATCTTTCGATCTATCCTATTTCATTCATTTCACTGCCACCATTCTATTTTGGAAGCCTTGAATATGGCTATAAGTAACTTAATAATTTACAAATTACATTAAAACTACTTTCCAACACATTGTAAAACTCTTCTGAAAATTTATTTAATGGTATAAACAAGCTTACATAAATTTTCTAAATATAAATTTCTATTCGAATTTACATTTCTTGTTCTATTTAAAGAGGTGTTATTGAAGAGAAAAATCGAAATTTAATAAAACTGCAGTTTCGTAATCACAAACAAGAAAAGAAGAAAAAAAACTCTATACTTCATTTTTCAATATCGTATTAAAGTTATATTTGAATGAAATATTGAAAATTCTTCTAATTATGTACGTTAATTTAATATTATTCGTTGTAGTATGTATGGATGAAAACAAACATAAATTTCTTAATGTTCTTTGTTTATAATATCAAACGTTATAGTTTTATTAAACTTAAAATGTTATATTAGATTTCAAATAATAAATTTTAGAAAATATTTAATTTAAATTCTATATATAATACAATAAATAGGATTTATAAATGGGAACTGAATAGTAGGCCAATTATAGAAAAGATGTATAGAGATTAATAAAAGCAACGGTTGATATATTTGTATAAAATGTATTCAATATATAATTTAAACTCTACAAGAAGATTTAAGATTATTTTTTTAATAATTTAATATTTTATTGCTTAAATGTTATATTTTTTGATTATTTGAATTCATGTATCTAAACGTATTATATTAACTTAATTACTGTACAAATTACATATAAAGAATTAATTAATTAATATAACAACATGTAATTTTGTGTCTAGATAGACGGAAAATGTGTTTAAATTGATACTTTCAGCATAAAATTAAATAATAGGAAAATAATAGTTTAGATACATTTTGCACAATCATTTCGAATGGAAAAAGTTATCTGATGTGTAAATTTCCAGTAAGAAAAATTACATATATAAACCGAATGAATATTCACTACAAATATAACGGTATACGAATTTAAATATTACTTAGAATGAAGCAGAAACAACCCATTTACAAAATTATCTATAATTAACTACGAAGACATCAATCAACAACCATAAAATTGCTATTGTTAAAGATAAGGTATCGATTGATGTAATGTTACAAATTTTATTTTTATTCTTGTTATGAGCATCGTTACAGAAAAAAAAATAAAGAAAAATATTTAGTAACGAATGTTTTCAAGTATAAATAATAGGTTATTATGTATTAAATAACTTAACAAATATTTTATTATCTTCGCAAAATGGGTATCGCGTAAGCAAAATAATAATCAAATGACAGGTAACGGAACATTGTGAATTGTGACAATCAATCATTGTCGTAATGCACGACATGGAAATGCATCACATCAGACAGATGTATCAATAAATATAGTTCTCTTTCTATTCTTACACATAGCCTACATACGTCTAAATACTATCAAGCGTACAATGAATATTGATATGTATTATTTCTAGTTATGCAACGAATATTCGGTTACTATTCGGTATTCGGCCTGTTCGGCCTATTTTTCGCTATTCGGCCGGATACCTAAAAACAGGAGTAAGAAATAACAAAAACACAGTAAATTAATCATTTTGGTAACTTTTGTTAATGCTGAACATACATTTCAAGTTCGAGAAAGTGCAATCTTTTGCTTACTTATCTAAAAGATCAAAGGAAAAAGTAATATAACTAAGTTATTTTTATAAGAGATCAAAGAAAGGTTACAAATCAAATGAAAACTACCTACTTATTATGCAGTTTAGTCATCTATATACTCGTATATAAAATAACAAGTCCTGAGAGGATAATTAACGCAGAGCCAAAACTATTGGTGCTAGAAACTTAAAAATTTGAGTGTGTTTTCCTTTTGTAAAGTTAGGCGTGCTAAGAAAAGATTTCCCATTTTACAGTTACGTGACTCATAGCCTGGTGATAACGGAGAAAAGAGACAGATAGAACATCGGTATAAGTCACAGTTATGATTTCACAGATTCGAGACAGCTTGGTAGCTTGAACGGCCCCAGGTTTTCGCCCGTTCACGTTAAGTGACTTTCATTACAAGCATTTAGCTTTCCGAAGTCTGTGAGAACAATTATTTGGCATTGACGGCCGCGAATTTTGCGCCAGTAAGCTGCTTCGACTTGTTCGATTATGTTATCAACTCAATTTCATATTTATTTTCACATTTTCACTTCGCGGTCCTTCTCTGTTCTTTTTCCGTTATTTACACGTGTAGGTATTGTTATCCACATTTGATATCATCACTTATCACATACTGCCATGACGTTCTTGTCTGTCCGCTACAACTGTCAAGAATTAACGCGATTGGCGAAGCGTAGTGACAGCGGGCCAATAGAGAGCAGGGTGCGTGATCCTTGCCATAATGCGGTTTGCGCGCCAATTTTCGTACGTGCGTTAATCAAGCCGAATAGTTTGGCCGAATATTCGTCTATTCGGCCACACTCCTAGCCGAATACCGAATATTCGTAAATGTCCTTCCTCGTAAATATTAAGGAAAAATTGTCAGTATCTTTGAGTTATTAATTCTATTATTTTTACACCACAAGCCACTTGTTGTAACTTTCGAACTCTTTTATAATTCTTATTGTTTGAATACTTTAGTGATAGTTCCAGAGGCAAACAAATGGCGGCACTAAATCGACGTTTGACTATCTATTTGTTATATGCTTTAACAGACTAGTCTAAGAATCGTGGAGCGATATACGGATCCCAGAGAAACTATCAAAATAAGGATCTTATATTATAAAAAATTAAGTTTTTTTTAATGTCAAGTTTCTGACATTGATCTTGACATAATGTGAGCGATACATTGTACGCGGCATAAGATAGAGACAGCAAATCAACTGAAATTTAGAACTCGAAGTCTTTTTTTTTTTTTTTTTTTTTTTTTTTTTTAACTCTTTCCGCCCTGTGGGCACTAAGAGGGCCTCTTATAGTAGGCCATTATGGGTTCGGCCAGGCCCACAATGGGGCGACCGGGTGGTGAGGGACGGGGCCCGACATATCCGAACGGACTCACCCCTCGAAAAAATTAAGTTGGTTTTAATGTCAAGTTTCTGACATTCGATCTTGACATAATGTGAGCGATACATTGTACGCGGCATAAGATAGAGACAGCAAATCAACTGAAATTTAGAACTCGAAGTCTAGGAGGCTCCTAAATAAATTGGAGGTTCAAATATCTTCTTCCCCACCCATATTAACAATTGAACAACAGAACCCAGTACAAAATATATAATCAATAATAAAGTACAACTACTAAAGTAGTCTACTAATACAATACAACGAAGTACGGTACTCATAAAAACAAATAACAAAAGATAATATAAAGCGTAAGACATATAAAAAATTGTGGAAAAATGAAAGGATTCAAAAGTAAATAATCGAAAACTTTCCTTTATAAAAATATAAAATAAAAAAAGTAACAAAGATTGATGAGGGGTATTAAAAATGTTAAGGAGTGTCGCCATCTTTTGTAATAATACAAAACCATTTCAAGTCGGAAGAAAATCTTGTCTTTTATCGCGTTTTTTTTAAACTTAATATTTATTTTTTGTTGTTAAAAATTTATAAATTTTGATTATTTTTTCTGTTTATTTTATTTAAATTATATTTTTCACTCTTAAATTTATATATAAATTATTTAATTTATGAGAAATCGACTAAGATATAAAAATTCGGAGAATTTAATGTATTAGTTTGTGTAGAGTGCATTATCGTGTTGTTGGGGGATTTTGTAATTTATTGAACCAGTTTTCTTCGAACATTAAGAACGATTAAGCTCTATTCATATCAAGTATTACCAATTTATTTCTAGATAAGTTCCTATATTAAGATGATTAATAATTAAATATATATTAATTTTTAAGTTACATTTCTATATTCATTAATGATTAATATTCAACTTTTTTTCAAAATAACTAAACGCTAAATTTAGGTAATTCTTTCAAATATAAAAAAATGGCTTGTTTTTTTACCTAAAAAAAACAAAATTTGAGGCTCTCTGTACCTTAGATCCTGGCAAATTTTGCTACTTAGGGTCTAACGAAATGCCATTCTTGATCCCCTCTGTCTGTACCAGTAAATACAGTAGCATATCCCTTATTCTAATTACTCTATTGACTTGTTTGAGTTGAGTATTATAAATTTTGATTTCATTTAATAAAATATCTCTTAAGTCAGAAATATAATTCTTAATATAATTTTAAAATTATATTAATTTAATGATATTAGAGAGTTAGTAAGAGCGAAAATTTAATGTCGTTATAGCTTTATCGATTTTTAGATAAACTTTACATAAGTAAAAATACTTAAACTTTTAATCATTTTAAAAGCTCGATCATTTGACTTATTTAAATAAGACTTTATTATCTATTTTATATTTTAAAATTGTTTTAAATTATTTATTTAAAATATTATGTGAATAAACTGGAATCGAGAGATAGACGAAAGGGTGTTCAGACCAGTTACAAATACAGACTTTATCTCTGTCCCAAAGCTATAAAAATATATGTAAATATATATCTAATCACTCATCAAAATAAATTAGAATTTGCATCACTTTTCATATCATGTTTTTACATAAATGAGTAAATTTTGGTTCTTTTGTATTTTTCCCTGGCTTAATACTCCTCGGGATCTATTTATCTAATCTGCATATAATAAACGTTAATGCCTAATAATATTACTTTTATATAGGCCTATAATTGTCTTAATATCTTTATAAATTAATATATTTTTATTAAATTATTAAGTTATATACTATTTAGTAGAATTCAAATTAGATTTAAAGTTTTCTATCGTAATAGAATAATTTGTGTTTTAATTGTTTTTAATTTATGCCCTTGAAATAATTAAAATGTGATGTTTTTAAATAACTGAATAAAAAGATTTTTCTGTATATTTTAAATAAAAAAAAACAATAAAATTTTAATCAGTTAAAAAACAATTTTTTCAGTAAGTAGATATTTTGTTATTGCAGTTTCTAATAAAAACATTATTATAAATAAATAAAATAATTATAATAAATAAATATTAAAATAGACATAAATAAAAATAAATAATCCGTACATACACGTATCAATAATTAAGCGTTATAAAATTTATTAATTAAAATAATTATTTATAAAATATTATAAACGAATCATTTAAAACAATTTTAACATACAAAATGATCTTAATTAATTATTTTATAACATGCATTTATATATGCGTGTGCCTGAATGTACAGAACGTGTGTATGATCTAATAACAATAAAAATATTGGCTTTTATTTACGATATTTTGTATATTAAAAGTGATTTTTAAACTATTTATTAAAATAATTAGAATATACACATATAATAAAGGAATAAATCACGATAATTTGAAAGGGATAACGCCATTTGGATACATCACTGATCACATGTTTTAAGCGTTAACACACTCGAAATTAAAACTAATTAACATTTTTTGCAGTTGTAAATCTTTTTTAAATTTTCTTAAGCGTGTAGTTTAAACAATTTAGAGACTATGTTTTCGGGCTACGTTGCTATGGCGACGGGGATGAAAATTTTCGACCCTACGTTGTTAAAGAGAGAGAAGTGAGATCATTCGATGCTGTTACCTAAGTTTTGATACGAAAATTGACAGATAGTGACCTAGTATATAGAAAGTAAACCTCCAGGGTCTCATTCCATCTCTAAAATATGATAGCAGAGTTCTACATTTAGTACCGTGTTCTTTAACAATAGAATAGAAGATTTAGTTAAATTCATTTGTTAAGTCTCTAGTTAATGTTGAAAGAAAATGAAAATAAAATTACATTACTGTAATATATTTAAATGCTTTAAAAATTTAAATAATACATTTATTTTTAATTCATTTTATATATTATTCAATGTAGGTTACATGATTTTGTCGTAGAAGTAATATAGAAATAATACTGTATTTTTAAATTAGTTAAGCGGTAGTATTAATCCTTATTATTGTAATTAAATTCAATAATTTTTTTAATATAAAAACATGTATTTAAATAAAGAACGTTTATTTGAATACCGGAATATCGTGGATTTTAGCCATCTTATTGAGTCTTCCATAGAAAATCTCATAAACTAAAGGTACCTTTACATGGGAAATGAACTATCCCTAAGTACATGATATGTATAGACTACATGTAGACAAAGATATCTCTAAATATAGAATGAAGACACCTTTAGTCTATAAATTGGTTAGATGATAAGGTTTTATTGACACGAAAAACCATAAAGACCATGCTGCGCCAAGACAATTTACTCAATAAGATAATATCATGATCTTGCAGATATTTAGTTCATAGGAACAGTGACAATTTTAGTTTGCGAGTTCCCAGGAAGGACCGTCGAGAGCCACTATGTGGCTGGGGGATTTTTGAACCCCTTTTTTTGTTTGGTTAATAAAATTTATACAGACAGAAACCACTTCAGATCTCTGTTTTCTCCAGGTCCGAGGAAAGATCGCCGGCTTCCCACTCTCGACGCCCTATTTCTAGGCAAGCGTAAACTTATGAGGTTTCTTTTATATAAGTTTATATAATGTAAAGCCTAATCACACAATACTGATATTAAACAAGATCTAGAATACTAGCTAGTGCCGAATTTCATTGCTATACAAAGATAAGTAAATATCTGGGTATATCTCAGGCCCTAAAAATGCGAGGCCCTTTGAAAACTTTAGCTTATCTATGTCTAAAATTGCCATTGTATGGGAAGATCAAGCATTTATTTTTGATGATTGCGATATACAGATTAATAAATATAATTATATGCTATAATAAAAATCAAGTTTAGTCTTATAAATACATTAAAATAATTTTAAGTTCATTATTTAATTCATTTTCTGGATAATTATATTATCGTAAAATATTATTTTAAAAAATTTTTATTTAAGTTATTTTAGAATTTAAAGCAAACAAAAAAAAAGTTGAAACTAAGGTAATTATTATCATCACCTTTCGATTTGATAAATTTATCTTTCATTTATTGCTGTTTATCCTCATAAAGCCATGTTCTTTCTTTTTACGAGAGAGATATTTATTCATTACTCTCTATATATATAGCCTATATATAACAAACCGCTTCTTTTTCTTAACTTATTGCTATTATAATCTATTTTTACATATTATAATTAGATTTAAACTTCATAATTTTATTTACTTTTTCATCTTTTTGTTTTCTTAAGTCATCTCTTGAACATTTTTTAAGATTTATTAAAGTAATTATATATATATAATTACACTTACATTACATTAAAAATTAAAATGAAAAAATGTTTTAAAATAACAAAAAGTAATTAAATTCTTACATCAGGTTTCACAAGATATACCTTAAATTTGATTTTTTTAATTTTAATAATTAAATTAATATTGCGATTATTTATTGAATAGATTCGATAAACCTTTACTTTTTAAAAATTAATAATTAAGGAGACAGTCTGTTATTCGGTCATCACTCTTTGACCTATAGCTCCGTCTTGGAGGGACTGGTGTTTTCTGATTCCTTTACTCCGTTTACTTTACCCACATCACAATCAAAATGACAAATTATCTATCAAAATAACCCTCATCAAGAATTAAGAAAGATATCTGGTCATCCGACAAGATCTTCAACTGCTATACATGTTAAAACAAAAGCTTCGAACAATAACAGTTGTGGTCTAAGAAATTCCCACTTCGTTATTGTCAATTGGAACTCTCAAGGGCTTACAAAGAAAATCCTCACCAGAGAATTTGTTTACCTATTAAAAAATACAGACATTCTAGCCATTACGGAGACTTGGTTGACTTCTCCACCTGATTCCCAGATTCAAGATAAAGAAAACTATTACATTGTTACGCAAATGGCTCAAAAACCTACGGGTCCGGGACGACCTTCAGGCGGTCTTAATTTAATAATTAAAAAAAGGCTAGGCGATATTATACTCATTCAGCAAAGCAATAATTACATTAGTGTTCATCTACTAATTTCCAATTCAATCATCGATAATCTGAAAAATAAAGTACTGATAATTATGGTAATATATATCCCTCCCGAACAGTTGCTGATCTTAGATGAAGTATTTCGTCAATACGAAAAGTTGAAAAACATATCTCCGTATGTAATTATAGTGGGAGATTTTAATGCCCGTATCGCACAAACCATGGACTTATACTATAAAGGTCCGAATTTAAAAATACAAAATATCCGTAAATCTAAAGATGATAAATATAATAAATTGGGAAATCATCTCCTCAAGCTAATGAAACAAACACAATTATTCATTCTCAACGGAAGAATTGAAAAGGATTTCCCCTCAGAATATACTTGTGTTACTACTTCCGGTACGTCAACTATTGATCTAATAATCTGCTCAGAACTGCTTGTGGACTTATGTTCCGAACTCCAAGTTCTAAACTCTGATTCATCGGACCATTTTCCAGTCAGATCTATATTCGGGCTAAAAGCCAACTTCAACAGTAGGCAAGTAAATACATACTACCAGACAACTGTTTATAATTACGAATGTTTTCAAGCTCAAATTAGCAGTAAAATGAATACTTTAATATCTAAAGGATTGCTAGACGGTGAAGAGTATTATTCTAAATTCGAAGGCATTCTAAAAGAATTTATTCAAGTTCGGAAGATCAAAAATCCGAAAATTCGTGGTCCAAAAAACCCATGGTACGACATTGATTGTATCAAGTTAAAAAATAAAAAAACTAAAGCATTACACCAGTTTAGAAGACTATCTACAACCGATTCCTTTAAACAATACCGGCAATTTAAAATTACTTATTTCAACCTATTAAAAACCAAAAAACTAAATTACTTCAAAAAGTTACAACAAAAAATAATAGAAAATAAAAATAATGACATATTCTGGTCAACGATACAGAAATTTAGACGGCCGAATATAGAACAATCAGTTCATATTGAATTTTCTGACTGGATCACTTTTTATAATAGATTTACAGAAAAAAGTACTTCTCCAATGATCGAATTGACAAATTCAGTAAACGAAATATTCGATTTACAGGTTACTGCCGAGGAGCTTGAAGTGTCGATCCGGAAGCTAAAACCGAAATCATCCCCCGGACCGGATCAAATCACAAATAAATTCATTAAATTACTTCCGCCATCTGGCAAGCAGGTCCTTCTTGACCTATTTAATCATTTTTATAACCACTCAAAATACCCAAAGTCTTGGAGTACAGCAAAAATTCTAATGATTTATAAAAAAGGAACCCGAACAGATCCCAAAAATTACCGCCCTATTGCTTTATTATCCGTTTTAAGAAAATGTTTCACTTCAATATTAACCTCTCGATTTCAAAGCTGGTCTTTAAAACAAGGTTTAAATTCACAATATCAGTATGCTTTCACTAAATCAAAAGGAACCGAGTCAGCTATTTTTCTATTATTGTTAATAATTCAAAATTATCTCCAGCGTAAGCGCAGAAAGATTTTTACTGCCTTTATTGACATTTCCAAAGCATATGACTCTGTGCATATTTCCATCCTGATTGATAGGCTAAGAAGGTTAGGGGCCGGTACCAAATTCTGTAATGTAATTAACTGTTTATTTTCATCTTATACTATTAATATAGTTCATAATAATCAAATTTATCCTGATATAAAAATTCACCGGGGATTACTCCAAGGCGAACGTCTGTCACCTTATTTATTTAACTTATATATCAGTGAAATTGACCATTTATTTTCCAACGACAATGAAGGAATTTACATTAATGGCCGCACTTATCATTACATCCTATATGCTGACGATCTTGTGTTACTAGCTCCAACCCGATCTACTTTGCAACGTAAAATCAATTTAGTCAATGATTACTTAAGTACCATCTGTTTAACTATTAACACTGAAAAATCTAAAATTCTCATAATTAGAAAAAATGTAAAAATATCAAACCAAGAAAAAAGTTTCTATTTAAATAATCAACCGATTGATGTGGTTAACCAAATCAAATACTTAGGAATTACTTTCAACTGGGACGGTGGATTCTCACCCACATCTAGACCAACTCAATATCAAAATTAACCAACTCATTAATAATGTTATATATCTAGCATCAAGATTAAGGATTTCGAATTTAAAAATTCACTTGAAGATGTTCCATTCATTTGTAGTTCCAGCACTCTATTATGCTAGTCCCATTTGGGCTTTGGATTTTTATTCAGAATTGGAGAAATATCATATTATATTTTTACGCAAACTCCTTCATATTGAGCGGACGGTTCCTGGATATGCAATTAGATCAGAAATAAACCGATATCAACTTTTTCCTCTATTTCTTAATCGGTTACTAAAATTTTACTTCCGGATACTAAACACTGAAGATGATAATATAAAATTTCTGTTTCTCGAAATGGCAAATCAAAGTAAAATTTCAGTCAATAATTATCGTACATGGTATCAAAGATTCAACGAGATAATTCAGTCTTATGGTATTTCATACTTGTTGCTTAACTCAAACGAAATCAACTGTAAATATGCTTACTCCTTAATGATGAACAATGCTTTGTCACAATCTATTGCTAAAGATCAAGTCGCTATATTAAATTCAACTTATCACCACTGGTATCTGAATATGTTACATATTCCATCTCAATCGTGCATTGCTACGGTAAATTCTAACCTAAATATAAAGCGTACGCTACTTCAGATGCGGCTTAATTATAGTTCAATATTGATAGACAACGTATACATTGACTTCGCTAGGGAATGTTATTGGTGTAAATCTCGGCCTTTTTCTCTATATCACTTACTAACAGCGTGCATAGCTATTGAAGATGCTCAACGTAAATTTCAAATAAAAGAAATTTTTGCATCTACTCACGAACGAAATTTTAGATCCTGTCTTGACAATTTATCAATAATTAGTATGTATAAGATCTACAATTTTTTCTCCTATATAAATAAAATGTTGTAAAATCAATTATAGCATCATAACAAGTATTGTATAACTTAAGTTGTTTACGTATAAAAAGATGTTCAAACTGTAACTAAAGCGATAACGTTCAAAGATTCTTTGTATATCCAAGAACTATGTAACTAATCTTCAGCAAATTTAAAATTAAATTGTAATATTAACTACTAGATCCCCCTGTAACAAGGTAACCTTACTGCAATAAAGTGATTGATCGATTAAAAAAAAATTAATAATTAAAAATAATAAATGGTAATAATTAAAAAATAATAATAAAATAATTAATTAAAAGATAAATGAATGAAACAATTAAAAAATATATAAAATATTAATTAATAAAACAATTTAAGGTTATTTAGGATAAAAAGTAAAATGAGAATGAATAAATAAAAGAACAAAATATATAATAATAATAATAATAACAATAACTCTCCCGGGGTCACCACCTGGTCGTGGTGGGAGAGCCCAGTAATTTTACTGATCCATAGGGCAATGCAGGCTGGAGCACAAGCTCCTGGTAGGGACACCCATGCCAGTAAGGTCTATGGGGAGAAATGAAGCTAAGAGTGACCACACACCCACATTCTGCGGAGATATGTATCATGGTAGTAACCAGATCTAAATGTGATACCGGCTCGGACGTCGCCCGGGTTAACAAGGTCCGCGTTCGTGAGTTAGGCAGAAGCTCACGTTCGAAAAATAGGCCACAGTCTCCCTTGGTTACCGGTGGCGAAAGCAGCACCGGCCCAAGCATGGCTACTGCAATGCCCTCAACAGATGTGAGGAACCAACCCAGCCTTGGTGTTTCTGTGGCAATGCATCCACAGACCACAAAGGCTGGAAAACCACGCCAACGGATGAAATGGACTGTAGAAATGAATGAGTTTATCATCCGTACTTACTACACGATCACAAAACTCGAAACAAACATGACAGCATACAGACAACAACTACACCTTAGATTCACACAACAGTATCCTCATCTCACTGTCACCGAACAAAGGGTTGTTGATCAAAAAAGAACAATTATACACAACAACCTTATTCCACAAACAACACTTGAACTTATCAAACAACAGGTTGCTGATCAAATACATCAACAGACAGAAACATCTAACATTAATGAAGATCATGTAACCTGTCAGGATAATCCAGCAACAAGCATTGATAATAACACACATACAACAATTACCACTAATGATACTACAGACACTTCCTCATTCATCACTGATAACATAGACATGGATTTAGTTAATACGCTCTCACTTATATTTCAGGAAACACTCACTAAATATACAGGCACAGATCCCACACAAAGACCACGAATACCAAAAATCAACACGTCGAAGGAAGTAGGAAAAACACTAAATTATGTAAACACTCACTTACTACCACACTACATTCATTCAATTTCTACACTTGCAGACATTCATACATTAGTTTATGCTGGGGCAGTCACAGTAGTGACACAACATGGACTGAAAGTACAATCACAGACAAATACACAGAAAACACAATTCTATCACAAACTTGCCTGGCAGAGAAGAATAGAAACACAAATAAATGACATTAGACAGCAATTAGGCAGGCTGACACAATACACTAAAAACAACATAACACCTAAATTAAGGAAACAGCTCAAAAACATTTTCAAGAAAATAAAAACGCACACAAAACATGAACGTCACAACACACACATTACAGAATACATTGATACACTAAAACAAAAACTTGCTGCCAAAGCACGTAGACTCAAACGATACAAAACATGTACACTACGAAAACAACAAAATAAATTATTTACAAACAATGAAAAACTCTTTTACAGACAAATTAATAACAAAGCAAACACTGATACACAGCACAGTGGCACACCAACAGAAGAAGAACTCACAACATATTGGTCTTCTCTTTGGTCCAGTGCTGTCACGCACAATGCTGAAGCAGGCTGGATCGAGGAGGAGAACAGAAACTTACACAACATACCAACTATGCCCTGTGTTGAAATAAGCATACATGATTTCCAATACACCGTTAACAGAACACACAACTGGAAGACACCTGGTGTAGACAACATTCACAATTTCTGGTACAAAAAGTTTACATCACTGCACCAGGAACTAGCTAAACATCTAACACACATCATCATCAATCCACAAGACATGCCAAATTTTTTTACTCAGGGCATCACCTACATGAAACCTAAAAACAACAATACCGCAGACCCCACACAATTCAGACCAATTACATGTCTTCCAACACTCTACAAATTATTGACATCCTGTATTGCAAACAAAATATACAAACATGTTGAAGAACACGACATTCTAACAGAACAACAAAAAGGTTGCCGTAGAAATCACAAGGGATGCAAAGAACAGTTACTCATAGATTCAGTCATTCTACGGCAAGCACACAAACAACACAGAAACATACACATGGCATATATAGACTACAGAAAAGCATTCGACAGTGTTCCACACAGTTGGCTGCTACATATTCTACACATGTACAAAATACATCCATCACTCATTGCATTCTTTCAAAACACTATGCAGCACTGGAGAACAACACTACATCTCAGGGTTAGTAACACTTCCATACAAACAAAGCAAATTTTTATTAGGCGAGGAATTTTTCAAGGAGATTCCTTGAGTCCTCTCTGGTTCTGCCTAGCCTTGAATCCATTATCCAACATGTTAAACAACACACAATATGGCTACAATATCAGGCATGAAAAAACAACACAGTATACACTGTTACATCTCATGTACATGGATGACATAAAACTTTATGCATCCACACAAAAACAACTTCATCAACTCCTACAAATCACACATTCATACACCAAGGACATACAAATGGAATTTGGCCTAGATAAATGCAAAACACTTCACATAGAAAAAGGAATCCTGAAGAAAGAAGATTTTGCACTTGGAAATGGAGACGTTATTGAATCCATGAAAGAGGGCGAGTTCTACAAGTATTTAGGATTCCAACAGGCCAAACTAACAGAACATGCACAAATAAAGCAAAGATTAATTAAAGAATACCAAAGTAGGTTAAATGCTATTCTCAGAACACAATTAAATGCAAAACACACAGTTAAAGCAATAAACACATATGTCATCCCAGTACTCACATATTCTTTTGGAGTTATACATTGGACTCACACAGATCTTGAGCAACTCCAAAGGAAAACAAGAACTACACTTACTAAGCATTAACAACATCATCCTAAATCTGCCACAGAAAGATTAACCCTTCCACGTAAAGATGGCGGACGTGGCCTGATTGACATAGTTAACCTTCACTACAAACAAATACAGTCACTGCGAGAGTTTTTCTACAAAAAACAAGAAACATCACAATTACATAAAGCAGTAACTCTAGCAGACTCGAATAACACACCATTAAACTTACACTCACATCATATGGACACAACACAACATATAAAAAGCATAGACACCATTAAGCAATCGTGGGCTCGAAAGGCACTCCATGGCAGGCATCCTTATGATCTGGCCCATGATTTTGTTGACAAAACTGCGTCAAACAGCTGGTTAGCTCGAGGATGCCTCTTTGGGGAGACGGAAGGATTCATGATTGCCATACAGGATCAGGTCATAAATACTAAAAACTACAGAAAACACATACTCAAAGATGCAACACTCACAAATGACACATGCAGAAAATGTCACATCATGCCAGAAACTATACAACACATCACCTCTGGTTGCAAGCTCTTGGCACAAACAGATTATTTACACAGACATAAACAAGTAGCAAATATAATACACCAAGAGCTTGCAAGGAAACACAAATTAGTAGACATCCACGAACCATATTACAAATACATTCCACAGACAGTATTGGAAAACAACACGCACAAAATGTACTATGACAGAACCATAATCACAGATAAAACAATTTACCACAACAGACCAGACATCACACTCATTGACAAACACAATCAAATCACATACATTATAGACATATCCATTCCAAACACTCACAATATACAAAACGCATGCACTGAAAAAATTAGCAAGTACACAGAACTCGCCCAGGAAATAAGGCATCTGTGGAGGATGGATAGGGTGCTTATTGTACCTGTCGTTCTCTCTTCTACAGGTGTCATACCACACACACTACACAAAAGCCTGGGCACATTACAATTGAATAGAAACACATACATCACACTACAGAAGGCCACTATATTGAATACATGTCATATTGTGAGAAAATTCCTGAATACAGACACACACACTGATACACTTCTTTAATTTCTGTTTTGGTTACTATGCCTTGACTTTGGTCCGGCATAGTACACAGCCACCGGTGTTAACCGAGTATATCTCACTTAACCCAACATAATAATAATAAAATAATTAACAAGACATAGAATATAATAATAATATTAGAAAATAAAATATGTTAAAATTATTTATAATAAGAAGTAAAATAAGAATTACTATAGATTCATGTGAATAATCCCATCAGCTTATGCTTTAAAATTAGCTTTTACATTCAAGTAATCGTGGATTAATCGCATGACATTACGATATTTTAAAGTCTAAAGTCTAAAATACATTTAAAATTTTTTATATTTTATAAAATTCGGATTTTTCTATATCATTTTTTCAATTTCAATAAAAAAAATTTTTAAACGTTCCTTTATATAAATACACATTCATATAAAAGAGTATTTGAGAAGTGTATACAGTATATATATATATGTAACTCTTTGTATTTGTTTCCCAGGTAAAACCAGAAGTAATTGATTTTTCTAATGAAAGTTTAATAACAAATTTGAATTTTTGTAGAATGTTAATGAATAATATCAAAACTGAACTATTTAAATGCTCCGATTCTTTATAATTTTTCCACTTAAATAAGTTTTCATGAATATTTATTTACCATTTTTTAAATTTTATTTTATGTTTGTTTACAAAAGTCGATGTTTAATATTAATTTTATTTAATTTTATTTTTTTTAAATTTTGGTATTATTAAATTAATAATTATTATAGTTTCCAACTTAAAAAAATACTTCAAAATTATAATTAAAATATTAAAGAAACGTTTAAAAATAATGTAAATAAGTTATTAAAATTTTTCTTTTAATATTTATTATTTAATTAAAATATATTACTTTTTTAGGTAAGAAAAATGAATTAAATATAATTATTTTTACGTTTAATTAAATGAAAATAATGAAAAAAATTGACATTTTAAAACTGTAATTAAATTATTTTTTTTAATAAAATATTTAAATGAAGCATAGAATTTTTTTAAAAGTAAGATAAACATTCTTGTTTGATTTAAAAGATAAATTGCAAGTAGGAAAAAAATTTTCAAAAAATAAAATTGACATCACAATTATTACATCAGTCTTTGTGATGACATAAATATGTAATTCGTGACATCTTTGTCATAGAATACGTTAGAAATATAAATATTCTTCTAAAATATCTGAAAGGTAATATAACACAAGACGTGTCCTTTGCAATCTCATTACCGGTCCTAAAAACCTGAAGGCAAATTACAAAAAAATATATATAAAAAAAATAAAAGATGAAAACGATTTAAGGATTAGGTAACTAGACCTGCCATATATTCCTGTCAAACAGAGAATACTTAACACAATTTCATTCTGACCTTTGCTATCCTTCCTCTTTTAAAACTTCTCAAGGTTTAAGAATAGAGTTCGATTAATGTTGCTTTTTTAGCAATAAAATACTTTAAATTTTAAGTAATGCTAACGTTTTTATTCGCGATTTCACCTCGAGAATTTCATTTAACATGAAACTCTATACAAATAGAGTTCGATTAGTTGACAGTAAAGCAATTTAAATTGTAGATAACTTTAACTGCTTTTGGTGTTCCTATTTCACGATTTTATGGCAAAATTTCTCTTAATAAAATTGTATTCTGATTTTTTCTAGTATTTTTCTTCTTTTAAAGCTTCGTATAGGATAAGAAAAGTTCGATTAATGTTACTTTCTTAACAATAAAAACAGTTTAAATTTAGATAACTGTAACATTACAGGAACGAGCTTAACTTGTTATATATATGTGTGTGTGTGTGTATATATACATTGATGTTTCTATTTCACGATTTCACGGCAAAATAAATTTTATATTCTATCGCATATTATCGTTGTTGAAGTATAATCGATTTTCTAAAGATACGCTTTGGTGTAAAATATCCGTATAATGCAGAGAAGAAATCATTAAATGCCATGTATTAGTATGAGAAAAGATAACAGGATTTTCATATATATTTTTTTTCTTTCTTAAAAAAAACTAAAAAGAAATTCTTTAAAAATATTCCTAATTGTGAAAAATAACCATAAAGTATGACAGAAATAATTCTTTATAAAATGATAACAATGATAAAATACAGTATGTATAAATTAAGTTATTTTTTATGTTTTTTTTACGGAAATTAATAATATATTTATCATTTTAAACGGAAAAAGTTTAAATATCCTATTTTTTATTTTAGAAATGGATACAATATGAATGGATTTTTTCTGTAAAAACAATTTTATCAGACAGATGGTTTTAATAGTTATAAAATTAAACTTTATTCTCCACAAAAAAGACATAAAATTGAAGTATTTTTTTTAGAAATTACAGATTTATATACTCCATGGTTGTTTATTTTCATATAAAATATTAAAATTTCAATTAAAAATTTACAGTTTAACTTAAGTGTATTTTTATATATTCGATATTTTATATAGGCCTACTATATATGTGATAATTTTATGTATTAGGCAATTTAATATATATATTTTTATTCCTGTTTCTTTTGTGAGGTTCACCCAAATTCCGAATTGGCTCAAGGAAGTCATCAAGTTTGATTATTGCAGAAGTGTCGGAATATAAAATGCCGCATTGACATTTTTCATAAGTTCAACTCCTATCTTTATAGGTATGTGTCCTAAAACTCTGGAAATATTTAATAAAGAAATATTACTCAGAGTTTGATGTCTCTTAAAAACGTTTCTCAACTAATTTCTTTAAGAATAAAAGAATTTTTAAAACGTTGGAATAAACAGTGTTCCAAAGGCAATAAAACAGCTTAAATCTTCTATTAATTTTATCAATACTTCTCACGTTGTATATACTTTTACTCCTACTGCAAGAATAAAAGTAAGAAAAACTGGATATATCATGGGTCTTTAAATTATATCACTGATGGGAAATAAAGCAGCTATCATTTTAGATCATTCCCTTATTTGAAAGTTGATGTGAATTTCAATAAAAGCCATTACTTCTTTATAAAAGATTTCATTTTCTAAAGCAAACACGAGAGGTACAATAAGAGTTTTCGGTTTTACTCATCTAATAGTCGATATTCAAAGCTTTGTTGAACTGTATATCTCCAGAGGACAGTTTTGTTGCAATTGTAAATCCTATAAGCTAGAAGATAATGGATACTCGAGCATCTCCATTCTTTTAAATCCATAAATAAATTAAGAAAAGTGCACACTCTTTATTCTTTGTTGTATATATCTTATATTTTTATACTTTACATTATAGAATTATATAAGATAATCATTTATATATCTATATTTATATAGTGAGTGTTATATTTTTTAACTACATTTCTCGAATACTATACTCTTGTTACCTTAGCAATATTGTTGTTTAAATGCATTATTTATTTATATATTTCAAGTTATTGAATATTCAATGAATTTTTACAGTTTTTTATTTATTATAACTGATTTTTTTAAACAAAATAATTATAATTAACGTAAAAGGAAATTTATTACATCGAATCCATATCCAAATAGAAAAGAATAGAAGAGCCACTTCGCATGTAGACTATACATAGTGTAACTTCATTATTTTGTTTTTTACATTAAAAAATATATGAAAAATGATATAAATTAAAATATCTTTAAGGGAGTAACGATAAATAAGTTTTTATTGCCGTTATTGATTCAATTCGTATATTTTAATGGCTTTCGAAGAGAAATAAGGCTCCATATTTGTGATTGATCCGAACCTTACCTCACTTCTCTGAAGTCCTAAATATATCATATCACCTTAATATAATTTACATTAATATTAATTTTAATTTGTGTATATTTATAAAGAATATAAATACTTTTTTGGATTAAAGTTAATATTTAATTCTTTTAATATCTATGTTTAAAGTCACACTTTCAAAAAAAACCATTTAAGAAAAAACAACACAAATTTAATTAATTATTAACGAAACTTTTTACACTAATCATAATAGTTATTAGAAAATATTAAAAAGGATTTTAAAAAAGAAATATGGAAATTATAAGGAACTCGAATAATTGATTTAATAATTTAGTCAATGATTAGCTTTTGAATGAATGAAAGTTAAGAATTGTATGTTTTTTAAATGAAAAACAATTGGTAAAATTAAGGTTTAAATTTCTTTTAAAATATTAATTAATAATTATAATGCCTTAAACATAACATAAAATACAATTTTATCAAAAGACATCTTTTAATTAAATAAAAATATACAATTTTTTACTCTGACTCTTTTGGTTTTAAGTTCTTCCGAATTTAATATTCTTTTTAAAATATTCCAATATAGAATTTTTGGATTTTAGATAGTAAAAATAGTTTAAGTTTCAGTATGTTCTACTTCAGAAAATAATTTTCCTGAAGTAGAACGTACGGAAACTTATCTGGAGATTTTTCTGAAGTAGACAAACTGAAACATATCTGGAGACTTTTTGACACTATTCTTTTCTATTTCAGACAGTATCAAAGAAGAATGTCAAAAAATCTCCAGATATCCGTGAATATATATATAAAAATAATAAAATTTATTAAATTAAATATTTCAGAAAATAAAAATAGTTTACAGAAAACACAGACAGTGAATGAACTATTCGAGAATAAACTCCTTCTTTTAGTCCTATATACAGATAAATTTTCAGTACTTTTAGATTAATAATACCAAAATTCAAGTAAGATTTAAATACATTATTTAACTTTAAGCAATACCTTAACAATTTCTTAAAATAATAATAATAAAATTTATATATAATACATTTTTTTTCGATTTGAATGTGAAAAAAATGGTTTAGAAATATAAGGTGGAGGAAACGTAGTTTTAAATCGGATTTTTCCAATATAAAAAAAAATATTGCCAAAAACATCAGGACACAACTAGGATCAAACTGTCATATGCAGAAAAATCAATATAAAAAAAATTGAATATGTATGTAAATTTTCAAACTTGTAACTACATTACAACTTTAGTTGCTGAAAATGTAAAAATAAATAAGAGATATGTAACAAGAATTAGAATTAAAAATATATTATTATAATGTACAAATAATTTCAGTTTATATCATAAAAATATTTTAAAAAATAATTATATTTAAATTTATTAATTATATAAAATTTAAGGAAATGTATCACCACCATCATTATCACTACCATCATCACCACTATAATAATCACTACTATCAGCACCAGTATCATCAACATCATCATCACCGGCATCATTATCAAATATTATTATAATTAAAAATCGATTATAAAATTTAGCATGATGATGATGATGATGATGGAATAAGTGCAGTCATTATTATTATTTAATCAATTTTTTTATATACGAAATATCTTTGTGTTATATTAATATATAACTATAAATAAAGAATTAACCATCCACGTTGGAAGTTCGGACTAGTGGGAATGTTTTAGTGCTTTATTTATGGGATGACTATTATTGCTTATAAAAATAGGAAGATTTTGATATATTTTAAGAGTTAACGAACGAAAATTGATTATAAAATGTAAAAGAATTAAAATTGGGAGCCATCCATTAATTACTTGTACAGTTTAAGAGGAAGAAGAGTCGCAAAAAGTAAATAATTGTATATAATGTGGAGAGAACGATATAAGTGAAGTGTTTTAGTGACATGAGGATGTTTTTATAAGTGTGTTTACTAGTTATGTGAATAAACTATCAGTTAAAATATATTTCAAACATTTTTTAGTCATTTCTTCAATGTTAGGGGTCCACGAACACACGTAATTAAAGGAGAGGTAGTTTATCCAAAAGTACATTATTGTGCACAAAGAGAGGAAACAGGTCAAAATTCGCTCAAAAACTGTACACATAATTAATGGACGACTTCTATATATATCATAACTTTTTCAGGTTCTTACGCCAGTAAAAATGTTCTGGATCTCTCCATATTATCTTTGAATTCTATGTATTTTTTCTTCATAATTTGTTTATTCTAATTTTTTATTTAAATTTCCGTTATATAATTTATAAAATATTCAAATAACAAAAAAGTAGAATATTTATTTAAATTCAATAAACAAAGTGAAAAAAGTGAATTCGTATTTACCATAATGTAATAAATATTAATGATATTTGATATCATACAATTATGAATTATTATTTTTAATCAGAAATACTTTAAAACATATATTTAAGGATTAATTTAAAAATTTACATATATAATTAAGTAAATTTTGAATTTAAAAAAAATATGTATATATATTCGATTAAAAATATAGTATTTTAAATTACAAATTTTTTTTTAATTTTAAAATATTAAAAATTCTAAAAGAAGAATGGAAAAATTTGCATTTTAACTTATAATCATGCAAAAAATAATTTAGACTTTAGTTTTAATTATATTACCTATTTAAATAAAATATATATAAATTTATTTAAACATTTATTACCGAACCATAATAAATATAACAGAAGAGGAAGGGGGAAAAAACTAAAAAAATGTTAGGTACAATTTTATTTTTGGACGTAAGTTAAGAAGAAAGAAAGGAGAAAAGTATAGATATGTTTCTCTTACTTCAATTTGTTTCTGTCAAGAAAATAGTGCACCCAGTTGTTAACAGTCTTACAGCAAAGGGTGTGGTTGCGATGAAGATAATAAACTTTTCTTGACCTCGAAAGAGAAGAAAAACAAAGAATGTTAGCTTCTGTATTTGGTATCTCAGACCTTTTTTTTCTATCAATGACAGAAATCCAGTTGGTTACGTCAAATCTGGTTGGAGACCAGATGAGATTCTATTCTAACGGCGTGGTTAATCTTCTCAGTTGGTTGTCAACGAATGATTCTTAAGCTTAATATCAGGGTTCACTTTGGTCACATATAATGGCTGACTTTCCTTCGCAACTAATCTACTGAAAGTAACAGAGTAAATTAGTTTCTTTAAGCAACTCCATCAAATGCTAGAAATTTCTTTAAACGAGCTGCCATATTTTATTCTAGGTTAATAGTTTTACAAGTCGATCATTTTTGATTTTTTAAAAAAATAAAAATTAAAAATAATAACGTCGTATCTGCAATTTTTCCGTTTTATTAAATCGTATATCGATTTAATCATCATTTCGTTTCTTATTATAGAGTTTAACCTTATCGATATTTTTATGTTTTTTTTTTCAGGTTTATTTGCATTTTATGATCATCGTTCAAGAAATAAAATCTGTAAATGACAACTAGAGGAAAAAATAGACAAGAAAATAAATAAAAGAATAAATTCTGGTACATGAAAGTAATAGAAAAGTTTATTATTCTTTCCATTGACCAGTTACTGTCGGAACAAGTGGCCCATGAGAAGATAAGAATTGAAGATCGGGATTTTCCTGTTTCATCTTTATGGCTACTTTTGTGCAGAACTATAATGAATATCAAGCGATCTTCATTATTAACAGAAGGGAGGATCATTTTTCTTTTAAGTTTTATAAACACGTTCGAGTTTATTGTTTTATTCTTTATTAAAAGTAATTAAAAATTTTCTTTAAAACTTTCTGTGATGTTTTCGGTTTATTGGACCGGAATGTCGATCATTTCATTACATCCGATAGCATGTAGCGCCATCTGGTATTTTAGTTATCCTTCATCAATGTTAATAAATGGCTTCCGTTGGCTGTCCTAAGGTTAAATTGATAGTATCTTCTCTCCAAATGCTCGATTTTTTCCTTTAGTTTATCCATTTTTTTTTAACTTTCATCTATGAGTAATTGAATAGAAAAGACTGAAACATGATTATTTTTACTTTATTTCTTTAAATTTAATTTTATAAAACTTAGAAAAAATAATGTTTCTGTATTAAATAAATTGATAATTAAATTTCTTTAATTAATAATTTCTGTATTTTAAATTAGACCATTAAATTCTATTTATTAATTTCAAATATTCTGAGTACTTTATCTGTGCTCATAAATATGGAGAATTTATATATACAAAGAATATATTCGTACATGCATGTATACATATGTTTCGTACATAATTAATGTGTACAGAGAATATATATGTGTATATCAAATATACTGTAGTCTAGATTATATATTACAGTATATTCCTGTATACAATATATATATTTCTTTTATAATTTTATTTATTTATTTATTTATTTTTAATACTTAAATAAAATTTCGTGCATAAAAACAAGTTTAAATAACGTTAAAATATTAATTTTATTATCGATATTATATCTAGTTAAATAAAAATATTTAAATGTGATTTTTAAATTAACAAGTGTCAACCAATTTTTATATGAAGATTACATAAACTAATAAGGAAAAAAAAAACCCTCAAATTTTTAATTTTGTTATTTTTTTATTAATAAATATAAATATAATCCTGAATCTTAAGGAAACCCAATTTATTACAAAATATTTTTTCTTCTTTTCTTGATAAGTCGATTTCATTTACTAAAACGTTCTCTCTTCAATTTAAACTTCAACTACATTATTAAAATTAATTTTCCTTATTTAAATATCCATATTAATAAAAAGTTATTCATTCATTCCATTTAATATCATGAATTTCATTTGTTATTTATTATCGACTTATTTTTTCCCATCCTTCCTTTACTTAACATTTGTTATATAATTGGAAAGCCTGTAAATGTAGCTTTTCCTTATAACAATTAAGCATTAGAAAAAACGTAACGTAAGATATTATTAAGATAAGAATAATTTCATTTATTAAAATATATTTTTTTATGCTTTTAATAGCAATATATTTTATAAAATATTTAAATTTTTGATGTATTTTATTAAGATAATTGAAATTTTAATTAATTTAAAATATAAATTTTATATAATTAAAAATAATGTTTAGATATTTAAATATAAATAAGTAGTAGCTATAAATATATTATAATTTAAATCTATAAATTTATAAGTAACTTTATATAATTAGATATAACAGTCAACTAAATAAAATTTAATAAATATATAAGGAATATTATTAAGATGTTTTCCTTTTATTAATAATAGACACAGCTGAATATTGATATTTAATAATATATCTATATACGAAACGGTAATTATTTTCAATTGTATTAATTTTATTTGTTATATATAATAAACGTCAAACTTTAATATAGCACCCTCTTAAATAATACCCCTCTCGAAAAATGTTGATAGATATTCACCATAATTAATAATTACGAATCATTCAGTATATATGATTTACTAAATGTACTAATTTACATTGCAAACCATAATGTTTCCAGCAAATCACGTAACTTTCAAACTTTAGAAGTCATTCTCGCGTGTAGACTTCATTATTATATATAATTTTTATTGTTTGAGATACCTCAGTTAAGCGCCACATTCGGTTTAGTTTCATTTTCAGAGGCAAACAAACGGAGGTGCTAAATCGAACTTACAGTCAACTTAAAAACTTCAAATACATATGCCTATATATTGAAATTTTTAAGAAAAAAAAAATTTTATTTTCTTTCATAAATATAATAATTTTAAAAGAGTATTGTAAATAAGGTTTTTTTCAATTTTAATAATTAATATACTTTCTTTTCCAATTGCTAATTGAAATGTTTACACGTTTCTATGACATTTTCATTAGATGATTTTCCCTTAGGCAGTCTTGAACTAAGATAGTTGCTTTCTAATACCAATTATTTTTTCCCTCCCTTCTATATACGTTTTTTTATGAGAGTGTTAAAATCCCCAAATAAAATAAATTTCATTTAAATCTATTATATTTGCGAAGTAAATTCGTTAAAATGATTATTTTTCTTTCTTTCCCCTTTTTAATTTTTACATGTAATCACACGTTTTTATTATAACGACTGAGTAATTGGAATCTTTCTCGACGTCAGTAGTCTACTTAATAATTTGCTTTCATCATTTTGTCTCATTATCCATTAGTCTTAAGATTAATGAGAAAAATTGAACGGAAAAATGTGAAAGAATATAGCAGATAGTTATTGCTCTTCCTCTTTCATCCATTAGCTGAAGAAAACCGATTGATATTTAATAATTTCCTTCTTTTTTATTATTATTATTAATATATCAAATTTTAATCAGTTGATTAATAGATTTAATTATGTAAAAATTAATTACAAACTTATAAATTTTTCAATTATAAATTTAATAAACAGATAAATCTAATATAGAAATTCATATCATTTATTCATTAAAAATGCTTTAATTATAAAAATATTAAATAATTTGTAGCATATTTATGAGAAATTCCAAGTATAAATGCTACTGGAGTAGTTTGATTTTGTATTTGAAATCCTTATTAATGTATTTTAAATTTATTTAAATATGATTTATTTTGAATTTCATAAATAAAATTCAAAATATATTCTCATCGTGTAGCTTTGACCCGTTAACAAAATCTCTTTTTACGAGGTGTATGGTTGTTATCTGCGGATCGAAGACAGAATTTGAAGTTCCGATCACAATCTAATGTCAGCTTGAAAATAAGATATGTATTCAGTATTATCGGTATTTTTCGTGATTTCTCGCAGAATGGCAAAAGAGTTTCAGAGGGGGAGAAGCGAAGAAAAAAATCCAAGCTATTAGATGAATGAAGTCTTCTCACCTGAAGATATATCATTGTCGTTCGCATCTGCCTCTAATGTCAGAACACAAAATGAAATAGCCACGTGAGGTAATTGAGACGGCATAACTAATCATTTTCTGATAGATGTCCTAATATATTAAATATTCTTTGGCACCGAGTAAAATTCTTTCGAGATTTTTGGTCGTTTGTAGTTGTTGCTGCTCAAAATTCTCGAATAAAAAATCGGTTTGAGGAATTAAAAATTGTATTTTAAATTACTAACTACTACCGTAATCATTTTGTAATTTTTGGTTACTAAATAAATTATTTTTATTTGAAAATTAAATATAATCATATTGTGAAAATTTAGTTTAAAAATTAAAAAGGTTTGTTAATTTATAGAAGATAAAATTCTTTCAAGATTGTTGGTTATTAACGATTGTTTCTACTTAAAACTGAAAATAGTTAACTGAAAAAGAACATTTTAATTTAGCTAAAATCCTTTCAAGAAGTTCTTAATTACTAAAAAACGTTTTCTATTCATATTATTTGCTAGCATTCTTCTTCTACTCAAACCTGAAAATATTCAAGTAAAAAAAATAAGTCTTAAGAATTAAAAATAATATATTTGTTTAATAATTAAACACACAGGAGAACAATCTAGATGAACAGAAAATGGAAGACGATAGACCATAGGACGGGCGCGGAAAAAGACGGAAAGATCAGATTAAGGAGAACTTAGAATAGAAAAAGATTGGAAGATGATCCATGAAGATGAATATGGGAAAACAAAAAAGACTTCGACTAACCTGACCCAATAGTATTACAATTGGATGAAGATGTTGTTGATGATAATGATGATTTAAAATTGCTTACAGTAAGGATCTTTAGCCTTTATGTACCAAGGAACTTGATGAAACTTGTGGATCTCTTTTCAGAATAATGTTTCTAAATGTATAAAATAAAAATAAAAACAATTACAAAGAAAGTGAATTGTATTGAAATACAATTACCAAATTATTAAAAAGCAACTTAATAATACAGTAATATATGTGCAACTGTAATTGATATGAAATATCAGTGATTTCTGTAAGTGACAAAGTTGAAAATATTACTAATACTATTCTGGTTTGTTACCCGTAGCCAAAATTAAATAAATTTCTAGATTTCAGTTAAAGATGTGAAAATAAAGATGTTTTTTTCCATCCGTGTTCAAGGATCTAGGATTGGCAGACTCCAAGGAGATCGTAGATCCTAGGTTAAGAACTCTTGTCTTAGAGATTTTTAATTGTTAATAATTACTTCTATCTAAAAATTGGAATTCAGTTTAAAAACTTTATGCAAATTTATCGACTAAAATCCTTAAGAGATTTTTAGTTATTAAAACAATATTCAATTATATTAATAGTTTAGTTGTTAACATAAACCTCTATTCGATAATTAAAAATAGACAAGTGAAAAATGAGTTTCAAGAATTAACGAAAATATATTAATTTATCACAGAAATCAAATATAATTATTTAAGATTTACAAACTTTCAACGAACAAATAAAGGATTATAGAAAATAGCCAATCTGTTCATAAAGAAAATAATTTTTTTTCTTCCTGTTTGAACATCTCAACAAAGTACATAAATCTCTTTCGACTAATCACTAAATTGATATAGAAACTAAACGACTGCAGATCAGGTTAAGAAACTTGATAGTGGTTTACTTGTGCAAGAATGATTATGAAGAGTAAATGCTTTATATCGTTCTATATACTGTAGAGCCTATCAAAATTCATAAGTTTTAAACTTAGAAGAAACCTTTCTTTAAGGAGAATTTATTATGAATTTTGATAGGCTCTATAGTATAAAGAACGGTATAAAGCATTTACTCTTCATAATCATTAAGAAAATTCTTCATTTAATTAATACGTTATTTATATAGAACAGTGAATAAACAAGTGCTTACAAGTGGCAAATTTAATAAACTTATCTTGTCATTTGTTATGATTTAATTAATTTTATATTTTATAAAATTTTACAGATTATTTAATGTTTAAATCTTAAATTTTCGTGATTTTTGAAAAGATATTTTAATGACTTTAACGGATTCAACTTTAATTAATTAACCTCAATTAGTTAAATGGTTTTTTTAAATTAATCTTTTATGTCATTAAGTAATTATCACGGTACTAAAAAATGGAGATGTTTAAAGTATTTATAAAAAAATTCATTTTTAATTTCGATCATTGTAATAATTTTAAATAATCCTACATGTGATATTCTTTTGCATTTTAGCCTTGTTTTTATTAAATTAAAATATAGTAAACAATAAATTAATAGCAAAATTTATTTTTTAAAATGTATTTAAATTTTTTTTAATATATAATTAACAGAAAACTCAAAAATTTCAATAGAAATCCTTGATAATTTTTCGCATTAAAAAATATTAGTAGTAAGCGATATTGATTTTCAAGTATGTTTTATAATAAAAGTTTATTTGTAAAAATTCAAGTAAAAGTTTTTGTCATTCAATTATCCTTCTTACAATTTTCTTTATATAAAAAATAATTCTAGTTATATAGTATTACAAATAAATGGCATCATTGAAAGTAAATCACAAGACAAAGAATCTTTTTTCTTTTTATTTTTTCTTATGATAAAAGTAAAGAATATCGATGTTCAACAGTATTCAGTAGTATTAAATTTCATAAAAAATTATTCAAATCAAAAACTTTCTACTATACAAATGCTATTATTTCAGCTATTTTTCAATGGTATAAAATTTTCTCGTTCTTACTTTGACTTTTTTTATATGTAGAAATTCTTTTTATAAATTACAATACAGGGGAGAATATACAAAGTATATAATTAAAAATTTAAGAATAAATCTAAAAATATACCTTCAAACCGGATGCAGAAAGACAGATTTTCTAGTGGCAACGACCCTCAAATTGATATCTTATAACACTTGTTGTAATGTTTTAAAAAGCATTATCGTTTTCACCTATACTAAAATTAACTTATCTTTAATAAAAAGAATTATTCTAAGAACTTCATTAGTCATCACACCTTTAGTTAGTTATATATAAAGATCAGTTGTTATAAGAGAAGTAGCGACAGAATGTCAGAAGTGTTGACAGGATGCCCGGTTACTAGATATTCCTTTCTCACTTTTTCTTAGCAAAAGGGCGTCGTACTCATTTTAGTAAAAGGCCAAAACAATGAACTGTCATTCTACTTTAACTAGTAATCGTTTGTTTTACCCATCTGAGTAATTGCTACATTCTCGAGTGTTTGTTTGATATATTTAAATACTGGCGATGAATATATCTGAAGTTCGTCGTAAAAGAACTGGTCCAATTGGATCGTTGCCAAAATTGAGGTGGGTAAAGAATGATCTACAACTAGCCTACTGTATAACTTATAGTTAACTGTCTGGGAAGAGGTTGTGGAACTCTATTACATTCGTTTGTAAGAATATATTGTAACTTAAATATTCCAAAAAATATATTATATATATATATATATATATATTATAAATTTTATTTTATGTAAAATTGTTAAATGTAATATAAACTTCCTCATTTGATTGTTTAATTCTGTACAAAATATTAAAGCTATTATTTAACACTACATGAAGCCCGTATAACCGCAGCTGGTTTGAAAGTTCATTATAACTAGCTACAGCTATATCTAGCCACTATTAAACAATCAAATTCGAGTAATATTTACATAATATTTATTTTTATTAACTAATTTTTATGTTTTAAATATTAATTTGTATTCAAATTGTATCGTCGATACAGATTTTCGACTGTATAAAACGTTGAAAATTTCAAAGAAAGTACTGTCGATATTTAGATATTTTTAGATATTTAAAAACTAAAAATATATTTTTTTGTTGTTGTAAAGAATAAAATATATATATATATGAAAAGTATAGGAAAGATGTAGGCCTGTAGTATATATGAAGGTGGTTTTGGTACAAGCGAATAACATTTTGTGTTGCTTTTTTTTCTTAATTCAATTCATGTTCTATTTTGTATGCTGAAGATAAATTCCAAAAAGTACAATTGAACTTTCGCATCACGAAATGAAAGTATTTCTTTTCCTGTGTGGATCACTATTTAGAATGTATACATTGAAACTAATAGGATTAAGAGAAACACTTTAAATCAGTTTTATTTATAACAAGATCCTTTCTAATCTGAACAACAACACTTTACACTAACACGATTTGTCTATATTTATTTTAGAAAAATTCATATAAAAATTAAATATATATCTATATAATTTTTAAAAAATGTAAAGCTTAATATTAACTAAAATTTGCATTTCTTAAAGGCCGTAATTGACGGTTACACTTTATCACTTACATCAACTATGTATAATGTTCCTTACATTATAACATATTTCATAAAATAACTCGTGGTTTAATATATTATTAACATAGATAGTTAAGATTTAAATTTATACAGAGAGAAATTAATCAGAAAATAACCAATTCCTATAAGAATTTGAATTATATAGCAATTACACGTCCATTTATATCACTTTGTATACAGGTAATGCATTACTTAGAAGTAAATAACTATTACTTGTCTTTATTATGTTCTCTTAAGTATCTTATCTCTAGGACAATGTTATTATTACAATGCGTAATTATGAACAAATTTAGTAAATGGACTGCATTAAACATTAAAAAAGCAATAAAATAATTCTAGAAAATGTAATTATGTAACTTTATAAACTATCCACCTCTTAAAACTCCCTAGAAGCTTGTTTTTGTATATAAATTATACAAGTTGGACGAAAGATGTACGTTTGTTTATAATAATTAAAACAGATTTTATATATATATGGAATATTTTTTTAATCATGAAATTTATACGGTAAGATATAAATTTTATTTTAAAACAACACATAATTCTCATTAAAATTAACCTTAACGAAAGAAAACTCCGACGTTATTTTGAAGTAGAACATCCGGAATTGATTAAATGACTTTTAAAAATAGAAATGTTTTAAACTAGAAAATAATTACAGTTCGAATATTTTTAATTTAAAAAAAAATATTATAACCAATACAAATAATTTTTTTCTACGTATATTAACACGTAAAAAAACACGAAGCGAAGTAGAAATATTTAGGTGTATTAATTTAAATTTTATGAACGGGATTGTATTTTTTCTTCCCTCCTCCTCCTCCTCCTCCTCCTTCTTCTTTCCTAGTAAACTTAGTTCGGCATCATTGGTATTTCTTGTTCACAAGCGGAATATATTCCTTCTACCGCGAATTCCGAGTCTGCGTGTCACGTGACAGGGTGGCTGATAACAGAAGGCGGGATCGGACGTTGGTTCAGTCGAACGTCGCATGGAAGGAGCTTGTGTTAGTGATTTTCTTAACAGCTTAAATTAATTTTTGTTTCTTTAATTAAATAACAGTTATGGGAAAATCGAAACGTAAAAGACATTTTCTATACTTATAAAGTTATTATTATATATATTTATATATACCTATATAAATATATATATATATATATATTTTTTTTTTTTTTATTAAAAAAATTGGTTTAAGAAGAGTTATTAATTATAAGTGAATGGCAACAATGGAATCAGTTGGTATGAATATAAGTTTGGTTAATTTAGAAGGGAATTATACATTCATCAATATGAGTTCTAATAGAAGTGCTGAAGATGATTATGAAATATATTACTTTTATAAGGTATGAAATTTTTAAGTTATTTTCTTTAATTAAAATAAACTTTATATCTGTTTCTATAAAATTTATTATTTAAATAAATATGCCTCTAATAACGTAATTAATATGTCTGTAACAGTTTATGCGCAAAAAGTGTGTTAATTGCGTTATGAATATGATAAATACGTTAAAGTTTTATGTACTTTTCACCTGTTAAATGCTTTATTTATAAATAGATGAATCGATCTTTGTTGTATAAATTTTATTTTAAACGCGTTTAAAAAATTAGAAAAATATTTATAAAATTTAGTTATAAAATGTTATTTTTTTTCTATATCTAAATATTTTTTAAGTTTGAAGTTTTTAATCGATCGGAAAGTAATCTTGTCATCGTTGTTAAGCGATAAAACTTTGTATAACGAGTTCTTCTGTAGGATTGTTAACTATATAAGTAACGATCCTACAGGCAAACGCGTCGTATTCTTATTGTATTATTTTTATATAAGTATATAAATATAAAGAATTAATAAATCAAAAACGAAGGAGGTTACTGTTACTGCTCGTAGAAGATATAAGAAGAATTCTCGTTTGTCTTTAATTGTCCAGTGAATTTATATCACGTTTCGTTTACACTGACATTAACTGTCTTGACCTGCATAGTCACCATACATAAAACAAGTAGGTGTACAGAAGAAATCCCCTAAGGAGATGCCTCATAGGCTGTTCCACTTGTATAAGCAACTAACTCTTGTTTAAATTAAAGAAATTTTCGAGAAAACTCGATATTTTGTTTGCGAACTACTCGCTATTGATAAATTTGTAGTTGCAATCCGTTGACTAGAACTTTCGAGGAAAGATGTATTCATACCACATGTTTGGCATCTTTAGTTATTTTCTTTCTTTTTTTCTTGCCCCCTAACTGTTACTTTGTTAGATGTGTTTGACGTTTAGTATTCATCCATCACAGTAGAATATTTGGCCTCAAACCTCGAGATACCTCATATTTACTGCAAAAGAAAGAAAAAAAAACATATCCAAAGAAATATCCTGTTTTTTCCTATGTCATCATTTCCTTTTCCTACATAAATTCTTTACGATTCGCTGATTTATCTAGTGATGTATATACATATATACACTTAGACAGTAGATATAATGTTAAGAATTAAATTGTAGGAAAAAAAATTTGACTTAAATTTTCTTCATTTAATAGTCTTAAAACGTGTTACAACTTTTGTCTCTTAAAATTAAATTTATTTACAGGCATTTTCACTTTTATTGTATGCTAAATTCCTTACAAAAATGGAACTTTGTTCGTAAATGGTTAATATTAAAATAAAAAGTAACATATTTGTTAAATTTATTTTTCGTCTCTCTTCTCGCTCGATTTTTTACTAAGGAAAAAAAAAATTCTTCAAAGAATACATTTTCTTTTTTAGAAACTTGATTTCCATTTTAGACAAAGAGAACTTTATTTAATTTGACTCCTTTTCCTCAAAAATGTACGAAACATTTCAATACCTTACCTACTTTCTAAAGCACGGTTTAGTGAATATCCGGTATCTCTGGGTTAAAAAGGTTACACGGGATCAGGAAAAGAGATCATCTCACGTTTAAAATAATATTTAACTGACAAAATAATATATAATTAAACTGTGCATTTACCATAATTAAGTAAACGTAATTTTCTTATTTTTTTAAAATTAAAAATCCAGACGTCACTCCGTTCTCTTGTGTAATTATTATTGTTAAAAATTTTAAATATTACGCAAAATTTAATTTGATTTCGAAATTTAAAAAAAAATGTTGTTTAAAATATAAAATTTTGTTTGAAATAATAATAATAATAATTATTATTATTCAAAACGTTTAATTTTATTGTTAAAATGTAATTGCTGTATCGTTAGAAGTCAGAACATTGTTTTAACTTGTTGCTCAAAATTGCTTAAAAGTTAAAATACTGTTGAAATTTGGTATTCAAAAGCCAAAATGTTATCAAAATTTATTGTACAAAACAGTGACGCGTTATAGCTTTCACGGGGCCCAGGCGAATTTGAATTAGGGAGTCCCAAGTATAATATTAACTTCAGGCATTTTTCTTCGGGAAAATATTTTGGAAGAATATTTTCTTATAAAAGATTGGTTCAGGATCCCTATTGATAGGGCCCCCAAGCAATTTCCTTTTTGCCCATAGGATAACGCGCCGCTGGTTCAAAAGCCAGAATTTTGTTCACAGTATACTGTTAAAAAGTCAAAATATTGTTGAAATATATTGTTTTAAAATCTTGAAATATTTATCAAATTTATTACTCAAAACTCAAAATATTTTTAAACTTTTATTGCTAAGAATCAAAATGTTATTCAACTTTATTGTTCAACAGCAGTGACATGAATAGAAATTTTTAGTCCCTTAAGCAAAATATGATAAAGAGCCTTAAGTATTGAAGGATCCCTCCTAGTCCCTCCCTCCGCATTCTTAATGGTATAGGAATTTAAATACAATTTTTAGATTATCAATTTTAAATTTATTCCGTAGAAACAGTGTCTGGGGCCTAGTCTGGGTCTCTTATGTCACGAGCCCTTAAGCGTTACTTAACCACGCTTAATAGTGTTACGCCACTGTTCAACATTTAAAACAAAAAAAAAAATGTTCAAAATTTATTATTAAAATGACAAAATATTATCGAAATTTATTGCTCTAAATTCTCGTTCAAAACTTAAGTCATTATTTCAGATTTAATTTTGAGTAAATAACGAAACACAACAATTCGGAAAGACTGGCAGGACGAATAATTAAGGGCGTAAGGAAAATGAATATGAGAAAATAATATATTTATATTATTCTCTATGAATAAAAACATCCGTGGAATAACCTCGTTGGATTGTAACACAATCTATCTTATAGAAAAGTACGGCAGTCGAAGGAAAAACAATTTTTATTCTTTCGCGAATAATTTTGTTGACTTTGTCCCGCTAAGCTGAGGTAGTAAATGTTTTTATATCTTTGCAGCCTCTGCAAGAATCGAGTCAAATAACGTTTCTGTCTTTTTCTTCCCACCTTCGTTTTATAGCACTACGTTCGAGTGAAATAGCACCGTTTTAATATAGCAAACTTCTTTCTCTTTATGCTCTAAGAACGTCTCCATGCAATTGTTAACTCTCCAAAAGCAACACTCGCTGATTTATTGTAAAGCACGTATCGGAAATTAACGCAGATATTTACAAATAATTTAATTAACTCTTAAACTTGTTTAATAGTATAAAAATCTCTTGTAATAAATCTTAATAAGGATTTTTATGACCTATTTTATTTTCCTTATCGGCCTTCGTCTCTTTTTTTTATATTTTTTTCATGTTTTTGTAGCTCCCCGAGGAAATCCCTTGCTTGCAAAACTAATTCTCCTACTCCTTGGGAAAGTTAAGCTGATTTGTGTAGAATGCCAACTATTATGGATGAATTAATTTCTGTAATTTTATTGTGCAAAAGATGGTAAAGGATGAAAATATATATATATATATTTTCTGAAAGATTCAAATGATTTCTGTCTAATAATTACACCTAACCATTGCCAACTGCCATTTCAATTAGATAAATTAATTTGCATAATTTTATTACACAAAATATTGTAAAAGGTAAAAAATTATATATATTCATGTGTTTCGGGATTTAAATGGTTGATTTTTCTGTCTTACAACTACACCTAACCAATTATCACCTATGTGAATGTTGTCATGACGACAGTCATTCCGTTTCCTTAATATTTAATTGAGGTGAAGTATTTTCTTTATGCCCGGATATTGAGCAACGAATTAAAAGTTAATCAAAATTACAGTTTCTGAATAATTACAAAAATCTAAACACAAAAAACAATGACTTTGAGTGTCGAATTACAACATTTAACACAAGAAAAAACTGCGAAACTTAATTGTTTTTCTCCTCTCTCTCTCTCTCTCTCTTTCTAATTATTATAAATTAAAAATTTACAAGTAATTTAAACTCGCATACTTTTAAATATATATTTATTTAAATATAAAATATAGTTTTTTAAAGTTTTGAAATGTAAATAACATTCAAATTTTGTAATCGAGAACGATCAATGAGTGAAATTTTCCTTTAAAAAAATAATAAACAAAATTTTATAGAAAATTACATCAACTTATTTTTATATTTTTCATAAAAGATTCGTGTAATTCATATATATTATCTACATTACATATGTAATTCATATATATCATCATAATTCGGAGATTATGAAACATAAAATATAAAGTATTAAAAAAAAGGACAATAATTTAAATGCTAAACTGTTAATAATTTTATTTAAATAAGGAAATTTTCTGTAAATAAATTAATTAAGTAACTGTAACTAAACTCTCATTGTTTAACCAGAAGTGGAATTAACTGGTATTAAGGATTAAGTTTTCAATTATTCGACCCTTTTATGAAATCTAAATGCCTTTTAAATGAAAAGTTGAGGTTAATGGAAAGTAGATTTATTAAAATGAGGAGGTAATAGAAAATTTTCCTTTAAATAACTGAAATGCTTTTATGTTTAGAGACATCAATTCGCTGGTGGATTAAGGTAAAAATATTAAAAATCAAACCATTAAAAGCTTACGCCGCACTCTATTAACGACATAATACATCAATTTGTTAATCAATTAATAAATATATCAATGGGAAATAAAATTATATATAAATTTTTCATTTATTAAATTCAGAATGGCTGTACTTAAAATCTTTTAATACCTGTGTATTGTTTATCGGGGATTTTACAACAACTTAAATTTATTAAATTATTCTCAGTTTTAATTATGAAAATTGCTAGTAAAATATTGCTGGAAAAATTATTATATTGATTTTTCATTCTCGCTCCCTTTCTACTTGCGGTATGATTACATCGCCCACTGATGACAACAAAGTTATGTTGGGTATTCTGATGATAGTTGAAGGTGACAATTACGTTGAAATGTCACTTGATCTACGACCCGAAGGTATATCTAGAGATGCCAGAATAGATTAGGAAGATGATGTTACTATCATGCTTATGAAGTTCAAATGAAAGTTAATATATAAAAATGCTAGATTTATATTCTTGAAACTTTGTAAAAAAATACACAAGTATATTATTTTCAATTTAATAACCGTACATTTATATCTTATTTATTTTATTTTATAATTTTAAAAGTCATTTCATTAGATTTAAAAGATTCAATTTATAGCTTTTAAATGTAATAACTTAATATAAAATTCTTTTCTAGCTGTTTTTATATTTATATTTACGTGAATCAACTTAATTCGTATGAAATATATATGTAACCAGGTCAATAATGTAATTATTACATCAAAGAAACTTTAGTAAAATCACATGGTATATCATATAATTATGTTTGATTAATGTGAAGTTATGAAACTAATTAATTGATTTAATTTATTAATAATTAAACTTTGTAGTGATAAGTTATTAGTAATTAATATAAAGCTTCAATATTTAATTTTATGAAATTCTTCCTTTCAGTTTTAATAAATTTTCAATAAGTTTTATTCAACTTATTTCTGTTATCTCTTGGTGGTTGCTCTAACGATACAACTTGCTGTTGTTGTGAAATCTGTCATTCTGTTATCGCTAGTTTAGTCTTACTTAAAGGAAAAGAAGAAAAATCGAGGTTAATAATATCAGAATACATTTTTGATAGTGAATATTAATTATTAACATCACGTCGATGAACTTTTTTTTCCTTATTTTTAATTGAAAAATATCATATTTTATACTTATAATACTTAAACTAGGACCAGATAGAGGGACCACGCAAATAGAGGGCCTCAAAATTTATTTTCTTTTGTAAAAACATGATATCAATCGGGCCTGATAGAAAATATTTTGCATGAATTTTTGGCAGGTATCAGAACAAAGAAGGTCTCAGAATTTAGTCTTTTATATAATATTAACGAGATATAAATCAATTTTTCGTTGTCAAGTAGTAAAAAAATTATGCTTTTATTTATTTTATCGATTTTATTTATATATTTTTATGGTTCTAAAATTTATAATTGGCTCTAGCATCGTCTTATCTCTCTCTGGCTCTTAAATAATAATATTTCTATTATTATACTTTGAAAATACATTATAATAAAATGGGTAATATTATTTTAAATATTTATTTTATTCTTATATGCAGCTCTTTCTTAAACAAGAATTTATCAATTTGTAAATTTAAACTCTATATTGCTTCCATACTTAGATTATAAAAATGTTCGAATATTCAATTGGAAAAATGTAATGAAAGATGATACACAATTGGTGTATTGTATATACAGATATATATAATTGCCCTTTATTCGTTACTATTTTTAATCGCCGATTAAAAATGAAAATTAATCGATATCACCGATATATAAATTTGTTAAGAATTTATTAATTAATTGAGGAGTAAATCCTTCAGTGAAACTTGGGTGATTCAGAAATAATAGGATAGGTAAAGATTTCACATTTAAGCAAAAAAAATTCTATTACTATAACATATGTGCAATGTGTGTGCAGAATATAATGTTTAAACATACAAAACAAAAGAGAATATAATCATATCAATTGTTACAAAAGCGCTCTCCGCTTACATCAATGCATTCATCAATCCTTGTCATCATAGAGTTATTGTGCTTTTCTATAATACTAACCTTTCACTGTTTGATAATTTTGAATCAAAATAATTATAACTTAATAGCGTAAAAGAAAATTTAATTAATAATAAGAATAATGATAATATAAATGTCATTCTTCTGGACTACTCTATTAAATTTCTCTTCAAAATGTTAAAAATAGCGCTGTAAGAAAGAAATTTAAAAAATTTTAAAATAATTATATGCTTATTTATCTAAAATTTTTATGACATTGTTTGTTTTCAATTTTATTTTTAAGAATTTTATCGATACATAAAACAGATGAGAAAGAAAATAGCATTATGACCAATAACCATCAATGGATATAAATAGATATTGTACATGTAATAAACTCTTAGATTCTATGGATCAACGAAGTTTATGTTTATCTGTCTCATATAACATCTCTCATCTCTCCTATAGCAAATACTTTTATATCAATTTTCAAGAATTCTCCTTATTTATATTCAAAAATTGCTTGTTTTTTATTGAGATAATCTTTCAAAAGAAAAGAAGAACATTTAGCATTAACATTTATGTTATTTTGTATCAACTCGTGATAAATTTGAAACAATAACTTGAAATTTATGCAGCCGTCCAGGAGAAGATTGTTGCGTTAAGAATCATTTTAACCTAGTTCTAGATATTTATACTGATTACATCTGAAAAACAAACACGCGATTACTTTCTACGATGTCCTTTTTCAAAATGATTTCACTGATAATGTCATTCCTTATACGACTTTTTGTAAATAACAGAAATTAATAATTCATTGCTGCTGCTTATAAATTTACCTAAAATCTTTGAAGTTCTTTTCGAAAAGATATTATTATTTTTTCTTTTTAATATTATAAAAGCCACTAAAATATACTCTTAAATATAGATTTTATAAGCATTTTATATATAAGAAAAACGGAATTTTTCATAAGAATTTCATACTTCTTCAAAATCAAAGTTATTTACTAAAACGGAAAAATTTACTGGTACTTCATTTTAAAATAACTTAAGGCTACAAAAATTCCTTCCTGATAAATAAAAATTTTATACATTTTATGCGAAAAGAATATCTAAGTAACCCCAATAAGTTATTTTAAAAAAAGGAACATGAGCTGTTAAATTTTCATACTAAACTTTCCGACGACGTTGTTATTGTTTTCTTTTTGGAGGTTATAATTCTGAATAAACAACCTTGATCTATTTTTTTATATGTAGAAAAAACTAAAATTCTTCTTATTGAATGTGTATAAGAGTTAAAAAAATTTATTGATTATTATTATCTTGGAATGGTTCAATGAAAATGCAGGATACGCTTGCAGGCATTGGTGCACAATAACAATCTAAATCTGCCTAACTTGGGGCCGTGACGCTTTCTCATAAATTTCGTGTATGGTTATTGCTGCCATTTGCAATCTAATGTCGTTCAACTAGATTCAACTTGGCAATAATTAAATTTTCTGCTTTAAATCTTTAACTTTTTCTTATATATTTAATTTAAGTCTATTCCTAATGCAATTGACTTGATCTTTGTATACCTTTCTTTAATGATATTGAAAGTTACTCGCATATAAAAAAAAGAACGAATTTTGCTTTTTAATTTTGTTTCGAGAAGTCAATTTTTATAAGAAAGATGAAGAAAATAATACAAGTAATTAAGAATTGGATGAAAATATTACTAACCGTTTAATAGAATTTCTTTATGAACGGGTTGTAAATAGTCTTTATGATGAAAGATATCTTTCATAAAGAATATTTATAAAGTATCATATTTTTAAAACATTTTATGATATAAATTATATAAATTAAATTAGAAAATCTCTTTATAAACATAAAATTGTTCGAAAAAAATCATATTTTCCGAAAGAATGTAGAAATTAATAAACGTCTTTGTAAATTTGTTTAATTATAACTTTTTATGATTGTGTTTCTCGTTAATTAAGTATAAAATAATTCTATTCTATTAAACAGTTAATGCATAGAATTGTTTTTACTAACTTTAACAATATATCATTAATATTAAATAGATAATTGATCATTTAGGATTTCGTAAAATCCTGTTAATCACGTTAAATTCTTAAAAGAAGTTTATTCCTCAAAATTCGCTCCGAATAACAATTGTTTTCGTTACGTGGATTGCAACTTAAATTGGATAGCTTTTGTTTACGACAAGTATTGGTTTTATTTTATCTTTTTGTTTCCACTTCCTTTTCCTTTGTGTTTAAGAATAGTTTTTAACGAAAAAATATCCTGTAAATTATCAGATAATTAAGCGTAACGATATCATTAAGACGTTCGACTTTTATCATTTTATCTTAAACAATTTTATCAGTCATTTATTTTATCATTTTCTTGCTTTGCTCTACAGTATGCAAATTCCTGTAATTACCATTTAAAGACTTAGTACCTAAACTATTCTGAATAATCTACGTAAGGCTCGGTAATCTCAGTATTAAATCCCGAATTATTAAATGAGATATACTAATAAATATTCAGTTGCTAAGTAATCTCTAGAATTCTATTTAAGCAGAAATCTATTCACTGAACTAATCTGTCTGTATCAAAATTTCTAAGCAATGAATTCAAAATGATTGTAATGTGTTGAGCGCAATAAAATCGACGATTTAATACGAAAGTTGAGTGTTTATATATGTGTATGAATTTTATTAGTAAATAATTTCTTTAATAGAATTAAGTATAAAACATAAGGGTCTATCGTCTTGGTTATTGTTTGAAAGCATTTTGACGTAAAAGGTTTTCGATGGGACACTAAATAATATTGATGTAATAAGTGTTCCAGAGCAAAGAACATGACTACTTTAACATGATGTAATTTTCGTCATTGGAGAGAAAAACTTGATTCTTAGATTGTTCAATTCGCCAAAATATTGAGGAGTTTTATTAGCACGATCTAGAACTTTTTACCATTAGTTTATCTGTTTCTCTTGTTTCTTTTTTCCATTTATCAAAATTTCATTTCATTTATTTATTTTTTGCCGATGAAAGGTAAACATTGTTAACTCTCTAGAGTTATAAATAAGTTAAATAAATCCTTTTTTTTTTATCTAATAAATATATTTATCATTATTCATTTCATTATTTTAATGATATCAATTCATTCTTTTGTTATTAAAATTCCTAAGAAATAATACTAGAAGTTTGAAAATCAAGATCTTTAATTAAAATTCCGTTATTCGGATATTTAATTAAATCCTTTGACTTATGTTTAATCATATGTAAACGAGAGTTATATTATGAATAATGATTTAAGATAAAGTTTGATATTATGTAATGATATTGTCAAAATTACACTACTGTTATTGTATACAGTTTAGATGTAATAACTAGATATGTTGTGCATCACAGGGAACAAGTAACGAGATGCTTAGTTATATCCCATGTAATTTGTTCTCATTTTTTTGATAAATCTCTAGGTTCGGATCTAAAATTTCTTTGTTAATTTGATGTATTACACGACGCAAAATTTAACCTTTTTTTAATAAACAAAGACTCTTTACAGTTTCTATAACCTATTTTCTTGTGTACAGTTGCTTAATATTGAATTTGTTAAACGATATATGTCGTGTGCATTGGGAATTCTCTGTCCTCTATGTGTAATACATCGCTTAAACTCTTCTTTTAGATAAATAAATAGTTCATAGGGATAGAAGGAATTGCAATTTATTCGTTTGTTTTCCATTTTAGCTTAATAAAAGCTAATATTTTTATTTGTATAGTTGCTTAATATTGAGTGTGTTAAGCGATGCGTTGAACATTATAATGTACTGTATACTTGCATTGAAAATTCTCTACCTCTGTGCTTAATTTATCATTAAAAAACTTGTTTCTAGATAAATGAATATCTCACAAAGGTAGGAATTAATTGAAGTTTTATTCGTTCGTTTTCCACATTAACTTAACAACAATTAACATTTTTATTTATCATTGCATCATTGTAATACTAATTAATTATCTTTTGGATAGTTTCATTTATTGTGCTAGAATTGTCTAAACAGAATCTCAATCAATCGTTTAACCCAGAAGAGAAGATTCACGCCTTTCTCTTAGAAATGTAAACAAGAGAACATTTGGTATGACAAATTCATCGCTATAGATTTTACATGTCAGTTGAGAGAATTTCAAGTTGAAAGATTTTCGACAAACACTGACACATCTCTTCCGTTAAAGCAACTTAATTAGAAAATGATCAAATTGAAATATGTAAAATTAATAATAATCATCTTTTTCTGTAAGTTAGATAGTTATAAATAACAGGAAATTAAAGTTTGTTTTCGTATAAATATTTAGCATCGTTGCTAAATTATATTTAATGGAAGCTACAACAGGTGTTTCTGTTGGTGAATTCCAACTCTACAAATTCCATCAAACTTTGATGAAATCAAAGACTTGGAGGATTCTATCTATTCCTTGTTGAAAGGTCAGCCGAGAGACATGCTAGAGATTGCAGTAAGAAAAAGCAATATCTTCCTACTCACACCTTGAGAATTGGTTGGCTTTTTCTTCTGAGTGCTTGTTGACACGATACCTGAGTTAGGAGTTAGGGTGACAAGAAAAGACAGTAGGAGATTGTTGCAAAGAGTGTCTGGTTGATGATATATAAGATTCTTATAAAATCTTTTGTTAAAACTATTCTACATCTATACATAAATATTCAGAAATATCTTTTAAAATCTCCCCATATATTCATTCGATTTTAATCTATCTTAAAAAAAAAAATTGTCAAAAATTTTGTGTTCTTAAATATTTTCATGAAAAATAGTAGAAAGTTCAAAAGAAAAAAATAAATTTATAATCTTAAATAAATTTGATGGATGAATTGTATAGCGACGACAATAAATCGAAAGAATTTATCTTTTTAGATGAACGTTTGCCAATGTTACTAGCTTGAGTGAACGAGAGCATTCGTTTGTCTGTTGATACAACTCTTAACTAATGTTTCATATTAACGTTTTCTGAATTACTCTTGCATAAGAGTTTTTAATAATTTAATTAAATGCTTAGTTTTGTATAAAATTACTTAAATGTTAACAATTTCTAGCGATAAAACCCTTCAAACTGTTAAATATTTTATTATTAACAAATGTAAAATAATATTTTAATATTAAAAAATAATTTAGATAATATTTTAATAAAAAATTAGGTTTAGAAATTAGAAAATTTATATATATATATAATTATTTTATTATATAAATAGTATATATATTTACTAAGAACCATACTTAGAATCTGTTTATTCACTAATTTAACAGATGACATAATTCGGTCAGCTACATATAAACACTATATAATAGTGACAGACTGCTATCTTCACTTACAGTAAGTATTAAATACTTATTTTCCAGGTGGTTTCTGTTGGAAAAGACGTCTTCTTCGAGTCATATCCTTCTAGTTTCTTCTTAGTTGTTGCTAGAGATTAAAATACCCCGCTGAGTAGTTTAAACAAATGAGAAAAAAAGTGTAAAAGTAGCATGAGGTTGATTAAAATGGCATATAAAAACAAATTTAATTCCATATTACATTACTTTTCTTTAAGGATTATTCAGGAAAAAGCTTTAAAATCAGGATTATAAAGGTCATCAGGGAGGAGGATTTTGCATAAAATTTGCGATTCGTGTTAAAGATTAAACTCATTTTTTGCATACAAAATTTAATTTTTGTTTTATCTTGAACAGGGTTATAAGAAAATCATGGCATATGTTCTTGACAGATAATTTTATACGTTGTCAATGACAACAAATCTTGTGACAGCGCTAATCATAATGACAATGTTTAATACTTTAAGTAATTAAAAACTAACCTGGCTCGGATAATTATAAACCATTTTAATAAGAAAAATCGTTTATAGATCAATTTTTTTTATTAATTTAAATTATTTTTTATGTAAGAAGAATCTAAATTCTCATAAAATTTTATATTAATTGTAATAGTAGAAGGACTAGCCATTAAAATGGCGACTAAAAAATAAACCGTAATAGTTATCTATGTTTCAACAGTTTGTTTATTTACAATCAGTTTTTATTTGAATTATACAGCATATAAAGGTAGTCCAAGCAGTAAAAATTAAATTTTACCTATTCAGATATTTAAGGAATGCGAAAGAAATTGCTCAAGATGAGATTTTTCTTGTTCAATACACAAATTATAACGCTTTAACACACTTTCATAAATTGCTGACCTACTTGTAAAAATTGCTGAAATGCTTACAAAAATTGATGGTTACCTGACTCGAATCACCTTACACACTCAAATAAAATTCATGAAATAAATTGAATTTTAATCTATTTTTAAAGTTAAAATTACTCTTTATACAGTACTATCTTCCTCACTTGCTTAAGTCAGTGAAATAAAGTTAAAAATTAATTTTAAATAATAAAATCACGCTTCAAATATATTTTAAGCTTTTTATAAATATTTATAATTATTTTAAACAAAGTTTAGAGATTATAAGATTATTCGTGTTATTTTTTTCTTTTCTTACCGTTGCGCATTCAGTTGGAAACTTGCTCTATGAATATGTAATAAACGTACAGCATAACAAAATGCCTCCCTAGACTTATAAAACGGAGTAAGTATTATGTATTTCTAAACACGTAAATCTGAAATAAATATAAAAAAATATATATTGAAAGATGTAATAGAGAATTCGAACTAAGTTTAGTTTACTTCCGGCAAATTCAGTTTATGAAAGATTGATGTATCAGAAGTTAATGGATGTAGAGTATGTATTCTGCATTTAGAAAGGGGAAAAGTCTAGTCATATTGCACGTGATTTCGAAAGACGACTATTCTTAGTCCTTTAAAGGTTGATTTAAAACTACTCGAGATAGAATTTAATCAAGAAATTCATTTAAATTCTATCTGTTTTAATAAATTCTGTAACTATAAGCCGAAATCATCAATCTTTTAATCGAAGATACCGAAAAAGAAATCCTCGTTTCTATAATTTCATGCTTTATTGATTCGTTCGCTCGTCTAATTTAATTATTTTTAATAAAAAAAATAATAATAAAATTTGCTATTATTAAATATTACAATTTTCTTATTTAATAATCTCTTGAATATATTTTTCCGTTATTCATTAAATAATTGAATACAGCAAAACAAATTAATTATTTTATAAATTAAATCCTAAATTATATAATAATACAAGCAAAATTTTGTTTTACATTTTCAGAAAGTCTGTAATTTTAATTGAACAAGTTCAATAATATTCGAAATGAGCAAGATTCTAGCAAATAATTTATAATTAAATATTTTTCGGTCCTGTTCATTTACAATTAACTTTAATGCAAAATAAATAATATGTATACAGTATATACCCAATCATCGTAGAGAGTAAACTGCTATATGATTCAAATACTTTATTACTTACAAACCTTGCAAATATTTTTTCAAAATGTAATCCTTTTTTAACACACAGATTACAACGCTTTGACACATTTTCATAAATTGATGAACTGCTTGCAAAAATTACGGTAAACTAAATATCTGAATACATCTCTACAGCATGTATTTACGTTTATGCAGCTATACAGCATGATTTAAAAAAAGGCTGTAGAGTCAAAATCAATGTCTTATTCAAATACTTTATTACTTAAAGGTTTTTGGAAAAATTGTTCAAAATGAAACCCTTCTTGATCAGTACGTACAGTACATAAAGTACTGTACAACACCTTAAAACACTTTCATGAATATCTGATTTTCTTGCAGAATTCGGTTAACTGACGTTTGGATAGTTGAGCCAACTATATGTTGGCGCAACTGGACTCGTGGGGCTCGGACCCACCGAATAATATTTGGTTTCACGGAATAATTTATTTCCTTGTAATTTAGAACCATTTATGTGGTAGCGTACTTCAATAATATTGTCCTGCCGTTTGTTTTATGAATCACTTGGTTATTTTAAATGTTCGCAATGCTTACGCTGAAAATTTGGAAAAAGTTTACCACCACCAAGGCAAAAAGTTCCATCACCAAAAAAATATTAAATTAAAATGCTCACTCGGTATCGTACCTAATGATGAAAAATGTTCTGTAATAATTACGGAACATTTTTACGCTAGATATTTGGCGGTATCTACAAAGGATACTAATTAGGTACGATACCAAAAGCGCAAGTTAATTTAAAATTTTTTAAAATATAGAGCCTTTTGCCTTGGAGCGGAAGAAGTCTGTGATGAATTTATAGGAAGGAGCGCAGCTAGGAGAAACGCATTTGAAACACGACGCGCTCTTTAATGACGACTAATCATTCTTTATTACATTAGTAGGTGGGTTTATAGTTTTAATATCCTAGTTTAGTAAAGATGCTCAGGTTATAAGTACAGTACGTTTTAATTTGCGAAACTTTTCTTTAGAGTAGCACATTGTTTCGGTGGCAATTTAAAACTATGCTAACTGTTGTCACTAAAACATCTTAATATTTTAATGTTAGATAATTACATTTCTTAACTTAATTTAAATGTTTCTGTATAAGCGAATGTATAATATTAATAACGGCCCTGACTGATTTATACTTTGAGTCCACTCAATATATTTAAAAAATTGGTGTTAATGCTTTTGGACACCCTGTAAACATAAATTGTAATTTTAAAATACCTTTGTCTGGAGAGATATTTAGTAGATTAAACGTAACAAAATTATTTTCATAAAAATAAATTATCAACAAAACTTACCACTATGTTTGGCACTGCACAAAACAAAAAGTTTTATTTATACTAGACAATCATATTATACAGAATCCTTAGCGATGCAGCTTATGTGGTTCCCATTCTAAAGGTGTAAAACTTTAAAACGACGAACAGTGTGTTCAATGGCCGATCTTAAATGATATTATATAATGCTTCTCACATGAAATGATGCCGTCTGTTAAGGCTGTTAAGTTTGCAACATGTTCTTAATACCTATTACCGAACTTTATAAGTGTCTTCACAACCAAAAATCACACATATTAAGATCCTTAGAACGAAGCGGCAAGATGGTAGAAAACGCATGACTAATCACTCTATTATCGATGAAATGTCACAGAAAATGCTTTACACAGCGTTCTTATATTGGAGACACTCTGTCTTGCATGAAAGTAGTTAACTCAAGGCAATACCACTTGTTATACGATAAAAGTGCATCTGTCAATATCTCTGAGCAGTCACGAGCCCATTGAAACTAGCTTCTTCGAAGAATGATTCAAGCTCCAAAGATAAATGCAACTAAATCAAAACTAGATGGTAACTTTAGGCGAGTGCAGTGGAATCTGCTGGAAAAGATTAGGGTTTCCCATGACCCAAATGCGATAGTTACGGGTGTTCATTGTTCCACTGAGACGAAAATGTGTCTCGTGGCTCTACAGAATCTTCCAAGGCCACGACACATCCACTTTCATTTTGGCAAAAAAAGTCAATGCAAAAGCCAGTTGGTTTCTCTGTTGGCGGCAAGCAACTGCCGGTTGTGGCTGATCTTACACGAATAACAAAGCACTAACTTTCTCATTACGTTTCATACTGTTCCGTAGAATACATCCAACTTCCGTGACACTAACCGTGCGCTACTGGAGCCTGAACATTATTCATTGACTGTTCAACAACAGCTGAGATAACATTTTCAACGTCTTTAAAGTGATAAGTTTGTGCCCTGGACCGGTTGAACTCCCAAACGTGCAGTTTGCTCGAATTGAGTGATCATTCTCTTGAGAGTTTGTGGAGTCAATAGTCTTCGGCATAAATTTTTACGATGGAGAAAAGTGCAGCGGCATTGTTGTTGTTTTCATAAACAAGCGTCACAAGAAATGTGCATTTTGGCAAGGTGGTGGCCCTCGTTAGCTGATAAGAATGACATTCAACAGTTGAAGCCATTTTTAAACCCAAAACTTGACTGCAAGACTTCTTAAGTGTTCTTATGAAAAAGAAAAGCTTTTTCGTTGCTCACAGTGCCAAAAGTACTATAGTGATGAGTTTTGGGAGTAAAGTTTTTACCAGAACGTCTTCCTCATGTCCTGAAGTGGCACCATACCGTTTGGATTGCCAAACATCTCTCTAGAAGCGTTGAATAGGGATACCTTAATTACGATCACTCGGTGCTTTCCATCTCTTGATTTTTCAAGCTAATGTTTCTTCAATTTTCTTCATCCTCAACTTTCTTTTAACATGAAAAAAACAGTGTTATTACTTATTGAATTTATAATCGATGAAAGTTATTTATATAAATTTATATTAACAATTTTTATTATTAATTCATAATTATATAAAGAATATAATAAAAACTTGAAAGTTTCACTAAAATATACTACAAAATATTATTAATTCTGATTATATTCTTTAATCTTAACGATCATCTTTATGTTCTGGTCTTAGAGGATTTAGAGTTAAAAATATCATTTTTATCCACGGTGATTTTTATAGTTCCACTGTATATATAATATATTATATATATATATATATTGTAAATTTTATATTATCGTGTTCTTAACTTTTTAATTATGTATATGCAGTTTATTGTTTCGATTTGTTTTTATGGAGCGAGACTAGTTTTTTTGGGGGGATAGTCATCACATTCTATATAGCATTACTTTGCTGATGTAAATAAATAAATAAATATTAGTTCCATCAGAGATATTTTCCAATGCTCGATTTTTCGATCTAGATTCTTATAAGCCAATGTTTCTTCAATCTTTTCCATCCTCAGCTCTTTTTCAACATAGGAAAATCGTGATATTACTTTTGGGATTCGCAACCCACAGGTTGGAAATATAGCTATATACATATATATCCACGAAAAGATATAGATATAGAAAAATATATAATCAAATATTAATTCACGAATTTATTTTGACATTTATGATTTAACTTACTTATATTCACTCAAGATTTGAGATGTTTTATTAATAAAAATATTGATTTTCAATAAAAAATAAATGATTAATTTCAATGAATTTTGATGTTATCGCAGCAGATTAAATGTAGTATTTTCTTATTTTGATCACTTTTTATGCATCATTTAAAACTGAATATTTATATCCCACCTTCGCTTCCAACTTTATAGATTAGTGATGCAAACTAATAAAAGATTCTATAGATATGACTGAAGTTTTCTAGCTTTTTTTTCGGTAAAAATAATGAATAAAAAGAGAAAAAGACTAAAGTATTTCATTAATCAATGCCATAAAATTAAAAAAAAAATAAATATTTAAAACACGAGTCTATCAAAGTTAAGAATAACAACCAATTTAAGTAGAAATTTTATCAAAAATTTATAAATTTCTACATGAGTTTTCATAATTACAACCAGACTTTATATTTGATTTTTAATAGAAAAATTAATATTCATTTTTAAAATTAACTTTAACAAACTTCGTGGATTTAAATCGATAAATGAATTTCTCAACAGTCATTATTTTGTTCAATTTGCATCAATACGACTTATATATCAAGTAATTTAATTGTTTTCCAATCCAATTCCACTAATTTAAATGAGACAATAAAGTGATTGAGTAAAATAGATTAACTTTAACAATGTAAGATTTTTATTTTATAAAACATTTGTCAAGATATTTCATTATTTTTTTTATAAAAAATATTTGATAAAAGGTGATGAAATTCACATTCTTTTTGATATCGGTCAGGTTTCAAACATTTATATCGATTATTTAACAGTTATGGGAATTTTACAGCTTAAAGTTTAGAAAATTTGAAAGATTTTAAGATCTAAATCAATACTTGTCTCCCTTTTTTAACACCATTTTTATATTAAAACGAAATTTTGACATGGCAATTTAGATTTCGGTATTATGGCTTTGAATGCAATTTAATAAAGATACAATAATTATACTACATTAATCATAAAATTATTAACAGTTTTACAATTTTATAACCCGTGCTTCACAAAATTTCAAACATTTTAATACGTATTTTCCTCCAACTCGTGCCATTTTTATTTTAAAAATACGGCATGATACGGCAATTTGGGTACTAGCACTTGTACACATTGAATATAATTTAATAAAGAATTAAAAAATTATATTTTGAAATTAGTAAAATAAATTTATATTCATCCATCTTTTACAGACACGAGAAAATTATATTTTATCTTTAATATACGAAACTTCATTAACTCTACTTGATAGAATTTATTTTCAATTTCTTAATGGCCTCATTAAAACGATTCGCATTCTCTGAAGAATTTACCTTTCGATGATTTATTTATAAATGAAATAAATAATATTTTAAGCTTAAATTATAAAATAATATAAAGTTTCATGAATATTTTTTCTTTTTATTTTAATATTTAAAAAGAAATATCTCTCATAATTTGTAAAACTATTTCAATATATTCCAAGTAAAATTGTATTCTTTTAATGTCTTTAAATCTTTCATAATGATATTGCATAGACCGAAGTTTAAATCTTATTAAAATCATTATTTTAGAAATAAATTTTAAAGTTTTAAATTATATAATTATATTTTATTGCTTTGAAAATCTATTACTCTTTCTACTGATGCACATTCTTTGCAAAATATTAAGAAATTTATGTTTTTGTATACAGGATGATTCAAAAGTCGGTTAAATATTGTAAAGACTAAGTTGCTTTCTTACTTTATAATTTACAAACTTTATGGGAATTGTTCAAAATGTTGTTCAATACACAAATTACAATTTCTTAATACATTTATAAATCGCTGACTTTCTTGCTGAATTGCTAGCTAACAATATATACGGCTCTTGAATCATCCTTTTTGTATATTAATATATTTATTAAGTAGCCCAAAAATCAGTTAATCATTATAAAGACTAAATTAGAGTCTTATACAAATACAAATTTTGCAAAAATTGCCGAATTGCTTGCAAAAAAAGCACGGTTAAACGAGTTCTGATTCATCTCGTGGTTGCATTAATATACAGAATTCAGGTATACTTTAAAATTTTTAAGAATAAATAATAGTTTAAAATAAATTTAAAGTTAAATTTTACATTCAAGTTCTATAATTTGATCCATAATTGTATAAATTAAATAGTCGAATTTATTATTAAAAGTCAAAGCAATTTTAAAAGTTAAAGTTTTAACTTTAGAAATGTATCGGTTATTAAATTCTAGATAGAAATATGAATTTTTACAAAAGATATTTATATTTTTATTAATATCGTTGCTTATGAAAAAATAAATCTTTGATTTATTTATTATAGTTGATATCGGCAAGTATTGTGCACCGAATTTCACAAATCTAAAAACGTAATATTAAACATAAAATATCAATAACTTTTCCTTTCATATATTTATTTTTCTGTGTTAAAAATAATTGCTTGTTTTTAATAAATATTTCATAACAATTGACAAATAAAAATTCGATAAATTCAATATGTAAGAATATTCTACATAAAGTGAAAAACAATTATAATATAAGCAATTTTATTTATTTATTCGTACATAAGTAAAGACACAAAGAGACTAAAGATCTCCACTCCCAATGTAACAATAGAAAACCTCCCCAATAAAAGAGGAACAAAAAACAAATAATAAATAAATAATAAACCAAATGGACGACTTTGAACAGTGTCATAGCCATAATTTTGAGACCCTACAAAAATTTGCAAGTGGCCTCAAAATTATAGTTCCGGACCTTTCATTTACAAGAAGGTTTCAAATGGAAGGCTCGGTTTGGGGTTCTGAAGAGCTTAATAAAAACCGCTAGTCTGGAATTACATTTTAACGTTAAATATTCTTTTCCAACGGGGTTATATCTATCTGTCATTTGTCTTCAGATAAAGTTAAAATACAAAAGAAAAAAAAATAATAAGATTTCTTACAAAAGTCTCTACATATATTTAAAAAATATAAGTAGAGAACTGAAAAAGAACGTTGAGCAAATGTAACTCTTTCAAAATGCATACCATATGTAAAATTAAAATGAAGTTTTATTTGGCGTATTTAGTTTTGTGAAATATTTTCTTCTTTAATCTGATTAATTATCAATCAATTAATTAATCAATCAATGCTTTATTGTACTAAGGAAAAGGTCCTTGTTACAGGGGTAATCTGATTAATTATAAGACGTTTTAACGATTTATAAATTTAATTTGGTTGCAATTTAAAAAAAAAAAACGAAATAATTCATTATAAAAATACTTGAAAGTTTTTACTTTATCCTTTATTATTATTAAATTTACATAATAATTTTTTAGTATTAAAGTTTTGTATGAAAATTCATTCACACAATGTATACTTTTTTTTCTTAAAATTCTTGAACTTTTGTATAATACTTTTCTATAAAGTATTGTTATTCTGGACTGATTTTTTTAAAATAATTTTTTTAAAAAGTTATTTTAAATATAATTCTAACTATTGTCAGAATGTATTTTTATTTTATTCGTCCTAATTTTGCTAATATATTTTTTTAAATTCCAAGTTATGAAATCTCAGAAATGATATGGAAGTGCCTCAATATTGTCAAATTTCGTATAAAGTAATATTACGTTCTCAAAATAAATCGTTATTTGGATCAAAAATATTAAAAGTAGAATGGTTTCTTTTTTGTTTTATTGATGTAACCCACTTTAAGAAATTATATGTTGTTATATTGAAAGTTTGAACAAAAAAAAATTAAGGTCGTAAAGTATTGTTGATGTGATAAGTTGTTGGACAGATTAATTGTATATGGGATCTATCTATAAATATAACAATAGATTTGGTTATAAAACAACAATTTCTAATGGAAGAAATGTGTTCTAGATATCAAATTGCTCACTAAATTTCGATATTAGACACATTTTAATATAAAGAAATAACTAAAAAAAAAGTTATATTTGCACCAAGCTTTAACTCATTATGTCATATTTTTATTATTTTTCAATAATAATACATGTCCTGGTTCGTTAAAATCTATATCTAGCGCTATTTAACAATACTTTTATATTTAAAAAAAGTTTGAAATATCAATGTTCTGTTAGATAAAATGATAAGGTAAAATTTTGTAATAAAAAAAATTAGTTAAAAGTTATTTTGAAATTTTATGTATCAGTCTTTGCAATTTTAATTTGTTCTCTGATTTCTCCAATCTTGATGTTTAATCGTGGAAAAGTTGATGATTTTCTAATGCCAATTAGAAAAGAAATGAAAGTAAAGTTTAACGCATGCGAAGTTTAAAATAAATATTAGTCCATTTGAGTATGTAGATAGGTAGACTTTGCATATAAATTACTTGAAGATAAAAAAATTTTTTAGAGTTTTTAATCAGTTTTTTCCTAACACCTAGCTTGACAAATTTTCCGTTCTCTAAGCGTAAAACCGAAATACAAAGATAAAAAAAGGCACTTTCTTTCATCCTTAACTAATCTTCAAAAAATTCGTCAAACAATTTCTTCCGTTTTCTTACTTTTTTCTGCCATTTTCATCTTTTTCTACCTTAATCTTCATTGAAAACTGTATATTATTATTATGATTATGATTAAAGAATTTAACGTTTTATTATTAAGCTTATTTATTTAAAAAATTATATAATAAAAGTATGTTTAAAAAGAATTTTTCTTATAATAAATTTAACTAATTACAAAAATTTCAGGTAAATTTATAACTGTTATTTTTTTGTCTTTTCTTTATGTATAATATAGGCCTATATATATCAACTTCAAAGTGATCGATAGGTTTACTTATTTTCAAAAAAAAATTAATTAATTTTGGTTCCTTACTTATTATTTTTAGCAAAACTTTTCGAAGAAATTAATAGTGGCAGTTATACGCACTAAAGTATCTAGTCGTTACATCACAATGTAATTAAATGAAATTACACGATAATAGCAAATTCATTTGCCGTCCCCTTGTTAACATGTTATAGCAATAAGAATATAAGTTTTATTAGTCTATAAAGTAGAGTTTCTGTTCATTTGCACTGTTTAATATTTGTTATATATTTAATTATGTATGCGTGTATACATGTTTATAAATATATATTAGAGAGAGAAAGACAGACAGAGTTATTTATTTACTGTACATAGGGTGTCCGAAAAATCACTTAGCCCTGCTTTATTTTCGTTTGTTCCAGGTATAGCTATAAAGTTAACTGTGCTTTGTTTTCACGTGTTCGAAATACACTTCAAATGTAAATTATATCTGTATTTTTTATGGAACTATGGAACTATGGAACACAACGGAACTATGGACCATGCTGTGTTTATATGAATATGTAGGAGGAGAAGGGTCGGATTTACACATAAGCTAAACAACTTACAGTCTAAGTCCTCACGCTTTAACTTTATTGTTATTTAGTGATGAAGAAGGGCCTCTTTTATGGTGTAGCTTAGGACCACGAGTCTAAATCTGGTCTTGATGTAAAGTAAATAATGTATTTATATATTTTATAATAAATATTTGCGCATCGAAAATTCTTAGATTCACATAAATTTAAATCTCATACTCGCTAGTCATTTTTCTTTGTCTAAGACGTTTTACTCAGAATGACAAACGATCTTCAATCTTTTTGATTCACATAACAAAACATTTTTATCTAAGAATTATTTAAATATGTATACATGATAAACGATTTAGGTCAGAGCTTACACTCAATTAAAATAAAAAAAAAACACAAATTATATACTGTATATATATACACGATATATTTTTTGGTGACTACTTCGAAGTTTTCTAGTAATAATTAAAAGAATTCCGTTGATATTTCGACCAAAAAAATTATTAAAAATTTAAATATAATCAATTTTATTAAATTTTTATTTTATTTTTGATATAAAAAAGTAATCCATTAAATTAAAATATTCTACAAATGTTTTATAAACTATCAAATAAGAGAATGGAGGAAGACGATCTCTTTTCTTCTTGTCAATTTTCCATTAACGCAATGAAAATATTGTCAAAAAGACTAAAGAAATGCCATTTATCATTGTCTAAGTTTCGTATATTTCTATTCTTTTTTTGATATATTTTTATTTTATTATTTTTTACTGAAATATTCATCAGCGTGTAAAATAAAGCGACTCTGGAGGTATAAACCGAAGGTATGTCGTCATTTCCTTGTACTGACGTCGATTCCGATTGCTGTCTGCTTATTTCCGGTTAGAAATGTGTTATTGAAAGCGAAGGTTAGTATTGCTGAAGGTTCTGGGGCAAATTTATGATAGGATCTGTCAACGAAAGATAACAAACTGCTGGATCTATAGACAAATCCTTCCGAAATCAAAACATGGTGCAAAAAGGAAAGATTCGGAAACTTTGAATAAAAAAAAAATTCGTATGATAAACTCGTTGGTTTCTTGATTGATACATCAAAATAGATTCTAACAGTTCGCTTCTATACAAAAATATAGCTAAAAATGGTAAGATTTGGAGTTTTAGGGAAAAAACCCCAAAGCTTACCTATTCTTATGTTTTAATAATATAATAAATATCCGTAATATGTTTTTAAGAATTTATAATTTTGAATTTGGACTTCCAAAATTATAAATTCTGTGAATTTTTAGAAATATTTTCTCTCTAAATGTTTCTTTTTCTTTAGGGTTTTGGAATTTGAAAGTTGTCACGTCTCAAAACAGAATTTCGAAAGTGTAAATTCTCGTAAATATAATTTTGGGATTTTTGGAATATTTGAAAGATTTTTACTTTAAAATTTTACGTTATTTTGAGTGTTAACTCTTATTAAATGAAATTTTATAATTAGAATTTACATTCTCAAAAAGATATTTTTATTTTTTATTTTTAAAAGTTCACAGCTCTAAAATATACTTTTTCGGGACTGTAAACTCTTTCTAAATATATTCTTACGAAGACGAATCTTCTTTAAATGAATTTTTGGAATATTTTTATGTTCTTAATTGTAAGAATTACATTAAAAGCATGATAATGTTATTATATTTATAAATGATAAATCATACAATCTTCACTTTGACGCTTTTGACACATTACTCTTAAATATCGTATTAACGTCATTGGTAATTTGCTTTTACATTGTTACACGTTTCGTTTGCATTAATGATAATGGTATACGACTATATTATGATAGTATACCAGTAATGGAAAATGGTAACGACATTATTATCCCGGCGATTATTGTTAATAAGGTAATCGCTTAGAAACAACTCGATGACAACTAAAAGCATTTGTTGTCATCACAACAATGTCATTCTTCATTTCCAAGATTGGCTTTTATTCATTGCCACTAAAAACATTTTAAAATAATGAAAGAAGTGTCCAAAACTTTACTTTCCATTAATCTAATTCTTGTTGATAATATTTATATATATATATAATTTTAAAATGGTATCTGTTATATAACAGATTATAGCGCTTGTTTAAGTTTTACTTTTTCTAGCTTTTGTGGCTGTTTTATGTCTCACCCACTCACTAAAGGGTGTATCAAAGGTAATAAATGACGTAAAAAAGGAGAAACCCGTTGATAAATGACGTTAACAATATAAAAGTCTTAGGAGCATTTTTGTTATTTTTCTCTTCCCTTATAACTACTTTCTGTTATAAAACTAAAATATAACTTGACAGTGTGTTAGTGTTTATTTTTATCAAAATAAAAAGCTATAGTGTTATTTAAACACAATCAACTGTTAATTATACTCGAATTTTCTTTGTTTCTCTCTCATTTTACCGTGTAATATTTTCTAAATTGTTAAAATCTTTTGAAAATACCTTGTCTTTAAATAACAATAAATTGCGAAAAAGTGAGCAGCATCCTATCATGCCCTATAGCTGTAAGCTGCATAAAGCTTCTAGGGGAGTTTTCTGGTTTTGTCAATAGTCATGCTTACAATAGCAGGCAGCTTGTCGCACTCTTACACCTTGCTGGTTCCTAACAGTCTCTTATATGCCTTAGGTGAAACCATCTCAACTGCCAGAATAGGTATTCTACTTATCGATTATTTCACTATAAAATACTATATATCAAAAAATATAGGTAGGAAGAAATTTTTAATAAAAAAAAAATACTTTTCTAAAATGTATTGGAATTATACAGAACTTTTATAAGTAGGGTTACAAATTATACAAGAATAACATTAAATTGTATTATTCTAGTATAATAAAGTCGAGTGTAAACAACTAGAACATTACAGAATTATACTTACGAGAATTTAATAAATATTTATATAAAATATTTATTTATAATCATTAATTGAATCTTAGATATTTACTGTCTCGACAATATCTAAAATTACAGTCATAAAATTTGTTTCTCTAAGTAATTAATCTTTTAAAATGTCCGTATATTTGAATTTTATTGAATAGTAATATCGGTAGCATCTTTAATTAAATATCTTTGAGTTAATCACTAGTCTAACTTAAGAAGTTAATTTCAGAAGCTCGCTCACGAATACAAATGATTACAAAACCACGAAAAGTTAGAAACGTTATAAATAATTTAATAAAAATATATTATCATAATAAAGATATTAGGTATACGTGAATTAAAAAAATATTATGTATTCGATTACTGCTGTTAAAATTGATAATATTTAAGTAAGTTTTTGTGTATAAAAATGTAATTTTGAGCTATAAAAATTACATTTTTATCTATAATAAATAATGAAATTAAAAATAAATTCATTATTTTATTTTGTTAATGTTTAAAATAATAAAATATTTATTTTATTTTAATTTTTATGTTTAGAATATATAATCTTATACACAAATACATTTGCGTATTGCAGATGTATTTAAGCGATTTTTAATAAATTATGAATTTATATATTTAAATTAAAATAAAACAAAAATTTACTGAGAAATAAAGAAAAATCATCGCTATTTTCGATTAAATTAATATTAATTAAGTTTTTAAGAATTGGAATTTGTTATTATTTTTGAAAACGTTAAGAAAAAATCAATAATTTTGTCCTACTTCTCGACAATATATAATTTTTTTTTAGTATATAATTCAACAATGATAACGTTACTTTTTAAAATATTTGACATTTACTGCATTTAGAAAGTAAGGGAAAGTCGTAAGCACGCATTCATAACAAGGTATATTTGACAAGTTGATGAACAAGGTTGCTTCTAAAGGAAAATATTATGTAAAAAATAAATTTTATTCGATATAAAATATGTCTTTATATCTTTTGAAATATAATTTATATCTTAAACCTTTGCATTTATAATTTTTCCGTCGAAAGACAATAAAAAATTAAAACTTTTAAATGGAATTTTATGAAATATTGCACGTACTGTACAGTACATTATACAGAAGATACAAATATAAATTATTAAAATTACAATAATTTAAAGGAATTTATTAAAATATGAGTTAGTATAGATGCTAATTCTCTTTGTATATACTTAACTTTAAGTGATAAATATTTTAAATTCGTCTACACTATTTAAATCTTAAGCAAAGAATTTTTAATGAAGCTGATTTAAAGTTGCGAAAATTCTTTTAAAAATTATAAAAATATTTCAAAAGTTGTATAAATATCTAATTTAAAATAGAAATATTATTATTTTATAATGATAACATTAGTTTTAAATGAAAGTATTATTACTCTTTTAATAAAGAATGAATGATTTTATTTTTTCCTTTCTTTAATGGAACACATTAAAATATTCGTATGAATATTAAAATATTATTTTCTTGACGAAAATTATAATTTTAAAAATTTTATTTATATATTAATAATTATTATCGAGGAATATTTACTTTTTAAAACTCGCGATATAATTTATGTCCTTCGTAAATTATGACACGACATCAAATGTATATTATTAAATGTTGTGTATGCAAATTTTTATGATTCATTTTAACTTATTTTATTTGTGTTAATTGTCAAAGTTATAGTTATATAGACACATAAATTTTATTGATTTAAGAGAGAAGCTAGTAACAACAATAACAAATAACTGGAAAAATAAGTAAATAAATGTTTTTTAATGTGTACAATAGAAATTTGTATTCTAAAGTAGACTTTTTAGTGTACTAAATATACAATAAAACAATTCAAAAAATAAAATATATAAAAAATTTTATTCTTTAAATTATTTTATTCTACATTTAGAAAGTCTACTCGAGTAAATTTTTAAATGTATACAGATAGAAATTCGTATTCTAAAATAGAATTTTTTAGTATACCGAACGTACTGTACAATAAAGCTATTCAAAGAATAAAACTTTAGGTAATTTAAAGAATAAAACTTTATACTGTACATCTAACGCACTAAAAAGTCTACTAAATGTAGTGTTTTATTGTATATTTAGTACAGTAAAAGTCTACTGGTATACAAGTTTAGTAAAAAGTCTGCTTTATTATACTTTAATGCGTATTTAGTACACTAAGTTAGGCTTTTTAGTGTTGGTTATGTAATTCATAATGCATATAACGTAATTATAATAAATGATTTTATGATTTCAAAATACATTCACAAAATTATCATGAACAATGATTTGAATTCTATATGCAAGTAACGTAACAATTATACATTATACACGAAAGGAGGCGTGTTTTAGCTCTTTATACTTCATACAATCATTAAGTACTGTACATATGAATATGAATCATCCCCTATTTATTATAGGTTACTAACCTCCATTTAATTAATTAAAAAAAACATAAATAAATTTAAATAAAATTAACGAATAAAAAACGAATATTTCAGATTCTAATACTAAATATATTTTTTAAATGAGTATTTTTTTTATTTTTATAAAAAAGTAATCGTCGACATTCTTTTGTAAGCATTATCATTTTTATGTTGGATGACACTAATACGGCATTATTTTATAGTGTTTTTTGAAAGTAATTTTAGCTACAAGCCGAATTATAGAGCAAAAAACGGAAAAAGAGCAATAGAAATTTTTCTATTTCAATTGGTATTTCGTCGAAAGAGATATTCTTAGAAAAATCTTCTGTAAAGACTTTCGTTTTTACACTCGTCTGTAGTTAAAAACCTTGAAGTGAAGTAGCTGTTACAATTTCTTTTTTTATATATATATTTTATTTTCTTACTTTGAAAGTAATTTGAAATACGCCTCGATCAGTTCTGTTGTTCACTAACCATAAGTCTGCTTGACAAAAGGCGAAATTTTGTGCTATCGATCAGTGAGCACGTGCCTCGTGACATCTGATGTGTATTCAGCTCATCTAATGACTTTTCTTCACCCGTCTACTAAAACGCGACAGCTGATAAAGTTCATTTTTTTTTTATTATTTTCTTTTATTTTAGAAAAAAAAGAAATCCGTTCAAAATAATTATCTACAGAAATTACAAACCGAATCTTACTACTAAAAATCTGTAATTTAAAATAGGAATATAAAAAAACCCAAGTAAAAATTTTATCTGATTCTCTTTAGAATATATTAATATTAATATTGTGTTTATAAATACAAAATACATATTAACTAGAGAAATTTTAAGGACTGTTTAATTAAGTTCTCTTGTTTGTCCCGATTTTCGAATAGAAAGCAAATTATGGTAATGACAGTAACAAATGGTTAGTTTAAACAAAGCTACTTAATTTGTGACAAATATCCACTCATTCGTGTCATAAACTTAAATTAAACCATCTAGAAATAATATTTTATATATTTAAATCGTTTTCTATCTTGATAAAATATCGTTAAAACATCAATTTGATCGTGTTTAAAGTATTGCAAATGGAATGTTGTTTGATTAGTATATACTTTATGCATAAATTAAGCATAAATTTATATATTTTTAATAAAGAAATCAAAATAGTTAATTGAATATTTATATAATTTATTCATGATATTCTGGAAAATATTATTTAAATCTTTGATGACAGATGATTACAAAATTGATTTATATCTTCTCTAAATTAAAACAGTTTTGATGTATTTTTTATCTCGAGAAATAAAATTTTAGTGGTTTCTTGCCCCTCTAAATATTATTTACAAAGGATGATTCAAGAGTAATATTTCTAAAGTTGTAGGCCCAGAAGCAGGAGAGCAGTTAAAGATATCATATTTAGACAGAAAAGTTCTATTAGTATTGTATAACGTAATATATGTGCTTAATGTAACATACAAAATAAAACAGAAACTAGTTATAACAATCGTTTAAAGTGTTCTTCGTTCACACGAATGCATTCATCAACTCTTGTCATCATAGAGTTGATGTATGCATTCGTGTGAGCGAAGAGTTAGTATGGTTCATACCTTTCAATATTTGGGAATAAATTGATACTTAAATAATGAAAATAATTATAATTTAGTTGAATTTAAAACTCAATTAATAAGAAATACGCAATATAACAATAATAATAATATACAATATCCCGAAATCAGTTAACAATTGTAAAGAATAAATCCTTGTCTTAATCAAATACTTTATTATTTGAAAAATTTGAAGTACAGTATTACAACTTTCATTACTTTGAAATAGAAAAGTACTCTGAATTCGATTTTGGATTTTATATTCTTGAATATACTTGAAACACACACACACACACACACACACACAAAAAATGATTAACCGATTTTGAGTCATCCTGTTATTAATCACCGTTCTTACTTACGGAAAGTATTTATAGAAAAGTAATGCGGGAAAATAATACAGTAAAATAATTCTATAATGATTCTGACTGGAATAAACATCGTGTTCTCATTAGATCCGGAAAAAGAAATTTAAAGTGTCAGGTATTGGCTGTAATGACGTGACAACTCATTTGGTCAAAATGGAGGAAGAAGCGAAATGATGACATACATCTCAAGTCAATGCTATTTGTTTAAGAAATTCTTTTTCCGGATTCAGTAAAAGGAAAATTAAAACTTGCTCAGCTCGATCTTCCGGACACATTTTGTACTATGGAAAAGGAAAATTTCTCTAAGTTATTCTTTTCTGTTGTAATTTTCTGTAAGTTAGAACAGGGCTTTATAATTACTTGCCTTATTATTTCTGGACCACTCCCTGATATACTACAAATACATATATATATATATATAATAAGAAATGACATTTTAAGAAACTTCAATTAATAATCAATATAACAGTAATAACAATATGTTATAACTGGTTGATTACTTCTGAGAAATCCTGTATAATAAATGGCCTAAAATCTAAGTTTTATAGGATTAAGATAAAGGATTTTCGAAGTAAATCCCACTTATCCGACACTCGAACATTTGATTAAAACTAAACTAAATTAATCAACTAAATTGAACATAACATGGAAGGAAATGTTAATAAAAATTCTATTCGTTTATTATTATTTTTCAATTAATTTATAAGACGAAAAAAATGGAAATATTTCTGCTTAGAACAGCGAATAAACTTTAAAACTAAAAATGCAACTTATAATTATAATAATGTCATATCAGCAAGCAACTTTTTCATTTTCAAATTTATAAAATAAAAATATTCTTTATAATAATATGCAAATAAAAAAAAGGATATATTTTCATTTTATTTTCCAGAAAAAACTGATGAAGTCGAAAATCCGAGCAACGTCGCATAAATATTCTATTTATCTGCAAATATTCAAAAAATTCTATCCTTTAGACATTTATACAAAATATCTGAATATTTAATATAATATTATAATCTTTTTCAGATAATTTCCGCTTTTAAAATATATAAATTTCTCTAATTAAATAGTTTATATTATAAATAAATAATTAAGTAGATTTTTCTGCTATATTCATAATTTATTTATGTACATAAATCATTAATACATTACTTAAAATTTAAAAAAAATGGCTTAATTTTATATTTATGTTTAACAATTTATATAAAAAATTGTTATAGTTTTTAAAAATTTATAACTTATTTACGGTTTTTAAGCGATTATTTTGTTTAAATTGCTTAAAAATTGATTTTAATTGCTACATTTGATGTTAAATTAGTTCGATTTATAATACTCGTTTAATTTAATCAAGTTGAAAACTTTAAATTAGGTTATACGTAATAAAAAGAATGGAACTTTATCCGGTATTTCAGCGAAGAAAAAAAAAAAATGTTTTTGTAATTGCCGAAAATATAAGTTTCTGACAAATCAATGAAGTGGGTTGTTTGTTCGTTTAATTGTTTCATATGAAAGGATTGAAAAAGAGAAAGATTATTTTCATCGATTAGTAAGTAATGAATTTGAAGAATGCGACTCCCACTTACAATCTCTTAATTGAAACTTTATAAATTCCTCCAAATTAATCAAGAATTTTGTAAAATTCCCGGTATTAGCATTAAGAATTTTGCTTTCTCGATATATTAGGAATTAAGCATTAAGAATTAAGCATTAGCATTACAAAGTAAATTTCCTAATATATCAGAAATATTGCTTTCTGATGTTAATGCCGAATTAATCAGGAATTTTGCTTTAACAAAGCAAAATTTCTGATTAATTCAACTTTATACATTAGCATTACTTATTATAAAGTTAACGTAATTAATAATAATAAGTTGGATTATTTTAAAATTTAAATTATTTTAGTGTCAAAAATAAGAATTTTTACTATTAATAATCGAGATTTATTTGTAAAAATGTCGAAGAATATTCTTAGTGTAATGAAGAAGAACTCCAGTAGTAAGTAATGCTGACCACAACATCGGGATAAAGCTATATGTGTTTGAGTCATAAAGATAATCCATTCTTCAAAGGAACCGAACTTGTACATAGCGCTATTAATCGCCCTAACGGACATTGGCAAAGACGAATGACCCCACAGAACGGGTTATTCTGTAGATAGCACGTAAAACGACCGGATATTAGTAGAGAACACACCGTGACAATATTCGTGACCGGATTAAAATAAGCGTGAAAAGAACTAACGTTGAAAAATGGGAGAATTTTAACATATAAATTTTATCATCAATTAATACGTTGCGTTTTAAATTATTAATTATGTAAATTATAAAGACATGTTAAAAAACCCGAATCATCAATCATTTATGTTTGCAAAATGAAATCAAAAAAAGTAAAGAAGAAATGTTGTTAAACAAGACTTTAGGACTTGTATTGTCTTGTAGGAGGAGGAACATGTGCTGCAGACAAGACAAATTCTTGCAGATGGATCAAAATCAGAAACTCCTTCTTGAGTCGTTCCCTATCGCGTCCAAAGACTTGTCACTATGATATATGACAGAAAATTGCTGTAACTAGTTTCTTTGCTATATATATATATATAGACTGGTATAATTCTATATGTTAGAAAATCCTAATGCGTTGTCTATGTGTGTTCCTTTAAAATACAGACTCAGCATTTTTCGAAAATAGTTGAAATCCTAAATTGTGCATTCTTACTCTTTTTTATTATTGTTATTATCAAATTTGAAATTTTTAAGTCGATAAAATCTGAAAATAAATCTAATTATGTATTATATAAAATGTAATTTATTTTACATTTATTTTTAATATTCAAAATATCGCATTAAAATAAAATTTTTGTATTTTTTAAAAATATTTTACTTTTAACTAGAAAATTTTTTATTTTAAAATTATTTTATTGCTTTTCGTGTAAAGTCAATACTCGATATACTGTAGAAATTTCGTAATTAGTGCCGCCAATGAATACTAGCAAACGGATCTTCCCCATAAATATTAACTACAAAATCCTTCAATGTCTATGATTTAATAAATGTACGAATTTGCATTACAAACAAAATCATGCGCCTTTCAAACTCAAACTTGCGTGCAGACCTCATTACTACGGTATATATAATTCTTATTTTTTCAAGTACTTCAATTTAGCGTTACACTCGATTTAGTGGAAATTTAAAACGCCGACAATCGATGGCACTAAATACAAGTTTGATTGTATATTTTGCGAAACTTATTTAGATGATTTAAGTATTGAAAGTTGCATGGATTTTCAGGTCCAATTAACTTTTAATAACTTTGATGGTTACATTAATGATTTAAAAAAAATAATATAACATTAATTTAAAATTTTAATTGAAATTTATTTATAAAAATGAATATTTTTTTTTAATATTTGAAAACATTTACTCCATGCCGTTTTCTTAAGAGCATGCAACATTATCCAAATTATCAAATTGCACCTCAATTTATGGAATGTATTCGTGTGATTTCTACGGATAATTTTAACTACAACTATTAAATTATCTGTTATGTTTCGTACTAAACGGATTTCTAATTAACAATTAACAATTATGCATCAAAGTATATAAAATTAAGCCCACTTGTAATCATATTATACCATAACTTTTCTATACTTTAATTTAAAGTACAAAATGAAGCATTTCATTAATACGTAAAACGAAATTATTATATGTATAATTAGTTTAAGTGAAATTAGGAATAATAAATTATCTTCATTACAATACCAGTTTACATAATCTTGACTTGTTAACACTTGTTCTCAAATCAAATGTCCTGTAAATCAAACTGTGGAGATAATGATATTAACAATTATCAATTTAAATATGCTATCAATCAGAAATTAACTATGGCATTTTAATAATTTTTATATTTTTCTATTTTAGGTTTATATATACAGTACCTAAAGAATAAATTGGGAAATATAATTTATTTTTTGTATAAACTGAAGAATAACGTTACTGAAACCTGTGGAATAAATAGAGAAACAGTATTTATAGAAACTAAAGAATAATTAGAAATATTTTTGTAGAAATGGAAGATTAAATTGAAAATCAATCTTGGCAGAAATGCGGAATAAATTGAGAAATAATCTTTGTAGAAACTGTGGAATAACTTCACAAATATCTTTGTAGAAGTGGAGGAATAAATTGGGAAACAATCTTGGCAGAAACAAGGAATAAATCGAAGAATAATTTTAATAGAAACTTAGAAATAAAGCGAAGAATAATGTTAGTAGTTAATCCTAGTATAAACTAAGAATAAATTAATGAATAATCTTCGTAAAACTGAGGATTATCTTTAAAACACATTTTATTACACTGCATCAATATATTTATTACATTTAAAATTCAAAATGTATAATTTTAATTAAGAAATTGCTTAATTTACTTACATAAATATATTCATTACTCGAATATTGTGATATTGAAAGTGTTAGTTGCATTGGTTTGTTGTAGAGTTTCCGAATTGTAATATATTAGTTCAATGGCGCAGAATACATTTAAAACTATTAAAATTTTATTGTCTTCTATCTGTTATTATTGTAATAATCATAAGACAAGATATTTAAAATATTAATTAGAAAATAGGTCTACTCTAATCAAAACCAATTCGTAAATTGATTATGCAATGTTAAAGAGTAGCGTGGTAACTGAAGATAAACGATTGTTCCTGCATTATTAATTCCATACAAGGCAAAGTGTGTTCGAAAATTTATGATTCATTTTATATATTTATGAGTCTTTAAAAATAATAAAGATCGAAAAATAATTCATAATAAAAATATTTTTGAGCTGATTTTGAAGGAAAAGTTGAATTTTTAAAAATCGAATTGGATAAAATCTTAGTGAAATTTAAGAAATAAATTGAAGAATTACCTCAATCTTATTTTATATTTATAATTCTTTAATTCAAATTTATATAAAATAACAAGAAGTAAAAAATAGAATTGGCAATTTAAGCTTATAATATTTCAAAAATTTCGAAAATAATACATAAATTCTTTAAATTAAAATTTTATTAATCAATTTATATTATTATGTGACGATATATTTAATTAAAAATATTCAAATTTCTGTATTAAATTGTCATTTTTAACAATTTTATAATCAAATTTAAACTTTTAATGTTTATAAATTAGAATTTAGTTTTAGTTTTAATAATATTTATTATTAAAATTCGATACAAAAATTAAGTTTCCATCTCTAAAGTTTTTTAACTATTTTCTGAGTGACAATTTCATATATTTTGATGTATCAATAATAAAAAAAGTAGTAAAAGAAACTAAATTATTCTGATAAAATTTTAAAATATTTAAAGATTTATTTATAATTTATTTTTATTCATTCAATAAAACATTTATTATCAAAATATATATGATAAAAATTTCTACCAACTTCATAATATGGATTTTTTGTTTTGATTTTTTTTTCTTTTTTAGTATTTAAAAATGTTGGCATTAAATAATCATTTTTAAGTTAAATAATAAAATTTAAGCTGCTAAATTAAAAAATAAAATCAGAATTTTTAGTTTAAATACAATTTTATCATTGAAATTTAATGCATAGATTTACTTTTCATCGCTAAACTTTCATAATTATTTTCTAAACTTTTTAAAATTTTTAGTAAGAAAAAAAAATTAATAAAATTAATCTTTTATTTCTTAAATTTAACTTTTGAATAAAATATTTATAATAAAAATTGCTACTTTCTTCTTACTCACTTAAAAAATATTAATTATACTTTAAATAAATATACAATAAGAATATTTATTTTAAATCTTTTTTTTAGAGAGGAAATATTGAAAAATTAAATTATTTTTCTTTCTTTTTTCATCAATTTTTCTATTTTTATTTTCGTTCTCAAGATTTTTAAGAACTCCACATACAATTTTTGGCTTCCTTAAATTAAAAACTTTACTCCATTTGGCTAAAATCCAATTTGAAAATAACCCTTGAATGAAATGAAAACAGACAAGTTTAAAAAGTAATTGATTTCTGTCTATGTACGTTCTAAATTATTTAATTCTTTGATTTCTAGAATTACTTTCTCTAAAAAAAATTTTATAAAAATAAAAAAAAATATCTTTGATTTGTTGAATTATAATATTATCTTTTACGAAAACGTCAAAAGAAATTAGATAAATTTTATTTCATTTTTTTTAAACATAAATTGTTTAATTTCTTAATATTTTTCTGTCTTACAAAAAGTAAAGCAAGAAGAATTTTTTTCTTTTTTTTAAAATTTTGTTTCGGTTCTACTAACTGGTGATCATTTTCTGATTCCATTATAGTCCTATGTTGACCTAGATCTAGTTTTATATCTGAATTTTCTGTATGAAATATATAAATAAGACATTAAATATTAGGCAGAATCGCTATAATTCATTAATTTAAAAAATATCTAAACATTTAACGAAATAATATAAAGTGATATTCGGGTGAACAGACTACGATATAGTTAAAAAAATATTTGTTTTTCGCTTATTAAGTGATCATCCCATTACATAGTTCTATTGTTTTACATCTGAATTTTTCATAAGAGATACATTATATAAATAAATCATTAAATATTATAGAAAAATCACTGAAATTCGTTAATTAAAAATATTTAAGCATTTAATAAAATAATACAGAGTGGTACTAAATGTAAGAAGAACAGAGCTGTGATATAGTTTAAAAAATAACGTCAATAATGACTTTTATGAATGGAGTTACAAAATATAATAATTCCTAAATAAGGAATTTTCGAATCGGGTCATCGGTAGACAAATAAACTGATATCAATTATAAAAATGAAAATCGCTGCATAAGAATGGTGACAGAAAATGTTTTAAATTGTTTTGTTTGATTGTTATCTCCAGCAAAGCATTAAGAAAAATATCTGTTGTAACACCTGCATAACATATGTCAGGTTCTATTAAAGGATTTACCTGTCATTGCTTTGGTCTTTAAGGCATTACAAGAGTCAATTTCTTAAAGGAAAAAAAGGTCAAAAATATATAAAATCAACAGTAGTATATCAGAATACGTTCTAAACCATGAAAAAGTGAGTAATGTTTAAAACTTAAAATATTGATTTAATTATTCGAATTAAATATAATCAATTTTTAATTATTTGAGACTATAATCAGATTTAATTAAAAATTATGTAAAGTAATTAATAATTCGGAAATTGAAATCTCTCAACATATTCTGCAAATCAGAAACTTTGTGCTCCTAATTAAATGATGCCAATTAAAGTTTTTACGTTGTTTAATAGAAAATTGAGTCCATGGTAAATCTAATGATTGTATTTTCTTCCATTTAAGGAGCATTCCTGATTGAACAGACAACCAAACAAACTTTTTAAGTTTTATAACGAATTGTTTATACTCAAACTGAAATAAAGCAAGAATCACTTTTAAACGGAAGAACTTTTTATACTTTATTACATTCTATGAATAAAATTTATCCGGCAGTTAATAAAAACAATTAATTAAATCATACGTTTTAAGAATCAATATACTTATTTCAAATATAAGACCGCCCGAAAGTCAGTTAAGACAAGGCTATTTTAATAACGGTTAAAACCGGTTTAAAACAGTTTTAAATGTTATTATTCGCAAAAAACGAATAAATAACTGAATCTTAAAACATATCTCGGTTAATTAATTTTTGAGTTATCTTCTACATACATCAATAAAAAAATTGGTTAATGTTACCCTTGGTGCCAAGATGGCGTCTCGTATCTGATTCCAGCAAGGAAACAGTGGGACGCACGTTCTAACCTAACCTAACCTATTCTAATAAATTACCATAGTTATTAGCAACCAAATTATTAGAATAGGTTAGGTTAGGTTAGAACGTGCGTCCCACTGTTTCCTTGCTGGAATCAGAGACGAGTCGCCATCTTGGCACCAAGGGTAACATTAACCAAAATTTCTTTATTGTCTATGAAAATTATTTCAATAAATTAATGTTAAAACTTTTAATCGTTTGTTTGTACTTGTTGGAGTTAATAGTAAGCATTTTTCTGTACAAAACTCATTTAAGAATACCGTGTACTGAACCATTTACTGTTCACTGGCACATTTATATTTGTTTATATTATATTTCATAAAAATTGTATCATAAAGGATAAGCTTAAATGAATACTTACAAATTATTTTACTATTAATAATGTTATACATACACAGAAGGGTGATGAATCAATAGCTTGGTTAACTGCTCGATAGACTACTATCAATTCACAGGCCACTAATAAAATTGCTATAGAGACTAACTAGTCAGTATTCATATATCTTAACACTCATAAAAAATGAAATATTTGTATTTACGTCGATCATTGCTATTTTTATCCTTTAACTTTTTAATAAAACTATTTTTTATTTTTTTATTTTTATAGAAATTATGATCACATCATACAGGTAACCAGGATATATTTTACGATCATTGTATGAATAATAATATGCAATTGTTTAAGATTATTTTAAAATTAGTTTGAAATTTTTTTTTTTTTTTTTTGATTTTTGGGCCGCCTTATATTATTTTTTGAATGAAAATGTTTAGCACGAAATTATTCATAATTTCGAAGAAAAATGTAGAAATGTGTCCATAATTTGAGTACTTGTTCTTTTTAAACTTTTAATAACTTCCGTTTCCGGTTCCGAGTTGCTGAAGAGCAATCAGTGTCATGATGCAAAAACGAAAATTTTTTTTAACGTCTTTCCTCATTCAGGATGGAATTAGATTAATGTTACCATAAACACGTAAACATCACATTCGAGACTTTTTAAAATGTGAATTCTCTTCGAAATCTAACTCCTACTTTTTTATGAATAAAATATCTTTTATGTAGTAAATATAACAGGAAAAATATGAATCTTTCCTTTCTAAATTCATGTTTTGCTTTATTACTTTTAGAAAAGAAGTGTAAGAAAGTAGAAAAAGAAAGAAATTTTATATTTTTCTATGATTCAACTACTGTAGAAAGGTATCATTATTGAAAATTTCATGTGTAATCTCTCCCAGAATCTAAAAGATGTATGACTACATCTAAGATAAAACTTCATTCAAGTAAATAAAATTTTATAACATATATTACAATAAAAGCAATAAAACTAAATCCTTATTTAAAAATTAATTTACATTACACCTTAATTTCATAATTAAATGAAATATAAAAAAAAATTAAATGTTGTTTTTTTTTAAATTACAAATTACTGTTTTCTTCATCATCTCTCATCTTCTAAATATCTTATTCATAAGAATCGTAGTTAACGTTACACAAGCTTCAAAGAAATTCCATTTTTATTAGAATTTTATTGCAATTTTATATTGAAAAGAGACGAATTAAATATTTAATGGTGAATTTTAAACTGTAAAGAATTTGAAAGAATAGAGAGAGAGTTATATTTTCTTTATCAATATTAAAAAGTATTTAATATCTTAAGGATTATCATCGAGTTAACATTTAATGTTTATTCAAGAGAAAATATATTTGAAGTTTAATTTTAAATGTGAAACTTTGGTCGTAAATTAATATAATTTTTTTAAAGCTGAACTTAGTAATTTAATGTCTTTGATACATCAGATGAGAGCGGTTTCAACTGAATGCTAGAGTCGCAATACATCTCTACAGCAGTCAATATCTATATTTATCACATCAGCAAGAGATCGCGGTCACCATCACTAACCTTCTAACAGAATAAATTTAATATTTTATACAGTAATTTTCAATAATAATAAAAGGATTTTTAAGGAAAAACACACCCGTAATCAAAAGCTCATTTGTAAAAAAAGTGATTCATTATCAAATAGCCGAAGAAAAATAAATTTTTTCTTGATAATGATGGTAAAATAAATGAAGCAAATAAGGTTTTTGGAACAGGAAAAAAAAAAAAAAAAAGGTTTCTTTCTAAATTTTTGATGATCGTTCTTTCAAGAATAGATTTATCGTAGCTTTGATTTATTTTCTTTGGGATGTAAATAGGATACTCAATGATAAATGTGATGAACTAAGATGAGATATTTTACTATTAAAATTTTATACGAATAAAAATAAATATATTATTATTAATTTTAGATATTCAATTGCATAATAAAGTAATTAACTTAGAATTTTCAGTTTAATAATCAATCATAATGAACTTGAAAAGTAATTTTTAATGAGTATTTCACATCATGAATCGCTTTCGAATTCATTTTAATTGATTTAAATGTAATATTAAAGATTTTGAATGTTAAATTTGGAATTTTTAATGAAAAATACATTAATGTATATTATGTAATAAACAAAGAAAGAGAAAAATGAGGCCAAAATAGATTTTTGAAGGGAGATAAAGTTCCAGATTTGTACATGATGTAATGGAAGCTTTCTAGATTGTACTCAATCAATCGTCTTTACTTTCTATAGAAGTGGTCGTCATGACGACCAATATGACATATTTTGTACTACAAAGAATTGAGAAATTCACTTATGGGATAGTGAAGCGAGCTTTATTTTTTCTGGTTTGATATAATTTTAAATATGAAAAGAAAGAAAAAAAAGGGAAAAAAATTAATATGAATTATTTATTTACAGACTGAGCAATTGACATTTTTGTGGATTTTATTTACAATGATTGTAGTTGGAAATACAGCAGTTTTGGTTGCTTTATCGCTATCAAAAAATCGTAAATCCCGAATGAACTTTTTCATCATGCATCTAGCTTTAGCAGGTAAGTTCCCTTTTAATTTTACTTTTACAAATTATGGTAGAAAGAAAGTAATCAAAGTTTGGTATTGCAGGTAACAAAATGGCTAATAAAAAAGATAAAGGATTATTGCAAAATTTATATTCTTTCACAGTTTCTTCAGTGTTGATGTTTTAATCTAAGGATATTGTTATAAACATAATATAAATTTTGGACTGGATTTACATAAGTTTAACAAAATACAGCTTAGGTCTTGTTTTACAAAATAATTTATGGTCTAGTGCTTTTAAATTCATCATAATTTAGTGAAGAAGAAAGGCTGCTTATACATTACAGCTTAAAACGAAGGGGCAGAACCATTTTTAATCAAAAGACCATATCATATTTCATAGGAATCTTTATGCGATTTCTATGAAATGGAATGTTGTTTTACACACTGCATAGGTTTAAAAATGAGCGAGCTGTTTACAGGTTGTATAAAAATGTAGGCCTACACATTTATCATACATACACAAAAATATTTATATATATTGTATTTAAATAGATATTTTTATTTGAAAAAGAATAAAAAACATTTTCATAACTCAAAATTCACGGCAGTAAATTCTACTCGTATTATTTTATATTTTATCAGACCATATTAGAAGCCACAGAAGGTCACGTATAGTCTGTATACCTCAAGTTCTCCGCTTCTGGCTTAGGGTCTCAACAAGTCTAAATCTGGCCATGGTTATAGATAATCGGAAAAGTCATCGAGAAACGTTTTTATCCTATATAAAACAGGGAAATACAAAATACCAAACTTTTAAGAAAATCTCATATTGCCAGCAATATATATATGGATCGTTTCAATTTTTACTCTTTTGAATAGATCTAAGTAAAAATATTTTGAATTCGTCATGGTTATTCCATATTTGTTGAAACAGCCTTTCTGAATTTCAAGTAAAAGATATCTCAGAGATATGTATCTATTTTCTTCTCTCTCTTCTTTTTTAAGGATTTATATTATAAAGTTTATTGAAAAATTCTTTCTTGTCTTCATGAAAAATATTTATTTTATAAATCAATATTAGTAAAACTTTAAAATGAATTATTTTGTGACAGTTTTGTTAGATAAATAAACATTGAAAAGTTTTGCAAGACATTTTAAAACCACGTTTATGTTATTTTTCGTACTTTTCCTTACACTAAAAATATCGAGAAATCACTTTAATTTTTAGAAAAATTATAAAGAAAGCCATTTTAATGTACTTTTAAACGTTAAATACATTTTAAAACAACTTTTTTGAGGTAAATTCTTGATATATTTTATTTTATAACCGAATTATTCTGTAATACTTTTCTTTATGCTAAATATCCATAGAGCATTTCAAATTAAAATAATAAGAAAAAATTTTTATAAAGTTTTAAATCTTTGAATACCTAAAATTTTACATTAAAACATTATTATTAAGTTTTATTATTATTATTTTTTCCGTTTATAAATGAATTTATTTGTTATTATAATGAAATTTGCAAGTGCAATCATGGAAAAAGCCTGAAACTTTAAAACATTTTCGAAGACAAAAGCTTTAGAAAAATGTTTTGTAACGGTCGCTTTCAGATAATGCCGAAAAATATTCTTCTTAATTGTAAAGAAAATGATAAACTTTCAGAAAATAGATTTTGACGGTTAATTCAAGAAGTTTCAGAAAATTTAATCTTGTCTTTTTTATTTAATTTCTTTTTTAAAAATCAAAATTAACCAAAACAATTCCGGAATTCATAATATCTTTAAAAATTTTTTAGAAAGTAATTTTAAGAAATTTAATTGAAAGAGTTTCAATATAATGCATAGAATATATCTCTGTCAGCAAATTTCATCAAGAAAATTTTATTTTTACAAGATTTTTTTCCTCTTCATAAAATTTATATAATTAAAGTTAAAAATAACAATAGTTATTTTAATTAAAATATTACCTAACGTTGATATTTTTTTTAACTCTTAAAAAGTGAATTAAAGATTAATTTCATTAATGTTTTTCTTTTTGAATTTGTTTTGATATTTAATTGTATAAATAAGTTTTAAATTAACAAACAAAATTTACCAAGATCCCATTAGAACCCTGACAAATCAGAGAAGAATGATAGTTAATTAGGATCCGGATAAAATAAAATTTTGACGGGACCAGATCCTGACACCATCAAGATAAAAATCCAGACACCATCAGAATCTTATTAGAGCAAAATCCTGACACCATTGCAATCCCAATAGAGCAAAATCTTAACGCCATTAGGACTCATATAAACCTAAATATTACACGATTAAAATTCTGATAATTCGTAATTTCCTCTAGAATAAAATCATGACAGGTTAAAATCCTGATAACTCAGAATTCCGATAAAAGAAAATCCGGATAACCAAAATTCTGGCACCATCACGATCCTAATACAATAATAATCGCGGCTATTTAAAAATCACTAAATATCTGATATGAAAATTTTTCAATCGAAAAAGTAAAAATTATACTATTAAAAATAATTTTATGTGAAAATTACAATTTATTTACAATTTTCTAACGGATAATTATCATTCATAGTATTTGATACAAAATATATTAATTTTTATAAATTGTATTTGAAATATACTTTTTAAACACATTAAATAATTTTTTAAATAATTCAAAATAGATTTTAAAATATTTTCTATTAATATTTTGTTTCTCATAGTTTGGAATTAACCAAGTATAGCCTATCCATATTAAATTTCCAAAAGATTTACGAAAAATAATGTAAAACTATTTTTTAAAACATTTTTAGTAACGTTTCCAGCGTCAATCGATACACTCAATAATTGATATTTATACGGTAGAATCGATTTTTACGACCTAATTGTCTTCTGAAAATACGATCTATAAGCAATCCGTCGTAAAGCGAATCTTTCATCTCCCGTTAACTCAATGTCGTGAATTGATATTACGTTTCTCAAAATCAGTTTTAAATATATACATATATATAATATTTTACTGAGACGAACGAAAAGTAAATATGGTTCTTAAATATGTGATTGTATATACTAGGGTTTCTCAAACGGGATCTCGGTTGTTTTTTTAACCCGGGAAATATCACGGGAAATTCTTCTCATCCTGGGAAATTTCACAAACTTCTTAAAAATTCACTTTTTTCTTATTTTGTGTTAAGGTTGAAGAAATTTTGCAAATAGAAAGTATAATTAACTCATAAACTGCCAGAATTCAGTTGTATTTATTAATTTTAAACCTACTTCTTAGATTTTTAAAAATTTTTCCTCGTTATGCATGTCACAGATTGTCAATAATCAATATGTAGCCTATTTGTGACAGGACTCTGAAAATTCTTTACTTGTCAGAACCTGTAATATATGGAATAATTGTGCTTACGCTGTCTTAATTTTTAACCATGCCCAGTAGCTTCAATAACTGCGTAACGCCAGGTTGTGCAAATTGGGCAAGGATACAAACGAGTACAAGTCTGAAAGTATGAAGTTTTTCTTCATAAACCTGATTATTAAAGACAAACGAACTGCCGAATTATCGGGCCATAAGCTTGATGTTTCTATTAAAGCAACTGAGGTAGACAAATCAAGAATACTAGAGAGCAAAAGAAGTACTACAATCTCGAAAGTGAACTCGAAATCTTCCAGGCTACAGGTGAAAACACACAACATGTCTTCTCTTAAATGATTTAAAGACGATTTCACTCACATAAATTGAATCGGAAAGGGCATTCTCGGTAGCAGGAGTTTTCATTAGTTAAATAAGAACCAGATCGAGTGATTGGAGTATTGACCATCCTTACTATTTAAAATCTTATTATAAAAATTTACAATAATGTTTTGTATTATGCTTTATTTAAATAATGAAAATTACGTTCTAACTTAGAAGTTTGATCTAAGTTCATTTTTTTCTTTAAATTTTCAACTCTATTCAAAGTCATTTTTGTTGTAAGCATCTTCCAACAAACTTTAATAAATTTTTTATATTTGTGAAAATTTCTACGTAATTCAAAGGTAATTTTTAATATATATCTTACACAGCATTATTAATATGATTTTGGAGGTTGCGGAACGTATTAAATTAATTTAAAAAATGAAAAATAATTATATCATTTAATTTCAAGATATTTTGTATATCTTAGAAGTAATTCATTCTATCCCGGTTTTTCCCGGGATCCTGGGAAACAGTTTACTTTTATCCCGGAATCCCGGGACAAGCAAAAGACCGGGAAATGAGAAACCCTACCATATACTAATGGTAGAATATTGATACTAGTCATAAAAGCGAGGTTGTTGTCTGCATGAAAAATTATGTTCATGATTTAATTAATATTATGATTCATAATGTACATTGTAACAATTTCATATATAATATATATACTGTATTTTTTAATACGTTTTATAATTAAAAACAAACATTTATGTAGTTATTTAAAGTAGCCTAATATAATTTGTATGTAGAAAAATAAATTAATAATAAAATAAAATTATAAAATAAGCTACTTTTTATTTTTCTATTTTTATTTAATATTTTAGTTGCTTTTTATGAAGAATTCGTTTTTTTAATAAAGCTATTTGGTTCTTATTAAAAAATGACATTAAAATATTAAACTTTTTGATTAATTTCTTACTTTTTAATAATAAATATATTTTAAAAATATAATTTTAAAATAAGAAAAATGTAATTGGGTTACAGTTTGAAAAAAATTGTAGACCTATAAATTCTCACAGTCGTCCGTCCGCCTGTCCGTCCTTCTTTAATCTCGAGAATGGAGTTAGATAGATAAAAGAAGAGACCAGATATGAAAACCTTAGGGGCAGAAGGCCCCAATGAATTATATATGAACTTCCGATGCAAACAGGAAGTCACGTTATTTCAATTCAAAAATTTTCCCTTAAAGGTGATAGATGACCAGCACAACTTTATTGTTAAAGGAAAAGTATGATGTACAGGAGCAAGCCACTACTAATTTGAGGTGGAAAGCATATATTTTAAATTAAATAAATTAAAAATTTCAGCCCAGCATTATTTATAAAGGTTTCATAAAAAACGAGCAATTATTTATTGTGACAATATCACAATAAATAATTGCTCGTTTTGTATAAATAGAAATTCAACGACAAAATATTTAAATTTTTGTATTTCTCTAGTTAAAAATAATAATAAATAAATAAATCGATTTAAGTTAATTCCATAAAATTAGATTTTTATTTCAGATTGATGTAAAAAGAAACAAGTAAATCTAAAAAATAATAAAATATTCGAAAATAAAGATAAAAAAATTTCTTCTAAAACTATTAATTATTAGTTCTGAATAATTATAAACTCATTATTCGTTCTAATACGAGAGATCCATTCAGGAAAAGTTTTAATGATTTAATGATTTAGTCGAAAAGAAACGCGTTCGATAATGTTGTATTTTAAAAGAAATGACGGCATTCTATTTTTAAGACAATGTTTTACATTGTTCTAAGCTGAAATATCAAAAACCAATTTGAAAAATTTATAAATCAATGATTTTTTGTTTTATTTAATAAAGAGCAATACTTTATTAATTCTTTTTTGATTGGAATCTACGTTATTAAAATGTATATTTAACATAAATATGCAGATAACAATCGAGACAGCATAAAAACTCAAAAAGTGGCCGAAAAATCAATTAGCCATTTTAATGAAAGTTTTGTTGTAATTTTCAGCTAAGAGAGTTTTAAAAAGCTTTGTTCAATATACCATATACAACATTCATTTTATACGAATTATTACTTATTATATTTTTTGGGCTGTCTTGATTTGTGTAATAATCTTGGTTAATTGAATTCCGTGTCATCTTATATATTAAAAACGGTTAATGTTACCTATGGTTCCAAGATGGCGGCTCGTCTGATTCCAGCAAGGAAACAAGCACGTTCTAACCTAACCTAACCTATTCTAATAATTTTGTTGGTAGTGATTATGGTAATTTATTAGAATAGGTTAGGTTAAGTTAGAACGTGCGTTCCCACTGTTTTCCTTCTTCTATTTGCTGGAATCAGAGGCGAGCCGCCATCTTGGAACCATAGGTAACATTAACCTTAAAAACATATAAAATATCTATACTTTAAATGTGTTTTATATAATCTGTTTTGTTCTTTTTATTTAAAAAAAGAAACATGTTAACAATTTAAAGAAACAAAGAATTTTCTCGATTTTATAATAAAATTCTAGCCATTTAGCTATTAAAATCTTCATAAAAATGCCAGAATATGTGACAATTTTGGTTTGGTGTGACAATTTAATTCATATCAGAATTTTTTGATCGTCACGTGATTTTGATGCTGATGTGAATTATATCTTTATAAATTCTTGAGTTTCTTACAAACATACTCAAGGACAACTTAATAAAAATATAATTATTTTTCTTATACGTGAAAGAAGCGCGGAAAACTTATATACGACTTCAGGAAATGGATAAGATTGTGTTATAATAGAAAATTATACTTAGAATATGTTTAGAATGAATGATGTTGCATTCTTAATGATGTTCGCAACTCAGAAAAGGCACTAAAACATTTCGTAATAGAAATTATTTATTTAGAAGATCCGGTTATTGCAACAGTATATGATGAAGATGATCTGATAATTCTGATAATTTCCCATAAAATTATTACTTTCGAGTAGAAAGTAAATACAAGTTAATGGAGTTGTAAATATAGATTATGAAATTAATTCTTATTATTTATCATTAGCAATATTTTAACTTTAAATACTCAAAAAAAAGTTCTTAATAAACTTTATTTAAACTATAAAAGAATTGCTTTCGAATTTAGTTTTTCGCTAACACTTTGTTAAGTAAATAAATTCCATTAAATATTTGTATTTCTAGATTTCTGGTTAAACTAAAACTTGGATTTGAGACTTTTTTTTATTTTCTTCCAAACTGTCGATCACAATCTTTAAACTTCACTTTCTTTTTTTTTAGATCTGACGGTCGGTCTAATTAATGTACTGACTGATATTATCTGGAGAACTACTGTGGCATTTTATGCAGGGAATGTTGTATGTAAACTGATCAAATTTCTGCAGGTATTTATATACATTTTTAGTTATTTTTTTAATTATCAATTTATCTTTATTAAATATAAAATTTATTCGATTATGTTTATATACAAAGCTATAAAATTAAATTCTCTTCTTATAAAAAAAAGCTTTAATATGAGTTATAAAATGCTTTAAAAAACCTCAAATATGTGTATATAAAAATACGTAAAATGTATTATTTTTTATTGCGAAATTTAATGATAGAAAGTCTTTATTCTCGGGTGTATAAATATATGAATATATTTAGCATATAAGAGTTTATAATGGTATATAAAAATATATTATTATAACATTGTTTATCAAAAGTCGTGTAAGCTTTTTAAGAAATCCTCTTATTGAGCAAATAGTCTGAAGCTTTCATGTAGCGATCGAAGTGAATAGAAGCTTAGAGACACTCAACTGAAAGAACATTCGACTTGAGTTATAATGGTCATTGTGAATCGTTGTTGAAATTTTATGGTTTTTTGAGGAGAACATTTAAAATATCGTTTATTTTGAAGGATTTAGTGCGTAGCAATCAAGAAAAATGCCTAGTTTTTCACTTCACTTCACTATTGAATAATAAATAAGCATAGAAATCCTTAACATTAGAATCCCTCTTCATAAATAAATAAAGTTAACAAAAGCTAAACTTTCTAGAATTTAGTTGCTAAAAATTTTATTTTTCAGATATTTTTTTAATTTTATAAAATACTTTTAATATTATTTAATTTCTTTGCTATAGTCTTTAATAGTTCATTTCTTATTTAAAGAAGAGAATTTGAAAGCAGTCATTTAAAATAATTACTAAATAAAAATTCTAGTCTTAATTTTCTTTATTCATTTTTAAAATATTTTATTTAATTTTAAATTTAAAGAAAAAAATTCAAAATTAACCTAATAATGAATTTAATTCACAAATTTGCTGATTGTTGTTGGCAACACATCGAATTTCCATTGAATTTTGTCTAATGATTGTTATTTTCCAGCTGACAATTAAAAAAAAAATAAAAAGAAAAAGAAAAAGAAAATCTACTTTTATGTTTTTGTTTTTTCTCTTTCCTTACAAACTTTCTTATCAGAAATCAAACAAGAATTAGATTCTAATATTAAATTAGAACCAATATAATTTACATTTGCTTTATTTATCAACTAGGCTTAATTGAGTTAATTACGCGAAAATTTACTGTATTAATTCTTTATTTAATTTTTAAATTAAATTTATAATTAAAATTAATTTTCAAAAAGCATTTTATCTTTAAATTAAAATTTTTTAATGCCTCTTAAAAGTACTGTACGTAGAATGGTGCGAACGTCAGTTAATCATCGTAAGCACTAAATTGCTGTTAAATATTTTATTACTTATAGAAATTACTGAATTGTTTGAAAGAAAATAGTTACTTAACTTTTGTAGAAACGTCGATAGTAATATTTAAAAAAAATCAAGAATATTATGAATTTTGTGTACTGACAAATATTCAGAGGAGTCCAAACGTCTGTTAACCAATGAAAATACTAAAATTCTATCTTATTAAAATAAGTTATGTATAAACTTTGTAAAAATCGTTCAAAACGAAATGCTTCTTCTTCGATATATTGAATACAAATTACAACGCTTTAACACAGTTTCATAAATTAATAATCTTCTTGCAAAAGTGTTGAATTGTTTACGAAAAAAATTACCTAACTTTTGGGTTACCCTATATACCGTATATTTCCGCGGATAAGACGACCTTCAGATAAGACGAGGTATAAATTCTCGTAAAAGTTTCATAGTTTTAGCATATATCTGTCCTATAGGAAGACCCCCAGACTATCAACGGCCCATGAATTTAGTTTAGATCATCATCTTCTGGATAATAATACTGTATAGCGTATACGGAATTATGTCCTATTCGTAATTTTTCGAACGAACAAATTTTATTTTCTGCCTTGCTATTGTTGCAAACGTTCGCACTGATTCGGGCATTCGGGTAATGACCTTGACTATTCACAAAAACGTCGTACAAGCTATTCTATTTTGTGGACATGCCCTACTCTCTACTAGTAAATAATTACGGTTTATCCGTTTTTTTATAATGGTTTTAATTTATATAAATTTCAATCTAATTTTTTTGTGTCTGTCCTATAAGACGACACCGGATTTTCGGAGGGGTCTTTTTTTATGATTCAACAATCGTCTTATCCGCGGAAATATACGGTATATGTTAATATATCTAATTCAGAAGTACTGTATTATGAATTTTATACATTATTTTTACTGGGTAACCTAAAATTGAGTTAATCATAAAACAAGCAAAATTATTGATTTATTTAAATACTTATTCATGTTTTTATATCATGTTCTATCAGTTTTGTAGAAGAAAAATACGTTTATGATTCATATTCACGATCTGGACTACACACCACAAAAAATGGTTAACTAACTAACTTTTAAACAATTCTATATACCGTATATTTTTTTTCTTAGTTAAAATTAATCGCTTTATATATTCAATACATAAAAACCTAATATATTTTAAATTTAATTATATCATTTACGTACTTCATCATAAAGACTTAATGATAAAGTACAGTACATAAATATGGCAATTAAATTTAAAAATATAATAATAAAAAGAAAATAAATTATAAGTTCGTTTACTAGGAGATTACTACTTGGAAAAACACATTACACTTTATAAATCTTGTTGTTTGCAAGGATTTCAGTTTAAAGATGATAAAAGTCAACATTCGGATTTTATCGAACAATAGAATGAAAGGAAATGCCATTACGCCTCCAGGGATTAGACATATCTAGCAATAGACCTTTGACAAAAAGTATAATATGAAAAAATAAGCAGAGAATATCTGTATCAGTATCAAAATATCATATTGCTATTGCTTATAACTGCCTCTCTACATTCCGAAACTGATTTATTTAGGTCTAGTCAGTGGCAGTTTGCAAGGCACTTCATGTTTAAAATATCCTAAAATGCACTAAAAAATACAACATAATAAAGTAAATCTCGTTATATATATCATAAATTTTATCGTAAACATTATTTTACTCTTTAGTTTAGATCAAACCAGATGTTTTTATATTTTTTGATAGATTTTTACTAGAATGATATTTGATCTGAGTTAATTAACATTACACTATAAACATGAAAATATGTCATTTATGGTATTATTCCCTGGACGACGTGAGAAAAGATGTGACAGCTTTTCTGTTTTAACGTCTCTCGTAATAGACGTTCACTTGGCAATTTACAAAGCATTTTAAAATCAATAACTTTGAAATGAGATGAAATTTGAGAATTTCTGTACTTCCTTCAGTTTTATTTCTTTATTTATTTACTTAACAACATACTCCTGTTACCTTAAATTATTATTTTAATAAAAATGAAATTAGTAACTTGTTATTTTAGAAATTTAAATTAATTTTTTTTGCGGTTTCCATTTTTAATATTCTAAATAACTTATCTTAGATGTGCGAATTTTAAAAATTTATATAATTATTATGGGACATAAATTGCTTTATATTAGTCGTTATAATTGATTTTTGTAAGTAAACGATGGTCCAGAAATTAGCTAACCGTGTATATTTCATGTAATTCTGTAATTTTCGCAAGAAAATCAGCAATGTGTGAAAGTATGTAGAAGCTTTGTAAATTAAACAAGATGGAGCCCATTTTAAACAATATTCACAAGGTTGTAACCAATAAAAATCTAAATAAAGTAAAAATTTAGTGTTCATTTGTTGTGAAACCGTGTTGTACTAGATTTTCTTTAGAAGTGTTGAACACGAGATCGTGTTATTAACCAATCACGTGGCTTCTTTTCCACCTTCATTTAGTTGATACGGTATGTTTTACACATCAACTAAATAAAGGTGGAAAAGAAGCCATGTGATTGGTTAATAACACGATCCCCTGTTCAACACTTCTAATAGAAATTTAGTCTTTACAGTGGTAAACTGAATCTTGGGCCATCAAGTCTTTTCGTTTCTTTTCAATATGCAAATTTTGTCTTGTAAAAATGATCGAATTTTTAGCTATAAAATTTATTCTTGCATATTTATGTAAAAAATTTACATAAACAAATATATTTCCAGATTTTATAGTAACTAACTTTTTTATTTATTTTTTTCGTCTAGGTATTGGTTACGTATTCATCAACATACGTTCTAGTGGCATTGAGTATAGACAGATATGATGCCATTACCCATCCTATGAACTTTTCTGGAAGTTGTAAGTTAAATATAAGAACTTAACATTTGAAGTTTTGTTCTAGAATACTTAATTTTTGCATTTTAATACTTCATTCGTTGTATTAGCTGTTTTAGAAGCTTTAACATGTATAAATATATGGCTGTCGATGCTCGGTCTTAATCCAGTTTTCAGTTAGCTCTACGATTCTGAATCTTGTACAGTATCAAATTTTTGCTTGATACATTAGTTAACATTGTGTAAAAGAGACCTCGCGAATTTAGGCTTGTTAGGTTATGTAAAGACTTAAGTCTTTGCATAACCTAAAACCGCCAAGGACGATATGCTTAATATAAGTTCTACATACAGGCTTATATAGAAAACACAAGTTCTGATATTGTTATGTAATGTAGAAAGTAGACTTAATTATAAGTTTAATGCATTAAATTATTTAAATTAATGTTTAGAATATTTCTAATTTAAAGTAGTTAATAAAGAAAAATGTTGATTCAACATCGCTATGTAAATTGAATTTTTTTACTTTTATTTTTTCGAAAAATTGTATTAAATATTACACTAAGTTTTGATGTCTAATATAATTTTATCACGCATCATATAAAAAGCTTTTAAAATAAAAACTTAAATTGTGTAAAAAATATTCTCTGTAGTATCAAATGACATAATAAATATTCTCTAGCAGCAGCAAAATGCATCTGCTAGTAGAGAATATATTGCATTATATACTGCTAATAATATATTTAAATATAGTAGCAGATTGTATATTAATATATTTAGATAACTAGATGTGAATAATCTATATTTCTATATTAGATTATAGGCCTATATACTTAGCCTATATATGTATATACATACTTATATTACAGTAAATAAAACACTCCGTACAAATTAGTATAAGTAAATAAGTGTATGTATACACTTATCCTAATTTGTGTTGTGATTTAATGGATATTTTAAAAATACACTCAGCACAAATTGCTGCATTTTAATTTTTATATGCTGTATTACAAATTTTTCTTTCATAGTTGCAGGACCATTTGGCATTTGGCACATTTACGTGGGCCTCAAAACATTTGTTATGAATTATTTATTACATTGTTTTTCTTGTATATTAAGAGCCCATCGGTGACCTAGTGGATAAAACCACTGAACGTGGGTAGTCGGTCACTGGTTTGCGTTTCACTAACGAGCTGCTCACGTGCAGTTTTTCGGATTTCTTTAAGCGTCTAACATTTAAATAGGCGCCACTTTCGCATAAAAATCTCCGCGGGAGAAACCAACCTTTGGCAGATCGTCCAGGTGTTGCATTGCTTTATTCCATCAATTCAATCCTTGTGTAGTAAGAAAACAATCTTTTATTTTATATCTTTTTGCAATGTCTAATGCTTTATTAAAAGCATTAGACATTGCTTTATTTTTTAATAAAGCAATGTCTAATGTTACTTTTATAATATATTGAGACCTCAAAAAGATAAGTGACGATTCTCTCTCTCGACATCTTAAAGGCTTGTAATACGTGATTATTAATGCAATGGCTATGAGATGCATTACATCGCTACTGATTACTTGTGTTACGTATGGCAGATGACAAGTGATCACTCTGCAATGTAACGCCAACCACGCGAAATCATTGCCATACTTAAAAACTACCAAAATAAATTTAAAAGAGTATAAAAAGTATATTGAAAAGTATTTTGGATCAAAATGTGAAAAAATTTTATAATAAATAATTATTTTTATAACAAGTTATTGTCAAGTAGCAAAATATGAACTCAGAAAATCACTCAAGCATATTGTAGTCTCATTTGTCTAGCCCTATACTAAAAGTCCTTTCTTATTTTATTAAAAATAAAATAATAATAATTTAATAATTCAAACGGTTTTAATATATCAAGTTACTGATAAATATTTTAAAAATCAGCTTTTAATGTTTAATAGACATTGACATTTTATGAAAAAAGTTAACTACTTAAAAGAATATAATAAATTTTAGTTTCTTTTCTGTAAATGTACTACGTGCTTTAATAAATTACTTTAGCTATAAAACAGAGAATATTATTACACTTAATTATTACTTTCTTTGAATACTAAAATTAAATAAGTTATTAAGTGGAAGCAATAAAAATAAGTAATTTACTAATGAAAAGTAGCTAACAGTTAATTAACAGCTACAATTTTACATATTTCAAAATTTTTCTCGTTTTATTTTCTACTAAATCCACATTAAATCATTCTGTAACATTAAAGAATCGACAGTTTATATCAAAAATATAATAAAATTAATTATAACTTAACAATTTCGTCATTATTTTTCTTAACATAAACGTAAGTTAAATTTTGAAAAGTATATTTCTTACAAAAGCAAAATTTAATTAGCATTATTATATTAAGCAGAAATATAATTAACTTCCTCAATATTGCATTGAATGCACTGGCGTAACACAACGGTCCGCATTGAGGGAGAGCCTTTGACATTTCTTGGTATTACTAGAGATTTAAATATATTTATAAAAATATTTAAAGCCTTATAAAAATACTATATTTTGTATTTTAAAAAAATATATAAAAATAAATTTTAAAAGGTATTTGAAATTAGTTTCAACATTTCTATTATTCCATTTAAAATGTAAATAGGACATTTCAATGCGAATATTAACTTTATTATTTCACTGAATTTTATTGGGCTGCAATTTGAAAAAATTGTAGACCTATAAATTCCCACTGTCGTCCGTCCGGCTGTCTTTCCTTAGTCTAGAGAACGGAGTTACGTAGATTTAAAATTGTATCTTTTTCAATAGAAATAGTGGATGTTTCTAGTAACCACTATTTCTATTGAAAACTTAAAGCAAGCAGCTAAGTAAGCAAACCAATGACGTAGTCCGTTTCATCTGAGACGGACTATGTTATTGTTTTGCTTACTTTTACTGCTTGCCACCTAGAAACAACTAATCTTATATCCAACAAAGTATCGCATTGAGTCCGTGAAAATATTACTAATAGAAGTTCACTGATTAGATGTTTAATATTTTGTAGGCCTAAATATAAGCATCGTTTACTTATTTTATAGGTCAGTATATTTATACAATATTTTAAAATAGTTTCAAATATCGGAAATCTATATGCTTTCCTATACAGGAATAGTTATACACTTCTGCTTTATATGAATTAGGTTGCAATAGAAGTATCAATACTCACTGTCTAAATTGAATATTGATACTTCAGTACTCTAGTTAAACGCCATTATCAGTTGATAAAAAAGAAAAAGTTAAATATTAATTGTAAATTAATTTAATCTAAATATGATATTTAATGCAAACTGATTGAAAAAGAATTAACTACAAGCTAGAAAACTGTGAAACCCAATTCTATCAAGTCAAGATCATTTACGGTATATTTCATGTTAATTTCGAGATTTATAAAGAAGAATCATAGATATACAAGTAATCAAAGGTGTTTCGTAAATTAATATAATTAAATATTACTTAAATAATTCGTTATAATCAATAAAGCTTTTATTGTTCTGAATGAAATAATTATAATTTATATAATCGTACTTAATTAGTCATTGCAACTCAAAAAATATTGTTTTGTACTTAATAAGAATAATAAAAATAAAGAAAACAAAAAAATCTGTCATCTTTTTCATTACAATTACGATTATTAATGAAGAAGACAGCTTAGTTCTCTATTATTTCTTTATAGGAACTTTGTAAAGAAATAAGAAATTAACTTTGACAATTAGAAAATTCGATTTGCAGAAAATCGAATGCCTTATCTTGTTATCTTTGTGAATAGTTTTACAAATTAATGAAAGCAAAGAAATAGAAAAAATGATAAAATGTTTAAAATCTTACATGTAACATCAGTTAACGTTAATGTCAGTTTCCTACGTAATGTATAACGTAGAAAACTGACATTAACATTAGTTAAATTAGCGCTATATTACTCAAATTGAGATAATTTAATATTGATATATAACTTTATTTATTGCAACTTCAATAATTTGAAAATCTTAATCTATTACTGATTTATAGATTTTTTTTAGAGTGAAAGCATTTTTCCTATTTTTATATTTTGTTACGATTTTATATACATTTACAATATTTTATATAACTGATTTCAACTTATTTAATAATTTAGATTATATATATATATATATATTATAGCTTATAATATATATAGATAGCATAGATACGTTTACTTTTCTCTGTTTTGATAAAAATTTTCTTTGATCCTGTAGAGAAATTATTCAAGAAAAGTAGTTTTGTTTTAAAGGATGCAAAATAAATATTATTTCTAAATAAGTCTTGTTATTTACCTTTAAAATGAATTGATGTGAATCGATACTATATAACAAGATTTATAAAATGACGTAAAATCTTCAAAAATTTCAGATAAATAGAATTTATTATGATTTGACTTATATACAGTGCTCTAAAGATAAATATAATTTTAAATTAAGAAATAAATTAAGAAAAAATAATCTTAAAACATATCGTTATCAGCGAAGTATTTAAGATATAATGCACAAAATGCTTAAGGAAGTTTATGAAAAACATATTTATCTTAACACTGATTGGTTGGAGAAATAAAAAAAGAATTTATTTACGTATATTCTATTATTTTTCAATCAAATTTTCAGTGCAGACCCAGATAAACAATTACTAGCAAGGTTATTTGGTCCGGGTCTCCGACACAGAAAAGTCATAAAATTTGTCTTTTATGTAAAGAGTGATATAAATTAAAGTTACTTTTGATAAATTATAAAAAATTGCCTTTATTAGTTTCATTTATTTAATTCATGTATTTTTATGACTTTCAGAAAGGGTGGGACTTCACATTTGTGACTGTTTCAGGCCTCGTCTCATATCTCTGAGTCTGATTAATATCTTAAATATTTAATAAGTTTGACTGAAATCGATATATATTCAGTTAAATACTTTACTTTTAAGTTTTATATCAACTCCAAAGTTTATTACATTTATCAATAAATAATATAATTATTAAGATAGTTCATATTTCACTAATTATTTAGATGTAATGAATATTATAATAGTTGCGTAGCATTATCACTAATAAGATGAGGCCGTGTAACTATAATACAGCAATTATATCTAAATGTATTGTGTAATTTACTGTTAAATATAAAAGTACACAATTTTGAATGGCTATTTTCATTTAATTAGCAAATGTTCATGTAGAAATCACACAACTTCAATTATATTATCATTTTTTAAAAATAAATATATGATATTTAATATTTAAAATGTTTTCCTTCATTTGACTTACTTAAATAAATATATTTTTGTATTTAAATATATCCATTATTTCTTTTTTTATATACAAAAATAATATTTTAAAATATTTAGTAGGATATAAACATTACAAATGTATGTTTTTATTCTTTGCATGATAAATTGCACTTTAAATGATAGAATTACTTCATTGCGTGACATTATAGAGAACATTAACGATGGCTCTCAATAATCAATAAAAATACTGAACTAAAAATAATTATAAATACTTAAAAATGTATATATATAATTACTTTAAAACATTTAATAATTCGAATATTAATACTAATTTCTTTTCTCGACTTATACATTATTTATGATTCCATGCATATCACAGTATGAAAGATAAACTGAAAGGAAGGCGCTGTTTGCATTTATTATTATTTGTACACAAAGAAAGTGTTTAGGCTAGTTATAATTATATCTGTGTTTATTTACTGCTATATTATTTTATTAAATATCGTCATTTATAAATTAAATGTGAAGACCTAGCAGTCTACCAAATTGGAAGGTCTAGCAATATATCGTAACTAGCTATAAAATCGTTAGATCTATTTGTTTTATCCACTGATCCACCTAAGTTAATGGGTAAAGAATGTTAGATTTAGCTACTGCGGCCGGAACTACCACATTCCACTAACTGATTAGTTATATTAAATTATAATGATATTTCTGACCGTTCAGTGAAAGAATTTGAAACTTCTGCAATAAAATAAATATAAAAATTTCTAATATAGAAAAGAAATTTTAATTATTAATCTATAAATTTTCCTATTTTTTTAAATAATATTTCTCCTAAACATTATTTAATATTTAAAGAATGAATATAAAAAAATTATTTTTCAGGGAAGAGAGCGAGAATATTGGTAGCTTCAGCTTGGAGTTTAAGTGCACTACTTTCAATTCCCGCTATTTTTCTAAACGAAGAAGAATTTGTTCGTGGACGACCGCAGTGTTGGATTGATCTAAACACATGGCAATGGCAGATGTATATCACAATGGTAGCGATATCTTTATTTTTCATACCGGCGTTGATTATTTCTGCCTGTTACAGCATCATTGTCTACACTATTTGGACCAAAAGCAAAATCATGACTTATCCAAAGCTGTCAAAATCTTCGCATTCATCTAAAGGTGAAGTTTTTTTTTATTTAAATGATTAACTTAGTGTGGAATTGATTACAATTTAATGATTTTTAGATAGCACAGCGCATAAACAAAAGTGCATAGAAAACGAATTAGAACGCAAACGTACGAGTTCTCGTGGGATTATTCCTAAAGCAAAAATAAAAACTGTCAAAATGACATTTGTTATTGTATTCGGTAAGAAATATTTATTATTATTTTTTAATCTATTAAAATATCTATTATTTATCGCCTGCCAAATAAAATTTCTCGTAAAAATTCTCTCGACCATTTTTGTATTTCTCGGTAAGAGAGTGTGTCATAAATTCAATTAGCCTCCACAATACCATTTCCTCGAAGTAACGTTAAGCACGTTTTGTACGTCAAGATAAAAGAATCAATGACAACCAAATTTATGTTTCTATTTTGCCTTTTGATCTTATTTTCAATGTAAAATTTAAATTGAAAAAACGAATTTTACTTCTCTCTATGATAAAAGGTGAAGGTTCGCTACCGCTTTAACCAGTATTTTTAGGAAAAAAATTGATTTAATATTTCAAAATTCAAATAATTCATCCTGAATGATATTTTATATTATTGCAGTTTTTATTCTATGTTGGAGCCCTTATTTTATCTACGATCTTCTACAAGTTTACGAATACATTCCTGAAAATCAAACGTCGATTGCTGTATCAACATTCATACAGAGCTTAGCCCCTTTAAACAGTGCAGCTAATCCTATCATATATTGTTTATTTTCAACTCGATTGTGTCGGAATCTAAGGCAAGTAGAGGTCAGACATCTCGGTTCCTTACCTCTAAAGGAGATCTTTTAACATAACATGAGCTTGGTTTGTTGCTAAATTCGCCATATTTAACAAGCAAAAGAAAAATTTCAAACCAATCTCATCTTTATCTGAAAAGATCTTCTCATTTTTTAATAATAAATTTAATTATTTATGCACAATTTACGAAGCATGCAATAAAATTTTAATTTTAAAATAATTAAATATTGATTTATTTAAAATTAAAACTTTGCTCAATTGAAATATTTTTACTTTATTATAATTATTTTTAAGCATGTTTTAGAATGAATTTTTCCCACTCTATAACTATTATTATTGGTTTTTTTTCATAATTTGATTTCTATTTGATATTTTAAAATTTTTTAATATGTCTATCCTTCACATCTTACAGCACTTCTACCACTTCAATCCCAAGCGAATGTGCACTGCACTTAATCTGTTTTCTTATCTTCTATAAAATTTCCTAATTCAAGAAATGTATTTCAGTGGGTGGAATATGAATCATTAATTATAATATAATGCAAAGATGTCGTTATTTTGTGTATAAAATCAATTGTAAATTAATTATCTCGATTTTACTTAATGTAAAACTATCTGTATACACTATAAAGATCAGTGGCGAATTTAAGGCTTTGGAGGCCTTTCTCACTTGCCAATACAGTAATAACTTTCTTTTTTAAAAAGAAAATAAATAAATATTAATTTTTTTAAGCTAATAGAAAGAAAACTGATTTTTTTCACTAAAATCAGTTTATTCTTTTAACTTACTTTTTAGTACACCAATTTTGTTTTTTTACTTTCCAAAGTATTCGTGTAGAAAAAAAAAATGGGTATTTACAATAAAATAAAATAGAAAGTAAATAAGCCTTATTTAAACTTTTTAATTATTAAATCATAAATTTTTCCTTAAAATTATAAGAAAAAAATAATAAAGCTATGTGGGGCCCCTGAAAATTGCGGGCCCTTCTCGTTTGCGAGATAAATTCGCCACTGATAAAGATTTATACACTTACCACGACTTCTTTGCTTTAATTTTGATTTAAATACATAATTTTAAAGTAACTTTTTTAGAGTTTACATTTTATTAAATATAAATTAGTAAAAAATTAAGTTATAAACAAACTTTAATTTTCGACGTGCCATATTACAAAGCGCTGCACGTCAAGGATTAATTAAGTAAATTTGAGTAATTTAGAATTAGGTTAATTATTCATTATAAAGATAATAAATCTTTTTGTAAAGTAGTTGCAACAAAATATTTTTCTCTTCCTCTCAGTTTTTTTTCAATGATTCGTCTATTCGTTCTTTATTTAAATATCCACTTAAAAGTGATTTAAGGTCGATAATAAGAATAATGTTAACCATATATCAGTTGTTTATCTGAATAATCTCCAACTTGGCCATTTGTCAACTCGAGTACAAAATAAACATCATTAACACAAAAATAAAAAAATAATAATAAGAAGAATTTCAGGAAAAAAATACACATTTTTAAATGTTGAGTAAGGTGAAACAAGCTGTTGATAGTTATAGTTCTTTTTTAAAATTAGTTTTACTAGAATTTAGCTGTTTAGGAGATGAATTTAAGCTTAAAGATGTTTTTTTTTATATTGATTTTTATCATAGAAAACTTCCACTGTGCAACTGGCTAGCAGGAAAACTCTTCATTTGTTGCCCGTCAATGCGGCATCCGAACGACACAACATTTAATCGAATGTCAGATTTTACAACATTAACTGAAACTAGCCGATCTTCGACTAGAGCTACACATCGTCTATGTCTTCACCAAAGACCTAATCCCGTGCTCAAGAAATATATCATCGATAAAGACTTACTAAAATCTTCAGAATGCGAAGAAAGTACAGAAAATTCTCACGTTTAAAAGTACGATGACATCTTTAAATCACGTTCCTCTGATGAGGACAGATTATATAAACATTAATCTTTGGATGTATTTTTAAATTATATCTTTGTTTTTTGAATATTTGAAAACGAAATCTATTGATTGTAACCGGAAATCTTGTTTTTAAATGGAATAAAACAGATGTATTCTAAGAGGAAAAAGAAGAAAATCAGGTTTCATCAGAAATTCGAATATAAATAATGTCGATTTGTCTTTTTATTTCTTTGATCCTGATTGTAATTTCGCGTGACCATTTATCATTAGAAAACTTTGAAAATGTATTTTAGTTTTTTTTTTTAATTTTATTTCTCTCTGTAATTATTTGTTGTCACATTCTTCTGTAAATAGCACTAATTATTGATCTGATTAATATTAAAGCGTTATTATTATATGGCTAATAAGGTTTGAAAGTATTATGAAAATTAATTTCTTGCATTAATAAAAAGAAATATTAATACAGTAGTAATAATAATAATAATAATGATTCAAGTATCAATTTTTTATTTATTTATTTATTTATATTAATTTTATAAAGTGAATTAATACATATTTGCTTGATAAGAATTTATAAATGAGTTATAAATACAAATATGCGACATAAGTATTGTTTGCAAAGCTTCATACAAAGCTATAGGCCTATATATGGGCGTCTGCAGAGGGGACATTTGTCATTCCCTGGAATCGAGTAAAAAATTCTACAAATTATAATCATGAGTGATTGAGATATATAACCTTACACCCTCGACCATGGGACACTTTGTATTCTATAATCTACTTGAGAAAAAACCCCCCAAAATTAAATAATTTAAAAAAAATTTACTGGTGTAATTATTTATCTCAAGCTTTGCCCCCTGGAAAATTTTCTGCGGACGCCCAAATATATATAACATATTCAGATTTACTGTATATTTAAAGTCAGATTTGTTCGCCTTTAAAATTGGTACTAAATCGGAAGTTGCACTAAACCGAAGTACTGGTACCTCATACAATAAGAATTAGCTTCGAGCTCTATACACTAGTTTAGGTTTAAGTCTTGCGATTTCCGATAACAGTATTGTTTTCAATGCAAATTCGTACATTAGTAATTCACAGATACTGAAATGTTTTCTTTTAAATATTTATGGATAAGATTTGTTCACAGGTGTTTATTGACATTTTATGACGGCGGCCTATTTATGGGCAATATATCGAGATTTGATTGTATATTTAAAAATAATTTATATACATTATCTTTAAATATACGATATATATATATCAATTTTTATAACTACTTTGTAACATTTCCTTCATTTTTCAAGTAAAAAGAATCATTTGAAAGTATGCGAAGTGCCCTTTAAATTCCACCGACGATCAAGCCGTTTTCTAGTATTTAAGAATTATTCTTTTAGTTCAATAAAATTAAAACATTTCTACCAGCAAAACTAAAAAAATTTTTGCTAGAAATTCGTAAAAAATGTATTGCTTCGAAGCAGAATTCTTAGCCTAATTGAAGAATTAAGCAGACTTTCATCAGATGACATAATTATAGTCGTCTTTCAATTTCATACGTACAGTACATATACAGTTATTTACATTTACATCACTATTTATCTTCATCATTACCACCTTCAATAGTATCTCTAGATCTATGAATTTACTCCTTCATTAAAGTATCATTATAGAATCTTCAAACATGTATCCTTCTTATCTCTCCATCCCTCAATTTTTGCTTTAAAACTTTTCTAATAAGATAAACGTTCTTAGGAAAGTTTTATGATAATTTATTGCTGATTGGCTATTACACAATCGTTCTTTAATTATACGAATTAGAATTACTTTCTCTTTAAGGAAATTCCTCAAATAATTTTACAAATTGTTTGCGTCATTATTTGATTTTAAAATTAGTCAAGATTAGTTTGTTTAAATTTAATCAAGCGACGGAACATTTATTTTAATTAGTTATAGAATAAAAGATAAACTCATCTAGTCCTTATTCTAAAACTAATTAAATAAGTATAATATTAACTGTTTTATTAATAAAGTTTTTAATGAATTATATATAAATGTCGTAAAGACTTATTATATAGCACCTAAATGCAATTATATCTATAAGTTTAAAGCTTATATAGGAATATATATAAGCTTATACACAGATAAACTTAGATTATAAAAATATTTATTTTCAAAATTTAAGTTCAGAGAAGAGATTAAAAGATCTTTAGAAAGCAGTTTCCAAGTAAAACAAGAGGAGAAATACCCTTTAATGCTTAAGTAAAGTTTATGTTGTTATTTAAACTCGTTTTATAAGTATAAAATTGAAATCGTTTAAATTAATTTTTCTGAAATGAAAATAAAATCTTAAGACAGAGAAACATACTGTAATAATAGCGTTAAGTGGAATATTACAGTTCGTTACTCAATGCATTAGTAATGTTAAAGAGTAATTGCTAGAATTCACATGGGACAATGCTTCTCTTAATTCTAACTATACTTATACTTTATTTAAGTCAAAGTCAATTAAAATATAATTTGAATGGAGTTGAAAGAATAGAAAACTAATTTTCCATTTTTGTACATGTACTATACAGTGCATATATTGATTACATTACTGTTATTAACGCTTTAACAAATATTGTTTGATGTAGAAAATCTTAATTTAGGAAAATAATGCTTGATCAATATTTTAATTTATTCCTTTCTTCTCTTTCGTCCATCTGTGTGTCATTATAACATTTTCCAATGTCAATCTTGCTTATGTTTTATTTCATTTTTTATTTTTAAATTTAACTTCAGCAAAAAATCGTTATTTTTCTAGTTGTAATACGAGTATATATAGAGTATAATCATAATAAAAAGATAACATATTCTTTGACAGAATTACATCTATAAAAATTTTTAATTTAAAAATATGAAACTTTAAATCAGTTTTCTGGGATTTATTATGGATTGTATATCGGCTTTTTGTCGAGGAAATGGACCATTGTCCATAATAAAATAGAAGGGGATAGCTAAGATTTCACTAGCAATGCCGAGTTATACATCAGGTCGAAAAATCTGCTCCAGCAACTTCCATTAATATTGTCAATAACTGGGCGAGGCAGTTGCTGGATTTCACATCTCCAGTTACCGCAGTTGTCGCTTCGATATCTTCCATTTTGCGGCTTCAAACAGAATATTTAATCAATAACAGAAAGAATTGAAGGTTTTTCCTACTCAAAAAGCACTCGTCTTCATATCTTTAGAACTAATTTACTTAAAAAAAAAAATAATTTTAAAATTAATTTTTTTTCGGTTTATCTTTAACAAAAATTAGTGTATATTTTAAATAAATGTATAATTATATTCTTAAGATAAACACATTTAAATAGTCTTTTTTAAGAAGACATTAATAACTAAAAACAGAATGATTAGATTACGCTGATGAAGCAAGTGCAGGTAATTAGTATTTTTAGATATTGTCCTCGCAGGTAATTAGTGATAGATAAATATTTACAGCAGAGTTTATTTTATTTAAGAGAATTTAAATTTAAAACAACCGAAATGTTAAAATTTTAAATCAATTTGTAGAAATTCTACTTAGTTTTTAATCCGGAAATTGAACTTTTCGCTTCATGGAATTCCAATGTATTGCATAGTAAATCTTCCCAGTGTTTTGTTTTATTAAAAAAAAACACACAAATAGCAAAAGTACGGTGAAGAATGATAAATGTGAACATGTTTAACTTATATAATTTAATTATGTTATTATTCGTTATGTCAATTAAGTAAGGAATTAATATGACTTGATTAAATATTGATTAATTTATTTCGTTATTTATGCACTTTAGTTCGCTGCTGTTAAAATAGAATATGAAAAAAACAAAACTTGAGATTTTATAAGAAGTAAAAATAACATTTGAATATGTTATATATTTAGAATTACTTGCGACTCTTTCCAAAGAAACCGAGAATAGAAGTAGGAAATAGGCAGAAGAATGGTATAATGACAAAAAAGAAAGAAAAGAATTCACGAAAGTTTAATAAAAACGATTTTAAAAATAAAAAAATAATAATTTTAAATCAAATAATATATGTAAAAAACAGATTTTTATAAAATTAGAGCTTCAAAATTTTATAATGTTTTAGTAAATTCATAGTAAATTTGATGATATACACATATACCCTAACTATAATATTTTATAACTATAAAGTAATAATCTCTTTTAGGGGCTGTTAAAACATCATCTCCGAATCTTCTAAACGAGAATTATATATTTTTAAGTTATTTAAAAGATAGTTAACATCAAATATAAAAATCAATAAACTCCTATAATGCGAACTATTATGGTTTGCAGTGATGTGCTGTTGAAAAGCAATAGCCGTGTAGTTATAATAGGGAAACGATGATTGACAGCATCTTCAATAATGTTGTACGCACTATCTATGATTGCAATATTTTTCATATTGCTTACAGAATACCGTTTTAAAATATTAATATAAAATATTTTACTAATTCATTAAGTTAACTTAATAATAATAATTTCTATTTTAACTAACTTTTGCTTCAATGAATTGCAAACTTTAATACAAGAGAAGCAAGTTGATTAAATGTTTTAATGTTAAGTTGAATGAACTTTATGTAATTTTATCTTTTAAAAATGTCAGAAAGTAACTAATAAAAGTACAGAATGTGTAATATCTGCATGGAAAAAAGAAAGGGAGAAAATTGAAATGAAGTATATTTACACTTTACATAAAACAAAGATAGAATGTTCTAGATAATGTTTATCTTTGGCATTAAATGAACGTAGAAATGAAAAATAAAATGCTAGAATATAAAAGTTAAAATTTATTTTCAAAATATCATGACATAAATTCTTGTCGATGGCGAAAAGATAAACTGATTTAAAGTATTATCATTATTAAAGAATATTAGAATTTAATGTTATTTATGTATTTTAAATCTTGCATATCTTTTCTGATTTAGATCCAAGATTTTACAAGAGAAGTATTAACGATGTTTATATCACGCAAACTCTTAATTCCTTCACAGAAACGTCAATAATTTTCTTTATTCAATATTCTCCCATTGTAATATATTAATCAAACCATTCCAAGATCTCCTTCAACACTAATCTCTACAACTTTTTAGATAGTCCTCATTTATCCCTTCTTTAGATCAAATCAATGCAAATTACATTTTATTCGTTCTCTACCATTTTCTTTTATTTTTTCCAAGTCATTTTATACATTCACACGATTCTCATCTCTTCTTCTACCTATCGCATTTAAACCTTTTAAATTTTTGATTGTAAAATATTAATGAGTTACGAAATTTATCTCATATTTTCGATTAAATTTTACTAGATTTATGCAGTTTATTTTACTTTGAATAACAGTTAAATCATATCAACTAACATAATTTTTCACTCGAGTTGACTTAATCAAGATTCCTACGTTGGTAGTTATTAACTTTCATTAAAAAGTTTAAATTACAAAAATAACTTTAAATTATTTTTTATAAAAAAGTTGAATTAGTTGAGATATTTTTAGATTTTTTTCTTTATGTAGAAATAATTTTTTTTTTATATATTTATTTTATATTGCATGTGAAATCAAATCAATCATGAATCACAAGCAAAGAGTCAATTTCTATAATAAAATTTCATATTTGCGTATAAAATTGAATAAAATATTTTTTTATTTAGCTAAATTTTCAATGATATAGAAATGCTGAATGTGATAATCCATCATAAACTGTGATGTATAACTGAACTGATTGAATAACATCTTGGAGATTAGTCAAAGATGCAGAATTTAATATTATGTTTTCATAAGATTCTCAGCAAATTTTATAAGAGTTTTTGCATAATATATTTTAAAAATTCGATTTGATATTTTTTCTAACTATTTTTACAATAGATTTCCATTTATTTGGAGAAAGATTATTAAAAATGCTTTTATATTCAAATATGTTTCTTATCATTTTTATAAAATTATATTACTTGATTTGCTCATTAATTTTGGTTTTAAGTACAAATTATATGCTATATGTATTATATGTTAAAGTTTATTTTCTAATATAAAAGAAACGTTTTTTGAAAACATTTATAAATTATTTCCTATAATAAATTAATGAGAACATTATAGTTATAATATATAAAAATTTCAAGCTGTTCAATATTAATTGGTATTTTATCATTATTGTGTAATCTCTATAATAATTAAAAGTATACTTGGAGATAAATTAATTCATATCTTAGTCATATATTATTATTTATAATAATGACTAAGATATCCTCAAAAAGACATTTTTATGAAGATTTTAATTACGAAGATTCATCTAAAAAATTAACTACAAATACACTATTATATGAGAAACGATGAAAAGTTAATTATGTCAATGAAAAAATTATTATTTAACCTATTAATATCTAATAATAAACAGATATAATGTCTATTTTATGAATCAATACAATTATCTCAGTTAACAAAATTTATCTTTCATATTAATATATTAAAAACAAAACAAACCAGATCATATGCGAACAATCTCCACATAATGAATGCGACATATTTTAAAAAATAATTAAATTTATTAAATCTTAAGTTATATGTATGAAAGATACTGGAAAGAAAAAAAAACTATAAACAGTTTTCTTAAAAGGAAATGCCCTTTATGATATAATTAACCTTACGTTAGTACTTAAAACGATACATATATAATATTATTGTACTGTAAACTTGCTCACCTTCAAAATAATACAAAATGTATGTTATGAGTTGGAAGATGAACAAATTATGATAAAATTCGGTATAATAATGTATATAACATGTTACATAATACCAGTAGAGTTCCGATTATCTAGATAATGCCGACCGAGAGTATCTCATATAATGAAAATCTCAAATAACACCGATTTGAATACATTAATGTGTATGATGTACTCTATTTTTAGGTTAGACCTACTTATTGAACACGATTTTTAAATTGTACAATAAAACACTTTCGATTTTATTTACAATTTTTTTTATTATTAAAGGAAATGTGAATTTACTATTACAATTAAAATTTTTTCAAGAGCCCTTGGGAATACAGCACATCTCCCGACCAAGTTCGTGAAAAACTATAGGGTAGATCAGGATTAGATGGATGTTCACTTATAATTACTGTATAAACTAAAATGTAGCGCCACGTATTTATATATAGTGTTAATAGAAAGCCATGCTTGCCATGCCTGCTGTTTATGCGCAATTGCTGTAAAAACAAATGGAAAAATGTTTCTGTTTCTGACTTGCAGAATGTTTTACCCAAGTTTATATTTACTGTAGCCTCGAAAATCTTAAGATTAGCAAACGACTTTTGTTTTTTGTATATAACACATTAGAAACTTGAATAATGAGACTAACCTGTAATCGGTCAAAAATAACACGGTAGAATCAGGTAGAGGACTCATCCACATACTGTTCATCAACTAATCCACACTTCTAAGAATGAGATAGTAATTTAAAGAAAAATTATATTTTGTTTTTTCGAATCTGTTTTTTGAAAAACACTGTTATTTTGCTCGTTATTATGTTGTTTGGAATGAGAAGAAAACACAAGTTCAGTCAGTCTTTTTTAAATAAAATTTATTTTCACAATTACACCTTCTAGAACTTTTTTACCATCTAACCTTCATTCACCTTACTGTATTTTGTGTTGACAAAATACTCTTTCACAATTTACCTCAAATACTGCAGAAACCCGGTTAAACGGGTCTCAGTTAATCGGGATTCTACTTTTCATATTTATATATAAATATTATGTATAAAATATATCATCATTATTGTGAATCAGTGGCGTGCAGTTTATGAAAGCTGTGGAAGTGCCGCTTTCTTGTGTTTTCTAAAATATAAATACATATAATGCGATTATTTTCATAAACAAGTCCTTATATCTCGTTTCATGTCAATGTATCTATTTTAGAATTAAAATAAATAAACTTTATTTTTGTCATTTCCAGTATTTGTTTATAATTTTTATGGAAACGCGGCTTCCCTATCAACAAATGTCACCGCACTCCAATGTCGTGAATAATTAAAGGTTTAAGTCGTAGTATCTGTTCTGTTTAAGATCTTTTTGATTTCTCCATTTATTTATTATTGTGTATTACAAATAATTTTATTCAATGTAGCAATATAATCGCTATAATAATTACTTAAATTGACTTCATATTCATGAATTCTGATTATGTATTCGTAGATAATAAGTTTCATATTTAAGATTTTATAATAATGGCCTCATACTTTAAAAAAAATTTCAGAAATTATTTTATCTAAAGAACCAAAAATGGAACAGAATCTTATTTTTGACTGATTATTTCGTATTCATTTCTAGAATCTCGAATATTCTATTTAAAATATTTTATTTATAATTTTTAAAAATGTAGCCTATATTTCCTGAATGATATAAATCTGATAAGGAAATAAAATTACACTGTGTTCTAGAAAGATTATTACAGAATATTCCACTGACTTCATCGATTTTTATTTTTATAATATAATCGGATCTTGAGTAGGTGAGGTAAGGCCCGAGATAGTGGCTTCCGGAGAGGGGTAGAAACCACCTATGGGCCTCTACCCCTCTCCGGAAACCATATGAATAAAATCAATAAAATAAATAAAAAGAGATTTTTCTCCACTTATCAAAAAAAGTAACTTTAACTGATATAACTTTCCTATCATATTATCAAAAGGTCAATTTATTCTTATTGCTCATTATATTTGACGAATGAAAGATTACCTGGAAACGATCCAATGAATATGAATCATAAAGCTTAAAGAAATTATTCATGTGAAAATTCTTGAATTATTTTCTTACACATTTATTATTTAGTAATATTGTAAAATGTACAGTACTTACCCTAAGAGTGTTAAAGAGAAAAATTTAGAATTTGCTACCAAGATGAGAATAATATGTAATTCTGAAATATCAAATTGGTTAATGTAACCCTTGGTGCCAAGATGGCGGCTCGTCTCTGATTCCAACAAGGAAACAGTGGGACGCACGTTCTAACCTAACCTAACACATTCTAATAATTTGGTTGCTGATAATTATGGTAATTTATGGTAATTAATAAGGAATTAGAGACGAGCCGCCATCTTGGCACCAAGGGTAACATTAATCATTAAGGTTATTATTATTAATCATTAATAAATAATTTTAGTAATAATTAATAATAATTTTTGAGGTATATTTCTAATAAAATAAAGACCGGAAAGTGATGAGGTGATCTCAGATCATTCACAAATATGAAGTCTCATCTCTAGCCTAAATCTATTAAAACTTATAAATAAAATAAAATAGAAACAATTTTCTATTACTTATCAAAAGAAACTTAATTTATATTATTTTTATATCATATTTTATATAAAAACTAAATCTTGAGGTCCTTTATGACCAGGATCCTAGCAAATGGATCCACTAACACTATCTTTATCTAGATCTGTTCGTAATTATAAAAAAGCGAGACAAATCCTCAATTTTATATTATTTAAATTGCCTGATAGCATTAATATATAATTTAAAAAATACATTACAGTTCTCTATGTTACTATTTATTTTTCATTTAAAAAAGGGATTAAACGCTCTCATTTTACTCTTTGAGAAATCAAGAACACCCTTATTTAATAAATTTGAAACATAATTTTATTTCCATAAATAATTTATTTAACGTTCGGTTAGTTATTAATATATATTTATAAAAATGAAAGTAAAAAAGTATTACCAACAAAAATACGATAAATTTCTTTATTCAAGAAAGTCAATTCATCCAGGCAATTTTCCAGTAAGTCTCAATGTGTCTGTCAACAGTTAATCCAATTTCAGATACTGAATTTTCTTTGGAAATTTCAAGAAATAAGATTTTTCTAGATCATGAGACTTTTTTTAAATTTATTAATTACAAATATATAAATTAAATCTTTTATTCTTTAGACTAGAACAAAATATTTAAATATAGTGATTAATAAACGTAAAAATACCAATAAATTAAAGCTTCTCTTGTTAATCATAGAACCATTTTGCGCAGATCTCATATTTATGGGACCATTAAAAGCATTTTTTAAATAAATTATTTCATTCCATTACATTTTTTGTATATTAAGAACGACTCCATTTTTTTGTCAAATTTTATTATTTAAAAAATATAATTTTAACAACGTTTTGTGGTTTTTTAATACACTCTAAGATAGATAAAGCCTCAAAAAGATAGATGATTAAGGCTTCTCTTTACTTCTGAGTGACCCTAGTGTCAAAAAATATTCAATTTTTTCTTGATAAAGATTAAATAGAATGCTGATAACATTATAATATTTTATATTTAATTCACTTGCAAAAATAATAAATAACTTTTCATAAAAATAAAATATTTATGTTAATTTTTATAGACTTTACATTACTTTTGTTGCTTTTAATCTCATTTAATATCTAGTTTAAGTACAAATTATTCAAATAGGATTTAATTCTTAAAAATAATATTTATATAAATTATTCATTAAATATAATTTCAGAAGTTTCTTAAAATTATTTCTTTTTATCCTTTTTAAAATTTTATATTTACAGAATATATATACATATTTACAATATGTATATGTATGCATTCCAGTACATAAAAAATTCATGGAGATATAAACATTGAAGAAAATAAAAATGAATTAGCAGGAATCGAGAGAGGTGAGATAAAGCCAGAACTAATCACAAATGTATGCTTCTATCCCTCTCCGAAAACCATAAAAACGTATGAATAATATTATTTAAACGTATAAAAGTAGCTTTTGTATAATGTTTTTAACAATATACGAAAGCAATTTAATAGGAATTTAATATTTTATATTTTAATATAAAATATTAAATTCCTCTCTGTGCAGAATACTAACGAAATGGTTCTGTTGTCCATATCTATCTATATTTATCAATAATAGCTATTAAACTAGTAATAAAAACAATACATTTTTCTATTTTACACATTTTTAATAGGATATCATGACCATTATAGGAACCCAAATTGTAAATGCCATGAACTTCAACATCTACAAAGACTGCTTCTCCATAAAGTTTCCTTTAAAGTTTCTAAAATCCATCATCTACCCAATCAAGTTCTCATGTGGCTTGACGAACTCACCGTTAACCCGTGATATCTGCTGTCTCCACACGAATATATAAATATATAACTTATATCCGTTAAGGAACAGATACACTCTATATTGCTATTACATAAATAAAAACATCGCTTAATTTACTTACTATATACAGAAATATCTTTACGTGATAAGAAGACATTATAGGATGTAGATATATATTAATTAGAAATCATTTATTTTATTACATAAATTCAAATGTTTTAAATAAATTATAGATTTACATATCTTGTATAAATTATTTAATGGAAACGTATTTTTTATAGAAATTGGACATCTCATATTATGGAAAAAACTGGAGAAAATTCTAAATTCGACTCATTTTTTTAACTTTAATTATACAATTCAGTAGGTTTCCGTTGATAATTTCATTAATATTAATATTTAAAAAGTCATGCCGTAGCATTATATTGTTGCACCTGTATTCTTTTAGTGATATGCACTTGTATATACGTAATATAAAAAATATTGATAAAATTAATGTTATACAATCCAAATTCAAAGAACGATTTATTGTATTTTGGAGAAATAAATGCAGTAATAATAATTAATAAGTTATTTCACTAGAAGAATTGCCGCATCATCCTGATCAAATAAATGAATCCTATTGAAAACATAAATTTTTGTTGTGGAATATTGATTTTCTGTATGCTTCCTGCAAATAATTTATTTGTTTATTATATTTAGTAATAATTTATAAACTTCTAAATAATGTTGTGTGAAATTTCTTGCTTTGTCAATTTTTTATCTATATTATTCAATTATATGTTGCATTTTATATAGTTGATGACATCAACTATATAAAATGCTCTAAAGTTGAGTAATGAAACTTTTCTTTCTAAAGTTTTCTTTGAAATTATCTTAAATTTAATCATAATTATTGTAATATTTCAAATACATTTCTATATTTTATTGTCGAATGTCTTCTAATTAATTAATGAATTGAGATATTTAAATATGTCAATTTTTTCTTCAATATATTCAGTATATTCCTTAAAAGTAGTCTATATTGTATTTTCATGAATATAAGCTTATATGCATTTGAAAATACCGCGAAAAAGATCTATTTCTCAATTCAAAACTTCAGTTGTCATATTCATTAATTTCCAAGCAAATCTTCTCTAATAAAAAGAAAATACTTCCAGACTTTATTTTCTAAAGCTTTATATTACATATCAAACTTCAAGATATATTTTCTGTGTTCACAAATCCAGAAATGTTTATCATTTGAATATGAAATTCTATTTTTCTTATTTGAAATAAAAAATTACAATAGGTTTTTCAATTTTTCATTCGATGTTATAAGAATCAATAAAATTTACAATTCAATATGTTTATTACAAGTTCATATTTTAATAAAGTATTAACAAAATTTTACTTATTTATAACTCGTATAATTGAATTTTAAACTTTATTTCTTATTTTTACTGTTTTAAAACTCTATAATAAAAGTAGATTCATTAATAATTATGTTAATAAGTTATATTTATTCTGTAATTAATTATTTGCGTATTGTAAACTAATTGGGCTTATTTAGTATATTCGTATGCATTCGTAGCATCAATTCGTATCTCATTCCAAGAATTTATTAATAAATTAACTTTATATTCCAAACTTGTGAATTCTATCAGATTATGTTGCACTCGAAGACTGCATAGTGTTGATCAGAGATTCTCAAATGCGGCCATAAGAAAATTTCGAGAGGCAACCAGGTTAATTCTTAGCAATTCTTCAACCCGCGAAGTCTTTTTGTAACTTTTAATTCACTAAGTATCCTCGAAATATCCTTAAGTTTTTGACTGAAGTTTATCTTTGGAAATAAAATCCTAAATGCAAAGGAATATGAATGTCTTTCTAAGAGATTCTTATTACGCTTTTATGCAAATACGGCCATGGAAAAATGTTTTATGAAAATGCTTGCTTACGAATGATAGCTCGACCAATTTTCTTAAATCCTTTTGGTTGGGCATAAACAAGTAGTTAAGACATTTAAAAATTACATATTCGTTTCATATATTGGCGTATGTTATTGGAGATTCGTGCCGTAAAATCAAATTTCGTTTTTAACCAGTAACAACGTGAGCAGAAATCTTTGTGATTCGGACTTTATTATAAAGAAAGCCTCATATTTATAGGATTTTAATTTTTTTATGTATATAAATCGCTCATTCCATTGCATTTGTTTATTAAAAACATCTTCATTTTTGTAAAATTTTACAATTTAAAAATATAATACAAATTTTTAATATTTTTTAATGTATTTTGGAGCCTCAAAGAGGTAAGTGGTCAGTCCTTTTTCGGCCACTGAAAGGCATTATAATTAGACTTGCTTTCAGCATTCAATCAATTAGTGCTCAGAACGTATATCATTTTTAAAGCATTTTAACTATTTGTAGAATTCCTTAGCCAGAACTATTTCTATAGAAAAATTGTTAAATTATCTTAAATATGTATTTTTCTAAAGATAAAATTGATTATATCGAATTTTATACACTAATTAAACTATAACGCAACTTTAAAATGTGTAATTATTATATAATTATTATTCATTTTTGTAGTCTGCATATCTGAATAACATGCTTTGTTATTGTTCAAAGTATTAAATGGTTAACCTTTATATAGACTAAGCAAAATTTTATTGTCACGAAAAATCAAATTATTACAATTAAATTTACATAATATATCTTTACGTTATTAATTCTTTTAATTATTTTAACGTAACATATATTGAATATTTGCTTTCTAAATTAATTCTTTAATGAAATGTAATAAATTACAGTATATAAAAATTATTTGTCGTATTGCTATATAAAATCGATATTAAATATATTTTTAAATATTTTATTTATATCTTAATTTATTATTTTAATTGAAAAATAAGAAAAATCATATAACATTTTATTTAATTTTATATTTAAAAATATAAAAGATTTCAATATAATCCTTTTTTAGTAAATGAAAATTAAAATAAATAAATATATATTTAGATACACAAGATTATTTTAATGTTTTAAAGAACTTTATTAAAACTCTAAATTTAATTTTTTTAAATTTTCAGCAGCAAGATGAAGAAATTATTATTTAAATATCAAATAATCATTTATTTAATTGCAAAATTTGTTTTTGTCTCCCTAAAAATTATTTTATTCGCTATTTACTCATTGTTTGGTGTTTAAGTTAACATGAAATTGATTGTATTATGTATACCTACATATTTATTTTGCAATTTTTAATATTATTAATTCGATTTTTCTTCAAGGATCATTAGAAAACTCTTCTGTATATTTGTCTGTACGAATTACTTTGAAGTAATTGTTTAACTTTTACCTTAAAAAAATACTAAAAGTAATTAAATTTGTTCAAAGTTTAGATTCAATAATTTAAACATTCAAAAATCGAAATAAACTTTTTATAATTAAAATTTTATCTCTTCTAAGTTTTGGCAATATTACATAAAATGTTTTATATATTTACTGTATATATATAAAAAGAAGTACTGTACTTTCCCAGTAAAAACATGAAATATAGCGGATTCTCGATATAATAAACTCTTAAAGGACAAAGCTAAATCATTCACCATATCAATAATCCACTGTAAGTATAATTTATTAATTTATTTTTAATTATATGGTTAAATCTCTTACTTTTTTTTAATATTTATCATCATAAAATTTTATTATTAATGCTTAAATTAATAACTTATTTATATTATACATGTAATGTTTGTTATGCACATATAATGAATGTTTACATTATATGTATATAATATATATTACAGTATATACATATACTTTTTTATTTTCTATATATCATACACACTCTGGAGTATCCTATATCATCGTAAGAAAATATTGGAAATAGGTTTGTGCATAATTGTTTTTGTAGATAAATCAGAACAGACTTATAAATATACAGAAATATAAAAAAAAACCATAAAAATATATTTCAGAAAGAAAAGGCGTTTTTGCTTTAGTTATAATTTATTTATTTATTCCTAAGTTTGTTAAGAGGAGAGGAAAACATGTGCGATTTTACTTTCTCTAAATACGCCTATGAACGTATACATTTATATACTCACACGTACATAGCTATACATATTTATATACTCACACGTATATAGCTTATATAGGCTATATACGTGTGAGTATATAAATGTGTATAGTACGTAAATGTATATAGCCTATATAGGCTATATACATTTACGTGTGTGTATTTATTGGGCTGCAATTTTAAAAAATTGTAAACCTATAAATTCCCACTGTCATCCATTGTCTGTCTATCCATAATATCAAAAACGGAGTTAGGTAGTTAAAAGGCGAGACTAGAAGTGGAAACCTTATAGGCAGGAGCCCCAATTAACTATATACGAATGTCCGATTCCAACCAGAAGTCGTTATTTCAATTCAAAAATTTTCCCTGAAAGGTGATAGATGACCAGCACAACTCTATTGTTAAAGGAAAAGTATGATGTACAGGGGCAAGCCACTACTAATATCAGGTGGAGAGCATATACTTTAAATTAAATAGATTAAAAATATAATTAAAAATTGCAGCTTGGCATTGTGGCAATTTCACAATAAATAATTGCTGGTATAATATATATTTACTCAAAAATTAAAATAAAATAAATCAAGTAGTATATTTTTTTGCTTAAAATTTTAATAAAAATGAAAAAGATTCGCGGTTTATAAATCTTATAATTTAAACTGCAAATTATATTATTATATAATTTAAAAAAACTTTAATTTTTTTAAATATATGTTTAATTTAAATATTTATACCGATTTAATATTTTCTTATTTATTTTTATAAAAATTTAATGGAATTGGTTAATATCAAGGGCTGTGCATTAATTACATCTCTCGATGTAAGTTATTGATATTGATGCAATTATTTTTTCCCTGTACAATTTTCTTTTGCACAATTAGAAATTATTTCGATGTAAAAAAATAAAAATAAAAGATCATGCATATTTAAAAAAATAGATAAAGTCCGAACAGATGAGATTTTTATTATAATACAAATTTATATTTATCTTTAGGTTATAAAGACATTTATTTTTTTTATAAATTGCTCTAAAAATATACCAATTTATCACCTTTTGTTTTTATTGTACTTGTTTTGTTCTTTACTTGTGTGGAATAATTTTTATTATTCACATTAATAAAAAAATACTTTTCCATTTAAAAAAGTAGTATAAATAATTCATATAAAAGCTCTTTTATTTTTGAATTTTTTACAGAATTTTTCAGTAATATTTTGTTTAAACTAAACAAAACTTACACACTGAACATGAAGTACGCAGTCAAGAGAGCAACAGTATTGGATGCAAGGGGAGGGCTACGAGAGGTTTAAGTCCCCATTGACACACTCACACACAAATTAAAATTTATCTGTTTGAAATCCAAAACGTCGTTTTTAAAAACACTTTTGATGGCAAATATGATTTATTGTATCATCCGCAACACAATCGTCGTGCATACATTAATAAAAGGCACTAATAATTATTCAAATATTTTTAATTTTAATTTTTGTGTTAGTTCCTCTTTGAATATTTTTGGATTTAATATATTGCAAATATTGCATTTTAAAAAATTTACAAATTTTTTCTGTTTCTTTAAATGAAACATGAACTGTTTAAAGCAAACAATTCATGGTTATTTGTAAATTTGTTTTTGCTTTAAATGAAACAAATAAAAAATAAAAATTAGCAAAAAGGTATTTTTAAATAAAAAAATTTACAACTTTGTTTTTTTGCGTTAAAGAAAAAATTAATTGAATTTTTTCATCAATTTGAAATTTTTGCTCACAATTTTAATAAAATCAAAATGATGTTTTTCATTTACAAATATTATTAATTAATCCACAAATCTTTAAATACTTTTAGTACATACTGTATTTTAAAATTTTTACATTTTCAATTTCGAAATTCACGAAGAATAAATGTTCAATAACATTCTTTCATACTCCAACAGACAGCTATTAAAGATATGGAAAACATCTTTTATATCAGCATATATTATAAAAATAAACATTTCAATAATTTATTTCATTTACATAATCAGATAAATTACTTAAGATAACCTTCAGTTACTTACATTTTAGTATATTAATACCTATTAGGCCTATACATAAAATAATAAACAGGGTTGCACTGGAAGAAAACAGCTTAGATTAGAATAAATTATTTATTTATTAAGTTATAAGTTAATGAATAATATTTTAATGATAATAAAATTAAATTAAAATTAATAGTAAAACGTAGTAACATTAACTAATAACTTAATAAATAAATAATTTATTCTAATCTAAGCTGTTTTCTTTCAGTGCAATCCTGTTTATTATTTTATGTATAATAGGTATTAATATACTAAAATGTAAGTAACTGAAGGTTACCTTTACCTACAATTTATATATATATATATTATATAAATACATTTCTGATTAACGCATAAATAAATGCATATTTATATAAGTACCCAAAAGTCAGTTAATCAAAATATAGGGTTTTCTTTTTAAATATTAGTTTAAGAAAGGTTAAAACATGTACAGTAATTCATTCGTTTCATGGAGGTGATACTCATATATCGGCTAACTAACTATTGAGCTATCCCATATTGTCAGTAACTTTATTCCTTAAATCAAAACAATTTTTTTTTTTTATTTGGCGAATAATATCCACATAAACTTTAATTTTTAATTAGTTTTCTTCTTCAATACTTTTAAAGTTTTTCTTTTCTTTTTTTTTTAAAAAAACTCTATCTAAATCGATAAAGTTTTGATTCTCCGTTGCTTGTGTAATTAAATAGGAATTTTTTTTACAAATTATTCATTAACTTTTGAATTTAGTATATTCAGTTATGAAACGATAACTGAAAATAATTTTATTTTGTTCTTCTCAGTTTATTTAATTTATTATTGTGTGTATACATTCAGTTTTATATAGAGAGTTTTATATATACTTTCCTCGAGGTTGTAGAAATATTTTACATGTGTTTTAAAGATCTAGGGGATCCAAAAGTGTCTTATAAACATAGCCCTTCTAACACATTATTTCAGAGCTCTGGCTAGATACACCTTCAGACGTTGCTCTGCAGCATTGCTAAGCGCTGTGAAAAAGCTTCAATCTCGCTGCCCTTCAGCTTTTTACCTTCTTACCTTTTCATTTTTCCAAAGACTTAAGAATCGCTTGCATTTCTTGGCTCTTTAATATAGCACGAGGCTGAAGATCGGCGAGTGTGAAGCTTTAAAAAGTATATAATATCAAAAGCGTATTGAGTATTGTTATTCTAGAATATCAAATAAAGTATTATGTTTAAATAATGAAATTTTGATATAATATGTAAATTTAAACGTATCTAAAAGTTTATGTAATTAGTGTTTGACACTACTTGATAATAAGTGTCTTAAAAATAATAAATAATACTTTAGTTTCGTACCTGCATGCATTTTATAAGTATGCTCTAATTATTACCACGCTCAACCAGATAAAGTTCAAAATAGCTTAAATTTATCTTTGTATACTAAGTACATTTATTAATTATCAGGACTTATTATACTGGATAATAAGTATAATAAGTCCTGATAATTAATAAATGTACTTAGTATACAAAGATAAATTTAAGCTCTAATTAAGGACACAAAGGCATAATAATTGAAAGTTCAAAATAATTTAGTCTGAACATAGAAGGGCTCCCAACATTTAGTCTTTTATTTAAGAAGAATTAAATGTAAAGTTTATTCTGATAAATAATAACTAATTCATCCTTTAAGTCATTCTGTATTTTTATGGCTTTTGGAGAGAATAAAGCCCCATATCACTTCTCTCGAAATATAATTACATACATCACAATTAGAGAATTTTGAGTTAAAAATTTGAAGTTTATAATAAATTAGTGCTTTTCCTCCTTGATATTTTAAGAATTTAGACGAATATATTAATATTATATTCATTTTAAACAAAGTTAACGAAGTATCTACGATTATTATTTATTAATTTTGGTTAATGTTATCTTAGGTTCCAAGATGGTGGCTCGTTTCTGATTCCAGCAAGGAAACAGTGGGGACGCACGTTTTCCTAAACCTAATCTATTCTAATAAATTACCATAATTATTAGCAACCAAATTATTAGAATAGGTTAGGTTTAGGAAAACGTGCGTCCCCACTGTTTCCTAGCTGGAATCAGAGACGAGCCGCCATCTTGGAACCTAAGGTAACATTAACCTTAATTTTATTATTATTTTTTTAAGTTGCAAATTGAATTATCAGACAATGTTCATTTACGAAAATTTTTAAATTTCTTAATAAATTTATTATATTTTTATGACAAATTTTTCACTTAATAGTTATTAAAATTCAGAATAAAATCGAATTTTAACTATTTTTTTTTCCATTTAAAAACTTATTTTTAACATGAAAATTTCAGTTTGAGATTCAACGTTTTATAAAAGCCTAGTTAATTAAATTTCAAGAACGAAGATTTTTTTAAAATAATTAATTATTTATTTTAGATTTCTGATATTTAAAAACAAAAATATAAATTTATAAAAATATTTTTAATAAATTAATTAAATTTATTTACTTATTTTCTTTTGTTTACAAGTCGTTAAATGTAATTTTTTAAGGGAGAGTTTTAAATATTTTTAAGTAGAAGATAAATACCAGTAATTTAATTTTCTTTTAGCTTAAATAATTTTTATTTTGTTAATTTTATTTATATTTTTAAAAATTACTTTTTATACAATGTAATCTTCAAGCTTTTTCTTAAATAATTTATGTTTTAACATTAGAAAATTTCATTTTTTTTAATTATCTAAAAAATAATCTTTACCTCAAATTAAAGAAATTAAATTTATTTAGCACTAATTTTCAATCAAATAAATTGAATTTGTGTCATTTATTTAGGATATAATAGCAATAAAATGTCAATTTCTTTGTTCTTTCATCATCATAAATCTTTCATAATCCCATTTATAAATAATCTCTTCTTCTTAAAATAAAGTATTAATTCGACTTTATAAGGCTATTAAATTGATTTTTTATAATTAAATATTTAAGTAAAATATCATTATTTTAATAAAAATACGTTTAAATATATATGTATATAACAAATACTTAAGGAATGTTTAAATTTTTATTTGAATGATAAGTAAATTGTTATGACTTCGGTTGTTAAAAGTACTTATATAAAGTTAAAATAATGAATAATTTAAAATAGAGCAATCTTAAAATAATGATGTAATTATTTTAATGTTTAAATTATATATTCAACGAGTGTAAAAGTTTTACTTTTGTGAGTAAAAATTTTAAGAGAAGACTTTAAAAAAAAAACAAGAAAATGTGAATAAAATGTTATACAATTTATTTATTAAACTAGTTAATAATAAATTACATTTCAATTACTATTTTAAAAAGTTAATTTGTAATTTTTTAATAAATAAAATTACATTGATAAAAAAGAACTGAAAATATTCGTAATTAATTTAAATTTACTAAAACCTCGATTTAACGCATTCATTCATTTGCCTGTTTAATTGGCTCTAAATCGAGGTATTTAGGAAAGTGCTATATAGAGAGTTAATTGTAATGTATTTTAATATAATGTACTGTATATTAAATATATGCACTGTATTATAATATAAGTTATGTAATATACATTAATTATATTAATTCATATTTTTTTATTTAAAAAAAACGAAAATATTCGCTATTATTTCAAATATATTATTACATAGAGCATAATATATATAATATACATATAATACAATCAAACCTAAATATAGCGCTCTCTTATATAGTACCACCTTCATAAAGTGCCAGTAAATACTCATTTCCTTAAATACTGAATAGAAAACTCTTTAGCATCTGTGAATTACTAAGTTTATTTTTTTTAATCACCAAATCACGTGATTTCAAATTTCAAATTCAAATTTGTGGGTAAACCTCGTTACTACATCTAATTCTTACTATATGAAGTGCTTCAATTTACCATAATCAGTGCCTTACTCGATTTAGTAACAAATTCAGAGACGAAATAATAGTGGCTCTTAATCGAGGTGACATTATATTAAATGTATTAATAGTATATATATGCTATATACTGCATGAACATTCGAATTATTTATTTTATTATTTCTCTATATTTTATTTACGTATATATAAAATTCAGTTATTATTTAGACAAATTTAATCGATAAATTTTAATAAATAAAATTTACATCAATAACATAAAATTTATTTAAAAAAAAAAAACGAAAATATTCATAATTAATTCAAATATAAACATTAATGAACTTAAAAATAATTAATTAACCACTAATAAGGTATTAATATTTACATAAATTGTATTTAAATCATGAATAAAAATGGCAATTTAATTAATATTTATTAAGACAAATAGAGATGATATTTACCAAAATTCATAACCAGATGGTACCTTATTAATTTTATGATACCTTCAACGTAATTTTTTATTGAATTTTTTTTTTTATATTTTCCCCTCTACTTAAGATGTATGTAAACAGTTAAATAATATAGCAAAGTTAATCGCTTCCGTTATTTATTATATGCCTACACTATGTCATATTTTATCAACGTTCCTTTTATATTACATATAGCCTGATACTTCCAACGTGTCTTGCTAATAGAATATAAAGCAGTTTTTTTTTTATTGATACTACAAGAAAACTGACGTCGATTGATATGGGAAAGATAATTTCGAGTTGAATAGCTGAACCCATGTGTACTTTCAGCAATCAATGTGGGAAAGTATTGATCACCATCCGTCGCATCGTCTTCAATCATCCCAGTTCGTCTTACAATCACACCAATGGTGAAACATTGTTACATTTCAGTTCTACTACCGAAATTTTTTTCTTGATATTTTATTTTTTTCTTTCCATCAAAAAATCAATTTATAGTAAATCCGAAAGTTTATAGGAAAAATAAAGTATTTATTTATTTTTCAAATCAGATAAACTAATTCTTAATATATATAAACTTGAAGCCATTAGTGTTTGTTTATTTTTTGAGTGTTTATAGTCCCTTAACTCCTCCCTGATGTAAGGGAGTATTAAAAGACTAAACACTTAATTTAAAAAAAATGAAATTTTATAATATTTTTAATTTAAATATAATGTTGTGAACTCTTCTTTCTTTGTTTTGATGCTTGTGTTACTCCTACCAAACCTAATTCCTGGCTACGCTCAAGGCCGGGTTAAAGCTTTTATATATGCAAGACTGTTCTTCCTTCGCCAAGTAAATATAAATTTAAAAGTGCGAGGCTCTAAACTGTAGTCTGATGTCGTGAGACACTTCAGTTGTGATCTGATTTGTTTATGAGTAAACCTGACCCTAATTATGCCACTGCTTGGCCGTATTTAAACGTATTATGGCCGTAGTTATAATATACATAAGGCCCCTTTTCTTCCACTAAATAATAATAAATTTAAAAGTATGACGTCTTCGTATTATTATTGAGGCCCTAAACCCAAGCTAGACTATTGCTTGAAGCAATATAATAAAAATTGATAAATGCATCATATTTTAAAATTATAAATTTTTATTTCTAAAAAAATACTTTCTTAAATTGAGGGAAAACAAAACTAGTTTTTTCTTTACTTTAAACACTTTCTTATTTTTGGATTTAACGAAACTAAAACACAATTTTCTTTGAGAAATGAAAGATTTTATCGAATTGTCAGTTCAACTAAAGATTTGATATCTTCATGCATCGTACAACTGTCTTTGATCATTTTCGTATATGATTTTTGACGTTTCTGTTACGTTCTACTGCAATTGTGAATGGGATATATTCCACCTATAATATATTTTATTTTATTACTTGAATGCAATAACAATAAATAACATTTTATGTTATAAATCGTAACATATTCGCTTCTGTGATGCGCTATAAATAATAAATACGATATGTGACTATAAGCATTTATATAAAAAAATAAGTTTATGATGTTTATTATCAATCGTAAATTTTATAAAAAATTGAAGTGAATGATACAAAATTTTAATTGCAATTTTCTTCTCCCGGATCAAAGATTAGATAGCGTTAAATGTAATATGTACTGCGCTATATATAACTTTTATGAATGTATATATAGAGGAACCACTTAAATTCTATGTTAAAAACCAAGCCATAATCACCAATAGACGTAAGATGTATGATATTTACTTTATTCTTCATAATGGCTTTCTGTACACTGGGTAGGATTTTTGATCAACGGTCAACGGCTTTTCCACAAAATTTATGGCTGAATGTTCTTGGAAATCTGGCAAATTGTCAAATGTTTCGTTAGAATGTTTACTGTATTGTTTTCTATCAAGAAAGAACAATTCCTGATTATATTTTCTTTATAATTTTAACATATCTTTACATTATTACTATGCAGTTATAACGAATTAAGAATCATTGAAGAGTAGAATCTCGGTACATTGCGTCATCAGTGCTAATGTTTACAATTAAGTTAATTAAATAGTTATAATTATAATAATTATATCTCGTGTATATTTATTATATATCAAGCTAAATGGTACTAATATAGATAAATGTATTTAATGAGTTTAAAATGATATTTTAATTATTATGTTAATAATGTTGTACACGAGTGCGGCTGTCGAATTATTCGAGTAAAAGATATTTAAAATTTAAACAGAAGAATAAAAATGCTAAATATATTTATTAAAAAAATGATTTTCTAATATCTTTTTTGTATCTATTAATTTACAAATTATAATTTTTTTGTAAAAAAATAATAGTTTACAAGCGGATGAAAAGTCAACCTTTCGAATATAATTTATCAAAAGTTGTTGAAGACGAAGTGTGGTTGACCAGCCATTAATAGCTATTGAAAAACGTCCACCCACTAGTGATAAATGAGGCAAAGTGATAAAGTCTGACATTGCCATATTCACTTCTTTACTGAAGAATTCAACAAAATACTACAGATCATTAATTCTGTCTACTTCTTCTAAGAGAGTTCCAGTTGATGTAATTTTGAGGAAGGGTTGAGAAAAGCGTTTAAACAATATATAATCACTTATTTACATAATTTTCATTCCTGTATGAAATATTACTAACTCTTGATTTATTTAGACTATTTATCCACACTTCACGTCAAGGAAAACATATGTAATCTTGTATAGTCTTTGGCATTCTAAGCACAGACTTACTAAGATCAAATACCTCGAAAGATATTAGATATCTTCTTATTTTCTCATTAAATATTTCTTACAACTATGTAACTTATTAATAGCATATTTTTTTATATATAATTTTAATTAAAAAAATAAAATTTCAATCACACATTTGCATAATAAATCATTGTAAATAATCTATAAATGACTTTAAAAAATATAAATTTGATAAATAATTTATGAATTATTTTAAAATTTTATAAAATAACTAAATAAATTTTTTAAAATCTTATAAATTAATTTTTAAATTGCGAATTTTTTCAGCTATAAAGAAAAAAGCGCACTTATAATTCGTGCTTTCTCTTCAGATTTTATTAAATCTTTCTTAATTATCTTTAATAAAATTTATTAAATATTTATAATTAAATTATACGGATAAGAAAGATATCGCTGACAGTCATTAAATTATATTAAACTCGTTTCATTTTCTGATAATATCTAGGAAGCAATAATATAACTATATATAATTTATTATCATTCAAATTCAACTTCATTTATTACGTACAAACTCCGAATATTTAATCTGATAATTAATTTGGAAGCATCCTTAAACAGTTATTTAGCTTATATTTAATATGATTTATATATACATATATATTATAAGTAGATAAATATCTTAAAATCGAATTCAATCGATATTTCCATTAACCCACGTGTTTGCAATCAATGCTTCAGGCATGATATAATTTATAAAAATGATTTCTAGAAGTTAAAATTAAATAACTTTTTTATATTTAAACTTTAAAATAATTATATTTTTATACTTAAATATATTTTTAACAGGAAAAAAAGTATAAATAAATTATTCTTAGATTACTTTAACAACTCTAAATATAGATATATGTGTTAAAAGAACTATAAATAGAATATCTAAGACGTGAACATTTTATATTCTTTAAACTATTTACAGTAAATTTGAAATATTATGTTCTGTTTTTTACTTCGAAAAATATTTATTTATTTTACTTTATTTTTTTTATTGCTTCTTCTTACGAATAGATTTCGATTTAAAGACGGGAAGGAAACTTCATCCATTAAGATCAGTAAATCTTTAGATTGAAAATAAAAAATATTCTCTTTTAGTAAAGTCTACAACATGTTATTATTCCTTTTCTTGAAGCCGTAAAGAGATTTGGATTAAGTTTCATATAAACAAAGATAGAAACGTCTGTTCGTCTGTTCGTTTCAATAGATTTATTCGAAAGAATGATTTCTCCTAAACTTTCAATGTTTCAGAAATTATTGAGTTCTTCTATATATATATATATATATATATATATATTAGATTTTTATATAGTTATCGAGTAGGAAATTTTGCACAATTCCTTCCATTTTTTTTATTTTATATTTTATTTTTAATACTTTCTTCAATTTTTGAAGACGAATACACTCTAGATATACTCTAGCTGTTATTTATTTTTCTGATTTTATAAACGGATAAAGATTTTAAATCTTCTCTGAAATTTTTATTTAAAGTTTAAAATTTTGTAAATTAAAAAGTATGCTTGAAAAATTACTCTCTCTTTTAAATCTATTTATTATTATTATTATTATTATTTTTAAACATTATTAAAGAAACTCAAAATAAAGTTTTATTGACGTAAATAATGTTTTAAAATGTATTTTAGATTAAAAATATAAATAAATATTTAAAAATTAGTTTAAATAATAATTAATTAAATTTTAAAATATATATATGTATGTGTGTGTGTGTGTGTGTGTGTGTGTGTGTGTGTGTGTGTGTGTGTGTGTTAGTGTATTTTTATAAATAAAGAAAATGATTTAAATCTTATAATTTTATTTTTCTTAATTCTTTGAAAACTAAAAATGTATGAATAAAATCAATAAAACAAATAAAAATAGGTTTTTTTTAAATTTTTTATCAAAAGAAACTTTAATTTATATTACTTTCGTGTTATGTTTGTCGTTTAAAACCCTTGTTTTAGGGGCCTCTTCTCTATTACCGTCTTCTGGCCCTCATATCTATTGCCTGAATAAATATATAAATATAAAACTTTTATATATACAAGCTAAAATAATTCAAAATTAAATTTTCTACCAAAAATCGAAGAAGAAAATAATAGAAAAAGCTAATGAGTAGAGAACCATTATGCGAATTAATTGCATGTTGTACAAGTTGTTCGCTTTTACTAACAGAAAAAAAAAACTCGTTTTCTTTTGGATACTGTTAATTTCGGTATAATTTACTTCAATTTTTGATAATAAATTGAAAAATCATGTTAGAAAATACAAATTTGAAAATTTTATCATTGACGCTCTTTAGAAATACTTCATGGATAATATGGATCATTAAACTCTAAAATTTACATATACAGATCATTATATTCCAATATTTAATACTATCAAACTAAATATAAGTTATTAAACTTTAGATATTTAATCTATAAGATGATATGTTAAACTTCGGAGTATAACACTGTTAAAAAAAACTTAATGATTGCTAGAGGCTGAAAATTTTACTGTCAAATTTTTCATATCTCCCTAAAGGCTTTAATTTAATTTTATTTAAAAGAAAAAAGTTATGATAAAATAAATTAAAATATATTCCATTTTAATTATTTACAAAAGTTTAAATTTTTAATGAAATTTTATGCCCGAAATCTTAAATTTTCTAATTTCCATTATATACTTATACCGAATGAGTAGGATCTGGGCCTGATTTAGTTTTGTTATGGCTTTAAGCTGTAGCGTATGAAAAACTCTTCCCTTTCAATTAAATAGTAAGAAGTTTAAGAACCTGAGATACTAAGATATAGCTTATTTAGCTTATGTGTAAATTCTGGCCTGAGTACCCAGGTATCGATCCATAAGGGACAGAAAGGACATATCTTCCAATATATTTGTAGTGGCAAATTGTCCTCCCTCCCAAGATATATGCGTATTTTTATCTTATACCATATTAAAAAATTAGGGGTAGAAACTAGTACACTGTACATAAACAGCATTACTTTTTATATCCACTGAATACTTAACAATAAGAAATTTTTCTTACTCGTTGTCATTGATCTTCCCAATATATATATACTGTATATAGATCGAACCGATGCCTGAGTAGGACTATAATCAACAGGACTATTTAGCTTTATTAGGGCCTCAGTACTTAAAAAAATAAACGTCAACAAATTATATTATATTTAAAAAAATAAAATTTGATAAAAATAAAGCTTTTATTTCGATACCCAAGAAATGCAATGGATGAATTTGTAACAAATAATTTTGAGGCCTTCGTGAACTTGAGGCCCGAATCAAATGACCCGAAGCTACTTCCTTCGATAGAGTCTTGCATTATATATTATGATATACCTTATTTATTTATTAAATATTACTAGTTTATAAAGTAAGAATAGATCAGGAGTTAAGTTTTTAAGTGACAAAAATAATTGAATATAACTACATAAAATATTTACTTTTCTTTCATTGATAGAAGAAAGAGATAAAGAATAAAAAACAAATTAAAATTATTGGATTGGAAAATAAATAATAAATAAAATACTGAAAAAATAGCTTTCTTGTGAAATACTGAGAAGAAACACCATTACTGAAAACGTTGATGCTTTTCTTCAGGTTTTTTTTATAAATAAATAATTTTTTTAGAAAAGTACATTTAAAACGAGAGGAGAAAGCAAGAATGTATTGTTTATTTTTAGGATATTCCAAATTTTAATGCGTATAAAACTATATATTATTATGTAAGCTATATAATGTATTATATATATATATATATGAGTATATAATATATACTTCAAGTTTTTGCAACAAATTATAAAAAAATTCATAATAATAAAAAATTTTCCATGCTAAAATTTTATAATGATTATTAATAGACAACTTATGTTACTAAATCTATATTATTTAAAATACATATAACAGAAAATAACGCTGTAAGTATTTATGACACTATGTCAAGTAGAATTCGATTTATATAGTCCATAGTTAAAAAGTAGTAGATCATCGATCATTCATCAAAAAACCTTGTTAAGTAAGATAAGAGAAAGAAGAGCATCACAACTGATGATATCTGATATTGGATCAAAAAATCGAATTGAAAATATTCAATTTGAAAAGTGACAGCATTCAAATATTTATAAAATGATACTCGAAAAATCAATCAACTTTAAAATATTCTTTTCATAATTATTTTAATATAAGAAATCAATTTTTTTATTATTATTATTATAAATTTTTTATCCATTAAATTAATTATAATTCGAATAGAAAAATAATTTTATATTAAGAATTAAAATTATAATCATCTTGAAATTTCGAAATATTAAATTCTGTCAAGTTGAATTTTGCTTCGAAATTTATTATTTTACTTTTAGAATTTCAAAATTTAGATATCTTTAAAGAATTTGTTTACATATTCGATTTTCAGTAATGTTGAAGAGTATAATTCGATTATTAGTATATTTCCTTCTTTACTAAATTAAATGTTTAATTAGACATATAGAAAATAAACATTTTTCTTGTTTAAAATTCTTTACAGTTTAATGATAATTAACATAAATGTTCTTAATTATTATACATTAGTTTACATAAATCATTAATTTTAATGTAATCGACTCCATACACATAAATCAGATGAAAGCAAATGGGAGAAGAAAGATGATGATGATAATGTTTAATATATAAACTCTATAGAAAATATATTTGGAACTACACACACACACACACACACACACACACACACACACACACATTAGTGGCGTAGCGTAGTGGGGGCGGCAGGGGCGGCACTTTTAAGGGGCGGCAAAATTTCACAATAAATAATAATATCTTGTAAAAATTTGAACCTGTAGAATACACAATAATGTTGATTGTTCTTGCTGAAAAGTTCTTTAGAATTACTGTATATTTTAGTCTTTTAAATTGAAATACCTAAATAAGGGGGCGGCAAAATTTTCTTCCGCCCCGGGCGGCTGGCAGCCACGCTACGCCACTGACACACACACATATATATATATAACTTATTTTAAAGTTAAATAAATCATAGCGTTGCCATTCGATAATACAGTTTTATTTTGATTTATTACAAAATATTATACAAAAAGTCCAGTATCTGCCACTATATAAACTTTCTCCATAATAGGTAAAGACGATCGATAAATTTTTTTTTTTAAATATACAAATGCGATGCGACGAGGTGCGATGCGAAGCGAACGAGAGATAAATATGTTAATAAATTGCTCGGATCTCTCTTAAGATTAAGTTTTCTCAAGCAAATTTTTGATATAAAATGAATTTTCTTATTTTTCAAACCTTTTTTAAAGTCATTCTCTTTTCGTTAACATTTTTTAAAAAAAGTAGCTGTAATTAATCTACAGTATTTGTATTATAATTGATATATTAGCTAGCGACTGACATACAGACGCTCTTTCAAAATTAGTCAAATACCATACTAAGCACTTCAGAATACGTATCAACTTTGTCCATAGTATGTAAAGATTACATTAAAAAGCTTTAAATATAGAAATTCGATACAATGCAAACAAGTAAAAAAAAGCATTAGTAAGTTGCTTGAATTACAATCATACTTAATACTATTTTTTAATGAAGATTTTTTATTAAGTTACTGGCCTTTTAAAGGTATAACAGTTAATGCATTTACTATCATATTTATTAGATACGACAGACACACATACGTTACTTCAAAAGTGGTCACGTGAAGCACTTCAGAATTCGTGTACAATCAAATTTTGGTATCGATTTGTTTAAGAAAATAATACTTGTTCTCGATACAAAGAACACTACTCGGAAAATAATAAAGCCGAAAGAACAATGTTAATAATTAGATACATTTTATTCAATGTTTTAAGTACGAGATTTACTTAATTGAAAGTAATAAAGTAATGAAAAAATATTCAAATTAATTACAGTTGATAGATCTTATCTTTTTGATAAATCTAGAAGCCATCTTACGCTTACTTGATTCTAAAATATTTTTATAAAAAAATCTTATTCTAATTCTGTGATTTTTTTGCATTTTTCTTATATTTTTTGAACTTGTTAATATTTGTATAAAAATATTCTATCTAATTTATTTTGTTTTAAGATTACATGTTACACATAACAGACGGTTTGTCTGAATCAGGATTGAAAGAAGCCTGAACTAGTTACAAATGTGGGCCTCCACCACTATTCTAAAGCCATAATAATAATATGAATAAAATCAATAAAACTAGATATTTTTGCCACTTAAACAAGAAAAATCTTTTGTTTTGCCTTTTTCTAACATAAAAACTAAATTTTCAGACTACCTTATGCTCGGGGACCGACCAAATTACCCTGTTGGTCCCTCATCTATGTGAGTCTACATCTTATTCCCATCCAAATATGCAAAATATATATTATAAACTAATACGCACAGTTGAAAAAAAAATCTGTAAAATAAAAAAGAAGAGTAGAAAAGAATGTAGAAACTTGGCAATGATGATAATTCTTGGTTATTCTGGTAATGAAGAATGCTTATTATTCATTATTCTTTGAAAAAAGTGCCCCTAAAACCGAGTCCAAAAGTCTGAATACGCAGTCTTAGAAATTTCAAAACTAAAAATTATTATCTTGCTTTGTTCAAGCGAATGTTTTATGTGTATTTCTGAATCTTATGCCATGTTTGTATAAGCATGTCTTACGCTTTACTCTTCTTAATTTAATATTTTCTTACGGAAAACTTAACCATTAGAATAGAAAATAACTAACAAACAAAATAAAAAAAATCAAGCAAAATTTATCAAAAAGCAAAGTATGTAATGAAATTGACACCGAACAGTGCTATAGAAACAAAGAATGATCCGGTAATAGAAACCAAATGAGTAAGAAATGCTTATATTTTCAAATATAAATGCAGAAAAAAACATTAAAATTAACTTCAAATTATTCAAATATTCAATTTTATATTGTAACTAGAATAGAAGTTACAATAAATTATGATACTCATGACTAAAGCAAACTCTTTGATGGGAATAAATAACATATAACAATGGCTAAATATGAGGCCCGGTCCAAATGGTACCTCTGGCCTTCTCCAAGGTAAAAACAGCAAAACATTTGTCCCAGGCCTCACACTTGTGGGGTCTCGAATTACAATTTTTACGCTGTTTTGTTGTTTTTGAATATTTTAAACGATCAAAAAGATGAGCTATATCGACATTTGAAAGGCCTCGATTGAAAGTAAACATTTAACCATCAATAAAACAAAATACTTCAGAATATTCATTCAAAAATCCTCAATTAGAATAAATATAAAAAAATTAATTCAATAGAAAGTTGTTTTTTTAACCTGTTAAATTTAATATAAAATTATTTTAAAGTGAATTTATCTAAATTTAAATCTTCACATTTTTCACCTAAATATTATTTTTGTTTTTTTGAATTTCTCATTATAAAATTGATGAGAAGACGTCAAATTGACGTAAAAATGTTGACTATTCCAACAGTAATGTTCAAATTTACTGTTGTAAACTGCGATTATAACGACATCTAGTATCGCTTAATTGAATGACACAGAAATATTTCATGTCTTCACTTCATAAATATAACGTATAGTTAGAAGTAATATATATAGAGAGAAAACGACAGATAAAAAAAATATAACTAACAATAAAACACGGTTCGTGACATGTAACTGTTCCATTTATCACATTGATCATTGAGGCATTCATCTTACTCTATTTCTATAATGAAGCATCTTCAAAGGATACTCCAGTGTATTTGTCTCAAAGCGGCATTTTCTCTAATATTAAGCATCTTTATCTCAAATTTTTAAATATTTTACATTGCTATACACAAATAATTCTCATTTTTACTATAATTTCAATAATAAACTAATTTTTTACTTAAAAAAAAGCTATTTATAGTGTTTATAGAGCTTAAAAAGAAATGTAATTTATTAATTAAACTTTTCATAATTACGTTTAATATAAATAATTAAATATAAATAAGTTACTTTATAATTGGAGTAATCTTTAAGAATCGTGATCTATTAGTTGAATTAATCATTTATAGATTAATCCATACTCTCCGAGGATACAACTTAGGCCTTTGCGTTTTTAAACTTATTTAGTGAAGGGTAAAGAACGTCATATAACTCAGGACCTCAATCTATAATAATACAGCTTATAATCTCATTTAAACGTTATTGTGTAGTAGAGAATAAAGGGTATGTTATATAATATAAATTAAGGCCTCATTTTACGAGGCTACAGCTTACTGTTTAGTGAAGGCAAAAGAATTATTAAATGTTATAAATTAAAGCAGTAATTACTTTATATTATGTTTTGAACTATTTTACGGCATATAAGACATAACTTTGTCCAAAAAAAGCTCAAAGAACTGTCTTATATGTGAAGTTGCAATCTCTCATGGGTTAATGAGTTCTGCAAACTGCCTTCAGTATACATAATAGATTACCTCTATCTATCCCAAATCTTGAATAAAAATGTTATTGTTTAATTAAATATATTATTATTATTACATTTTTAAACCAGAACACAGTAAAAAATTTTGGAAACGACCGCCCAAGGCACGAGATAGCTTAAATACACTTAACACTTTCCCCTAAATATTCTGTGATAAAAGGGAGGTGCATCTAATATGCCGTAAAATACATTAATCTATATTAAGTTTGCAAGTAAAATATATAATGCATTTTATAAAGATATTACGCAAATTTTAATAGTAAAAAAAAACAGAAAAGTTACATAAATATCCTGAATAGATTTGAATTATTAAAGTTGAAGGCATCTCATGTAATGGACTTTGATACCTTTGATACAAAATACCAGTGTCATTTTCATTTTATATCCTTCAGAATGCATCTATTTGATTATTCTTTTTAATCCTTTTTTTATAAAATCCATATATTTAAGTGCTATTTCGTGTTTCTCTTATTAAATATAATTATAAATAATGCTTGGTAATGTTTTATTACTTAGTTAAATTATACCTGGTTGCATGCTTTTAAATTAATAAATCTTTTATAAATATTTTCTATTATTTTCAATGAAAACTTATGAATTTTTCCAACAAATAACACATTAAATTACTAAATATTTATAAATTATTTTTAAATTTGGAGTTTTTTTGAAATATTTATCAGGTTAAAAGTCATTTTTAAGATATATACTTTTTATTTAATTACTCTCAACTTTCTAATTTTATAATTTTTATTAACAATGTTTAATTGTTTTTGAAAAAGAAATTAATTTAAAAATATAAAATTAATAAAAATATAATTTTTTAGATTTTATATTTAAAAAATTTATCATATTTTTATTCAGAACTTTACACGTGTCTGAACGCATTTTTGAAGTTATAACTTCAAAACAGTATAAAAAATTTGGCAAAAATAAAGAATTTTTCTTAATGCACAAGAAATGCAATGACTGATAATAAATATTTTTGAGATCTTCGTAAACGTAAGGCCCAAGCCAAAGGCCTTGCTGACCCCTTAAAGATATTAGGATACTATTTTAATATAACTTAAGTATAATTTTATACCATAAATTATAATTAATTTATAATAAGATAATTAATATTTATAATTATCATTAACTATTTATTTTTTATTCACTATTTTTGAAGATCTCTGCGACCTAGATTCGTATCAGCATATATTATTTTATATAAGAGAATAATTTTCTTGCTTTCAAATGATGATTTACTGTTAAGCAATTTCTGGAAAGATGAGTGAATGCTACAAAAGAATTTGTTATTACTTGAATTTTTACATCTATATTGTAATTTATCAACGAATAAACTGTTTAAATTAGTTCGATTTTAAATAGAATTATTAAATTTTTTAGCACTTGTTACTTTCTTTTCCGTGCATTAAGTTTTACTGACAATTTATCTCATTCTGATTATAAAAATTTCTTAATTAATTAATTCAGTAACTTATATAAAACAGTTAAATAAAAATTTATGTAGAAAGTTTTATGTTCTTAAGCAACTTATCATTGAGAAGTACGAAGAAATTTGCTATGCAAAACGGTGATAAGTGAGAGCAAATCACGTATTTAGTGTATGATAAATGCATCATAATATAATGTTCTTATTGATGATCAGCCGGATGTATCATTCCGGCACATTAGGTTTACTAGGAGGACCCGCTATCGATTTTTATTGATCTCTATTCTCCTATTTATCTGCTCGAATAAAGTAACGAATTCAACCAGTAGAAGGAAAGTATTCCATTAGAATAAGCAATTTAACTCTTTAAAAAAATTCTATGTAACTTAAATAAAAATAATTTGAAGTTTTTTAGATAGTAGAAGTTTACAAATGATAAAAAACAAACGAATCATGAATACAATCAATAATAATGTTATATATAAATTTCCCTCGAGAGATTAATTTATTACTGTAACCAAATCCTCAAGCGAGTTGGAGAAAAACATTACAGGAAATTCCTATAATGCTTTAGATACATAAAATGAAAAATGATCAGATTACAGAGATTTTCATTAAAGTTTTAGTCGAAGTTTGGGTTTAATATAATAAATTTTTATTCAACATACACTTAGACTAAATCAGACCCATAACGTATACTTCAACTGTAATTATTATGCTGTAAAAATAGTTATAGAAAAAACGATATCAACAAATTAATTTAAATATATAAAAATTTTCATAACAAATAAAATTTTAATATATTTAAATTAATTTATTGATATTATTTTTTCTGTAGCTATTTTCGTAACATATTAAATCTAATTATAGTTGAAAGAGTCGATCTCTCTCATTTTCTTGAATAAATGTCTTGATTAATTAATTCAATAACTTTGTGAACTTATTTACTTTGTTACATAAGATTGTTTAAAAGTCGTATTTATTTGTAATTTTTATTAAATTTCTGTAGGAAGTTAGATGTCTCATCAAGCGGTAAAGGGCCTAAAACCACAAAAAAAAAGGGTGTTAGCAAGGCCATTTGATCCAGACCTCAGAGACAAATTTAATGTTTTTAGTAAAATTGCATAATGTAAAATAATTGATATTAGTACAATGTATAACATTGAAATGTTTTTAATTATTTGAAACTATTAAGATACTCCCCAGCGTTTTTCTCACTTAGTGCCCGTGACCTCTACTCATCATATCTGTCCCACTCTTGCTACTCCTTTAGATAAAGTTCCACCTTTATGACTGGCGTGGACTTCATCTCTTTTTTCTCAGTCCATGCTCATATAGTAGAATAAACATTAAATATTGTTGAATAAAATAATTCGTAATCATTCATACAAAAAATAATTAAGAGTTAAAAAAAATATCATATACACAATGCTTTTTCTTGTATATTTCAGGAGATTGCCAAACTTTGTCACGATAAGAGTCACATATCGCCTATCAGAAATAAGCGAGAATCGCATCCTCTATTGCAACGGTATTTCATATTATATATAACTTAATTAAAATGCTGTAGTTATCACTGTTCTATACTAGATGTCACTGTTTATATAGTAAATATTGATGTTACTTTATTGGTACTTTATGACCAGCTAAGTAAACATTCGTTTAAATCCGACTTTACGAACGTACCCTTAACTTTCGGCTGCCTATTCAAGGTTAAGTTACGAGTTACACTTACAATCCGTGTGTATATCACACTGCATAATAGTCAGTAAATTTACAAAAATATTACATATACAAACCGCAAGTAATGTTTATTAAATTTATAAAAAGAAATTGTAGAAATAGCCGTGTAAAAGAGCCTCAAATGTGACTCTCCTATACTTTTTCCGACCCGCAGTTTTGGCAACTGAGGCTGTATTTTTATACAGTAAATATTAAAATTTATATTTTAAGCATAAATTATTTGTATTTTCCTTCAATATTAATTTTGATTTATGAGTTATAAAATGCAAAAAAAAAATGTATCGAATGCGTCTAAGACCTAACGACTTTAAATTTAACTATTAGCAGTTATTGATCATATTTGAATAGAAATACAGTGGAACCTCGTTACGTCTGCTTTAGAATACGTCCAATTCGAAATACGTTCTGTTTTGACGAAACAAATTTTGCTCGGTATACGACTTTTGTTCGGTATACGACTTAATTCAATCTTACGCGTCATCTATGAACAAGTAGCACTACCGGTGTACTAGACCAGACTAGACGTTCGCGGTGCCACGGTTTATAACTTTGTTAAATTTCTTCTGATTTTAATTTGTAAGTAAAATTTTATTATTTTTATTAATCATGAATTGCAAAAAGGCAAATGAAAAGCAACAGAAAACTAAAAAAATGACTAGAATCACAATGGAACTGAAAAAAGAGATTGTTGAGAAATATGAAGGTGGCATGGGTGTTCGAGATTTAACTGTTGCATACCGTATTCCGAGAACGACGATATCAACAATCGTGAAAAATAAAGACATTATTAAATCTGCTAACGTTGCGAAAGGGGTTAAATTAATTTCTAAACAGATTATTAGTATTAAGGAGAGTTTGATTTGATTTGATTTTTATTTAATGATTTAAATAATATAATACAATATACTGTAATAACTTTAAAAATCTGTAATAAAATTAATTTTTTTATTAATGTGCTCAAACAATGTTTAAATTATTTTACACCCCATTAATATATCATATCAAGAGGGTTTTTTACATGAGAACGGATTAATCATTTTTGCATTACTTCTTATGGGAAAGGTTGGTTTGGTATACGTCTTATTCGGTATAAATCCAAACATCAGGAACAGGTTAAGGTCGTATACCGAGGGTCCACTGTAATTTATTACATTTTAGAAATCATAACTGTAAAAAATTAAACTAAACAAGAAATGGAATTTAAAACAGGTAGTTAAATGATTTAAGTCAGTGTAAATGCAATAAATGGTCTTTACTAATATTGTTAATTAGGACATCTCTAGAATCATCATCACCAATAGACATTATTGATCACGGATTTGTGCCTGACCATCAGGCTGGTCTTGTGGAGTTTTCCGGGCGTTTCTTACTTGTCTAACACGTAAAGGCAAGTTTTTCATTAAAAAGTCTTCCAGGAAGCTATCTTGGTATATCGTTCTTGTGTTACGCTGCTTTATCCCATCAAAACAAACCTCTAAAGAATTAAAGCGAACCGAACTGTCAGGAAATCTCGTGGACTTAGGATATTATTTGTTGAGATTGAAAATCTAGAAAATCGTCATTAAGCTTTGAATTTAAAATGTTTATTTAGAACTACGAGTTGCTTGCGAGATTCTAAAAATGAAGCGGAAAGTGCGTGAAAACGTATGGTTGGGATCTACTTTTCTAAGCGAAAAGACGTGTTTTTGTTCCAAGGATAGTTCAAAAGTCGAATTTAAGAAGGAGCGAAGGTTTTAGAGATATCACCACTGTGGACCACCTCAAAAGAGACCGACACTGAATGAAAACAAACTTGTTTGTTTTGGTTTTGTTTTCGTGTATTATTGGCGCGATTTATGACAAGAACCCGTGGAAGCTACAATCCGTATGGAGTAAAAGATACAGACGAAGGAGAATAGTTTCGATTCGTGACTCAAACGATTATCCTTGGACAATTGCTACCAGAAGTATGATAATTTAACAAAATGTTTGACTACAGAAGAATACTTTCACGTATCTGTTACTACGATATATGCACAGAAGTAAGTATATTCTTGTTGTAAAAAATTAGTTTATGAAATACTGTATATTCTCTATATCATTGGTTTTTAGTCTGAATTACACACACAACCCTGAAGATGCGAGAATTACAAATTACAAATATTTAAAAAATATACACTTAATTAATAAAATAAAATAAAGCCATAGAGACAACAAATAGATAAAGCCATATAACGGAAGATTTTTTTTCAAAATCTGTCATTATTTACTGTAACTTACATCCCACCCATTCAGATTTTATATCTAAATTACACGCCATATGATTTTGAAAATTTGTCTAAAAGTTTTTCTTAATAGCTTAAACTGTAACTATTGTAAAATTAAATCAAAGCTTAAAAAACACGCGAGAAAATAAGAACCTATTCTTTTAAAAAAACTAAAGAAATTTTCTTGGAGGTGCAAGAGCACGTTTTAAAATTTCAAGTTTGAGAAGCAGAAAAGCTCACTACGTTATATATATGGTATAGCGATATTGTCAGAAAATATCTTTAATTTTTAATCTTTAATAAAAAGACACTATGGTCATTTGACCTTTTTCAGTGCCTTAAAAATACAAAATAAACAAACAACAGAGGAACAAAAAGCATCTGAAAATCAGCAAAAAAAAAAAAAAAAAATTACTGCACTAAAACAGAAAAGCATAATTTATCCATTGTAGTCAAAATCCCTTAGGAAATTTACTTCTCCTCTAACTACATTTTTCCTCTTTTTTAGTGTATGTCAATTACCATTTTTTTTAAATTTAAGTATGCAGGAAAAAGTCTTTGATCTGCAGAATCGTTGGTTTTTCAGTTAAAACGTTTTTACTTTAAATATTTTTATGTTTAAGTTGAATTTCTTCTTGTTAGTTATTTCTTGAAAGTCTTCAAATAACAAGTTCCAGTATTTTATTATGTAATGTTATAAATTTTAATAATACAACAATTGAACTAAAAAGAAAGGCGATCACAAGCACAGGTGAATTCAACGTCCGTTCCACATATGTCCAGTCTGAAAAGTGGTGACCCTTCCCTCCTCTATCCCCTGACCAGTTCCTTCTCCTTCGTGACCCCTCAGTTCTCCGAATTCTCGACAATCGCAGATGTGGAGTTAATGGGGAGGGGTGCTAATGAGTAGCAGATTTTAAACTCTGCTTACATATTATTTGAAAGACTGGGGCAGTTTGTCTTATTGAAAGTTTTGTTGAGGGTTTTAAGAAGTTATGGTTTAGACGATGGCAGTAGTTATCCTTCCTGCGATGATTTTCAATAATAACTGTTATGTGTTTTAAGCTTTATAAATTTAAAGGAGAGAAATACAGTTTGCTTTGCGTATAAAGTTTTTATGTTGTCGATTTTTTTCTTGTTGATAAGAATAGGAAGTTGATTCGTAGTAGTTTAATTTGAAAATGGCTCTCATTAGACAATTTTTGTTGTATTTGCAGACGGTTAGCGATATAGTCTGATGCGGTTCTCCATATAGTTATACCGTATTCAATTTTCGGTTCTGTACAGATATCCGCAAGTATATCAAAGAGCCCTGCAATTTGTTATTTAATATTTAGTCATTTATTAACTATGATATCACAATATGGACGATACAGCAGTTACATTATTAAATAAGATAAACACCGAGTTCGAAAAGGTATTATTAAATAAATTATGTAATCTTCCAATTATCTCGAATAGTGAATTAACTAGACAGAGAATAAGTCTTTGTGAATTTTATAAGTGACCTTTGTTTGAATCCGGATGGCATCCATTTGTCAAGTGACATCGCCTATATAATAAAATAAATAACAGATTGCTGGAAAAATAATATTAATAAATAATGATAGTGATTATTATCATCTGACATAAGAGGCAATCTTATAATTAGCCTCAAGTAATCTACAGAATATGTTTGATGCATTTGATATTAAATGAGTAAATTAATTAAAGTTTTGTAGATCTTAATGTAATTGTGTAACTGCCGTTATAGTTTAAATAAGAATAATAATAAACATCAGTCAGCATAAAGTCTCCACAAGTGCTTTGCGTAACAAAAACTGTACCGCAATACGGAAAACCTCAAAAGTGAAGCGAGCTTTACAGGGGTTTTTTATTAAAATATGATTAGTCACGATTATAATTCAAATAGATTTCAGTTCGTTTTTTTTTTTTTTTTTTTTGAAAAATTTAACTCAGTCTATTGATGAACTCACAATCACAATGTGAAACCAACTACCCACAGTTTAAACACAAAAGTCCAAAAGAAATAATTCTCTGCTTATCAGAAAATCCATTCGAGAATCCACTTCTGTCACATCCGGGTAGAAACGTTAAATCCGGGTTACAGCTTCAGGTCCAGATAATGAGGTCTAGTCCAAAATAAAAGATCACAAATCAGCGAATTGTTTCGCATTTCGTTCACCATAATAAACTGGGAAATTGTAGGTGAACCTCATTTTGAATTCCAACTGCTTCTTAAACTTTTCCAGTTCCTTACTCTCAGTTCAGTTGAGGCAATGTCTACAAAATAAAATCCAAGATTAATTAATTTTTTAAACGTTATATAAGGAAATAATTCCATTAGAACAATATAGAGTCTACGAAAATTGCACTTATCCGAAAAGACAATTCTACACACTTTCGGAGATGTTATTTGAATCTTTGACACCCAAATCAATTTTTGACTTGTCGAAACCACCGAATAAACAGAATTTCTTGTCTTTCTCCCGCAGTTTCTTTAATGCTGAAGGTGGTACTCCGGTGAAATAGCTCGGATGAAGCTGATTGTGTCGAATTCCATGTGGTCTGACCACATTTCGGAATCGAGTCCTCGTAGCTTGCATAAGCCAGTCTCAATCTGAATCTCGTCGCCTCGTTGATAAGATATATGTTCGGTTGCATCCCTTTGATGCGTTTGGGATGCTCGAAAAACTAACTTCAGATTGCTTCAGATGTTAAAAATGTTCAAGGGATTTGAACTGAAATCCACTGACTTGCGGATTCTTTAGAGGCACTACGGGACAATCGTGCAACTGTTCATCATTCTCCTCTACCTTTTCCACACTTGTCTCTTTGCTTGTAGTACTTTGTCGGAAAATCCTACTCCAAAATCTCTTCTCAACTTTATTCATTTTATATCTAAAAAATGGCAAAATAGCTCAGAAAGTAAACGAACACGCTTCGATAATAATCAAAAACGAAAAAACATACAGTAGAGCGTCGATAAGTGGAACGTCGGTAAGTGGAATGGTCGGAAAGTGGAACGATTTTCAGTCAGACTGTGTCGTGCTGAATCGAATGTTTTTGATATTAAATTTACTTCTAAAGTATAATTTTCATGTTTTTTATATTCTTTAATATATTTATTTTGTTTGTACAAAATGCAGAAATAATTTTTAACGATACGATAGCCTCGATGATTGTTATAAAAATTTTCGTTAGGCTTAAAATCGACGAAAATTCAACACGAAGCGACACGCAACGGAGAAAAATTCAACAGGAAGCGGTACGCAACGGAGAAAAATTTGAACATCGGACAGGTTAATGTATTTTTTCGTACAAAGTCGGAAACTGGAACAAATCATTAACTGGAAGGACCCCAGTCCCCAATTGGTTCCACTTATCGACGCTCTACTGTATTTATATAATCTTCTATATAAAATTCTCGTGTCACAATGTTAGTTACCTTACTCCTCCGAAACAGCTTTACCGATTTTTACCAAATTTTATATGCATACTCAGTAGGTCTGAGAATCGGCTACTATCTATTTTTCATACCCCTACACCATTTCCTTCCTTTCAAAAATATATTTATATATGGATTAAGGCTTTTATGTCCAACAGATGGCGCTACCTTCCGACGACCTAAGTTTGCTTTTCTGTGAGGCATTCTGCTTTTCTGTGAGAATGGACTGAAGCAGATCATTTTCTATCTATCTATATAAATAAAATATTTAATATAACGTATAATACGTACAATATAAGTATAACGTATAATATAAGTATAAATAAAATATAACGTTCTTTTGTTCCTACCGATTCCTTTGAAATTTTGACACAACGTTGCATTCGAATACGCACGTGTTTTTATATAATATACATGTCGAAATTCCCCCCAGTGGGGGGAGATGGACGGGATTAAGGCTTACCGTGAAGAACTCGGCTTCTATTATACTATTTTACATGCGGTTTTTTGCGTTTTTAATTGTGTTTTAATAGGTTACGTAAACAGAATATACACTAAAAAGGGATTTTTCGATATTCCCCAGCGGGAAAAGTGACGGGATTAAGGCTTACTGTGAAGAACTCGGCTTTTATTATACTATTTTAGATGCGTTTTTGATTGCGTTTTAATAGGGTACATCAAGAGAATGTACACTAAGAAGGGATTTTTTGAAATTCCCCCCACGGGGGAAGTGTTATACATTTATAATAGATACATTTTGAGCCACAACCAGTGGCGTAGCGTGGGTGTCAGCCGCCCGGGGCGGAGGAAAATTTCGCCGTCCCCCTTATTTAGGTATCTCAATTTAAAAGACTAAAATATACAGTAATTCTAAAGAACTTTTCGGCAAGAACAATCATCATTATTGTGTATTGTACATGTTACAAATAAAAAAATCATGTATATATGTTTTACAACATAATAATCACATTTATTACAAAAATTTTTACAAGATATTATTATTATTTATTGTGAAATTTTGCCGCCCCCTAAAAGTTCCGCCCGGGGCGGGCCGCCCCTGCCGCCCCCACTACACTACGCCGCTGGCCACAACAACGCGTGGCCGGGTCAGTTAGAAATTACCTAGAAATAATTTATATAACGTTTGCCGGGTCAGCTAGTAGCATATATAATCCGATACCTTAATAATACCAAACGACCTGCCGGAGTTTTATTGAGCTATATTAATCCTAAACGAAGCAATTTGGCTGGAGGTAGGCGGTTAAGCCGCAATCTCATTGAACACTAGAACGTACTCTCGCATGAGTTCTTCCAAAAAGGCCGAAAGGCAATTGTTTGGCAATCGGCGAATACCGAATATGTGGAGCGGCCTTATGACTATGTACTGTACAGTACAAAAGGAAAAAATGTTATCTGCAGAATACAGTATAAAAAATACAATACACAAGTACTGTACAAAATCAGTAAAATACGTACGGAAAATAGAGGGTTAGGCTCACAATGGTGAGAAATGAGACCCGAGATACCTTACTCTTTATAACACTACTCTGTGAGTATCAAGGGGCCATTTTTCTACGTCCTTCGAGAATTCGGTCCAATAAAGACGATTGCATATCGAAGATGAGATTTGCTGTCCAAATTAGTTCATCGTTAACTCATTTGTGATAAATTTCTGAACTAATTTGGACAGCAAATCTCATCTTCGGAGCGATAGATTGGCGACTTTGCATTAATATGATTATTATTAATAATACTTTTAAAATAAATTATAAAAAGAAATTGATCATATTTTAAGTGGGATTTCATTTTAAAATAAGAACTTTGAAAATAATATTTGTATCTGCTAAATCATTTTCATTTTCCAATAACAGATTAACTCTTTAAATTATTGATAAGTTTCAATTATACTGTCGATTACTTTTGATATTTTTATAAGTTTATTAATAATATTTTTACAACATATTATGAAACATGATATTATTATCTAATAAGTATAAAGATTACAAATCGACCGTAAAATAATCATTAGGTTTTAGATAACTTGTCAGAAAATATAAAGCAAGTTGATCTGTTGACAGATAAGCCAACACGCCCCAAATACTTTTCATATATAATTCTTTTAAAAGATGTTGTTAGTGGCAAAATTTAATCATAAAAATTATTTGAGTATTTGAAAATATTAAATAATACATTGAATCTGAAATGAAGACTCAATCTTCGCAATTTTCTGAACGAGATTGTATCTCTGCTATACAATTACTCACAAACAATATTATTTACGGGTACGGTTCTAAGATGGGATACAATATGTTCCGAGAAAAATATGGTTTAAGCGAACCTCATAAAGTATATTTAAACAAACCTATCTGGTATAGTAGCTAAAGTCTATTACTTTTGTAGATTATATGTAACATAATGATAAGTATTTATGTATCTAAACATAACGGTAAAATTAAATTCATTGTGCATTTATAATAGTATAATAAATTGTAGTACAAGGTGATCCAAAAATAACAGAAAATTTGAAAAATCAAAATCAGTAATTTTTAAAGTATTTACCAGCGCTGTAAAGTCGTGAAAAAAATCTACCAACTCCGACTTTGTCTTACCATCCGACTTCGGGTCAGACTCCGATCGGGGGCTGACTTGTTATGAAAATAGGCCCGGAAATTCTGTCATCACGTGACCTCAGAATAAAAGCTTCAATAGAGTTATAATAAAGACAGAACGTAGAAACTTTTTTATTCCAAAGCTAAAAGACTCCTCTAAGCAATGACATAGTCAATGTGTAAATATGTATTCGATAATTTTTACTTTCCTGGTTGTTACATATAACAGAGAAAGTGTAGCGATCAGTCCCAAACCCCCCCCCCAAATTTTTACATTTTTGGACTTAGAACACCTTGAAATGTCGAGATATGCAAAGGATTTGTTTTTTCCCTATATGTATGGATGTTAGACTTCACAATTTTGTTCATCCTGTTTGAAGCTTAATAACTTCTGTGGTTTTTGAATCGGAGCCGGCTGGTTTAACACAGGAGTTATTAAGCTTCAAAGTGATGGATCTAAATCGTGTCCCCCACACATTCTAACATCCGTGCATGCAGAAAAAACCCGAATGTTTTTGCACTTCTCTACGTTTCAAGGCTTCCCGAGTTCAAGAGAGTAAAAATCTGGGGAAGTCATTTTTTGCCTGATCGTCATTCTTCTCCTTTGTTATAGGGCATATACTATATAACAGCTGGGAAAGTAATAATGACGACAATTCTGATTACTTTTTAAAAAAATACAAAATAAAACGATTTTAAAAATTAATTAAACATTAAAATTTGACATCTACTTAATATATAAATTCATATTTATTGGCTTGTTTGATGATGGCATGTATAAATAAAAACAGTAAAAACATTTGTACACAAACAAATTAGTTTAATAAAAATGTTTTACATAATATACGAGTATATTAGGTAATATATAAACATGCACATACATTAAACTAAGTCAAGAATAAGAAATGTAACATTTGACTGGTAAAGAAAAAGGTTGCTTATTTTGCCATGTTGATTAATTTATTATTTTCCATCTCTGTTATAAACTGAATTATTTCTTAAAAAAGAATCGCTTCTATTATGTCAGCATTCATGAAAGCTCTTAAATCAGATTTAATAGTTTTAAGAGCAGAAAATATACGCTTTATCCCGGGAAAACAGTTCACTTTTATCCTGGAATCCCGGGACAAGCAAAAGTCTGGGAAATGAGAAACCCTAATGATCACATTATATAATTTACCTCTATATTTTAATATCTTAAATTTATTTTAAATATACTGTATTATAATATCAAATGTCATAAATATTTAATCTGACTCAATACATGTTTTGAAATAGATTATCATCAATAATATCTTCAATCTATATATATATATATATATATAATCAGAATAATCAATCAATCAGAATATTTCAGAATAATCAATCACAGTTATTCTGAAATAATCTTTAAAATTATGAAAACTAAAATAGAATTTGAATACCTCTAGCATGTGAATCTTTAAGTAAATATCAAATGTATTGTTTATATATAAGGAGGTAAGTTTTTCTTTTATGTTGTTGTTATTATTGTTTCTAATATTTTAATAGATCTACATTAGTTTAATGACTAATGTAGATCTATTAAAATATTAGAAACTATATGACTAATCTACATTAGTTTTTCAATATTAATTTTTATCCTAAAATAATAAATAAAATTAATAAAAATAGATAATTTTTTCTAGGAAAAAAAGAACGAAATAAAATTTAAAAACATATTTCGTTCTTTCGTAAATATTTCGGTAAGAAAATCACGAATGATATCGAAATATTTATAAACTGCTTTAGTTGTTTATCTTTAAAATCATAAGTCGTAAACTTTAATCGAGATTTTCTTAATTTTCAAGTTGTTATATGTTTTATGAGTCATCATAATATTGAATATTTTCAGACATTTATTTTATATTTATCATATATGTGATGAGCCAAAAATCAGAGCGCTGCATCATAAACAATAACTGAATCGTGGTATTGAAGCTTTATCACTTTATTTTATATAATTATGAGAACCGGAATTCTACTAGGGAACATTTTGATGTTTAAAATATTTTTAAAAAGTAATTTAGTTTAAAATATTATTTTATTTCACTTGAAAAAATAGAAAATTTTATCGATATACATCATCTTTAACTTCTTCTGATTCACAGGAAAAGAGGAGAGTTCCTTCTAAAATGAAAGTTTTAGGAGTGAGAGAAACGAATCGTGGACACCCCTCATTGGTTCACTGATTTGGTATAAAAGGTGGAAGTTACCTTTTATCCAAGCTTTCTGTCATGAATCTCATGTCGTTAACCGTGCACCATTTAGCCGTGTAAATAAGTTCTTTGTTGTTTCCGAATTATGTTTGTAACATCGATCCCATTAAGGAAGAATGAGACAAGAAGTCTTCTCAATCAAAAGAAAACGTTCTCGCAATACTTCCCCAGAAAACAAATAAAATAATTGCAAAACTTTCTCGACGCGAATAGTGTAAACTTTAAGATAGAATAGTTTAAGTTGTCTTACAATCCTTGTATCGAAATTTGGAACTTGTATAGTGTATATTTTATATTAATTAATCAAGTATGTTATTTTGCAATCTTTATCATTATTTTTCTTTGTATAAATAAATATAATGGTTTTATATTTTCAATTGGACTAGGCCGAACCGAAACTCCCATCCTACCACTCGGATAAACGTACTGTATCTTTAAATATCGTGAGTTAGGAAGTGATAATTTATCTTCCTAATTGATGTCAAGCTTCTGGCGTTAAAAAGATCTTAACGATGTTTGAAACAAAATAAAATTATCCATCCTGAACAGTAAGCGAGGTTCCACACAGGCCCGTAGTCTCACATTTAGTGTCTAGGAGTGGGTTCACTGCCTCAACCCTGGATCTCACATTTTGATTATAGTGAGCGGGATCTCACAGCCCTGATCTTATATAATTCTGTAAAACATAATAAATTTGGTTAAAGTGTACCTAGGTAACCCAATGGCGGCACATTGGTTAGGTTAGTTTGGTTAGGTTAACTACGTTTTTAGCAGACATTTCCTTTTTTTTTCTTTTGTTCAAGAACTATCGTGAATCAATAACTAGTGACGTTAAACACTGGGCGACCTGCCGGCGACTCCCCTCCGGGAGGAGTCAGGAGCATGAACAATCGGAAGTGCCGCCATTGGGGTTACCTAGATACACTTAACCATAAATTTAATATACTGTGTTTTTTAAACGTACTTATTATATAATAAATGTTTAATACAGTAACTAAAATTATGTATTTAGTAAGTTTTCATATATCTATTCTTGATATGGAATATTGTTAAAAGATAATATGATAAAATTAGAGCTGACAACGAAAATCCACCGTAAAAGTCGATGAATGCTTTTATACAAGATTATCGTTTTATATTTGATGGTTTTCGTTGAAAAAATAGGCTATTCTAAAAAGCTGTTTTCATTGCTTCTAAATAAATACAATATACTGTAATTATCTTAATGAATTTTTTGATTTTTAAACAATATTTCCTGAAAACATTACTTTATCTTAATGTTATTGCTATATTTTAACTAAAAAGCTGAATTTGTATAATTTACATAATGATTTCATTTGGAGATGAAGCAAACATTTTATATTTATAATCAAATAGTAAATATCATTTTTCTAAAAATGATTTTTGCTGATTGATCACAGTCTGTAATCGAACTCTATGGGAATAATCTCTGTAATCATCAGTATTAAAAATGTTTCGTGACTAAAGATAAATCAATATATAAATTATTTCTTATCCATTTACATATCAAAGAATACCACTGTTTATTTAAGTGAAAATTTACGTAATTAATTCAATAATTTAAGTTGATATTAAAATATACATTATTATATTAATAATAATGCATACATTTTTATATTATTAATGTGATTTTAATTTAATGATTACGTTTCTAATAATATTTGGCATTATTTAACGTGTCATCAACAAAAATCTTAAGATATCTGACATGTTTGACTTCCTTTTACGAATTCAATTACATGTATATTTTTTGGATTTTTCGAATTTGTTTTAAAATTGAATTGATGGAATAAGGCAACATAGCACGTGAACGATCTGCTCTCGGAATACTCAAAAGTTCAAACCAGAAATTGTGAAGTAACATTGTGATAAAAATTGATGAATACTCAGCATTATATAGATAGTAGCTACTCTGAAAAATAAGTGAATTATTCTAATGAAATTAATTTTATTGAATTATTAATTATTGAATATTTTTTATTATTTTGTTACTACGTTACATATTTCAGCATAGTTTTTGTTGGAAAACCCTTTTGCGGATCTTTTATTGGAATTCATTATGGACATGATTAAATATATAGATCTTCAAAGTGCCAACATGATAAAAGAGCAAAAAGAAAGAAGAAGAAATTAGATTATGTCTAGATATAACCATTGATATCAATGATTATATGAAACTATCGATAGTTTGGAAGCTATCGCACAGCACTATACAGGACTACGGAACGTATAGTGATATAAATTAAAGTTATACATTAAAGAAGATATATACGTAGTACGATCCAAAAGTTCGGGGAATGCAGTAATCTACGACAACAAAAGCATGTATTTGAAGTTACAGCGTATGAAATGGATTCTACCAAACCACCTCTACGTGTTCAGGTTAATTTCACCCATGTCATGTGATTAAACCGCGAGCGCTGCTGTTTTTTCCGGAGATAGTTACCTTTGTTCTGCGACGTAATCAAAGTGGAGTTTCAAGAACAACCTCCAACATTTCGACTTCACCGGGACCTTCACCGTAGAATCACCGTACACCTTTCTTAGCAATTTTAAAATCTCCGTAGGTGTTTACCTAAACGCTGACAAAATTTAATGTTGGAGGTTGTTTTTGAAACTCTACTTTTATTACGTCGCAGACAAAGGTAACTATCTCCGGAAAAAAACAGCAGCGCGCTCGCGGTTTAATCAGATTGTGAGGCCCGGAAATAACCCCAAAAGGGATATGTACGAGTTTGTTAAGTCAAACCGCGAAATGATAACTTTTATAAGTGTCGAGTCGGCGACACCGGACTTTGATGTCGACGCTCATAACGAGTAACGGGGAAAACAAAATTTTAGGTAAAGAAAATTTAGAAAGAAAAATATTAAAAATTAAGACGCAGTTTAAAAAGCAAAACGAAACCTGAAAGAAAAAAAAATATATCAAAATGAGCGTTGGTGTCGTCGTCAACAATTAAACGCGATCATAGTCTAAAAGACGGTGTCGGATGAACCTTCTTTTGTCGACCTTTCCTGCGACCTAACGAAGCTCCATTTACACCTGGAGACAGGTGGGAAACCAATTGGGAAGCGAGGAGGAGAAGAGTTAGCCAATTAGCGATGATTCGATCCCGAGAAAATTATAAAGCCTCCGATATCAAGGACAGAAGAGTTTTCCTCTAGACTACCTGTTGTGTTCGTTCACCTCCAATAGTGGTGTTTCCGTTCATCTTTTGTGCACCGTCTCTTCAGAATTTCGAACTTTTTACTCGACGTTGCTACGGGGCCCCTACAGCGTAGGACCAGACCGAAACCGAAAACAACCTAAAGCTCTGAACTCAAGGACCATTGCTAAATTTATGTAAGCATTTTCGACTAAAATAAACGGTTTCTATGTGAAACGCTTGTTTTTCTGCCTCCTCAAAACCGCCACCCACATGCGAATAGCCCTTAGCCATCCCGACGGTTGGGAATAAAACTCCCCCCCATTTCGGCGAACTTACAGTGGTGTCAGAAGTGGGATATTTTAAGTCCCACGAATTTAGTAAGTACGCCGACGAAGGCATTGTGGCCAAAATACGTGGGTGAGAAAAATGGAGGCAGAGGCAAGTGCGGCGCGGCCTCGTGACGGAAGCGGGACTCTTCCATCCATCTCCACCTTTGGAGGTATGATCCCAACGTTTTCGGGAGAAGTTGGACGTGTCATGGACTTTTTCGACACGCTGGAAGAGATCGCGAGCCTAGCGGGATGGACGCCGAGACAGTGCTTGAGTATTGCGAAGTGCAAACTCGCAGGTGTAGCTAGAGACTTCGCATGGCGAGATTTAAATATGAAGTGCGTGACAGACTTTGCGCAATTCAAACGCTTGATGATCACTCGATTTGATCAAGAGCCGTACTCGATTAGGGTTCAGAAATTTCACGCGTGTACCCAAAAGAGAGATGAAAAGGTGCAGGAGTTCGCGGTTCGCCTGCAGACTCTCGCCAGCGCAACGGCCATAGATCACACAGGTGCAACCGAACAGGAACAAGCAGTTATCAAACGCTGTCAACAGCGAGAATTGGACGAAAAACTGCGTGTCCAATTCTTACATGGCCTAACAGATAGATTAAAAAGACAGGTAATGGGGCATGATCCAGCGACCTTCGCGGAAGCATTAAAAGTAGCGATCCGCGAGGAGACAATAGATCAACTGACAGGAAAAACACGGAGTTTAGTCGCCAGCGTAGGCGATACCGAAGAGAATTGCGACGCTGAGTCGGAGGAGACCAATTCGCGGAGAGATTCGGCTCTCGACACAAAAATTGCGCAACTATCGAAGCAACTAGCAACATTTGGGAGAAAATTAGATCAACAGCCAGCGCCAAAGCAAACAAACGCCTTCCGACGAGATGAACCTTCGCAACCAAATCGAAACCGAGAAGCTGAAAGGGCGAACAATGAGAAGCGAAAGCCGCGTTATCCCCCAAGTCCGCAGCGTCGTCCACAGCAACAATTTTCCCCGCGATCACAGCCCGCCTTCCCGCAAAGACAATTCCGCGCGCGATACCCTTTTTATAATCAGTACCAGGAGCAAGGCCCAAATCCCCCGTGGAGAGGGAACAGAGATCAATACCTACAAAATTTTTCGTCGAATCGGAATCCGTGGGAGTACGTCCCATCACCACCCGAATGGTACGGAGGAAAGGTCCCTCCACCGTATCAGGGAAGATGGGGAGCGAAGCGTGACGCTCCTGAATGGGTAGTCCCCGTGCGAAACGTGCCGAACCCCTTTCCAATCAATCAGTTAGGACAGATACCCTTTTTTCAGGCACGATTTGGGCAATTTGAACCCGGATGTAGCGGGAACTTTGTGCCCTTTTCCTTTTGTCCACCGCGTTACGGTCAGGGTGGTACAGGTGGTTTTGATACCGAACGAACGCCATCCAACGCGACCCCCTCTAGATATTTAGCATTACCCGCACCAGAACGCAACTCGTCAGAAAATAAACAATCGCGAGACTTAGATAGAGTCACCTCGGTACAATTTCGAGAACGAAATCGCGATATAGAACGGCCACTAGAAGGCCCAATTCAAACGCCATTAGCGGGAATAACCGAATCGAAAGGTAGAAACTTGCCTCCCTGTACGATGATTTGTGAGATCGAGGATAGAGAGGTACAGTTGACGATCGATACAGGGGCAGCCGTTACCCTAATATCTCGAACTCTTTTCCCCAACATAGAACAACTATCGCGAGCCGAAACGAGAACGGTAGATTTAGTTAGCGTTACCGGTCACGTTATAGAAACGATCGGGAAGTTTAGATTAAAATTCAGAATCGGACGATTAGTCTTTTATCACGATTGTTATTTAGTAAAGCCCGAAATCACAGAACCAAATCACGGAATTTTAGGCAGGGACATCATCGAAAAATACGACGTCACAATTTCTGTTAAAAACGCGACGTTAAGCTTTCCCTCGGGAGACACCGTAAACTTTTGGGGAACAGCTGAATTACAAGAAAATTTTAGCAACTCTAAGCAGACAGGAAAGGTAGAAGAAACGCGAGAACAAATCAAAACAAATGAAGTTGCAGCGACAGAGGACGATTCTATCACTAGTAGAAATGGGAGAAATAGGGATAATAATTATAACAACAGAAACGTAGATAAGAGGAAAAAAACGAGACACACACAAAGAAAAAAACGAAAGGAGAAACGAAATTTAAGATACACGAAAGCTGATAGCTCAGACAAGAGAGAGAGCGATACGTCAGCTGATGTAGTATTGTTAAACAATTACGTAGTTCCTCCGCGATCAGAGGTTATTGTAGAGGGAAAAGTCCATTCACACACGACAAATCGGATAGGAGTAGTTGAACCTTCACCCTTTGAAAGAGAAGGAGTCTTTGTTGCGAGTACATTAGTAAATACCCGGAAGCAAGGTAGAATACCTGTTAGAATTTTAAATACAAAAACGCGGCCTGTAAAAATCAGTAAGGGAAGTAAAGTAGGGACTTTTGTCTTAGCGGAACAAGAAACACAGCAAGAGACCGAGCGAAATGGAATTATGCGATCAAATGAAAATGAATTAACTAGAGCTCAGTTTGCAAATCTGTTTAACCTTAGCGAAATAGGAAAAGACAAGTTAACCCCTTTATTGGACCTACTATATAAATATAAACACGTGTTTGCGAAAGATGAGTTCGACTTAGGCTATTGTGATTTAATAGAACATAAGATAGATACAGGGAATAGCCCTCCTATTTGTCGAGCCCCATACAGAATCCCTTACGCGCAAAGAGAAATAATGGACGATTTAGTAGAAAATATGATTAAAAGTGGGGTGGTTGAACCGTCTACCTCCCCTTGGTCAGCACCGGCCTTATTGGTCGCTAAGAAGCCGCAAGGCTATAGATTGGTTGTAGATTACCGCCAATTGAATAAAATTACAAAAATAGATCCTTATCCTTTGCCCCTTGTTCAAGAGTCATTAAGTTTACTAGGAAAGGCAAGATATTTTTCCACAATGGACACCTTAAGTGGATATTGGCAGTTACCACTAGACCCAGACTCAAAAGAAAAGACAGGATTCAGTACCCCGTCAGGGCATTACCAGTTTAACCGCATGGCTATGGGACTTTGCAGTGCAGCCGCAACCTTCCAACGTCTTGCAGATTTGATACTAACGGGCTTAAAACACAAAATCTGTCTGGTTTATATGGATGACATCTTAGTGTTTAGTTCTGACGTCAAATCGCACTTAGAGCGCTTAGAATTGGTCTTTCAACGTCTGGCAAGTGCAGGGATAAAACTTAAACCCAAAAAATGCAGTTTCTTGAAACGACAAATAAAATTCCTGGGACACGAAGTGTCGGAAGAAGGCATTCGACCTGACCCAGCGAAAATAGAGTGCGTTAAAAATTTTCCCCGACCACAAAGCGAGAAGGACGTTAGAGCATTTTTAGGTTTGACAGGTTACTATAGGCGACATATTTCTCAATACGCAAAGATTTCGAAACCCCTTTCCGATTTACTGAAGAAAGATGAGAAATTCCATTGGACCGAGAACCACGAAGCAGTATTTGAAAGGTTAAAAGAAATATTAATATCGGCTCCATTACTACGATCACCAGACTTTGATAGCCCCTTTATATTGGCAACCGATGCATCAAACACTGCGATAGGTGCGGTGTTGTCGCAGAAAGATGAGCGTGGAGAACTTCCGGTGGCTTACGCAAGTAGGTTGCTCAAGCCAGCCGAAAGGAATTATAGTACCACGGAGAAAGAATGTCTAGCTGTAATTTGGTCAATCAAACACTTTAGACCCTATTTGTATGGAAAAAAGTTTAAAATAATCACGGATCATAGACCCCTTAGATGGCTCATTAATGTTAGAGATGAAAGTTCGAGGCTAAGTCGTTGGAACCTAGCGCTCCAGGAATATCAGTTTGAGATCATACACAAACCAGGCAAAGCGCATACAAATGCTGACGCGCTGAGCCGCTTGCCCGTAACGAAAATAGACGAGGTGCAGCCGATTTTTAGTAAAGAACAAGTTAGCGAACAACAGCAAAAGGATTCTTTTTGTAGTCGACTAAAAAAACAATTAATGGGAGACCCGTCCTCCCAAGAAACAAACCTAGATGCAGTAAACTTTTATCTAGACGCAGATCAAACTCTTTACCATAGAAAGACAATAGCTGAAAGAAATGAGGTTTGGGACAGATTAGTAATTCCTCAAGTAATGATAGGATACATCTTAAAATTATTTCACGATATTCCTAGCTCAGGACATTTAGGTGCTAAAAAGATGCGGAAGAAATTACAAAAACTATTTTTCTGGCCAGAAATGAACAAACATATTACGAATTACTGCGACAGTTGTCAGGAATGTGCGATGAGGAGAAGACCCTTGCAAGGTCATCAAGCCCCTTTGCAGACGTTTCCGAAAGTATCGAGACTTTTTGAGCGTACTGCATTAGACATTCAGGGTCCACTCCCTATTACCCATAACGGCAACAAATATTTATTGGTTTTCATAGACCATTTCTCTAGATGGGCAGAAGCGATCCCTTTGCCAGATATTACTGCTAAAACAGTGGCGAAAGCGTTCGTCACGCAAATTATTTTAAGACACTCTGTCCCGAAACAACTGCTTACTGATAGAGGATCCAATTTTGTTTCTAAGGTAATGAAGGAAGTATGCGATTTACTGCGTATAGAAAGACTCCTCACGACCGCATATCACCCTCAGTGTAATGGAATGGTAGAACGTCTGAATAAAACGCTCATAGACATTCTAACCCATTATGTTGACAAGGACCAACGTAATTGGGATGAAATGATCCCTTACGCACTTTTCGCGTATAACACAACCGTGCATTCGAGCACAAATGAAACCCCGTTTTATTTAATGTATGGACGTGACCCTACATATCCATTTGATATAGTTACGGAACCGAATAGACTCAGTTATGACGTAAGCGAAAATTTCGCGAGCGAACTCAGAATCCGATTGAATTCAGCACACAAAATAGCGCAGGAACATGCAGAAAAAGCCGCGATAGACAGAAACGAATATCACCAGCGCAAAAACAAACCGTACAAATTTTCGGTAGGAGATCGAATCTTTGTAAAGGAAGTAGTAGTCCCCTCTGGTTTGAAACGAAAATTAGCTCCCAGATGGCAGGGACCCTTTCGGATCGTTGCCGAGACAAGCCCGGTAGATTTCATCGTTCAGCACATACAAACCGGAAAGAAATTGCATACGCACGCCAATCGAATGAAACCTGCGATAGCTCGTTTAGAATTTAAGCAAACCCTAGAAGAGGATGATAACCCAGGAATAGGAAATTCCAACTCACATTTAGGTAGTGACGCGGAGTCACCTCAATCGGAATTAGTTGACCCCTGGGACGAGATCATATTACACTCGATCCAACCGGAAAGGACAGACTCAACACGAGCTACAGAATCCGAACAACCCGTGGGCCCTTTTCAAATTCCCCACAATTACGCTCTTCGAAGCAGAGGACCCGTAAGTGAGTACCCTTGGGTTCTTCCAAAATCATCAGGTTATATACCACCTCGCGTAGCGACGGTCGCGGACGCAGAAATCACGGAGGCTCCATCCCGAGGCCAACGTCACGAGCGCCCGTCACCGCCTACTCCCATTGGATTATTTAACGAAAATTGTAAATGGTGATCTCTTTCGCCCGCTCAGAAGAGGTCATCATCCCCAGTGAGGAGGAGGTTAGTTTGTAAAAATACGCGTGTGCTTTCAACGAATTGTCGGAAATCGGAACTAAGCTAGTAATGTGAAACTCTTTCTTTCATAGATGATGGGATTGAAACCTGTAACTTTTATTCACTGGTAATGATACTTTGTATTGCGAGCGAAACTTTGACTTTGTGCCAACGTAAAAAACAAAAAAATTTTGATTTTAGTCGGAGAAAGAAATATGTGAAAATTGTCATTCACCAACGCGTTGTTCAATTCAAAAAGAAGTTGTCGCGAGAAAAGAAAAACACTCATGTATAGATCCGCATAGATTGAGCAACTTATACAATCGAAAAATGAGAAAAAGTGACCCTCCCATTTAAAGCGCGCAGAAAACAGTCAGATCTGTCACCCGAAACAACCGTCAAGGAACAAAGTCAACCAAGGAAACAACCATGAAGTGTCGAATGAGCATCGGAGTCGAGGGAAACGTCCCCTCAGATTCAAGTGACCTCGATTTGCGGAAATCTGCATCGAAAAAGATGACAGAAAACTGTCACGTGTTCAAAAGGAGGACACCTCGAAGAAGCGGTTCTGCTAAGGATGTAGAGGTTGACAAACGACCACCGTCTGCGCAGACATTCGTTCGTTCGTCATCCCAGAGTCTGGCAAAAAGAAAGAACTCAAAAGAAAAGAAGACAAGGAATGGTAATCTCGTGAATGACAGACTGATCAAACAACTTCAATTTAGATCCCTTTTTGGCTTGCAGAGAAAAATGAAAAAAAAAAAAATTTCAAAATTGATATAACTTGCTCAGTCTACAAAATTTGAAAAAATGTTCTCAAAGGAATCCGTACCTTGATGAAAATCAAGAGATGTTAAGCGAACGTAACAAACAAACGAATTTGTTCTTGTTCAAGGAATGTTTCGAAAGAAAACTTTTTGTTGTAAAAATGTTATTCAAAAAACACTATTGTTCAGTTCATCAGATGTAACTCATTCTATGCTCGAACGTAAAGGAAGTTACGAAAAATTTATCAATCAAATGATCTTCTAGAACGCTTGCATGATGTGACCATCCAGCATATTGCGATGTAACGCGAAACCAAACGCGCGCGAGAAAGAAAAAAAAAGGCAGAGAACGAGAAACAATTGTTTTCAGAGATCATATTTCTAACCGGACGCCGTCGGTCAGCGTTCGAGGTTGTCAGAGAAAATGTTGCTAACCCCAAAGCAACATTTTCCTTTGGTAGGGAGCCCTGTGAGGCCCGGAAATAACCCCCAAAAGGGATATGTACGAGTTTGTTAAGTCAAACCGCGAAATGATAACTTTTATAAGTGTCGAGTCGGCGACACCGGACTTTGATGTCGACGCTCATAACGAGTAACGGGGAAAACAAAATTTTAGGTAAAGAAAATTTAGAAAGAAAAATATTAAAAATTAAGACGCAGTTTAAAAAGCAAAACGAAACCTGAAAGAAAAAAAAATATATCAAAATGAGCGTTGGTGTCGTCGTCAACAATTAAACGCGATCATAGTCTAAAAGACGGTGTCGGATGAACCTTCTTTTGTCGACCTTTCCTGCGACCTAACGAAGCTCCATTTACACCTGGAGACAGGTGGGAAACCAATTGGGAAGCGAGGAGGAGAAGAGTTAGCCAATTAGCGATGATTCGATCCCGAGAAAATTATAAAGCCTCCGATATCAAGGACAGAAGAGCTTCCTCTAGACTACCTGTTGTGTTCGTTCACCTCCAATAGTGGTGTTTCCGTTCATCTTTTGTGCACCGTCTCTTCAGAATTTCGAACTTTTTACTCGACGTTGCTACGGGGCCCCTACAGCGTAGGACCAGACCGAAACCGAAAACAACCTAAAGCTCTGAACTCAAGGACCATTGCTAAATTTATGTAAGCATTTTCGACTAAAATAAACGGTTTCTATGTGAAACGCTTGTTTTTCTGCCTCCTCAAAACCGCCACCCACATGCGAATAGCCCTTAGCCATCCCGACGGTTGGGAATAAAAACTCCCCCCATTTCGGCGAACTTACAAGATGACATGGGTGAAATTTACCTGAACACGTAGAGGTGGTTTGGTAGAATCTATTTCATACGCTGTAACTTCAAATACATGCTTTTGTTGTCATAGATTACTGCATTCCCCGAACTTTTGGATCGTACCACGTATATTAAAAATTATCTTTGAATTACGTAGAAATTTTTCACAAATAGAAAAAATTTATTAAAGTTTGCTGGAAACTGCATACATTAACAACAACAACAACAGATGCTTTGAACTGAGTTGAAAATTTAGAAAAAAAAAAAAATGAACCAAGATCAAACTTCTAACTTAGAAGGTAATTTTCGATTTTTAAATAAAACATAATACAAAATATTATTGTAAATTTTTATAATAAGATTTTAAAAAGCAAAGATGGTTAATATTCCAATCACTCGATCTGGTTCTTATTTTAGTAAATGAAAAGTACCGAGAATGCCCTTTCCGATTCAATTGATGTGAGTGGAATCGTGTTTAATGCATTTAAGAGAAGACATGTTATGTGTTTCTTCACCTGTAGCCTGGAAGATATCTAGTTCGTTTTCGAGATTGTAGTACTTCTTTTGCTCTCTAGTATTCTTGATTTGTGCTTTAATAGAAACATCAAGTTTATGGCCCGATAATTCGGCAGTTCGTTTGTCTTTAATAATCAGGTTTATGAAGAAAAACTTCATACTTGCAGACTTCTTACTCGTTTGTATCCTTGCCCAATTTGCACAACCTGGCATTACGCAGTTTTTGAAGCTTCTGGGTATGGTTGAAAATTAACACAGCATAAGCACAACTATTCCACATATTACAGGTTCTGACAAGTAAAGAATTTTCAGAGTCCTGCCACAAATAAGTTACGTATTGATTATTGACCATTTGTGACATGCCATAATGAGCAAAAATTTAAAAAACTAATAAGTAGGTTTAAAATTAATAAATACAATTGTATTTTGACAGTTTATGAGTTAATTATGCTTTCTATTTGCAAAATTTCCACAACCTTAACACAAAATAAGAAAAAAGTGAATTTTTAAGAAATTTGCGGGATTTTCCGGGATGAGAAGAATTTTCCGGGTTAAAAAACAATTTTCCGGAAACTCTAGTGATTACACTGTCCCAAGCCCATCCGAAGGAATTTTTGAAATTTTCTCCTCCCTTCTTTTGGTGATCACGAAAAAATAAGTTAAATTTCGGACTTATATAGGAAAACTTATTTGTTCATTTGTGAAGTTTATTAACAAAACAATTTTTATGAAATTTAACAAAACATTGAGTATGAAATATACTCAATATTTTGTGTATTTATTATTAGATTATGATGTACAACAATATATTTTTGTATAAACAGGAAAACCAGAAAGCAAAATTACTAAAATATTTATAAATGGAAGACACGACGAAAAAACAAAGTTTTTTGGTCTTTATATGATCTATTTCACACTTTCGGAACGTAACAGACTCGTTCTTAGAGAAGATCGACACAAAATAAATTAATTAAATACAGACTCCGCTGATTAATTTATTTTTCTTAATTAACAATATTTTAACCAATTGTACTGTTTGTTTAACTGTAAACTGAATAATATTTTAAGAAAATATACTATTAATAGTAGTTTTAATATTAATTAAGTAAAAATTCTACTACATTTACTAGCATTTTTGTTTGAATTTAGCCAGTGGTGTGAATATTAAAGAAATTATTTAGAGTACAAAAGATAGTACAGTAGAGCATCGATTATCCGACCCCCGATCAACCGTCATATCGGTTAATCCAGTGTTTCTCAAACTTTTTGGTCCGCGACCCCCTTTTGCACTTAAAAGTTTCAAAAGGACCCCAAAGAATGAGTATGTGACGACCGGCAAAAACCGGCCAGTCCGTTTTAAATTTTATTGTTCAAACCCCGATCAAGATTCAAAGGATGTGCAGTCTTCCGCCGGCAAACTCACTTCCCTCCTCCCCGGATCTAACCTCTGAGTCAGGGAGATCGACTCATCATCGCAGCGGACGAGACCGGGAGTATAAATAGGGGGGAGATATCTAAGAACGGGGTCGGTCGCTGAAGGTCCGCACAAGCCACCCGACCCGTAGGATCCGTCCCGAGAAGCGAGGGCCGAGACACGAAGTCACCGAAGCCCGCCGACGACGAGCCGCCCGCCCGATCCTCCCGCTTCCCTCCACGACCGGAGAACTGAGAAGATTAATCCTACGATTACAGCTAATCCTAGGAAGAGGTATGATCCCCCCCTAAATTTGTAAACTCTCTCTCTCGCGGTTAGGAACGGAACGCGTTAGATCTTTTGTATCTGTTTACCGTCTAAATAAATCTTATATGTGTTGTCCTGTTATACGGATATTGCCTTTCTTTATCGACGACCCCACACACACTCCTCCACTCGACCTGACAAGTAACTGACCGATCCCGACAAGTCGGGATATCGCGCAAAATCAGCCATCCTTGACAGTGGGGCGGGTCTTGCCGACCTATTCGCCGAGAACAAGGAGGTCCGACTTCTGTCCTACCTCCCGGCGTTTCCCACAAGTATGTGTAGAAAAACATATCGGAGGGAGAGGTTAATTTAAATTTAGGAGGAGTTAATTTCTTTTGTGTAATTAATCTATTCCATGTTGAAATTTCTCTCTGTTGCGTGTCGCTTTGCGTTGAATTTTTTTCAATGTTAAGGCTAATGAATTTTTTTTTAAAATTATTTCTTTATTTTTCACAAACAAAATAAATATATTGAAAAATATTAAAACAAAAAACATTATATTTCGGAAGTTAGACTAGTCTCAAAACGTTCCTATTCAGCACAACACAGTCCTCAGAAAAACAAGCAAACCTTACCACTCACGATGGGAAAAAAGTCTCATTCAAATACTGCCGCGTCCTTAAGTACCCTCTCATGGTCGCGCCAGTGCTGCCAGCTAAAAACGCATATAAACTAAAGTAATATCGGAGCATCCCAAGACATAGCCAAATATTGCAGCGCCACAGCATTGGCGAAAATTAGAATTTGCCGACTGAAACACTCTCGGTTGATCGATTTTCGGATAACGACGCTCTACTGTACTGTATTTCTAGCTTGACTTGCCTACAGACGCAACGCTGCTAGCGAACACCGTTCCAAATGACAACGCTGTTCTATTATAGTTTAGGCGGAGAGTGGCACTCGGGGATTCCCTAATAGCGCATAAATTTATGAATATTATATTTAGGCTTGTATTTAAATATTTATATTGTTTTTATTGTTTATATGTGCAATATATTTAAATAAAAATTATTTTATATATTTTTTATTTCTATTATTTCTAAACAAGAATTTATAGTAAATTTATAAAATATTTGAAAAAAATTGATCTGGCATCAATTTTTCAGCGACCCCCCAAATATCTTTCACGACCCCCTTGGGGGTCGCGACCCACACTTTGAGAATCACTGGGTTAATCGACCGCGTTCTAGTCGGCAAATTCAAATGTCCACTAGTGATGTGGCGCTACAATATTTGGCTATGTCTTGGCTACTTTAATATTATTTTTGTTAATTTTTTGCGTGTTTTAGCTGGCACGATCATGAAAAGGAGGACAGTATTTAAACCAGGCTTAATTTTCTATTTTTTCCTTTATTTTTGTATTTATTTTGTGCAAAATAAAGAAATAAATTTTAACGATACAATAGCGACGATTATTATTTTGAAAAAAATTTTGTTAGGCTTAACATCGATGAAAATTCAACGCAAAGTAGGTTAATAACAGTATACTAATATACTATACTAATAATGTATTTTTTCATACTTTTCGGTTATCCGTTTTTTTCAGTTATCCGACTAACCCCACTCTCCAATTGAGTCTGATAATCGATGCTCTACTGTACTCTTTTTCATTGAAAAGAAAACTTATTCTGTTGGTTAAGGGAAGGAAATAATAAAGCAATTTACTTAAATTATGTACCATAAATTATGTGGGAGGTTAATTATGTACTGTACCATGAAGGAGATTGTTAGTAAAGTTATAAAACAATAAAACTTTATGGAAGAGGAGTGTATCTAACGGCAATTTATTATATATATATATTGATTTTTAATTAAATAATAGACATCATCAAATTAAACAAAATCTATATCTATCAAATTAAACAAGATCTATATCACAAAGTGAATTTTAAAATAAGTTAAAATTTTCTTTAAAATTCAGTGTACTGATATTTTAAGATAAAGTCACAGTTTATAATTCATTCATTCAAGTTACTAATAATTCATTAGCGAAATACTTTATTAAAATTGTATATTTATATATTGTTCGATGGATACATCTGGCTTTCCCCCATTTACTCTTTGTAAGAGAAGGTTCTCTTTGCGGAACACAAAGAGAACCTTCATTTTTAATCATAACTATCATGGATTCGGAGAAGTCCACATTTCGGAGAGGGGACAGTCAGATTTTCTGTCAAAAACTTGTAAGTCAAACAAATACGATTGATTCAACAAATAATATAAAAATGTTCAATAATTGATGATTCAATAGAATCAGTTTAATTAGAATTACAATATTCGCTTGTTTCCTAGAGAAGCTACCGCTTACCTAATGCTGAGTATCCATCAATTTTTACCACAATGCTAAATCACTTACAATGTCCCTATTTCTGGTTTTAAACTTATGGCAACCTACGCGAGACCATAAAATTATGTCGGAACAACAGAAATTTATAGGAGTAATGTAAATCGAAAATGTTAGGCTCTGTTTCTTGTCACTCAGTCGCTCCCATCGTGGAAGCCCACGAAAGATCACGGCTGCTATTAAGTACTAAGCAGCTAAGTAAGCAAACTGATAGCATAATACACTTCATACGAAAGAGAATGTGTTATTTTTGCTTATTAGCTTTTATTATCCCTCCCTGAAGATATTAATTAAGAGGGCCTTTGTTTTAGCAAGCATAATATGAATTCGGCGAGGCCCACGATGGGACGTCCGGAAGATGAGAGAAGTGTTCGAGATAACCGGATCGACCGCCCATGAAAAATTTCTTAAGATTTCTCGACCCGTCCAGAGCGACTCGGTCTTCAGAGCGGTGGGCTGTCACTTTAACCGCTCGGCCATTCGAGCTGTGTACAGTTTGTCACTAAAAAGTTAATCTGTCTTTAAAAAATTGTAAAAAACTAACTATAATAATTTTTAAAAAACGAAAATTAATTTTTGTGTAAAAAACATAACAATTCGATACTTTATTTTCTTTTTCGTTTTATCGGTAGTGGCGCGATAATCGCTGGAAAATTTCGATTTTACTTGTTAACTGTATGCAGAGAAAATGGCGGCCATAGTGAGTGTTGATATTGCTATCATTTTTATTATAAATTTATAAATGTATTTATAATTTAAACAACGTTTCATCTTAATCTTACTTTTTTGAAATATTATTAGTTATTTAATGATAAATTTTCGCTTTTATTAATTAATTATACTGTATTAATGATATAATTTGTAATCAATACAGAAATTAATACAAATTATATGAAATTTAAAAAAATTTTTGACCTTTTCTACAGGTGCAGAAAAAAATATTGATTTATTTTTGTTACATATTGAATTATTATACACAGTTTGATGTGTTATTTTGTTTTATGACTTAATATCAGATGGAGTAATGTATCTAAAATGTCACATAAAACACAGTTAATGTATCTAAAATGTCATAAGCAATGCAGGAATGAATGAGGTAATATCAATATGAATGAATGAAGGTGGCATCAGAATATTAAATTGCCTATGTAAACCAAGGAAGAATCATCTATTCTTTTAGCTTTTTCGGCTACGTGAACAAAAAGTTTGTGTAGGTAATCACTATTCTAACAAGTTACGACAAGATGTGACTTCTCGTGATACATTTCCCTCGTGAATTTTGTTTTCTTCAGTTTCAAACATATGAACTCAAAAATTTTTGCAGTTTCAGTTAAAACATCTTAGAATGATTGATGCTATGAAACTTTGAGTTTTACAATATATATATTTTTTTTTATCCAAGGAAATATGATTGATGATACCTTTAATAAAACAGATGGCCATAGCCATTTTGAAATAAAACTTATGAATGTAAAAGATTATATGGTAGTCAGATGATAAAAGGTAACAGAAATAAATTTTATAATACAAGTTATTCTTTTAAAGTTTTATTAAAAAGTCCTTTAGAGTTTTTTGTTTTATAGTGGTACCCTTCTTCTTTGCTGCGATGTTATGCAGTCGCTTCGGCATCATTTTTTGTGGGTAGTCTGGGTTCTGTTCTCACTATCTGGCCACTGTCGTCATGGATCTGGTTGAACCTGTGATGAAAAAGTACCCACAAAGCATAAAAAAAGTTTTAAGAAAACTCACTTGATACAGTCAAGGTTAAAAGTATTTGCACATTCTGTGCTTGGTATTTACACCACTATAGCACCACTCATAGCAAAGCTTTTATAAATTATGAGAAAAGTAGTGTATTCAAAGGTTTACCTTGGATAATGTGGAACCTCAGTTAATCAGGATGTGTTGATTACATGTTGCTACTTTGCATAAGTTTACTGCAGCATTTAAGGATATTTTTGAAAAATTTCCAAATAATCTGGCTTTGGATTTTTGGTTATTAATTTAAGGACTAGTCTTTCTGTGATATGACTTTCTGTTTTTATTAAAGTTTTGGCATAATAGGACCAGCTCTATTGTGTTAATTTTTTCAAATTAAAACTTTTTGCTAAACAAGACATTATTTATTTCACTTGGTAATTTCTAAATATGTATTATTTCTGTATAATTCTTTTTCTTGTGATAACTTATAACATTATCAATTTTGAAATTATTTCAATAAATAGAATTTTTACAAAAACAAAGAAATTTTAATTACAAAAAAAATTTGTATTTAATATGATTTTATTAGCAATAATCAGTTTATCTAGAAGTTTCAGCTATCAACTGCTTTAATCAACAGTTTCTTGTATATTGAGTTTATAAATAATAATTCTGTACACAAATTTGTACTTTAAAATAGTTTAATAATACAAAAATAGACTTATGAAATTTTGATAACATGAGAACTTTCCGAACAACCCAATAATTTTTGCTTTTGTAACTATTAAGTTTTTTTTGGTTAATATGTATTTTTTAAAACTTTTATGGAATATTTTGAAATTATATAAAGTATTCAAAATAAAGTGACTTAATCATATCTGTATTATATACATATATAAATAAGGATGTTTATTTGTTTGTTCAATATGCACTCCTGGACTGTTTGATCAACTGCTCTGAAACTTTGCAGTTTTGTTAACATTCTTTTATTTTAGATAATGTCATGCATATCACCCCAAAATATTGATTTATTTTTTATATATCAGTTAATTTCTGCATACATCTGACTTCCTGTCTTTAGCTTAGTACCACCTGTATACATTTCTAGCATAAAATAAAAAATAGAAATAATTTTTAAAAACTAATAAATTAAATATAATTCATACAAAAATGGATATAATTTAAAAATATATATATTATATTTAATAATTACTACAACAATGATGTAATGTGTAATAGATGTGCTATATCATTACTGTGACGAATAACATGTGGCATGCACATGCATTGAGTTGAAAGTATTATACTGTGAAGAACTATATATGTATTTGGTTTCCATATCTAATAACTCAAATAATTTCTGCTTATGTCAGTTTAGGAACTGTGACTATCACAAAATTAACCTGTTTTTTCATATCCATTCAATACTTAGTTGCTTTTAACTATTAATTTACAATGTAAGTTTCAAGTACCAAAAAATAAAAACGAGGAAACATAAAAATGCAATACAATGAAAAATATCAGGTTTCATACATATACTGTATAATCTTAAACTATCTTAAAAGTGGTCTCATTCTTACAATCTAAAGTATGTAAACAAAGGATGATAAACACTGACAATATAGGCTAATTTGTGATGCCAAAAAATGTCTTCACATTTCCAAGTTATACTGTAAAATAATTTTTTATTTATTTAAGTCATCATTACATCTAAGGACACAGATATTTTTCTTTTCAAACAGTATTTTCATAAAATTAATAATTTTGTATGTTTTAAATTTTTCTCTTATAAACCTGGACAATGCTAATGCTGGCTGTAACAAGCTAGTTGATTTATATAAGAGTGAAACAGAAACCTTACAGCATGTTTTATCTGAATTTTTAACATATAAATTTGAAAAGATCACATTTACTGTTATATATTAATTAATTATATATTATGTTAAATATTTTTATAAACAAAGAAAATTAGACTAGTGTTTTTAATCAATGAGGAAATTTTCTTAATAAAACAGGTTATAAAAATTTATATATTTTTTATTTTAGTTTATTTTATTCATAGTAAAATTCAAATTAAACATACAATTACTAAAGTAACAAAAAGAGCACTCCATAAAACAACAAAGAATAAAGAAGACATGGTGGAATCCAAAATATTTTTGGATTCCATTCTTATCTTCTTTATTCTATACTTCTAAATAAAGAATTAAAAATAAATCATTAATTTTATAAAAATTTTTAAAATTTAAAAGATATTTGAAATTACACACATTTACAATACTGCAAAAAAAGAAAAGTGCAACACATTTAGCTGATATTGTATAAAGAATTCCAGAATATGTAGAGAGGAATACAGAAAAATGCTATCAGGCAGTAAAATAACCATTAAAACATTTAAAATATGTTAAATATTTTAGATTTTGATCAAAATATCAAAAATATATATAAAAATGTTATGCAGTGAGTTTAGAAAAATATCAATACAGGTTAAATCAAAAATTTTATAACAAACTTGATTTTTTGAGTGTATTAAGTAAAACTTTAAGCATAAAATAAGGATTAATGGGATAATGTAATTTGTCAAGGAGTGTGCCTCCCAGAAAGAAATTAACCCCCTATTTAAGTGTTAGACATATGAAGAAAATGTGGAAAACTTTGTGGCCAGCCCATTGGTGAGGTGTACAAACCCATTCCAAACTACCAGTGTTCATTGGTTTTATCCACTTAGCCACTGATGGGCACAACATAAAATAAACAAAAATGAAGCAAAGAAAAGTGTTATTAGTTACATGTACAAAAATACATGAAAATCAACTGATTTTAAAAGGTAAACTCAATCTCAATATGGCTATTACCTGTGGAGTTGTGTGTTTTTCCTATATTTTTTCACATGATAGGCTCTAAAAGGCCATTGTAGGTTTAGCCAGGATTATGATGGGAATGGTGAGGGATATTTGGGACAGACCATCTATGAAATATTCTTGGGGATCCCAAACTGGATTAGAACTTGAGTTCCTTGGAGCAGCAAGCTAATGATTTTACCACCTTAGTTATCTGGCAACCTAAACACAAATTGATAGGGTAATACAGATTTGAACCTGCTGTTTTGTTGCATTTGATTTATAATTGTATTATCATAATTTCACACAGACAAACTACAATAATAGCTAGAAAATTTTTATAACAAAAATGTCATTCTACATAATACACTGATGAAAAGAAGGCATTTTTGTCAACTCTAAGGCTACAACCATGCAGATATGAGAATAGTAACAAGTGAAAAGTTTGTAACAGTATTGCTTTTGCATGCACATGCAACAGAATCTCTCATTCACAGGACAGAAAATATCACTCACATGGATTCTGATACTGCTTGATTTTTATTGCATTTTGAAGTTCTCACTGTACATTATACTGCATTACTTGTACATTAGTCTTTTACCTCATTTTTTGTTTGTGTATGATTTAAACATGACTTCTTCAGTCTATATGAACAAGGAGACAAATTATCAAAGTTTTCGTAGACAGAAATTAATTAATGCAGTTATGGCTTATCCTGAAATATAGGGTAAACAATAAAAAAACTCATTGAAATAGAAATGGTAAACATTATTGTCAATCCACTTTCTACAGTTTCAAATGAAAGGGAAAAGTTCATACTTTGCATGACAATGTTAGTGAGAGTGAGAAACAAAAAGGCAAAAAATGCCATAATCTGACATTATAACATTTGCTCACTTGTTAGCATCTCATGCTAGAAAATTCACTTACTTGTGCCTATAGCCTTAGACCTAGCATGGATTTTTGTGGGACTTATGCACAATGAAATATTTACCTTTATCTTTTATCTTTTTTATTGAGAAGAAACAATAAGTTGTTTTATTATCATTTAAAAAAATACATTCCCATTGATGTTGGTTGCATCTGGCAATGTTCAGTTTTAAGTTAATGTGCAATATTAATTTATCACTGATAGATATTTGTAAAGATGATGCCATTGAGAAGTAGAAAATGGTTCTACTTTTAGATTATTGAATAAGAGAATGATAAACATTTGGGATTGATTGGTAAAGATGATAATTTAAGGAATACTGCTAGCACCTAATGGACATTAGATCTCAAAACTTATGTTAGTTGGAATGATTACATTATCATTAAAGAACTGAGAAATTGTTGCTTTGTTAGATTGTTAGAAAATAATGTTATTATTTCTTTCTACTCTTCTTGTAGCTGTTTGACACTAATTTGCATGTCCTTATATTTATTTTAAAGGTTTTATTATGATGATTTTTTATGTTTATAATAGTCAAATACATATTTATAAGTTATTTGTATATTGTATAATTTTAAATGTTGCTGTTTGATTTATGTTAACTTCCTAATGAATGTTTTATTACCAAACATTGATTTAAAGCTGGAGATAATCTAAAATATTTTGAGAATGTTTCTTTCATAAAAAATTTGACTTTCTGAAAGAAGCAGTTTCATTTATATATTGTAGTTTATAAAATGGTGCCAGTTTTCATGCATTTTGTTAATATTGTATCACTAGAAATTTCCCTGTCAAGCATGATGGAATACTTATGAGAAAATAGAGATTGAAGAATTGAGAAGAGTAGAGATTTCTAGAAATTAAGTAGTTTATACTATCTGTTGTAACATAAAGAACAACAAAACAAAATTTCATCTGGAGTGGATAAAAATAGTAGGAGTTATAGAGAATTCACTTACACATACACAAACAGATGATATTTATATTAAATAATAATAAAATTTTTCTTTATACACTACATTCTGAGTAAAAACACTCTACTGTCTTTTAAAAGGTTTCCTTGCTGTCTTCCTTTAGGAATAAACACCTTAATATTGTTTTGGTTTCTTGAACAGGATAAAGCAACATAGAGTTGACCAATTTTACTCTTAATCTTTCTCCCAGGCTTTTTTTTTTTTTTTGACAAAACAGTGAGTCTTTAATTGCACATTGATAAAACAAAGATGAATTGTATATATGTTAGTTAGATGAGCAATAACACTTTCTAAATAATGGGCTCATTGCATCGTTTTACTTCCAATTAGACAATAGAATGTCACATGGTCACTAAGGAAAGATTTTTTAAAAATTTGTTATAGAAGTGACACAATGCTGCTATCTATAAGTAAGTTTAAAATGGAGAAATTCCATCATCAAGCATGAACTAAATGAGGTCATTGACGTCACTACAAAAGTGCAATCACTGATCTGAAATCGATAAAATCGAATTTCTAGCAATGATGAGTGATGAGTTATTCTATAGCCAATATTTCCACAAAATAATTAGCCTATCTTCTCCATCAGAACATAAAACGAACATAACCAAAATTTCATATGGATTGGACAAAAATTGCAGGGGTTATAAGGAATTCACTCACATACATAGATGATGGCTTTTATATTATTAATATCGTTTGTCAGAATGCTTCTAAGTAAATAACATTAATTATCATTGTATAATAAAATATAACTGGCCAGTAATTGCAATTAGGAAAAAAATATATTTTTAAAATTGAATTAATGAAATAAAAGCTGTTATTAATATTATTAAAAAATTTAAAGTACTTTGTTTCTTTTGTTAGCAAATGAAAGTAGCCCGTTGCCCAACGGATCAGCTTTCATTTTCAAACTGTGCAGTTGTCAATGAAAAAGAATTTCCTTCTGATACAATCAGGTAAGTTCTGAAAAATTTATTATTTTAGATTGTTTAATAGTTAATCCTTTGATGAGTGGGTTTACAGATGGCTAATTTTCATTTTATTATACAGTATTTACATATTTGTTGTTATCATGTTTTAATTTATTATTATTTAGGGCATTTAATTGTGTTATTTTTATCTTAAATTATGTGTATTTGCTTTTTTTAAGTTTATTGAAATGGGTATTGTTTATGGTCTGGGAATGGATTAATTCACTTTCTATTATTTTTAATGGTAAAAATTGATTCAGAGTTTGAATGGCCCTTCTGCAGTAAATTAAGTTTGAAGTACAATGTGATGATTGTAGGATTATTTTAATAAACTAGTAAAGTTAGTGAAGAAAATTGACAAATAAAAGCAGAATATATTTTATAAACAGGAGCATGAAATCATTTAAATATAAAATATCTAAGAATATCTAACTTTGTGTGGACTATAATAGACTGGAGAACAAAAAACATGTTTTATCATAACTTATTTATTAATAAATAAGTTATGATAAAGGATTGTACATTGCATAATAACTGATTAATATATGTTATATTATAAACTTTAATAAAACTACTATCTTGATAAGAAACAATATATTAAAAGTCAACATTTTGTATGGAATGTTACATAATAGAATATGACAATTTCCGATTGAAAAAAAAATGTACATAATAAAGAAAAATTAGATTATTAATTTTTTAGAACTATTTTACATTAGAAATCTTTATAAACTGTAAGTAATTTACAGACATTTAGGAATGTGCTTGTAGATGAAATTATTTGCTGATAATTTTGAAATAAAATTCTGTATTTTTGCTTAGTATCATTCTTGAAAGTAATTTTATGATTTCTTCTTTTTTCTTTGTTTTTTATAAAATTACTAATTTTGAAAATAATCTATTGCAATCATCTGCAGAAAAATTATGAATCCCTTTAAAATAATATACTTTAAAATGTAAAATTAATTCTAAGTAAATTTTTACATAAAATATAAATTTAGTTTGAATGTTAGCTATTTTGTTTATTTATTGTGTATATAACTGAACAAACATTTTATATTTTTATTTATGTGGTAAAAAATGATTGTTGTTGTAATTATTGGCAGAAAATTTGAATTTTAAATTTGTCTTGAAGACTAATAAATGATTTTTTATTTAGGCATGTTGAAATAACAACTGCTGCAAATCACAAATATGTTTTCACTTTGAGAACTTTTGATCAAATGCCTATTGGAACTATTGGATTTAGTCTCCCTATGGTATGTTTATTACTATTAATTTATCATATTTTCAAATAAATTTTTTTTTTTTTTTAATCTTCAGTTTCTTTAAAAAAATAATTTTTAAAATTTATGAACAATATACGTAAAAAGTTTTTAAGTAAATATTTATGTGTACAGAATATTGTTTGATATTTTTTCTCTTTTTCTGTTAACTGCTGATTTATTTATCATATTTACTTAATAATGAATTTAATGGTAGCGTTTTTCTTTTAACAACTCATTCAAAAACAAAGAAAGAAAAACATGACTGGATGGCCAAACCAGTAGAGGTATTACTTTGCCACTCTGGGAAATCGAAGTTTGAATCCAAGCCAGAACTTCAGGAATTTTCCTGGACTTTTTTTTAATATGTCTCTCACTACATTCCATTTTCATTGTGCATCTGGCTGAGCCCATAATGGAAATATAAAAGAACATTTTTAATGCCTGTATGGTAGAAAAACAAAAAAAAAATCAAATTTATTGTTTCATATTCTAGGATGAAAATTGCAATACTTACAACAGTTATGAAACTTAATTAAAAAATGAATTACTTCTAAAATTCCATAGAAGTTCTGGATTTTTTTTCTCTTAAGTTATCAAGTTATCATATGATGATCAGTTTTGTTCTGAACCAACTGATCTTCAGTAAGCTTATTAATTCCATTATTTAGATAACAGTAATAATAAATAAATGCAACTTTTTTAAGTATAAAGTTTACATTGGAATTGAAACAATTCTAATTTACAAGATTTATTAGAAAACTTTTATTATTTTTTATTCTTAAATTGAAATTCCAAGTTTTTTATATCTATGTTTTGAAAGTTAGAATGAATAATTAAACAGTTGATATCACTAAATTGATAATTGAAAATTATTAAATTTATGAAATATCTTAAGCAAGAGAAAAAAATTTTTATTTTTAATTATCAGACTTACAAATTTCTTCCTAACTAGAAACATCCAATACACCTTATTGCTGAGAACAACTATTTATTAACTAAAACTAACGTTTTCGGTCCAATTTATGGGCCATTTTCAGGTTACAGTTGTTTGACTCTAATACAAAATCGAACACGTTCAAAATTAAACCAAATTAGAACATACGTTTAAATTTAAACTAATAGAACAAGCATATCACAAAATAATAAATAACCAAATCAAATAACACGAAAAATGAAAATGAAAATAAAATAAAAATAAAATACTGTGACTGGCCGTAAATCTTAAGGAACAATTCCCTATGCATTAACTCAGATACCTACTGACGGCAGACGTATTATTACGTGTGTTACGTCTTACTACGTATTTCCAGGATTCCGTTAGTTTTAGTTAATAAATAGTTGTTCTCAGCAATAAGGTGTATTGGATGTTTCTAGTATATTCATTAAGAAGCTGAGTCTGAGTAGGTGTGTAATTATTTCTTCCTAACTTCTAATTTCTTATGTAAAATAATACACATATAAGAAAATAAACAATGCATAGATAGTTTTTAATTAATAATAATAATAATAATAATAATAATAATAATAACTCTCCCGTGGTCACCACCTGGTCGTGGTGGGAGAGCCCAGTAATTTTACTGATCCATAGGGCAATGCAGGCTGGAGCATAAGCTCCTGGTAGGGACACCCATGCCAGTAAGGTCTATGGGGAGAAATGAAGCTAAGAGTGACCACGCCCACATTCTGTGGAGATATTCATCATGGTAATAACTAGATCAAAGTGTGATACCGGCTCGGACGTCGCCCGGGTTAACAAGGTCCGCGTTCGTGGGTTAGGCAGAGGCTCACGTTCGAAAAATAGGTCACAGTCTCCCTTGGTTACCGGTGGCGAAAGCAGCACCGGCCCAAGCATGGCTACTGCAATGCCCTCAACAGATGTGAGGAACCAACCCAGCCTTGGTGTTTCTGTGGCAATGCATCCACAGACCACAAAGGCTGGAAAACCACGCCAACGGATGAAATGGACAGTAGAAATGAACGAGTTTATCATCCGTACTTATTACACCATCACAAAACTCGAAACAAACACGACAGCATACAGACAACAACTACACCATAGATTCACACAACAGTATCCTCACCTCACTGTCACCGAACAAAGGGTTGTTGATCAAAAAAGAACAATTATACACAACAACCTTATTCCACAAACAACACTTGAACTTATCAAACAACAGGTTGCTGATCAAATACATCAACAGACAGAAACATCTAACATTAATGAAGATCATGTAACCTGTCAGGATAATCCAGCAACAAGCATTGATAATAACACACATACAACAATTACCACTAATGATACTACAGACACTTCCTCATCCATCACTGATAACATAGACTTGGATTTAGTTAATACGCTCTCACTTATATTTCAGGAAACACTCACTAAATATACAGGTACAGATCCCACACAACGACCACGAATACCAAAAATCAACACGTCAAAGGAAGTAGGAAAAACACTAAATTATGTAAACACTCACTTACTACCACACTACATTCATTCAATTTCTACACTCGCAGACATTCATACATTAGTTTATGCTGGGGCAGTCACAGTAGTGACACACCATGGACTGAAAGTACAATCACAGACAAATACACAGAAAACACAATTCTATCACAAGCCTGCCTGGCAGAGAAGAATAGAAACACAAATAAATGACATTAGACAGAAATTAGGCAGGCTAACACAATACACTAAAAACAACATAACACCCAAATTAAGGAAACAGCTCAAAAACATTTTCAAGAAAATAAAAACACACACAAAACATGAACATCACAACACACGCATTACAGAATACATTGATACACTAAAACAAAAACTTGCTGCCAAAGCACGTAGACTCAAACGATACAAAACATGTACACTACGAAAACAACAAAATAAATTATTTACAAACAATGAAAAACTCTTTTACAGACAAATCAATAACAAAGCAAACACTGATACACAGCACAGTGGCACACCAACAGAAGAAGAACTCACAACATATTGGTCTTCTCTTTGGTCCAGTGCTGTCACGCACAATGCTGATGCAGGCTGGATCGAGGAGGAGAACAGAAACTTGCACAACATACCAACTATGCCCTGTGTTGAAATAAACATACATGATTTCCAATACACTGTTAACAGAACACACAACTGGAAGACACCTGGTGTAGACAACATTCACAATTTCTGGTACAAAAAGTTTACATCACTGCACCAGGAACTAGCTAAACACCTAACACACATCATCATCAATCCACAAGACATGCCAAATTTTCTTACTCAGGGCATCACCTACATGAAACCTAAAAACAACAATACCACAGACCCCACACAATACAGACCAATTACATGTCTTCCAACACTCTACAAATTATTGACATCCTGTATTGCAAACAAAATATACAAACATGTTGAAGAACACGACATTCTAACAGAACAACAAAAAGGTTGTCGTAGAAACCACAGGGGATGCAAAGAACAGTTACTCATAGATTCAGTCATTCTACGGCAAGCACACAAACAACACAGAAACATACACATGGCATATATAGACTACAGAAAAGCATTCGACAGTGTTCCACACAGTTGGCTGCTACATATTCTACACATGTACAAAATACATCCATCACTCATTGCATTCTTTCAAAACACTATGCAGCACTGGAGAACAACACTACATCTCAGGGTTAGTAACACTTCCATACAAACAAAGCAAATTTTTATTAGGCGAGGAATTTTTCAAGGAGATTCCTTGAGTCCTCTCTGGTTCTGCTTAGCCCTGAACCCATTATCCAACATGTTAAACAACACGCAATATGGTTACAATATCAGACACAAAAAAACAACACAGTTTACACTGTCACATCTCATGTACATGGATGACATAAAACTTTATGCATCCACACAAAAACAACTTCATCAACTCCTACAAATCACACATTCATACACCAAGGACATACAAATGGAATTTGGCCTAGATAAATGCAAAACACTTCACATAGAAAAAGGAATCCTGAAGAAAGAAGATTTTGCGCTTGGAAATGGAGACGTTATTGAATCCATGGAAGAGGGTGAGTTCTACAAGTATTTAGGATTCCAACAGGCCAAACTAACAGAACATACACAAATAAAGCAAAGATTAATTAAAGAATACCAAAGTAGATTAAATGCTATTCTCAGAACACAGTTAAATGCAAAACACACAGTCAAAGCAATAAACACATATGTCATTCCAGTACTTACATATTCTTTTGGAGTTATACATTGGACTCACACAGATCTCGAGCAACTCCAAAGGAAAACAAGAACTACACTTACTAAGCATAAACATCATCATCCTAAATCCGCCACAGAAAGACTAACCCTTCCACGTAAAGATGGCGGACGTGGCCTGATTGACATAGTTAACCTTCACTACAAACAAATACAGTCACTGCGAGAGTTTTTCTACAAAAAACAAGAAACATCACAATTACATAAAGCAGTAACTCTAGCAGATTCAAATAACACACCATTAAACTTACACTCACATCATATGGACACAACACAACATATAAAAGGCATAGACACCATTAAGCAATCATGGGCTCGAAAGGCACTCCATGGCAGGCATCCTTACGACCTGGCCCAGGATTTTGTTGACAAAACTGCGTCAAACAGCTGGTTAGCTCGGGGATGCCTCTTTGGGGAGACGGAAGGATTCATGATCGCCATACAGGATCAGGTCATAAATACTAAAAACTACAGAAAACACATACTCAAAGATGCAACACTCACAAATGACACATGCAGAAAATGTCACATCATGCCAGAAACTATACAACACATCACCTCTGGTTGCAAGCTCTTGGCACAGACAGATTATTTACACAGACATAATCAAGTAGCAAATATAATACACCAAGAGCTTGCAAAGAAACACAAATTAGTAGACATCCATGAACCATACTACAAATACATTCCACAGACAGTATTGGAAAACAACACGCACAAAATGTACTACGACAGAGCCATAATCACAGATAAAACAATTTACCACAACAGACCAGACATCACACTCATTGACAAACACAATAAAATCACATACATTATAGACATATCCATTCCAAACACTCACAATATACAAAACGCATGCACTGAAAAAATTAGCAAGTACACAGAACTCGCCCAGGAAATAAGGCATCTGTGGAGGATGGATAGGGTGCTTATTGTACCTGTCGTTCTCTCTTCTACAGGTGTCATACCACACACACTACACAAAAGCCTGGGCACATTACAATTGAATAGAAACACATACATCACACTACAGAAGGCCACTATATTGAATACATGTCATATTGTGAGAAAATTCCTGAATACAGACACACACACTGATACACTTCTTTAATTTCTGTTTTAGTTACTATGCCTTGACTTTGGTCTGGCATAGTACACAGCCACCGGTGTTAACCGAGTATATCTCACTTAACCCAACATAATAATAATAATAATAATTTAAAACAAAAGATGAAAAATTTAAAGTACAAAGCAAAACATTGGGAATATAATCCCTGATTAATCATGTCTTGCTTGACTTGAATTTCTGGAATAATCCATTAGTATTCAATATTACACTTACAAAGCTTTACAGGTTATTTACTATTTTGCTGAGTAATTTATTTTCATAATTGAAAATTAAGGTAATACAAACAACATTTGAGTCCTCTTTAAATCCTTTTCATTCTGTCCAGGAACCACAAACAGAAAGCGACTCATGTTATTGGGAAATTTTTAACAATTTTTTAATGTTTGTAGATGGTATAGCCTACAAAAATGGGTCGATGTTGAGATAATTTTTAATGTATGGAAGATTTTTAGTAGCGTTTGGCTGTTATTTTTAGAAGTTTCAACTAAATAACAGCCAACGCTACTCTTGCTGTTTGTGGTTCCTGGACAGAATGAAAAGGATTTAAAGAGGAAAAAGGACTGAAACATTGTTTGTATTACCTTAATTTTCAATTATGAAAATAAATTACTCAGTTAAAATAATCCTGGGCTTATCCTGGAAAAAATTTTATCAACGCCTTCCTGTTACCCAAACTATACCTAATTTAATGTCCAACTACAACTCCAACAACGAATGTCTTAATTCTAAATTTACAATTAAGGATCTTGATGATATCATAAATAAAACTCGCATTAACACATCACCAGGAAATGATCACATTCCAACTAAGTTCCTAAAAACATTGTCAAATCAAGCAAGAGTGAAACTGCTACAACTCTTCAATTCTATGTACAAAACAATTAATTACCCGGACTCCTGGAATTCAGTAATTTTATCAATGATACATAAAAAAGGTGATAAAATTTCTCCAACTAATTATAGACCAATAGCACTACTGTCAACATTAAGAAAATGTTTTACATCTTTATTAGCTACAAAATTCCAATACTGGACTAAAATAACTGACCTCGAAGCAAAATTTCAATACGCCTTCTTCAAAAATAAAGGAACAGAATCTGCTATTTTCCTACTATCTTCCATAATACAACTTCATCTGAGAAAAAAGCAAAGAAAAATATATGTTGCATTCATTGATATCCAAAAAGCATTCGACTCTGTTTTTGTTCCGCTACTGGTATATAAACTAAAAATTAACGGAGCAGGTAATCAATTTGCAAACACTATATCTAAGCTATTCTCAACTTATAACGCAAAAATTAAACAGGGCAAAGCCGTCTCACCATCGCTAACATTAACACGTGGAATACTCCAAGGTGACCCTCTTTCGCCATACCTATTCAATTTTTATCTACTTGAAATTGATCACATATTTCAGAATTGCTCAGATGGAATAGAACTTGGTGACAGGACCTTTCATTATGTATTATTTGCTGATGACCTTGCAATCTTCGCTCCGACAAAAATATCACTACAAAGAAAAATTAATCAACTAAATTCTTACCTCAACTCAATCCAATTAACAATCAATCCTACCAAAACGAAAGTCGTTATATTCCGTAAGAATAGTAAAATCTCCAAAAAAGAAACAACGATATATCTAGACAAGCAACCTCTGCAAATGGTAAATGAAGTCAATTTCCTAGGTGTTATATTCGATTGGAATCATACTTTCAAAGCACATATTTCGTATTTGAACAATAAAGTAAAACTTGCTATAGATAATCTGCTAAACTTATATTCTAACTTAAAAACCTCCGATTTATCTATTCATATGAAACTGTATAACGCAATCATTAACCCAATCATATATTACGCATCCCCAATATGGGGTCTCGATTATATATATAAATTAGAAAAATTTCACATCTACTTTCTTCGCAAACTTTTTCACTTAGAAAGAACTGTCCCAGGCTACGCAATTCGCCACGAAACTAACCGTATCTGCTCTTATCCATTGTTCTTAAAACGTATCATTAAATTCTACTATCGTTTAAAATTCAAATCTGACAGTAATATTACCTTTCTGCACCACGAAATAATCAAAGGCAGTAAAAAATCAACTACAATACAACTCTGGCAAACTAAACTAAATAAAATACTAAATTCTTTTGGAGTATCAGATCTTTTATTCAAAGATAATATTCAGGACTGGAAATTTGGATATACTATGTTAATGGAATCAGCTATCGCTCAATCTATAAATATGGATCAAAATAGCCTAAATCACAATACTTATCATCCCTGGTACTTAAAAATTTTACAAATACCTTCTGTACAACCTTATATGATAAAATCAATTAACTTCAACGTGAAAAGGCTAATTTCACAATTACGTCTAAATAAATATTCCCTTTATATCAATAATTTCTATATTGACCTGTCAAACAATCATTGCCCATGGTGCAAATTCGATAACTTCTCAATTGAACACTTACTTCAGAAATGTCAAAATCTCTCTAATGTACGTGATTCTTTCAACATTCCTCGAATACTCCAAAGTGATTCATCCCAAGATTATAGAAATTCTCTCAATAACCTAAATAAAAATGATCTCTATTCTCTGTATAATTATTTCATTAAGATTACAAAAATGTTGTAAATCTATGCCAGTATGTCAAAATATATCAACATTATATAACTTCATTATTGTATAATTATATTACTGTGTTTGTTAAAATAACTGTTTTTATTTATGTTAATAATGAAATAATATAAAACCAACGTATAAAGACTGTTAAATTTTAATCACCTAGTTAATGTTTTAATAATACGAAAATTTACAAGTCAATTTTGTACAACCCCCTGCAACAGGGATAATCCCCTTTTTGTGAATAAAGATATTTGAATAATCCTGGGCTTATGTATAATATACTATTTTGCTGTTATTGATATTAAAACTAATAAATTTTTTCAATGCATTTAAAAATTTATGAGATATTTATTGATATTCTTATAAATGATTTATTACAGAGAAAATGGGCAGAACTATCCATTAATCAAACAATAGAAGTCAGACAATATACATTTAATCCAAATAACCAGTATGTTGCTAAGATTGTTTTGGAAGTAGATTTTCTGGAAAAAAAGAAGTATGTTTTATTTATTTTTATCATATTAATTAATAATTATAGTTGCAAGTATGGTACAAATTCGTTCTTTTATCTATTATATATCTAGATTTTGCAATTTTGTCTTATAATAATTATCTAATACTTAACTATATTAAAAATAATAAATATTTAATACCACTTACCATTTATTTTTTTTTATTGCAGTAAGTTGATATATACTCACATAAATAAACTCTAGATGGGATTTATTATCATAAAAGTGAAATTTGTTTTTATGATGAACAGTAGTTAATGATTTATCATTTTCATATGTATTCACATATAAAAGCTGCATGTGTAAGACTTCTTTGTTCCCATAATTCTCAAATTTTATTGATTATAGTCATTATCGTCTGGTTTCTCTCTCTCTCAATATTATGAACTGTTTCCACTCAATGATACTATCATTGCCAGTATGTACAGTACTATGTTCATTTGGATAATTTGTATTTGAAATTTGTACTGAAAAATGCTCAGCACTATGAACAAAAATTCTATAATTTTCCATAGTAATAATATATAGTTTCACATTTTGCTAAAAAAATTATAAAATTAATTTTAAATAAAAATATATTATTTTCAAGATTACTAAATTATTTTTACGCAGGAAAGTAGAATTTTTCATGAGTATGAGTGCTCATTAAAATTTGTTTTTACTTAGATAAAATGCATCAACACAATAATTTTTGGCATATTTTGCATCAACACTGATTAAATATTAATTAACAACAACAAAATAAATAAACACTTTTTGGACAGTCACCTTAGAAAAAAAGAGAGACTGAGAAGATGTTAATCATCAGAACTATATTGATAATTCAGTATTTTATGATATTGATACATCTAACTTTTATTAAATACAGAAGACGCATTTAAATCAAAGGATTAAATAGATGTAGATTTGGATTTATTACAAATGGAAATTTTTCTTTGGCATTCTATGATTAAATTTAATTATTATGTCACACACACACGCAATAAATGACAAAATAAATCTAAATGTAATTTCTATATATTTCATTCATAAAATAGTTTTTAAACTCATCAATTATAAATTTGTAATTTTTATTATAAAATTATAATTATATTTCATAACAATTGATTGAATTATAATTTATTATTTATTGTAATTTTTTTATAGTTCTACTCAAGAACCATATGACACAGATAAAATGGCTGTGGACTTTGTTATGCAATTTCCAAAGCAAGCATTTACAGTTGGACAAGTGGTAAACAAACAAATATGATTTTTATTTAAAATAATTAATTTAAAGAATTTATTATTTAAAAATTCTACATAATAATTAAAAATATTCAGATATAAAAATAAAAAATCAGAATGTATTTTTGTAACTGATGTGTTTATGTTTATGTAACTGTGATATAATTTATTTTTTACATTATTATGTTTAAATCATTGCTATGAATATTTTGGAAGTTTAAACTTTTTAGAGGTTATTTTTAAGTATTTGGATATTTCAAGTATTGAATTTAAATATCAATCAAAACATTGTACAGTGAAATCTCTCTAAAATAGATACCCCTCCTTAATGGACTTTTTTTTAGTCCAATATAAAAAAGTATGTAACTTTATTGCAATCATTTCTAGAAAACATTTTGAACACAGATGAAAAGGGACTGTTTTTCTCACTCTTCTGGACAATACTTTGGGCTTCTGAATGATCAAGGTTCCTATAGTAAAATAACAAAAGAATGACTAACAATTCTGTTATGAGCAAATATAAATGGAGAATGTGAGAAACTCGTGGGAAAGGCTACCAAACTAAGATGTTTCAAGAATATAAACATTACAAAATTTGAAATTGAATGGAAATCAAAGGTTTGATGATGATAGAAATTCTGACAGAATGGCTTGAACAACTGAACAAGAAGTGTTGCACTAAACAGAAGAATGCTTTTGTTTTTTACCAATGTTGCATCACATTCAAACACAGCTTGAAAATGTCAAGATTATATTTCTACTGCTAATCAGAGCATATGCTAAACTAAAAATTTTGTGAATCATAGTGACTCGCTAGGTTTGTAAATGTGAGTCAACTTAAGTAATCCATGAGTGATGTCAGTTAGTTTTGAGAAACACATTGTATACTTTGTACAATGTTACAAGTTCAAATATATTGCAGATATTAAAATTGTTAAGAAATGCAATACTGGTACATACTTATAAATAAGACTCATGATGACCAGATATTTTCATTGTTTTACATCCAAAAATGTTTTCTTTTATGCCCATTTTGCATTAAATTTTGGAAAAATTTTGGCTAAATTCTCATATTTGTACAGTCAACTTACCTTAAATGAACACTGATAAAGCATATTTTGCCAATGCCCTGACAAAACACCATTGTCGCATTGCTAATTTTCACATGATAAAGTGAACAAAAATTTTACCAGAATTCCTTAAACTAAACTAAATTGCCTTCACAATTCCTAAGAAATAATCCTATTTCCAATAATGATTATATTATTCACAGAGAAAAGTATAAAAAGCAAAGTGGTACTGTAATAAGTATCCTATTTTTAGTAGAAAAGTCTTTCTTTTCCAGGTAAGCAAAGATTGGTTCAACCTCCCATTGTAGATCAATTCAAACATCTGGTTTTAGTGGACCATTCTACTGTACACAGAAAATAGGGGTTAAAGTTTAAGGACATTGCCTCTTTAAATGAGTGCAGTCCCATGCAAACACATTGTAGTTTACATATCAGGGATGCTTACAGTGATGCACTGATGCACCCTGATTAAGTTTGGCTACTTTGCTCCAAATTTGGCCCTTTTTTGTTGTTGTTTTAGCACCAAAAAATATTTTATACTTTTTCAAAAAACCTTCAACAAAAGAAAATTGTCAATTTCTTTTAGCTTTGTTTTGTTTAACCACTCTGATATGCTGCTCCACACTTAAAGGACAAATACCATCTTCTCTTCATTTTGTTTGATTTGAAAATTAAATTTATTTACAAAAATAAATTAATTAAAAATTTTAAAATTTAGATTTCATTGCCTATTAATTCTTCTCACTGTAAAGTTTACAACCTTGACCCTGAAAATCATAAATATGAATTCTCAATAAAGCAAAACTAAATACTGTTTCCCTAGCAATTTATATTATTGTTAGTTGACTATATGTTTATTTCTGCAATTTTAGTCTCTTTTTTTTTTATTTTTGTAAAGTGAAAATTTGTCCAGAATTTGCCCACAACTGCAGATTTGTGTACATCTAAGCTTGTCATTTTTAGTCTAGGATTTAAAAATCTATCTATCTTTATGTCCATCTGGCAGCTCTAATAAGAATCAAGCCTGTCTACTTGTTAATGAGAGAACCAATCCATAAGCCTGTCAAGTTCATCACACACATCTTAAACTCTCTTATTTTACTCAATAGATTGCAGCTGAACTTTGGTTCTATTGTTGGTCACTATGTCATACAGTGTTTGTATTTTCGATTCGATATTCTCATATACCAGACACGAAATACTGCTAACTGCAATATCAAATTTCAGTGAGTTACAGATTTACTTGTCAGTGAAAATGTTGCAAATCAAGTTGTGGAAATATTAAATTTGATGCATTAAAGTAGGAATAAATGAAAGCTCTGTAAATGTCACTTCATTCTCCCAATGTTTTAATTTTTGCATAATTTAAAAATTTAAGGTTAAGGTCAAGTATACACAGATGATTATGAAGTACATAAATGCAAAAATGTATATTGTGAAGTATTGCTTGAAAGGCTGACAAAGCAACTCAATGTCTTTCATTTCATGAGTTTCAAATGCTTTGAGATAAGTTTAGCCATCAACAATTTAGAATTGTTTCTTCAAAGTCAAATTCCTTTTAACAATGAGAGTATTTACAATTTTACAGTAGCTATTGCAGATGATATGGATATAAAACAGTCTTATGAATGCAGCAGGATTTACCATTACTGCAAACCATTATGTTGACATAGATTCTGACATTCCAACTTGAGTTCAAAAGCCAAGATACAAAAGCAATTCTTTAGTTACTTTTCAAGATTCAAGAAAGGGAGAGTAAAGATGATAATGATGGCAATGTCTAGCAAAAATGACACCTATGTGGACAAACTCAAATAATTTTATGTCAGTATAAATGATACAGATAGTACAAAGTTACACAAGATTTAATTATGCATAGTGAAAAGCAGATTGCAATCAATTATAAAAAAACAAACATAACTGAAGTTTAAAAAAATAATAATAATACTGGTCCTCTTATGATTCATCACTTATTGTAATGTGTCATATTATTGCTTTATGCATTATATAATGCATAAAGCATGCATGTTCATAATGTAATGCAGACTGCATCTAAAAGATGCTTTATTTAAAGGTAATTTTCACAAAACCTTTGTTGGGTGGACCTTTCTATAATGGACAGTTTTCCAGTCTCACAAGCATCTGTTGTAGAGAAGTTTCACTGTACTTGATTTTCTTCCAAAATTTAAAAACTTAGAATTTTTTTTCTTCTAATATTAAAATTATTAACTTCAGAAAGAATTATCAAAGCATATTTTAAAAAATGATATTACATTAACAGAAAGATATACAATGGAACCTGGATAACTTGAAGTCATGTTTACTCAAAGTCATTTTCTTTCCCCAATCATCTAGCATAACATGTTAAATCAAACAAGTTGACTTGAATTCCTCAAGACCTTTTAACTTGAAGTCTGAATTTTTTCCCCCAACCAAATCAAGTTAATCAGGTTCTGCCATAATAGCTTATCTTTTATTAATTAAGATATTTTAATACTTTTGATGTAAAATGTCTCCAGTTGCTATTTGTAAGATATCTGAATATAGAACACTGAGACTCTTCTCCATTACCATGGAGAAGAGTCTCAATCATTCCAATATATGAATAAAAGTGTTTTTGAGTTATAAAAAAAGTAAATTTTACCAAAACCTATCAAAATATATATTCATTGAATACTTTAATCATGTTTAATTATTATATTTTTTAAATAAGTCATACTTGAAAATGACAGTAGTATTTAAAAGATAAAATCTTTTGGTATAAATATTTAATAATTTATTTCATTGTAACTTTTGTGAAACATCCATGCTCATTTTATATGTTGTTACTTTATAGAATAATATGTAAAAAATTTTCATGTATGCTTTCTTTTTACAAAACTTCTGTCCACTTAGCATTGTTTTTCTGTATATCAGTGGTTCTCAATCTTTTTGAAGTCTGGAAACACTAAACTTTCACATTGTTTTCCACAGAACACTAAACTTTGGCATTTTTTTCCGTGGAACACTAAAGTTTGACACTTTTTTCTGCAGAGCAGTTACAATACATCAGCTTTAAAGCAGAGATGCCAAACCTTTTTGAAATCAAGCATACTCGGTCTAGTAGATGATGACATTAGCGTTTGCTAATTACATTCCCATACAAAAATTATTTTACATTATATTGATTTTTCTTTTGCAACAATTTTTAATTGTATATTTGTTTTTTTATGGAACACTTGAAGTGGCTTCATGGAGCACCCATATTCTGCTGACCATGGATTGAGAACCACTGCTGTATATGATAGAGTCAAAAATAAATCAGCTTTTATTAGATTAATAGTACAAGTAGTTATAGAATACTTCTGAAAGTAAGCACCTTCAGCAGGTACAGTACATACTTTTGCTAATGTTTAAATCACTTAAAACAGTCTTGCAGCTCATTTCTCATTACTTTCTTGAGGGCAATTATTATAGCATCTTTTCATTTCATTTTAACTTTTTTTTGTGTGTATGAAAATCCTGGTGCATTACAAGTTTGTTTCTGATGTTATACTGATTAACAAGAGTCTTATATTAACATTCTCAATTGCCTCTGTGATCCAGTAAGATGAAAATGGTTTTATCTCTAGCAAGCAGAAAACTGAATTCTGTATCGTGACAATACCCCAGTACATTATGCTCTCTTAGTCAGTGATTATCTGGCAAAACAGTACTTCTGGTGGCCTTCTAACTAGACCATACTTCTTCAGATATTCATGTCTTCACCAAAATGAAAACTCTACTGAAGAGTCACAGATTAAAGTCAACAGAAGAGATGAAAAATACTGTAACAATTGTTGGTAAGGAGACAATATAAACTGGGCTGCATAAATGATATGAATGTTGGCAGAAGTGTGTAACTGCAGAAGATGCTTTTCTGTAAATACTTCTACTATTAATGTAATAAGAGTTTGGTTTATTTTTGATCCTACCATGTAAGTGCTGTACAGTAGTAGTCCCTTTTTGCACTTAAAATAAAATCCTTAACCCTTTGAAGCAGAATTGTAATTAATGAATAATTTTGAAGTTTTTTTTTTTTTTGCAAAAGTAAATTAAATGTATAGATACATAGCCAACCAATCACCTTAAATACTTGGGCTATAAATCCACATTTTTAATAATTAATACTAAGTAATTTGCTACTAGAAGTAGATGTTAGGTGTCATCTGAAATTACTTAGTATTAATTATTAAAAATGTGGATTTATAGCCCGAGTATTTAAGGCAATACATCTCCACCTGCGGTAAATAATCGGGCTAACTTTTGGATATAAACGATTAAAGATTATAAATAAATTTGGCACTTGAGGTAGGCATTAAGTGCCATCTCTTATTAAAATTAATAATTATAATAATTTAGATTAAACTGGAAGAAAAGAACTTTATTTATAATCTTTAATCGTTTATATCCAAAAGTTAGCCTGATTATTTACAGCAGGTGAAGATGTATTGGCTTAATGTTATTGGGTTTAGTATGATGTTTATTTGTATTTAAGGTGATCATTTGGCTATGTATCTATACATTTAATTTACTTTTGAAAAAAAAAAAATGTCAAAATATCAGGCTTTGGGTTGTTTAATATACTTGTAAATTAAATATAGTCTATGTCTATGTACTGTAGTTTTAAAAGTTATATGAAATAAATTTACATTTAAAAAAATAAGGCATGGGACAAATATGTCTCTATCTGTTCAAAAGTACAAAAGCATATATCATGAAGACACATACCAGAAGTATGATTTATGACTTAGAAAGTCTTTATTTTTAAAAAAAGCACATAATATCAGTTTTCATGTATAGCTTGAAACAGTTTCTGTTGCTCATTGAACACAATTAAACTTTGAAAGTCATGCAGATGACATTTGTATCTGGTAAGTGGTGCCTCTTTTTCTGTCAAACTTCTCCTTTCTATTTTTGAGATATAAGTGCAGAGAGCATGTTTCTTGTTTGAAAAGGTTCTGATAAGTCCTCATGGAAGAGATCTCCTGAAGTCTATGGACTTCATTTTCGAATTTGGGTTGAGTATTAAATAAACAATAAAAACAATTGTTTACAGAAATATCAAGATCATCATTGAAAGGTTGAAAATAATACTTTATTACAGATTTCCTGTTTGTTTCAAAACTTTGTTTTTTTTGTCTATAAGGTCAACTCCACCCATAAATTCACTGTAGATCTGTACAATGTTTGGGCCCTTTTGTGTTTCTTTCTTTTCTTTCTTTTCTTTCTTCCTTCAATGTCTTTCTCATCCAAATCATATTCTTCTTTATTGCTCTGATCAACACACATCAATTTGTCAACTTCTCTAATGAAAGTTTGAATTGTCTAATGTTCTATTTATTTGCCATGGTTTGACTTTTGAATGATTCATGTAAAAAATATTAGCTATTATACAGATTATTTATTCAAAGTTTGACTTGTAATGAATTACAAACTAATCTTACCATAAAAAGTTTGAGATACAATGTGAAAGGAAAAATGGGACACCTCTGTACTATCTGCTTCAAAGGGTTTAAATTGATAGGTCTTCAAAGAAGTTTTCTAAAGAAAAGTGATATTATGTAAAAAAGAAAGTGTAACCATGTTAAAAAAGAAATGGCAGAGAATATTTTGAAAATCTATAATTACAATTTGTAAGATTTAAGTAGTTTGGACATATTTGAAAATTTTCATTATGACTCAAATCTTATTAAATGTATTTAAACTACTTAATGTGTATAATTACTGAAGTTTAAAAATATATTTCTGTAACAATTGGAATTAAGCATAAAATTATTTCTGGCAATGTGATTTAACATAGCATAACAATTACAGGCCTTGGAGTTGCTCACTTTTCTCACTTGTACTCACTTTTCTGAAGTATCCTCACTTTTCTCACTTTTTTGGTCATTTTCACGTGCTTAATTAAGATGTGGGACAAACCAAAAATAATTTTAAAGCCAAACGATCTGCCGAATTATCGAACTGTCGGAATAGAATTTTTTGGAAGAAAATGCGCGGCCCTGAGTGGGACTCAAAATCGCAACTGCCCGCTCAGTGTCATTAGGTTATAAGAAACAAAAATTTATTTCACGTATTTAAAAAAATCTTTTATGCACTTAAAAAATCCTTCTCATTACAAATTCAGAAGCCAGTGTTGAGTAAAGTTATGTACTCATGCCATATTTTCATTATTCGCCAAAATCTACCTTTTCCGAATTGCATTTCCTTCTACAGAGTTTAAAAATAAGTACAGTAGAACCTCTATTATCCGGACTACCGTCATTTCCAATTAGTCCGGATAATCGAAAAAATAATAATTGACAGTGCATATAGTATGAATAATTTTTATTTGTCTAGATTTACATATAGCTTCAATATTAAATTATTTTTTATTAAGAAATTCAATTAACGATTTTTGTTTAAAGCTAGCTATTCTTTTTGAAGCTGCTAAATTGCGAATACTTTTAAGACATATAAGTTGTCCTGAGTTACACTCTTCTTAGCTCTCAAACCACTTCATGGCAACATCTAAATACTGAAAAGCTTCAGAATATGCGTCAGAATATACTGAAAAGCACAATATCTCTTACTTTGCAAATCTCTTCGTCTTCTCGATCTTGTTCATCTGAGGCAGATATTTCTTTAATTATTTCCTCATCATTCAAAATTTGGAATCCAGGATCGTTCTCATGTGACGAAGATGTAACCACTCGGTTACATCTTCTTTGTCACATTCAACACATATTGAAATTTGTGCTATTGCTTCCACGATGTCTTCTATACCACTTTCTACGGTTACTGGAATTTACTAATGGTCTTTTCAAAATTTTGTTCCATGCATTCCATCACGTACGTACATAAATAGTGTTGCAATTGGCCAAGTGCAAATCAGTAAATTCGTACAATTTTTGTTTATTTTGAACAATCCGGATAATCGAAACTCCGGATAATAGAGGTTCTACTGTATTCTAAGCATCCCTGCGGTTTTTGGCTGTTTTCTAAGAAAATCACTAAAGTCCTTTTGCAGGGGAAAACACACTACGCAGAGGGATTAATCTATCAAGCTGACAACACTGCTGCTGCTTTTAAATTCAAAATATATAATTATTAAAATTAACACGAGATAGTAGCGTAACCTCCTACCACTAAAAAAAGATTTCGTCATTTAGTTATCCTGGTTATAGCCCAATAATTTGACAGATTATTTGGTTTTAATCAACAATCGGGTTATGGAGTTATCGTTTACAAAAATATTTTTTTACTTGATTTATCTTTAAATAATTTCATAAACTTGAGTTAAATAAAATTATTTTAATGATTTCATAGCATATTGTTAACGTTAAATCACATCTACATCTTCCTATAAATGTATGTTTAAATTGACTACAAGTATAATTATTCCATATAGTAAGTATTATTTTCATAAAATGTGTGATTACTTTGCTTGTGAAATATCCATTTTTTAATCTTCTCTTATGCCAATTATAATTGTGCATTAATTGAGAGACTGAAAAAGTAAACAAAAATGTAAATTTATATTTACATATAAAATTTACCAAATAAATTAAAATATTCGAAGTGTTGTAAAAAGTAAAACACGTAATTGCTTGTGAGAAAGATTTTCACACGCTTCCCAAAAGGTTAACTTTGCAACGATGTTGGTTTTTATTCATCTGCAGGAAAAAGTTCCTTGTTATTTATGAAATCATTAATAAAATATTATTTTACTTATATTATTTGGAGTATATTTATTTCAGATTTATTATTTTATTTTGAAATCAATATTTACACATCTTGAAGCATTAAAAAATAAACAGTTTCTGATAATGATAAATATCTGAGAATAGCCAAATTAGTGAAATCAGCATTGAAAATCCCATTCCCATGAGAGAGAGAGGATCAATTTTATGCCAGGCACTTTCTCCTGATAGAGCATCAGTGTTGGAAAGAATGCTTAATTCACTTTTGATTGTTAAGGAGGGACTAAACATGTATGACCAAAGCCCACACCTTGTACCTATTACAAAGGATGTCTGAAATTAGCTTCCTCGGTGCATAGATTTTATCAAGAACGATTGGAAAATGAAAAGAAGTTAAAAGAATAAGAGAAACGGAAAAAAGAGCAGAGAAATATTTTGAAGAACAACAAAAGAAAGCTGTTCATAACATGAAGATTATGGAACTGCAGCTGAGTTTAAACCAGAAAAATGTAGAAGAAAATGAAATACATGCGACAGTCAAATTTTGTTAGAAGCAGCAAACAAAAAAAACTAGAGAAGGCTATTAACAGCAAGAACATGAATGAAGTACAAGCAGCACGTATGATGCTTATTAGTGTTAAGTGTTCAAAAGCAAGAGGAAACAAAAAAGAAGGAAGCTGATAACATGCAGAATAGTCTTAATAAAAGGACATCATCTTTCATGACTGATTATTTACAGAAGCCAAAGAGTTTTCAAGTATTCATGGTTTACTGGAAATACAGAAGCCACTGGTTATCGGGAGACAGAAAAAAAAACGCGATATAACCGAGTAATAAAAATTCTGGGCTTTTACTAAACAGATTATACATGCTATGGAATCTCTATTCTTTCATCAGCAAGTGTTTCTGATATAAAATAAGCTTAGTTTTTCAATCCTGAATTTTATTCGTAGGTTATATCGAATTAATTGACGTTGACGTAAACATCGATACCACGAACGCCCATTTAGCATTATTGTTTCTTTAACAATGACATTGAAAGACAAACATTGTCAATATAAAAACAAAACATCAATTGCAATTTTATTATACAGTACTATATAAATCGCTTATTAGAAATTCGTGTAGTTTATATTTTTCAATAAAAATTATAAATGCTGTAATTGAAAATTTAAAAAAGTAAATATTGAATATATAATAGAACATCAAAACATAAAATTATAGAGTAAAAATTCTCTAAAAAGCAAAATAAAGTTACTACTGTATAAAAATTTTAGAAGTTTCTGTTCAGAATTAGAGAGATCTTTTCCTTACACATTATGCGGTGAATTCGAAATTTCACACCTTAATTCACATAAAGGTGCGAAATTTCGAATTTACAGAAACTTGTAAATGAGGAGACTATACTTAAAACTAATAAATAAACAACTTTTATATCAAAAGGAAACAAATGATAATCGATCTATCCACCTGTTCTGTATATTTAGCCCTTTCTCGTATTTTGTTGCAAATAGAAATTCAGTGGCAATTGGTAATTTAAAATTAATTGACTCCAATGCTTTAAAATTTGGGAGACCAAAAAACGCGATATAACGAGTGGCTACTATATTACAGTATATACAGAAATTTTTAAAATGTGTTTAACCATAACAGAATAAAAAGAAAATAACAATTTTTACTGCTATTTTGCTGAGTTTTCCTTCTGTGTTTTCACTTTGTTTTGTCACTATTGCACTCACTTTTCATTCACTTTTTCTGTATTTCAACTCACTTTTCTCACTTTTTCAAAGGGGAAATAGCACTCCTTGGCTTGCAATTATTATAACAATTCTGGGATCAGAATACTTCAGAATAATATATATAAAATAAAACAATATTCATAAAAATATATTTTTTAATAATAATCTTCTTTCTTAAATAAATTTTATTTAACAAATTATAATTTTTTATGTAGTTGGCATTTAAATTTCAAGATATGAAAATACTAAAATTGGTTGTTAAAGAAATGGAAGGTAATATAATTTATTTCATAAAATAAAATTAAATCAATATAAAATTGAAATTTATATATTTCAGTTGCAAGTTTAGAACAGTTGAAAGGAGATGCAAAATCTTCATCTAAGCCAAGAACTGTAAGTAAAAAAAAGTGTTTTAATGTTAAGAAATGTTTATATTAATGATTTCAGTTTATAAAAAGAATAGATAAATTAATTTATTATATCAATAGTAATTGTTATCAAAGCTTAGAATCTTAGTTAATGACAGAACAGAAATTTGTGCTTTATGTATATTGTCAGGGTTCACAAAAATATACAAGTAAATGTTATTAGTTACAACTAGACAAAATAGAATTTTTTTATTAATAACAATTCACTCACCAGTAATCACTTTGCTGTTGTAAGAGAGCTCAGTAATTCTGATGAACCACAGACTATGTCAGCTGGAGCATCAGCTCCTAGCATGCAATGAAGTCTGTGGGAGGAATAAAGCCAAGAGTGAATGAACCCACATCTGTTGAGATCTAATGATGGTGATAACACGATCCAAATGTAATACAGCTCGGGTGTTGCCTGGGTTAACAAGGTCTGCACTCATAAGTTAGGCAGTGGCTCACATTCAAAAAATGTCAGTCTCCTGTGGTCACCAGTGGTGAAAGCAGCACTGGTCCAAGTATGGCTACTGCAATGCCCACACCAGTTGTGGGAAACCAGCCTATCCTTGAAGTCTCTGAGGCAATCTAGCCACAGACCACTAAGGGAGGTAAACCATGCCAACAGATGAAATGGACATCAGAAATGAATAAGTTTATCATCCATACTTACTATACCATCACAAAACTCAAAAGAGACATGACAGCATACAGACAACAGTTACATAACTTATTTTCACAACATTATCTTCATCTCACAGCCACTGTACAAAGGGTTGTTGATCAAAAAAGAACAATTCTACATAACAGTCTTATACCACAAACAACAAATTGCAGAACAGTTACACCAACAAATATTTTCAACATCAACAATGATCACATAATCCTTCAGGATCATCAAGATAAATTATGTATATAATAATAATACTGTAATTTTCAATTTACAGTTTTGAGATTGTGTCAAACTCAATAAATAACAAAACCTTGCTATAAACATGATAATAGACAAACATATATGCCAGGGTGGCCAAATCCTGTTGCAACAGAAGCCATATTGCCTATCAGAAATACTCAAGAACCATATCTATTGGAAAGATATTTTACATAAATTAAAATACAATGGTTATCACTACTCTACAATAGATATCATGTTCTATACTAAATGTCACTGTTATTTTACTTTGCTTGTATCTTATGACTAGCAAGATAAACATTTGTCTAAGTCCTTTGAATTCACAAATGTACATTCAACTTTCAGTTGCCTGTTCATGGTTGTGATTCGTGTGTTTATCATGCTATATAAGAGTCAGTTACAAAAATTGTATATGTAAGTAGTATGTACAAAGTTTACAACGTGAAATTGTGTAAATATTCAGGAGCTACAGTAAGAGTCTTAAGGCAATCTTCATGCAGCTTGCAAGGTACAATCTAGTCACTCTAGATACATTCCATTCTAGTCATCCTTTTCTCTAGTGAAGTGTATTTGCATATGAATCATGTAAACTACACTAGCATTACACTGGTCATTGTCAGTCAAGTTTTCTCTCTTGTACAGTGACATACAGTACATTATCTTATAGCTGATGTTTAAAGATACAGCATATTTTTCAACTGACAGATGGCAGCAATTTTGTCAGAACTTTAAAAGATGTGATGTCGTCATGGGACTAAACAGTTCTTCTAGTCTCTATCACAATCTCCAAATTTTTATTCTGCTCATGCTCAGTCAGCATAAACTGCTTTAAATTGGAACTTGTAGCAAGAGTTTATTCAAAAGTGGTGATTTGGAAGAGGAGAATGTTATTCAGTGATGAAAAATTAAATTTTTATATTTATCAGATATCATTTTATGATTGACTATGTACAGTACAATAATTAATAAGTAATAAATACAAAATAAGTTAGAAAAACAGGTTGTACAAGTTATAAAATTTAATGATACTTTATGTAATCAAAACCAAAAAAAAAAAAAAAACAAGACTCCAACCCTAGAAGAATGACACGTTTTATACAGTAACACTGGATCAGTTTTAATTTACAATCCCTCTTCAAAATGCATATGTCATGCTTTATTCTGTAAAGAAAAAATAAAGACAATTTGATCAGTTGTAATTGGATTTTTTGAACTTTCCCAACTTTCCCCACATCCAACTTACTTCTAATATAGTTTTAAGTTAAGTTTATCTCCACAAAAATCTGTCAGATATGAAAACTAGACTATTTACAAAAATTATGACAAAAGATTCTTACAAATAACTTGCCTAACTGTCATGACAAAAAAAAAAGGAAAAATCTCAAAATCTGCTTGCTAATTGCACTCTTAGGAACTTCACCTTGCTTGCTTACAGTAGCTTCATCTCATCTTTCTTCAGTCTTGTCAGACCTTTTATACTCTGTGGTGTGATGTAACAAACAGCTGTGCCACTCCAACTCATTTACATATATATTCTAACAATATTTTTTTTCTTCACAATCTTTTGAGCATTTATCATTACCAAACTTACAAAACCATTACTTTTGATTTTTTTGAATTGGTCACAATTGGAATTGAGAGACCATTCTTTGATTCTGATTTGGAAATCACTCAATCCTAGATGCCATAGTAGATTGGTGACATAAGCAGTATGAGTATCAGTCATGATAAGACTCTTATTTTTTTTCAAATTCAGATTTTTCTCTTTTGGTTGGGTGTGGAGTTTTTGCCCTTTAACAAAATAAAACATTCTCAAAATAAATAAATTACGAGAACTAAATAAAAACCCAAAAATAAAAGTTAAATTTGGATCATCTGCTTACAATTCTTTATATTACACTATATTTAACTGTGTAATCTGTCACATACATAACTCAGAATGGATAATAAAAAGTATTTAATTATTTATATACAGGTATACCTCGAGTTACGTCGTTCTCGATTATATGTCGTTTGTCAAAAAAGTATATGGAAAAATAAAAATCAAGTTTAAATCAGTTTATTCGACTTTAAATCCGTTCGCCACAAACATCGAAGTCGTAATATCACTAGAAAAGCGTTAAAAGCACATAAAATCATATTAAAATATGTATATTTACAGTAAATGTTAATATAATCATCATAAATCCTTGAGAACGAAACATGAAAACATCTGTGTTCCTGTGTTGTCGTCTTATTTAGTGGTCTTTAAGTGTTCATTATTGGCGTTTAGTTACGACGTAAGTCGAAACTACAACTTACATCGTAACTACACAAGTAAATTTGACTTACGTCGCTTCTCCTGGAACCAATTACCGACGTAAGACGAGGTATACCTGTAATTAAAATTTATATTTGTTTTATTTTGAAAGAAATTAGCATTACAAATGATTAGATATTAATTACATAGTAAGATTTTATATTATTTTTGAAAATACCTGATTTCTGCAATAATTAGAAGATATCCTCTCTAATTATATCAGAAAATTTTTGTAAATGTTTATATTTACTGTGCACAAAGTTTATGTTTAATATAAGACATATTGAATTAAAAATTAAATTTGCAATTAGGCTGAACATTCTCTTACTATTTGGTATTATTTATTATATGTATTGAAATAACTTGTGGTTTACACTACAGACTAGAGTTGGACTTGTTCTACCAGATGCATCAGTTGTTTTTGAGAAATCAGAAAATGCATTTGTGAATCTTATTGGTCAATCTAAGGGGTAAGTACATAAGTAAAAATTAAGAATACATGTTTGTAATTTTTTTATGATTGATATCAGCCATATTTTTATCAAGTAAAATTTAGTATTTATATTTTAATAAGTATAAATTTTTAAGTTTCTGTTTTTGTTATATAAAGAAAGGTTGTTCGGCAATCTATCATCAATCCTGATTGGGATTTTCAGAAAATGGGAATTGGTGGACTGGACAAAGAATTTAATGCTATTTTTCGTAGAGCATTTGCATCAAGAGTATTTCCTCCTGAAGTCATTGAACAATTAGGTAAACATAGAATAAATATTTGAAGTTCTGCAATAATTAAGAAATAAATTTATATTTAAATACAGTCAAACCTCAGGAATCAAACTTAATTCATTTCTAAAAGTAGTTGAAAATTGATTTGTTCTCAAACTGAAACAAATTTTCCCATAAGAAACAACATAAAATAGATTAATCCATTACTGACTCTGAAAACAAAATCTTTTTTTTTTTTTATTTTTTTTAAGTTGTATTTTATGCATGAAAATGCAATATAATATCTATTCTATATATATACTAAAAGCAAAATATTCTGTCACCTCCAACCAAAACCAAACTCATCAGTTTACAAAAAAAAGTGCTGTAGAGACTCAACTCTGCTTGGATGAAATATAACAAAATCAATCAAGACAGACAACCAGTACTTTATCTACACTTTCCAAAATATTGTTTCAATTCCTTTGATTTATTAAAAATATAAACTCTAAAACTAAAATATTTACAAAATATTAACAAGTAATATACTCTTTATATCTGACTTTGAGTGATCTATCAAGGCAAACAAACCAAATAACAACGAATACTAAACCTTTATTTTAGCTTTTTTTAAAAATTCCATTTTTAACAAATCCATATGCATTTTGCCCTTTCTAACAGGCCTCATCAGTGGATCCTTTGATTTAAATTTTAATTTAAATTAATTAATTAATTTTGACTTATTTTAAATTTTAGTTTGTTTTGGTGTTAAAACCATAGTTTTAATTATTATTTTATTATTTTTAGTTTTAATTAATTGGCTATCTAGTGTTAATGAATATTAAATTAAATATCAATATATAATATATCAATAAATTTTTATTTATTTGGAGTTTTTAAGCACTTTTAAACACAGATTTGTGGATGTCATTTATATTACACAAATGTCAATTAACATGGTTTTTATTCATTTGATTTAAATTTAATTGTGACGTACTGAAAAATGGAAGTAGTAATTTACCCGCATGTACATTTAAATCTAATTTGAATAACATCATCATTGGTACTACGTTTCATGATGTTTAATGACATGAAGTGATCTCAGTGATACTAACATCTGAATTGGTAGGCTTGTCATTGATTGGTCAGGTATCACAAGAAGTATATGAAACTGACTGTCTGTCTCTCTTTCTAATCTGTGGCTAGCTCTTGCCAAGTATCTTGTTTGGCAATTGAGTTATTGTATGGCAACAGAGACAAATATGACGTTGAAAATTTTGTTCATAAACCAAATTGTTCAAAGATGAGGCATTTGAAACCTGAGGTTTGACTGTATTAATAAATGAGTATTTTTTAACAATAGGATTATGAATTTGTCCCAAAAGTATTTCAAGATATTGTTTCTAATTATTAAAGTATTTTCAATAGTTTAGGATTTTCTATTAGAAAATACTTTTAGTTAAAAAATTCTCAATACTGTAATGTAATTGTAATGTACAGCCTTAATTTAATAAAAGAATTTTATAATCAGTACATGACTGATAATTTGAATATTATCTCCAATGTTTTTTCCACAATAATTAAAATTAGCAGTAGTAAAGTTTCAAATACTTCCTCTTATTATATACTATTTAAGGTTGTTCACCTCCCTGGAAAATTGTGATCAGTCTTGAATTTTGGGCACCATGAAAAAGCTGTGAAATAGCTCAGAATTTTGGTTTTGGTTGTGAATTTTTTATTTTATAATGAACATTATTTAGATTGAATTATTATACAGGGTATGTCTGGAAAATTCCCAAACTTTTAAATTAATGCACTAACAAGTGCCACTAAGCAGATGATGCTTATGTTGATTTCTAGCAGTAACTTTGGAAAATAATGTAGTGAAAACTGTAAGTTCATAATTTTCTTGGTCATTATATTATGTCTATTTATATCATCACATGTTTAACTTTTTTTAAAAAATTTGAAATGTGCTCATAACATAATCACACATCAAACTCTAAAAATCTTTTACATGGACATTTAAAATGTTAAAAACAACATTTGAGAATGAACCATTAGATCAAACTCAAACTTACCAGTGAAAATCTGATACTTGGAAAGAGAGCTACTGGATGCTTCATTACAACTGCTGACACACATGCACAGCTGTTAATTCATCAATTTTTGGTGAAATGGAACAACAGCCGTTCCACAGCCTCTTTACTCAATGGACCTTGCACCAGCAGACTTTCTTTTTATTTCCTAAATTAAAAGAATAACATTATAAACAAGGGAATTGAAAGCAAAGCAAATTCTATTACTTTGTTCAATTTTTATTTTTTATTTTAACAAATAATACTTATGTAGGCTCATGTAAAATAATAAATATATTAAATTTTTGTTATAATCTTAATTACATCAATTATTATTTTATGACTTTCTAAAAATTATTCTTTACCTGAGATTATTGTAACATACAGTGTTTAGGATGATGTAGCCAGATGGACTATCTTAGTAGTTGATTAATATGTACTAAAAGTTTTTACAACAATTACATATTTGGAATGGTTTTCATCATATATTTTGTGTTTGTTTGCATTTTCAATAGGAGTATAGTTATTGAGAGCTTATGTGGAGCCTAGGAGTAGAGAAAAACCCCTTTTGCCCTTTGGTGAGGGCTTTTTTTTGAACAAATGAAGTACTAGATGTTTCTTCATTACTATAAACAGTTTGAACCTTTCTTTTTTTGTTAATAAAAATAAAATTAAAATATAGGTATTGGATCTAGTACAGGCCCCTAAGCTTTTTCCAGGTCCATGGAAAACTTCCTGGCTTCTCTCTCAATGGCCCTGGTCAATGCCATCCAGTAAATCCTCAATTTAATGAATTAACTTACAGTATTTGGAAGAAGGAATTTAATGGACATTTCAAAATATTGGAATGTCCATTGGAATGTCCATTAAATTATATTGGAAATTGGACATTCCAATTTCCAATATAATGGACATTCCAATATCCATTTCCAATATTTGGACATTCCAAAATATTTAGAATGTCCATTGGACAATATAATGGACATTCCAATGGACATTCCAAAATATTGGAATGTCCATTAAATTGAATACAGATAATATCTGCTAGTTAGATTCTGTGCTAGTGCCATTTCTGCCAGTTTTGGTTTCAGTAATAGTAGAAAATTGTGAAAATTAACTGTTTTGTTTGCTTTCTGTTTAATTTATGGTGTAACACTTTAAATGATGGTAACATAAATTGTAATATGGAAGAATGTAATTTTTAAATGATTACCTTAATAAGGGATGTTATAATTTTTATTTTAGTTCTCTGAGAACAGAACTATGTTTATAACAAGTTTCAAGTTTCACTGAATAGATTCCAGGTAATAGAAAATTACAATAAATAAAAGTAAATTACCCATAACAAGAATGAATAAATGAAATGATTTTAAAATTACTTCATTGTGGAAAATAAGGAAGAAATGCCAATTTTGAAAATATAGAATTTTGTTTCTTAAATTTGAAGTCCACTGAATTGAGATCTGTTAATTCAAGGATTTTATATTACTGTTACTGTTATTAACTATTGATTTTCATTGAGATTTGCACAGAAATTAAAACCAAAATGAAATTGTTTATTTTGCAATGGAAATATGAATTATAAAATCATCAAAGGGCTTCCTGCAAAGAGTTAAAAATGAACTGGAAAAACTGGAAAATAGCTGAGAAAGTTTCTTATGGATTTGAATGGGCATCCTGTATTTGATGTTTGTTATATTTACTATCTTGTATTAATAATTAATTCTGATTTGTATTCTAACAATTTAAATATTTCAATCAAGCAAAATTTTAATAAGTTTATTTGTAACATGTACATTTTTGATTAACTAGTAAATAAAAATATATCAAACTTTAACAGTGAGCTTTAGTGGAAATAAATTATGCAGTTCATTAAAAAAACGTCAGAATGTGTGTAGAAGTTGATCTAATTGTTTGACATATAACAGTTAGACCAACTTAAATATTGCAACTTAATTTTTGTCAGAATGTGGATATAGCGAAAGGATGGTGTCGAGCTGAGACAAAGAAAGAGCGGACTAAAAGAAGGATTGCACGTTTATTACATAACACACGTTACAACTAAACTAAAGTAACAACCCGGGGTAACAAAGACACTACCCCTTGACAGAGTTCCCAGAACTCCACTCATCCCCACATAGCAGTAGAGAGGGCACGATGATTACAGGGGTAAAGGTCACCTTCACAACTTCCTAACAATTTTTAAAAATGTAACACAATTTAAAATAACTTTTATATAAACTTAGTTTCCAATTTTAATATAAAAAACATTTTTTATCTATACTTGTATCCATTTGCAGAATGATTTTGTATCATTTTTAATTTTATTGGAAAATATATATTGATAATTTAATGAAAATATGAGTGTTTATTAAAAAAAAAAAATTGAATCAAATTCACTTAACTTTATAAAAGTATTTACCAATATATTTCATTTTATGTTTTATTTTGTAAATAATGTACAATGTTATGAATCATTTTTTTAAATATATATATATAGGTTTAAAACATGTTAGAGGAATATTGCTTTTTGGACCTCCTGGTACTGGAAAAACTTTAATGGCTCGCCAAATTGGACAAATGTTAAATGCACGTGAACCTAAGATAGTAAATGGTCCTCAGATTCTAGATAAATATGTAGGAGAATCAGAAGCAAATATAAGAAGGTTATTTGCTGAAGCAGAAGAAGAAGAAAAACGAGTAAGTAATTTCTTGCTAAAGCTAAGGCTGAGATTGACAGTTGTCTAATCCTGTTTTTTTAAAAGTTGAGACATTTTTGTGTAAAAGTTGTATACACTTGCTTTTCATATTTTCTGTTATACTTGAAACACAAAAATTATTTCATGTTTATTAAAATGTTCTTGTAAATCTCAAATATTGTTAATTTTAAAAATACCAGTTGGTTTATGGATTTCATATAACTTAAAATTTCAAAGTTATGCTATTGATCAGTTTGATTCAAAAGTTTATTAGCATGTGCAGTTGTTCTCTTTGAATCATCAGAATGTTAACATCGAATGTAGTAGTTCTAAAAATGGGAATGTAAAATTCCAAATAACACTTAATATAATTAAATATTTATGATTTCTTCAACAGTTTCAAGTTTTCATTTCTAATACTGTTATACTGGTTTTGTTTAGTAATCTTTAAATTACTAAATGTAAATAGTCCTTTACTTAAATTAAGTAAAAGACTGTAGTAATCTTTCATTCTACAAGAAATTAAATTAATTTAATTTATAATTACTAAACTTAGCATAAGATGGTGACCTAACTACCTTATTATTTACCATGGTATAACACAAGTTTATTACTTAATACATTGCATACTCAAGTGTTTTCATATTAATAAATCTCATCGTAATTTTCTTTCATGAAAAAAGCAAAAATCTTTTTTGCAATTAATTATATATTTTTCCACTTATTATCCAATTTAAAATATTTGTATAGCATTTACTTTTTGAATTTGTTTCTGTATTTTTAGAACTTTAACATTTTCACCTACCAGTTGACTCAGTTTTCTATTATGTGAGCTTCATTACAATGTGCTGATGCAGTTTTGCATCATCCATACACTGAAATTTTAGGTAAATGGAGCATGGGTTATTTTTCAAATGTTAATTATTACTACCAGGAAGTGTGAGAAGTCCTTTTGAGTTTATATTTTATTGCTTAATTTTTAATTTTCCAGGAAATATTTAGTTATAATAGTCCTCAGGTAGACGCCAATGACTCAATTTCATGTTATCATTTATAAATTCCATAAAGATTGCTCAAAATAATAAATTTTTAACCTGTGTAAAACAGTGACATATTTTATGAAAAACAAATCAGCATATTTAGTACAATTTTGCATTATAATGAGTGGTAGTAAATATGTTAATTGTTGACTACAATTTTGTTTTGGCTAATAAGTAATATATTTTATTTTATTTATGTGCCATGTAATTGTGTGCTTCTCTCATGTCATTGTTCAATTTTGAATATTTTTGGCTATTTCTTTAATTTGTTTGAGTTTTAATTTACACAAAGTTAATAAGAGATGGCACCTCTAGCCCAAATTATTCAAAATTTAATTATTAATAGTAGTGGTAAAGTAGCTTGAGCCAATGTTTGGCTTATAACAAAAAGTTAGAAAAAATATATATAAATGCAAATGTCATAAAATATATAATGTTGGTGAGCTCTGTTTCTATGCTCTACTGAACATATAACTTTTTTCAAAATTGCATCATTATAATGTTGTCTTGAAACATGCATATTTTAAATTTAAAAAAAAGCGTCAATTAGACATTTGTTACCAATAAAGTTAATTTAAACTAACAGGACCTCATTAGGTTGAATAGTATGGCAAAAAAATCCATTATTGGTAATTCATAATACATCTTATACTCTACTTGTGATAATTGTTATTTTGGACAAGTTCAAAATGTAAGTACAAATTTTAAATGATATATTATTTATATTTTATAAATTTTATAAACTTCATAATGTATAATGATATTTAAAAGAATTGCCTCTACGTACAATAAATGAAAAAGATAGTTATAGAAATTTTTTGATTCAAATACAGGGTCATTATAATTAAAGTTCCACTTTGAAATGGCCACAAAAGGAAAATTACTGGACATAATGTTATCAAACTTGGTAATAGTTTACAGGAAATTATGGGATTTTATTTTCCACAAAAAAAAAAAGTTCAAAAACTTGCCACCAGTGGGAATGGTGCTGTATGCAATATTGTTAAACGAAATAAGACATGAAGACATCGGTTGAAAATGTTTTTAATCACATCTAAGTCGTGTTACAAAGCATGTTCAATGTGGCATCCAACATTTTCTGAAAGCAAGTTAAATTCCTCCTGATATGCTAAGAGTTACTGTTGAGAACACAGTAATGTGACTTAACTTTCTTTCAGGTAATGGTGGACGCCACATTGAATACGTTTTGTAATACGTTTTAGAAACGATTAAAAACATTTTCAACCAATGTCTTTGTGTCTTATTTCATTTAACAATATTGCATACGGCGCCGTTTCCTGCTGGTGGTGAGTTTTTGAACTTTTGTTTTTTGCGGAAAATAAAATCCCATATGATGTCCTATAAACTATTACCAAGTTTGATAATATTCTGTCCAGTAGTTTTCCTTTTATGGCCATTTTAAAGTGAAACTTCAATTATAATGACCCTGTACATTATTATAAATTTCAGTAAAAATTTAGTTTGTAATTATCAGTGTAATTTTTTGATTTTTTTAAAACATTGTTGCATTATATGTTGCACATACATCAAGAGAAACTTTCATAATTTTTCTATATCATTATTTTTCTTAGATCTGATACACTATAAGTCTTATGTTTAGATACAAATGATTTATATAGAACTTTTATATAACAGTTGGGACCTAACAGTGGACTCCATATTATCATATTTGATGAAATTGATGCAATTTGTAAGGCAAGAGGATCTGTGGTATGTTTATTTTATTTGAAATATTTCTTAAAAAATTCAGTCAATAGAAAATGAAGAGAAAAAAATTCATTGCAAACATTCAACATATTTTAGGCTGGAAATACAGGAGTTCATGATACAGTTGTTAACCAGTTACTTGCAAAAATTGATGGCATAGAATCCTTAAATAATATTTTGGTTATTGGGATGACAAATCGTAGGGATATGATTGACGAAGCATTGTTGCGACCTGGTCGTTTAGAAGTACAAATGGAAATAGGTAATATCTTACGTATAATTTGTAAAAAGTTAGTCTGTATTGTAAAAATTTTGAATTTAAATAAATTTTTATTTTGCACTGTGTTCTTTATCAATTAGGATTACCTGATAAATTTGGCAGAAGCCAAATATTAAATATACATACAGCTCAGATGAGAAAACATGGTAAATTAGCAGATGATGTTGATATTAAAGAACTAGCTGCCCTCACCAAAAATTTCTCAGGTGCTGAAATTGAAGGATTAGTACGAGCTGCACAGTCAACTGCAATGAATAGATTAATAAAGGTAAGAATATTAACAAGCTTAAAGATATAAAGATTTGAAAGAAGTTTTTCACAACAATTAACAGTTAATTACTGTATTTAAATCAGTAGTAGTAATGATTAAATGTAATAATCAGTTTTTATTAATAAGAAATTTGTTAATTTTTATTATATATATGCACTTATCCCTTGGTTAATAATTATTTCACTTAATGACTTTTTGCTACAAATGGTTTTGAAAAATTATGTCACTTTTTGGATGACAACTCCATTTTTTATTTTTGATATTATGCTTTTTTTACCAGAAAAACTTTTAAGAAACATGTAATAAAAAAGAATATTTTGATATTGTAGTTTTAAAAAATGCATTTACCAATTTATTCTAAGTGCACTTCACTTTGTTGTACTGTACATATGGTAATTTCTATGTTTTAAAGCAGTAATTTCCAATCTTTTCACTTCAAAGGACCTGTTTTTTTTTTTTAAATGACTATTTCAGCAGACCCCAGGCTTTGAAAAATCTATTTACCAATCTATTGATCTATTCAATAAGCTGAAAACTTACTCATTTTATGAAATGGTTGGTGCTGTTTTGTTGATACTATGCTTTGAATTTCAGGTTCAGTGGTGAACAGTTTTAAGTGTAGATCAGGTTTCATGTTCATCGTGTTTGTGTATTTTGATTTTATATAAAACAACTGAAAAAAGCCTGTTCACATAAATACTGTATGTAATGGAGAATGGTATTAAATATCTGTTTTGATGCCAGTTTGGGATACTCATTTTTCACAGATAATCAGAAGTCTGAATGAAATACAAAATGTCTAGTACTTGATTGCTTGCTGTTCTCTCTTTTGGTTGTATGTTCTTTGGAATTAAGCAAAAATTTGCTACTGAAAACTTATCATAAAAGAACACTTTTTTCAATGGAAAAAGTAGATTTTATTATTGTCTATTTTGTATAAAAGGAAATGCATTTTGACTGTATGCCTCTCTTCAATCCTTATTATACATAATGATAAAACTATATAAGAAATTACAGAACATATTTAATAGTTATTTATATTTTATATACATGTGTACAACTCATAAAAAAAAATTTTTAGCCAGTTTTTATTGGTTTTAAAATGTTTGTTTTTACTCTTTTTATTTGTCAATTTTTTCTATATTTTAAGCATGGTTTATTTTTTAACACCTAGTTATTCCAGCTGTCACCATTAGTTATATTACAGGTAATAATTTTTTTGTGTTTTTTTATCAGTTTGTATGCATATGTGAAATATAATAGTTATTTATAAATAACTATTATATATTTTCTGTAATTTGTTACATAGTTTTATCATTATATATAATGACTGAAGAGGGGCATACAGCCGGAAATGCATTCCTTTTATAAAAAAAATAGAAAATAAAATTGATTTTTTCCATCAAAAAACATGTTCCTATATGATAAGTTCTTTGTAGCAAATTTGTGCTTAATTTCAAAAAATATACAAAAGTGCCTCATTCATTAGAACCTCAGTAACTCTGTATGACACCTCAATGAGATGTCACACAAAAGTTCAATAAGACTATTTTCCTTGCTTGAGTTAAATCTTACATTTTTTACATCTGCATGAAATGGATCTCTATTTGGCATTGGCATTGTTATTGGCATTAGGAAGAAACTATTAATCCCTAAAATTGTTCTTCAAAACCTGGCAAATGTTGAACAAATAGGTTTCTAATTTATTTGGAAAGATCATCATCAAACACTGCAAGAAAGTCACAGAGTTTCAGAAAAGATTCAAATACATTGTTCTGCATTCATTCAGACAACAAGTTTAATTTCATGATCATGCCTTCCATTTTATTAAAAATAGTACAGATCTCTCTTGCAGGCTGAAATTTAGGCCATTCAGTTTTGTAAAAATGTCAGACATATATGTCACCATAGCATAATAAAAATGCAAGACTGCATATATATGTATTTTTATTAATACATATAAATAAACATAGTAAGAAAGTGTATATTTTTTATTTTTGGGGGGTTTCTAGAACGAATTAATCAAATTTCCATAAAAACCATGAAAAGTTACTGAACCACTCACTCCCATGATTTATCATGAAGAAATAACTATATTTCATCAGACAATCCAAATATGCAGGAATGCAAGAGTAGTCACTAATGAACACTGTTTATCTTCTCACAAAAAACACTAAAAATATAGGAATGTAAAAGATTAGCATTTATAAATTTGCTATTTTCACAGCTTCATCCAGTTTCATCTTCAATTTTTTTTGGCATCTTTCTTGCTGCTAATGATTCTCTGTGTTTGAAGCAATCTGATATTTGGTAAAATGACTTGAATATCTGTCTTGAATCCTCTGTACTTTCCTGACATTGCAGGAACCCCAATCAGTACTAACTCATACACATTTTGACTATCCAATTTCATTTGAATTATGAAATCATTCAAACTAGTAAAAGTAAATTCACTAGTAGTGTGTGTTGGCAAATAATTTGTAAAACAAAAAATGTTCACTAATTGTATCATCAAATTTGTACCATATGAATGCAAGCAAATAAGTTAAGTCTTGTTAGAACTGTGACTGTTAGGTCAGCACCATGTTGACAATGCCCAAATCAGGACTGACACCACTGTGACCATTAGGTCTGTATGTTAATTTCACATGAGCGGTCGCGTACGTAAACAATGGGTTTGGGATGAAGGAGGGGGTTGAGAGACGGCACATCAGAAATAATGCACTCCACTACACATTTAACAAAAATTAACAACAATTTATTTAACATAATGATTTTACAAGAGCGAAACATAAATGGGAGAGTTTAGTTTATAATAGCATAGGGGAGAGAGAGAGTTTACAAACTTGGACACTTGTTGATAAATACCTGGTTGGTCAAATTGGCTTGATTGAAGTCTTGATACTGTGAATCATCTTGATGAAGGGATGGAGTGGTTTCTGCTGGTTTGGGTGGGTTTAGACTCCTTGATGGTATAGTTTGCTATCAAAGGTTTGTTGTTACAGGCATCTAAAATCCAGTGAACGGCCGCGGTCAGAGTGATCGGTGATGGGCTCGACTAGAATATATTCACACAAAAGGAGGTTGATTGGCAAACTCTGCGTTCATCATCTGTTCTTTACCCTTTTATTTGGGGGCCATCCCTCTGGCATTCCAATGCCCATTTTTGGTGAAGTTGTCTGTCACACCAATCTGTGATTTTTGTCTCCATTTTCCCTGATGAATAGTTCTTTGGAAGCTGTCTGTGTCACTCATGGAGGAAGTACAGTCCAAGGGAAAAAGTTCTGAAGTTCCTGAACAGTATCTATGATATCTTTGCCATTATAATTTGGCAAAATGAAATGCATAAATTCAAAAACTTAAATCGGATGAATTTAAATCAAATAAATTTCACTAGCCTGGGTTCTCACAGAACCATATAATTGCAAAGAATTGTCCTGACTTTTGAGCATTTTTTCCACTAGTTAATTTTTAACATTATCAGACATGTCTTTTATTTACTGCTTCAAAGTGGTGTTTGATAATGAAATCATATCACAATTCTTTCTACTATATCTCCATGCATTCTATAGGTAATTTCTTTGGAAGCAGGTAAAATTAGTCCCTCTTCTATTGTATATAGTTTTTTGCTTTTTGCTATTGACTAACACATCATAAGAAGCTAAACAGCATTTTTATTATCAGAGCCAGTTGTTATTTTTTCTGTTGAATTTTGTCTTAAAAACAGTTCTTGCCATCTTTGAAAATATGAAACAGGTTTGTTGATGTGTTCTTTGTTTCATTTCTAAATTCTAGCAAAGTTTGGCTGATTTCATACTTTCATTAGACAATGTTTCATAATAGAACATGCTATGGCCACTGTATATAAATCTAATGGATATGTATTCATCACAATACTTATGGTTTTTGCTTAACCCTTTCCATGCGGTTAGGTACCGATCGGTCCGTATCACGTGACTTCTTTGTTTATCAGTGATGTGAAACGGACCGATCGGTCCTAATTAAAAAATTAATCAAAAACTTCGATTAATTTGCGTTATATTCGAGTTTTTCAGAGATCTTAGCTTTGATTCGCTTTTCTGTATATCGATTGACTTTGTTTAAGCCAATAAACGTTTTGTTACCACCCCTGGGCCATAAATATTTTGGTAAATACATCCCCTACTATTCTACAGTAAATTTTCGCAGTTAACTACACAGTTGGCTAAAAACAATCAAAGGGAAACTCCTTCTACAGTTTTATTGAGTCTCTTCTGTCTTTGTTGACGTTACTTTAACTAATCACAGACTTATGAAACGAAAAAATTGCCACGAAAAGCCCCGTCTTCAACCTTCGAAGTAAAATGTAAACAATTACTGTAAATTCGCTTTTTAAATCGATTTTTAATTGTAATTAACTAATTTAATGCACTTTGACATTAAATCAGCTAATTCGACAATATTTAAACGAGTAAATATGTTTTTAAAACTATCTAGCGATAAATATTCCCGGGAAACTCCACCTTCCTATAGTAAGTCCATGGAAAGTGTTCGCGCTGTTAATTTGGCTTTAAAATTTTTGTCAAATGAATTCATATATATTTTGAATACATTTAATTATTTTACAAAAGTAAGAGCAAAGCTCTACGACTGACACAGTCGTACAGCTGACTAATCGGTGACGCTTCACGATAACAATCGACTACTCTCCCAGCTAAGTAATTAGAGACATAGTGTGAATAATGACAATAACTTCTCCCCCGCTCTAGGTAAAAAGCTGCGGTTTGTTTTGTTTAATAGAGGACAGATGTTTCTATCTAACAGATGTACAAAGTTCAGCGATTCTCTGTAAATTAATTTTTTTTTTTTTTTTTGTTCGTAACCTTCAAATTTGTTCGTAAACTTCATATTATTTTAAATAAGTATAAAACTAAAAATTATACAATCGTAAACTGTAATATGTTTTTAATCAAACACAAAAAACAGATTGAATATAGCGCGATATTGAAGTGAAATATCACGATTTAAAAAATTACCCAAAAAACGCAAAAATGCGCCGCATAACGAATTCCACTATTTACTTAATGCTAAAGGTTTTTCGCATGGAAAGGGTTAACTGATAAGTCAGTGTTTTATCATTTGAACATGTTGCACCTTTTCCTGTTTTATCACTATGTTTTTCATTTTCACATGCTTTTAGTTTTTATCGTCAATCTATAACCATCAGGATATCATATTATCAGATATATAATATTTTTGTCACTGATGTAGTTTATACAATTGAATATTAAAATTCAGGAATCATGCAGACATGTAAGCTCTGTGCATTGGTACCAATTACTTAATAATAATTGGGTGCCACTGTATATTCCAAATGTTTTTTCCATGTGATGTAATTTTGTTGAAGAATGATTTCATACTGGATGTGTATAAAGTTTTGGACCTACAGTACTATGATTGCTTGACTGTCAGGCAATTATTAATTAATAAATACATAAAATAGTTTGAGAAAACAAGTGTAATAAATATTTTTTTTTACTGTTATATGAATGCATGAATATAATATGTAACTTTATCATATCCATGCATTCTTTTAACAGTAAAAGAAATAATTTGTCTGAATAATATTTATTAAACTTGTTAGTGTAAGTTTTTTAGAAGACCATGAATGCTTCAATCTGCCTTAACTGTTTAGTGGTATACTATCACACTGCTGGCATGCTGATCTGGGATCTATTACCAATGGTTCCCAATCTATTACCATATAACAGTCAATCGTCCAGTAAAGTGGGATGAGGGATATTTCTGAAAATTGGTATGTTCAGGAAATCTTGTATTATGTGTTGTCTTTTGTGACTGGGCTGCAAATGACCCTTTCCAGCAAGATAATGTTTGGCAGTTCATGACTAGGAATTCCCAGGAATGTTTGTCATTTTGCCACCTTTCTCCTGATTTGTCATTCATAGATCATTTGAGGTACTAGATGAAACTTTAATTTTGGCATCTACAAGTGTAAGGAATCTGAAGCAGCAGATACACATCTGTTGTAGGATAGCATATGATGCCTGCATGCCCAACTGTAGTGTTTCATGTATCCATGCAAGAAGAAAACCTTCATAGTACTAAAAGTCACTTTAAACTATACCATTGTTCCATGGGAAATTGTTCTTTGCTATGATATTGTTAATCCTTACATCTGCTCTAATAAAGTTTCATTTGATTCCAACTTTTTCTTTTTTGTGCATAACATTTTTGCTAATGGGTGTTTTTTGATTTTATTTCTTACCAATAATAATAATAATAATAATAAGACACCATTAAGCAATCGTGGGCTCGAAAGGCACTCCATGGCAGGCATCCTTATGATCTGGCCCAGGATTTTGTTGACAAAACTGCGTCAAACAGCTGGTTAGCTCGGGGATGCCTCTTTGGGGAGACGGAAGGATTCATGATTGCCATACAGGATCAGGTCATAAATACTAAAAACTACAGAAAACACATACTCAAAGATACAACACTCACAAATGACACATGCAGAAAATGTCACATTATGCCAGAAACTATACAACACATCACCTCTGGTTGCAAGCTCTTGGCACAGACAGATTATTTACACAGACATAATCAAGTAGCAAATATAATACACCAAGAGCTTGCAAAGAAACACAAATTAGTAGACATCCACGAGTCATACTACAAATACATTCCACAGACAGTATTGGAAAACAACACACACAAAATGTACTACGACAGAGCCATAATCACAGATAAAACAATTTACCACAACAGACCAGACATTACACTCATTGACAAACACAATAAAATCACATACATTATAGACATATCCATTCCAAACACTCACAATATACAAAACGCATGCACTGAAAAAATTAGCAAGTACACAGAACTCGCCCAGGAAATAAGGCATCTGTGGAGGATGGATAGGGTGCTTATTGTACCTGTTGTTCTCTCCTCTACAGGTGTCATATCACACACACTACACAAAAGCCTGGGCACATTAGAATTGAATAGAAACACATACATCACACTACAGAAGGCCACTATATTGAATACATGTCATATTGTGAGAAAATTCCTGAATACAGACACACGCACTGATACACTTCTTTAATTTCTGTTTTGGTTACTATGCCTTGACTTTGGTCCGGCATAGTACACAGCCACCAGTGTTAACTGAGTATATCTCACTAAAATTTAAAAAAAAAAAAAAAAAAAAATAATAATAATAACTCTCCTGTGGTCACCACCTGGTCGTGGTGGGAGAGCCCAGTAATTTTACTGATCCATAGGGCAATGCAGGCTGGAGCACAAGCTCCTGGTAGGGACACCCATGCCAGTAAGGTCTATGGGGAGAAATGAAGCTAAGAGTGACCACACACCCACATTCTGTGGAGATATGTATCATGGTAGTAACCAGATCTAAATGTGATACCGGCTCGGATGTCGCCCGGGTTAACAAGGTCCGCGTTCATGGGTTAGGCAGAGGCTCACGTTCGAAAAATAGGCCACAGTCTCCCTTGGTTACCGGTGGCGAAAGCAGCACCGGCCCAAGCATGGCTACTGCAATGCCCTCAACAGATGTGAGGAACCAACCTAGCCTTGGTGTTTCTGTGGCAATGCATCCACAGACCACAAAGGCTGGAAAACCACGCCAACGGATGAAATGGACAACGGAAATGAACGAGTTTACCATCCGTACTTATTACACCATCAGAAAACTCGAAACAAACACGACAGCATACAGACAACAACTACACCATAGATTCACACAACAGTATCCTCACCTCACTGTCACCGAACAAAGGGTTGTTGATCAAAAAAGAACAATTATACACAACAACCTTATTCCACAAACAACACTTGAACTTATCAAACAACAGGTTGCTGATCAAATACATCAACAGACAGAAACATCTAACATTAATGAAGATCATGTAACCTGTCAGGATAATCCAGCAACAAGCATTGATAATAACACACATACAACAATTACCACTAATGATACTACAGACACTTCCTCATCCATCACTGATAACATAGACATGGATTTAGTTAATACGCTCTCACATATATTTCAGGAAACACTCACTAAATATACAGGCACAGATCCCACACAACGACCACGAATACCAAAAATCAACACGTCGAAGGAAGTAGGAAAAACACTAAATTATGTAAACACTCACTTACTACCACACTACATTCATTCAATTTCTACACTCTCAGACATTCATACATTAGTTTATGCTGGGGCAGTCGCAGTAGTGACACACCATGGACTGAAAGTACATTCACAGACAAATACACAGAAAACACAATGTTATCACAAGCCTGCCTGGCAGAGAAGAATAGAAACACAAATAAATGACATTAGACAGCAATTAGGCAGGCTGACACAATACACTAAAAACAACATAACACCCAAATTAAGGAAACAGCTCAAAAACATTTTCAAGAAAATAAAAACACACACAAAACATGAACATCACAACACACGCATCACAGAATACATTGATACACTAAAACAAAAACTTGCTGCCAAAGCACGTAGACTCAAACGATACAAAACATGTACACTACGAAAACAACAAAATAAATTATTTACAACAATGAAAAACTCTTTTACAGACAAATTAATAACAAAGCAAACACTGATACACAGCACAGTGGCACACCAACAGAAGAAGAACTTACAACATATTGGTCTTCTCTTTGGTCCAGTGCTGTCATGCATAATGCTGATGCAGGCTGGATCGAGGAGGAGAACAGAAACTTGCACAACATACCAACTATGCCCTGTGCTGAAATAAACATACATGATTTCCAATACACTGTTAACAGAACACACAACTGGAAGACACCTGGTGTAGACAACATTCACAATTTCTGGTACAAAAAGTTTACATCACTGCACCAGGAACTAGCTAAACACCTAACACACATCATCATCAATCCACAAGACATGCCAAATTTTCTTACTCAGGGCATCACCTACATGAAACCTAAAAACAACAATACCACAGACCCCACACAATACAGACCAATTACATGTCTTCCAACGCTGTACAAGTTATTGACATCCTGTATCGCAAACAAAATATACAAACATATTGAAGAACACGACATTCTAACGGAACAACAAAAAGGTTGCCGTAGAAATCACAGGGGATGCAAAGAACAGTTACTCATAGATTCAGTCATTCTACGGCAAGCACACAAACAACACAGAAACATACACATGGCATATATAGACTACAGAAAAGCATTCGACAGTGTTCCACACAGTTGGCTGCTACATATTCTACACATGTACAAAATACATCCATTGCTCATTGCATTCTTTCAAAACACTATGCAGCACTGGAGAACAACACTACATCTCAGGGTTAGTAACACTTCCATACAAACAAAGCAAATTTTTATTAGGCGAGGAATTTTTCAAGGAGATTCCTTGAGTCCTCTCTGGTTCTGCTTAGCCCTGAACCCATTATCCAACATGTTAAACAACACGCAATATGGTTACAATATCAGACATGAAAAAACAACACAGTTTACACTGTCACATCTCATGTACATGGATGACATAAAACTTTATGCATCCACACAAAAACAACTTTATCAACTCGTACAAATCACACATTCATACACCAAGGACATACAAATGGAATGTGGCCTAGATAAATGCAAAACACTTCACATAGAAAAAGGAATCCTGAAGAAAGAAGATTTTGCGCTCGGAAATGGAGACGTTATTGAATCCATGAAAGAGGGCAAATTCTACAAGTATTTAGGATTCCAACAGGCCAAACTAACAGAACATACACAAACAAAGCAAAGATTAATTAAAGAATACCAAAGTAGGTTAAATGCTATTCTCAGAACACAGTTAAATGCAAAACACACAGTTAAAGCAATAAACACATATGTCATCCCAGTACTTACATATTCTTTTGGAGTTATACATTGGACTCACACAGATCTCGAGCAACTCCAAAGGAAAACAAGAACTACACTTACTAAGCATAAACAACATCATCCTAAATCCGCCACAGAAAGATTAACCCTTCCACGTAAAGATGGCGGACGTGGCCTGGTTGACATAGTTAACCTTCACTACAAACAAATACAGTCACTGCGAGAGTTTTTCTACAAAAAACAAGAAACATCACAATTACATAAAGCAGTAACTCTAGCAGATTCAAATAACACACCATTAAACTTACACTCACATCATATGGACACAACGCAACATATAAAAAGCACAGACACCATTAAGCAATCGTGGGCTCGAAAGGCACTCCATGGCAGGCATCCTGATGATCTGGCCCAGGATTTTGTTGACAAAACTGCGTCAAACAGCTGGTTAGCACGGGGATGCCTCTTTGGGGAGACGGAAGGATTCATGATCGCCATACAGGATCAGGTCATAAATACTAAAAACTACAGAAAACACATACTCAAGGATACAACACTCATAAATGACACATGCAGAAAATGTCATGTCATGCCAGAAACTATACAACACATCACTTCTGGTTGCAAGCTCTTGGCACAGACAGATTATCTACACAGACATAATCAAGTAGCAAATATAATACACCAAGAGCTTGTAAAGAAACACAAATTAGTAGACATCCACGAACCATACTACAAATACATTCCGCAGACAGTATTGGAAAACAACACGCACAAAATGTACTATGACAGAGCCATAATCACAGATAAAACAATTTACCACAACAGACCAGACATTACACTCATTGACAAACACAATAAAATCACATACATTATAGACATATCCATTCCAAACACTCACAATATACAAAACGCATATGCTGAAAAAATTAGCAAGTACACAGAACTCGCCCAGGAAATAAGGCATCTGTGGAGGATGGATAGGGTGCTTATTGTACCTGTTGTTCTCTCTTCTACAGGTGTCATACCACACACACTACACAAAAGCCTGGGCACATTACAATTGAATAGAAACATACACATCACACTACAGAAGGCCACTATATTGAATACATGTCATATTGTGAGAAAATTCCTGAATACAGACACACACACTGATACACTTCTTTAATTTCTGTTTTGGTTACTATGCCTTGACTTTGGTCTGGCATAGTACACAGCCACCAGTGTTAACCGAGTATCTCTCACTTAATCCAACATAATAATAATAATAATAATAGTTTAATTCAAAAATGAATTATTATAATTAAAATTCTTTGTATTAAAGAATCTCAAAATAATTTCAATAAAAAATTTTTTAATTTTCTAAAAGTATAAGTGCTAAATATATATTTATAATTCTAGGCAGCAAGTAAAGTTGAGATTGATCCAGAAGCACCTGAAAAATTAAAAGTATTTCGAAATGACTTCCTGCTTGCTTTAGAAAACGATATTAAACCTGTAAGTAAATATAATTAAATATTGTATTATAAAATTACTACATTAAATTTTTATTTATAATTAAATTATTTTTTTAGGCATTTGGCACAAGTAAAGAAAGCATTGAAGGACTTTTAACCTATGGTATTATTACTTGGGGACCAGTAGTAACTGGAGTTTTGGAAGATGGAGAACTCTTTGTTCAACAAGCTAGATCTCCAGAATCACGTGGTTTAGTTAGTGTGTTAGTGGAAGGTATGTATATATATATCTCTTTCATGCATAATTTATTTAAAGAATAGTGGATATATATAACTGAACTATGAAACTTAAATCCATCAGCAACAGAAACTTCTGTAGAAGTTGCTGTTGGTTTGTAAAGTTTTGTAGTTTAGGTTATATCTGCTTAAAAGACTATTACAGTACATATAGTTTTATTTTTTTTAGAAAATATAAAACAATAAGTAGACATTTAGAACAATAAATAAATCTAAAAATTTATTGGTATTAAAAAAATTATAATTTTATTCTTAAAGAATATTTTATTTATATTGAATGCTTTCATAATGTCTATATTACTACTGTTAATTATAAAAATAGTAAATATATGAAATAAAAAGCAGATATGTAAAAAAATATTTTTGAATTTAATCTAATTATATTTCTATTCAAAGGATTGAAGAAAGATATTTTTTTATATACAGTAGCAATTTATTAATCTAAAAATTTGTCATATTCATAATTCATAATATCCAGTAATCCAGCATTGTCTTATGATGATCCTGCATGGTTGCTAGTATTTTGCAAATTGGAATTTTTTGGATATGTGGTGTGCAGAAATTGAAGAGAAGGTGGCTCTGTGGCTGTGCATGTTGCTGTGTGCATGCTTCAAAAAATAAGTTGTTATGGCTGCCAGAAAAAAATATGTGGTAGCTGGATTTATTGTTGTTTATGTAACCAAATAGTTTATCCAATGAACAAAAAAAGAAAAGTAAAATGCAGTGATGTGTTACACATCTTTTGAACTTATTAATTAATGTTTACTGTTAACAATAACAGCCTGTTAATTGAGAGTAACTATGAATGTTTGTCCTTGTACAGTACATATCTCTTATGAAGAGATGAATTGAACCATATGTCTATTGCATTATCAAGCACAAAATGTTTTATGCTTGTTTTCTCAATATTGCTTAATATCATATCATTTAATGTATAAATTTCCTCGTCTTGTCCTTATTCCAGTTTCCTCCCTCATTATTTTGCTGTCTCACTGTGCATCTAGCAAAAAACATAATGAACAATGGAAAAAACATCCCGTTAGTACCCACTTAACTTTCCCAGCAACATTTAAACTCTCATGTGGTGTCATCTGTTGTGATGTTTTATTAAAATAAACTTTTTATATTTTTAGTTATTATAAAATAGCAGAAAATTTAATTTTGAGGATAGGGATGAGTTTTATAAAAAAAAAAATTTAAATGCTAATAACAAATTATCATTATCATTAAGTTTGACCCTGCCCAAGATATGACACGTAACCCTCTCTATCTTTGCACTCTGTCACCTTTAACCACCAAAATTTAATAGCATTAATTCCCTGATACACAAACTTTCCTGCAAAATTTCAGAAATTTTTGACAAAAAGCACAGGAGTTAAGCATGAACAAAATTGTATCCATGCATGCACATGCACATTCACACTAACATCAATCTATACATACATACAGAAAAAAACTCCAAAGATTTTTGCATTTCTCAATATTTCAAGGTCTGAGTACAAAAATTAAAAATCTTAGGGGTCATTTTTTGACTGATTGCTATACTTTTCCTCTATTATATATGTTACTGGCAAAACCTGATTTTATGCCAAACTAGTTTGGCGTAAGCGTGTCAGGCCAAACTAGTTTAGAATTATTATTCAAGTTTATTAATGGTTAAAATAAAATTAAAAGTCAATCGATTAAATGAACAATATTTATTCAAACATAGTCTACTTAATTATAAAAAACGGTATTGGTTGGAAGTGACAAACACTTGTACAAAACTATAAAATAAAAATAAGCTAATCAGTACTTATCAGTTTGTATTTTTTTATTAAGCTATGCACTTTTAAAAGTAATTAACTTTTGAAAATATTTCTTTGAGCTTTCAAAAATGCAATAAATAACATTTTTATTGCGTGCCGAGTTTACTCGGAAAAAAGTCGAAAAGTGGTCTCACAGAATCCAACATGACCTTTTGGGTAGGAAAAATTCGGTTAATAATTTGGTTGGTAATAATTATGGGAATTAGAATAGGTTAGGTTAGGTTAGAACGCGTGTCCTCACTGTTTCCTGTCTTCTGATTGCTGGAATTGGAGAAGAGCTGCCACCTTCGATATCTAGGGTAACATTAACCCCGTTTTTTATAATTAAGTAGATTATGTTTGAATATATATTGTTCATCTAATTCAGCGCTGTCCAACTTATCATAGCCCGCAGGCCATATTTTCTTCACCAAACATTTCGGGGGCCAAGAAGGTTGATAAATGAAAAGTCAGTTTATGTTAATTAAAAAAATATTTTATTTATACTAAAAGAAAACTGTAAAATATTCGTAATATATTAATGAGAACATTGTGGCCGTAATTTTCACATAGTAAAATAATTTTAATATTAATAATAATAATTTAGTAACATAAATTTATTCATAGTAAAATGTACTCGTGGGCCGCCAGTTGGACACCCCTGATCTAATTGATTGCCTTTTAATTTTATTTTAACCATTAATATACTTGAATAATAATTCTAAACTAGTTTTGCCTGACACGCCTAGGCAAAACTAGTTTGGCGTAAAATCGGGTTTTGCTGGTAACATATATAACAGAACTGAGAAAATAATAAATTAGTAGGACACAGTTTAATATAGATGATACTATCTTGGGAACCAATGCTCATATCCATCAACTATTCATTAATACATTGCATAGTTGCACAGCATTATCAGATTTCAAACATTTATTTATTCTAATAAATGTTGTGAATTAACTATATATATGCATTAAATTATAATTACAAGGCTTATAATCAGAAAAATGTTTTTATATACTAAAGATATACTAAACAGAATTTCTCAAAGTATGGGTCATGACCCAATATTGGGTCATGTTAAAATTTTATTTACAATTATCAGTATTACATTTTTCAACAGTTAAATTTCAATAATAAAATCTGAAATTAAAGAAAGTTCCTTGTTACAAATCAAAATTGGCTCTAACCACTCTTAATAGAAATATACCCAATGTTATATTTCACATGTAGAAATTATCATTATATAATATACAGTAACTTCAGTTTACCAGGTTTTTACAAATTTTATATTATGAACATTTGCGTTGTAGAACCGTTACAAATATATTGGGTTGTGTGAGCAAGAAGTTTGAGAAATGCCATACTAAAGTACCTTATTTAAATTTTTAAGAGTGATTTTAATTAAATAACCATCAATTTAAAAAAAAAAAAACTTTATTTTATAATTTTATCTAATCCTTTCAAAATCATTGGTTTAAAAAGTAATAAGATAAATTATAATAGGTATTTACTAATAATTTTTTAAATAAATTTTTTTAATTTTCAGTTTATTTTTTCATACAACATACAATTCTTTCAATGAATACCCATGGATACAGGTAACCAGGATAATAAATTTGGACCAATACCTGTACTTTGTTGGCTACCACTTTTAATTTTTTGGTAACCAATTAAGAGTTTCTGGTAATATTTGACCATCAGACTACCAAATTTTTTCAAATCCTGTGTATGTCAGGTTTCTCATTTGGAGCATGTATATCTTTGTTTGAATCGCACATATATAGTATATTATTGTTTATTATACAGACAGAAGCCAGCAGGCCAAACACATTTTGATCTAAAAGATGTACTCCCTCAAGAGATTTCTTCAGAAATCTAATTTCTTTAAAAAAAGACAGTAGACTTCTGAAGGAAAGCTGAGAGATATCACAGGACTTAAAAAATGAGAAACCAGATGAACAAGTGTGCCTGAGCAAAGATCTGCACATTTACCATTCACAAATGAGGTGTAGAGGAATCTCAGCAGATCCTCAAAAGCTGCAAAAAGCTGAGGAACAAAATTTCAGTCAGCACAGATGTTTACAAAAGTGACTAAAACCACTTACAACACTGACCATATATACAGTACTTGTCTAGAAAACAAATATATGCATATGAATCATTGTGATTTGTGAAATAACGTGTTCATTAATGTTTTTGTCAGTTTTTCAGTTTAACACAGTATAGTCATGCCATCATCTGCAGCTGAATTAAAGTATGTACATATATAAACAAATCAGAAACATACAGCAACATGCACTGGTAAAGAATGTTTAACAATATCTGCAATGTTTAAGTCACATATAACTTATCAAATTTTGAAAATGGCTAATCTGTCACCACTCATTCTGATGGCTTAACAGCTTCTACTGTACTAATACCAATAAAATAATTTTAGGTCCACCAAATTGTGGAAAAACAGCTCTTGCAGCAAAACTGGCTCTTAAATCTGATTTTCCGTTCATTAAACTTTGTACACCAGATGATATGGTTGGCTTTACTGAAACTGCAAAATGTCAGTGCATAAAAAAGGTAGTTAAATTCATTTTGTTAAACATTTTTAAATATTTAATTGAAGTATAGTTAAAAGATGCATTTATTTCTAAATCATTATTAGGTATTTGATGATGCTTATAAGTCACAACTAAGTTGCATTCTGGTTGACAATATTGAGAGACTGTTAGGTAAGTTTCTAATTTTTCAAATTCATTTTTTTTAATCATTTTTAAAATATATATATATATTTTTTTAATTTAGATTATGGTCCAATTGGTCCTCGTTACTCAAATTTAGTATTACAAGCTTTACTGGTTCTATTGAAAAAAGAACCACCTCAGGTATTTTTTGTTAAATATTAGAGTTTAAATGATTTTGTAAATTGCATAAGCAAGCTAATAATTTCAATTAAAAATTTAAATAGTTAATACCTAACATTGATTTATAAATTGCAATGATATGATTATGATAAATAATAAGGCATAATAATAAGGCATGGCCATTGTGGACTGGATTTATTTTTTTAGTTCAATTTAAAATATTTATTTCATAAATTAATGATTTAATTTACATGGTACCCTTAAAGATATCAATTACATATTTCTTTTGTAGAGCAAAAATTTTAAATATTGAATCAATTATTTTTAAGTATAATGAAGTTAAATTCTTTTTCCTATTCTTTAATTCTGAGGTTAAATTTGTATATTTGTTCAGATCAACTGTCAGTTAACATCAACTTTTACAGGCAAACCATAGGCTGATGCTAATGAGGGTCTACTGTAATTTTACTATGAATATCATTAATATATCTGTAAAAGCATTCAAATATGCAAATATTATTTTGTTTTCTATTCCAGAAAGAAGGCAATAAAGTATAATAGTTATTTTGCAGATAATAGAAAGATACATAATCACAAAATAAATCAATGTTGAAAATATCTGTAGATAACATTCATAGATATATATGTAGATGATGATGTATAAATGTATTGTGTTAATTGAATATAAAGTTTATTTTAATAGGCTTACATATCACCCACATAAGATCCTTCTTTTAGTAATACAGTAGGACCCCAATCTACATGGACTCATCACACACAGTTTCAGGTTTACACTATTGGCAATTCAAAAAAAAAAAAAAAAAGGAAAATATGTAAAATAGAAATTCTTAATGTGCTCTAAATCCATGTCATTTTTAATGTGCATGTAATCTCAACATCTTGCTCATTCTTGTTCTGAAAAAGTGTTACTATGACTTGTTTCTTTGTTTTGGACTAAACACTGTGACATCAGTCTTTGTCTGGAATTTTCACTTGCAACATGTCATGTTTGCAATATCAGAGGTTCTCTTAATTTCATATATATTAATTAATTTGTAAACATAACTTCAAATTCCAAAGATAATGAAGCTGGTAGCTTTGACAAGCCAAAGAAAAGTTGTAAAGTAGCTATTTTTAGAGGAAATTAAAATTTTAGATTTAGTGATAAAAGAAAAGTCTGCTTCCAAAAATTTTTTAGTTATTTTTATGATTTACAGTATCATGCTATTTATTTTTAATATAGTGTTTATTTGTCTTATTTATATATTTAAAAAATGTATGATAGGTGTGTTAGTATAGAAATACTTAATACTTAATGGGGTTTGCTAGTTTATGTGAATTTCAGCTTACACAAGGGGTCTTGGAACATATTGGTGGTGTTTGGTGAGGTCTTACTGTGTTTGTTATAAATGTTTATTTTAATTAAATTTTATATTAAATAAGATCATTAAAATATTTTGGTTAATGTTACCCTAGGTTCCGAGATGGCGACGGGGGAAATTTTTCCCTATGTTGGAGACTGCGACGGGGAAAAAATTTTTTCCTTGATTCAAGATGGCCGCGTTTCCGGCCGCCATCTTGAATTTCTCTGCAGACTCCGCGGATGTTAACCGAAATAACAAAAAAAAAAAAAAAAAAAACTATTTTTACTCACTTTTCGATTGTGGTTGCCTACTTCTTCCTACTTTTTTTTTCCTTTCCGATCCATTCTTTCTTCGGTTTTGCCAGCTTGGATACTTTCCTTTTCTCTTGGTACGGCTCTTTTCTTCCTTGTTTTTTCGATTCGGCTGCTCTTTTATTGGTCGATTGGCATTTCCCTCTGTTTGATTTATTACTACTTGGCCATATAAACGACAGAATGCAACCCCAAGAAATGTGGCCAAAATTACTTTTAAATGTTCCTTCAAAGGCAGAAGTCTTCATTCTGCACTTACTACTTCGCAAGAAACAGCTTTCTCTATTACTCTGATGATATAATTTGCATTTAGAATCGCACGGAATGCAAACGGACTCGGTCGGCTGTATGCCTAATTTTACAGCAAATTTCGGAAATCTCAATGCGTTATTGATACGGGGAGGCAAACCTAGCTCCAAGAAGTCGTCTTCCATTAACTTGTAGAAATCACGTGTGGTGCAACTCGACCGAAATTCGTCGTTGAAACTCAAATCGGCAAAACTACTCATTATCGAATAATTGGCAATAAACTAAACGCGGGGAGGTGGTGAGGAAAAAAAAAGAAATATTGTAACCAGAAAAATAAACAGCAAATATTCCAATACGCAATTCGTCACAACACTGCAGTAAACGATTCCAACTGGAAACTAGTCGATTTGCATAAAATTGCATTGAAATGAACAGAAATCACGTCACAGATCGAGCATTTGCATATTCGTTCGTAACACAACTACGAATTTCCCGCCGATATTACTCTCGCACGACTGTCACGAAAAGGCTCCCTCTACCGTCGCAAATTTACACACGACCGTCGCCGTTTCGAGGTTACAGGATACTCGGCAATGTCAATCTCAGGGTTGAAACCGAACGGGGAAAAATTCTCAACGGCGTCGATGTCACGACTCTGGGGAAAAAATTTTTCCCCACCGCAGTCGCCAAGATAGGAAAAAATTCCTACCGCCGCCATCTCGGAACCTAAGGTAACATTAACCAATATTTTTGATTAAAACTTTGTTAATTATCAACAAAATTTTAGGGAAGAAAATTACTGGTTTTATGTACAACTAGTCGTAAACAAGTTTTAGAAGAAATGGAAATGTTGCCTGCATTTATGTCTGTACTCCATGTCCCTAATTTATCCTATCCAGAGCATTTGATGGCTGTACTTGAAGAAACTGATTGCTTTAATAGAGATGAACTAGGAAGAATTGCCAGAAAAATTGATGGATGCAGGTATGTAATGAATAGTTGTTTTGCATATGATATATAGATGGTTTATTGTAATTCTTAATGACAATTTTTATGTAAAATAGAGTTTGGGTTGGAATAAAAAAATTGCTGGCGTTCATTGATATGGCACGACAGGTATGTAATTTAGTTGTTTTAATTTTAAAAATATAATGTAAGATATGAATATTACACAGTCAGTTTACAATGGCTAACAAATAGATTAAACCAGTTCAGTATAGTAAAATTAATAAATACAATAATTTAAAATGATTTTGTGAATTCTAACTAACCTTGATAGTTTAAAAGACTTCATTTGGAAAAACATGAAACAGACATAAATTTTAATTGAAAAAGGAAAGAAAAATAATATCTTCTGTATTAGAGGAAAAGATGATTACAAAATTTTAAAAACTTTTCTTTTTTCTGAAAATTTATTAAATCATTTTCTAAAAGTCATCTTTCTTGGAGAGAGTAAGGCTGCTTGAGTTGAATATTTGTATTATCTGAGAAATCATTGTTCTTTTAGTATTCAGTGCTCTTTCTTTGCAAACATTTTGTTGAATTATGAATCATTAGTAGATTCACTAAATCTATTTTAATGATTTATTATGTTTTCACTACTTCCAATTATACATTCAGATTTGATTTTCATTTTTAATATAGTTTTTTTTTTTCTCACCAATTGTAGTATGTATTCACTTGTTATATACTTACAAATCAAATTCTGGCTAAATTAAGTTATCAAAAAATTTTCTTTGATTTTTTAAAAAAAGGTTTTTTTTAAATCAAGAAAACAATGAAACACTAAACGATAATTTATCAATAATTTTCAATCACATTCAAATGTCAGTTGATCATCTTATCTCTAATTACAAGGAAGATCAAAAACAAATAACCAAAATTATAAAAAAATTGTGTGCAACTGACTATTCAAGAGGAAAGTAGAAATGAGAATAGACTATTAACTTCATCTTTTTGGTTTTTCTTCATACAGAGAAGGGATTTATTATTGTTCCTGTAATTTCAATTTAAATAGAATATAATCACTATGTATGTAATCATCCACTTGTAGATACTGCAGCCTAGTGTTTATTGCAGTTTAATAGATAGAATTGGCTAGTATACATAGGGCTGTGCCCAAGGCCTCCACAAAGGGAAAATAATAAAAATGAAAAAAAGAAAAGGTAAAGAATGATTCAAGAAATGAAATACTATATAAATACAGTATTTCATTAATATTATACTACAGTAGAGCGTTATTTATCTGAAACGTCGGTTAACTGAAAGCTTTCCATTCAGACTGTGTGAATCAAATGTTTTTGATACTAGATTAATTAACTTCTAAAGTATAATTTTTTTTTCAATTCTTATTGAATTGAATTGAATAAAGGAGTACCTAACCTGATAGCTGTGAGGAAGTCTACCGGATTTATTTATTTGGATTAAAGAAACATACATTCACATTACGTATATACAGCTACCATATCTGACATTGAGAATAATTTTTTTGTTTTTATATTTTTCAATATATTTATTTTGTTTGTACAAAATAAAGAAATAATTTTTAACGATATAATAGCCATAATTATTATTATTAAAAATTTTCGTTAGGCTTAAAATCGACAAAAATTCAACACGAAGCGACACACAACGGAGAAAAATTTTAACATCAGATATGTTAATATATTTTTTCGTATATAATCGGTTATCCGAAAAATAAGTTATCCAAACAATCCCAGTCCCCAATTGATTCGGATAAACGACGCTCTACTGTATATAAATATCATACAAACTAGAACACACTATAATAGGATCTTTCCTGATTACAGTAGACTCTCATATCCAAATTAATGTGGGTGAAAGTGATCCATGGCTGATATGAGAAAAATCTAGATAGGAGAGTATGATATTTTCTAAATAAGACTGTAACTTGCATACTTACTGTATGTATAAAAAATATTTATTTTGACTTTGATGCTTATTTTTGACAGTTACAATTAATTTTAAAAGTATTGTGTTAAAGTTGTTTGATGTCTTAATAATGAGCACTGAGTTCAGCGTTAATACAATATTTCTTATATTGCAAGTACTTTCGAGGAGTATAAATTTGTCATCCTCAGGCGAAAAAGAATGTGCAGAGTTGGAACACTGCACGTTCTTTTCTTTGTATTGTTCTTTTTCGCCTGAGGATGACAAATTTATACTCCTCGAAAGTACTTGCAATATAAGAAATATTGTATTAACGCTGAACTCGGTGCTCGTTATTAAGACATTATACAACTTTTGGTGTGAGGTTTTTAAATTTCCTTAACTTTATAAAGTTAGTTTTTTTGTTTGTTCTTTGTTCAATTCACTGACGAGCTGCTATATCACACCCATGCCTCATCATTATCACATCAGCAGGAGTAAATGTAGGAGATTCTTTATAAACTCATCAGATAGCCAGGCAGAGTTCCAAAAATATGCAGAAAATTTGGAATAGTGTACAATACTTTTGAAAATTTTTGATTGCCTTTGATTAGTCTGAATGTGGGAGAGTCTACATTTATGTTGTCTTCTCTATCAACTTTGGTAGATAACAGTTAAATGTTAAAGTAAATTACTATTTAAATAAAATGCTATGCTTTAAAATTGTTAAAATAATAATGTTGTTAAAATTCATTTCAAAATACAAATATGTATATATATTTTTGAAATGGATTTTTTTTGACAGTATTTTAAAATATATTATTCAAATGATTATGGTATTTTTTTTGTTGAATCATAAAAAGAAATTTATCTTTATTTTACAAATGAAATAAAATAGTTTTGTTCTCTGAATCTTTTATATGCTTAGTTAACACTTTATATTATTTTAATACTTGTAATTGTTTGTTTATTTAATTCAATTATAAATGACTTGTGTTGTATAATAATTAATATTTCAAATTCTATTTGTTCTAATATCAACAGTTCTGTCATTATTCTTTACTTGAAATTTTTTCTTTTCCATATTGTTTAATATAAAGTATGTGTAAGCTGAAAATGGCCATAATAACAGCTGAAAACGTCTCTGGTTAGGAAAATAATTATATATATTATCTTTTTTTAACTATTTAATTTTGACCTCAAAATGGTGCCGAATTTTCTCTATTTTTATATATATTATATATATATATATATATATCTTTAATTTTTTAAGATAACTTTAATACTATATACCAGGGGTGGCCAACTTTTGTGCGCGTAAGATCTACTTTTTATCGTAAAAATGTGTCGCAATCGACTTGTTGTCATCGGCATAGTCTAAGTGGGGAGGGGAAGTGTGAAATACATACTATGTTTATACACTGTGTTTCAGTATGAAGTGCACTCACTGTGTATGAGTCGAGTCATAACTGCATGCATACAGTTGCGTCAGTTACAAATATAATACATTAAGTCAAGATATCGCTAGCAATCGATCAAAATTGACTTGGCGATCGACTTGTTGGCCACCCCTGCTATATACAGTTGAAAGAAATTTAAATTAAATGTTTATTACTAGTATGTAGTGGATGAGTGACTCATTAGTTGTGGTCACCTGACACAGCTATTTGAAAAGCAATACCCATTTTGCTGTAATCTGTATATTTTAATGACAATTTTAATTTAAAAATAAACTAGATTTAATACAAGCTTAATATGAATAATATAAATGTGTATTATTATATTTAAGGAACTTTTCATGCAAATAATTTTACCCACAGTGTGGCATGTAACTAGTAAATTTTGAATAGATTTGGCAGAATAATATCAGATTTTTTTTTTTGGTTATTTGTTACACAGGATAGGCTTTTTTGAACCAAATAACTTTTATTTATTTTCAATTTTGTTGAAACTGTATTGTTAATTTGAAGTTCAAAATACATTGGAATTACTGACCCTCTTCCTTTGTGAAACAAAATTTATATTATCATAAGCGTCAAGAGGGTTTTGAAAATCTTTTATATAATGATAAGTACATTTAGCACCATTCCATACCAATTGATCCTATTGACAGTATCTTGAATTTGAGTATCGTATAGCGAATTTTAGTCTCTTTTTAACTACTAAGTCATAATAGAATAAAGAAATGGGATATATATATATATTCACATAGCTAGTGAAAATTGACATGAAATGCAAAAAAGAAGCACTTTCACTTTACACCAGGAAAGTCTCTCTCATTTGAGGCAAATCCAGTTGTTGTTCTACAGCCACTTTTCTGAGTTCAAGAAACATACATGTGAGCCCTAGTTGTGTCTCACTGATGAATCATATAATGATCTTATGATGCATTTTTACTTCAAAAAGTCATTACTCTGCTCAAAAATTGGAAATTTTGCACTGTCCTTAGTCATTTGTCACAGGCATGTTGAATCTTATTCCTGTTTATTTTGATATGCTTGTAATGCAATGTTCAAATAATAATAATTACTTTTAAAAAATATTTTGTAATAATTCTGTATCTGAGAAAATTTAACAAGAAAAAATGTAAAACACATTATTTTGACACTATCTTTCTGTGACAAAGAAATTAACATTATAGTATTATATGAAATTATTATTCTAATTGAATTATGCAAATAATTTATTGGATTCACTTTTTATTCTAGAATTTTTAGAATTTGATTTATAAATGTTTACAAGTAAATTTCAGAAAATCATTCTGTATAATAGTAAATTGTAAAAAAGATTTAATGCAACTTATTTTTATAATTTACTATCACACATTACAATTTACTTTTATATGTAGGTCGTCATAAATATTTAAGAAGATTAGATATATATTTTGAAATAAGTATTTTAAGCATAAAAATTTTTGGTTAAAATTTGTTTAATCAATTCCTATGATAGTAACATATCATTAAATATAATATGATAACAATATAAATACTTTCTTAAACACGAAAAAGTAAATAAAGTCAAAACTGCTTAATTTCAATTATTGAAAATTCAAACCTACAGTTTCCTTTAAATTTTAATTCAATTAGTGTTTAAAAAAATATATGATTAATTCAAATTGATTAATATAAAATATAAAGAAAGAACTGGATAAATATTCGAAACTTAACTCTGACACCTTATATATTCAACAAGAATTTTTAATTCTAATGTTTTTGCTCATATTCAATGACCATTATCAGATCATAATATACAAAAGAAACTGAATACTGAATAGAACTTCTAAGGTCTTCAGATATGATCGAAAACATTATCATTAGCTGGATTTGTTAGATGTCAAAATTGAGTTTTGATTAGTATCAATTTGGATAATTTGAAGCTAGTATCTCATAATTAGGATGAAACCCCAAAAACGAAAGTAACATGTAGATTGAACTGATTTATAGAATGCATTTATTTGAGTTTCTCTGAAATATATGTGAACAAAATTGTTGTTTTTTGCCATTTTTAGTGAAATTTGCATTTAACCATTCAAGCTCTGAAAACATTCTCCTACTATATAGCTACATACTAAATTGTTTCTACCCCTCAGGCTAGAAGGGGAATGTGTATAACAAAACCAGTCAAACAACTATCTCATAGGCTGATTTCATTTTAAATGGATAAAGCCAATTTCATGTGTAAAGAGTTAAATAGCAGAATTATTTAGCTATATAGTCGAGTCCACATAAGTCGACAGCCCGAGGAGAAGTGAAAATGTGTCGCGTTATCCGATATGACGACTGAAGCAAAGTTCTAAAAACCACAATACTACAATTAAGAAAATACAGTAGTGCAATGTACTGTACCTCTCTGACCATCCATCAGTGGCACTAAAGTTGGTTTCTACTCCAAGTACTCCAGCAATTTCCATTGTCTTTTGTTTCAGTATTGGTCCCGAAATGGGAAGATTCGATGAATGAATTTGCTTTAGCCAACGTACGAGAGCATCTTTGACATCTTTGTATGGCAACTTTATCTGGTTTTGAGACAGCTGTGACAAAAATCCGAGAAAAAGTTCCTTAATTTCCTCTTTTTTCAGGATTCCTACCAATGTTGTTCTTGAAAGGTTTTTTTGTTTTGCAAATTTGGCTTGCAAAGTTTCCTTACATTCAAATTCAGAAACAAGTTTGTATTTTCCTTCAGCCTAAGCGTTGTTAGCTTTTGGACACTCATTTCTAACAGAAATATGAAACAGGTGCTACAAATAACACGACATGAGAAAATGCAAAATCTGATTCTGCTGTGACGTTGATATAGATTATATATTTTCTTTTTGTTTATCTGTTATTATTTTATATATAAAAATACATAAAATGTTAAGGCATTTTTATTACCATATTTTACAGACTATAAGACGCACTTTTTTCTTTGAAAAATTGCCTCCAAATATCAGGTGCATCTTAGAGTCCGTAGTGTCTTATAGTCCGTAAAATACGGTAATATGTATATATTAATAACTAAATCGACTTCCCTCCTGAAAAAAATGAGTTCACACCGCACAGTGTGGTGTGAACTCATTTTTTCACGAGGGGAGTCGACTTATCAGACGTCTAAACAAATGTGGGACAGCAAAAGTATGTCAGTTTATCCAGTGGTGATGAGTTAAACGGTGTTGAGTAAATCAGAATTTTTTAACATTAATGCCTAGGTAAGTTGGCCAGGACCACAGAAAACTGACTACTTAACCGACGGTGTTGAGTTATACCTATGACGATTTATGCAGACTCAACTGTATTTATAATTAGATAATCAATAACTGATTATTTCAGATACCAAAAATTATTTCTATTTAAGTATAGAGCGCGCACAGATTTATCTTTAGCCTAAAAAGTTGAAGTGATTATAAGGATAACAAAGAAAAGAAAAGAATGTGATATTTCTCAAAAATGTAGAATACTATCAAACCCCAGAAACTTTCAAAAAAAAAAAAACTACTTTTGAATTATTAGTTTTTGATAATTTGAACTTTTTGATTTCCCCTTGATTCCCAGTTTGAAGTAAAAAGAGTCGACCCATCATATTACAAATATCTGTTGAATTTCGACAGTCATATTACCAAAACTATTGAAATTCGGTAGATATTTGTATTTTCTATGATGAAATATATTCAGTTTATGCTAATAGAATATCTGAAAAAAAATACATTAAATCAAATTACAAATGGATTTTCTTTCCTATACTATAAATATCTTTATAGCTATTTTTTAATATATTAATCGTCAAATGAACAAAATACTTTGCTATTTAGGAAACTTGTTAGTGTGTTTGTCAAATTTCGAAATTTTGATGGCATGCTATCCATTGATATTTCACTATGTCTATTGTTAATTTATGGCATATGACATGCCTTTGATATTATTATTATATTCTTCTTCCTCTTCTTTCCTTAAACTTTGCCTTTGCAACCATTTTTGTTATCAATAATCTTTAATATTAAATGAAATAAATAATTCATTTTGAAATTTAAATATTTATACGAGAGATCAAAATATTGCTTAGTTAAAATTCATTTTTAGTGAAATATTTTACCACTTCAATCCATGAAGTGGTAAAATAATTTTTAATGTCTTTTCCATGTTATTCCAAGATTATCAAAATTATTGCAATTACATCTGATCACTCTTCAAGTCATCTTTCATAAAAGAATTGCAAATAGAAAATAATTTACTGTAGGAAGGTATTTAGAATTTTATATTTGATAATATTTTTCAGAAAACCTTGTAACACATATTTTGAGTACAGAAACAATTTAGTTCTTGCATTTGTCCATTGATTACTGGAAACGATTAACAGACAACACTTAAGTAAACTCCTCAAAATCACAAAACAAATTCACCATTACAGCTGCAGCTTAAAATGAAATTTTATCTACAGCCTCAGATAGAAACTGCACACAGTGAAACATTCACCGGTAAAATTAGAAACAGAACTAAACACCTTAACAGTGAAAAGATTATATTCTGAACAAATGTTTTTAACCCATTTAGCATGTGATATTTATTCTACTTTAGAATTCAACACGTAACCCAAAGACAACTTCTTAAGCAAGTTGTAAATGGTTGTTCAGAACATAATGTATTCACAATTAAAATATTCAGTTCTACAGCTGCAGTTTTGACTATTTGGAAGTATTTGTTGACATATAGAACCTATTTTTTCACTTTATCTAAAAATTTAACATAATTAAAAAATAATTTAATTCGTAGTTTTATTATATAATATTCAAACAAACACAAATAAGTTCATTTTTTGTTGATCTACATTTTTATTTTTAAAATAATAGACTAAATATATATTAAAATGAATCTTATTACTATTAAAAAATAAGTTTTTATATACATTTACTTGTATGTATTTACAAATATATGAAATAGGTTTAGAATTTTTACAAAATGATAAATTTTTTAATTTGATATTTATTTTATAAAACATAATAATTTCTTAATTGAATATTTCAGACCGAACCCGAATACAGAGTTACAAAATTCTTAACCAAGTTGGAAGAAGAAGGAGCCCTAGAGTCTTAAACATTTGTAAAGAAAACAAATTTAAAACATTCCAAATGCATATTTATTTCTTCCGATATCAATGTGTAATGGTATTTTCAGTTTAGATAGAAAATAATAATAATAATAAAGTAAAATAATTCATAGAATGAAAAATGAGATGATGATAATATATTGAATTCCTATTTAAATCATAAAACTTCTAAATGTCCGATTGTAGAGATTCCAATTATCATTATCATCAGATATTGTACATAATAATCATTGAATGTGTTTTTGCCTTAAAAAAATCAATATGTACACTAAATGAAAAAAAAAATAATAATAATAAACTCCATACAATAGTAACAAGTTTGAACCTGCTTGGAGAAGCCTCTTTTGACTTCTTGGAGCGATTTAGAAGTTGTTACAAAATACGGAGCGGCTATTTCCTCGCTTAGAAAAGCTAAAGTATTAATTTATTAAGTCGAAATACTTGTTTTGTTATAAAGAAGTTTATCGTTTGTTTCCTTACATTTCTGTGTATATATAGAGGAAGACATATCAGTAAAATATTCCGACACACACTGAATTCTGTACCATGTTATGTTATGTAAATTATATAAAATTATTATTGAAATTTTTATCACATTGTGAATATTATTATATTTAATTATACTGTTTAATATACAGTTTCTTTCTTATTTGTGATTGATATAAAGCAGATAATGTGAGGAAAAAGATTTCTTCTTACATAATTATGTAATTAAGAAAAATAAGAAAAAATTATTCTATTTATGATGCCTTAAATGTGTAAGAAGAATAATTTTAGTGTGAAGTTTCCTCAAATTATGAAGCTGTACTTCAATTGTTCAATATGTACAGTTTACATAGATTTGTTGTTGTAAAATATTTATTTAAACGTTAAATAAATTAATATTAAAAAATTAAAGTGTTTAGTTATGTATTAATCATTTATGAGTAATTATCGGATATGGTGATTCACGTAGTTTAACGTTTCATTTAGTAACACTTACCGGATATATATGCCGATTTATGTACATAATCCGGTTATATATTTAAAAAAATATCGGTAAAGCGTATTATTATTTACTTATAAACCGCTTAAATTAATATTTTTAACTACGAAAAGTGTAAAAAAAATCGCACGAGAGAAAATGCGTTATTTATAATGCAGTTAAAATCAATAGTATCTGTGCGCAGTCTCAATTAGAGTAGGAAGTTGGGTAGAGGAGAAGGAAAAAATTAAAGAAAAAAAGAAAAACCTCGTTTAGGAGGGTATGTCTGGGGAGACATTAGTGCACGAGCAGTTCGAAGTTCCGGTTATCCAAATTACAGAAACCGGTTGGTGGTTCGTTATTTTCATCACCGCAGGGTTGAGATACGAACGAGCTCCGTCTGTGTTCCAGTCGATGTGTTGTATCGCCTTTGTTTAGAACTGGTGTGTAATCTGACATGGATACATTTATATTGTGAAGAAATTGTTTTATAAACTTACATACATACATGGAGAATTTATAGAAAATATAAAGCGCAAAACACTGGATTGTTTTATATTTTGTGGTAAGTAAAATGTTTAGATTTACATTAGCCGCGGGAAATTAACAACCGGTTAGGCCACTACCACTCGTGTTTACTGTAATTTTCGTGTGCATCTTAACACTTTCTTGTAGGTTAAAATAGACACGTTAGCAATTTATTCCGTGGCCACAGCACGAAAAACTTTAGTAGTGAAAATGTATTTAATAAATTAAAAAAAAAAAAATTATATCCTGAAGGGTGTATGACCTTAGTATGTGAGAATATCCTCTTATTCTCTCCCTGACCGGATGCACTAGTGGAACGATTTAATGAATGATGACGATGTTAAAAAAGAAAGGCAAACTTACAAATGTATACTAAAATGAATTCGATAGACAAAACAGTGTCTGTGAAGGTCATTGAATGTTTTCTTCGCTTGGTCACTTCCAAGTTCAGTCTTCTGTTTAAAGCTTCCAGCTATCGTGTAAATGTATTATACTGTAAGCTTACACTTTTTAAAACAAAGCATTTATGCATTAAAAAATCCAAAATTTAGTTCGCATTTCAACAGTAAACTTATTGTGTGACTAGAAAATGTATACCAGAAATGAGGAAATGAAAAGTAAATGCCCTAATTGATAATAAATTTAAGTTCGTTGCATTAATGTGTTCAAGTTTTGCATATTAATTGACGAATAAATAAAGAGATAACGGTAATTTTTATTGACCGATTATAGATCGATCGATCGATCGAAAAAGGGTTCGGGTTATTCACCCCAATCTAGTGACATCACCTTATTAAATTTCGCTTCTGTCTGGTTAACGAAAGGACCTTGACATATATAATTGTATTTCCTCGTTCCCTTGCACAATTTAAATGTTTTAATTACATTCATTTACCAGTAAATGTGTTTATGTGTTCAATATTACTCGTGTTAAAGTGAATAAACGACGAACCCACCTGCTCAGGTGTAATATCGGTCGTTGTGCGCATGTTCCATTCTAGAATGGGGTGGTTTTTGCTCATTGTTGTACGATTTTAGGCCAAGATGACAGTTCAAACTCGCGTCTTTCTTAACTAAAGTATAGATTTTTTACTTACAAATTTAATTTATATATATTTTAAACAGGTATGTGATTAACACGAGCTTTTATTATTCACCATCTCTCTGATTTTCTTTTATGTGCTGATAAATGTAGGTTAAGAAACAAACTTATTGTTTAAATTTACAGATGAAAAAAAAAAATGTTATATATTAACTGATAACTGTCTTAAATCAATAATTTTATTGTTAATGAGCGTTTTTATCACTTAGAATATTTAATTTATCTAAGAAAAACACTATTATCTAGTATAGACTAAAGGTAATACAATAGTATCTAGTAGCATACAGATGATAATGCTTAATTTTGTGTTAATCATAGTGTTGGTTTATTTATATTTTATTTGCTGAATGTATGTAAATATACATATGTGTATGTGTTTTTTAATGACAGGAATTTGTTACTATGGAACCTGGGAATGAAAATTCAGAGGGAAGAAGAGACGACGATAATTGTTGCATGTGCAATCCACAAATATGCAGTTCTTACGTTCTAGGAATGTTTGCATGTATCTTGGTGATCGGTGGCGTTTTTCTGTCTTTCCACAAATGGGATTACATGTGGTTAATAGTTTCTCTCGTCGGAATAGTTCTCATTTTGTTGGGTGCCCTGCTGCACTTCTGCGGAACGAATGCTAGTCAAAAAAACGCAAAGAGGCACCGGGTGAACGAGCAAGATCTTCACGAGCATCTCCTTCCGACCGCTCCGCCTCTGAGCAATGCCTATTCCGTCAGCCAGCTGTCGTTGAATATGCTCCCGCCTTACTTTTCTGCACTGGACAACGTGATAACCACTCACACGTCTCCTTCTGCTCCTCCCAACAGCGATAACGTGAGCCAAATTATACAGATCAAGGGACAGAGTTTCATTCTGCTGCCGATATCCGAAAACGTCGTTCCCGACAGTTCAGAAAACATAACCGTCTGGAACAATCCGGTGTTAATAGGGCCCAAGGAACAAACTAAGTAAGAAAATAAGTATATTTATTTTGCATTCCTAATTAAAAACAATAAAAATTAATATTTAATAATGCATTTAAATAATATATTTTTGTTTTAATTGATGATTGAGAGATCAAGTAGAACTAATTAAGAATTTGTTACAACTAATTTAACATAATAAAAAACAGAGTTCAAAACTTCTTATTATATACATATATAATGAATACTCAAAAAATCAGTGTCAGTTTTTTGATGATACAACGATTTTCATTTACAAAACAAATGTATTATGTATACATTTGTAAAATTTGCCTAGTAATTTGAGATTTCTCTCTCAAAATTACCAACTCGTTCATTTTCTAAAAATCTCGGAGAGAAATAGAGAATTTAATATCTCGACACGATAAAATTTACGAGTTTCTAGAAAATCGATTAAGATAGCAATAGAGTTAAATAAATTAACATTTTAGATCTATTGAAATGTTAGATAATTTATATAGTTCTTCAAATTAGCATGCCATTATGTTTAGAATTAATAAAAGTATTGATTAAAATAGCTCGTTTAATAACCATAAATATTAGATTTAAAAATTTGCAAGAATATAGTTGAATTACTTTAAAAATTTCGATTAGATCATTAAAGAATTGTGATCGATCTAGTTATTAAACTATGAAAAAAATCTGCTAAAAATATCAGAATTACAAGCACAAAAATAGTGTCAAGACAAATTTTCTTAATGAACCACTTTTTTGAAACGTGAAAGTTCATTTAGTGTGAAAAGAAACTCATTTTTTTGACTGTTCTAAAAATTTAATTTTTTTTTTTTTTAATTAGGAAAATTAAATTTTGATCTACTTAATTATTAATTTTACATAAAAATTAACTTGACAAAATGGTGATAATCAAATAATTCAAAAGTACAAATAATGTGGGTTGAACGTATAATGTATTTAAAGTATTTGTCTAGTCCACTGCCATTACTTCAATGGTACTAAAGGTCAATAATGCAATATAATGAATAGTCATAAACTTGAGACTGTTGAACTGACGTTTGTTAATCATTTATCAAGTCTCTTATCTATGTTGTTTCTTTTCCAAACTTGTTACTAATCATTGTTTTTAATATATTAATAGGAACTTTTGTAAAAATTTACAGATATGTTATGAGATCATTTATAAATGTATTCTGAATACTAATAAAGATGCCACTTTGCCTTAATTCTTATAATCTCTTTGTATTTTAAACTGATCTATCTAAGAGATATTGCTTGTTTAACCATTTTATTTTTCTAGAATTTGCTGATAATATAAAGAATAATCTGTGTCTTGCTTATTCCTCATAAGTATTTAATTAAAAATTTAATATCATAATGTAGGTATAAATTAAGATAAATGGGTAAAATATACCTATGGAGCTTTTTTAAAAGTAGTTATATCAATTATTATTCAGTCCAAATATAAAAAATATATATTTGACATGAAAGTTGTCTACATCTGCCATTTTCTTCTTTCAGTACTGTCTTTCTTCAGTACTATAAACAGCGTCTTTGATTATGTTTGCTAGAATAGCTACTACATTGTGTTTTCAATGCAGTTTTTTAATTGTGGAATTGAAATAGATCTGTTTAAAAATATCTTTTCTTAAAGATTAACTTAGAAGCATATACATATATATACTGGTATAAAGAATTGAAATGCAGTGATCTTGCATTCAATTCATGGGAAAATTAAAAGTTTTTTATGTTATCAAAGAAACAACTCCCAGCAAATTTTATTTGTTCTTGACCGAACACGTTTCGAGCCGTTCAATTAACATAAATAAAAGCAAATTAAAATACTATACTTTAATATGCAAAAACTTCAACATAACATAAATAAATAATTATTAAAATTCCAAATTAAATTACAATTTTTTCCAATTGTATTTAAGCTATTTGTTAGAAACAAGTAATTATTATTTCTTTTACATGTTTCATCATTTGTTCTATTTGATTTCAGTTACATTTATTTATTAGGGTATATGATATTCTTTAATTTTTTATCTAAATATAAAGACAATTCTAGATTCTCGAGTCATTAAATACAAGTATTTTGATTGTAATAAAATCTTCAGCAAACCATAACAATCTAAGCCACTGCATGGATCAGAGCCAAGTATTGTTTAGCTATCCGCCAAGAAAAAAATGAATTATTTATAAGTGAGAAGAACAATTCTTCATTTTTGTCAGATCATTCTTCATTTCAGTATAAAATTCTCTGAATAATTTACATATTTGACAAGTTTTTATCCACTCCTGCAAATGCAGATTTACATTAAAGTATAAAATTTAATAAATTACTGATACCTGATTGTTGCCTCTTTTTTATTTTTATTGTAATATTTTAATTTTAGATTCTTTTTGTATCTGAAATGATTGTTATAATTTAAAGAATATCATATCAGGTGTAATATATGAAATAAAATAATTATTTATGCTGTATATACCAACAGAGATTAAAATATCAATGCTATATTCTATAACAAAATATATATATAGACAAATGTACTATTTAATAATAATTGTGACCTAAAATTTAAGCTAAATAAATCCTGTTTATGATTTAATACTTATTTTCATTTAAATTGCAACGACTTGTTCGGGTTTTTTGAATCAGCAATTACTGACTTACTTAAAGCACTTGTTAAATTACAGTAATCCATTCTTAATTTTTTAATTACAATTTACTAATTGCTGCTGATATAATCCTAAAAAAGTCAAATAATTTCAGTATAAAAAAAATAATCTTTTGAAACATAGCAGGGGAAAATTTTTTGACTTTTTTAAAAAAAATTATTAAGTAAAACATTTTCAGATTACATTAACCTATAATAATTTGTATATACGTTACCATGAAAGATCAAAATTTGTGAATGTTATCATACAGGGGTCTGGAAAGTCTGAAAGATATTTCGTATTATTACAGAATTTGGACATTCCCAGTGTATGTTGACATACAACATACATTGATGACCTGTGTTGAATCATAGAAATGGTGGTCTGAAGTTTATGTATTGTATATAATTATGTTATCAGCTGTTTTTTATTGCAAGTTTGGCATTTATGAGTAAAGTTCTCATTGATTGGCAACAATAAGTTATCAGCACTTATCATGTGTGTTTTTCTTTGTTAGTTTTTGAGTGTGTAATTTACGCAAGGTTGCCAGACAGGGCTACTTTTCACAGTCTGGGCAATTCCTGCTCATCTGTGATTAATTTTACTTTCTAAGCTGTTATAATAGAAGGAAAATGCATGGTGATTTTTTTGTTATGTTTGCGTGGGGGGCATGCTTTTGTTCACCCACTTTGAAGTTTAATACAATATCACTAATGATCTTGAAAGTCACACTGTCTTTAGGCATTCATTTTGCTAGGCATATGATATAGGGATGTCTGGAAGTGTTAGTTTTCATTTAAAATTTGATTGAATTTACAGATTTATACAAGATTTACAATATATTGCAATTCTGTTTACAGCAGGCCTGGCCAACCCAAATTGTTTCGTGGGCCACTTTGATCACGCGTAACATTACAATGGGCCACAATTTAGGCAAACATGCTTTTAAAAAAGTAAAACAAATACAAAATGAATAAGATTTTATTGTTACACCAAGAGTTCGTACTCACACTTGCGCATTATAACAATGACACATGCAAATTTTTATTTATTTAATTGTTTTGGTATACACGTAACGGGAAACAAAAGTTTTAATAGATATATGATATCGCTTAGCGGGCACACAATTTAATGTGACGGGCCACGGGTTGGCCAGGTCTGGTTTACAGTAATAAGGTATTACAGGTATTGACACAATACTAATATTAAACATAATTTAACTGAATGTTTTGGTTTTGTTGTAACCAAATACTACCTAGTGCAATAATTTTTCTTAATGCTGCTTTATGCCCATGTTTTAATATTTATGTAATGTACTGTACTTGGACATCTTACAGTTTAGAAATTCTATTAAAAGTTTATCATCTTGCTTTGCTTTGCTTGTATAAGAATGTAATTTGTGTTTTACTATATTATATCCTTCTTATAAACCTATCTTTTTTTAAACATTCACTTCTGCTAGTCAGAAATAACATTTTAAAATTATTTCGGATATAAACCAAATAACTTTGTAAATGTTGACATTCATCTGATTTTATTCTTTCATAGCAACGCATATATAAAAATTTTAAACTTCAATCACCCAATTTCAATACAAGATAACAAACTTTAATCCAGCAAGAAACATTAAATAACTGAAAACACTAGAGAGGTTGCAGCCATCGTTTTCATTGCGCAAATGTGTATGTTGGGCATCCAGCGCCGCTTTCCTGTATGCCTAGAAGTTTGACATTGGCATTTGGAACGTCAAGCATGATTCCACTGACATTCCAAACACCATTATCAAACTTCTAGGCTTACAGGAAGGCAGTGCCGAATGTCCAACATACACATTTTCGCAACGAAAACGGTGGCTGCAACATCTCTATTAGTTCTTTGTTGCATTCTAGTTATTCTTTACTTCAAACTATGACTTTGACTGAAGACATTAGTAATTTCTTGCTGGATTAAAGGTTATTGATTAATTGAAATTGATATTAATGATCAATTTTCAATTTTTTTGTGCATTTTTGTATTCAAAATAAATATCACTACAAATAAACATATGCTTTACCAGCATAGAAAGTCATGACACTCTCTCTTTCAAATTACCTGTACTAGTAGTATATTTTTACATTGATTTTTTTTCTATTATAAGTTCATTAGATTGTTTGGTTGTGTATCTTAATTTTTTCAACATTCTCACTTTAGGTAGTCCACGATTTAACTTTTGTACAAAACAATTTAATCTGAGGGTACCAAATTCAGAAATTTATATATTATCAGCCAACAATTAAAAATGTGAAGTCATTGCTTGGTGGCAGATTTTGCCAGTTTTGGTTTTGTTAACATCAGAATCATTAGTGAAAATTAATTTTTATTGTTTATTTTTGTTTAACTACGATTTTAACATATTTCATATACTTTTTTACATTGAATCTTTCCTATCTTAATAAAAGTTTTAACTTTTCACTTTTGACGATCGGAAACAATAAGCCAAATTTCCTTTATAATATATAATTCTATTGCTCGACTTTCAGACATTCTACTTTTGTATACATTATATATGAAGGTTGAGGACTACCTGTATATTAGTATACAGGGTGGGCCAACGAAAACGAAACGGCAGAGTGTTCGTGTTCGTCCAAGCAAATCGCTCGGACAGGTCGATTTTATTCTCGAGGGGACATCTTTTGCAATAAAGTTTTTGCGATTCTGAATACAACAGACAACAAAAATTTTAAAAACTCATTTATTTTGTATTATCTAAACAAACATTTATTTCGAAAAAAAATGTTTGTTTAGTTAATATTCAGAATCGTAAAAACTTTATTGCATAAGATGTCCCCTCGAAAATAAAATCAACCTGTCCGAGCGATTTGCTCGGACGAACACGAACACTCTGCCGTTTCGTTTTCATTGGCCCACCCTGTATATAATGTAGACTGTGTTCTTTTATCTTTGTTTCAAAACTCATTCACTGCATTTACATATTTTTTTTTTTTTCTTTTATGAATTGTAACATTGCCAGTAAAAATTGTTTTTGGTTTAGAAACTAAAAAATTGATTTCACATTAAATTTGGGATGGTTCTTAAATTCCTACTTTCCAATCAGTTTGAAAAATCAAAGAACAGCAATGTTTTCTGCAATGTCCCACTTTACACTCAATGTCATATTTATATTGTTTGTGTGATTATTGTTATAGTGGCATTCAAAATCATCATTAAAGGCTAAAATGATGCTATCTGCAGAACAGTAATGATTTGAAACTTAAATTTTTCTAATAGTGAGAAAGGTCAATCTAAAATGCATTGTGTTATGGCCTTTGATAGTACAAAGGTCATAAAGGTATTTTATGGGTTTATTCATATCACTACAGAAGGACATGTATTAAAAACAAATTCTAATTTTAGTTTTTTTTTTTTTTAAGTAACATAAAGTCAAGACAATTCTTTCACATAGTGTTTCTATTGAAAGTTAAAAATTTTATATTTGAGGTTAAACTTAAAAATGACTATTATTAGTGCCAATAATATGAAAGTGTACTCATTCTAAGAATATTTTTATTTGGAAATATAACTAAAGAGAACTTTAACAAGTCTACTGAACAAAGTCCAAAATACAGCTGCTATACTTTTCACATGATTTGAAAAAACATAATTACAGTATTTTAAAATGTATGATAATTAAGCATAAAAACATCCTAATATTCTCATTTCACAATTTTCTCTCTCCCATAAATTATTCTGAAATGTATGTACAGCTTATATTTAACAAGGTTTACAATAATGGGGGGACACATTTAATTGAAAAATAAATATTGCGATGTAGAAAACTTTGCATAAAACTAAATCTGAAGTTTAATAGAATTTCTGAGCTGTAATTGACCAGTATTGTATCTAACTAAAACATTTTTAAAAAATTAAAACTTGATTTACAGGCAAAAATACATTAATCCAATTTTAAAAATTTTCCACTTAAATCTAGTCAAATGATTTTTCTTGATGTTTAAAGAGTTTCCTTAAGAAGTATTGTGTGTATTATATTAAGATATTTTAATTTGTATTCATTTTTTCTTCTTTCCTTTCTTAGGAGAAGGTTATACTAATCACACTTTTCATAATAAATGTTTGAATATATTACAAAGCCAAAAAAAGGGGGATTTGCATAATATTTTGATTCAAAATTTTAATTTCAAATCAGCATAATGTATTAACTACTACAAACATAAGGCATTTTTCCCAGACAATGAAGTCTCACTAAAGTTGCTAAATGCAAATATCAATGACTGGCAGATTGCAGACTTGAATCCTGCTTTAAACTAGAAACAAGAATTTAACATAAATCTATGCTGACCTGGCAGTAAAATGAGTTTGCCTGTTTTTCAGGGGATGATAATATATTTTTAAATAAATGTTCCATAAATTATATTCTTACTTTTTGTGGAAGTGAAATCATTTGATTGTAATAAAATTAATTTAAAAATGTCAGCAATATTTCACAGTAAATAAATATCACTGATCAATAATTAGATAAAGCTACACAAAATAAATGCTTAATAATTAAATCACTCAAAGTATAATTTATATATGCTAGCTTTCATTATATGATGAAAACTATAGTTAGTTTTAATGAGATTCTTTAATACAAAAGAACATCTGGATAGCATGGCAGTATCAAAGCAATAATAAATTAGCTTGGAGTTGGCAGGGAGTGGAGGGAGTACACACTGCATTGTTTGTGTACTTCTGATAGGAAAGCCTCTACTATGTAACATCTGGATAATAGCAGCCAATACCAACAGAATACCATGTAAAAATCAACAGTTTTTCATGTAAATTCACTTTTCTTACATGTTAATTCAAAAATATAAAATGTCCATTAATATTTTATAAGTTTATTCGTTTATTTAATCAAAAAACTGCTGCATTTTATTAAAAAAAAAAAGATCTGAAACTAAGTTTTGGTGACTTAGAGAATTAAATTCTTCTGTTCTGCTTTAGACTTAGAAATTTGGAATTTTAACAGCAAACTTTAATTCTTTAAATTATTAATAGATTTTAAAAAACACACCCATTTCTATTTTTCAAAGTTGAACTTTATTAGACCATAAAAATTTATGAATTGTGTGGTTCATCATCTAAAGAAAAAACAGAATTGTTCCATTTTTCTTACCTCCTGAAAATGGAATGGAATGTTAATTTTGTAAATGCTGCTATTAAAGCTTGACTTTTAAAAATTTAGTAGTACAAGAACACTACATTATTTGTTTTAATACTTCCTTTTATATATAAGTTTAATGTAAATTTTTCCTTTTTTTTTTTTTTTTTTTTTTTTTTGTATTTCCACACAGTAGATTCAGAAAAGTTTTTCAAATGAGTTACAATTCTTAGTGTATAGATCCCTATTATTTCTTGTCATTCAAATTATTGATATTTGAGTGCTTATATATTTAGATTTATTATTAAGTGACCTGATTGTCCTAGATAGAAACCTCAGTTTCTACTTTTAATAGTTCTTTTTCAGGAATCAAGTTAGTCTTCTTGATATCATATAAAACAATAAAATTACTTTCTCAAATTTTAGAATATAGTTAGTTTATTTTGCTAGTTAAAACTAAAACATGATCATTTTTAATATGTTAATTGAATGAATTTAATTTTCTCCTTGGAGAATTCAGTTTAACTTATAAATACTTTATAAAAATATTTACTACAAATGTATAGCTTGTATTTTGAAGGAGAATTTCATCATTTAATGTTATAAAAAAGTGATCATACAAAGCTATTGTTTTATTTAAATAAAATTGACCTTGATGTTGTTTATTAAGAACACCATTATTAATTTGCATAACTTATTTAAATATATAACTCCATTTGTAAAAATGCAATAAATCTGATATTTTTTTTACGTAATAATTATTGTATGAATAAAAAATGAAAAGAATTTTAGATTAATTAATTACTCTCTGAATTAGCACAAACCATAAGAAAGATTTTTATCCAGGCATGAAATTAAAGAGATTCTAGATATAAGTTACTTAAATTATGAAAATCAGTATGGTAATGATCAAAGCAACCAAGTGACATTTAATACAGTGAATTATCAAGCTCTAATGGCAAATTAGAGTTCTTGATTAATGGGAAAAAGAATTAATAAAATTTGTTACAACTCTGAAAAATATAAATAGAGAAATTATCAATCTTGACTTGAAATGTTAGCACTATTTCCTTTCTAATAGATAAATAGATAGTTTTTAAATTAAGACTATAAGATCAAAACATTGTGTATTTTATTGTTTAGATGCTTATAGTTTTAATTGAAGAACTTTTCAATAAATGCAGTGTGTCTAGGCTATCAATTATTCTATATTGTAATATATGCTCATTTCTAATTCTGGGGAAAAATGAATTTGTAAATGTGCACATTTCTCCGATTTTCTCATTCTCTCCTATAACTGATTCAAATCTTTGACTTACATTCATATAAAAGATTAGACAACACACTGAACATTTTTGTTATGTATTACATTCTGCTACATAAGATCTAATCTTGCACCTTCGTAAACATTCCACAAATAAAGTTTCCAAAGCGTTTTCTTTTTTGGATTTAGTGAGATTAGCAATGAAAACTTTTTCTAGAAAATTACAGATAGTTGCCAAAATAAAAATTTAAATATCAAAAAATTTTATAAATGACATGATTTAGAGCTCTCTTACTTTTAAGGTGCAAAAATATAAATTGCCAGATTTTAGTTACTGCTAATCACTTATTGATCCTAACTTAATATTTGTAATTATTAATGTAAAATTAATTTTCTTTTTAGTGGAATCATTTCCAAAGGACCAAATATTATAACAGTGCCAATAAAGGAAGACTGTGAATGCCAAACAGATAATCCACCCGAAGAAATCCAAGTAACAGTTGATATACCTTCTAGAACAGAAACAGAAGTTCAAACAGCTTCCCAACCTGCTAATAAAACACTTACTACAATAAATATAGAAAATGAATCAATTCCCAACAATTCCTTAGCTACTGAAGCTACAGGTTGCCAAACAGAAACTCCAGAACAGACTACCTCTTGCACTACAGACTGTGATCCTTTACCTGCTGAAGCCAATGAAGAACAAGAATTTCAGGAATGTGAAGAATCTAATACATCACCAGAAGGAACTCAGTCTGAATCTTTAGAGAGTGAAGAATCTGTTGATTTAATAACTACAGAGTGCAACATGGATAACACAGATTCAAGTTTACCTGAAGATGAAATTAATTTATTAATAGATGATAATGCAAATATAAACACTGTTTCAGAAAACATTCCAACATGTTTAGATCCCATAGTGGAACCATTACCAGAATCCATAAATGTAATAAATAATGATGAATCTAATAATAATAATAATAATAATCCTGTAGAAAATCATACTAATCAAACAACTATTGTTCCTGAAAACACAATAAATAGTGACATAAATGAAAATTTTCCTGAAACATCAACTTTAGCTACAGACTTAGTTAATAATAATGAAATTGAAATTGGAAACATGAACATAATAATTAATAACAACTATACAGAATACTCTTCCGACATAGATATAACTAGTAACATATTCTCCGAACAAGGGTTATGTTCAACTTCTCACTTAACGACAAACGAAAACTGCAGTGGCCAGTTTTCCGGCTATAACAGTGATATCGACGATGCAGAAATCTGTGATAGATCATCGCCCCCACCAAGTTATGAAGAAGTTACTCAAGAACAATTAGCAATTGCTGGTTATGGTATAGCTTATGGAACTATATAACATTTCACCTTTCTGATAAAGGTTTACTTATCAACAATTATAAATATCAATTTCATTTTATTTTCATATAATAAAAGTGATACCCAAACTGTATATACCTCATGTTAAAATTAAGTACTTTAAATCAGATGGGTATTTTCTTATTTAAAACAAGACCTTAACAGATTATTCTGTTAACATTATATTATCTGTGACAAATACAATATCAAATTTAATCAAAGGATATTACAGGGATATTTTTGAAACTGGCATACATTTATTCTTTATAATATATTTGATATATTGACAAAGTATTTTTTGAATTAATACTTTAAACAGAATTGTGAAATGTTTTTAAGTTATAAGGATATTAGATCTGCATTACTGTTTGCAAATCATTCCAATCTCCTTCCATATTTATATTTATATACATAATGTTGGTATAAACTTATTTGATTATACAACTAATATTTGTTTGTAGAATGATATTTAATTCAAAAATAAAATATTTCAACTTAGATAAAAAGTTTCTGCTTATTTGTGAGAAATTAATTAAATATTAAGTGTTTGATTTTATGGATACTTAATGTAAACAGCACCTCTTAAGTTATGCTTAATATTATGACTGATTAGAAATAAATTCAACCAGTTATGCCTATCAGTATTTTTGTTTTTACTAAAAACAGTCTCTAAAAGACATTTTTAAAAATATTTTTGGCTTTTTTTTACCTTGTGGGTACTAAGGAGGTCTTTTTGCCAAACTGACTATGGGTCAACCTGGCCCACAAAGAAGGCCAAGTGTGAGGGATGGGACATATCCTAGACAACCCACCCACAAAAAATTCCTAAAGCACTACATCATTTGCTTGGATTTGATTCCAAGACCCCAAAGCACTACGTTGACACCTTAACTGCCTTGGCCATCTGACAACTGACATTATTATATTTCAGAATATCAAAATCAAAATTTTTATTACAAAAACTCTAAAAATTATACATATAAGCAATAACCAAATGTCCAAGCTGAATCACCAAAATACTTTTCCAGCAACTGTTTTATTATAAAAAACAAATGTTTTTGTATATTTAAGAAGTGTTCTATGACATATTACAAAATATGAACAACTTTTATAATATGTCACATTGATGCATTTCATTTTAGAATCTCGTAAATTTAATTTCAGTAGCTAAATCTGTAGAGGGCTTCTCAAATAAGCTAAAAATGTTTGTTTTTATAATAAAAATATTGCTGGAAAAGTATTTATGGTGTTTGCTTGGTGATATAATCTATAGCAAAATTCTGTATCAGTATATAATCTGTATTAATACTGATACATACTGTTATGTGCCAGTGATTGTGATTATGACAGTGGCCTTTGTAGAGAAATAAAAAAAAAATTGAATTTATTATTTGTTTAGAATTGCATCTACATGCATTTAACGTCAAATCATGTTTATTAACAATTATAAATTATGCTTATTTTAGGTGGCTTGGTAATTTTGCCTTTATACAAAATTCAAATCCCATCTTTTGACAGTAGTCAAAGTATCTTGCTATCTTTTCAATTTCTGTTTTGTAACTAAAGAAATAATTATTTAATTACTTTTATTATGGTATCAGAAAGTGGTTTGGGTAAATTTTATGTTATATATATATATATATATATGCACACACAATTATATATACTGTACTTAGTTACATACATACATCCATTTATTTCTGTGGCATGGAAGAATAAGGGCTAATGCCCATGATATTGACCCTTATTTTTCCAAGCTACAGATATATAATAATATGTCCACTCCTCCAAATACTTGTGACATTTGCTAATAAGTATTTCAGAAGGAACATAGTATTAATTATGGATTATTTATTATACTTAAAGATTATTATGGACTAATAGCAAAGTGCAGAAGAAAAAAACCCATTTGTAGTAGAACAAATGCTACAGAAAGATTTTTTTATAAAGACACTGGAGAAAACAACAAGAACAAAAAATACAGAGGGAGAATCTATTGGTTGAAAATACAGTGGATAAGATTATTAAGAAATTTCCCATAATAAATGTTTTATAAAACTTCTTTAGACAATGATGCCAGGTTTTGTATTTTAGATCTTCCTCAGCAAGGCAAGCCCAAAAGTATATCAGAATATACAAATATTTCCATTATATGCCACCATTAGATCAGTGAAAAAGAAAAATATAAAGATATGCTAGATTTATTTCCACACATCTCACCAATTTACCTGAATACTTTAAAGCATTAAAAATATCAGAATTTAGAAATTGAGTTTCAAAGAGGGCAATAGTGACAATTATTTTATTTATAAATAATTAATTCATGTTGTTATTAAATAATAATACAATTATTCATAAGAGTTGTTATGGTCAAAATGTCAACAATCAATAACACTATTATTTTCTTTTAGTGTTATATTTGATGTCAGTGATGTCAATGGTTTAAATCATTGGTTAATTTCGAGACAACAATAAGTAAAAATATTTATTTCTAACTTGTTTTTTTATTAAAATTAATTATTTTTGTTGGTATAAGTAACTTTTAAGATTAAACATTAATTATAATAATGGTCTGTCATTTAAGATTTAAAAAAAAAAAAAACCTTTACTTACAAGCTGTTCAAAATTTTATAATAATAGGAAAGATTCTCATTATAAGAGCAAGTTTTGTGCAAATATTTTGCAACATGAAGCCAAAATATTTTTAAATACACCCAAACACAAAAGTTTAAATATCTCAAAACAGAAAAAATGACTTAGACTACTATTATAATCACTGGCACATATACAGTAATTAATTAGAAATGCTTTAATATACCACACTAATAATTTGTCAAAGAAACAATATTTTACATACTTTTTAAATGTAAATTTATTATTTGTAATTAATAATAATAATTAATATACTTAGTTAATAATAATAAAAATACAGTATACTTACAATAAGTAAAGTAAATCTAAATCATTTTGATATTGCTAAAAATTAACTTAGAAACTAAAATAAAAACATGTATATTGTCTTTAAAACTAACAACTATATCTGATTAACTTTGAAAGAAAGATTGAATGTTACCAGATTATTTTATGCCTTATTAACTCAGCTAAGCACTATTAATGAGAAACCTTCAATAATTCATTGTTTTGTTCACCTGTAATACCATGCTTCCGTCTTCTGTAGAATGATACTAAAATGACAATCTTGTAGTGTCTGATTCTTATATAAATATTTTCCCATAATTATATAAATAGAAACTGTAATATAATTATTATTAATATAGACTAAATTTATAAACTTAATTTTAATAAATTATAATCTTTTAATGTTTTTGGATTGAGTAATAAGTCATTCAGTTATTTTTATTGCCCAATTACACATTTTTAGAATAGCGTTCAGTTTTCTCAGATAAGTGTGACTTTCTGAAGTGAACTTTTTTAAGTGTGCAGACACGTTACTAATATGTTAAACTAGTTTGAAGAGTTTTAATTTTATTTTATGAATATTTTAGTCTCTGAAATGGAACCAGAAGACATCCATCTGAGGCATGTTTTGTTTCTAAAAAGGTTTAAATGAAACTAAGATGACATCAGAAACGTGTGAAATTTATGGCACCAACACTGTAAAGGTGAAAAAAGCTCAATTTTGGTTTCAGAAGGGAAATTTTAGCTTGAAAGATGATGAGTACTTCGGTTAACTGATCACAGTTAACAGTGATGAACTAAAGGCTCTGGTTGAAGCCAATCCAAAAGCTATCACAAGGGAATTAGCTATAAAACTATATGTAAGCTAAAAAAAGTTTATGTAACGACCTTAAATTGGAAAAGTTCCTAAGTTAGATGTGTGGGTTCCACATGAGTTAACAGAAACTGATCTTGCACAGTGATCAAGTATTGCCAGATTATTATTCTATTGTCAAAAGAAAGATCCATTTTTAGATTGAGTAATTACTGGAGATGAAAAATGGATATTATACACCAATATTCTATGAAAACAATCTTGGCTAAATACAACAAAGTCCTCAACATCCTCCAAAAAGTGGACTGCACCCAAAAAAAGTAATGTTGTGCATATGTTGGGATGTAAAGGGAATAGTGCATTATGAACTACAGTCAAACCTGTTTTTATGCGGGGGATAGGGACCGCATTAAAAAAAACGCATAAAAAAAATCTCACGAAACTTCACGAATGGCTGTAAATAATAGTTTTCGCAACACAATTAAAAAAATATTTTTTTTATGCGGTCAACAGGGACCGCATAAAAAAGTCTCACATAGAAAATAACTCAAAACCGTATGAAATAGAATTTATTGACAACAGATGTCAGCACTTGACTGCATCGTCTGGTCTATCGTCTGTTTTACATATTTTTGTCCAGGTGGTGTTTTGATGACTTAAAAAGTAAATTATTTCATTTTTCGCATATTCATGCAATAATATTACTATAATAAGTGCATTTATGCTATAATAAGTTTATTTAGCTATAATAAGTCAACGTAAGACATGACGAATTGCACGAGACTAGTCGCCAACTATACCGCACAAATTAAAAATTCGCATTAAAAAAATCGCACATAAAAAGAGCGCATAAAAACAGGTTTGACTGTACTAGATCTGAACCATACCATAAATGCCAACACATCATGTGAACAATTAGACCATTTAAGCAAAGCATTGAAGGACAAAAGACCAGTACTGGTAAACCACAAGGGCATTATACTGCATCATGACAATGCAACATCACACATTACCAAAGTAACCCTAGAAAAAATAAGAATTCAGTGGGAAGTTTTGCTTCATCTGCCATATTTTCCAGATTTGGCATTTTCAGATTATTATTTGTTTAGATCTTTACAGAACTGTTTAGGTAGAAATAAGTTTCATCAAATTGATAAAGTCAAAAATGCTATTGTGGAATATATTGTCTCAAAATCTGAGGACTTTTTCAGAAGAGGAATCGAGAAATTGATAGAAAGATGGAAAGTAGTGAAACAATGGAATGGATCATATATAACTGATTGTTTGTATTTGTAAGTTAAATAAAATGTTAAAAATAAATACAAAAAATTTATTCAACTTATTACTCAACCCAATACAAATATATTAACAATCATATCAAAAACAAATACAAATTTAAATTATTATTAAAATTTGCAAAGATTTTGGAGGACTAAAATGTGTACCATACATGATATTTTTTCTGGATTTATTTAATTTCTGGATCCTTTTCATGATAATGTAAATATGTGGAAAGATACAATACAAATATGTATTATTATATTAGTATTTAAAATAACAAAATTATTACTTACTGCTTTATTATACAATGGGCTAATAAAAACTTTCCCAGCTAATTATTTCCAAACTAATATTACTTTTAATACATTCCAAAATATCAAATGGGATCCCAAAACAGGCTATCAAATATGATAGGTAATTGCCTCACTGCATAACAGGCAAGGGGTGCAGTGCATCACTGCATAATACTCATGCAGTGTGGAATTGAATGTCAATTTCAAACAAAAATGGATACATTATAATGAACTGATAAAATGGCTACCAAGGTCTCCTATTTACACCTATGAATTTTTCACGGGGCTTTCTGAAGTCAAAGGATTATGAAACACAACCATTGAATGCAAATGACATGCATCAATGTACTCTGGGTGCATGTGCTGCCATAATTGATGAAATGTTGATAGCCATGCAGAAAAGGTACAAGTGTGCATTGTTGTGAAAGAAAGTCATTTTGAATCACCAATTTTGGTTATGTAAACACCATGCATAAATATCTGTAATGCATTGTGTGTTTATTAACAGCATTTGACATTTTCTATTTAACGGATATTTCAATTAAATAGAAAATGGTATGGATATGGATATTTCCATTGCTAAACTAAACTGCACATTCAACCACTCTTGCATTGCATTTGCGTTATGCAGTGATATACTACTACTACTACTACTTGCATGTTGTGCAGTGAAGCATTTATCTGTCATATTAATATTTGACAGACTGTTCCAGAATCCCATTTGATATTTTATGATGCACTAAAAGACAATAGTATACACTTTAATGTGCTACAACTTTGTACTTGACAATGTTGCCCTATTTTCATTAGGGTTTATAACAGCCATCTCCAATGAAAGAACTAGAGAAGAAATTTACATCATCATTTTGTGCATGCCTGCATAGTATACTTGTATATCAGCAAGAGTTCTACAGAGCAGTCTCTATTAGTTTTTGAAAAAATTGACTGAAGAGAGACTTTTGTTACTATTAGAAAATGCATTTCTGATAAATACATTTTCAACCAAAAATAGATTTGATATGAACTGTTATTTAAAGGTTAAAATTTATTTTAAAAATCACCAACAATCACCTTAAATATTGAGCTATAATCTGGCTAATTAATCAATCATTTAATTAGCCAGATTATAGCCGATATTTAAGGTGATTGTTAGTTATTTCTGTATATGCATTGGGCTTTGAGTTGTTTATTATTATTTTAAAAACTTTATATATTATAATCATAACATACTATTATATTACTCTGTAAATCTTAAGCAATTCTTTGCTTTCTTTGAAATCTTTCAATATCTATATTTATACAAAACACTATTTTCTTTCAGGCTTATATAAACAATTTTTAATATATTTCTGTTAATTATACTATAACTTTAATAAGGTAGTAGTAAGTTTCAATTTGATTTAAATATACTGTATTAGTAAAATCTTGATTTACAAATGTTATTACAAAAAAATTAAATTTGAATTTAATTTAATAATTTGATACTTTAATTAATAATCTTTAAAAAGAAATCCAATTGCTTAGTGAAATAAAATATTCATAAGTTCTATCAACTCCATTAATTGGGCTGCAATTTGAAAAAATTGTGAACCTATAAATTCCCACTGTTGTCCATTGTGTGTCTGTCTGTCTTTCCTTAATCTTGAGAATGGAGTTAGATAGATGAAAGACTAGGCATACATGGAAACCTTAGGGGCAGGAAGCCCCAATTAACTATATATGAATGTCCAACCAGAAGTCATGTTACTTCAATTCAAAAATTTTCCTTAAAGGTGTTCAATAGATAACTGGCATAGCTCTATTATTAAAGGAAAAGTATGATGTACAGTACAGAGGCAAGCCACTACTAATTTGAGATGGAGACCATATATTTTAAATTAAATAAATTAAAAATTGCATCCCAGGATTGTGACAATGTCACAATAAATAATTGCTCATTTAATTGTAATTTTTAAAAGGTTTTTTGTTTCATATAGTTATTTGAGTTCCATATCCAAGGATCTAACTGATTCACAAGAGCATTTAATACCCATATGCCCACTAAACAGCATTTAAGGTATCTAAAATTGAATATAACAAATATCACAAAGCCTGATGAGTATATATAAACATCCAACGATCGCATAAATGATCGAGCTACAATTCGGCTATTTTAAATAATTAATACAAAGTAATTTGCTACTAGAGGTAGGTGTTAGGTGCCATCTCTTAATTAATAATTTTAATTTTAATAATTTATTAAATAATTTAGAACCTTCTGGAAATTATTAAAAATTATAATTATTAATTTAGTTAAGAGATGACACCTAAGGCCTACTTCTAGTAGCAAATTACTTTATATTAATTATTTAAAATACCAACCAAATGCCGAAATTTGGTTGGTATTTTCGGCATTTGGTTGGTATTTAGCTTTAATATATCGGGTTTAGAGATGATGTTTATTTAAAATAGCCAAATTTTAGCCCAATCATTTAGTTGATCGTTGGATGTTTCTAAAACTGAATTAAATGCAGTCAAATATACCTAAAAACAATGGTTCTCAAACTTATACAGTTCATGGACCAACTGAATTGAGTCACAGATAAACTGAAGATCACCTATGCTTTCATTCATTTGTTATCCAATGAAAACCAACTTATAATCTAACATGACAGATAAGTGATACGTAAACATCATCTTTTCTCTGCATAAACTGCATATCATTGAAATTTAAAAAAATGATTAGATCAGTGCATGACACCTGGAAAATGCTTAGAGACCATCAATAATCCACAAACCATATTTTGAGCAGCACTGCAAAAACCTGTGTACATTAATGTCCCTTAAGATGAATGATATTTCTGAATTTTCATATGAAAAGAAAGATTGTGTAAACTGAATAATAAAACTCAGTATCATAATATATTTTGTTGATTTCTAATGGTTTATTTTTTAATTTTTCATACTTTTTATGTTTTTTAAGAAGGTTTGTCAATACACTGACGTCTTGTACTTTGAACATTCCAGAGTTCAAATGCTAAATTTGAGAGAAGTTCGATCCAGTTTGAATGATGGTTCTAAATTTGAACTGTCTGTGTAATAAAAAAATGCACTCACTGTGTAAATGACATTTGTGTACCCAAGTTGTCTTGCTCTCACTGTGAAAGCATCTCTTGTATTATTTTCATGTGTTTTCAGTGCTTTTTTCACTTTATTTTTGATGTGTTTCATGATATATATAACCCCTACTTATTAATCATGGCATCCAAGAAGTGTGTGAAAGTAATGAAACTTAAGAGGACAGTTGTAGTATCAACAATTGAGATGAAAAAAAAAGAATTTATTGCAAACCGTGAAAACAGCACAAATGTGGTAAATGTGGTAAATCTGGCAGCCATGTTTTAGATGCTGAAATTGACAGTGTTTATCATTCTTAAAAACAAGGAAGCAGTAAAAGTAGCAAATTTGGTAACAGCTGTGGTGATAAGTTCATTAATTTGTTCAATGACAATGTGATGGCTTACATCCAGAAAAGTTGCCAATATTGAAAAGGTTCTTCTCTAGAAAAAAAAAGGAAAGTGAATCAAAATCTTCAACCAGTAGTGCTAAGATGTAGAAAAATGAGAGAACACCAGAAGTGCATTCATTTGTTGTGTTTATGGAAAATGATTCCCCTTCCAAGAAGTAACATTCTCTTCCTTTCTACCAGCCACATGGAACATTACCACACCTCATTAAGAAACAGTTAATGCAATTTTCATTGTTTTTGTGTTTTAATTTATTATTTAGGGTATTTAGTTGTGTTATTTTTACCTTAAATGATGTATTTGTTGTTATCAAAGATTATCAAAATGGGTATTGTTTACAGTCTGGAAACAGATTAATTCACTTTCCATTATTTCTAATGAGGAAAATTGATTCAGACTTCAAACAGCCTTCTGGAACAAATTAAATTTGAAGTTCAAGGCATCACTATTCATTTTTTAATATGCATGACATATATATTTATGTTCAACAAAATAAGAAAGTCAGATAAGTAAAAAACATATTATTTTTACAACATTTGATTTTTTAAACATTAAAAAAACTATCTTGACTTTAAATTTTTAAGATTTGAATCTTAATTTTGGAATAAGAAAGTCTATCTGACTCAGATTTGTAGCAAGAACAATTTCTGACAATGATAAATAATAAGACAAAAATGAGGAATGAAGTTCTTATGTTGAATTTTATAAAATTAAAAAAAACATAAATGAAAATGAGAAATGAATGATTTTGTAAACATTTAATCTCCATTTCAAATCATGTAATCTTTATAATGTTTTAACTTTTTATTGTTAATGAAAAAGTATTATGTGAATATAAGATTTCATTCTGCCTTAAATTATATATCAGACATGGGCAAATGCGGCTCTTTTTGAGTTACATGTGGCTCTTGCTTAAAGTGTTAATTTCTGCTTTTTATTATTTTCACAATTTTACTTCCACAATTTTGTCAAAATATGTAATTATATATATATGTAATATTTAGTAATTTATTTCCAAGTTGGTGCAATAAATTAAATTGACATTTCAAATCTATTTTTTTAAAACAAGTTCTCAACCCGGATGGGGGACACCCTATCCTTCCCTGTCTTACCATACTATCCGCCACGACAGTACAGAACTGCGGCTCCCATGCATTTTGCAAAACCTACATTTTGGCTCCCACTGAACTCTTGCTTGCCCACTTCTGTTATATATCATATATTATTTATTATTATTGGTCTTTAATATTAAATTTCATAAAAAAATATCATTTTAAGCTAAAAACAACCAATAAATATCTGATACTAGAAAATTTAAAATTTTACAAAAAGAACAAATCTTGATTATCATCTTTATAAATTTTCATCATTTTATAAAAGATTAGATTTATAAATATAATAAATAACAATAATAATAATAATAATAATAACTATGAGTAGCATTTAAGTTTAAATAAATCATTACATTATTTTAAACTTCATTATTATTTTAATTAAAATATATTTTTAAAATTATATAATAAAGCATGCAAAGCAAATATAACTTATTGTATAATAAAATTAAATATTTTTCATATAAAAAAATACTTACTTCTCAATACAGTTAATCAATAAACTTTTGTACATATTAAAAACTAAAATATTTTCTTCTGTTTTCCAACCTTATAGATTTATATATAATTTTAGCGATTTTGCTAAAATAATACATCAAAATATAATTTCCAACTGAAGAGAACAGATCATTGATATATCAATTTTTAACAAAATATTATAATTTAAATGTGAAAGATTTCATTTCACATTTAAAAAAATAATAATAATCTTTACCCAGTCATCAGTAAATTGTTCAAAAGAGCACTAGGAAATATATGAAATATATGCTAAACTTCATCAATAATTATCAAGGAGATATTTGTATTTGCATTCTATATTTGAAAGGAACTGATTTGTTTCAAAAATATATGATAAAATTTCTTACAGCTTTCCTTTGAAATAATTGTTATGGATTTATAAATTTTGTATTCGTATTTTAATCTGTAATCAAAATATTTTAAAAATTTAAAATTAAATAAAACTCCATCATTTGAAATTAACAATTATTATTTCACAAAATTATATGAATCAGAAAGAGACTTTATTCTGAATTAACATTTTTAATATATTAGATCCCATATTCATATCCATTACATTCTGATAAATTGAACAAACAAACCATTTGTTACTTAGGTAATATGGGTCGAGTATAATTTAAAAGAAAGTTAAATTTTAAATTAAAATATTTTAAAAATTAGAAAACTAATTACAATTATTTATCTATCATATTATAATGAAAACCAAACTAAGTTTGTTTCTAACATCCAGATATCAGGATATTAGAATAGCTCTGCTAAGGATTAAAACAGTATTAACAGGAAGAAGAAAAAGGGAGATAGATTTGTGGATTTAGGTGCTGAAAAATTAGTGCTATAATAGATATGATGACGACGTCATTAGACCTTATTTAATTTCATTAATGTTTAATTTGTTAGATAAATATTAGATAGAGGGATAAGTATAATTAGTTTTTCAAATTTTAAATATGTTAATTTAAAGTTTTAATTTCTTTTCAGATAAAATCTGATTGTCACACAATACCTAAGTAAAAAATGGTTTAGATCAGGGGTGTCCAACCCATGGCCAGCAGGCTGCATGCTGCCAAGGCAAGTTCCAATGCAACACAATAAATGTGTAAACAAAACTGACAAATTTTATTTATTTATTTCAATAGCATAAACTCAAAAAAGAAGTTTCACAAAGCCGTAAACCTTTATACATATTTTATTTTTGAGTGGAAAGGAAATATTTTCAAATATTTGGAAATGTGTGGATGAGGAAGGAATACTAAATAAAGCTGGAGTTGTGACTAAAAGGATTATAGACCCAAATTCGGGGAAAGGAGAGAAAGGCCAAAAGATAAAAAGTAGTGAGAAAGGTTAAATAAATCTTCTGTTATGCAAATATTGACCCTTAATTTTCCAACCTTCCTCACTTCTTTATCTTTTGTTCCTTTCTCTCTTTTCACCGAATTTGGGTCTATAATCCTTTTAGTCCCAACTCCAGCTTTATTTAGTATTCCTTCCAGCATTGCAAGATTTGGCTACCCTTTTTTTAGTTTGGCATAAAAAAATACCATTTGGCACATTGGATGCTTTTTGGGCTACATATTATTTATAAATATAGTAGTTGAATAAAAATGCACTTTAAAATAGTGTTTTGTCATTTTTTATTAATTAGAGACCCAAATAAAACAAATATTTGTGTTTTTCCAAATAAATTTTTGTTTGTCTCCTTTATATATAATATAATGAATTTATCTATTTCTAAGTAAAAATTGAAAGTGTCTGTAGAAGTAATTTTTTAAAATATTCTTTTTTGTGATAAAGTTTTAATACTTATTGCTATAATCTAGACATGTTAATCCTTAAATATACTTGTATATTTAAGGATTGAACCACAAGTATATATAATATACTTGTGGCCCAAAACTCCATGACTTCTTCCAATGTGGCCCAGAGAAACAAAAAGGTTGAATTGGACACCCCTTGTTTAGATGTTAATTCATCCAACTTAACAGAATGTAATGAATCTTATAATGGGACCAAAGATTCATAAAATGTTCATTCAAAATAAAACATTTTTCTGAATTAAAAAAGATTAGAAAAATTACTATTGTAAATTCACTAAATTTTTATAAATATATATTGAAATTTTAATTATTGAATTAGATCTTTAATACTTTAATACTTGTATAATCATATGAGTTACTCTTGTCAATTGTCAGAATATTCCTATATTATAGTTATATTTTATATATATAATAACTTAACTCTTGTAAGATTACCAACACAAAAGATTAAAAAGAATTAATTTATTGAATTTAATGATACTCCTTCTTATTAATATATATATTTAAACTCAACTGTATATACATCATTTAAAATTTTTAAATTAATTTAAACTGTTTCAAGTAAATTATAAGGCACTAAAGCATGTTCATATACTTTGTTTAATAATATAATATCTTCTTCATACTTTAAATCAAAATTAAGTAAATTTTCATTCATTATATATTGCAATGCTTCTTGTACTTTTAGAAGATCAAAAACATTATGCCAAATAACATCAGAGTTTGATTTGTTTCTTGATAGATTTGTTATAGATCGATTTCCAATATATTGCAATAACTGACAAAATTCTTTCAAATCCATTCCATGATGAGTCTTCAGAATAATCTACAAAATAAAAAAGATACTCACATATTTTATTTTATTTAAAATGCAAAATATTTCATAGAAATTTCCACTTAACACTACTCTGGAAGTTTATTACTTTTAATTATGTAGACAGAACTAAAAAAAACAATAAATCATATTTTTTAAAATTTAGCAAAAATAATATGCTAATCTTTTAATAATTATTAGTTATATTTAAATACATTTTGTAATATAAGATCTTAACTTTTTAAAATACAATCACTGAGCACAATGTTCAAATTTTTGACAAACAAGTCAATACAAGAAATTAGCTTATGTGAACATTTGCTATGTGCTATCTTGCTGAAGATGACAATGTGATAACTTTTTGATGGTATTAAAAATTTATTTGACATTATCTTCTCTTACTTCTGAGGTTCTCATATCCAACTTAGATCTCAGGTTCTCATATCTTTCAGATTTAAGATTTTACTTATACATAATCAACCAGTGCTTTTCCACTGGGTAGAAAATGAATGGATGTCAAAACATTTTCTATTGGTAACTTCTTTAAAGATAACTCAGGAATTGTTCACTGCTAATCATCATCATATTGTAAAATATATTTATTGACAAAGCTCTTAAGAATATCTATTTGTCATCTGATTCGTAATATTCACAGCAAATTTTGTAGTGCCAAACAATATGTCAGATTATTTATCAGGCTATATTAAGGCTAATTTAGTAATTAGATATAAAGCAATTTGACTAGAGATAGGTGGTTAGGCCACCATCTCATGATACCCCTAGCCAAATTGCTTTATATCTAATTATTAAATTTAAATTAGCCTTAATGTAGCCCAATACTAATTGAATCAGGTTGTTATTAAATTTCATAGTTTCATACTGTTTTCAAGAAGCCTTTGGTTCCTTTGTGTACTTCAATGTTGGGATGCAAACTACTTGAAACTAAATACTTTTATTATCTTGATACACAGAAAGAGTTGTTATTGTCCAGGTTTTAATTTTCTGCTAACAATTGCTAAAGACTAAGGATTTCATAAGTGAATGGTATAGATTGGACTACAGATGGAAAACATGCACAAAAATATCAAACAAATCAATAGATGGTCATACTAAATATTTACAACGTGCATTTCACTAGAACAGTGGTTTTGAAAGTGGACACTACCACTCTGTGGATGGTAAATATAGGGAGCAAAAAGAAGGAAGTGGGCAGCAGGGGAGTGCTGGAGGCAGTGCACTGAACTGTGACCATAGGCAAGGGTTGGGGTTGGGGACAAATCTTTCCCTGTCCTCAATCAAAACAGATAAGAAGAAACATTGCATTTAATGGTTTTCAGACATTGAGGACAATGTACAGTAAGGACAGAAAGTGTGAGGTTCATAAAAAAGTTTTCCTAAGAATATTTCCAAGCCTTTCTCACACAAGGGAAAATGAGTTAGGGAGTGTTGGATATACATTTATGGAACCAAGGGGGCAGTGGCTTGAAAAAGTTTGGGAATCACTGCACTACAGTAATAAATAAATATGTCAGCAGTAAATAATAACCAGTATAGATTTAAGAAAAATAAAATGGTCAGATTGTCTGCTAATGGCCATTCTAGGTATAATGGCCTATATTCCTAAAGAATGTATGCATGCATATTTTTGTATAATCATATATATCATGAAAAATCAAAAAATTTAAACTTCACACTGCAAAAATGATGAGAATGGCACATATAAAAAGTTTACTAGTGATCAAATTGATTATTCTGGCCATTCTTGTTAGTATTATTTCTTACATTCAAGAAAAATAATTTGATAAATTAACAAAATTCATTTTAAAAACATGATTGAAATTATCATTGAATAAAAACATACAAAGCATCTGAATAGTTAAGTCCAGAAAATTCCATAATCTAGAATATCTCTGTTCCCAATAATGTCAGATTAAAAGTGTTCTGTATATTATTTTCAAAATAATTTTTTTTCATCGAATTGTCACATATCAATCAGTAAACTGCTAATTTTTAATTTTTGAAAAATTTATTTATTTAGTAATGATGATTTAGTTATTTCATAAAAATAAATAAATAAATAAATGCTTCTCTCATACATTATATTTACATTGTTGTAAATTGCTTTAGAGTTACTCAGTAAGTTATTTCTTTTATCTGCAGATATAATAGATTCATATTACTAAATTAATAATTTTAAAAATTACTTTCAGGAATGTTATTACTAATAATGAAAAAACATTTTATTCCATGTAATAAATTTGTCAGAGCTCAACAAATTATGCAAAACTAAACTTACTACACAAAAGAAGGAATTTGTCAGAGCAGTTCACATGATAATTTTGTCTAGTTTGTAATTATTTGCAGATAACATCTATTTTCTTTGAGCAAACAGACAAATATATTTTTCAAAAAGCCTGATACTTGTCACAGTAAGTTATTCTTTCTTTGAACAAGTATTTATCTATTTTACATGATTTACATATCTGTATTAATTGTAACATTTTTTTATTTTTACATTGATGAGAACTTTTTCTCAAAATGCATTTCCCGATAAATAAAAATTTTAAAAGTCAACTGACATAATAAAGTAAACCAACAGAGAAAAATGAAACTGTTATATTCTTTTTTTTAATATAAAAATTTATAAATCTTAATTTATCAGTAATGCATATTTGTCATATATCTTAATGATAAATTAGCTTATTTTAATGTTATTACTACTTTTCAAATATTTCAAATTCAATTAATTCAAAATTACTTAATGTAAATGTATTAAGGGTTTAAGAGAAGTTAAGACACATCAATGCAGAAGTAATTGTTAGTTTCCATAATGAAGATAAGAGAAATTTGCAAGAATAAACAAAATGAATTTCATTTCAAGTTTTAAACAAAGATCTGGAAAATTCAATATTTCTAATGAAAACTAGGCAAAATATTATAATGGTTTTAAAAAATTATAATTTTATTAAACATTTTTGCAATTTACATAATATTACCTTTCATTATTATTTTATAAGATTATATAGATTTATTTTGAAAATTTTGATAAAGTATGCATTATAATTATTATTATTATTATACTCTCATTCAAACAGTTAAAATTTGTATAATAAAATATTTATAAACAAACAAAAATTAAAATGATCCTTTCTTAAATTTTTTAGACACTCTTGTTATTTTTTGTCAGTGAAATTTTTGATTGTTTTCACAATTGTTTTTTACATATCTTTTCCAATAAAATTAAACAATTATACAATTTAAACATTTTAATAAAAATTTTGGTTATTATTTATCACAAAATATAAATTTATTGTTGGAAATAATTTAATATCATTTACATTCTGAAGTTCTTTAATTTTATTGGATTTACATATTGAATATAAACTATTATCTTATATAAACTATCAATATCTTGAACAGATATTGAATATAATTAAAAAATGCAGGATGAATTACCTGACATTGCAAATCCCAGCCATCCATATCCTTGCAATCTTCTATTTCTTTCTGGACTTCTTTAAGAGCAAAATGTAATTGTTTACAAATATAATTTATATTACAACCATTAAACCAATTATGATTGATTGAAATTGTATCAGCCTATGAAATAATTAGAAAATCATTTGTAGAATTAAAAATTTTTTATTAAAATTATACATAATCTATACATACCAAATTCCAAACTTGATGATGCCAACCACTTGGGACAAATATAATTTCACCTGGTTCTTGAATTACCTCTAAAACATCTAGTTTATTTAAAGAATCTAATTTAATGTCAAACAATAATTTACCAGTAGAATCAGAAAAAACTTTCTCTTTCTCTGGAGGAACAAGTAACCACTTTTTTCTACCACAAATATTTGCTGACCAACTATAAGAACCAAACACATCAGCATGAAAAGGAGTCCTAAAAAAATAAATAAATAATAATAATAATTTTTAAATAAATGAAAATGTTAAAAATCAAATAGAGAATAATTTATGAGTTAATGATGATGAACTAAAACATGCAGCTTTACATTATTTATTTCATTAGAATTTACAAGTTATAAAGCAAAGTTGCAGGTTTATATAAAGTAATAAGGCAATGACTACTTGATAATAAATTTATGTTTTGATTTGTTATATGATTACAAATAATTGTACAAACATTTTGTTATTATATATAACTTAACAAAATTTCTGTTATTTGTTTGTCACAGAGCTTCAAAGTAGAAAAAGTTAAATCTCAAGTCTGATTTATTTTCAAGTAACACTACATATAAGAATTAAATCTAAAAAAACAATTACATTTATTAAAATTATTTTTGAAAGAAAACAATTTTATTAATATATTTTATAAGTTTTGTACATAGTAAACACATATACTTTTGAATATCTTAGATTCTTAGACAAACCCAATATTCAGAGTACTTATTAAATTTGACCTAAAGGTAGCATACAAGATGAGGGACTAATCAATTAAGTTTAATTATTATAAATTACTTTGAATTAAAATAATTAATTTAGAGATTTTGGAATTAATTTAATTCAAAATTAATCTTGAGTTATCAAACTTACACAAGACCTAACTACCTATATTTAGGTAAAATTAAGCTATTTGATTATTTGATAATTAGCAGTTATAGCCCATAAATAATCCAGTTTTAGGTCTTTGACTAACTTAATATCAGACTATAGTTTATGTTTATATAAAAATATATGTTTGAATTCAATAATTACTTATATTCATTACATTAAATTCAAACAGATATTTTCCTTATTTAAGTTATAAAGCTTCTAAGATGGAATATTATTGATTATAAAAACATTAATATGTCAAAAATGTGTTAAATTCTGTAATTCTTGTGTAATGCTGTTGATTAGTTTCTCTCTCAAGATTAATTATAGTTATTTGTTTTAATATTCAAAATATAGAAAATGATATACAAAATGTATAAAATAAAATTGATAAAATATTCAATAATTTAATATTTATTCTTTACCATGAATCCTTTGGTCCCATGTAAACAAATCGATAATCGTCATTTTTAGATGTGCATATCAAGAATTCATTTAGCCAATCAGATATAAAATATACTGGAGTCAAATAAGCTTCATAAGAAGGAAACTGTCTTGAAAAAATAATACTTATTATTATAATTTGTCAATTTCTAAAAAATAATACATATAATCTTATATAATCTTTATTTTAGTATATATATATATATATATATTATATACACACCTATAGACAGTCTTCAACTTTCAGACATCATCCTTTAGTTAACATTTAGATTATCTCTTTCATACATGAAACATTAACTCATTTTTCTTACACCAAATTCAACTTTTGTAATTTGTCTATTGACAAACAAAAATTTTGAATTATTGTGTGATGATGCTTTCTGCCAGTTTTGGTTATGGCATCATCAAAATCATTTATAAAATTTAATTTTTATCTGTTTTATGTTTAATTTGTGATTTTTAACATTTAAAATACAGTAGAGCATCGATTATTCGAATACCAATCAACTGAAACATCAGTTAACCGAAAGCATTCCAGTCGGAAAATTCAAATTTCTGCTAGTGCTGCGGCGTTGCGGCACTCCCCCCTCTCTCTGCCAACCTAAACTGTAGGCTTACTTTAATTAATGTACTACATTATGTAAGGTATGTATTTGTAAGATGTGTGATATAAATTATATACAGTGCAGTTTTGTGTTTAATACTGTATATTTTCGTAAGTGATCAGTTATCCAAACAACCCCAGTCCCAAATTGGTTCAGATAATTGATGCTCTACTGTAATGTTTTATACTTTGTTACATATTATAAAATACTAAAACTTTCCTAACCTTAATAAGAGATTTTATAATTTTTCTTTTTACTCTCTGGGATCAGAAACCTCTTTTTAACAAATCTATTGCTATGTCTATTTTAGACATTCAACCTTTGTAAAATTTTTTAAAAGTGAATTACGTCTGAAGTTGGGGTCTGCCTGTATATTATGAAAAATATGTATAAATGTATTTGCAATAAACTTTCTGAAATTGTATGAAAAGTTTGCTTTTAAAAAGTTATAAAATATATTTAAAGCTACTATCAACCAAAGCCAAAATTATCGGGCTGGAAATGGCTATATTAATTATAAATTACAAGATAATTTGTTATTAGTGTGTGGCATTGGGCACCATCTCTTGCTAAATTTAATAATTATAATTTAATTAAATAATTTTTAAATAATTTAGACCAAACTGGAAGAAAAGAATCGGCCTGAAGCGGGACTCACTTGATGTGTCCCCAGCTGGCGTTTTAATGGCCGTCGATGGTCATAGCTTATACTTAGATGTACTGGAAGGGGAGATCGGACTGAAGGTCCGAGTAGCGTAACTGGTAACCTGTCTGCACAGATAGCAGAAGTTGTGGGTTCGAGTCCCACTTCGGGCAGATTCTTTTCTTCCAGTTCGGTCTATATTATTTAAAAATTATTTAATTAAATTATAATTATTAAATTTAGCAAGAGATGGTGCCTAACACCACACTCTAATAGCAAATTATCTTGTAATTTATAATTAATATAGCTGTTTCCAGCTCGATAATTTCGGCTTTAGTTGGTGGTAGCTTTATATATTACAGTGTGGCCGTCGGCCATAATAATATACTTATATTTGTTAATTTTAGTTAGTCTTAGTCTTTCCTTTGTTTCTTTGTCTTCTCTTTTCCTAAACTTTCAAAGACCGTTATTGCCTTGGGGTGGAATTAGCGATTCTAAGAATCGGAACACGGAACAGTAGAAGGTGCGGCCGGGTGGATAGCGCCCGAATATAGAGCACTTTTGGATGAGACATGGAGGAGATCGGACGTGTGAGGAACTCGAAAAGAAGTTGATCGAGAGAGAAGAAGTTCGAGGCCGTCCAGACAGGGACCGAGTAAGAGAACTTAAGTCTCGAATAACGATATAGAAGAGAGAATCCAAACGACGGAAGTCGATAACAGAACCGAGACCATCCCCAAAGTGCGTATCGTCCTGAAAATAGTAAAATCCCGGGTGAAGACACTTTTCAATTCTCATTTCTTCCCACTTTCCTATCTCCCTCATTTTTTCTTTTAGTATTAAGTTAGAATTAAGTTAGGTTAGTTACGCGTTTTCCCCAAAATTTTATTGTCACGCGATCGGGGAACGGTCACTTCGTGCCTTGTTTGGTACCAGGAGTTTTGTGAAAGCCGCGCCAAATCTAAAGTTTATGTAGCCAGTTGGGATTCCTGATAGAATTTATTTGTACAAAGTGTAATAAAGGGACTTTGAATATCTGTATAAGTGTTGTATAGTCCTTCTGTACTTTCGTTCGCGGACCGTACAGTACCACTTGTATGTACACCACAATGGCGTCCGCGACAGAATCCCAACTTTAACAAAAGGCGTACCACTCCTGTCCCTTGTGTTCCCGCGTGGTTATTTGCTTATTTGTGTTATATAATACATAGTGTGTGTTAATGGCTACTAGTAATCAGGTTGAGAGCTCTATAGCCAGTGATGGGGTCAACCACAGTCCGCCCTTAGTCGTCACCGGTTTTTTAGGTATGATCCCTACGTTCTCTGGATCACAAAGTGATACCGTGAATATAAAACAATTTTTTCAGACGGTCGAGAATATCACTAGATTGGCTGGTTGGAACAATGAGGTAAAGGTCGCGGTTTTGCAGTCGAGGTTGAAAGGTGAACCCTTGACGACCTTCCTTTGTCTATTGGAACAATATCCGGAATCTTATGACGAGATTAAGCGTGATTTAGTTAAATGTTTCCACAAAAAGGAATCTGGCGACAAAGACATTGTCAACCAATTGTTAAATCTTAAACAGGGAATTAATGAATCAGTCACTGACTTTTCGATACGAACAAAAACGCTGTTAGCAAGAGCAGTCAAGGATAATAATAAAATAAGCCTATTACGCGATGATATCATAACAGAGCGTTTCATTAAAGGGTTAAGAGGGAAGATGAAAAGTAATGTTTTAAGGAGGCTCCCAAAATCTTTGGAAGAGGCTTTTGAGATAGCTGAGGCTGAAGAGGCAATAGAGATTGAATGTAACGGCTACTTTGAGCGGAAAGGGGTCAACGCTGCAATGGAAGAGATAGAGACAATAGTCAAAGAGCGGGATAACCTTAGAGTACAGGTAGATAAGGGTGAAAAAAGAATGGGTGAATTGGAAAGGAAGATCAAAATGCTTTCGGATGCAGTTAGCAAGTTATTAAATAGTATGGACCGGGAGAAGAGGACGACTAGCAGAAGATGTTACGCCTGCGGTGATGTAAGGCATTTCGCCCGTAACTGTTCGAAACGGAGAGACATCCGTTTAAACTAGTGAGGGAGCATTATGGGGGTCAGCATCATGCTCCTACAATAAAAATCATAATGGCCGATAGAGTATTCAAATAAAGTAAAGGCCTCCCCCTCATCAAGGGTAAGATCGAGGGTATTACATTTACTTTCTTATTAGATACGGGGGCAGAAAAATCGATCTTAAATTCCATAGCAATGTAGGATCTTTCGCTCAGTTATATAAATAGTGCAACATTAGAAGGGGAAAATATAGGGATTAGGGGTATAAACGGGACTGTTACCAAGTGCGAGAGAACCCTGCGCGTTGACGTAAATTACAAAGATCAATTATGTAGCACAACCATAGCTTGTATGTGATTTCCTGATCATACAGGTTACGATGGCATACTGGGGATGGACGTTATCAATAAAACCTTTAAAATTATTGATGGGTTAAGGGTAACCATGGAAGGGAGCACGACCAACCATAACCAAAAGGGGAAAATGTGTAATGATTGTTTGAACACTGCTCCAGTAGTGATTAAAGGTTTAGGTGGCCTAAGTCATGTCGAAAGGGAGAGGGTTTGCGAAAATATTTAAAAAATACCCTGAGTGCATCGCTGAATCCATAGAGGAGCTAACAGGGATGGTAGGCGATTTACACAAACCCACAATAGATCAAACTAATTCCGTAAGCACGCGCCAATACCGAATCCCTGAATGCTACTTACCAAGGTTAAAAGCATTTACAAAATCATATTTGAAGGCGGGAATTATCGAGGAAAGCTCCTCCGCATGGAACTCCCCAATTCACATTGTCGAGAAGAGTAACGGCGAAATCCGGATGACATTGGACCTCAGACGCATAAATGACCTTACAACATCGCAAGAATTCCCCATATCCCGCATAGACGAGATCCTAAGCAAATTCCACGGTAGTAAATATTTCTCCGTGTTGGATCTCAAATCTGGATATTTCCAGATTGGCCTTGACGCATCTGTGAGGCACATATTTGCCTTCTCGACCCCTTGGGGCAAATATCAGATGTGCCGCCTGCCCCAGGGTGCAAAAAAATAGCGGCCGTTTTTTTCAAGCTGTCATGTCTAAAATCTTGGCCCGTTTCATAGGGATAAATTGCCACGTCTTCCAAGATGACATTGTGCTCTTTTCCAAATCCTTAGATGAGCATATTGATTTACTTGATGATGTTATAGGGACACTTAACAGGGTTAATTTAAAGTTGCATCCCACTAAAAGTCAATTCATCGTAAAGGAAGTCCGCTACCTGGGGCATGTTATAAACCAAAACGGGATACTCCCTGACGAGGATAATGTGAAGGCTATCTGCGAAATCGAACCACCTAGCAATGTGAAAGGAGTCTGGAGCTTGGGTATGATTGGTTTCTTTAGGAATTTTATACCAAGATTTTCTGACATAGCTCTACCCCTGACAAATTTAACAAAGAAGAATCGGAAATTTGTTTGGGATGCGAATTGCCAAAAGAGCTTCGAGGACTTTAAGGTTGCGTTATCAACACCCCCTCTCTTAAAGCACCTCGATTTTGAGTCTCCATTTCAATTATATACCGACACGTCAGAGGACTGCGCCGGTGCGGTGTTAGGACAAATGGAAGGAGACGATTTTACCCTGTGGAATATTTTAGCAGGAAATTCAATGGTGCCGAGAGAAACTACTCGACCATAGAAAAGGAATGTTTAGCTATGGTTTTATCTCTACGCAATTTTAGACCAATCATATTAGGTTATCCCATCGAGTTGCATATCAACCACAAACCACTCATGTTTGTGAGTAACATGAAAAACCACAACAAAAGACTCATGAGGTGGTCAATGGAATTGAATGATTATGAGTTAAAAATAAGTCATGTGAAGGGAAAGCATAATAGCATAGCTGATGCGTTATCACGGCCTAATTTTAAAAAGAAAAGGGTAGATAACAGAGTATGTCATACTGTCTTAGATAATCAGGAATTGTGGCGAAAGATCGTGGCATCTCAGGGAAGGGATGAATTCTTGAAGAAGATATGCGAGAACTGGGAACGTCAAAGTCATGACCAGTATAGCCCAACTGGGGGTATTCAGCCAGAATTCGCTTTAGAAGGTGACGTAGTTGTGCATGTGAAGCCGGGAAGAATGGGGCTCCGAAATTGGAACCCGTGTGTGTGTCGGGGATGAGATGGCGGACCAAGTTATATGGTCTTTCCACAGTTCACCATTATCGGGACACCTTGGGGTTGAGAAAACATATAGTCTGGTTGATAAGTATTATCACATCAGAGATTTAAAAAAGAGGGTTAAATGTATCATAAGGGGTTGTAAGACTTGTCAAAAGCATAACATTCATAGAAGTCGTACACCCTTCCAGGAGACAGAAACAGCAGAATTTCCTCTACGAAAGGTAGCAATTGATATCATAGGCCCTCTCCAAACGTCCCCCATAGGGAATAGGTACATTCTCACTATTGTTGATGTTTATACCCGGTTTGCTGAGGCAGTACCGATTCGCAATCAATCGACTCAAGTAGTGACTGACGCAATTTTTAATAGCCTGGTGTGCAGATATGGTTGTCTGGAGATCATTATTTCGGATCGGGGGGCGAATTTTACTTCCAACTTATTCCAAGAGATATGTAACGAGCTCCAAATAAGGCATAACGTGACTACTGCCTACCGCCCATGTTCCAACTCAGTCTGCGAGCGTTTCAATAAGACCATATGCGGAATAATAGCAAGGATATCGGATGGCGGTAACCATAATTGGGATGAATTTGTAAATCCGGCTCTCTTCGCATACAATAACTCTACCCATTCAGCTACTAAAGAATCCCCAGCCTTTTTATTGTATGGGTTCGACCCACGTTTTCCAGGTGCATTTCCCGAGGAAGACGGTTGGAATGATCACCAAAGTCGATGTCAAAACCCAGAATTCATTAAAAAATTAAATGTATTAAGGAGAACGGCGTATAATTTGGGGAGGCAGCGCAACGCAAACAATAGAGGGCGGATAAATAACGGAAGAAAATGTAATTTTTGGAAAGAGGGCCAAAGGGTATGGCTACTTCGAAAGGGAAAAAAAAAAATTCTGGGAAGTTTTCTCCCAAATATATGGGGCCATATCGTATCCTGCGCGTCTTAGGGCCCGTCACTGTGGAGTTAGGTGATAACAACGGGACTAGCAAAGGGACTATACACACAGATCGGATAAAATTATGTTATTCACCGATATACAGGAATACGAAACGAAGAACACACCACCGGCCCCGTAGCAAGAATGTAGCACATAAGGAACTAGAAGGCATGGAGGAGGAAGATGTGGAGGAATGCATAAGAGCCTGGGTGCCTCAAGGAAACCCGATGCCAAATCCTACCCAGCATCTTCCGAGAAATGATCATTTACGTGACTCTGAAGATAATCCTAGGACTGCAGGAGAGGCTGAAATGCAGCCTCATTATAATTTGCGCAGTAATCGAGTAAACTACCGTAGACTACATTACGGTGTCTGACTCTTGGCGGGGGTGTATGTGGCCGTCGGCCATAATAATATACTTATATTTGTTAATTTTAGTTAGTCTTAGTCTTTCCTTTGTTTCTTTGTCTTCTCTTTTCCTAAACTTTCAAAGACTGTTATTGCCTTGGGGTGGAATTAGCGATTCTAAGAATTGGAACACGGAACAGTAGAAAGTGCGGCCGGGTGGATAGCACCCGAATATAGAGCACTTTTGGACGAGACACGGAGGAGATCGGACGTGTGAGGAACTCGAAAAGAAGTTGATCGAGAAAGAAGTTCGAGGCCGTCCAGACAGGGACCGAGTAAGAGAACTTAAGTCTCGAATAACGATACAGAGGAGAGAATCCGAAAGACGGAAGTCGATAACAGAACCGAGACCATCCCCAAAGTGCGTATCGTCCTGAAAATAGTAAAATCCCGGGTGAAGACACTTTTCAATTCTCATTTCTTCCCACTTTCCTTAGCAAGGATTTGTTTAATAATATTGAAGATAAAAATTTGTTTATCTTCAATATTTATTAAGCCAATCACAACCTTTTAGAGCAGCAAAAATTTTAATAATATTTTTAGTCATACTTAATAAACCATCCTATCGCCCTCATTTTTTCTTTTAGTATTAAGTTAGAATTAAGTTAGGTTAGTTACGCGTTTTCCCCAAAATTTTATTGTCACGCGATCGGGGAACGGTCACTTCGTGCCTTGTTTGGTACCAGGAGTTTTGTGAAAGCCGCGCCGAATCTAAAGTTTATGTAGCCAGTTGGGATTCCTGATAGAATTTATTTGTACAAAGTGTAATAAAGGGACTTTGAATATCTGTATAAGTGTTGTATAGTCCTTCTGTACTTTCGTTCGCGGACCGTACAGTACCACTTGTATGTACACTACAACGGGTTGGCCGATGATGTTTATTTAAAAATCTACAAATTTCATAAAATAAAATAAAATACTTTAGGTTTTGTAGTCTTTAAAGAATTAAAAGCTATTGGTTTTCTTCAGTAACACATCACACAAGGAGCAGTTATTATAATTTTTATTGAAGGAGATGCATTTTGGGTCTTAATGACCCCTCTTCAGTCCTTAGAATGGTTGATTGTAGGTTACAATTGACATTAAGGAGTATATTGGGTAATTGACTGGGTGGTAATTTACCAGGGTTGCTGCAGAGTTCTGAACATCTTTAAGTACACAGTTGCACTTGCAGAATGCAATTCTGGCATTCTACAAGTGCAACCATGTACTTAAAGATGATCAGAACTCTGCAGCAACCCTGATACTCTCAACAGTACTAAATTGATAAAGATGTGTATCTGGTTACTTTATGAAGGATTAATGGATTGAAAATGTGGCATTATTTTTATTTCTTTGATTACATCATGCTAGGTCCTCTATTAACTTTCTGTATATTTGCAGCTGTGTGGAGGATGAAGGTATTAAGGGAAACTTCTTGCAAAAGAGGTACTGTACTTTCAAAAATTTTAATGTGTACCAATTTAATTAGTAGTGGACTAATATTTCAATAACTATAATGCTTGGCATGAACTAACATTACAATCCCTACAATCACATTACTTTGATTCCAAAAAAATTTTTATATTCTTTAATAGTGTCAAAAGGTACTGTATCTATGCCAATTTCTCACAATAACAGTGTTATGTGGAATCAAGGATTATGGTTTTCACTGTTATACCCTAAACTTTGGGGATTATCTACATACAGTATTTTTTTATAACTACTGTTCATCTGGATATTGCATGAATAGTAACTTGAATCCATATACAGTCGAGTCCGCATAAGTCAACACCCTGATAACTCGACACCATCGGTTAAGTAGTCAGTTTTCTGTGGTCCTGGCTGACTTACATAGGCATTAATGTTAAAAAACTCCGGTTTACTTGACACCGTTTAACTTGTCACTACTGGATAAGTCGACATACTTTTGCTGTCCCACACTCTGATAAGTCGTCACCCCCTCCTGAAAAAATGAATTCACTCTGCACGTGTGGTGTGAACTCATATTTTTTTTCATGAGGGGGGAATCGATTTATTTATTAATATATAATTAATATATTTAATAATATATTAATATTATTAATAAAAATGCCTTAACATTTTATGTATTTTTATGTATAAAATAATAACAGATAAAAAGAAAATATACAATCTACATCAACGTCACACCAGAATCCAATTTTGCATTTTCTCATGCCAGATGCATTAAGAATCCTTAGACATTACTTGCCAACAATTGACAATTGCGAAGATGATGTTTTAAAGGTGTTCATGATCGTTGAAAAAGAAAGTTGAGACAGTTAAGTGCTCAAAACAAACAACACTAAACAAATTTTTCAGTTTTTCATCTACAGATTAATTGTAAATGGAGGACATGATGTATTGTAAGCCTACTGTATTTTATTAATTGTAGTCTTGTGGTATTTTTTCCAACTTTGCTTTAGTCGTCACATTGGATAACTTGACGCATTTCCACTTCCCTTGGAGTGTCAACTTATGCAGAGTCGACTGTATTACCATTTAATTTCAAAATTAAAATTTGTTTATCTTCAATATTTATTAAGCCAATCACAACCTTTTAGAGCAGCAAAAATTTTAATAATATTTTTAGTCATACTTAATAAACCATCCTCAGATTTACAAACTTTTAATCAAATAATCTAAATCAAATAATTTAGAATGTAAGTACTTAGTTATTAAAAGTTTTTGCTACTCTAAAAGGCCATGAGTGACTTAGTATCTATCTTAGCAGTTATTTTCATATTATTCAATATTTATGTCAAATTCATTCAAATTCAAAAATAGCTTTAGCTTTAACTGTTTCACATAAACTTTTACACCAGTGATCTGTCCTTAATTATATTTAATAAAACAAAAAGAATATTGCATGTTATTTACAACATATAAAAGTGAAACTAATCCAAATTGTAATTAATAGTAACGTTAACTTAAAAATTTAGAATGCTTATATTATAATAAAATTTGAAAAAATATTTGTAGGAATTTAAAAGAAAGCTTATTAGTTATAATAAAATGCAGTATTACTTATATGTATTTTAATTCACACCTTTGTTAACTGCATATTTTAATTTGCTTTATGAAAAACCAAAAATTTACAATTTATTCCAACTGTTTCTAGACTTAAAAGCACATTTGAAATATGATTCCAATTAAATTATTCATGAAGCTAAACTTTCAAAGCTTTGAACAAAAATATAAATTTTACTATATGATCCTAACATATATAATGCAACAGATAACTACATTATTATTATATATATTTACATTAAAAACATGATTTTATAAAATAAATTTAATTTTTTTTATCAATATATTTATATATGGAATCCTGTATTTTGTTTATAACAAATTTTTTGAAATTTGTAGTTTCATTTTCTGAGCTGTTAGAAATAAATATAAACAAAATCACATCATTAGCAAACTTACATTACTTAGAAAACAAACAAAAATTGAGTTATATCAGAAAAAATTAAGCTGACCTAAATAAACAAGTCCATCTTTCACTAAAAATGTTGAAACAAAAATAAGTAATGCTGTACAGTTAAAGTGGTCAAAATGTATAGGCATTACTTTTGTTTCAATATTTAAAAAATAAAAAAATTAATTTCATTTACTGTTAAATCCATACTAATATATAAAATGAGAGTGTTTATTTGTTGGTTGGAGATAATCTTGGAATCTACTAAACAGATTTTAAAAATACTTTCACTATTGGAAAGTTTATTTCTTCTAGATGAACATAGTCCTTACTCTATTTTCATATTTAAAAAATCTAGCAATGAGAGCTGCATAAAGTTCCCAACTGTTATGAGTTTTTATTTAAAAAACTTTTACATTATTAAGCAAAAAATAAAATTGTGTGTGATACTGTCTGTTATCAGATTTTGTTATAAAGAACTTTTTATATTTTTAATTACTATGAAAAGCTTAATTTTGAAGGTAGGGGTCAGTTTTATAAAAAAATGTAAATGTTGATAACGAATAAAATCTTCATTAAAATCCTACCCCTCTCAAGATACATGACCGCCCTCTATCTCCCCACCATCTTGACCTTTCAACACCAAAATTTAATAACATCAATGCCCCTCATATACCAAATTTTGTTTGCCATGCAAAATTTTGTTTCTTAATCTTTACCACATCCTGATATATTAAGCAAAATAGATGCCAACACAGAGATACATAGTCACAGAATTTTTTTGCTGTTTTGGATTCAGGAAGTTTCAAAATGTGGAGATTTGCAAAAAGCTCAGAAGGTCAAATTTGACACAATTCCCATAATTTTCCAAGTTATGTATACATAACAGCCAGGAAATTAAAATATGAATAAGTCTAATATTATGAAATAAATGCATACATAAGTGAGTTCTTTCAGTTACTTTTCAGATGTACACATGTACAAGTGAACATTTCAAGAATAAAATGCCTAAAAGAAAGTCACAATTGTCATGAAATACATCCAGCCAAGAACCCCTCACTCCTTCCTGCTGATTTCATATCCCCCTACAAACTCTCAAACCCTTTTTACTGATCTGGATCAAATTCCACATAGTTACCCTCTGGTACCCTATGGGAAGCATGGATTGCCATAAAACTTGAACCCCACACTCCTTCTCCCTACCTCCAAACTCCTAAACCTTTTAAGCAATCTGGATAAATTTTACATAGTTACTCTCTACAATTCCTCCAAAATGTGTATGCTACTTTAAACTTGAACCTTTGCCTTCTTGATTTCATTCCCCATAAATTTCCAAATCTTTGGACTGATTTGCACCAAATTTTGCATAGTTATTCTCTTCCATCCAGCAGGAAACACATGCTACCTTATAATAAGGACCTCTCCCCGAGTTCCCAAACAATGCTGGGCATTTTTTGCTGGCATATTATAAAATAAATTATTTAACTTTGCTGATACATACAGTTAGAATTTCTGAAGACAGATATACAATCTAAAAATTTAATATTAAAAAAAGCATTTGACTTCTGAAAAAAAAAGATGATGTTATTAATTAATATAGTGTTCCTAATTAATTATTTTAAATAATACATATATAAATAAAATTCTGTATTTATTCTAATAAACAGTGCAACTACAAGATTAAAAAGATATAGACAGTGTACACTAATAATAAGCACACTTTCTACAGGAGAAAAATAAAGTTTATTTTTTAAACTGAAAAATTGAACAGTCTATTCAGCATTATCACTCTTACTTTATGCTGAAAAAATCCAGCAATGAGTTGCTTAACTTTCCTGGCAACATTTGGTGCCATCTGTTATGATATTTTATTTTAAAACACTTTTATATTTTTAACTATTATAAAATGACAAAAAGACTGTAATTTTTTATAAAACCCATCCCTGCCCTCAAAATTAAATTTTTTATAAAACCCATAATGAGTAAAATCATCATTAAGTCCCTAGTGGAGATACACATGATCCCCTTTATCTCCCCATCCCCTCAACCTTTAATCACAAAACTTAATAGCATCAAGCCTCCGTAATAAACAAACCTCCCTGAAAATTTTCAGATATTTTCAACAAAAGCACAGAAGTTATTAAGCTTCAAAAAGGGTGAACAAAATTGTCCACTCCACACACTAATATCCATACAAACAGAAATTACCTCTGAATTTTTTTTTTTTTTTTGCATTTCTCAATGTTTCAAGGTGTTCTGAGTCCAAAAATGTAAATATATTAGGGATCATTTTTTACCGATCGCCATACTTTTCCTCTGTTATTTGTAACAGCCAGGAAAGTAATACAGTAAAATGAGAGTATATTGAGTGTTGCATTGTTGCACAAATAATAAAGTGAAAGAATTGACTGAATTTAGTTCATTAATAATCACTTAAATAATAGTCACATCCAATTCCCAAAGAATAGAAATAATAGTCACCCTCTAATAGTAAGCACTTTCTAAGAAACAGTGAAGTTGCAAGCTGAAAAAAGTTATAGACAGTACATTCTTTATTAGAATAAATACAGTATTGAAATTTTCTGAATTAAAATTCAAGTATCATACATAAGAGACCAAAGACACAAAACTAGTGAATTTGTAAGAATTTATGCAGTTTTTGAATAAATCTTATCAATTCTCATAATAATTGATAAGAATGCTAATATGAGTTTATCATATGGTATATTTAGCAAATATTATTCAGAGAAAATATTTTCATACATAATTTATAATTTATTGCTATATTCTAATTGTATAATTTGCAACTGTCCTTACGAAAGGATGAATATTATTAGTTAAATATACTTTTTTTTGTTAAAAATATTTTTCTAATTTGAAATTATTTCCTGTAAATAATTCTAAAGCAAAATCAATAACATTTAAAATTTTTTGAAGTGTGATAAGAATTTCAAACTGTAATAAGTGTAATTATAAGTGAAGTAAGAGGACATTTTAACAACTCAATTGATTTTCATAATTAAAACATTTAAATAGTTTAATCTAGAAGTAGTCCAGATATACTAAGAAAAGAGAAATAGTAATATACAACTTATAAAACTAATAGGCATCAAAGAATAAATCTAGGAACAAATCAGAACAATATCAAATAAATTTAATTAGTAGCAAATTATATATTCTTATAATTAAGTATAAATAATACAATCTTTTATACTGTAAATTGTTATAAATAATTTAACAGGAAAGTATAAGCTCATCTGAACCCTTATGCATAAAAATTTTGTTGGCTAGACATTAAACTAGACTTTTCTATTCATAAAAATTCATCATCATAATTTTTATCATATTTTTTAAACAGGATTATATACACAAACTTTTATATTTTATTTCAAACTTTCATTGAAAATCTGTGCTAATTTTAAATGACTAGATTTGTAACATCTTAATTCTTTGTTTTTATATATAGAATAACAATACAGCCTTAAAAATTGGGTCAAACACATTATTATTAACTATTTATAGTTAATAACAACATAAATATATCAGAAATGGTATAAATATAATAAACAATTTTTTGATATATACACAAACAAATTTGAGACTTTTACTAATTAGATTTAAAAAAAAAACCTCTAAGTTTATTGAATACAATAAATTTTTTTATATTGTTATTTATTTATTTATCTGTAACTAAATAACATTTTTTAACATAAAATTACTTTTAAAAAAATTAAATAAAATTTCAAAATCTTACATTCAGATCAATAAAGATGATTATATTAAATTTTATTATTATTTTTCTTTTTCTTAAACACTTTTATAATTTTACATATTATTATTATCTAATATGAGCATTACTCATTATTCCAATAATAGATAAAATATAAACTTTAGAGATAGTTTGCAAATAACTGTGAAGTCATTAACAGAAAATTAAATAATTTAGGATAATACAGTTATATACTGCAATGTCAAAGAACTATATATCTAATCGAATACAATTTTAGCAATTTAATGTATACAGCATACAAGTTAGTATCATACAAAGTTGATCTGTTTCAACAAATTCATATTAATGGAATATCTGTAAAGAGGTCACAGTATAAAATGTAAACTATATCTTCAATCCCAAAATTGTATAATCAAAATAAATTGAAGTTTAGATTACCTATTTGATAATATAGTAACCACATACGTGTTCTCTTGCATCAGGAGTTAATTATAAGTAAAGAGGACATGAGAATAGAAAAATTATTATTATAAAGCCAAATTGTTAAGAACAAAAGAATTACCTCTAATGAAGAAAATTGCAGGTTAAAGATTGGAGAGTTTGTAGATTTTTAATTTTTATAAATAAAAAAGATGTATTTACAAGGTTAAAATTTTTATTCTTATTTACAAATGAGCAATTATTTATTGTGACATTGTCACAATTTCAGGCTGTAATTTTTTTTATTATATTTTTAATTTACTTAATTTAAAATAAATGCTCTCCACCTCAAATTAGTAGTGTCTTGCCCTGTACATCATACTTTTCCTTTACCAATAGAGTTGTGCCAGTCATCTATCTAACACCTTTAGGGAAAAATTTTTGAATTGAAATAATATGACTTCTGGTTCGAATTGGACATTCATATGTAGTTAATTGGGGTCTCCTGTTCCTAAGGTTTCCATATCTGGTCTTGTCTTTGATTTATCTAACTCCATTCTCAAGATTAAGGAAAGACACATGAACAGATGGACAACAGTGGGAATATATAGGTTTATAGTTTTTTCAAATTGCAGCCCAATAACAATAATATTTTTTTAATATATTTATATTAATTAGTTTAGTTTAATAAATATAGTATTTTTAAAACAGACGGTTAATGTTACCTTAGGTTGCCAAGATGGTGGCTCGTCTCTAATTCCAGCAAGAAAACAGTGGGGCGCACGCTCTAACCTAACCTAACCTATCCTAATAATTTGATTGCTAAAATTATGGTAATTTATTAGAATAGGTTAGGTTAGAACATGCGTCCCACTGTATCCTTGCTGGAATTAGAGATGAGCCACCATCTTGGCTACCTAAGGTAACATTAATCGAAATGATAAACAAGGGCCCATTCACATATTTTTCAGTCCCCTTTTGTAATTTAGAAACAACAAACTAAAGTCTAAAATTAAGGATTTATACACAAAATCAGTAAAATAGTACTGGTAAATTATTGAAATGTTGATTCACGACTAATATTTGATAAGTGGGATAATCATAACATTTAATGCAACACAGTTATGCTTTAATATAAAATTAAAATTTATCATATGAACAGATACATACCTGACAAAATGCCAATCTTTAAGATATAAACAAGGTGAATCTTCTTTACTATAAGATCTTCTCTTCCAGTAAGAAATATAATTCTTAACAGACATATCTTCTTTACAATGACTGTTATATAATTTAATACTGCAATCTGCTACTGGTGCTAGAGAATCACCTGTATCAGGAAATTTTGATTTATGAAAAATTAAGATTAGTTTTTACAAAAAAAAAAAAAAACATATGATAAAATTTTGTAAAGAGATTTATTTATTAATTAAGACAATCTTCAGAGTTAGTTTTTAACAAATTTTATTCAAAACAATAATCTATATGTAATATACTGCAGGTGTATATAAAAATTTATAAGAAGTAACATGGTATCACAAAATTTTTAAAATCATTAAAAAGTTAAAATTCTTGTGAAACATGTCTAAAATATTTTTTAATATCATTTTTTTATTATTATAAAATTTAAGAGATCATCATCTTTCAGCACTGCTGATTTTCACTATTTTTACATTGTGGAATTTAATTTTAAATAAAGATGGAATTATCAACTTGATTTTAGTTATAGATAATATTCATGTTCTATTTATATGTTTTTCCTACAAATTTGTTTTGGACAAGTATGTAACAATTTAATTAATTTATTTTTTAGAATTTCTGTGAAAATAACCTGTTTATGAAAAATGATGTTTTCAGCTTCCTATTAATCAATATATCTCAAGATTGGTTTAGAAAGAAATATCCAATAAATATTTTATTTAAATTTTAACTGTCCTTAAATCCAATAGTTTATCTGATTATTAATGATTTTTTTTATTATGATTAATTACAACTAATTTTGTTTTTTAGATATTAACTCAACAGTGCAGCTGTAATGGTTTATGTTACAATACAACATTAATACCAATCAACATTTATTTAGTATTCTACCATTCAAGAGTAATGAATCTATGAAAATATACAGTAGATATTAAGTCAATCATAGTTTTACTACTGTAAAGAAAAAAAAAAAATATGAGTGATATTTATATTTATTTCTTAATTTAAATAAGGTCAAACAAAAAATAGAATGAAAAACAATTTGGAAAATAAAAATTCTTAAAGGGATTACAACCAAAAAAATTATTTAGTTCAAACACGGTAAACTTTAAACTTATAACTTGTTATTTGCATATTTAAACTTAACAATTCTTTAATTAAATATAGAAGTCAAGAGATTATAAAAAAAGCACTTAAATTTTAATGTTTTTGGCATACTTTATGCCATTCTCAAATTACCACAAAATAAAAAAAAGCAATTATTATTTTAATTATTATTATTATTTATTCTTTAGTGGAGGCTTGATAATGACAAAGTATGACAAATATTTTAGCATTTAAGAACTTTTTTGTAACTTCTAGACTTACATATCAAATTGAAGACTAAGTTTAAATGTGGCTTCACACTGAAGTGTAAATGTGACCAATTTTAATGTCATTAAAAAATTTTATCAATTATACAAAAATTAATATTTAAATATTTAAGTGATAAATTAAGTAAAATATTTATTATTACATTATTAACATTATTTAAATATAAAGAAATAAAACAATGAATAAATTGGAAAGTAAAAATTAGATAAAAATTTAAAATAAGTAAGGAAAAATAATTGAAAAATAAAAGAAATATAAACACATAAAATGACAATCAAAAGATTATAGGCTAGATAATAAATCCATTTGGTAATACTTCATTTAATATACTGATAAAAAGATATATTGATTTTAAAAAAAAATTCCCTTTTTTGTATTATTATTTCAAATTACATCAATAATATTCTACATTATCACATATTTTATCAACACAATGTTCTCTAAAACTTTATTTCTATAATTCTTAAAATATTAAATTTCAAAAATAATCCAATTCCAGAAAGTCTAATTAATTTTAAGATATTTTACTTTCTCCATATCTGCACATTCAGGATGTTTTCAAATTTAAACACAATGATTAAAATGTAATCTTCAAGAGTAGGAAATTCTGAGATTATTATCTAATCTTCTATTATTATTTAGATCTGACTTAGACTATATAAACTAGGGAAGAGCAAATTATTGGAAGAATCAATTAACCAAATCTCTCTTCTCATGATTCTAAAAGTTCAAAAATTGTATAGGGCTAATCTACATTCAATTAACTTGAAAATGATTATCCCTATACTATAAATTCTTGGGTTTAATTTTATTTAGAATCATTAGAAAATTTGTCTAATTGGTTCTTCCAATACTTTGCTCCCATATATATATATATATATAAATAAAGTATCTTAACAATGATTACAAATTTTCATCTGATTAAATTGATATATTCCTTGTGTAGATATGGAATTTTATTAAAACTATAAAAAAAATAACAGTAAAAACAAAATTAGCTTATTCCTTCTTTATTTCTCTTTAGATAAATTCATTTCAATTATCAAGAATAACATAAATTATTTTTATATTGAAATAACAATTAATGAATTTCAATGGAAGTAAGCAAACTAGTCTGAAACACAAATCTAGTAAGAAATATATTTTGTTTCTATAATTTATACATGGAAAAATTAAGTATCTTCTACTTCCAGATCACCAATCTCGGAACTCAAAGAAAAACATTACTGATTTCATCTTAATATCACCGCACAAAGCAGAAATGAACTGTTCAATTGCCAAATCAATTAACTCTACAAAACAAAAATAGAGAAATTGATAAATAATATATATTCTTTTTTATAAAACATTATTATTCCTTAAAGCTGGAAGTACTGTATAATTGACGACAAACCGACCTTTAGACCAAAGAAAAAATAAAAAAGAAAATATTCTATAGAAGTCCAAAGCTGGCTCCCAAACAAGGCCAAAAATTTTTGCTTTTCATTTACATCAACAGCATTGCCGGAAGGCCAAAAAATCAAATTTCTCGTATACCAAGACTCATTACAGAAACCAACTAAAAGGAAAAAAAACAGAAGCCAAGATTGCAATAGAAAAAGTGAGACATTTCGGTAATGTGAAATAATGGGCCAATATATCTCCTTTTCTACTTGTTGCAAGTAGAGGTTTACCGGAAGAAATAGTAGTTAATCCTATTTGAAAACAACTGACAGAGAGATTATAACATTATGAGGAAATATTTTCTTCCTTTTAGAACTTCCACAACACCAAATATTCAAAACTATAGAAAACAAAAATGTTACTGTATTTGGTTTTTGAAATTTTGATGAGATTTAATTTGCATCTGAAATAAGCAACTTCAAAATACTGTATATATATTATAAAAATATATTATAATGCCATTATATTATAAAAATGGTTTATAATCAACTTCTCTGGAAACTATGTTTAAACAGTGTGCGTATGGGTTAATGTTCCAATGGTTCCATGGTTCCAAAATGGCGGCTCGTCTCTGATTCCAGCAAATAGAAGAAAGGTAACAGTGGGGACGCATGTTCTAACCTAACCTAACCTATTCTAATAAATTACTATAATTATTACCAATAAAATTATTAGAATAGGTTAGGTTAGAACATGCGTCCCCACTGTTTCCTGTCTTCTATTTGTTGGAATCAGAGACGAGCCGCCATTTTGGAACCATAGGTAACATTAACCTGTGTATGTTTTAATTTAAAATGCAAAAGTGTTCATTTATAATGTTAAAATGAACTATAAATTTACACTAGATATTACATTTGGAAAATAGCTGAACCAACCGAATTCCCTTTGTAAGTAATCGAAGTTTGGTTTATCATCATCATTATTAATCCATAATTTTCTACTTTTCCAATTATCTGTAAATTTCGATGAAAATTTACAAGGTCTATTAGCACACATAAATTTCAAAAAGAATTCCTCATAAGTAATTTCATTGTCTATAATTTCAATTTCTGTAATTTCTTTTAAATTATTGCAATTCAAACATTGCGTAACAGAACTGTAGCTTATTTCCGAAGTAAAATTCATCTCGGACGCAACATTAGCCGCCATCTTTCTCTTTAAATTTTACATGCGGGTCACGTGCATTTATCTTGCGTCATGAAATTTATCAGCTCTTTATATCCGCATTTAAAAAATGGAAATAATTTATTAATATAATTCTGAAATTTGATGTTATTATTATTCTTTGTGAAAGCCGAGATTCCGAGTTCGATTTTCATTTTATTTTTCTTGAAAAATATAAATACAAAAAACATATCTAAATATATAGTTTTTACAAATATAAAACACATATTTTACAAAAAACCTCGGAATTGTCAGCTTTTACAAGGATACCTTGGATTATATTTTCAATCTAAATGAACTCCATTCTTTAATAAACACACACACACACACACACACACACACACACACACACATTATATATATATATACTCTACTGTTTAAATTATCTTTTGAAAGTTTATTTTTCACATATTTATTAATGAAAAATTCAGAACTTAGTCAAAATAAAAATCAAACAATGATCTATTTTAAGAAAACAAGGAGGAAAAAATTAAAACTCCGGTTCGATTTTCCTTCTGTTTTACCTATGTTTTACCTGTTTTTTGCGGACATGTCCTCTTTTTTGGGTGTAAAATTTTTGTTTGAACGAATTTTTATAAGCATTTAAAAAAGATAAAAGTAAAAAGCAAGATACAATTTTTTTATGATTTGATTATGTAACTATTTTATCATATACAGTGTATACGATATACAGTATAGTATTATATCAGAATCGATAAATATACTGGTCTCTCAGCTGCGTTCTAGAGTAAATGTGCCAGGTTGTCGATTAATGGCGCAAGAGTCGCTTTGCGGCGAGTTGGTTTATCCATTTGGTAGTAGGTAGTTTTACCGTTTTCAAGCATTTTTGTAACTCTATTACCCACGTTTCTTACCTATTATGAAAACTACGAAAAATATTTCAAAATGAACACAAATTATAGCATAAAACAAACCGTCGAATCAATTTAAAGTCTAAAATCATGAAAGTGACAGTTAATAGAATTCTGTGATGTTAGCGACATTTATGTATAAAACCAGATTAAAACAGTATTTACAAACAATCCTTTAAAAAGGACAAAAGCAATATCCGAGTTTAAGAAAAAAAAAAGAGAGAAAAATTTCATCTTTAAAGAATTTCAAATGAAATTCTTTAAAGATGAAATTTTTCTCTCTTTTTTTTTACAGCTGATTATTATTGTCCTCGAGCCAGACTTTCTCCGCAAAGCGATTACAGCACACGAAGGGACAGAAATATTTATTATGCCACTTTAGCTATTGGTAGCTGAGAGACAAGTATATCTATCGACTCTGATTATATTCATAAATTTTAATTAACATTGAAGTTTTAATCTGTGCAGAATTTTTAACAAAATGAATTTTAAAAAAAGTTATTTTTTATGACTTCATTTATTAATTTTTACAATATAAGTATATAGAGTAATACGATACAGTAGACTAAGAAGAGATAAAACGAGTACAAAGTAAACATAAATTATACAGTATACAATATTCTGTTTTATTAACATAGCAGCAGTGCCGGCTCAATGGAAACTTGCGCATAAAGTGAAACCCACGTTTTCCGTCGCTCTTTCAGGAACGGTTGTCTGTAGCAAGCACTTTAGAAGTATTCTCTTCTCGCCGCATTCTTATATGAAGCAGCTATAAACAAGTTTAAAATACAATTTCGAGATTTCATTATATTCAGCTTGTTGTTTGTCTTATTTATTTATTTTTTCTTTTAAACATTTTTGGCCGCTTTTCATTGTGCCATTTGAGGCAGTCGCCTTGTCGCCTCACCCATAGAACTGCACATAGTAGCATAACTTTCTTGTTTCAATAATTTAAAATAGACTAAACTGTAACACCAAGAAAGTAACAAAATTCAAAAGTAATGATAAAAATATTAAAATATAAACATGTTATTTTAATAATGAAAAATAAGAGTTGTGTGAACAAAAAAAAAAAAACACTCAGGAATGATTGTTCCTGTCATCATCTACATCCGCTTTACGGAAGAAATGAAGAACACCAATACGATTCTACTTTTTAAATCTTTAATTACAATATTTTTGTTGTAATCTATACTTGAAAGCAGTGCCGTAACTAGGGCGGCGCCGGCGGTGCCCAGGCACAGGGCCTAGACCCTGGGGGCGCAGAAATGACCTGGACCAAGTTTTGGGTCATAGTTTTGGGGCGTAGTTACAGATGCTCGCACCGGGCGCGTAAAAGGCTAGTTACGGCGCTGCTTGAAAGTCTAAACACATATTACCACTGTACGCAAAATGGTTGAATCGTAGGTGTAGGCGCAAAGTGATTTAATTCAGTGCAGTGGCGTAGCGTAGTGGGGGCGACAGGGGCGGCCTGCCCGGGCGACACTTTAAGAGGCGGCAAAATTTCACAATAAATAATAATAATACGTAAATAAGGGGGCAGCGAAATTTTCCTCCGCCCCGGGTGGCTGATACCCACGCTACGCCACTGATTCAGTGTTTTGATTTTTTTGAAATCGCATAACGTGGGACTCAAATAGCGAGGGATACTTGTAATTACAAATAAAAATGTTGTAAACACGTATTAATAAACATGTAATAATATAGTATATAATTATGGGATCGGCTGTAACGATATTCGTTTGGGCTATATTTTGACTATAAACAGATTTATACTGTTCGGGAATACGATATGTATTTAGGACGAAGAAGAACATCCGAACGTCGGATGTTGATGATAAGAGTGGTGATGTTGCCGGATCTAGTAACCTATTAACACCATTCAAGTGCAACGTTGTGAGGTTAGAAATACGACGAGTGACGTTAAATAGTTTACTATGGTTGTTTATACTATGAATTCTCATCAAATAAATCCAAAATCAACGCGGAAAGGTAAGATTTCCAAGTCATAATGATATACGTATCATATAATAAATTATATATGTACTTAAAATGGTAGATATAGGATGTGATCTTATTTACGGATTTCCTATTGTTTTGTCTATTTAATCTGTGAATTTAACGTCAGGTAACCCTTTTATTTTTATAAGGTAACGATGATCGCTACTTTTTTATGCTACAAACTTTTTCTCCTCTCATTTTTCACGTGTCATGTATATTTATTATGTTTACCGAAGTAAATTGTATAATATTTTGAATTTGTTTTTTTGATTATAAATTGTAAGAAACTTATATATTTCTATATATTTTTAGTCCATTATGTTTATTCGTAATTAAATTATCTTTTCTCTCTTATCTGTTATGTAGTTGTTACTGTACAGTGTACATGTTATAATAAAAACAGATGCCATGTGTCTCAGTAGATCTTCTGATAAAAACTGTAAGAATTATTTATTATTCGGTTGTAAGGATGTTTATTGAATTTATATTTTAATTAATTAACTTTTTTTTTATAAATACAACTGTTTAGCACTCTGTAAAAAGGTTCAAATTATCCTCTTCTCTAACTGCAGTTAAATAACAACCAAACCTCAACAAAAAAAAAGTTTAAAATGCAGCTTTTTATTAACATTTCAAATGTTTTCGGCCATTTGAATGACCTTCTTCGGGAATAAAAATCGAATGATTCAAATTTCTATAAAATGAAGTTTGTTATGGAACCAGAAATGTCTGAAATGTTAATAAAAAGTTCCATTTTAAAGGTTTTTTTGTCGAGGTTTGGTTGGTTCAAATTATCCATAATAGCACAAAAATGCTTTATTTAAAGTAATATTAATTCTTGCTTTGTCAACATTAAAATGTTGAATAATTCTTCAGTATTTTTATTTAATATTTGTTTACTTATTTTCAAAATTTAATTTATTAAATTTCTGTTGAATTCTTACATAGTCTAGACTTAACTTTAAATTTCTTGTGATCTAAGATAGATATATATATTTATTTTTTAAATTTTGGGCATTGTTTATAATTTTTTCCCTATTTCATAAAAGTGCATTTGCTTTATATAAAGAATATTTGATCATTTCTTAAATATTGTCTATAATTTGAGAGTTAATTATCTTGGCTACTAATTATATGAAATTTTCAGGGTTTCTGTGCTCAGACAAGCAATTAATTAACTATAATTCTGCAATTTAAAATTGAAAGTATCTAAAGTTAAAAGTTTTCTACGAACAAGATTCCATTAATGTTATGAGAAATACATCATACTGTAAAATTTTGAAGTTGATTCAAACTAATAAAATCTGTATATTAAATACAATAATTATATTTAAAAGTATAAATTAAGAAAGTAAATTTATTTTAAAAATTTTAAAATAATTCTGATAGTATATATTTAAATTTAAACTTGAGATTTAATATAGTATTAAAAATATTATTTAGTGTAATGTTATTTTTTTTAATTGTACTATACTACACGTGTACTGTACTTGCATGTACAGTACATTAATCTACACTAGGGGTTACAATAAATATTCAATAAAACTTCTTTTAAATTCAATAGGAAAAATATATTGAATTGAAAATGACTTTTAAAAAATCAAACATCTACAAATCAGTTTTTAAAAAGCCAAAAATGTAGTTAAATATATAAACTTTAATACTAGAAGTAATAATGTCCACAACATTTAGCAAACACTTTTATTATTATTTGAGATGTCATAAATATTTTTCATATGTATATAAAATATTATTGTCAAATAAAATAAAAAAGATTTAATAATTTCCCTACTACAGAAGTAATGTGAAGCCATCCATTAACTATGTTTATAGTTTTTAAGCCATTTTTGACTTCTTCCCACCCTGTTGTAGAAATTGTGTACAATGATGTACTAGTGACAAACCTCTCTCCTTCAATTATGGATTCCCCTTGACATTGAAAAAATGACTTAGAAAATAATTGCTGAACTTTTTAACTGAGAGTATATAGGCCTATGAGAACCATGTAGATAATGCTTCACTTCTTCTTGTATACAATAATGCACTTTTCATAATCCATTCCTGCTTAAAATGTACTGTACTGTATCGTACATGTGATTAATGAACCTTTAGTTATTGTTAAGTATGATGATTTTTCTGTTTGATCTATAAGTAGTGTTATTCTTTTGTGCCATTTTTAATGTGTATCCATGAAAACATATATTTTTAAGATTACTTTTACAGAGTATTGTTGTCATCTCAGCTATTTTGTTGATCTTGATCAGAAATATCAACGACGTCTTCATTTTTTTAATTTTTATTTGATGACAAAATAAAAATATGTTATTAATCAAAAATTTGTTCTAGCGGACCATGTTTGTTGAATCTGACTGAGCAATATATATTTTTTTTCTTCAGGGTTTGTGTTTGAACATCGAATTGTTTGAGGTAGGAACAGTTTGAGTACCGAGATACCACTGCATTTTGTCATTTTTATGAATGATTACTTACTTATAGTTAAAAACAAAGGTTAATAACAATTTTCTAAAAGTATTTAAATAAATTTTACTAAATATGAAGATTAATGTATAAAAACAAAACACAGTGACAGTCTTAAAGGCTAAATTCTGAAAGCAACCTGATTGATAGTGCAATTTCTTCTTTGTCCTAGCTTTCCTATCAGCTTTCATTAAACTTGATGAAAGGCACAAAATAAATTGAAAATTTCAATATTCTAAAATCCATAAGCAACATGACATGCATGCTTAGTTGAATAAAAAAAATATTGAATAAAGGAGTTTGCACTTAAAAGTTGCGAAATTTTGTATGGAGGGATTTCCCTAATTTTCGAATCGTGTTAGTATGAAACTGTGTTGTAGAAGTGCTGTGTTGTATGAGGGATAATTGTATATTAAATTAGAAATGCACATGTAAAACATTCATATAATGGTAATATAATGTGATCAAAAAATATCAGGAATGGTTCATTTAAACTATGCATATACAAGAGGGTGCTGTTGTTTTTCATCATTTGGTATGACTGTCATAGATATCTAGTAATCCATATATCATTGTCTGTTTTTGTTTGCAAATAAATGTTTATTTTATGTGTAAGGAATTTTTGTGCTGGCAAAATGTCAAGTGTAATTGAGAATATGCATTAAATTTTGATTTTACTATAGAATTACTGCTATAAAAACATTTGAAATGTTACCAAAAGCCTTTGGCAAAGATAGTCTGTCAAAAACCAGAGTTTTCAGTGGTACAAGATGTTCAAAGAAAGAAGAGAACGTGTTGAAGATGAACCATGCTCTGGTAGACCATTCACTTCAACTGATAAACACATTGCTCAAGTCAGAGATTTGATGCTCATTGATCATTGTTTAACAATTTGGGAACATATTTGAGTATGTTCCATTATCATTTGGATCTTGTCAAGTAATTTTAAAAGATCATTTGGACTTAGAGTGCGTTGCTTCTTGAGTCATCCCAAAAACAAATTTTTTCCAAAAATATCGTCATGTTTGAGTGGCCAAGGAAATGCTTTCTCTAGGCAAACTATTCTTAAAATGCATCACTATGAGTGATTAAACACGAATCTGTGCATTTGACACTGAAACAGCTCAACAATCAAGCGAATGGTGCTTAAATGGTGAAGACTGAAAAGACCATGTCAAAATCAAGGTTCAGTTGATTGTTTTGTTTGATTGTCTTAGTATTGTGCATCACAAATTCCTTTTGACTGACCAAACTGTCAACAAATATTTGAGCATTTTATGTTGTTTATGTGAAGAAATTTGTAGAAAATGATCTAATTTGTGATGAGAAAACACTTGTATTTTGCACCATGATAATGCACTTACTCACAATGCTCTTGTTCATGAATTTTTGGCCAAAATTCAACAAATATGGTTCCACAAGCTCTGTATTCACTTGATATGGCACTGGGTGACTTTTTCCTGTTTACTTGACTAAAACTTTTGCTTCATGTTCACCATTTTAAGTTGATTAATGTCATAAAACAAAATTGATTGCAAGTCCTGAAGGGGTTTCAGGAAAATGACTTTGAAGCATTTAGGTAAAAAAAATAGTAAAAGAACATGGCTGGCAGTTATTTAAATTTAATAAATACACAAAAACATGTTTAATAAATATATGTTTTGAAGATTAGAAAAAATGTCAGCATAAATGCATTGCAGTGGGAGAGGATTACTTTGAAGGAGATGAAATAAATTTTGATGATTAAATTGAAATCTTGTGTTTTATTGAACCATTCCTGATACTTTTTGTTCATGGGGGTATCTATACTAATAAATGATATACAGTGTGTATCAAAAGTTTCTTTACTCAAGTTTTGAATTTTTTGATTCAACCCATGGATCAAGAGGTAATCAAAAGTTTCAAATGGCATAGACAAGCCTTCATCCAAAATTTAATAACATATTGATGGTGGTGTTTAATAGTTTTGGAGAAAATTTAGTATTGAAGATACTATTTGCTGCATGTTGGAGTAACACATTCTTTACAATGCTACAGAAGTGTTAGAATAAGTTATAGCCTTATGAAATTATTGTAGAAAATGAATAGCAGAAGATTCTATCTTTAGTATATGATTTAATTATGCAAATTCCTGATAGCAAAGTTTTAGTGTGATAAATGAATGACAAAAGAATTGATTGATAAACAGTGGATAAGAGTTTCTCACTGATGATGATTTAATCAACAACATTCTAGAAGAGAATAAAATTATAGATGACAACAAAGAATATGAAATCATACAATTGATGATGATGGTAACTTATCAAGATGTGGAGATACTATCCAAATGCTTTAATTGGTTTGAAAATTAAGCTAAAGCTAATCTTACACAGTTCTATTGTTGCAAAGAATGTAATGTAGCTCTACAAAAGGGTTCATAATAAACAGAAGCAGAAAAATTGATGGATTTTTTCCAAACAGTAGAGAATATTTATTATTTGGTTAAACTTATAATTATATTTTAATAATTTGGTTTATACTTTATATACATACATGTGAGGACCGGGTTAAACTGGCCCAACCGATTTAAAAATTTTATTGTTCGAATCCCCTCGGGAGATAGCGATCAAGATTCAAAGGATGTGCAGCCTTCCGCCGTCAAACTCGCTTCCCTCCTCTCTGGATCCGACTTCTGAGTCACGGAGATCAACTCATCACCCTCTGTCGCGATTGGTGATTGCAGCGGATGAGACCTGGAGTATATAAAGGGGGGGAGATATCTGAGAACGGAGTCGCTGAAGGTCTGCATAAGACGCCCGACCCATAGGATCAGTCCCAAGAATCGAGGGCCGAACCCCCGAAGCCACTGAAGCCCGCTGCCGACAAGCTGCCCTGACTGATCTTCCTGCTTACCTCCATGACTGGAGAGCCGAGACGATTTCACCTTTGATTCCAACCGAGATATCAGAGGACGGGGTATGATTCCCCCCATGTGTAAACTCTCTCTCTCTCCCGCGATTAGGGACGGTACGCATTAGATGTCTGTATTTTGTTTGTCCGTCTAAATAAATCATCATGTGTTTTCATCATGGGTCCATTTATTCGAATATCGCTGTAAACTTATCGACAAACCCACACACTTCCTCCACTCGACCTGACAATTAATTACCCGATCCCGAGATTTCTTAATGAGTTAAAGGGCTATTGCGTTTTTGTTGTTTATTGTCAAAGAATCACAATATGTTGGCATATAAAAAATGAAATTTAATAAAGTATTAATAAACATAAAAAATATATGGATTACATAAATTAGCATTTTGTATTTTTTTAATGCCGATTTTATGTATTTTTAAGCAAATACTGATTTCTTTTCTTTTTACAGTTCAATCACAAAGAATAATACTTTGCTTCTCATTAATATGTTGCACAACTGACAACCAATTATATTCTTAGACAAAGAAGTCGAGGATTATAAGTTATTTCAGATAAGTTAACAAAACCAGAAGATGAAGGGACACATTATAATAGAAAATGCATTATTAAAGTTAGATGAAAACTGATTTAGACATGAAAATACTATTTGTGTGATTTTAATATAATATTTGAGTAGTTTAACATTTAGCAACCTACATCTATTGTTAACAATTTTATCTACATTTATCTAATATGTCATTTAATATTTATCATTGATGTAAAGAATTGAATAATTTTTGTGAAATTTTGAATGGTCAATCTATTTACTGATGCTGAGTGGATATTCTTATATAACCAATAGTCTCAAATAAATATCATTTCTTATGTTTTAAATTACATTATTTTCCCATTGAAAATAAAAATCAAAGTAGCATGTATTGAAACATTTTGAAATGAGGTTAAGAAAGTGAGTCTGACAGTTTTTACAAAATTCAACCATAATAATGAATGTTGATCTGCTTTATAGTATATCATGCAAAACTACATATAATATTTTTGCATGAACTATTTAATTTGATAATTAAAGTATAAAATTAAGTAGAAGTTTGCATGTAATTGTACCTCGCACATTTATGTTACAGCACAATGACACTATCTGTTGTAAATACCACAGATAACATTTTTCCAAGTAATTTCTGCTGAAATAGGTTTTTTAATATCTTTACTATATAAACTCTTTTATGCTTAAAATGCATTTCTCCTGAATGAGTCATAATCTATCTCATATTGGATTTTAGGACACTTATTACATTTTTTTGGGCTCATTTTATTTTATAAGAATGTATTGTATAAATATAACCTCAAAATGAACCTGTCACCGGTGTAAATCTTGCGAAAATCGTCTTACGAGTGTCTGACAAACATTTTCGAACTTAAAACAGTTCTTCTTCAGGTGAAGATGGAAGAATTTGAAAGATAGAATAGAATGTTTCAAATCGAATATTGTATAAAAGTAGTATAATTAATTTGATAGCTAAGTAATTTATATTTTTTTGTAAATAAACTTATACTAATATTTTTATAATTGAATAAATTTGTTTTTGTTTTACTTGATATTCAATATGCTGTGATTATTGGAACTTGAATATTTATTCTTAGTTTTCTTCCTTTTCTTTTATAAGCTTATTAAAAATCCCTGTAGAATTAAAAAATATTTGACCTTTTTTTAATTCTTATTTAATTTTGTAAAAATATTTAATATATTGTGTTTTATATATGTTTAATTCAAGTTTCATATATCATATATATATATATATATATTTGAAAATATTGTTTCAATTATTTGAGTCATATAATTTATCATATTCCATGCATATGAATAATAATAATAATTTATAATGTATGATACTGGAATATGATGATATAGTAATATTTCTGTATGCATCCTTATATAATAATTACAATAATAATAATGTCATATTAAAACTTAATGTTTAATTTTGTTTTAACTTTTCAATTTTGTATTTGTAATTATTGTGGAATGCGTTAATGCATAATGAATGATATCTTCTGTATTTATAATTACTCAAAATAAGACATTGTTTTAAAATACAACTAACAATGACAATAAACAATATTATGATCTTTATTAGTTTTCAGAGACTAATCTAACTTTCTAAGTTATTGATTATGGTACTTAACTTCTAAACTTTTGGAATTTTTTTCTGCCTTTAAAATTACAGAGCTGTAGAGTGAGACTAATTACAATTTTCAAATTCACAGGTGTGGACTACTGAGAAGTGAGTTTTGTCACTGTTAGTATTGGTGTATTACTGTGAAAACTAACAATTACTTACAGCAGTAATTACAATTTTGTTTTTCTTTCCAATATAAAAGACAACTCTAAATAATGTCTGTCATTTGACACTTAAATTCTAATGTATTTTTGGATGGAGATGAGAAAAAGAACAGAAGTATATGCATACATATCATTACACCCATTTCCCAGAAGAAGTGGAAGTAATAAATTAACTATTATGCATTATCTGATCATTTAGATTTTTTTCTTATATATTTAAAAGTAGATTTGAATAAAACATGAAGTTCCTGACTTAACAATATAATATTTTTTCTTATTTTTAATTAGATTACCTTGTGATATGAATAGATAGTGAATGCCTTTGTGTCACATTAATGATAATTGAAGATATTTGTTGGCATTGGTAATTCATATATATGTTCCTGAAAAATTTTAAGTTAATTGGCTGAAGTATTATTTAAAATATTATTTTCAAGGAGTAATATTTTTCTTCGTATTTAGAATTTGGTTAGAATAACAAGACCAAAATTATTATTTAGATCCTTCTCTGCCCAGGTTTAAGTTATGACTTTTATTATTCTGTATTTTCTGTAAAAATTAACAATGTTTAATGCTTGTAATAGAGTTCATTTTAAACCTAATTTCTGTAATTTGTTCAGTTTCCTTTCCCTTAATGTATTTCATAATAACTTAAAACTTCTTACCACAGTTGGTTCAAAATTAATGTTTTTGTTTTATAATTTTATTGTATTAATATGCAAATGTTTAATATATGATAGCTATAAATTGTCTAGCTACATGTGTGTTTAAAAATAATCATGTACCTAATTATTTTTGAAATATAAAATTTTACTTATGCTGATAAATAAAAGATATTATTATTTATTATATTACTATTTGGAAATACTCCAGAACTTATATTAACAATTTCTAGTTTCACTTTTTAATCTTGTTTTAAATATCAATAATGAGTAATGAATATTAGACGAACAGTAGTGTATTTACAAATTAATATAATAATTAAACTTAAAATAACATTTTTATAGAAATTTGAAAAGATTATGTCTTATAAAAAATTGAAATAATTTGACAGTAGTAGATGCAAAATCTGAATTTTATTCTGCTATAAGGAGTAATGAGTGTCTACTTTTATTATTAGTAGTTTGCATAGCAATAAGTGTAATGCTTGCTATGAAAATGAAATTTTTACTTTAGGTAAAGTAAGTGTAATTTTTAATCCATTTCCTCCAGTTCAGCTTGAAACTGGTACCTTTGTATTCCTCTCATCATAAGCTTTAATTTGAAATAGTTTGGCATTTTCTGATATATAGTTGATTTGTAGTTTTCCAGTTATCCCAGGGTGACCAGAAATTGCCCCTTAGTATTTTCCTTTATTTTTTTATTGCATCTTTGAAAGTATTGTTATGTTTATAATTATAAGAATACAGAATGGAAAATATTTGGCCAAATATTTAGTGCAGTTTCTATAAGAAATTTATTCTAATTACAAGTGTTTTAAATATAATATTTATTTGTATTTCCTATGAAATTACCACAAGACTATTGTTGAGAACAAATCACACATGAACTCTCTTTTTGATGGAAAAAGTAGGTTTATTTTCTATAATTTAAAAGGATATGCATTTTAGTCTTAATGCCCTTGTCAATGAGTCTTTGCAATGTTTGGCGAAAGATACAATGAAACATGAACAGTAACAGTTCACTCAGTTTAATGTAGAACAAATCAATACTACAAGATTTTGAACAAAGAACACTGAGATGATACAATATGTGGACACCATGTCTCCTTCCTGCATTTGATCTGGGCACCCAAACCAGCACCCAAACCAGCACCCCCTGCCAAAAATGCACTTTTTTCTAAATATTGATATAACATGAATGGCACCAAACACCAAACACCCTCTTCAATCCTATTTTATTAAATATATCAGCAAGAAATTACAGAATGTGTTAAATTATATTTAACATACATGTACAAAAGTTTTCTCAAAAGATATAATTATGTAAAAAAATATTAGTGACAGCTGGAATAACTAATTATTAAAACCTTTAGGTGAAATAAGTAAAACTGAAAAAATTAATATTAAGAAATAAGTAAATAAATAAATGTAGTAAAATATTATTAATATAATAAGACAATAAATATACTTGTAGAAATAAAATTATTTTTGTTAAATTGTATAAAACCATTTTGCTAGTATAAGTAAAACTGAAATATATTAAAAAAATAAATGAATAAAAGAATATAATAAAGTGTTGTAAAAATAATAAGAGGATATACCTGTAAAAATAAATATAATTATGTTAAAATGTATAAAAGGTTTTTGATTAAAAAGGTAGTAAAACATGAAAAAACCTTAAGATCAATTAAAACTGTTTAAAAATAAGGTGTAAGAGCATTCACTGTGTGTTTGGCATGATTGCAGTTTCTGGCAACTGCTGAGTTAGTGTAATCATACTTCGCAGCCTTTATAAGCTCTCTTATTCAAAACATTCTACCCATTTCACCTGTGTAATAGTATTTTGGCTAACATGTATAAGTGAAACTGTAAACCAAATTATTATTTAACATAACATCTATTTTACTATTAAGTTGTTCTTTGATTTTTAAGAAATTTTTGATTTTGTTATTCAGTGTGGGGGCTAGAATGATATTATATGGTGTTAATATTCTTTGGATATTTTCAAAAATTATCCAGGTATAATCTAGTTTTTTATAAATCATTTGTTTTAGGTATCAATTGTTTTATTGTGTGTTTTTGTAACCATTTGTTAATAATTTTGTTGGTGTGGTTATTTAGTTGAAAGATGTGGTATATATGCTTGATTTCTATGTTTTGGTCTGTTTTTTAATAAAAATAATTTTATTTCTACAGGTATATTGTCTTATTATTTTAATATTTTACTACATTTATTTATTTACTTATTTCTTAATAATTTTTAAATTTTTTTCAGTTTTACTTATTTTACCCAAAGGTTTTAATAATTAGTTATTCCAACTGTCGCTATAATATTTTTTTGGTAGTTGTTTTTTTTGAGAACTTTTGTACATGTATGTTGAATATAGTTTAACACATTCTGTAATTTCTTACATAATTTCTTGCCGATATATTTTAATAAAATAAGACTAAAGGGGAGCATCAAGCCCAAAATACATATTCTTTTATATAATAGGAAATAAACCTACTTTTTCTATCAAAAAGAGGTTCCTGTGTGATTTGTTCTCAACTGCAACCTTGTGCTAATTTCATAGGAAATACAATACTAATTGAGAGAACAATAAGCAGTCAAGTACTATAATATTTATAGTTATTAATTTAACTATTTCAATAACTGCTTTTTCTAAGGAAGCCAAATCTTTAATTATTACTGAAAAATATTTTCAGCTATCATTTAGCAATCACCAGTTTCCACTAATTATATTTTCAAACTTTTCCATATTTCAAATAATATTAGAACAACTTATTCCATATTGTTAAAGAATATTCATTTTCAATCAATTCTCTATTCTTTGAATCTTAGTTCATTACAAAGGGGTTAAAGTATTACATAAAGCTGGGGTTAGTACAACATAACGAATTAATGTAATAGATTAATACATGAAAATACAAAATAAAATACACAATAATAGTCATGTTTAAAAAATGTGATAAATTAATTATATCTTTTCAGGATTTAAATCTTATCAAATACTTTTTTCTGCTTGCTTCAAATTTCATACAGTGAAAGTATACATGTTTCCAAGTTTCATACACTTGCATACTAAAATTACTACAAATTCTCTCAGGATATACTATTATATGTCAAAATATAATTTTGACCACATCTCAGTTGCAGTATTGAACATTTCACATGTTCAATACTGCATACTGTTTATAGACATAAATTACTTATGTCTATAAACAAATAATTCTTGCACATAAAGTTGTTTTAATACTACAATATAATTGAAAATCTTTGTTTTTCCAACAAAGATCAATCTTCTTATGTGGTTTATACATTCTTATAATTAAAATTTGATAGCTTTCAATCAAATGAGGATCTTGAGACAACCCATAGGAAAGAGTCAATCTAGCAAATTTTTCAATGCTAACAACCAATTATAGGTAGAATTATCCATTGTTGAACACAATTTTATACAGTTTGTTATATGCTACTTTAACATAACTTCTATCAACTAATTTCAAAAGTCTAATCCAAAAAGAAACTATTGTACAGTACATCTTTGCATAAAATTATGGATTTTGAAATAAAAAGTGGTATCTACATGTGCATTTTTTAATCATGTTTTTAAAATGAATTCTACATCAAATTAATTAGACTGTTAGCAATTATGTAATTTAAGTTTTGTTTTCAATTATTCTATTCCAGTTTTTATAACAATAATTTATAATTGTATCCTAGTTATGTACTAATTTTTATTTTGTTAAATTAATATTTTGATTATGTATTAATTCAAAATTTTTAATAGCAACAAAAGCTAAACTGTTTTAAAGTATTTCACTCATTTATTTTTTTAATTTAATGCATAAACTGTTTAAAAAATTAAAACATATATACAAAGACAAAGAATTTAAAAATATTAGATAACAATTATGATTGTAGCTTTTAAATCCATTAAAAAAAAGTGACATTTGTATTTAGATCAAGGACTATCAAGCAAAACAAACTACCTTGAATTCTGAACAATTATATAATTATAAATAGGTGATAAATTTTTTTTTTATAATGTTTAGATCATTTATATTTTTATTTTGATATTGTTAGTTTAAATTATTACATGAATAATAACTTTTGTATATGTAAGTTTTCAAAAATAAGATGATTGAGTTTCTCATTTAGTATTGTTATATTCCTAAATGTGTGTATGTGTATAATATATGTATATATATATTTTCTATTAAATCTGTTATAAGATTGAAGGCATCTGTAACAATTAAATTTGTACTGGAATATTTGCAATGTTAGCTACAATTCAACCTGTAATTGATATTTAAAATTTTCAAATTTTAAATACCAATTACAAGTTGACTTTTGTAAGGAATGAAATACTAATTTTTTTAAAACTTAGATTTAATGACTAATTTTATCAATTGTAGACATGTTAAATTGGATATAGTAATTGCATTATAAATTGTTAATATTTTGTCTGTTTTTAGAATTTTATAATTATGATTTTACTTAAATCAAAATTTGTCACTAAATTATGACATATAAATCAAGAATAAAATAATTACAGCCTTGTTTTTGAAGCCAAAAATATTTATTCCTAACCTTAACTGAATACTGTGTAGTTTATATGGTTTGAAAATAGTTTTAAAGTCAAAACCAGTATAAATAAATATTTTTAATTTTCAAACATAAGGCTGAACTCATTTTATTATAAATCTTATGAGTTATTTATGTTTGATGTATTTGAATAACATTATAGATCTTAATTTCTGGTCTAAGTTCCATTTATAATAGCTAACTTCTTATTTAGGATTAACAATATCCTGTACACCACATAATACAATAGAATAAAGTTATAAAATAGAACAGTGTTAATTAAAACAAACAAATTGAAGTAAAACACATTGTAATGAGAGAATTTTCATTTTTATTAAAATACTTTATCAAACAAACATTCCAGAATAAAAACAAAAATATTTAGAACATTAAAATTTAAATATATTCAAATAAATCAGCGACAGTATATTATAGGGAAGAACTAAGCTAAATTATTAACTATTGGTTATAAAATTATTAAAAATCTTTTAAAACATTCAGAGCAAAAGAAAATCTACAGTACAATCTAACATAAAATAATTACTGTACTACAAAAGATACAAAAATTTACCTCCAATCAATGTTTTATTCTTACATGTGGGTTACAAGATATTATATGTTATTCATATATATATATATATATATTAACTATGTACGGTACATTAGTGACTATTTCTATTTGTAGTTAAATTTTAATTAAGAAAGTATCTGCTATTCAGTGGCTACTTTTGAGTTAGTTACTTGAATTGTAGCATTTTGCAGTTGCACTTTGGGAAAAGTGTTATATTCTTTGTTAACATGGAATTTGTGTTATTATCAAGTGTTGCCATGAAGAATAATTTATTTGATCCTAGTGTTAAGTTATAGAGGTATAAATTAGATTACATTTTTTTAAATGCCACGACAAGTTTTACAGAATGTCAAGTTATTGAGAGACTGGGACTCTACTATAATGCTATTTTAGTTGATACAATGTTTTGCAGTGATATTTTGTTATTGATATTCATATAGTTGTAATATTTTTAAATGATTCAAATTAACAATAAAAATATTTTATTATTTTTAAAGTGTCACTAATAAACTATTGTATTTGAACTAATATTTTTGATTTAACAGTCATTGTCAGATTCTGTTCTAAAAATTATTGTATTTTTATTATATGAATGTTTACTTTTATGTTACTTGAGTTTCTATTTTTTTTCATATTTATAAGTTTTTAATTATATTTTTATCTTTAATTTATTAAAAGTAAAAAGTATTCATTATTTAGATATTTAATGTTTAATTTCAGGTTAATATTGCACTCATAACATTTATGTAATGTTTAAATATTTCAAACTATGACACGAAAAATAAATAAATCACACTTGAGCAAAGATGAATGTGAAAAAATTCTTGCTGTAATTCAACGTGATTGCAATTTGCGACAAAAAGAACAGGAACGTTTAAGGTAAGAAGTACATTTTAGTTAATATTTACAAAAAATTTTATTGTTTGTATTTAAGAATCTTTCAAATATTTTGTTTGAAATTAAATATTGCTTACAATAGTATTATACTATTTACTTATTTAGAATAGCTGAACATTAAAAATCCATTATTATAAGGAGTAGATAGATCTTTTAATGTTTTTAATGTTCATCTACTTATTCCCTAATCGATTTGAAAAAAGCTCACTAGTTTGGACATTAACAGATTTATAATGCATAACAATTATGCAAATTAACTCACTAAGAATAACAAACTAGTCTAAATTTTTTTTGTGTGTGTTTTGTTTAATGTATCATGCTATTTTAATGAATAGGGCATGATACGATTTATGACAAAATGCAATGTTATAAAATCAAACACCTCTTAGTCAACAGCTGATTTTCTGTTAAGGACATCAGCTATTGGCTAAAAATCTATTTCTTTAATAGCTCTTTCAGGAAATTAGTTAGTTTTTAAACATTTAAATTTATTAAGCTGTAGGTGGTAAAAGATGTTTTTACTATTAAAAATGTTAATCATTGTCATTATGAACTTAAATGTTTAAAAGAGATAAAACACCACTTATTGGACTGGAATGATATAGTAGATACTTCACTCAAAAGCTTTAAATTATTTTCCTGTAACAGTTAATATGAAACAGTTTTTTTTACTAATGTTTTCGATCTTCAATTGAAGGTCTTCAGGACTTGATTCTATATTCATTGTTGAAATGCTTGAATTGAACAGTGATGTTTTTTGAAAAATTTAAAATAATTTTTAAATTAAAGAGATTCTTAGAATATATAAAATAGAAATAAAAGTAACGATAAATATATAAAATTAGAAAGTATACAATTAAAATCAATATTTAAACACTATTTGTATTTTAATTGTATAATTTGTCATAAGTTGGAGACTGATTGTATGTTGAAAGCTACATGCTCTTTAAAAATGGCAGAAAATCTTAATGTAGATTACTGAAGTTTTAAAAATAACTTCCAATCGGCAGGTTAAATTATATTAAATTGTTTAGTTAATTAATTTAGTTAACGAAAAGATTTATAGTATAAGATATTCTTAATTTCAATCTGTACTATATTCTGAAATGTTACTGTTCTAGAAATACTAAAAATTTAGTAAATAAACAAAATGTTTTTGCAGTCTCATTCCCAAAAGCAGCAATACGTATGTTCAATTATAAGGAAAGTTATTTAAGAATGTAAGAATAATTTACTCTGTTCAGTAGATTAAATTATTATTATATTTCCAATTTCTCTTTAATGTGACACCAGAATAAAATAGAATGATAAATGGAACAACAACAAAAAAATGGAAGTAGACAATGTGAATAAATTCTAATTAAATGAAAATAATACAAAGAAAATCTAATACTAATTTCATATTGTTCAGCTTTTTACAAATAATCAAAAAATGTAACACAAACCTGATCTAATACAGGAAGTGTTACTTATCTCTATGATAACCTCTATGCATGATAAATAATACTATTATAAATATTGAAATTATTTTATTTGAAAGTGTTATTACTTACAAACTTACTTATGCCGTTTCTTTTATATTTTTTAATAATTAATGATTACTAAGTTTGGTTTATATTTATTTGAAATATGTCTTATTCTCATTTAATAAATTTGTACATGTTTTTTGTATACATTGTTTAAATGCTATTTTTCTTGAAATTAGGACCGGCTTGAATGAACTCCTTTTATACTAAGTTATAATCCTTTTATATTCTAAGTCAAAACATTTGATTTTTGTATTATACAGATATGAAATATTATGTTTATATGAGATAATATATTTTAAATTAATTATAAATTTTAATTGTAAGTAAAACTGAATAAACTTTAGAAATATTGTAAACATGTAATGGAATGAAAATTATTTAATACCCAAATAAATGTTTAATTTTAATTAAAATTAAGTTTAAAAATTTATTTGTATGATATATTTTCATAAATATTATTAAATAATATATAAAGAATATAACAAGTTATAAATTTAACAGTTTTAAGATGGAATGTTATTTTTTTTTTAATATTAGATTTTGTTATTCTCTGTCAGTAATAATGATGTGTGTTATAAGAAATATACAATAAAAAAAAATAGTATACAAATTAATATTGTATTTTATTGATAATCTCTATGATTAATTATTTTATTATTTTACTGCTATTTTTGTAATTGATTTTTCATGGATAATTTAATTTTAATTTTTTGTTGTCTTATAATTTAGTAAAATTGAAGAAGAGCTGAATGAAAAAGCATCACAAAGAAGTGTTTTAGCAAAGCGTAAAGAATTTAATGAAAAATGGTGTATATTGTGCTGTTCAACTTTTAATTTACTATTTAATAAGAAATTTTATTGTCACGATTGCCATTTTTATGTTTGTCGACATTGTGCTGTTTGGGAAAGCCAAGAAAAAATTTGGTTGTGCAGATTATGTGAACATCAACGGTAAGAATTTATATTATATTAACATTGGCACTATTATTTAAACAATAATCTGATCATATAATATACATTAATAAATATTTTTGAGTTAAAAATTATTAATATTATATAAATAAAACCACACCAATATAACAGCAGATTAATTTTGCATTGAATGTTCTCAATCTACTTCATAGACTCTTTTCAGGATTCTTTAGATGCTGTTATTTTGATGTGGTTTTATTTATTCGTTACCTGTTACAGCATCACATATATCAATTATTAATTATCATAATCTTCAAAGTGAAATTGTTTTAATTGATGCAATTTCTTTGTCAAACATGATTTACATATAAGTAGAATTATGAATTTGATTTTATTGTTAAATTAGTTTTTTTACTTTCTTGTTGAACAGTATTATATTTTTCTTATTATATTAATATTGCCACTTGGTGTATTCTGTATGATAGTGTGACCAATCAAATTGAGCTTCTCAGATATTTGTTGTTTTGATCATCTTTCTTTGATGATTATTACTTGCTGAATGATTGGTATTGTTTTATAAGCTTTCTGTTAATTAATAAATTGTATTAAAGCAAAGCAAAGTGATTTATCTGATTCTTAATTGATTTACAAAAATTGTTTTAATTTTTTGATGTAGATTTTCAGTTATTGTAACTTTGACATAATGTTGCTTTTAGTTTTATGATATTTCTTGCATGAATGTAAGGATAACTGTAATTTTGTATTTTGTTAAATTTATATTTTGTAGATATAATCTATCTTTAATTGTAAGAAAGCATGCTGTAATCTTTTAGTACAGCTATCCCTTGTATTACATGGTAGTTACCTTCTGAAAAAGTGTCGTGTTATGTGACCATGCTATATGAAACAAAGGACTAATGTAAAACATAGGGTTATGTTTCAGAAGTTAGCAAAGGTATACTATTCTTTTTCATTACTAAGAGAATTATGCTTATTAAAGCAACCAATAATTAACTAACAATCACAATTAAAAGTACCTGTTATGTGTTAATATTAATTTTAGTTAAATTGAGGGTGTTTTCTTTTTACAAAGTATTGTCATCATCTCAGCTTTTTTGTTGATCTTGATCAGATGTATCAGCAACATTTTCATACTTTTTTATTTTTATCATAAAAAAATTTTTATGTATGGCAAAATAAAAATATGCTATTAATTGAAAATTTGTTCTGATGGGTTGCATTTGTTGTCGAGTGCCAAGTGACTTTTTTCCAGAATTTGTGTTCGAATACTAAATTGTATGAGTAGTGAGACTTACCTAAAAATGTTTAATAAACTTTTACTAAATATGAAGATTAATGTATAAAAAAAAACAGGGCTAAAGTCTGAAAGCAACAATCACACCAACACCTGATGGATAGGAAAGTTAGTGCAATTTTTTCTTCTTTGTCCCATCAGTTTCATTAAAGTAAACCTTACAAAAAACACAAAATAATTTGAAAATGTCAATATTCTAAAATTCATCGGCAATATAAATAAACATCACTAAGCCCGATGAGTATATAATGAATTACCAATACCTTAAAAATTGGGCTATAAATTGGCTAATTAAATGATTGGCAGTAATATGATTGACTCTATTAACAAATTACTTCATATCAATCATTTAATTAGCCAATTTATAGCCCGATTTTTAAGGCAATCATTGGTAATTCATTTATGGGCAAATTTGAGTCAACATGCATGCTTACTTGAATAAAAAATGATATAGAATAATGAAGTTTAAACTTAAAAACTGTGAAATTTTGTATGGAGGATTTCCAAAACCATGTTAGAGAAAGACCAGAAGTTGTGTTGTATACAGGATATCCCCAATTTTCAAATCATGTTAGAGTGAAATCATGTAGAAGTACTGTGTTGTACAAGGGATATTTGTGTATTCATATTTTTTCTCAACACTTTAATGCAGGCTCCTGAATTATTTTTAGTTTTTGAAACTGGGTATAAATAAAAAACATTTTGTTTTTACAAATAATAGTTTAAATTTGCTTTAATAATTTTTCAGTAATTTTGAATAATTGGAATAAAATATTTTTATATGACTTTTAAAATGCAATTTTATTTGACTTTTAAAATATGATTTTATTTCTAGAATTTTGTATATACAATCTTGTGAATGGTTTTATGATCATGTAAGAAAGAAATTTAAGCATTTTGGAAGCTCTAAAATATTTATAAAAACATTACATAAAAAGCGAAAAGAATGTAAGTATAGTTTTAATTATCACTAAAATTACAAAATAAATGTAAAATTAGGTAAAATTAATTAGAATATATCAAATTGATAAGAAAAGTCTCAAAAATTATTAAATAGGTTTTGATTTTAAAAAAAATGTTATTTGATCAAAAGATTTTTTAAAATAAAAAAAATCAAAATACTTTTGATAAGATCAACTTATCAATAAGTGAATTTATATCTTTGTCCCGTCATCTGATAAGTTGATTTTATTTATTAAAAAAAGTAGTAGTAAATTAAATATTGTTCAGTTTAACCAGCTGCTTTCAAATAATTGTATTGATAAAAGTTTGAATGTCCTGAGTTGTTAACAGAGCTTAGTTTGAACTTTTTGTAATATTAACTTTGTTTATGATAAGATAACTACAATTCAAATTAATGTTTTTTTAATACTGTATTTCCTGATTCTAAGATGCACTTTTTGACCTATTTTTATTTTAAAATTAGAGATGCATCAATTGATGGCTTTTACAATTGCACTCTAAAATGACAATTAGCAGTAGTCATGAATAGACCATGTGATACATTATGAATAGTAATAGATTAGTAATATCACACAATGCCAATGCTCAGTTTAAATGAGTTTTGTTGGTAATGAATGTTACATTTAAATGCTTGTTTTTAATATTTAAAATACAGTAGAGCGTCGTTTATCCGAAAGCCAGTCAACCGAGAGCTTTCCAGTCGGACTGTGTCGTGCTGAATCGAATGTTTTTGATACTAGATTAACTTCTAAAGTATAATTTTTTTTGTTTTTATATTTTTCAATATATTTATTTTGTTTGTACAAAATAAAGAATTTTTAACAATACAATAGCCTCGATTATTATTATAAAAATTTTTGTTAGGCTTAAAATCGATGAAAATTCAACACAAAGCGACACATAACGGAGAAAAATTTAAACATCGGATAGGTTAATATATTTTTTCGTATATAATCGGTTATCCGAACAACCCCAGTCGTTAATTGATTCGGATAAACAACGCTCTACTGTATTGTTGAGATGACATTATGATGCAACATTAAAATGAATAGTTATTGTATATATGGAAGAGAATGGAAATAGAACTCAAAAACAGTATCTATTTTATGGAATTTGTATTGGTTTTTCTAACTTGTTAAATAACAAAACTTAATAAAATCAATTATTTAAAAAATTTTTCTTTTATAAAAATCTTAAAATTTGATTTCAGATTCATAGTGCATCTTAGAATCAATGGTGTCTTAGAATCTAGAAATATGATATGTGCATGTGTGTGTCTTAATATGTATATATTAATATATTGACATTTTTCTGGATTTATCTACTATAAGTATATAGAGAAAGATTACATTTTTTTTTTCAAAATGTCATTGTTGTTCAGAGCAAAAGAATTGATCTCTAATTTTTGATTTACATTCTTCAAACAAATATGTTTTACAAACACACTATATAATAGGAATTACAAAATATTTGAAATAAAAAAATATAAATTTAAAAAATAGAAATACATGTTTAGAATTTTTATAATTTTAATTTCTATATATTTTATAATTTATTTGTAATTTCTTTGTTTAAAATTTCTTATTGCAATTTATTAAGAAATTTTTAAATACAGTAGACACTTAACACGGTAGACCTATAACATGGTAGATACGTTCCGTGTCATATGAATCCGTGTTGTATGAGTCACTTAAATATATGAGCCAATCACAGCTTGGCACTTGTGCAGTTTAGGGGCTACGGCTGTTTGAAAGGTTTTCTTCCATAAAATTAATCTATTCTAGACTAATTTGACTCAACATTTCCAAATCACGTATAATTTTTTGGGAATAATCCATATAAACTATGCTATAAACAAAAAATAGTAGGATTATTTACTGAGTGTGCACCGTTTGACAACACCATTGCTTAAGCTTGTTTTTGTCGTGGAGCGGTTCATCGAACGGCGAACACGTGTTTCCTGACCAGCAAATTTTTCGAAGAAAAATAACTTAACTTTGGAGATATCATTAATAAAAATATAATTTTTATGGCCGTTGAATAATAAATGGTTTTTAGTAGGTCAGTGCTTGTTTAACTCAATGATTTGTACAATATCCGCTATTGGTCCAGATTCGACCAATCCTGTCGTGACACGAGTTGGCGATGACGTTTTATCATGTTATACGAGTCTCTTTTAGCGTGTTATACAAATACAATCACAATTTTTTCGCTGTGTTAAATGAACCCATGTTATAGGGGGGTCTACTGTACTTTTCAAGACAAACCAGAAACTGCCACTAACATTCATCATTTTATTTTGAAAAATTTAATGTAAAATTATAAATATTTTATTTGTCAAATATAATAATAAATTTGGTCCTGAAATTTTTAATGTTGTGTTTTGCTTTTTTACAATATATGAATTTATTAAATTTTAAATACTTATCAATGATAGCAATTTAATTTCATACATTGGTTTTAAACTCAGAAAAAGAACTATGAGACATTCAAATATAACTTTTTGCAGAATCATTCTAAAAATTTGTAGTATAAAGTGGATGAGAAAAGAAAATATGGAATAAATATAATTTTCATAATTAATTTGAAAAATTTTTTATTTAATAATAATACTATTTCTTTCAACCAAAAGAGCAATTAATTTATATTGTTAACTGTAAATTAATACAGCTGATAGTGAAAATGATTCTGGTTATGGTCCTACAAATGAAAGTGGAACATCTAGATCAGTTGTTGCACTGCTTTATCCTAGAAATCAAAATGAAATAAAACAGGAAGAAGTTGGAGATTCTGTTTCTATAACAGGTAAATATACATAGAAATAGATTTATTTCATAAATAGATAAGTTTTGTATATTTAAATGTGCAATGTTCATATGGACAGATTGACTGTCAGGCTAGAACTTGGTTAGTTTTAGTCCAATAGTTAATTCTTGGATAAGTAATTTGATCCTGATAATTAATCTGATCAAAAAGAAAAAATTGCTTTTTCTGGAAGCCAAAGTTTTTTTATATACAAAGAAGATGTTATATTATTTAAACTTGGAAATAAGATTCATGGTAAAAGTGAAGAAATCTTTGGGGCCTAAGATTGTGATTTGAGTCTTACTTGACTTTAGTTTTCTGATAAATAGAACTATCTGCCACTCTTCTTTGCCAACATATAGAGAACAAGAATTTAGTAGATGTTTACAGGTGACAACCACAAATGATTTTCTTATTAACTTGGGCAAAAATTATAGAAGGATTAATCAATTTGCATCTAAGTGGATCTAAAGTTTGGAAATCTTAACACAGAAATGTGATGGAGGGATAATTTACTGTCAATGTTACTTTCTGTACATAAACATATCAAATATGAAATTGCATGTCAAACATTTACCAATAGCCATATAAATTTTGCGGTCAAATGAAAACAAAATAAGAAATGGATAAGCCAGAATATGTGTGGTTAAACATCATTATAACATTAGTTCTGCATATATATCATTTAAATAGGAGAATAAAAGAACATTTAACATCTGTTAAAGATGATAATATATGGAATACCTTTTTGGACCACTGGACAGTAATTTGCGAAGTTACATTGAATGCTCTAATTGTTTCATAAAATTGAGAAATTGCAGTTCCATCAAACTATTAGAACAGATATGTATACATGTGTTGTCTAGATACATTAAAGGGATTGATTTTGAAGTTAGGTTTTGATCACAATCTTAAATGCCAAAGATTTGCTTTTTATCTCTTACCACACATTGTATTTTTAAGCAATATTTAATTTCAAGAAGGTATTTATTTAACATCTTTTTGTAATTGAATATTACTTTTAACATCTTTCTATTGCTACCATATAAAAAATTTATTTTATAAATTATTTGTGTTTGCTTTTATTTCATTTTGCCATATTAAAAGTTTTATTTATTTAATTTAACAAATTTAAATGTAAATGCTATTTTTTTTTATTCATGCTTATTGATTTTTAATTTAAATATTATTGTTTGATTTGTAATATGTTGATAATAATTATTCTTTTTTTCAAACATTTTTATCTGCAAGCTGATGATAGTCGATATATATAAATGATTTCCTCATATTATCTATATATATAAACAATTTCCTCATTTATATATATAGATAATTATAAAAATTTATATTCTTTGCTTAATTTGAACTTAAATCTCCAGAGTAGCAGGCTGAAATATTTACCCCTTTAGTCATCTGGCTGATGTCAATGAATAATAATTATTAAAATATATGACAATTAATTAGTTATTTTTTAGTGAATATTATTTTTAAGTAAGAAGCACTGTATAAACTCTGTTTATTTTGCATTAGCCCTATTATCAAAACTGTAAATCATTAATAATAACAATATATTTTGTTTAGAATCTCATTGTTCTCAAGCAGATGATGAGGATGATATGGGAGAAATAAGACATCATATTGAAACAGTTGTAGAAGGACTGATCGGAGGAACATCTCTTGATACAGCTCGTGTTGATTGTCTTTATGATCATCCTTTGTGTAAGTATTAATTTAATAAGGGCACAAAATTAATATATACTTAAAAATTTTGAGATGCTGAAAATAATTTTATATAAGTCAAAGAATTTATTTATTATTATTTATGTTTTGGTGAATGTCTACTAGATTTTTTTGAAAAAATTAATAAAATTCACATTAATAAAGAATGTTAATAAAATTCATTGAGTTGAGAATGAGTGCTAGTGTCGCTGATGATACTGAAAAATCAAAAAGCTCAGAATAAGTGCAGTTTGACAAATTGTATTTTATAAAGCTACTATTATTTATCTAAGAATTGCATTCTTTAGTAACACAACATTTTTTAAATATATTTAACTGATACTTAAAAATCATTTATATATTGGTTGAATATATGTTAAGGATATGTTGTTAAATAAATTATTTTCTGCATTAATATAATAATATAAGTGTAAGTGGAAAAATAATAAATATTATTTTATCTAATTGTTAATATATGAATTTTTTTAATTTAATGTTTTATTTATCAAAATTGTTTAATTAAAGTAAAAACAAAATTGAATGAATATCAATATTTCATAGTGAACATAACAATTTTTTCATCTTTCTTTCTCTGATTGACTGATTCTCTGATGTCATGTGTCCATACAATATAAAAAGATGCAAATGCCAATTAAATTTATTTTTAATTCTTACTGTTAAATATCAAACGTACATCAAAATATATTTTTTTAATCAGAGAAAGAAAAAAGAATTGAAGGGCTTTGTGCAATAAGTCAAGTACATTTTATAAAGTTTTTCAAGAGAGAAAAAACATTTTCACTTTGAATAACTCTTTTAATAATTTTGACTTTAAGCTGTTTTAAACATGTATAGGTAATAAAATATTTGGGTGTGTTTTTAAAACTTTTTAGCTTTTATTTATTCTGTAAATAAAATTCTTAAAACTGTACTTGACCCACTGTTGCATCAAAATATCAAAATATGCTTCATATAATGCATTTTATACTAGCTAAAAAGTGTTTTTTTTTTTTTTTTTGGTACTTTCACTCTCATTTCACATTTACAATCTTCAGAATTTTACAAAATTCAAAATTATGGGAAGCTGCTTCACATGTCAAAGCAATAACCAGTCTTCTCTTACACATGAATTTAAAAATAAATACAGCAGTTATCTTTCTCCTAGCAGTACTAATGAATTCCATATATATTAAGATTGCACTTTGCACTAAGTGATGCATTATGGTCAACCTGTAAGAAAACAAATTTTAAAAATTTTGTTACTTGACCAGTTGTTGCATCAAGCCCTTCAATTGTAGTGTACAAAATATTTTTTGTATAATATATTTTAATGTGTGTGAGATTGTTATATTAAATTTATATATTACAATCTTTTCAATCAGTGAACACTTTAATGCAAATCAAGGTAATGTTTTTAGCTATTTTAAATGGCCAGCTTCAGACTAATGTACAGTACAGTACATTTATAAGTAACAGAAAAGAGCATATCATTTTCAAACACAAATTTAGCATAAAATAAGCAAATGTGTCAAACAATTGGTTAAAAATACTTGTGTTATTTTTATGAAAATACAATTATCCTTAATATAAACACAAATAATGTGGTTGAGATTACGGGATGATCTCAGTTCATTCTATAACCACTTACTATTGAGAACTTGTGGATAATTATTGCTTTTAGAGAGATGCATCTTCCTAAAAGCAATAATTATTACAAATTATTGATAATATGTGTACTTTGGAATAGAGCTATAGAAGCCAGTTATGTTTATTTTAAAAAAAAGTAGAGTAAAACTGGATCCACTCACCAAGGTTTTTTTTTTAGAAATTTATTTCACAATTTAGATACTTCAACTTGGGAGTGGACAATCAGTTCATTTATGTTGTGTAAGAGTGTTAAATATTATTTAAACAAATTTTCACAATCCTTAAATGTTTGATATTATTTTTGCTTATAACATTAATGTATATTTTTAATTTAGATACAAAAAAAACAGTACATTTTATTAAAACAATACTTATTAAATATGTATTTGTTTTAATACAGAAAAACTTAATACATTTTATCTAAATTAATTGATAAATGGAAGGAAAAGCAGAAGAGATTTAAAAATATAAATATTTTTAATTATTGTCATATTTCTTAGATTATGAAGTGAAAACTAATGAATAATCAATATTCTTAAAACTAAATTAATATTCATAAGCAGATTGAACAATGAATACTTATTTCAGTATATGATTATAACTCATAATGAATTTGATTAAATTCATATTCATTATTGTACATTATTTACATGTAAAAATAAATATAACCTCAAAAGTAAAATAATTACAATAATAAAGAAAAAGAAAAGTTTAAAAACATGTAGATTTATAGGTTAATAAACGTTCATATATGATATGATGTGTCAGGTGCATGATTAGCATATTAACAGAAAAGTACGTAATGCACAGATTATGCTAATGCAGATTATGTAAAGCAGATTATGTTAATGCAGATGTTTAAATTTGTTCAAAACTTTTAATATTTTACTTATAATCTTAATTATTTTATTGTACTTGTTCAGCAACAGTTTTCTTTAAAATTTGGTCTAAAAATTTTTACTGTATTAGATTACAGATATTTTTAAAAATCATGTCTAACAGAAAATTAAATTAATTTCAACATAAATGTTACTTTGTAACTTATGTTGAAATGTGAATAAAACTAATACATAGTAAAATGTTTTGTATATAATTAATTTATTTTATTAGTTATCCTAATTGATTTTTATATTTATTTTTAGATGATCAGCTATTTGCGAAATTTCACTCTCAACTTGCATCAGCTTCTGTTCTTTTATGTAATGCATTACAAAAAGCTATGCAAAGTAAGTTATTTAAAATTTTTAAAAATATTTTTGTTATCAATATTTAATATATTTTACATTACACATTATTACTTTGACTTTACAACTTTGTTTGAATTGAGTACTTTTTCTTTCAATATCTTCCTTTTTAATACTATAAATTGTTGGCAATTATGCTACATGTTTCTGTAATGATTGTAATTAATGATTCATGTCAAAAAGTTTTATAAATTATCAAATAGTAAAGTTTCACAATGGTATAATATTTGGTTTTTGTGGTAATTTAATATTATAAACATTTAAAAAATAGTCTCACTCAAATTCCGAAGAAAAATTTTTTGCAACTTCATAAAGCTTTTTCTGTAAAAAAAATGAAAAATAAGACAATAAGAAAGTCTTAATTAGATTGAAAATAATTAAAAGACCAAGATTATTTGCTTTTCTAATTTACTAGGTTCATCAAACATTCAACCTGTTTATTGGATCCTTATATAGATATTGTTTCCTTAATAATTGATATATATAGTTAGTAATAATAGATACAGTATTAAGCAGAGCAATATATCAATAAAAGTAAGCATACAGAAGGTACATAACTTTTTTTTATTTTAGGCAATACTCTTTCAGAAGATGAAATTACACCTACTGCTGCTCATTCAGCATTAAAATATATTATAAATGAAGTTATTGAAGATGTACAAATGTTGCCTATTTTCAAGGTAAGTTAATTAAAAGTATAATTATAAGAAATTTTTGTGTAAGCACAATAAATATGAAATACAGAATAAAATTTTAAAACTTTTGACATAAACAAAATTTATTTTATTATGTTATCATCATACTAATATAATAACTATGTTATCCATAAATTAATGCATATTTGAAGCAAATAATATACATGTGGCTTGGCCAATAAGTTATTTTTGGTTGATTTTAACAGCCCTTATTATTTATTATGTGAAAAACATTTGTAATTTTTGTATTTTTTATGGAGGAATTTTTAACTATCATTACAAGATGGTAGTGCATTGTTATTGCTCTAAAAGATAATAGGTGATTGTCCTTTACTTCTTGTTACATAACAGTGAAAAAATGCATGTGTAGATACTAAATAAAGAACATGAAGTGATTGTGCTTTTTGTAATGATAGTCATAGCTAGTTATGTTGTTTTAGAAGTTGCTTTGTTATGTTCATAACAATTTCAGTTACATGGAAAATGAATGCATAAAGAAAAGCAGAACTTATTTCTGTGATGAATGAAAAATGAAATACTTTTTGATATTGTAAAATAAATGCTGATGCTCAGTATGTAATGTCTCAATATCCTTATAAAAAAAAAAACATATCTAAACTGTTGTTATAGTACAGTAAATAAATATAAAATATTGTAATATCTAAACTGTATACAAGATTAGATATAAATAAATAGATGGCAAGAAAATAAGTTTTTTACTTAAAATCTATCCAATTACAGTAGAGAGTCGTAAATCGGCACCCTGGTAATCGGAATCGCCGGTTTTTAAATTAGATTTATAAAAAAAAGAACTTTTATATAATAAATAAATTAATTACTACAGTATGTATTTCAAATAATAATATTATTTGAAATACAATTATTATACGATTATTATTATAAAAATTTTCGTTAGACTTAAAATCGACGAAAATTCAACACGAAGCGACACGCAACGGAGAAAAATTCAACACAAAGCGACACGCAACGGAGAAAAGTTTGAACATCGGACAGGTTAATATATTTTTTCGTACATAAACCGTAATTGGAACAAATCCCTAATCTGAACAACCCCAGTCCCCAATTGATTCCGATTTTCGGTTCTCTACTGTATGAATTAAAAATAATTTTTTATATTTTATTATAATATTTGAAAGAATTATATAAGAATTTATAATATACAGTAAAATCCCGCTTAATGCAGGGGATGCGTTCCTAGACAACAAAGCGCTAATCGAAACAGTGTTGAACGAAGTTATTTTAACATAGAGTAAATAGGGATAGGGAACATGTGACCAAAAATAAACAAATTTTACTTTAATTTTAAGTTATATTATTATGCAAATTAATATAAAAATATGTTAAATAACACACAAACATATGCACACAGAAATGTAATGTTCATTTTTTGTGACGAAGGTCTTGACTTTTCTGAAATTCTTGTTCTTTTGCAATAAAGTCGTGAAGTTTCGTTTGTCACTTTTTCTTTCTTTAAGCAAATATCAGTAGCAGAAGATTGCATCCAAAATGCCTCGTCTTGCTTTTGCTCTCCTTTTAAAACCTGGATCATTTGCTACAATTTGATCGAGATTTCGGTTATCATTACCAAACTTTTACTAAGGAAATCTGTAGAGAAATTTTTTGGGTTCTTCATTTTCGGAATCTCTATTTTCCAGTTCCATATGAATTCCATGCTCCGCTAGTTCTTGAAGGTCGTCATTGTTGGTAAGGCTCTCACCAGAAATGTAACTCCTTAATATCCTGCTCATCTATATCTCCTAGTCCTACTGTATTGATTAGGTTGAGTTTGGTCAACCTAACGATACAGCAATAGGCTCTTCTCATTGAGAATTCTTGGATTCCTTCAGCCATAACTTCTTCCACACTTTGTTAGTGCATTTATCAGTTAATTTTTGCCAAGAGAAGCCGATATTTCCTATGGCATCCATGATGTTATATTTTTTCCAAAATTGCACCAAACAAACATAGATTTAAAGAAAGTACATTTCTTTGCCATCTTTTGCTGATTGGTTTGTGTTTGAAAATAATTGTATTATATACAAATCAATGAAATGCCACGATAATTAAAATTAGCATAAATTTTGAGCTGCTTTTAGGTTTCAAGCAGACTGCGTTATATCGAATCAGCGTTAAGCAGGGTTTTACTGTATTACATTCTTACATATTTAGTGATAACTGTAATTAATGTAAAATAAATTAAGTTTATTTATTAAAAAAAAGTAAACAATAGGAATATAATATTCTTTGTTTTACAATATTAAAACTGATGATTTTCAATTGTTTGCAAATTTCTTGTATACAGTATATTAAGAGAAAAGTGTGCTATCGTAGGACAAGAATAAAATGCAATTTATTTGACATAGAAGAGTGTTTATTGATATAATTAAATCACAATTAAATACTTTAATAATTAATAACTATGTCAAACAAATGTTTTGATTTATTTAATAAGTTTCTTCAAGTTACATGTTAAAAAAATTCTACATTTAGGATAAGACAAAAAATTGAACATTTCAAAATATTTGAAAGGATAATTGAATTTAAATAAAAAAAAACACATTTTTTCAAGATACAGGTATTTTACTTTTAACTAGAGTTTAATTCTGTGCCCCAATTGTTCAAAAATCTTTTTTCTATGGATATAGTCCATCTCTTAGCTCAAAGGCAAATAACTACTGTATGTTGTGTGTTATGTTTAGACAGCAGAGGAATTGTCATTTCATAATACTATTCATATTCATTCTTATTGCATCACTTTTTTGACATCAATAAATGTATGCTGAATAAAAATTTTAGTTTTACTTATAAAAATTATAATATGGTATTGAAAACAACTTCAAATTTCAATTTTTTCAAGTTTCTGTAGTATAATGAAATTCCATCATTCATATTCAAGACAGCTAAATTGCATCATATCATAAACACTAAAAATAAATTTAGACATTTCAGGAAAATATTTAATGTTTTATGAAATTATCTTTACTGAAAAATATATACTTAAAATATATAAATAACTTTTTGTGCACTGAAATAAAATCTGTATTAACTGAAAAAGTTAACTTTTTTTATAATCACATTGATTAATGCAACTTTAATTATATAATTGATTAATTCTACACAATTAACTGTTGTTTATAAAGCTATACATGTGATATTTTTGAGATATTTATATTTCTTTACATAATCAAAACTTGATGAATTCCAAAATACTTATGTTACACTGGAAAAACAAAATATGGATTTGCTACAGAAGAGTTGATATTTTTATTAGGATTATTTGTAACAATAATAATAAAATATTTTTGCTGTTTTTTTTTAATAGGATATTGATGAGTCTAGTCAAGATAAAGATTCAAAATCAACTGTACAAGAAAATTCCAGTCATTCTGTATATAAAACATATAATGATTTATTAGCAGCTGCAATAATTAATAAGGTTTGTAATCATTTCAATCCATTAAATTTTGTTAAATAAGCAGATGTAATAGTATATGATTTCTTATGATATGACTCATAATTTACTCTTAAATAGCTATAATTTAAAAATGGTGCTTAACTTCCTAACAATATATTTTTGTAAAATTTAAATATTTTATTGAATTTTTACTAGTTCTTTGTTCATGTATATAAGATTAAAAATTAAATGCATTGTATATTCATATATAAAATGTTATTTTGAAATCTTTATATTACTGTTTTTTCAAAAATTTATGTTAATATTATTATTAACATAACATTATAATTCTAAATGGTTTGTATGCTATTCTGAAGAAAACATTATATGCTTGTTTAACATGAATACTGTTTTCTTTCATCATACACGAGAAAAGAAAAAAAGATAAATTAACATTATTCACAATTATAAAAATTTTAGTAATTGTACTAAGTAACTCAAATTTTATTTTGTGTGTTGTTTTACTAAATCACTCACAATATTTTTAAAATTAATTACATATTATTTTATTATTTTAAAAATATTGAAAAAAGTAATTCTTATGTTTTCATTCATTTAGTTTGCTAAAGACTTGAACTTAAAATAATAGTATTTTGGCATTATGATTTTCATTTTCAAAGATTTATAACATTATTCCTTAATTAATTTTTAGCTGTTTGTTTGTATTATGTTTCTGCATTTTAAAGATAATTTTTGTCATTGTCAATTTACTTATATCACTAACTAATAAAAATTTAAAAATTTTTAAATAACATTTAACCTTTGGAAAAAATATGTACGTGTTAAACTCAACATTTTCGATTGAAAACTGGTAATCAGATTGAATATTTTGTTTTCTAAATAATTTTGAAATTATAATGTTAAAACAAATTTTTTTATTTTATAAAAGCAGTTTTTCCTAATGTTTCAAATTTAGTATTTAACTTAATTTATTCAGAGCTAAATTTAAAATTAAATAATATAGATTTTAAAAAATGAATTTAATATATTGATATTTAATTGAACTAAATATATCCTAATATGATATTTTTGATTACTAGTTTGTTTCCTTTTTATTAAAATTTTAAAAAATATATATTTTTAAATGTTTAATCACATCACATTTGAAAAATTTGAGCCAGTGAGAGATTATTTTTTACTCTGTTATATTTAATAATAATAATATATTATTTGAAATACATACTGTAGTAATTAATTTATTTATTATATAACAGTTCTTTCTTTTATAAATCTAATTTAAAAATTTTATAAGTTTTTTGCAGTAATATACACCAGTTTTTAAACTATATAAACACACTTTTCATGCACTTCCAGCAATCCTTCAAACAGACTTTTTGGCTAGATTTACAGGCCTGCCACAGATTATAAACCATCCAAATACAAAGGAGTTATTTTGCATTCTAAAATGGAATAATTTGAAGATTTATAGATATTATTTAAATTTTTTACATTGTAATTCAATATTTATCAATTTAAATCAAATTAAAATTACTTTTTGATGATAATATAAAATAACTTAGAATGAATATTAAGCAGCACATGGAAGTGGATGGTTAATGAATAAATTATTATTTGTTATAAGTATGTTTAGAGAGTAATGCTTGCCATGCTTGTGATATGTTGATGTTTTCTCTGTTGTTAATGCAAAGTCCTTGACTTGCTGCTTTGTAGTTGTCACTGGCGTCAGTTGTTATTTTTTGTATATCCAATATTTTTCTTAACATTTTGGTATTTTTCCAATATGGGGACACCTCTGGGTTACTTGCATATTGGACTAATGCAGTGTTATAATTGCCTTTAAGAATATTAAGATTATATAACCTGTGGCAGATCTATAAATCAAGCTGAAAACATTTGTTTGAAGTATAAAGAATTGATGGAAACATATGAAAAGTGTGTTTATACAATTTAACAAAAATTCCAGCTTGTAGTAGAAAGTTTAATATCAGTTTTTTTTTTTTTTTTTAAATGCATTTTTGTTCATTGTAATTATTTATTACTTTCTTTACTAGCTTGTTGAAATGCAACAGGAAAAGTTTAAAAAGGATAATTTAAGAACAGATAATGATTTAAAAGGTGAGACATTTTAAAATGTTTTAAAAACATGATAATTTTTGTTGATAATTTAGTTAATATTTGTTTGATTACTTTTTTTAATTAACTTATTCTTATTTTTAAATTATTTCATTACTTTATTATATTTACAATGTTTATTTTATTAGAAATATAATACAGATGCTAATTAAACTAAACTTTCACAGCAAGTGTCAAAAAAATTGTAAATTTTTTTTCATGAAAAAGATGTATAAAATAACATTAATTCTGATTTTATTTATTATTAATTTATGTTTAATTTTGTAGTCTAAAACTATAATTATTAATAAGCAAATACATTTTATATTAACTTATTTTTTGTTCATTAATTTACTGATATGACTGAATCGAAAAGACACTTGTATTTCTCATAATTTAAACTATTATTATATTGCAAATTACAGTGTGTGTGTGTGTATATATATATATAAACTATGTATTAGTTCTTTTTTTTAAGTAAGTGGCTAGTTAACATCAAGAAGAGCAATGAGCTTTTTCTGCATGGCATTAGCATGTAGATATACTTCATGCAGTTTTACCATTCATTTTTTTGATGCTGTTCAGCTGCTTTTCCTTTGAGTATTTTAACCAGATTAAAATTGTTTTGTTCTGATCTTGATATTCTCTATAGCTTTGTACTTCAAATTATGTCATTGTTTCACTGCACCCATGATAGGATTTGTCATTTGAAAGGGGGGTTAGGGTATATGGCATTCAAATTAATGAATATCCCACTACCAATTATTGCTCCAGTGCAATTGCACTTAGTTATTATGTAGCAGAATTGCAATATAAGCTAGTGCAGCAATGGTAAATCTTTTTCCAAAATCTTAAATTCAAAATTTAGTAACTAAATTGTGGATCAAATATTTCATTTCTTAATCTATATCAGAAAAATAACAACAAATTCTCTGTAATGAAAACATAATTATAATGTGATTTTAATGGAACGAAATACAGTATTTTATATAATGCAAAATTTGCTGTGGTTTATTTGATATAATTTTTCTAATTGAGATTCATAATTAATGGTTTTTAAGATTTTTTATGGCAGCTTTAAAACCTTGCTTTCATATTACATACAAAAATATTTGATATATTCTAAAACTTTATAATTTATAAAAATCTAATATTTTCTAAACATTCAATGTGGGGACCTTGAAATTGTTACATGGATTTACTTGTGGGTCACAATCCATTACTGGCATCACCCCATATATTTTTTATTTCATTTATACCTGTATAGTTTTTAACCTTTCTAGAAATTATCTCTTTTTATCTAATATCCAATAATCATTATTTAATCATTTAATACATGCTTTTTAATTTCTATCTTGATTACCTGTTCTGTATTTATTTGCTTTTATGAATAATTCAGTTCTGTTGGCTACTTTAAATCATGTTCAAATTGCTTGAATAGTATCAAATATGTAATTTTTAACTGAATTATCACAATGAACTCACTGTTTTATTATTATTTACATCCTGTTTTAATAAAATCTTCCTTTTAATTATATACATTTTTAGCATTCTAGATTAGTGTATTAAAGAAAAAATAATTATTAGAATCAGATTTCAAAATTACTTAGAGCTAAAGAGAACTTGTGCAGATATTGTTTCATATTCAAAAGTCGATGATTATGTCATATGTATATTTTCTGTAAGCATTTATATTTTACCACATAATGATAAAATATGTCGTGAATATATTTATATTAAACTCAATTTAATATTGAATATCTGAAAAGAAAATACTGTATTTACTCGCATATAAGACAACCTCGTATATAAGATGAGGTGTGACTTTAAAGATCAAAATAAAGAAAATTAGATTTATTAATACAATTCTAATTTTATTTCATTTAATCACAAGTAAAATATGAAATGAATGTAAATGTACACATTGTCCCCCAAAAATTACAGGCATTTTAAACTCTAAGGAGAAATCTTGTAAAATTGACAAGATAATTTTTTCATGTAAAAGCTGTACAATTGGGAACTTGTTTTGCCAATTTTTAACAGTCAAATCCACTCTCTGTCGATTACACTTATGAGTTTCTCTGAATTCTGATTTCCGAATAATCATCTGTTTTCATGTGAGAATGGATTAAAACTTATATTGGGCTCCCATGTGATTTTGGAATTTCAAATTGGAATTCAATTCAAAAGCTTTGCTTTTCCTATTGCTATTCATCTTTACTCCTGACAATACACAAGAACGATTGAAACGACCCAGATAAAATACTTTTGTTTTTAAACAGCAAGTGAGCATCCAATAAAAATGCGAACACACAGTTCACAAAAATTATTTGCAAAAACGCAAAGAATCTTTCACTTGCGCATATAGGACAACCTAAGAATTTTAAGCTGTGATAAATGAATAAAAACCTCATCTTATATGCGAGTAAATACAGTATTAATATTAAAGTAATTGCTGTAATTAAAGAAACGAGAATATAGTCAAATTTCTACATAGTATAACTTAGCACTCACTTTGTAGAATACTAATAGATACTTGTGAATAGATTTTTCTTACAAATATTAGAGAATTCTTTAGTATCCGTGAATTACTAAATATAGGATTTGTTATAAATTAGTTTACATATATTTAATATGGCAATCTTGTCATAATATGCATCAGTTGCCACTGTCTATCCAAGTACCATAAAACAAATTATAGAGAATAAAAAATGCCTTTATTTAACAATATTCTATTTTTATTAATTATCAAAATGCATTTCAGCTTTATCAAATTTAAGTCCTCTTCAGTTAAGAAATTTATAGCAATAGTCTTAGAGAAACAACACTTTTGACATTACAACAATACCAGAATACCCAATACATGTGGTAAGATTGACTGAAATTATGTAGTATCTTTCCTATCCAATTGGATAGGTAAATAATATACTGTATATATATTTTTTAATTATATATGCTACATATACTTCTTGGTAATTTCACATTCCTAACACAAATTTGATGTTTTCATAATCCATCATATTCTTCACTGTATTGTATGATGACCGCATTAAAATACAGTAGGGCCGCTGGCGTGTACCTCCCAATAGAGGACATCTCTAAATAGCATACAAGCTTCTAGGTCCTGATGGTGTTTATTTGGACGTTCTACTATAATAGACAAAACGCATTTATACAAAATTATAACAACAGAAAAATGATTATCCAACTTCTTGTTGTTAAAGTTTCTGCCATCCAACCTAACTTGCAGTCAGTTAAAAAAAAATAATTTAAATATTTTTAAAGGGAATTTTTACATTTATCATCTTTTAACATTCTTTTACTTAGAATTATTCAAAATATCTTTAAATAATAATAATTTGTGAATTTTAAATACTATTTATATTAATTGACTATTACATTAATATTTTTATTTTCCAATTTAAATAGATTCTAACAGTAACGAGAACAGTAGTGATGATGATAATTTAGATTCAAATGCAAAAGAAGCAAACAATGAATTTATGTGGGTTGAAGATTTAAATAAGCCACAATCTCGTATAGAATATATAGTATGTTTTTTATTTATAATAAAAAATTAAAATATTTTTATTCAAAATAAATTTATTATATTGAATAAAAGTTAATAATAAAATTAGAGAAATAAATTAATAGTACTATGGTTTAATTAGATTGAAGAAATTGAAGAAATTACTCAAGATGGTACAGATTCAGAAGAAGATAGAAGTAGTAGAATGAGCATACAATCAAGCAATCACAGTACAAATGATATTCCTTTAGGGAAAACTGTTATAACAAGCACTGATGAAATATCAGATTTAGATTCATTTAATGCATTAGATGTCACTGCTGGCCAAAAAGTGCCTTTTCCTGAATTTGGAATGGATATTGTTGAATTAAGTGAAGATCAGGTTGAGGAAGAATTGGGAGCTGAGTCTTGTGTTGTGTCAGTTTCAGCCTGGGAAGAAAATTGGTTATTTAGAAAAAAAAGACTTCCTGTATATAGTTCTCTTGGCATGCATTTAATGGCATCATATGGAGATCCTCCTTCTATGTTTATTCCTAATCCTATTGATGACGTTCAGGTTTTAATAGGATCTAGGTTAGTTTTAAATTTATTTTTCAAATTTTACATTTGAAATTTTTGTTTGTGATAAATTTATATTATTTCAGGCATTTGGATCAGTTGTCTGAATTATCCGAAACTAATTCAGTTGGGTCATTAGTACTTTCAAGTGATGATAATGTAGATGAAGAAATTACTGAAAAGTACAATCATTCAGATTCAGTTAAAGACTCAGAATTAAAAAATAGCATTACAAAGGTAAAAGAATATCAGCAAGTTTCCAATCCATCTGTATTAAATAATCATTCAGATTTCACACAAGAAACTTTTTGTTCAAAACAAATGATGAAAATAAATCATCCTAAATACATTCCACAAAAACTTCGAAAATCAGATGTTTGTGATCCAATATTTTTAGAAGTGCCTGAAAGTCAAAGTTTACATGCTGGTAAAATAGCCCATTTTGTGTGCCAAGCAAAGGGTACTAAACCAATTGGTAAGTTTAATTCTTAAATGGTTGCTTAATTGTTTAATATAATACTTATTATAAAGTAAGTTATTAAACTAATGTATAAAATTTTAGGAGTTGCATGGTTTCGAGGTGAACACTATTTATTATCTGGAGCACAGTATTCTATATATTCTATTGATGAAAAACATATATTGGATATATATGATACAAATTTGTCTGATTCTGATACTTATTCATGTTGTTTATATAATGAAAAAGGAGAAAATTGGAGAGATTTTACATTAAAAGTAAAAGGTATGAAATTTAAAAATTTTTTGAAATGCCTTATATAAAAGATAATAGTTTAATTGAATAATAAAACATCAAAGCTGTTCTGTGATTGCATTTATAAAATAATAAATATTAATTCTTGAAATTCATTAGTAATTGTTTCTATAAATGGATATAAATTTTCTCAACTTTAGCAAAAAATTTTCTAAAAATTTGAATTAATTCTAATTATTAAATTTAATATAAGATGACAACTTAATTACCTAGCTTATATCCAAATCAAATATTTAGATATTTAATTAGCAAGTTTTAATTCATCTGTTAATGAATCTGATTTTATTATTCGATTGTAAATCATATAATATGCATTTATGAAAGAAAACAGTCCTAAAATTCAATTGATATATATTTGAAGCAGAGCATTAGTGAAGCTTCTTCTATGAGGCTTACAAAATTGTGTTTGTTCTCAAAATCTGTTCAATAGATTATGATTAAACTTTGCTAATTTCCATTAATTGTGATGTGGAAACCAAAAATGCAATAAAAATGGGGATCCATAACTTCATTTTTGAGATATAAGGTCATTTCATGAGCATGTGTGACACAGCAATATCTTATAAATCACATGACTTTGTTGTGCAATGTTTTACAGTCGCTAGCACATTGTCTATGGAATTATAGAATCAAGTTCATTCTCAAAATTTAATGTATTGATTTTGACAAAACTTTTCCATTTTCCATTAATTGAGATGAGGAATCCAGAAATGTAATGTGGATCCATTTAAATGTAAAAAACCCAGCAACAAATCACTCAACTCTCCTGGCAACATTTAAAATTTTGGTGATGCTATCTGTTACGATATTTCATTTAAAAAAACTGTTTATATTTTTAATTATTATAAAATGGCAAAAAGCTTAATTTTGATGGGTTTTATAAAGAATTGTAAATGCTAATAATGAGTAAAATCGTCATTAAGTCTGACCCTACTTGAGATATGACACACGATCATTGTTTATCCCCCATCCCATTGACCTTAAACCACCAGAATTTAATAGCATGAATCTTTCTAATACACAAACCTTCTTACAAAATTTCAGAAATTTTCAAAAGCACAGGTGTTATTAATCTTCAAAGAGGGTAAACAAAATCATGCCCCACACATACACATTCCCATCCATTCATACAGAAAAAACACTGAATGTTTTTGCATTTCTCAATGTTTTAAGGTCCCCAAGATTTTTACAAAAATAAAAATCTGGAGGAGGGGTCATTTTTCGACCAATTACCATACTTTTCTTCTGTTATCTATAACAGAGCCAGGAAAGTAAAAATAGGAATCCACGACTTCGTTTTTGGTATACAAAGGGATGACAATGTCCATGTTCTCTGATGCAATGAGTGCACCTAAAAGAATTTAGGCCTAAGGGTTAAAAATAAAAACAGTATTACATGTGCCTAACAGAAAATAGGTGCAAAAAACAAACAAAGCAATCGCCATTGATTGCTTTATTCTTGGATTGTCTTCCATGCCTGGCCAATGCAAAGATCGTCCAGCAGGTACAAGAATAGTCTTTTTTATGGTGGCAAGTGCAAATTTTACCTGTTTACATCCATCAGGTACTGTACAAGAAAATTGCCTCTTCTGTTCCTAACAGGTGCAGGGATTGTTTTTTTCCTTCAGCTCTGCTTCAGTTCTATTGCAATATGACAAGTCATGCAATGTCCTAGTATATACTAGATAATAACTAATTTTTAAAGAAAAAATTCTATAATAAAACTTTAATAATGAAATTTTAAGGTCTGTTGAAACATTGTTTTTTTTATCTGTTTAATCTAAAAGATATTGTTAGCTTGATTGAAAAATTTCAAACACTTTATTGGGATTTAAAGATAGGTTTTTCTGTTTAACAAATTTCGTTTATTGCATAAACATGAGAAATTTTTTAAAATATATAATATAAAATATATAAAATAAAATAAAATATATAAAATAAAATATATAAAATATATAAAATAATATAAAATATATAGTATTAATGTGCAAATTTAAAATGCTTTATATGTCATAATATTTATTATATATCAAAAATATTGGTAATAAAATTTATCATTTATCAATCAGATTTTCATTTTTATTAACATTACTGTTACTGAGAGTTCTTATGTTATTAAGGTAAAATTAATTAGTCAAGTAGTTAAAATCTGTTCTTCAGTTTATAATTTCAAACAATTAGAAATGCATTTGTAATAGGAAATTTAATTTAATAATTACTTTATATAAGAAATCGTAATAGCTTAAAATATATATTTTTGATGACAAGATTTATTTTTAATATTTACTAAAATATAATTATTTTAAAATACCTTTTATTTTTAATTAATGAGATGTTTTATGCTTAAAATTAAAAAGGTAAAGGTATACCATTTAAAAGATGATTAGCTTGATAAATTAAGAATTAATTTATTAAATTATTATGTAAAAATTATTATAAATAATTATTTATTCATTTACTTTTTTGATATTAGAAACAACAAGAGCTGATGTTGTTCCTGAATTTGTTGTGCCTTTAAAGATATTAAATTGTTCAGTTGGAAATGATGCAAAATTAATGTGTGCTGTTGGTGGTTATCCTGAACCTCGCTTGAATGTGTTCTTTTGCAACCAGAAGATAAAAAATGATGATAAATATAAACTATGTAAGAATAATACCTTCATAAGCTTATAAAATATAACTATGTTAAAATATATTATTAAATTTATTTTATCAAACAATAAAAAATGTCAATGTTAATGAAGTCAGCTTTTAATATTCAATATAATTGTATTAAATACTAAAAGCTGACTTTATTAACATTGTAAAAATATACATTTATAAAGAAATCTGTACTTTTATTTTTACTTTACCATAGAACATATTTTTAGAAAGTTATTTTTAACTGCAGATATAATTTGTATTACTGTGTCTATAGTTCAATTAAAACAAATTAAATTAATAAATTTATGGTTCATTTCTAAAATTTTTTTATTTTAATTCATTAAATCTTTCCAATTTAAGAAGTTTTGAACACTATATGTATTATTTTATAATTGTAACTTTGCCATTTTTAACCATTCTTAGCATTAGTAAATGAGTTCCCCATCCTTATCTGAAACTTAGTGACAAAAAATTAATGAAAAATGCAGCATTAAATTCAGTTGATATTGAGGCTGTCAGTAAATAAACTTGTAACTTCTCTTTGTTTTTGCAAAATTCCTCACCTTGCGTGTTCTTACATAACTATTGAGCATATTTTCGTATTTGATTATCTTTATTAGTTTTGTTTTTAATATTTAAATTTAGCTTTCATTGTCTTATTCTAGAAAATATACAGAATTTTCCACTATAAACAAACTTGATACAATTATGCATATTAGAAATCTTTCACAAATATAAAAATCTAAATACTGTAATGGAATATAGATATTGGCTGAAGTTTAGATAAATTAATGATATTAATAAAACCACAAGCTATAATTCAGATATAAGATTTAGAATGTTAATTAATAATCAAAATTCAGTTTCATAGTTGTTTAAAAATAACATCTTACTAACATAGTTCATATTGCTTTTATATTAACCTTATATAATTATTTGTTATTGAGATACTTCAACAATTAATAACTATGTGTTATTCATATCATTTTTGTCCCTCTTCCTAGGGATTGACAACCTGTACAAATTAAATTAAATAAATAAGTAAAATTTTAGACTTATAATGGAAGTGAATAGATTTGATTCTTGCTATGAATATTGCAGTTGATAACATGAAAGAAAAAAATCCAGCAACAAGTTATGTAATTTTCTCAGCTGTTATGAGATTTTATGTAAAAATTAACTTAAATTATTAATCATAATAAATAAAATTGTGTGGGGTGCCATTTACTATGAGATTTTATTGTAAAAAAGCTTTTTATATTATTAATTTTTATAAAATGGCAAAAAAACTTAATTTTGAGGGTAGAGAAAAGTTCTATAAAAAATTGTAAATGGTAACAACAAGAAAAATCTTCTTTAAGTCTGACCCCACTTGAGATACATGTGATCACCTTCTAATCTATTCAGTTGATATTGAGGCTATCAGTAAATAAACTCGTAACTTCTCTTTGTTTTTGCAAAATTCCTCACCTTGCGTGTTCTTACATAAAATTTGATCTTTCACAACTAACATTTACTAGCATCAAGGTCCCTTACACACAGCTATCATGCCAAATTTCATTTCTAAATCTTTACCCCATCCTGAGATATTAAACAAAGTAATTGCCAACATACACATGCTTGGATTTATTTATTTATTATTTATTTTTTTATGTTTTACTATTTTAGGTTCAGGAAGTCTCAAAATGTTGAGATTTGCAAAAGAAAAAAAAAACTTAAAGGATCAAATTTGAAATGCTTTTATTACCTTCCCTTGTTATGTATACATAACAATAACAGCTAGGAAAGTAAAATCATTCTGTTTGGAACACATTATTCTCATGCACTTATTGACACTCAAACATAAGACATGATTAAGAATATGAATCAATAACTAATTATTGGAATTAAAATAAATTTGCAGTGTCTGAATTTATATTCATAACTAGTTTTTTTCTACATTTCTGTTTGATTTATAAACTGTAAATTTCATGTAAAATTTTAACTCCTTGTAACTATCATTAAGCTTCTCATAACTATATTATCTAAGAAATTTTTTTGTATAGTAAACATAAAAATATCATATTTACAATGTTTATTGTTTTAAAGTTGCATACAGGAAAATGTATTAATGTTATAATTTGAAAAACTAAAAAAAAAAAAAAAAAAAATACAAAACTTTTGATATAAGTAAGGGTTTCATAAGGTTTTATGTACTGCAATTAAGTAAAGAATTTTATTGGGAAGATATTGTCTAAGGAACTTTGAGACTTAATCTTCTTGAGTAATTATGTAATTTGACATTACTCATTAAATATTACTTAAAATATTACTATAAAAGTATTAGGAAATCAAATAAAAATACAGTAGAGAACCGAAAATCGGAATCAATTGGGGACTGGGGTTGTTCAGATTAGTGATTTGTTCTGATTACCGATTATGTACGAAAAAATACATTAACCTGTCCGATGTTCAAATTTTTCTTCGTTGCATGTTGCTTCGTGTTGAATTTTCGTCGATTTTAAGCCTAACGAAAATTTTTATAATAATAATCGAGGCTATCATATCGTTAAAAATTATTTCTGCATTTTGTACAAACAAAATAAATATATTGAAAAATATAAAAACATGAAAATTATACTGTAGAAATAAATTTAGTATCAAAAACATTCGATTCAGCACGACACAGTCTGACTGAAAATCGTTCGGATTACCGGGGTTCCGATTAATGAGTCTCTACTGCAATAGAAAAAAATTTGAACTTAGTATCTAATTTACTTCATATGCAAACACTGTTTTTTCTAAACTTCTTGTAGATAAATAAAATTATAAAATTGATAACTTTGATAAATAATATCATCTTTTTTAAAATGAAATTTCAGATAGCATTGGTTATGGAGAATGGCTATTTGAAATCAGTAATTTACAAGAGTCTGATGAAGGAGAATATTCAGTGATTGCAAGCAATAAATTGGGCCAAGCATCATCAAGTGTGGAATTAATTCCTGGTAAGTATAAAATATATTATTATTTTAAAAATTATTTTGCATATATTTATAATAAATTTGTATTTATTCAAATATGATTTATTTTATTTTTGATAAAAACATAAATAATACTTTTGGTAATGTAAAATAAACTGTAATAATGATTGTTGCTAAAACTGCCATATTTGCTAGCTAGGCTGAATTTTTTTTCAGTGAGATATGCTTGAATCTTTAATCCATCATGATTGTATTATTATAATTGTAGTCTAAGATGAGAACAGTTTGATTGTAATCCATGACTCAAGGCGTAATGAACCCAAACCACTTAGAATGATGGAATTTTATTGAAGTAAATCTGGTCTAGAATGTTCATCTAGAAATATTTCAAGTTAATTTTAATGTTTACATCTAGTATACAAAATTGCAACATCATCTCATAAAAGAAACCTGCAACAATCATAAGTTCAGATATAAAACTTCTATGGCACTCTCTATACTGTTTTATTTTCTCAACTGTTATAACACAGGAAAGTAAAGTAATTGTGTCAGACTTGACCCTCCAGGGTTTTTTACAAATCTCAATGTTTTGAGACTCCTTGAACTCAAAAAAGTCAAAAAAAAAATAAGAGGGGGAAGTGTGTGTTTGTTGGCATCTATTTTGTTTAATATTTCAGGACTAGAAATTTCCCCGTCAAGCTTGATGGAATACTTTTTATGAGAAAATAGACATTGAGAAGAGTAGATTGAGATTTTAAGACATTCAAGAACAATTGCTAATAATTCTACAAATTAAGTAATTTATACTATCTGTTGTAACATAAAGAGCAACAAAATAAAATTTCACCTGGAGTGAACAAAAATAGTAGGAGTTATATAGAGAATTCACTTACATACACACAAACAAATTTAAGCCTTTATATTAAAATAATAATAAAATCTATCTTTATAAAATTTCTTTATATACACTACATTCTGAGTAAACACTCTATCATCTTTTAAAAGATTTCCTTGCTGTTTTCTTTTAGTAATAGACAATTTAATATTGTTTTGATAATTGATGTGAATCTGTTTCTGCAGCCAGTGAAAGTTTTCATAATTCAACAAAATTACTCTTTTTAAGCTTTTAATATTATTTAAATTATATATTGTAATATAATTGAAAATTATCTACCTGTCTCCTTAACCTCATGTTCAAGACTGGGAAAGTCAAGCAAGAACTTTTGCCAGTTTTACTTTCTCAACTGTTATGTATACATAACAAGGAAAAGTATTGTAATCATGTCAAATTTTACCCTCCAAGTTTTTTGCAAATCTCCTGAATCCAAAAAAGTAAAAAAAAAAATCTATGGCTGTGTGTGTGTTGTTGATGTCTATTTTGCTTAACATCTCAGCATTGGGTAAAGATTAAGGAATGAAATTTGGCATAGTGGCTTGCATATGAAGGGCATTGGTGCTATAAATTTTGGCAGTGAAAGGTCAAGAGGGTGGGGAGATAGAGGGGGTCGTGCATCTTGAGAGGGGTAAAACATAAGATCTTATTCATTATTTAACATTTACACTTTTTTTATAAAACTTGCCTCTACCTTTAAAATTAAGCTTTTTTATAGTAATTAAAAATATAAAAATCAGATTTTGTTATAAAAAAAATTAACAGATGGTGCCACAATTTTATTTTTTGCTTAATAATATAAAATTTTTTTAAAATAAAACTCATAACAGCTGGGAAAGTTACAAATTCTTATTGCTAGATTTTTTTAGTAAAGCCAAACCATTTGCTAAGCCATTTATTAGTTGTTATCAGTTGGTATGCATTAAATGGTTTGTTGTTTGTTACAGTTGTCTAGGTATATTCATGTTTCATCAATAACAATTATGACCAATTTCCATTTTTTGCCAGAAAGATACATTTTGTAGTTTTTGGCTATTGGTTTTTCTATGATTCACAAACACAAGTCATGCTACTATTTTAACACTTGGTGGTTTTCCATCTTCATTAGTCAACTAAATAAAGATGGAAAACTGCCAAGTGTTAAAATAGTAGCACGACTTGTGTTAGTGAATTATAGAAATTAAGAAAACACAGTTTCAGAAGATTGATATTGGTTTTTCTTTTTCCTGATATGGCAAGACACAATCTATGAACCCATCCCTTACTGTACTTTATGAATTTCAAAATTTTTGTAAATGATAGCTTATACTGTGGATGGCCCAGTCACAGGTATGTGCAATTTCACTTTGAGTTTGGGATTTTCTGTAGATATTATGTGACAAACTTTGGCCACTCCCTGTAAAGTTCTGCTTAAAGCTCATCTCTTTCAAGAATCACCTTTGTTTTGTCACTTGTGTTTTGTTGCTCTTTGACATTCCTTTTTAGTGTAAATTACACTCATTGCCATAAAAATTAATGCACCAAGAAGGAGTTGCTGGAATTGAATGAAATTGTACATATGTGAGTGTAATGGTGATATAAGTAAGTGATTACAAAATGAAAGAAAAAGGATAATTTATTTCAGGAAAAACTTCAAATGAAAGGAAGTACTAGTACCCTGTTGAGCCATCTCTAGTGTGAATACATGATGTGATATGGGCAGGCATGGAGGCATACAAATGCCATATGGTGTCCTGTGGCATCCCAGTCCACAGTTGCTGCAAGCAGCTGGAGAAAGCTCAAACTCCTAAGCTGTCCAACTTGGTATCCCAGGTTATCCCAGACATGTTTGATTGGTGACAAATCAGAACCAGACAGGCTAAGGAAGTGTGGCAATGTGGCAGAGACAGTTCTATGACACTCTTGTTCTATGTGGTCAAGCATTGTCCTGTTGGAAAACGACTTTTTGCAGTCCTGCCCTGAGAAGCAACTTCAGGATGTCTCCAACATACTGCTTGGCTGTCATGATCCTTTGGATCACTACTAGAGGTGACTGGCTGTTGTATATGATTGCATCCCAGACCATCACACCAGCTGTGAGGCAGTGTGCCACTCCAAAGTGTAGGCAGGATTGAGGCGTTCAACATAGGGCCTCCAGACGTAAACATGGCTGTCGTCAGTGCCCAAACTGAATCTGGATTTGTCGCTGTAAACAATCCAGTTCCATTCCATTGGGGTCCAATCTTGTCAAGAATGACATTACTCCAAACAAAGGCAAAATTGTCAATGGCAGCATATGTAATGATGCTGCAATAATAAATGTTTCTCTCTCGGGCACCTCAAAATAGTACAGACAGACACAGGGGCCTGTAATGATGGCAGACAACAATACAATCGGCTGTGTGCATGCTTGTCAGAGGACCAGGCTAGGACCAGGTGAGGACTTGTCAGAAGTCCTCTCTGCTAGTGATCTGCCAAGGGTGTCTTGAGCCTGGATGCTGTGTCTGTGAGCTCTCTCTAGTCCACTGGTCCCAACACCTCACAGCTTCACAGTGTTGTCAGAACAGCCTAGGTGGTGGGCTGTTTGCTGAGATGACCATCTGGCTTCTCTCAATCCAATGATCCTTTTCTTTTCAAACTCAATTAGTTGTTCATATGGTCTTCAATCGTTACATAATGGCATCTCTAGTGATACAGTGTACCTCTGCAACATATAAACTACAGACAGGTGCCTTTGTGCATTTTTTTATAGGCCAAGGGGACACAGTTTAAGGCCCTTTGCTGGCATTATGCAATGAGCTATCATGCTATAACTCTAATCATTTCCATATCTTCTTGAAACTTATCTGCCGGCCAAATTTTGCACTGATACAACAAAACTTCTTGGTGGGCTAATTTTTATGGCAGTGAGTGTATGTTGGAAACAGTACATGCATATTGTAATCCCCAATAATCTGTGTAAAAAAAGCAGATTTTTTGTGATTCTGAGAATTTTGCATCATACTTTGTAGCTACAACAAAAAAACAACTAAATTTTAGGAAGCATATAAAATTTGAACTTCTACTAAATTGCATGAAGTTTAAACCAGGGATCTTTAGAACTTTTTTTTATATACTGGTTACAATGCAGGAATGCTGGGACAGGTGAAAATCAGTCCTTGTAATGTAATCAATTTTCTATACAAATACAAATCCAATTTTTTGTTAAAGCCAGATTAGCTGTCAAATTATCAGTCTGTGATTAGGTTAAGTAAATAATTAGATATGAATGAATTTGTCTTGAGATGGTGGCTTAACTGCTTCCTGTAGACAAATTACTTCATGTAGGATTGTTTACTTAGCCTAATCATGGCTTGATAATTTGGCAGATCATCGTGCTTTAATCAAAAATTGGGTTTGTTGAGAAGTTGTTTACATATAGGGTGGTTATAATTAAACTGACCCTATTCAGACCCCTCTAGAACCTGCTCTGCTTATTGGATTTTGATGAAACTTGGTTTATACATTATATAGACCATAGGGAAGAGATTTCTACAATAAAAAAGTAGTTTAAAATTTGACCACCAGGTGAAAATATGATGCTTAAAGAAGGACAAAAACAAGTCAAACATTAAACTTTATTCAATCACAGAATGTGGTTAACATGTGCACCATTATTAATTGTGCCACTTACTTGCCAAATTGATTGTTTTGTTAATCGATTAACAAAACAAAAAATATAAAAATTGATAATATAAATTATTTTTTAAAACTCCCTCTAAACTTTAAATTTAAATAAACATTGCAGAATGTATTTTTATATATCATTTAATATAATGATGTATAAAATTATTATTTTCAAATTTTTCACATAACTAACAGTTATATTAAGGATTTACAAATGGAGTTGTTTTGGCCTGTGAATGACTCAATTATGTGTTCAAAGTACATTACAGCATGTTTAAAGGTAGTGCAAACAAAGTTTCCAGGAATTTCAGCAACATGGTATGTTGTTTTCAATTCAGACAGAGCCCTAATCCTTCTTACATAAACACAATGTTTTAGGAATCCCCACAACCATCATAGGGATTCAAGTTTGGTGAACAAGAAAACCAGGTATCCTGAAAAGCTCTGGATATTACCTGATCCTCACCAAAGTTAGCACAAAGCAGTTCCTTGACTTGTTGTCCAATGTGGGGAGCTATTCTGTCTTGCTGTTGAAGATAGTGGTCTGTAAACATTGTCATTAAGCAAGAATGACTTAAATAATGGATTTTTTGATCTTTTGACGTACCCTCAAAAATTCTGATAATACGAAATATTTGGTAAATTATTAAGTAACATAAAAATTTGGATGCATTAATGTATATGATGTACTTCATTTTTCTTAGATCTACGTATTGAAAATAATGACTTTCAACGATTAAACACCTTTAATTTATTACATCATCAATCTTTATTAGTATAAAGGGTGTGAGCCCTGTTATTCAGGTGCTAAATAATTACAATTATCAAAAAGAAAGTATACATTTCACAAACAATAAATCAAAAATTTATATCAATAATTATTTTCTTACAAATTCTCAAGTTTTATATATTATTTAGTAGTAACATCTTCCTTCACAATTTTAATTACAAAGTTATACAAATTGTACAAAAATCACTTTTAATTTTATTTACGTTGTATTAATTAAAATGAATGTAAACTTATGATTACAATTAAATTTTTAAAATTTTTTTTATAAAATTTATATTGCCATGAGAAGCCATTAGAATAAAATAATTCTTTTTAAAACATCTAAATTTCCTTTTAAAATATTATGCATTACCAGGGTAAATGAAACAAATTATATATAAATTCATGATAAACTATATTGATATATACTATATTCTCTTTGTTCTTAAAGTATTCTTTCTCAGTTCACTTCAGGTAATGCAGAGCCTTTTTAAAATGGATTCCAATTAATTGGGAAATTACTATAATTGATTTTTTAATTACTTGTTAACAACAAAAAATTAGAAATGTAAAATTTTGAAGAATTAAAAATTCACATAACTTTAAAATTGAAATTAACTTTTAAATAATTTTCATATTAGAATTTTGTATTAAAAATTAAATTAAAAAATAATAAATTAAAAATTTTTCTGATTGTAAACTTCACTTTCTTTTGAGTAGTTAGTATAGTAGAGAGTAGTGGAATATTGATTACAGGAATAGAAATTTTAAATTGAGGATGGTGCATAAAAATGTTTCGCATTTGAAAGAGCTATATCTCTTTTATATTTGAACTTAAATCAAACTTTTATTTGCACAGATTAACAACAATATGAATATATCACATGAAGTGTTTTATTGCTTTGTGTTTAAAATGATTGCCAAAATTTGAGGATCTTAAGTGAGAACTCTGAGTGTTTTCATGCAGACCAATAACTTTGCATAGAAATTTTTTTCATTTAATTGATATATTGGTTATGTGTGTTCTTTTGCTTCCTTGCACTATGGTTTCTGCTGGAAGTTTAGTTCATTTTGACTACATAAATGTGTCTTCTAAGGAGAGCAAAGATAGTTTTTGACATTCTGAGATTCTTTTTCTGCCTCAATATCTACAGTTGTGGTTGTGAGATTACTGTGTAAATGAACATGACACTCATTAGCAAATAGCATATCATGCTGTATTGTTAATGAATTCTTAAGGTGAACACACACTACTTTTCATAAATTGATAGGTGATCCAATCACTTTACCTGAAAGAATAAATATTCAAGAAGAAATTGCAGACTTTTACAATATTTTATTCATTTCTCTATCTTAATTAGAAAAAATACAGCTTTTTGATATGCAAAATATTTTTGTGAATTATTCTTACTTTATTATTCATATATCACATTGCAATATTTCATAATAGTTAGATTCAGTTTGTAATTATTTAAAATACGAATTCATAAAATTTCCATATAGAGGATAGACTTTTTTTTATGTGGGCTACATGGCAGGAGGTATTGTGTAAAATCAAATTTCATGTAAATTTGTGAACCATTAAAAGTAGTCTAGGCTCAATGTTTAGAGACTTACACAACCATTGTAATTAACAGAAAAATATTAAAATTCATTGAAAGGTTTTACTTACGTTTTTGGTAAAACAAGTGACAGTTAGTTGGAAGTTTCTGAATACAGTGGTGATCGGTTAAGGAACATAATTCGTTCCAAGACTTTGTTCGCTCTCCGAATTATATGTTAACCTATTATCGATTTACCATAGGTTTTTATGGGAATTTGATTAATTCGTTCTGGAGACCCCGAAAAATAAAAAATATATACTTTCTTACTACGTTCATTTATATGTAATAATAAAAATACATATATTCACAGTCTTGCATTTTTATTATTCATGTTTTTTCCGTTTGTGGGGGTTAAAGAATTTGTCTAATGTCGATTGCTTTTGTTTCTTCTTCAGTATTTTTCAGAAGTAATTAATAGCATTGTAATTGTAGAGATGCCCAAGCCTATTAACTTTAACCTGGTTTGGATGCCATTCTAAGACCGTTGTTCTGACATCCTCCCACTACTTCAAAAGATCTTTAATAGCAGATATCCGCATTAATCTTCTTTTTCAGAAGAAAACATCTCACTGAGTTATATACAAAAATCACATCTGAGAAATAAAGAACATTGAAGAGCTCATAATGGAACCCGAAACTGATCTGATGATAGAAGAATGTTCTTCATTCAATTCTATCATCAGATCAGTTTCGGGTTCCATTATGAGCTCTTCAATGTTCTTTATTTCTCATATGTGATTTTTGTTACTCCTTTAGCTGCTTGAATCTTCTTGATTATACTGTATCTTTCTTAGAGAAGATTGAACTGCGGCCTACTGTAGACCTGTTTAAGCCATACGCCCAGCAAATTCAGACATCTTCTGCCCACTCTCTACTTTTGCTATTATATTTACACCTTTTGAAAATAAAAACCGACGCAAATTTAACGAGTGCCTGCCCGACAGTCTCGCGAATACTATAAAAGAATTTGTTTCTGTAAAAAATAAAAGGCTGGAATTACAACGGAGAGTTTCAAAGTTCGGAGGAACACTATCCAATCAGTATATATCGGGTTGAGCGTCGATGTCGACGTCTCCCGCGCGCCGAAAAGTTTCGAACTGTTGCCTGAAGACAAGGGAAGACCAATCTGTATTCATTATTTTACGTCGCTTTTTGTGTTTGTTCTGTGAAGTGTTCGTTGTCCGAACAAAAAATCTTTCGCGAAAATGTTCGTTACCCGATTTCTTTGAATGTAGTGGGTGATCGTTAACCGATCATCCACTGTATTCAAAACAATGTTGTTATATTATACTGTGTACAGTATTTTAAAAAATATAAAAATTATTATATTTACTAAAGTGAGTAGCATGTGATAGCTGTAATATTCAGAATGTCGTAAGCTGAAGTACAGTTTGCTGATTTAAGAGAGTCAGATTGGTGACACGGATTAATCTTAACCATTTACCATTGAAGAAAGCAAAAATTTGCATTGAACAAGATCTTATTTAATTTTTAGAATTTTCACTTTTTAACAAGGTTTACATAATGGTGATTATGTTCCTTAGAAATGTTTTCGTACTTTTATCCATATCATTATTCTATGTAAAAAATATTTTAAAGATATTCTGCATACGTACTGTATCTGTTAATGATTTGTTTCATTTAATATTTTATTTATTATACTGTAATTGTAATTATTTTGGGGTTAGGAACGGATTAATCCATTTTGTATTGTTTATGGGAAAATTTTTGGTTTTAGAACAACTTTTAGTAACGAATTATGTTCGAAAACCGAGATTTGATGTATGTCACTTTCGTGTGTGTGTGTGTGTATATATATATACATAATATAATAATATATATATATATATATATATTTATTTATATATTTATTTATTTATATTTATATATATATATAAGACTAAATTTTGATTTTGGAGGCCTCGTGTCCTGTGTCTCTGTTGAATGACCTTGCTAACATCACCTATTTCGGCTGAGATTACTAGATTTATATATTATATATATATATATGTAATGTATAATATATGTCTGTGACTAGAAGGAAAACGAAATAACCATGCAATCAATATAATAAAGCAGTATTTATGTTGCGAGTTTGTCTGTTGTTTGTATGAGTTCATTGATCATTTTGAAATCACTGAACCATATCGAACAAAATTTTAGTATGCCGTTCGGAATGATTTTCTGGATTATGTAGTCACATAACATTAGACTGCGTATCCACAGACTGAAGTTTGTGAAAATGTTCCGATTTCAAGTTTTTTAATGTAAAAATAATTCTGCAATTTATATCGCAAGATTTTTTTGAAATCTTAAATAGCAGTTACATTGAAACCGAAAGTTAAATATAGATCGGCCTGTATTGCGTATAAAATAAAGGTTATGATGTTACATTAGGGAAGTTTTTGTACATCAAAACAACAAAAATAAATATTTTAACGAAAGAAATGACTTTTTATTTATCACAGCGTTAAATTTAAAGTAAATTCTGCATTTCGTTTCGCAGTTTTTATCAATACAGTAGAGCGTCGATAAGTGGAACGATTTTCAGTCGGACTGTGTCGTGCTGAATCGAATGTTTTTGATACTAAATTTACTTCTAAAGTATAATTTTCATGTTTTTTATATTCTTTAATATATTTATTTTGTTTGTACAAAATGCAGAAATAATCTTTAACGATACGATAGCCTCGATGATTATTATAAAAATTTTCGTTAGGATTAAAATCGACGAAAATTCAACACGAAGCGACACGCAACGGAGAAAAATTCAACAGGAAGCGATACGCAACGGAGAAAAATTTGAACATCGGACAGGTTAATGTATTTTTTCGTACAAAGTCGGAAACTGGAACAAATCATTAACTGGAAGGACCCCAGTCCCCAATTGGTTCCACTTATCGACGCTCTACTGTAATAATTTCTTCAGAATTTGACTTTTAGAAAATTTGATATACTGAAGTTATAAATTAAATAATTTTTTCACGTCTAGTATACGACAAAAATTAATTATTAATTAATACTTGCATTTAATTAAAAAATTTTTAATACGATTTTGATTTAACATCATCTAGAAAAATTCCATTTTTTTTATATACGATCTGTTTTGATATAACAGATTTCAGTAAATTTGTCTTTTTTACGAATTTCCATTTGATTTTAGTTCTAAAGAAAATGTTTATACATTCTTTTCTTAAAACATTTCTAGAATTTGCATTTTAATTCTTTCCGCCTTGTGGGCACTAAGAGGGCTTTTTTATACCCATTTCGGGTAGGCCCGTAATGAAGGCGTTGGATGGTGAGGGATGTAACCCGATATGTCTGGGACGACTCACATAAAAAAAATTCCTGGGGTTCACCCAAATTCGATCCTGGGTCCCTCAGAGCGGTAGGCTAATTATTTTGTTGAAACACGCCCTATTATATTAATTAGTTTATCGTATTGGTTTTTAAGGTCTGGGACTAATGTTTTATTTTTTCTTACGGACTGTGTTGTCGTACGGATTTTCCGAGAACGTATTTACTGTACAGTCTAAAAACAGAATTGGGTATGTAATTTAAAATAAAGTTCAAATTCACTCGAACTCATTTTGCGTAAAATGGATGCACAATTCTGACAAATTAAGCAGATATATACACGTATATATATATTGTATAGGTATATCCTATACATTAATTAATTTTCTGTCGGTTTTCATTCATAATGATTTCAAGCCAATAGGTGTACTTCAAAATCGTGTTGTGTTGCCTTATCACATCAAATTGATCAAACAACAATCCCGTTGCAGAAAAAACGATCTTTATAACTTTTTCTTTTGAAGCAAGTACTTTGCCTCTTTATGAGAGAAACGTCTTCAGGCAACTTCTAAAAAAAAAAAAAAAAAAAAAAAAATACTTTTTGAAGGTTCAAGTTTTGAATTTTTAAAAAGAAAAAAATATCTATAAAAATTATTGATTGTATGTATAAAGATAAACTATAAAATATTTTTTATAATCTGTTCATTCAATGCAGTTAATACAGTTATTTAATGCAGCAAATGCTTGAATTTGAACTTGTCTGTCTCAACCATGTTTATCTCGAAATGTTTCTTTCCCCCTGCATTTTCAACCGAAATTCAATATATTTTCCAAGTTTATCTCAAATAATTTTCTCCCAAACTTATATATCTCAAATTACAGACTGAAGTGTCAATTACAAATTCAAAGCTGGGCGACTACATTTTGATAGCATAAATTGCAGTTGAGAAACATCTCTTACAATACAATACGTAGCTATAATTAATGCTGCTTTTCTCTGATTGTCTACGAGTTTGGCTTGCGACTTAACATGTTACTGGTTGAAAAAAGTCGGGCATCGGAAACTATTCACAAACTTCTTTCAAAGTATGTCAAAAATATTTTATTTATACTGTACCTAATACAGGTGTTTAGGCCTCCTGTACTTGCTATTGTATTGACAAAATACCGTACTTCCAATCAAGCTTATTAACGTATTATTACTGTTTACTTTGTTGGACTCGAATTTTTTCTCGTTTCTGTGAGATTCCAGATAGACAGATTTAACTGTACTTTTTTAAACCTTATTTCGATTTCCCGAATTAAACCAAAAAAATAGTATATGGTTAATGTTAATGTTATTTTCAAAATAGTATATTTTGAAAATAACCATTAAAGTGTTTAAAAGTTATTGTTGTTTACTCTTATACTAATTACTTATACTATTCGCTGCATTCAATCAGTGGGTTTTTTTTACAACAATTTAGATTAATGTTGATTGTAACCTCTTTAGTTATGCATGCGATCTTCAGCAGATGGCGATAAAAATTTAATGCTTTTTATATGAGAAAATTCTTGAAAACGGAAACAGATGGAACCAAACAGTTTTTTGTTAGAATGATATGTACTTTTGCTATTAATTTACGGTTCAGAATTTTGAAAATCGAATCGGTTAATTTTCTACGAATTTTTAAAGTCCTAGAAAATTTGTAAAAGTAGTGAATGAATGAATTAACTTTTTAGGGCTTCCTCAATAAACAAAATAAATAAAATAAATCGATGCTGTTAAATTTATATTTTTCGGATAAGTTAATTTTCAAAATATGACTATTTTAAGGAGGAAAAACAAAAACTATTTGCATTAAAAGCTTAACAGTCGCCTATAATTACACTTAGAAATGTCGACTAGTATGAGTGAAGATAAGGAACGATTTCCTTAATGATAAATTACGGGGTATGAAAAATTTTTTAATTAAAAATTGTTACTTTTTTGTTTTTATATTGTCTACGTGGATTTTGTTTATTAATAGGACTTATTATACTGGTTTAGTTTCTGATTAGCAAAGAGAGGAAGGTAAAACAAAATAAAGATATTTTGTTTTACCTTTTTGACTGACTTCCTCTCTTTGCTAATCAGAAACTAAACCAGTATAATAAGTCCTATTAATAAAAAAGTTTCAAGTAGACAATGTTTTACTTTGTTCCTTTTATATTAAGGGCATAGAAATAAAAAGAATGAAAAATTATTATTCTCTATTTAAATTTATTCATATTTCACGAATTTAAAAAACGTTCAGCTCAGTTTGCAGATGACGAAGATAAGAATATTTAGGTCTTGTTCAATATCAGAGATTTCGTATTAAATGAAATGGATAACCGCATATCACGCTTGTTTGATACGATCAAAAATTATACATACAATTTTTTGTCATTCTCGAAAAGCATCAATCAATATTTGTTACAGGATCTTCCTCATAAGTAGAAAATACTTCAATATATGTGAATTGCTAAATGTACGATTTTGCATTGCAAACCACATTGTTACAATTAGATCGCGCGATTTTCGAACTCGAATATAGCGCGAAGAATTGATCACTAGGACTTCGATGGCCTACTTAGAACTTAATCCTACTTTCAAAAATAAGCTGCTTGCGTTTTTATAATAATTAATAATGTAAAAATTATTTTAAAATAAATGGCGCCAGACATGTCTTTAACTTTGTAAATTATGAGTGCCTGAAAGGTGGTGCGAGAGTTCTTGTTAGCTTTTTAAATGTAAATTTATGATTTATAAAATTTTTCAGTAAATTTAGAAATGCATAGAGACAAAAATAATTTTTAATTTTAACGATCTCAAAATTTATATAAATAAATAATTAGTAAAACTTATTTTATATACTTAACGAAATTGTTAAATTATAAATGCAATATCTGTAAATCGCATTTATTTATTTATTCCCTTAATTAAACGACATTGTTATGATAAATAGGTGTTAAACTGTTATACATTCATTTGAAATATACTGTATTTACTGAAATTAATACTATAAGAATAATACGAGTGATATACCTTTTACAAAATTCCGAAATAAAATACCAGCAAATATTTAAAATCAGTATTTAGTGTAGTTTGACCTAAGAAGGCCTAGACAGAGAGGCTTGCAGGACCATTTGGCCCAGCTCTGGACACTGAGGCCGCAGAATTTAGTTTTTAATGCAGAGAGAGAGAGAGAGAGAGAGAGAGAGAGAGAGAGAGAGAGAGAGAGAGAGAAATGGTATAAATTGAAGTTTATTTTGATAAGTGGTTAAAAAAAACAAATATATGTGTGTTTTTTATGTTTTTATGGCTTTCGGGGAGGAAATGGGACTCCATTTGTGAATGCAGGCCCGTGTCACCTGTCTCAGGCCATAGACTTATATAATATTAATTATAGCATTTGGTTCAAATTTTGGAATTTATTATTATAGTGCCCTTTGTTCTATAATGTTACATTCTTTAGCTTTTTATTTTCAACCTTAGTTTAGATATATAATTTTAAATTAAATTGTAATCGAGGTTATTATTAGTCTGAAAGTCGATTTTAACCGGTTTGTAAGCAATAAAACTCGCCATGTTTTCGTGATCGATTGATTTTTTTTGTCTTCCATTCACTAGCCATTGGTGAACATTTTTCTGTTGACTTTTGATCAATATTTGTCTATGATTCAAATTAGAAAGTATTGATTTTGTATTGTTTGCATTAAATTTTATCCAAAATCTTAAAAAAAAATTATTCTAAATGTAAACAAGAAATTGACAAAAGTTATCATTTTGAGTGGAAACAAGGTTACAAAATCTTTATAAATATGCAATTAAAAATTAATTATTATAAAGATACACAATTAATATACAATTAAAGATATACAATTAATATTTTACTCGATTACTAGATTAAAAGCTGTGATATAGCGAAGAAAATATATAATAAATAAACCAAATATTTAGTTTGATTCCTTCGCTTTATTATAGATTTACAATAAATATATAACTGAAGTATTGATTTTATGAAGACATAACTATCCAGTCATTTTTTCATATAGAATAAAACTCCAATTAATATAAAAGCTGTTTTATCAGGAATCCTAGCATGACATTTCTGGTTCAGTAAAGGTATTTTCTAACTGTTTGTAGCGCAGATCAATTTGTTCCCGGAAGCTCATAACAGACTCACTTTATGGTACAGCGAGTCTATTACTGGTATCCCCTTCATATTTGTTTGGTCACCCTTCTTAACGGTTATTATTTATACCTACACATACGTGACCTACGCATCGTTTCCTGAGGCCTCCGACAAAAAAGGAGGTCTTAATCTAGTTTTACTTTATAAGAGGCAGAACATAAAATTACATGTTATTAGCCAATATAGTATTTTTTAAATAAAAAAAGGCACAGTTTTCTTAGAAAAAAGCCGTTCTATAAGTCAATAACTTTTAGAAATCAATTATTTATTTGTCTTTTAATACATTATTTAAAAAAACGGAGAAAATAAGAGGAATAATTATTTTTTGAACTTCTGTAATTATAATTTCTCTGTCAAGTCATTTTATTAAGTGTTAATTATCCAGAAATGAAACATCATTTTCACACGAAGATGCGTTGTTTAACTTACGTTAAGCCCACTTTTTCTCTTAAAATCGTGATTTTTATATTAAAATATTTGTTATATTTAACAGTTGAGTGATGAATTTTTTAAAATATATTTAATAGAGATTATTATACAATTTATTTCTAATTATCGACTAGATTAAGATCAAAGAATTGTCGATTCTATCTGTATTGTTAATGTAACCGGTTTGTTAACGAGTTTCTAACGTGTCTATCTCTTTGCTGGGAAAATTCTACTTATCAAGTTATAAAGATAAGCTACAGTAGTATAAAATTCTACAACTAAGCGCGTTTTTGGATATATTTTTATATATTTAACAAGCCAAAAAAAACATGCCGTATAAAAACTTGCAACATAAACTTTAATAAAATTTAGCAATGAGAAATTTTAAATTCAAAAGTCGAAATAATTTTTTTTTTCCCTGTATACGAAATTAGGCGAAGTGTCCTTCGTTTTTCTTACAAATTGCGCATAAAATTTTGCAGCGAACTTTCTAGAATGCATTTTATCTAATGTTAGTTATAACAGTTATAATCCTAGCTAATCTAAATGCGGTTCTTCGACGTCATATCCGGTTTCAAGCTTTTGTTCGATTACAGGAAGCATCCGAGGGGCGAATCTGTCAACCGTTCAAAACAATAGCAGATGCATTGCTTATAAAATACATTACACATGCGCAACTGTTACTTCGGTAGAGATTAATAACTTAGTATTAATAAAGAAATGGTTGTATAGCGGTTTAGTTGCGACTTTGCGGGATTCTTGTCAACGTTATACTCCCTTTTCTCGTTTTTCTTAAATTATAAAGCTCTATTTTCGTCATTTTACTAAAATTGTAACGGCTCAAACTATATATTAAGTCAGGTATGTATTTGATCAAATATTTAGTGGATTATATATCAAAATATCTTTCAGCAAAGGAAAATAATATCATTTTTTTTTGAATTAATAATAATGTTTCGATTGTTTTAAATTAAATAATTAATGATTCCTGCGTATAAAACGCTAGTATTTGAATTTAAATAGTTTTATATGGTAAATTTTTAGAGGAAAACGCTAAATAACTCACGTGGAAAATTGACAAGTGAGGAATTTGTCTGCATGTGTTTCATTGTCGTTTGACAGTTTTAATAGGAAGTTACTATTGTAAGAACTGCAGGATATTCAAAAGACCCTTCATCATTAAAATATTGTTTTCTTTTATGTATTTAATAAAGTTATTTTTAGTAATAATATTTTAAATAGCGAATTTTTCGGTTATTTACGTTATAAGAAACTTTTAATTTTGTAAAAAAGGATTTTTATTTATTTATAGAATTTTTAAGTTTTATTATAATAATTACGATTTATTTGTATATAAATAATTAAAGCATTTATTCATTATTAAATACATATAATTGTAAACGTTCTAAACTATATTGTATTTTTTTCATTTAGATAAATATATCTAATAATAATTATGTATTACTTTAATGCCTTTTTTAATAATGTTTACATTAATTATATTTTCTGTATTTAAAAATGCATATGAATTTGTAATTCAGATGAAGATTTTTATATTGATAAAAATGTGTGTAATATTTTACATAAAGTAATATTACAGATAAAAATAGAATTTTTTAACATAAATTAAATAAATTAATAATGTATAATATTATAGATAGGTTATAATAGTGTTTAATGAGTTTATAATTTAAATCTATGCTTTTATTTGGACAAAACTTTTTATAAAACTTGAGAGATTTTGGGATGTTCTTACATCTTCAGAAGGTAAAAAGAAATAAAGATCAAGAAGACCTGTGATTATGGACTTGTGGCCCAAAATACTCAAGTTTTTTTTAAAAGTTCTTGTTTCAAAAAAAGCAATTTCAATTGAATTTACATTTGATGAACTTCCCTAATAAGTGATACTCTTACAGAACATTGCAATGTAAGTGTTAATATTATCAATCAGCAAAACAGAAAATCAAATGACATTAATTCTCCAGAATTAAAACAAAAGAAAATTAAGGATAAAATTGAAATAAAAACAGAGAAAAATACATTAAAAGTAAGCCAAAAGATTTTATTATAGTTGTTTTTCTTCTTTTCATTAATTATTTACTTTAAAATAAAATAAAATGAATTTCTTTCAGATTTCAATTCTTTATATAAAAAGAAAACATGCAATTAAATTAATAATATCTTAATAGTTTTTCTCAAAATATAAATTCATTTTTCATAATAAATTTTGTGATTTGTATATTGACAATTTTGATTCTTTAATTAATATAAAAAGTAGCTTGCCTTGTTTGCAAGTGAAAAACATGTATTGAATGTATATACAGTATATATATATATATATATATATATATATATAGAATTAGTCTGTGACTTAAATATATAGATATATGTTTTATTTAACTAGTTTACAGAATGTAAAGAACACCTAATGTATCAGTCATCTGTAAATGAAGGTGATCAAAATATGGAATCAAATAGTGATGATAATATAAATGATTTAAATGCACCACCAAGACCAGGTTTGTACATTTAATATTTTATTACATTAAAACCTGTGTAAACTGGAATTGCCCATTCTGAAGGGCTTTCTGCTTATGCAGATTTTATTTACTATTTTAAGACTTATTTTTAATTATTTTTTTAATCACTTTCCTGATATTTATGTAAATATATCATAATCCTTGAACACTATGTTTTTATAAACTAAATTGCTATAAAAATAAAAGTACAGATGAATGACAAAAATACTGTATGTTATCAATGTTATAATAAAATTAGCAGAATATAATTCAATAAATTTAAACATATTATTTGAAAATACTATAATTTAATTTTAAATATTGATAGAATCTGTTGCTCCTTGCACATGTTTCTATTTTTATAGTCACCTATAATTCTTCTAAAATTAAACTTTTCATCTCTTACTGAAAAGTTTAAAGATGCTTATTCTAATAAAACTTTAAAAAATAAATACTGTATTATTCTAATAAACAGCATAACTGCAAAGTAAAAAAAAGTTTTAGATAGATACTATTAGAGGAGGAAAATAAAGGATGAAAATTTGCCCAGTGTTTAAATTAACTGTCACTGTATTGTGTCTGCACAAGAGAGAAAAAAAATAAAGCTTATTTTAAACTGAAAAATTGCACGTTTTATTCAGCATTTTCACTCTTACTGTAAGTTGAAGTAAAGTGAGTGTTATGTTAGTGGCTTTATTCCATAAAAACTTGGCCTTGAATATTAGTTGCATCCAATTCCCAAAGAATAAAAATAATAGTCTCTTTCTAATAGTAAGTGTACTTCTAATAAACAGTGCCGTTGCAGACTTTAAAAAGTTATAGACAGTGCACTTTTTTAAAATAAATGTAAACATATTTCAAAATACCACATTTATTTTATTTATTTACTTAACTATGGCTTCTTTTATAAATGAAATAAACAAATAAATAGCTTCATATATCAAATAATACGTTGATTAATTATTTTTCAATTTGAAATAAAAGAAATTAATTGTTTAAGTAAATTATCTTTGAAAAAATTATATTATAAATGTGATATTCACCTGTATCAAATATATTTAAAGTGATATTGAGGTCAAGGGAGAGAAAAAAACTATAGTTGACCTAATCTGAAATGAAATTACTTTTCTGAAGCAGTTAATATTGAATCATTCTTTTAGTTTAATAATTATCTACAAGTTTTTCTGAAATGTTTTCCTTTAAAGCAAATAACTTACTGTATAATTTTGAAAGTAGTTTAAATATTTAAAAATTATTCTGACAAGTATGCTTTAAGGTTATTTTATATTGAAATTAATTAGAAATATTTGAATTAACATCAGTACTAGAACAAAATTAAGTCTAATGCATTGAATAATTATATTGAATTGAACAAATTTTATAATTTCAATATATTAAAATTATATAGAATAATAATTATATTTTATAATAATAACTTTTGAATGAAATTATAGTATATACTAAACATAGATTTGAAGTTTGGAATATATTATTTAAAAATTGATTATAATATAAACTGCTTAAAATTTGTTGTTACTATAGTCTATTGAACTTATTAATATACAATACTTATAGTAAATAGTTTAGAAGAAATCTTATTTATTTTTTACTTTTTTTAAGAAGAGAGAGATTTTTTTAGAATTCTTTCTCATCTACAGTTTAATAATTTTTATAAACAGTTGAATTTTTGAATATAAATTAATCTGACGTTTATGAAATTTTGTACACTAAATTTAAAATTAGATAAATACAAAATCAAAATTTTAAAGTATTCTTTTAGTTACTTTTGTTTTTGTTTTTCAAACATTACTGGAAAAAATTTATATGTTCCAAATTATAAATATTAATAGGTAAAAGTCATTAAGTAGAATTTGAGAAGGGATTATGTGGATTTTTTAAATTTACTCATTGTTGTGATGATGTTAATTTTGTTTCAATTTCAATTTATTTTGGTATCATGACTATTGGGTTTTCAGATATTATACATTGCAAAATACAAAAACAGTTAAAATGTTACAATGTTACATGATTAGTATTTAGTCAGTTCATTCAACATGCATATGTAGATACTTTATAAGATTTTTATGAATTATCTGCTTGGCCAGCATTGTTTTTTAAAAGAATTTGCCAAAAAGCCATATAAAGCCAGGTTATTAGTATATCTATGGCAAAGTAACATGTGCTTTATATTTAGGATATTTGTTATTGATATGTTCTTGCAGATATTATGATCCTGTCTCTCTTTATAACTTATATGAAACAGTATATAAATCACTCATATGGAATGGTTGACCATAGTCTGTAATTGGTGTAATATGTAGTATGATGCAGTTTTCCAGTTTTCAATTCCATATATAATTTTTTATTCTGTGCAGATTTTATATAAATCCCTCATTTTTATACATGTAAGAAATTAACATTCTCAAGAATTTCATATATTTGAGGCAAAACCATTTCACAAGAATTATCAAAATAATTTATTCAGTGGAAACTAAATTGTTAAAGAACAATAAATTTAATGATGATATCATTATTTTAACGTATTGTGTGTGTGTGTGTGTGTGTGTGTGTGTGTGTGTGTGTATATATATATATATACATATTTAATTATCTTTTATTTATATTAAATATTAGTGAAGAAAATTAAGAGTACAACTTTGATGGCAGAATAATGCTATATACATATATATTAAGGGACTTTGTCCACTTGTTCAAAAAATTTTATGATGAGTCATTTATTTCCAGTGTAGCCATTAGGATTTTTTCCCCAATAGAAAACCATGTTGTGGCAGTTTTAAGCTAAATATTATATAAATAGCTTCATAATACATTTTAATGTTTAGATTTATATTTTTTTGTCAGTTCAACTTAAGATTTAATGTGAAACTCAATATATTAATTTGCTTTTAATAAAACTTTGATAGTAATTTCTTACAGCATTCTTTATTACTCTTACTACTATTAATAAAAAAATTTATTGATATTTAGTGAAACTGTGAAATCAATAGAATAAATATATATGTAGTATTAAATATTAAAAATTTAATTATTATACAGGAACTATTGCTGAAAGAGAACACAAGAAGTGGTTGAATGCAATTCCTTTAAGAAACAATCCTTATAGTGCTGCAAATATAGCAAAAAGACTTGGAAGAAGGAGACCATCTGTAGAACTTTCTCAGTCAGCTATTCGACCATTAACTTTTGAAGAATTTGAATGTCAGCAGCAACAAAACAATTATGAGGCATTTGAAAATGTTCCTATACTTAATGTTTCTGTAGATCCATCTCGTTATCAAAGAGACTATTACATTAATCACGTGTCAAATGAAACACACAAGAAATTAAATGTCAAATACATACCAGAACAGAATAGTCAGAATAAATCAAATGTAGATTTAGATAATGAAGAAGCTTTGAATTCTTTAGAAGAAAAGGTTAGTATATTAATCAAGTTTTAATTATCTCTTCTTGATTACTATGTAATCTTTATTATTACATATTTTGCACTTGTATTTTTGAAATTAAAATATAATTACAATATTTAATTTTTTTTAAATAAATATATATTTTAGAGTACATTCTCATTAAAACTTTCATACACAATAAAAATTCAAACTCTATAGATTAGCAGCAACATAAGTGTGAAGACCACCATTTCCCCCCCTCCAAAAATTCCTCTATATAAACATTTGTAAACTGTTATTTATGACATTTGTAATAATTTTTGTTTAATCACTTTATTTTAACTTTTTTTTTGCTAATTATGTATTCGCTGGAACTTTGTTAAAACCTTAACTGTATCTTAAACAACAACAGAAGTTGTAAGAAGAAATTCGCCTATTTTACCGATTTAGGGACCCCCTTTCCAAATTTTAATATCGACTTAAAATAATCAGTTGGATAATAAACTGTTTTATTCTATCAGAAAACTCACAACATGCCAAGGAAAAGAAGAAGGAGCAATTAAGTAATTAAATTAATTTGTAAAGGATTAAAAATATAAAAATGGGAAATATCGTAGTTCACCCTATTCATGGCACCGAGTGTAGTGACGAGGCTTGGATGTCTACAATGTTTACACATTAAACAAAGAACTTAGTCAAAACAATCAATGAATAATGATGAGAACTGTCACAAAACAAAGATGAGTCACATCAACTCTATGATGACTCTACAAAGTTTGATGTCATTACCAAATAAACAAAATAAAACAATCATCTCAGCTATGATGACAACACTGCCAATAAATCAACACCCAATGATGACACACACTACCAATAAATCATCGCCTGATGACAAACTTTCTTATCCTGAAAGTGTTTAAAAAGGGAGCTCTAACCTGATCAGGGGTCAGAAAGAAGAGAGTAGACCAGAGGTGGTAGACCAGACAGAAAGAGAGACATACAGGAAGACAGAGAAAGAGAGAGAGTGAAACAGGATCAAGAGGCTGACCGACTGTCTGAACAGACGAGAGAAGACATCTTGTTTACCTGGTATGTTGTGAGTCGCATAGTTCAAATACCCCCCATTAGGTACCCCCTCATTGTATAGATAAAGATAGGCAAATTTACAAAAATCGGATTTGATAACTTTGTTCTGAACTTTCATATTTTTTTTTTTTTTTTTTTTTTTTGCTAATACTTTTTTGCTTTTTACTAATTCCCGTTAATTGATTATATCTGACTCTGCATTCTTCCTCCTGAGAGGCTCATTCCTGGACTTCGGAGTGACTCACTCTTACCCTTGTGCCTTAATTATTTATTTTGTCTCAATTGGCAGTGTGTCCGGTAAAACACACCTGGTGGCAGGACCCTACCCAAAATGTGCATAATATAAATCTTAACGGCCCCAAACTCCACATAAGTATATCATATTTGTTAATTTTGCAGTGTAAATATTGTGAAAAATTTTCTCAGAATTCTTCACTTTCTCAGAAAGTCTTTTTCATTACTTCTTTCTATACCAATTGCCAATTTTAAATACCAGTATAAACTTTAGTAAATAATAATTTATTATATTATCTACTGCACCATACTACATTTTATCATCATCTTTGTAATTTATTTAATTACATATTCATAAATAATTCCAATAAAAAGTTAATCAACCCAGAACAAAATTGCAGAAGCACTATATTTAAACAATTTTTAAAATTATTACAAATTGAAGACCAAATACAAAAAAAAATTTTTGAAGTCTTTCTACAAATGTCCATTCACAGTCTCTAAAGAGCTTCCAAAGAAAATTGACACTGCTAATGTTAATTGTGTTCTTATGGTTGTGAATGGATATTTATAAGATATTTGAGTATTTAGTTTTCAATTTATAATAATCTTACTAATTGATTTTCATGAATTTTTTATAACTATTTATTGTAACTGCAGAAAAGAAATAATATTCAATGCAAACATTACATGATATAATAATTTTTTTTTTTTTTGCATTAGAAGATTATGAAAACCAATTTCTTTAATCTTCTAGCCTAAAACACTCGCACAAAACATTACACTTTTTTTTCTTCCTAAATATGTATATTCTTATATAGTAAAATTGTGGTTTCATAGATTATATTTGAAGTTATGAAAATTGTCAAATGAAAGTAAATAGTCATACTCTATTAAAAAATTACAGGTTTATATTAGCACAGGAAAAGTTTTCACTCTAGAAGATCACGTTCGTCGATTAGAGAGGGAAGTTCAGTTGGTTACTAGTATGGAAGATATGAACATTCTTGAAAATGAAACAGCAAAAATAGCAACTGATATATCTGATAATGATAAACAGGTCAGTTAATGTCTATAATCTAAATTCTTTATAAACTTGTTTTATTTCTGTATAAGTAATAATTAATAAATGGATTGGTTGAAAATAACTAGATTAAATTAACAACCATTGTAATGTCATACTAATTAATGGTTGAAAAATATTTTTCTATTTTTATGTTTGTGTAAAAGTAGATCAAATTTTATATAAAAATACTATTTTAGTGCTAGTCCTTACAGTGGTAACTTTTTATTGTTCTTACATTCATTCAGAATTTGTAATTTTTTTAATTTTGAAATTATGATTAGTATATTTTTGTTAAAATATAGCAATTCTGTAAATTATATTTTTAATCTTTGTTAGTATTCTAACATTTCTTGTGAAATACTGGCTTCAACTTAAAGCATCTAAATCTGAATCACAGAAGTTTATAGTTAGGGTCACACTTTTAGGGACCCACAATGCATAATAAAAAAAAGTCACAAAAACAAAGGAAGAAAGTAAAAAAAGCAAATGATATATATATATATATATATATATATATATATATATATCATATCATATCATATATATATATCATTTAACCATCTGACCATTCAAACTTGTGCAAAATTTGCAACAAGTTTGCAACTAGAGTTGAGTCCTCATTTGCAAAATAATAATAATAATAGATGTCTACTTTTGGTTACAAATAATTTAGAAAATACATTTTTTATTTAAATAACATTATATTATAAATGGTCTTTCTTTTGACAAAAAATGAGTTTTCTTATTTACACATGACAATGAGTGAAAAAGTATTTTAGGGGCTTTGCCAAAAAGGTTTGCCTGGCAGTTCCATACAACTTAAGTTTGTCCCTGTTTTCAGAATTTAATATGCTAATTTACATGTGTATTTGAAAATCTGGATGGGGTCTGGATTTTCGACTTTGCATTGTATTATAAAAACAAATTGAATGCTTGTGAAATATTTCTTTATAAAAGTTTAATACTAATATAATTAAAATTACAATTATCAAGTTGATAAGAATAATAAATCACAATTCTTAAAAAGGACAATATTTAACAGCAATGACAATTTGAGTCAAATGTCAGTTTGATAATAAAATTTCAAGTTTAAGAACCTCATTGTGACATTTTTCAAAAATATATTTTTGTATTCATATGAACCATGTGATAATTAGATTTTAGATTCATTGAATGTAGCTCAACATTTAAAAATGAGATTCTTTTTTGAACCTAATTTGTGTACAGGAGTTTGTGTTTTATTACTAGCTTATTAAAATTTTTAGAAATTTTAAATCAGTCATAATAATTAATAATAAACTGTATTTATTTCATAGATTTCACATTTGGAGGAGGAAATTTTTAAATTAAAGAAATCTTCAAATAGTCGTTCATTTGCAGAAGCAAACAGTTTGTCATCAAATTCATGCAGTTTTGGAGATGAAAAATTTCCTTCTTTACCATCTGTGAGAGATTTGGCAAATAAATTCATGCCATCTAAAGCTGAATCTAAAAAGTCATCAGAGACCACAAAGGTAATAGTAACAAATATTAATTAATTATGTTAAATAGTTTAAAATAGTTCTTTTTAAGGTTTTTAAAATAAATAAAAAATGAACTTTGTTCCAAACATTAATGTTGTACTAAATAAAACTGGGTTACTAAATTTGCCTATAAAGTTATTAATAATTAAGCCAGTTCAGTTTGGCATTAAAAACATTTTCTTTAATGACATTATTAAGTGTTTGTTTGAACATTTCCAACTACCTTTCTAATACTTAATTCATGCTTATCATGCTAAAATTATAAGTTGATACAGTAGAGAACCGAAAATCGGAATCAATTGGGGACTGGGGTTGTTCAGATTAGTGATTTGTTCCGATTACCAATTATGTACGAATAAATACATTAACCTGTCCGATGTTCAAATTTTTCTCTGTTGCGTGTTGCTTCGTGTTGAATTTTTCTCTGTTGCGTGTCGCTTCATGTTGAATTTTCGTCGATTTTAAGCCTAACAAAAATTTTTATAATAATAATCGAGGCTATCGTATCGTTAAAAATTATTTCTGCATTTTGTACAAACAAAGTAAATATATTGAAGAATATAAAAACATGAAAATTATACTTTAGAAGTAAATTTAGTACCAAAAACGTTCAATTCAGCACGACACAGTCTGACTGAAAATTGTTCCGATTAACGAGTCTCTACTGTAGTTAATTTTTTTTTCTTCCTCAGTGTTTGTGTCATTTAGTGAAATTGGTTAGCAATTATTTGGAGAGACTGAGAATGATTAGAATCTTTCCCATAAGAAATAATGGAAAATCATTGATATTCGAATTACCAACATTTAAAACATTTTCGAGGATTGATTAGATTCAGATAACAGAATATGACTGTACATTGCTGGTTAAGCCATCTGTAGATGCTCAAACTTTTTCTACGCACATTGTTATGTTAAATTTGTCCTATCTGTCTTTTATCCATGGAATCTCAATTTCATGACACCATGTGGCAAGTTCAGACAGGAAAGTAGGAAGTGACATTGAGAACCAACAGTAGTTTTTGTGCAAGTAAAAATTTATTTAACTGTATTTAATTAGTAAGTAAAACTGGTGAAATAGTTGGCAATTTTTTAAAAAATTTTCAGAACGACCCTGACTATATTTCCTTGATTGTAAAATGCACTTGTTTAAACTCATTTTGATATATAGAAGGAATGGCGCACCCCCTTTATGATACACAACTTTTGAACTTTTGATTTTTGCATAAATTATTTGCATTATTAAGAATTTATTAGATCTGAAAGTTTAGAACTATCCTTAATATGATAAAAATAACTACTTTCATATTTTTTCTCTCTTTTTAGAATTCAGAAAAGAAAGTTATTGTCATAGACAAAACTTTAAAGAAGAATCCATATGGTGAAAAGGAAGAAAAACTCAAAGTTACTTCCCAAAATCGAGTAGTAAGAGATAATTATAATTTATTTTTAAATTCTTTTGATTTTAAAGAAATTTTATTAGATTTTAATGAAATAATAATTTCATTATATCACATTATGTGATATTATAATTGCAAATATATTTTGTGCAAGACTGTCAATTAGAGATATCCTCATTACAGTGGCATATATTTTTGTCTTGATATATTATTTTTCAAATTTTATACAATGTTTCTAAATTTAGATTTATGAATTACATTTTTTTAATATTTTTTAAGCAGTTTGTTTATGTAACTACTACTTTATGCATGTGTGAATCTGTGGATGCTCTGTGACTTTAGCTGAAAAATGAATAAAAATGATGGAAAAGTTGTTAGGAAGCTGCTATTAATTATTGGCACAAAGATCATCCTCTCTTATCGCAAACCTGATGGATTAACACGCTGTGGCATTAGTTTTGTATCAGTTTATTACTTTAACAGAAAGAACGATTTCACTAAGTAGTAGTAGTAGCTCCCTAACAACTTTTCTAGCATTTTTATTTGTTTTTTCAGTGAAATTTATAGGAAAATATAAGGTAATATAGTACTAACCATTAAAATTTAGTTGTAATTTCCATGATACAATGTCACAACATGACATTGTGCTCTTACTTCTGTACTTAAGATTTCTATTTGAACAGTGAGTGGTTCTAGGCCCCATCCAACATTCCAAAACTTAAAAATAAGAGCCATCCCAATATATATAAAGTTATATTATGTTACTCTATGAAGGTATTGATACATTATTCAGAAAGCTCTTAACTGACTATTTGCATAATATTAAATAAACACCAAGATCAAAATTTGTAATATTTTATAAAATTTTATACATGCCAGAAACTGTTATATATAGCAAAGTAATATTTTGTTGTATATAACATTTTCTCAGTTGTACATGTTTATTATGCAAATAAGTTAATAGTTTCTGTTAATATTTCATTTTATTTGATCAAAGTGATTATTTTGTATTGTGTTATATCTATTACATTATGCAGTTTTCATAATTTAATAAAAGCTTTCATAAGAAGTTTTGTATGCTTGGCAGCACAACTTTATCTAAGCTTCTGGTGGTCATTTTAATTATATATATTTTATATGTTTATTTTTCTCATTACGTATTAATTATAATGTGTATTAATTGTAATTCATCAAATGTGTGTTTTTTAAATTTCAGATACACAGTTTAACTGCTCGTAATCTTAGTAGAGAAGTACGTAAACAAGCACAAAATGTTTTCTTACATTCACAATCAGTTGACCAAAATGTGCTTTACAATACTGATGTGGCACATCCATCAGATTGTACTCTTCCAACAAATGAAAGTATTAATTTATCTAAAAAGAATATGGAAGTATCTGGAGAAGCATTTCATGGATATACATCTGATGAAAGTACTACAAGTAATCATTCCTCTTCTGTATCAAAAGCCAAACGTAAGACATCCAAAAGCATTCTTCAAAGAGCAAATTATTGGGAAAAACGAGCTGAACAGAGTCTTCTCTCTGATAGTTCCGTATGTGAAGATTTTCCAGCAATGGAAAATATTCCTAATTGAATGCATCTGATGCACAGTAGTTATTGTGCCATATCAGAAGCCTTTTTTTTTTTTTTATTTTTGCTTTGTCAGGACAATATAATTTTCTTGCCTCATCTTATGAGAGATGATAACTTGGTAAAGAAATATTCCAGACTTTGGGACTTGCGGTTGTTATAAGTAGTGACATATTTACTACGTAACACTTTAGTTTTTGTTCTAGAAAAGACAGTCATAAAGTGTTTTAATGTTGGTTTAATTTATTTACTAATATTGTATAAATATCTGTTTTGTACTTAATGAAAAAAATTGTGTATAGTGAAACCTGTATAGATTGAAATTTTTAAAATATTCTAAAATGTTTTGAATCATAAATTGACAGTTATGTAATAATTTGTATGTTTTGATAGAACTTTTATAAAATTATTTTTAAAACTGAATAATTATATATTAAAATTTAAATTAATTAAGAAATCTTGACATTTGAAATATATAATAACCATATTCAAAACATAGTAACAAAATTTTATAAAATAACAAGAAAATATTTTAATTTTGTCCTTCAAAATTTGTATAACATTATCATTATTGCTATTAGAAATTCAACAATTTATGACAATAAGCATACTAATTTCATATTAGTAAAAAAGATATTATTATTATTTATTATTATCAGTGAATTGGTCAAGTGTCCCCATGATAATCATCAGTATACCATTGCAAATAGCCAACTTAAAAACTAATCCCGATCCTAAGAAAGTAGTTGGAATATTGTTCCCAATCCTTTGTCTGTGATAGTGTTCCTCTTCAAACCAGCCAGATCTGTGATTGTAAAAAAAATTGGACTGGCCATGTCATATATAATCTGTAACATAATTGATTTATATGACAAACAATAATAAGAACTGTGATGACAATAACATCAGAAGTGTAATATAAATTTTTTCTAAATATGGTGCATTAATCATGTCTGTTAAATATACTGATTATTATAAAAAATGCAAATATCTTTCAAATACATAAGTCTTATTTTTATAATTATTGAGAGCTTATAAATAAACTGTCATTAATAGTAGCAAAAATTTAATAACTTAATATACTGAAAAGTTTATAGAATAGTCAATTATAACAAATTTTCATACTATACAGGTTTCACTAAATAAACACTGTAGTATTATCAATTGCCAAATACATTTAAAAAGAATTTTTAATGACCAATGTATTAAATTTGGAAATTTTATAAGAGATGCCAGTTAAATACATTATAAACAGGAAAAATAAATTATCAAAGTTATGAATTTATATTCGTATCTGCCAAATGCAACCAGCATAAAATAAAATGAAATTTTAGTACATTTTACATTGCTTATATAATAATAAATATTTATTTCCAAATTTAATAGTTAATATTGATAAACATTTTCAATATTTACATTTTAATTACATATTAATTTCATTCCAATATTATATTTTACAGTTTAATAGATAATGTATTTTAATAATAGTATTATTTTGGGATTTGAATATTTTTTTAAAAATATTAAAATCATTCCAAAATGACAGTATTATATTTTATTTAGTTTATCAATTTTTACATTCAATTTTATGTACTTTGATTGAATCTATTTGCGATCAAAACAAAAAGTATTTCCATTTTATATAGTTCATAATATTAATTTAACATTTAATTTATTAACATAGTAAATAAATTTGTTAATAACAATTTTTCATTTAAAAAATTTTATATGAACTAACTAACTAAACATATTTGTTATAATTTTGTGTATCTCAAATTACTGTTAATCAGGAAAAATTTATAAAATGTGTTTAGATATTTAGAGTTACTTCTGGTAACAATGTAGAATGCCGAAGTTAAATATTGAGTATTGATTGTGTCAAAAAACTACAATATTTATTTTTTGAAAGAATTAAATACATAAATTGTTACTATTTCCAAAGAGTGATTACTTGAAAAAATTTACACAGTAAAATATTTGAATTGGTATACAATTGATATGTGCTATACTTACTTATATCACTTGTATATAGTGCTGTAATAACCATAAGTGGCTTAATTATGAAAGTACAAGATGTCCACTAGATCTTGGAGTTTGTGTAAAATTATCTGAATTATGCTAGAATGTCATGAACTGCTAATCTTTACCATTCCAAGAAAATTTATACTTTTTGTAACTCCTCCTTGAATATATTGGGCTGGTAGTACACAGCCAGTTTTAAAACATAGTTTTACAGTTTTTGCTTTTGACTTCAAGACTTTATTAGAATGAATTTGGTATTCACCTGAAACAAAAATTACATTTCATATTATTTCAAATTATATTTCATAAATAGTTTGTCAGTGAAGCTTCCTTTGTGTGAGATATTGATGGCCAGATGGCTGAGGCAGTAAAGATGTGACATAGGCTTGAGTTTGATTTGCTTGGAAATATTAATGGATGGATTGACTCACATATGGGCTTTTTTTCTCTTCATTCAGCTACCCTCCATTGTGGGCCTGGTTCAGTCCATGATGGACATAAAGTATAATAGTGCCTTCAGGGCAGAGTGTCAAAATTAAAAAGAAAACATCTCAAGATATAGCGGACATCCTGCATAAGTTTACAATAAAAATTTTCTTGAAAGTTGTTATTAAAATTGATATTTTCTTCCCTATATATCAAAATGAAATGATCTTGCAGTTTTACATACTTTAGAATAAAGTTATATTTAAAATTACTAATATTTATTTTTAAAAAAAAACTAATAAAAAATAAAAAAATTCTGTATGAAATAATTTTTCTAAATTTATTTTGAATGAAGATATCAATTTAATATTTTTATAGAATTTTTTTCTATATTAGTTTTTTACTTTCTTCATTTTAAAGATTGTATTCATATTTATTTTCTGCTTTGATGTACTTAACATTAAGTTTGATTATTTTTTTTCTTGTTAGAATTATCATCATTCTGTTATGAGACTTATTTTCTTCAAGCATTCACATAAATTGTTTTTTATGTAGATGCTCAGTTTATGTAAAAAAAGTGATTGGAAGTTTTGTTTTAATGTTTTCTGTGCCTTTAAGAAATTTCCTGATATTAATGTATGCAATATTTAATATACAATACTTACATTTCACAACAAATATATATGCGTATGATCATATATTTGAGTTGTAATAATACTAAAAGCTATATTGATATCAACGAAATTAAATTTGTGAAGGGCCAAACATCAGTTAACCATTTTTTTAAAGCAGTTCAGCAATTTTTGCAGAAAGTTAGTAAAGTTGTGTTTGTGCCAGTGTTGTAAATTATATATTTGTAATGTATGCAAAATTTGTAAGCAATAAGATGCAATTCAGTCGTAACAAAGGTTAACTGACTCTCGGCCACCCTGTGCATTCAAAAGCAGTATGATGTAAACATCAGTTAGGATTAACGAAATTATAAATTAGGAAATTGCATTGTGCATTGTTAAAATTAATTCAATTTGCCATATTTTTATGTAAAATGTAGTTTTGGAAAATTGCAGGTAAAATGTACAGTACATATCAATAATTGCAAATTGAATATATATATATATATAGGGAGAGAAAAATTAGTTAAAACTTTTTTATATATTTTAAAATAATAAATGCATTTATAATAATTGTTTGTTAGATCATAACAATTTATTCATCAGTGCCTTTGCTATTAACTAAAATTATGATACTGGAAGGTTAAAAGGAGAAAAATAACAATAATAATAATAATTGAAATTTTATTTTAACCAGGTTGTTTATATGTATGAAGGATCTGTATTATATTTTTTAGAAAGTTTAGATTTTTGTGTTCATAAATAACATCATTTGGAGAATTGTGTTTTTGTGTGTATATTAATTGCACGTTAAAGTCATTAAAGAAATTTTACTAATTAATCATTTTGTCGATTTGTTTATTTTTATTGCGTCCAATCAAAATATTTATTGATAAAGTTTTTATGAAAAAGATGGAAAATTTTTTCTGACTATTCTTTTTATCAAATTTTAATTTGTAATTATTTATTTATTTAGTACAGGGTTTTTTTACCTTTTGTACGGAGAACAAGGTAAAAAAAAATTACACAACGTACAGGTTGTTACAAATATTAAATTAATATACAATAATTGAAAACCAGTAAACAAACTGTGTCGACCTGGTGCCATAATAATAGAAATAAATACACATTACAAAAACGAAAATGAAAAATAAAATAATAAATTTTCACCTACCTGGGAAAAAATACAAAATTAAATATTATGCAAAAAAGGTTAGCAACAGATGGTCACAGCTGTCAATACCAGATTAACCGCAAAGAAAACTGAATCCAACGTACAGTACATAGTACTAAGCGATAATAACGTCCTCTGAAATAAAATTCAAGCACTAGCTTTATAAAAATGGGAAATAAAATAAAATACATTGAACATGTTAGAAGAAGAATAAGCAGTTATTTTTGAAAAATCAGCCCGTGGCAATCCAAATTTACCGAAATACTGTTTTCGCTCGTTCGTAAACAAAGAACAGACATAAACAATATGAAAGGAATTCTCAATTATTGATTGATTCATTACAAAAAAAACTTTTAAGATCCTCAAACCTCTTAGAGGTGATTCTGTTTTTTCATCTTAACTGAAACTTTTTAATAGAATTTAAAACTAAAATTTAAATGTAAATACTTTTTTGTCATAAAGCCCATTTCTGCTGGCTGATGCCAAAAAAGTTATCATTCAGACTAATTCTATTTCTAAACTCCCAGTAAGATGTATCAGAAACGCTCAACCTAAAATCTGACAATTATGGTGGTCCTTATATTCAATGAAATAATGGTGATTTTAATAATTAAGCAACTTTTTCATTCTAACTCCCCAACAAGTATGATTATTAAAAAGAAAAGTCCTACAAGATCGAACCAAGAGACGAGTTAGATTCCGATCTGTCCAGTCACTTTAACATTCTCAACCTCAACCCATATTACAAACGTCTCCAAAATATTGGGTTTTTTCTCTACGTTTACCACAGAATCAACAACTAACACAGTGTCAGTTTATCTATTGTATATGAAAAACAGTTTGTTTCAGACTTTTCAAAATTTTACTCGTCATATAATTTTTTTCCATACATTTGATGATGATATGTTTTGCTTAGAAGCCCAAAATCTTACAAAAATCAATGATTTCATACTGTACAGTAGAAACTCTATATTCGCGAGCGTTATTGTTTACAAAACTGTAGAGAATATGGAAAAGAAATGCATAGAAGGTATAAGAAATGCATAGATCAGAAAAATGAATATATATATTATCATCATCAGAAAATGAAAACATTTTCATACAAAAAAAAAATTTATTTTATTTCAAACTAAAAGATGGTGATTATTATACAGTAAGACCCCACTTAACCCGGGGAATACGTTCTTAGACGACAAAGCGTTAAACGAGGTCATTTTAACACAGAGTAAATGAGGTAATCGGTACACGCGACCAAAAATAAACAGATTTTACTTTAATTTTAAGTTATTTTTATGTTAATTTGCATAATAATATATGTTAAATAACAAATAAACATGTGCACACAGAAATATAAAGTTCATTTATGTGACTTTTTCTGAAATTCATTGTTTTTTTTTGCGATAAAGTCGTGTTGCGTTTCATTTGTCGCTTTTTTTCCTTTCCTTAAGTAAATGTAAGAGATTGCATCCAAAACGCCTTGTCTTACTTTTGCACTCCTTTCAAAATCTGGATCATTCGCAACAATATCGTTACCAAACTTTTACTAAGGAAATCTGTAACAAGTTCTTTGGGTTCTTCGTTTTCAGAATCACTATTTTCTAGTTTTACGTGAATTCCTTGTTCTGCCAGTTCTTGAAGGTTGTCATTGGTAAGGCTCTCAGAAACCTGCGGTAACTCTTCAATATCCTGCTCGTCTACATCTAGTCCTGCTACATCGATTAGGATGACAATTTAGTCAACGATAGGATCTTCTCGTTGACTGAATCCTTGGATAATTCCAGCCATACCTTCCACACCCCGTTCATGCATTTATCAGTTAATTCTTGCCAAGCGAAGTCGATATTGCCCATGGCATCCATGACGTTATATATTTTTTCCAAAATTGCACCAAACATGGCTTTAAGGAAAGTACAGCGCTACGGCGAATTGCCACCTTTTGTTGATTGGTTGGTGTTTGTAAATAATCGTATTTGAATTAATAAAATGCCGCGATAATTTGTATCAGCGTAAATTTTGAGCTTGTTTTTAGGCTTCGAGCAGACCGCGTTATATCGAATCAGCGTTAATCGAGGCGGCGTTAAACGAGGTCTTCACATCACCTTGTGTTGATTCTCGTTAATACGACATTCATTCTTTAATTAATATTTAAGACAGTATATTATGCAGGATGTCCTTTTCTGGTTGCTTGGAGTTTTTTGGGTTTTCTTCGCATCTATAAACTAGTTTCTTCATAGAAAGTTCTCATCGATCTTGCATTGAGTTGTCTAATCCTAATAATTCAGTCCAAATCGTTCATTCCCCTTCCTAAAATTTCAAGTAATTCAAAACATATATTTAAGTGTTGTATTATTCGTTTAGCTAAAGAGAGGAAGATAATCGTAAACGCCGAGGCATTTTATTTAGGTCACACAAACTTATTTTTTATTTTGATTAACACGTGAAGAATTTGATTATTATCGCATTTAAGATGCTATAGTAATCAAATTCTGTACGTAAAATAATTGTAAAAAAATTATTGCAGTATTACGGCACAAGGATACATCATTGAAGAACAGTTTCATCTTAAATATTACAAATCAGAAATTGGTAAACCCGAGAGGACACTAGCGTATGTTGATGTGCCTAACCTTGTGTTAATTTAATATATCTGCCTTGGAAAAGAAGCACACGTGTTAGGAAGCTGTTAGGCTATTTTGTATAAATAATATTGAAGATTTATATTTAATATTCCGGTAATTTAAAGCGTTTTTAAACAATATTTCAGTAGTGAAGTAAAGATATTTTTTTGGTTTTTTTTTAAAATCTAAACAGTAAATAGGATAAAAATTCAACGGTTTATAATAAAATATTCACGGTACAAAATATCGTTTCAGAAGAACAATGACATAGATGCCGAATTAATAATTTTTTAGTAAATGCAAATAAAAATTTTTATGTTAGGGATTTATTTCCTGCAAAATCCAATGTTAAACTATTATTGTATTTTAAATATTACGTTGCCCCGATTTGCATGACATCTCTCAATATTTTAAGTTTATGTCCTAGTGATTAGCTAGGACATTTAAACTTAAGTAGGAAGTTATTTCAATTTACTTGACAGTAACTTTTTAAAAATTAAGTTATATTGTGTTTATACACTCGACTCAAAGTTGTGAGAGGTCAGAATCGTAACAAATAACTCTCGTAACAATTAACATCAAAAAGAAATAATCGTAACGATAGTTGTAGAATTTAGAAATTATGTTCTTGTTATCATTGAACTCTTATAATATCCTCGAGGTCATTTTTGAGGAAAAACTTTGTTTCTGAACGTGTAATAAAATACCAATGTTAATAGGGAAAAAGTATGAGATGTAAACTTTTTTTACAGTTTAAAGCACTCTTACAATGTAAAATACTTTTAAATGTAATTCGTACAAGGTTAATATTTTACAAAGAGGGGTGTGGCTGTGTCGGGAACACGGCCATGTGTTTTACGTGAATACGTATACGTTAACGGGTAATATTTTCTTTGAGCGTATTATATGTATATCATAATCATTCCCTAACAGTAAGAAGTCCTTAGGATCTCCACGTTTTATTTATGATGGCAACATTTTCCTTTTGTCGGGTTCAGGAAAGAAATCAAGTAAACAAATAATTAGTGTGTTATAATTTTATTAATGATAGGTCTGTGATACGAAGAGTACGATACAAATGGCATACAGGATACATCGAGATTTCTGGTGAACGTTAAATCAATACGGGTATTGCCTAGCGTTGTTGAAGGAGTTTCGGTATAAGACAGACTAAAATCGCTGAGCATGAAGTCGGGCAACGAGCGGACTTGCGAGACATTAACATTAAAGTCTCCGACGATCATGATTGGTGTAGTGAGATCTGGTTCGTATTCGGGTATAATCTTAATGATGTTTTTAGAATACTTTAGCGACGATCGTAACATACAGAGCTTAATTTCTGCTAACGCTGTGCCCGGATGGATGTACACACAGCCGAGTATTTTACGTTCCCGGCAGCGCTTCACTCTATCATGGTGTTTTATGGGTATCACTGGATTGCTCTTGAGAAACCCTTTCCAACCGTTTACGATTTCTATATTTTGATTTGGCTTTTCGACGAGTATAGGCCGACGTTGTATTAAGTATTCTTAATTTATAACTTTAACACCATATATATTCACCATAACTATTCCACACTAATGTTTTGTGCACGCAATCGGTAAATATTGACGAGAGCTGTAAATTGAAACTCAAACGAGCGTCGTAGCTTCTCCGAGTCACAATGTATACTAAACGGAAAGTATGTGACGCGACAAAACGACCTCAAAATGGCGGCGCTTCTCCCTCCCCACGCGCGATGCGTCACAGTCCCCACTCAACGTAATGAATTCTTTAATCCTTTAACTATCGAGTGGTATAATTAAATTTTGGATGTAGATGATAGCTACAATGCCAAACTGTATTCCCCGATTTTGTTATCATCAGTTTTCTGAATTGACTCCCACTACGGAAGCAAATTTAAAGACGTATTCACGTCAAAAAAATTCTACCACTGCATTAATCTGCTGCTTTATTTTCAAAACAAAGATTTACATTTCCTTTCGATTTGACTGAAAGTGCTTGTTGCATAATTTGCATTTGTTCGTAATCAAATAACACGTCGAACACTACTTCCGACACCGGCAATTAATGCAAACGATCAAGGTATATTTGGTAATGCTTGTGACGAACTGTCTTTACAATGATATATCATTGTGTAATAATTGTTTTATTTTATCGCTACGTACAGAATTTTAATTATTATTTCAATCCGACTTTTTAAAAATCATTGTAAATAAATTGTGAGCGATAAAGATGAGAACGTTAAAACGAAATCAATCGAACAAGTATTTTAAAAGATTATTAGATACGTACTGAAAGACAAAAACATGTGTTTTTTAGATGTACAAAATTTTGGAACTGTTCCACACTGATTTTTGTTATTAAAATATTTATTGTATTAAAAAATTAAATCATAATTTTATCAGCTAATCATTTGTTTCGTAATTCGTTAAATTAGGCTATTATATATTACTTGTTTCTTCTAGATTGGCAATTGTCTTAATATTTGTTTTATTTTGTTTGTGTGTTTTTTGTAAGATAGAGCTGCAAAAAGCACTGTTGTGCTCCATTTAACGTTTAAAATTATGTAAATCTTGTAAATTTATAGATAAATAAATTAAAATTAAAAGTACAAAATTATAAAAAAAATTAAGTTTAATTAAATACATTCGACACTTTGCAACACTGAATGCTTTTAATAATAATAATAATTTTAGACGGCCGAATGGCCAAGAGGTTAAAGTGTTACCCTATCGTTTTCGATCCTATCGGAACGAATCAAATAGACTCAAAAAAAGAAAAAAAAAGAGAAACCCACAGGAAGTTTTTGGGGAGTGGTCTGCCTCTCACCACTCCGTCGTCTCATCATGAGCCTGGCCAAATCCACAATTAGCGCGATAAAAAAAAAAAGGCATTCTTAATGACAGCAGTGCGAAAAGAGCAAAACATACACTGTATTTAATATTTGTATATAATTATTAAACGTTTATATAAAATCACTTATATCTTAATAACCGCTTAAATTTTATTTTTATTGGATTAAATAACGTTCTTACAATAAGATTCCACACACAAATTAATTTCTTTCAGTAAAATCTCAATTTCTTTTTTTATTCTATTAATTGAAGGGCTTTGCCCCCGGTTCGCTCGCTCCACGGGTTTCGCCCACGCGTTCAAAAATTTTGTGAGAATTTATCGATTTCTGGTGCCATCGTTTCTATATTGTTTTTCTTCGTGACGGAAAAAAGCGTCGCGACTATTTTAAGCTAACTCGTATTTTATATACGTGGAGCACATATTAAGAGATTTTGGTAAACAAACAATTAATTTATATGTGGAGGGAGGCGGTCCAGAGGGGAGAGCTGGGATTTTTCTTTGGGACCGGAGAAAAACTTAGAGACTCGTAGTAGCTCCAACCTATTTATAAATTATTATTATTTTTAATTAAAAAATCTTTAAATCTGCTTCTTGTTAATAAAGAAACATTCTCTGTATTTCATTTATTAAAAAAAAAAAAAAAATTGGCAAAAAGGGCCCACTCTACTTCCGGGCACCATACAAGTTCTCGACGGTTCTGGTATGAAGTCTTATTGTATGAACATGATTTAGTTCATAAATAAAACTTGAGGAGTATTAATTACGAAGAAATTAGTTATAGGCCTACAGTTTAATTTTCTAAAAATTGTATCATTCATGATATGGATCATGACTGTTCCTTTTGCCGGAATGGCGAACATGTCTGTTATAGAAATCGATTAATGTCAACGTATATTTTGAAAGAATTATCTTTAGGCAGTAGCATCAGTCTCGAAAGTCATTGGAAACTTTTTTAAATTTGCTTATCATTTATTAATTAAATGTATAGACCTATAAAAAGGTCCGTATTAACAGGACTACCACACGAACCCTTCAACTGTTAAAGGTTTTAATTTTCTCGTTTGGAAAAGACGGAAAACAAATTTAATGAATTTTAACAGATTATTATTAATTTCATTTGTTGAAAATATGTTTACATTATCAGATTATCTGATAATGCGAGAGACAAGGGTTGATGAGCAATAAAAACAATTGACACGTAAACACGAACACAAATTGAACAATATTCTGACGAATGATTTGTATATTTCTCTTATTCTGCCAGCACTATTAGCTACGATCCACGTGTAAGAAGAATTTTTTTTTAACTCTTTGTCCTGTGGACACTAAGAAAGTCATTTTAGCAATCTTATTATGGGTTCGGCCAGGCCCACAATGAAGCCACCGGGTAGTTAGGGACGAGGCCGACACATTCGAACGGACTACTACTTGAAAAATTCTTGAGGGACCGCCCGGATCTGATCCCGGATGCCCCAGAGCGACACTCACTTGAGCCGAAGCGGCTCAAGTGAGTGTCGCTAAGTAAAAAGTAACAATAGCCTAAGTTTACGTAATGAAAGCGAAAGCATATATTTTATACATTGCATATGGACATTGCTGCAGGGCTATTATATTTTTTAGGGGATTTGCCATCACCTAGTTCCCGTAGCTAAGGCACTGAATAGGATAACTAAGGCTTCCCGGATCCTTTGCTTACCTTATTTACATTTGTAAATAAATAAATGAAGAAAAAAATCAAATAAGTACAGGTATAATATTTGAATATGACAAATACCTAAGAATTTATTCCTCACCTACAGCGTTAGTGGCTACATCTGCAGTGGTACAGAAATGAATTTAGATTTGCACGTTTAATTTGGTTTTAATTTGGTTTTAGTTACGTCTTTAAGTGTCCCTTAAGTGCCTCGTTGTAAGTTACTGTCTTTAAGTGAAGTACAAAAGCTATATAGAAAATAAAGACAGATGTTGTTTAGAGATTGTTTCATAACTGTCATTCATAACGATAATTAAAAAAAATAAAAATAATACGTTACACAGAGTAACTGAGAACCGGTTGCTAATGCGCTGTGATAGTAGCCTATTTAGGGGAAGGTCAGGTAGTATCGGACAAGCGTTGTTTTTAACATTTGCTGCAAATGGCAGGACCTGTGAAGACACCAGCATGTTGGGCGAATAAAGAAAGTTCAGATACCGCCATATTTAGTCAATCAGCAGTGTTGTTGACACGTGGCAGAAAATTTGTTTTTTGTTTTTTTTTAAGAGTGTTTTGAGTAAACGAAGATAACTTCTGGTTATCATAAAAATGAGAATAAGTTGTTTTTTTTTTTTTTGTTTATTATTGAAAACAACATTTATTGTTCTTTAACTTGTAGGCCGGAAATCTCCTTAAGCTTACTAATACGTATGTGGTAACCGATGTTTTGTTCAATGATGTTTCGGGTTGTGTGAAGCTTCGGAAGTGGGCCTACTATTTGTGCAAATAAGAAAATTTTTTTTTTGTTTTGTAATTTTTGTATAGAAGCAAATTATAATAATTGTTGTTATTATAAATTAACGTTGTAAAAAGAAACCGTCAGACAAGAAAAAAAATAGTTAAACGAAAAGTGAATATTACATGTCCATAAAAGGACACGTCTGTAGAAATTTCTGAGAAAGTCATTCTTCTCAGGTTGAAACAATCGATGAATTTGAGTACTTAGATCGAACATTTTCGGTAGGAATCGAATTGTCAGTCGATGTTGACTCATCCGACGACCGGAGTTCCGATCTCGTTACAATGCGTAACGAGGGGGGGGACCAATTAGAGAGCGGAGGCAAATCGACATCGACCTATCGGAATGTTCGATCTGGGACTCAAAAGAAAGTTATAAAAACCCTGAGAAAAAGGGATGTGACGTTCTCTCGGTCATTAGTTCTCTCGGTTCTTGGCTCTTAGAGCTTTGTCTCGCGATTGTACGACGGGATTTTTTTCCCGTGATCTTCGGCAGTTGGATTACATCTCTTTTGGAAGGTCACCCACTCCCTTGGATTTGTCACCTGTAATTTGAATCGTCCCTGCTTCCGGAACTCTCCCTCGAGAAACTGAACAGTGCGCCCCGAGGCCATCATACTCCTGCGAAACATCGGAGGACTTTTCTTGTGGACTTTCGATTCCGAGAGGAGGCCCAGAAGACTCGAACGCCGCCGCTGATAAAAGTATATTGTAGTTGTAAGCACCTTTTGTTATATAAACGGGTTACGAATGAAAACCTGTCTCTTGAGAGTTTCTTTCACTCCCACACGTGGATCGTGACCGCGCGACATTCTGACTAACGCAGTCGTTCGGCAAACCTCACACTGGTGTCAGAAAGCGGGATCATTTTGATTATTTTTGCAACAATTGCAAACAATTTCAGTCCCACAATAATTGTTGAGGCAGCCGAGAGAAAAGTGGGAAAGAACCATGGAAACAGAGACAGGTTTTCCAGCGCCGACTCGCGACCTAGGAGGCGGCTCAATTAGCGCCCTTTCAGCCTTTAGTGGGATGATACCTACCTACTCGGGAGACGCGGGGCGCGTAACAGATTTTTTCGATACGTTAGGGGAAGTCGCAGGATTAGCAGGTTGGACCCCTAGACAATGTTTAAGCATTGCTAAGTGTAAACTAACAGGGATAGCGAGAGATTTTGCGTGGCGCGACCTCCAAATGAAGGAAGTAACGGAGTACGCAAGCTTTAAACGCTTAATGATAAGTAGATTTGACCGAGAACCATATTCTATTAGGGTACAGAAATTCCACGCGTGTACGCAACGCAAAGATGAAAGAGTTCAAGAATTCGCCGTTAGGTTACAAACGTTAGTTAGCGCGATAATTGTAGATCGAACCGGGTCAAACGAGCAAGAAAATGCCATTATCAAACGGTGTCAGCAACAGGAATTGGACGAGAAGCTCCGCATTCAATTCTTGCACGGCTTAAATGAAAAAATGAAACGTAACGTAATGACCCATGACCCAGCTACATTTTCGGAAGCGTTAAAAATAGCGATAAGAGAGGAAACAATAGAGCAATTGACTAACAAACAGCGGAATTATATAGGAAACGTAGAGGAGTCTGCAGAGAATTCCCCAACGAAAGCCGACGAGACAAAACCCCATAAGGAAGATGCATTAGAAGCGAAAATAAGTCAAATCGCTAAACAGATAGAAACGTTAGGAAAGAGATTAGACAATCGGTCCTCGACAACGCAAACAACTAGTACGCGAGCAGGAGAATCCAAACAAAATAGACGAATGCCATCACCCGCGTTACGGGGGAGACAGGAAGTAGGTAACCCCAGTACCCATTCGAGCTCTCAACGCCGATTCGCGCAGCCGCAGCGCTTACAACAACCACGTTTTCCTACAAATAACCGATCGTCCTTAAATTATTCTGCCCAGATTCCTTCTAGACGATACTCCGGATATAATTCATTTCCTTGTAGGCCGAATTTCGAATGGAGACCAACAAATTATCGGCGATCTACTTCAAATTGGTTAGACAGTAGAATTTATGCGTCGCCCCCACTACCCGATTGGTATGGAGAAGATACCTTCCCTCCGCCCAATCGAGGGGAGTGGAGAGGAAACCCTAACACTCCAGAATGGCAGGTTCCTGTTATAAATAATCCGTTTTCGCCGCGATATCGGGAACAAATGCCAGTCTATCGAGAACAGTATAGACAGATAGGACCTAGGGATGATCAGAACTCTGAATATTTGCCTTTTAACCCGACGCGTTACGCGCAAGGCTGGTTCGTAAACAACCCTAATGCCCAGCGGGCCTTAGATAACGCGACCTTTCCTAAATACTTAGCGCTGCCCAGTCCGGAGGAAAGCCTTCGGCAAACAAATAATGTATCACAGGAGTTAAATAAAGATAGTGTAAGGTTTAATCGAGACGGAAGTAGAATAACTTCGGTGAAAGCAAAAGAACAGCGTCGAGATTTAGAGCAAATAGTAGATTATCCGCGCGAAGCTACTTGTTTATCGGGTGTCGGAGAATCTAAATTTATAAATGAAGATTTACCCCCTTGCACGTTAGTTTGTGAAATCGAAAATAAAAGAGCGAAATTAACAATAGACACAGGCGCGGCAGTTTCTTTGATATCAAAAGATTTCTTTTCGAACTTACGCGAGTTAAAGAAAGCTGAAACCAGAGAGGTAGAGTTACTTAGTGTCACAGGACACACAATAGAGACGCTCGGAAAATTCGATTTAGCATTTAGAATCGGGCAATTGAATTTTAGACACGATTGTTATGTAGTGGACTCCAAAATAACAGAACCTAATGACGGGATCCTAGGTAGAGACGTGATTGAGAAATACGACCTTACGATTTCGATAAAAAACGCGAAGCTTATTTTCCCTAGCGGTAACGAAGTTACATTCTGGGGATTAGCGAACCTTCATAATAATGTTAATAACCCACGTAACATGAGTAAGAATGACAGCGAGTTTGCAATGGTAGAAAGACAAAAGAACGGGAAGGATAGTCTATGTCAAGGAGATTTGAGGGATTTAACCCGAACAAACGATTTTAGAGAGGGTAGCAAAGTGAGTAAAAGAAAAAAACGAAAAGAAAACAAAAAAAATTTAGAGCGAAGAGTTGTAGAAAAGAGCAGTCAAAAGGAAAATGACCAGAGAGTGGTGGTAGCAAAGAACGACTCCACCATTCCCCCTCGGTCAGAAGTCGTTATAGAAGGGAGAGTATGTGGCAAGCACGTTAATAGACAGATAGGTGTAGTTGAACCATGTCCACTTGAAAGGGAGGATCTGATAGTCGCTAACGTGTTAGTGAAGGTCCCCAAAAACGGAACTGTTCCCATAAGGATAATGAATGTAAGCACGCAGCCCCTAAAGCTAAAACGAGGAAGTAAAGTAGGCGCGTACTTTCAAGCGGAAGAAGAATCAAAAGAGGAGGCGAAACAAGATAGGATATCTCGGGTGGAAGAGAATCCCATGACCAGAGCCCAATTTGCTAGTTTATTTGATTTGAAGGAAGTAGGTAAGGACAAATTAACCCCTTTAATTGATTTATTATACAAATATCAGCAAGTATTTGCAAAGCACGACTTTGACTTAGGATATTGCGATTTAATTCAACATACAATAGAAACAGGAAACAGTGCACCAATATATCGTGCTCCTTATCGCATTCCGTATGCTCAGCGGGAATTAATGGATAATCTAGTAAGCGAAATGGTGAACAGCGGGGTAGTCGAACCGTCCAGCTCCCCGTGGTCGGCACCAGCTCTTTTGGTAAAGAAACGTGATGGAAATTGGAGATTTGTGGTAGACTTTAGGCAATTAAATAAAGTAACAAAAATAGATCCTTACCCTTTGCCCCTCATCCAGGAGTCATTAAGCTTACTTGGGAAGGCAAAGTATTTTTCCACAATGGACACTTTAAGTGGGTATTGGCAGCTACCCCTGAATCCCGACACGAAGGAAAAGACCGGATTCAGTACCACATCAGGACATTACCAATTTAACCGGATGGCTATGGGACTTTGTAATGCAGCTGCAACCTTTCAACGGCTTGCAGATCTGATATTAACGGGTCTAAAACACAAAATTTGCTTAGTCTATATGGACGATATCATGGTGTTTAGTTCTGACGTTGACTCGCATCTAGAACGCTTAGAACTCGTCTTTCAACGTCTAGCAAGTGCTGGAATAAAACTAAAGCCAAAAAAGTGCAGTTTTATGAAGCGACAGATAAAATTTTTAGGGCACGAAATCTCGGAAGAAGGGATTCGACCCGACCCCTCGAAGATCGAATGCGTGAAAAACTTCCCTCGACCAAGCAATGAGCGTGAGGTGAGGGCCTTTTTAGGATTAACGGGATACTATAGGAGGCACATTTTTCAGTATGCAAGAATATCTAAGCCTTTGTCAGACCTGCTAAAGGCAGATAACAAATTTCACTGGACCAAAGAACACGAAGAGGTGTTTGAAAGGCTTAAGGAAATTTTGGTGTCTGCTCCCCTTTTGCGATCACCAGATTTTGGTAGTCCTTTTATTTTGGCAACCGACGCATCGAACACTGCAATTGGAGCCGTATTATCGCAGGAAGACGAGCGGGGTGAACTCCCTGTAGCCTATGCTAGTCGGTTACTCAAGGAAGCCGAAAGAAACTATAGTACAACAGAAAAAGAATGTCTAGCAGTTATATGGGCAATAAAATATTTTAGACCTTATCTCTATGGTAGAAAATTTAAAATCATAACTGACCACAGACCGCTTAGATGGCTAATCAACGTCAAAGACGAAAGTTCAAGGCTGAGTCGTTGGAATTTAGCATTACAAGAGTACCAGTTTGAGATCATACACCGTCCAGGAAAAGCACACGCTAATGCGGACGCATTAAGTCGAGTACCTATAGCTCCAATAATTGAGATGCACCCAATATATAGTAAGGCTCAGATTCGGGAACAACAATCGGAGGACCCTTTTTGTAAGGAAATCAGACGACGCCTAACAGAAAACCTATCCCCGTCGGAACAGGGTCTGAACACAGATGATAGCGAATTTTATTTAGACGCAGATCAAATCTTATATCATAGAAAGACAAACCCGGAAAGAAACGAAACTTGGGACAGATTAGTCATCCCTAAAACTTTGGTCGAATACGTTTTGAAGTTGTTCCACGATATTCCAAGTTCGGGACACTTAGGCGCGAAGAAGCTGAGAAAAAAATTACAGACGCAGTTTTATTGGCCCGAAATGAACAAAGACATCATACATTATTGCCAGACGTGTCAGGAATGTAGTTTGCGACGACGTCCTCTACACGGACATCAAGCTCCCTTACAAACATTCCCTAAAATCACAAAGGTATTTGAGAGAACAGCTTTAGACATTCAAGGTCCTTTTCCTACCTCTAATAATGGCAACAAGTATCTCTTAGTTTTTGTAGATCACTTTTCTAGATGGGCAGAAGCAGTGCCATTACCAGACGTTACTGCTAAAACCGTCGCCAAAGCGTTCGTTACACAAGTGATCTTACGACATTCAGTCCCCAAACAATTATTGACTGATAGAGGTGCAAATTTTACTTCGAAAATGATGCGAGAAGTTTGTGATCTCTTGCACATAGAAAGACTTCTCACCACTGCATACCACCCACAATGCAACGGCATGGTGGAACGCTTAAACAAAACCTTAATAGATATACTAACGCATTATGTAGATAAAGACCAGCGCAATTGGGATGAAATGGTTCCTTACGCCCTATTCGCGTACAACACCACCGTTCATTCCAGTACCAACGAGACGCCATATTATTTAGTGTACGGAAGAGACCCAATTTATCCATTTGATGTCGTAACTGAACCCAACCGACCGAGTTACGATATTAGCGAAAATTATGCAAGCGAACTGAGGGCGAGACTAGCGATAGCACACAAGCTGGCCCAAGAACATGCAGAAAAAGCCGCACTGGATAGAAATGCGTATCAACAGCGAAGGAATAAGCCCTACAAATTTTCTATAGGCGACAGAGTTTTCGTAACGGAAGTAACGGTTCCATCGGGATTAAAGCGAAAACTAGCTCCAAGATGGCAAGGACCCTATAGGATAGTAGCGGAGACAAGTCCGGTCGACTTTATCGTCCAGCATGTGCATAACGGGAAAAGGATGCACACTCACGCTAACCGGATGAAGCCCGCTTTGGCGCGTATGGAATTCGGATCTTTTGCGACGGACGAAACTAAGTCCGAAGCAAAGGCTACCGAGTCATCCGCCTCAGAACATCAGTCACCTATATCTAGAGACCCTTGGGATGAATTTATTTTAGAATCAATTCAGCCGGACCAACTAGACACAACAGAAACGCTAGTACGCAACCAACAGACATCCACTGCACAACCTTCACATAATTATGCCCTTAGAAGTCGGGGATCTGTGCAAGAATATCCATGGGTTCTTCCGACCTCGTCAAAAATCACACTACCGATTGACGCGATGGGAACAGACGCGGAAAAAAGTAGGACTTTACCACAAAGCCAGGGTCATGAGCGCTTGCCGCCACCTACACCTATCGGACTCTTCAAAGATTGTAAATGGTAGTCTCTATCACCCAGCAAAAGAGACTATCATAAGAAAAAGAGGAGGAGTCATTGACGATTAAAATATAAATGAAAGTTTTGATTAGAGGCAAAAAAACGGGATTTTTATTTTTATGTCGCGAACCCAGAACTATTAGTTATGTCAACTTTGTAAACCTTGAACGTGAAATTTTCTGTGTACACCAGCGTTTTACGAGTTTAAAATTGTCGCGAGAGAAACACGAGCGCAAATATCTGTCATAGATTGAGTAATTTATATAATCGGAATATGAGGAAAATTTTTCCCTCCCATTTTTAAACGCGTGCAAAACAACTGTCTGTCACAACCAAAGCAACCGTCAAAAGAACCGATTCGGAAGAAAATGACGATATTCGAAAAGAGAAAGTTGAAATCATCATCAGAAAAGGTCCAAGAAACGTCGAACTTTCAACAGAATGAGTCAAAATTGAAGAAATTGTCATCTTCGAACTGTATGACCTCGATTAGTGGTAATCTGCATCAACTCTGATGACAGATAACTGTCTCTTGTTCAGAAGACTGACATCTAGAAAACTGGTATGTCTGAGGAGAAAATGGGGAACACACAAACTTTCACTGTCTGTGCAGACACCCCATCATACTCATACGATTCAGAACGGAAATGGAGTAGTCCACTCCAAATGTCCAAAAAAGGAAGAAAAACCTTTTTGTTGGAAAACTTCGAGAGAAAGGAAGAAAAGCACACCTACAGATGACACGTGATCTTCGGACTCTACATGTCCACGTGCGTCGGAAGTAGCTTCTACATTTTGCATGTGACAGACCGATTGAACTAAATATCGAATCCCTGTTTGTGTTCCCAAGAACCTGAAAAGAAACGTGGACATATTCAATTTTAAAACCCCCTTTTCGGCTTTTTCAGAAATGGAAATGGAATATGGTGATTGTTATGAATTGCTCAGTCTACAAACATAAAATGTTTGCGTACCGACAAATGTAATTTAAATGTTCAAATCGAATTAAATACAACACCAAATGTTCGTAAACGTTGCACAAAAAAAAGGAAAGAAATGTAGCATAGAACTTAAATGTAAAAGTTAAAATTGTCGGAAAAATTTATAATTTGTTAAAAATTTGTTATTCGATGTAACCGTGATTGTTATTTGATCATTTGTAGAAACCTTCGGATATAGTCATGTGATGTCACGCGAAACCAAACGGGCGCGAGAAAAGCAAGCGGAGAATGAACTGACAGCGTACAACGCTCTCAGGTAAAATGTCGCTACTCTACAGCAACATTTTAAAAATGGCGGAGAGCCCTGTGAAGCTTCGGAAGTGGGCCTACTATTTGTGCAAATAAGAAAATTTTTTTTTGTTTTGTAATTTTTGTATAGAAGCAAATTATAATAATTGTTGTTATTATAAATTAACGTTGTAAAAAGAAACCGTCAGACAAGAAAAAAAATAGTTAAACGAAAAGTGAATATTACATGTCCATAAAAGGACACGTCTGTAGAAATTTCTGAGAAAGTCATTCTTCTCAGGTTGAAACAATCGATGAATTTGAGTACTTAGATCGAACATTTTCGGTAGGAATCGAATTGTCAGTCGATGTTGACTCATCCGACGACCGGAGTTCCGATCTCGTTACAATGCGTAACGAGGGGGGGGACCAATTAGAGAGCGGAGGCAAATCGACATCGACCTATCGGAATGTTCGATCTGGGACTCAAAAGAAAGTTATAAAAACCCTGAGAAAAAGGGATGTGACGTTCTCTCGGTCATTAGTTCTCTCGGTTCTTGGCTCTTAGAGCTTTGTCTCGCGATTGTACGACGGGATTTTTTTCCCGTGATCTTCGGCAGTTGGATTACATCTCTTTTGGAAGGTCACCCACTCCCTTGGATTTGTCACCTGTAATTTGAATCGTCCCTGCTTCCGGAACTCTCCCTCGAGAAACTGAACAGTGCGCCCCGAGGCCATCATACTCCTGCGAAACATCGGAGGACTTTTCTTGTGGACTTTCGATTCCGAGAGGAGGCCCAGAAGACTCGAACGCCGCCGCTGATAAAAGTATATTGTAGTTGTAAGCACTTTTTGTTATATAAACGGGTTACGAATGAAAACCTGTCTCTTGAGAGTTTCTTTCACTCCCACACGTGGATCGTGACCGCGCGACATTCTGACTAACGCAGTCGTTCGGCAAACCTCACAGGTTCGTATCGGACAGATATTGTTGCGGGTTGTATCGGAAACAGTTTAAGGTTGATAAGAATTATATTCTCACGGAATGTTTTTGTTTTACGGGACAATATGGGTAAAGTACGGCAGAAGAAAGGAAAGAAAGAAGAAAAAGAAAGAATCTATGCAGGTAAGAGAAAACTGCTGGGTAAAATCGTCTAAATAAAGAGACGAAGAAATAAAACAGTAAATAGGCCTAAATCAGTTCAAAATAAGAGAGAAGACCAAGAAACTCACTGCATCATCTGTGGTGAAACCTTTGAAGAGTTCTTGGCTGGCTTCAGTGTAGGATTTGTGAAGGTTGGGCTCACGAAAATTGCGCCGATCTTGAAGGAAACAATCTGTTTTTTGAATGTGATGTTTACATTACCAAAAAAAAAGTAAAAACAGAATGCATTTGTCATTAAAACGAATTGTTAAATTTTCAGACTGATAATTTTTTAATTTTTCTCATTTATACCACTTTCTTATCATGTATTAACTTAGTTTTACCATGTGTAATTTGTACTTTTATAAATTTCTCAAAAATAACTCTGCCTAATAATAAAAAGTTGTTTGTGAAACAAAAAGTAATTCTCTTCTTGCAGATTTTTCTCATGTCCTCCACAATTGAACTTGGTAAAAATATAATGACTGTAAAAAAATGATTAATATTTTTATCTTAGAAAAATGAGTTTTAACAGGTGTTTTTATAAGACAATGAAGTTTTGTATGGAATGTAATCTGGACCAAATTGAGCTGTAAAAATATTTTATATTATAGAAGAAGCTTAAGTATCCGATACTACCCGACCTTCCTCTCCCGTAATATTAATGATTTTCATAATTTTCTTTGTAATCATTCATTTAGATACTTATGTTAAAGAAAGAAAGTTAATGAAAGAATTCCTTATTGTGTCTATTCATAATACCATAAACTTCTTGGGTAATTTTTTAAAGTGAATAAATGTGATATACAGGACTATATAATTTCTAATAAAAATACTTTTTATGGTAATTAACAACCATCAATTTATTGTAAATTACGTAATTTAAAATTTATAAATATAAATTTTAATTAATTCTTAGATTAAAAATTGATCCATATATCATTCTTACACCGATGATCACCTCTGAAGCTCTGTTACGTAACACAGCCAGTCTAACGGTCACGCGAATAATAGCTTTATCCAGGTCTTTACTCAATGAGCCTAGGTGAGCAGGAATATAGGAACAGAGATATATTAGGGATGGAATGAGGGTATTAGAAACCCCGGATGCATCCGACAGTGGCAGTAATAATAATTTAATTAATTTCAATAAATTAAACTCGACTTATTTTACGTATTAATATGTTATATCCTCAGAAGTATTGTACAGTACGTGCAGGAGAAAAGGGAAGACGACTACTGCGAAGAGGAATAGCATGCTAATTTGATTATTATTTTATTCAGTTATGCTTAAAAATCAGTGCAATCCGGAAAAATTATCGTAAGAATTCGGTGATGAGGTGTGAAATCTGGATATTCTGGGATACACTCGGAAGGTGATCACCCTGTTCTTGTATTACCTACTGTAAATGATTATAGCTTATATTTAGGTCAGCATTTTCTAAAGCTACTGGAGTATCGAGTTTACTGTAAATAGATTTATGTCGGTCTGTATGAAAAAATTTAAAAACAGACGTTTTATATTCTGACAAGTGAACAATTTTTTTCATTTCAAGACCGAACCGGTTATATGCAATTAAAAAATGCATTTCTAAAGTTTAGTAAACTATAATTTATTTTCGGAGGATTTTTTTTATTCCAAATACAATATCGCTGAATAATAATATATTTTTTCATTTTTAATTTCTTTCGCCCTGTCTGCACTACCGTTTGCTTTATAGACCCTTGACAGGGTCATGTAGATCAGGGATGGGCAACCCGCGGTCCTCAGTAATATTTTTTTGCGGCCCGCGTCGCATAAAATATTAACACATATATAAATTTCCCAGCTTAAATATACCTATGCTAATTTATAATTATATATGAATAAAGAATTCTGATTTACGACATTTCCTCCCCTCTTTTCTCTTGTATGCGGCCCGCGTCAGTTCAAAAGTTTTGAAATGTGGCCCTTAGAAAAAAGGTTGCCCATTCCTGATATAGATAAACGGTCCAAGGCAAGGGTTGGTGTCGTCATAGTAAAAGGTGGATGATCGTCAATTCGTGATGATTTGAGTAAATGTTAGTCTCAGAAAGTTAAATGTCTGAGATGAATTTTGACGGTATTTTTTTTTTTTTTTTTTTTTTTTTTTAATGGAGACGGTGTCGACGTGGAAAGTTCATAAGACATACGAAAATCTGTTATTGCCTAAATGAAATAACAAAGTGTCATATTAAATATATAAAACACGAATAATAATTAAATACTTAATGTCTAACTTTCTGTTAAAGTACAGACATTTTAATAAACAAATTACTCGGGTATTATAATACTAGCAAGTAGGCCCGGCGTTGCTCGGGCAAAAGTAACGATAGCGAAGATTAAGATTATTACATTATAGTCACAAAAAAACAGTAATTTAATCAACGAACTACGTTTTTTTAAAGAAAGGTCAAATTTGAAAATCGAATGTTCTAATATTGTTCGATTTTCACGACGTGTTCTGATTATATCCTTCGATTTTCATCGAATGTTCTAAAGAAGAAAGGTCGAGAAAAACCGAACTAATCTGTTTAAATTTGAGTCGAATATGTTCCAACATATTACTCTTTTTCTTTTTTTTTTCCAGCGTCCGTAAATCTTGCACGTCGCTTTCTCTTGTTCTCCATTGTTACTTAACACTTCCATTGTTACTTAACACTTTGGAACTTATATCTGGTACCCTAACTGTGCACCAAATTTCAACTTTCAACTCCTAACCGTTTTAGCGAATATTAAGATATTCGCTAAAATATTATAACGTTATAGTCAACCTTACCTGTTTTCACAGAATGCAAGAATTGGGTCCTCCCTGTTTCCAGACTAATTACAGAATGTTTAGATAGAATGTTCGATTTCGAAAAAAATTGCATCTGTGTCTTGCACTTCCTTTCTCTTTACATTTCCATTGTTACGTAACACTTCCATCGTTGATGGAAGTGTTAAGGCTTAATCCTGTCCCTCTCCCCCGTGGAAAGGAATTTCGAAAAATCCCTTCTTAGTGTGCGTTTTCGTGACGTACCCTAACTGTGTACCAAATTTCAACTTTCAACTCCTAACCGTTTGGGCTCTGCGCTGATTATTATTATTATTATTATCAACTCGTCTCGATTATATATATAGATTTATTAAAATACACAATTTAAACACTACATTTTATCAAACAAAATTTATTCAATAAACAAATAGAATTTTATTAAAATCAAAGTTACTATTATGTACAAACAAAAAATATTGAGTACACTTAACAACGATAATTCAGGACAATGACATGTACAGTACATGGATTACCCAATGAGATCTTGCGCAGGCGACGTTACTTCTGACGAAATTGGCATATATTTGCGATATCACCAATAGGAAATGAGCTTTTAACTTTTAATGAAAAGACAGCTTTTAAGTAAACGTGATCCTAATTCCCTAAATAATATTGTGATTCATTAAAAACAACGACGAGTATAAACAGGTAAAGTTATCTGGCGTTTATAGAAATTAAAGTAAGTACAGTGAATTGTAATTGCTGTATTTTTATAAAGTAGTAGTTTTTTAAAATAAATATCAATAACTTATTTATTAGAAAATTAGAGCGTACTTCTTATAGCGCTCAGGAAAATTCAGAAAATGATTTAGCCTATATTTTATTAATATTGGTTTACTTTTTAAAATATTTTTATATCAACAATACGTAAATTGAAATAGTTATAAAAAAAGAAAAAAATGTGTATATATTATTCGCGTACAAACTATAAGTATAATGATCAAAGCATCATTATAACTTAATACAGTAGTCCCTCGTTATATCGCGCTTGTCGGGAGACAAAGAAAAAGCGCGATATAATCGAGTACAAAAAATTCTGGGCTTATACTAAATAGATTATATATAGCAGGGGTGGCCAACAAGTCGATCGCGATCGACCGGTCGATCGCCAAGCCAATTTTGGTCGATCGCTAGCGATGTCTTGACTTAATGTATTATATTTGTAACCGAACGCAACTGTATGCATGCAATTATGACTCGACTCATAAGCAGTGAGTGCACTTCGTACTGAAACACAGTGTATAAACATAGTATGTATTTCACACTCCCCCTCCCCACTTAGACTATGCCTATGACAACAAGTCGATCGCGACACATTTTTACGATAAAAAGTAGATCTTATGTGCACAAAAGTTGGCCACCCCTGATATATAGTATAAGCTCAGAATCTCTATCCTCTATTCATTCATCAGCAAGTGTTTCTGATAAAAACATCTTTTAACATCAAGAGGAAACATAAATGATAATTGGTCTGTTCACCTGTTTTGCTTATTTAGATCTTAACGAATTTATTGTTTCACCTTCAGGGGTAGTTTCAAAGACAACGGTAGGGATAAAATACCGTATTTAGTTGCAAAAATAAATTCATTGGCAATTGATAATTTAAAATTTATTGACTCGATGCTTTTAAAATTTGGAGGACCCAAAAAAAGTGCTATATATCCGAATGCACGATAACGAGGGGCTACTATATATGTATATAAAGAGAATATATAACCCTACACGTGAATATAGTTGTTAATACAATACATGAACCATAGGATATGTATTGCATTTGCACGCAATTTGACCCGCAAATCGAAAAGTTTGACATCACTACATAGTCAAACGGTTTTTTTAATCGTGGCGTCTCTTTTCTTTTAAACAGAACACCTGTTGAAATTACGATTTTAAATCTTACAGATCTAATTGCAAAAATTACTTTATTTTTACATTACTTTCTTCCCGTCTTTGGTTTTGATACGATACTAAATTCTATCTCGGAATCGGTATTGGTCGTATACCAAAATGGTCGATAAGGCATTCTTGGTGGTTCGATTTAAAAAGTTTATTAAAAATTATTAATCTAATGGGTTATATGTATGACAGTTCAGGATGTACAGTACGTACAGTACAGTACATTTGCTTACTGTAAGATCTTTTCTATGAAAATGATCTGTTAATTAATACTAGCTCACTGCATTTATTTATTCATTAGGCTGCAATTTGAAAAAAATTGTAGACCTGTAAATCCCACTGTCATCCGTCCGTCCGCCTGTATTTCCTTTCCTTAATCTCGAGAACGCAGATAGATGAAATCCGAAACTACGTATGGAAAGATTGGGAGTAGGAGGTCCGATATAAATTTTACTCTACTTTATTTACTTTATTTTACAATAGAAAAAGCTTATAATTTAAACTTTAAAATAATCTTGGCCTTTGACCTAGATCATAAGGTCAAAGGGATATCCAGTTGTGAAATTTCCCGTTCTTTCCATTGCCGGGGTTAAAAATATCTGTTCCCATTGAAAAAAACAGACTTGACCCTCAAATGATCTTGAAGGTCAAGGTCAAGGTCATATCCAAGATCACCAATTTATTGGCCCTTCAAAACCTTACAACTTTTGTCTATACCTTTCACCCAAAATAATAAAATCCAATTAAGTTATTTCATTGTCTCAAGATAAAAAAAAACACCCTGTATATCTGATTTACTGATTTAAACATAGCAAAGCCACTTGCTACTTGTCGAGACAAACTAACGTTAAAATCAAATATTGTCAATAATTTAAGCTCATAGCAGAACTATAAACACGTTACAGGTACAATTGTCTTTTATGATAATTGCTGCCTCAGCTTTTAGGAGCAGTCTCCCGGTATATTACAAACAAAAATAATAGCTTTGGGCTGTCACGTCAAAAGCCTTTTGGCGAGCGCTCGCCAACAACGCACCTGCACCATAAACCGAAATCAAAGGGTACCGAAAGCACTTAGGCAGAGGAGTGCGATTAATCATAAATCATATACATCAATATCGAAATAACAGACCAATATAGAAAAGCGTTGAGTAAAAATTTTTAATTATTGAATGGTTCAAATAATATTTTGATTTCGCTGCTTATGCCCCCCCTTACGGTGCCGCCTGATGCGGCCGTCTCTCTGCATCATAGCACGGCACGACTCTGACATTCTTAGAACAACCTTAAGGCTTAGTTGTTTAATCCAGAAAATTCCTCTTTACCTCTTTTCTCTCAACAAAAGAAGAGAGTAAGCTAATTATCGTATTTTTTTCTTCATCATACGTGGTCCGGTTTAACGAATTTGTTTTGCCCCTCAAATGAATGAATAAAAACCACCAAAAACAGAGATAATTGTCAACATATTTTTTGGAAATGTAAAAAAAGGGAGATTGCTGGGTGCAAAATATATAATTTGGGTGCTAGTCACCGTTTTGGGGGCATGTTTGCGATTTGGTGTGCTAAACAATTTGACAATGAGTGGGCCTACCGCACTAAAACCGACTTAGTTTGTCTTTTTATACTCTGCCCCTTTCAAAAACCGAGCGGGTGCGGCACTCAAAAATCCAGACCTTAATAATTACATAAAATACTGTATTTGTTATTAAGGTTTGATATTCACATTTTGAGCTTTTTAAAAGCATATATTTATTTAAAGTACCTCTGTGGCCCGCTGGATATACGTAAATTTCTAATTTGGCCCATTAGGAGAAAAGGTTGGACAAGCCTAAAATAAGGCAACGCAACGCTTGAATAATCTACCAAAGGAGAGATACTCAAGACGACTTTCTATGGAAAACTAGCCTTATTTCGGTATCTTATTTTACTCTTTCGGCACTAAAAGAGTCTTTTCGCCAAGCCTATAACGAGATCGACAGCGGGATAGACGAGCAATGAAGGTAGCCTGTTAAGGTTAGCCTGGTTCTTTATATTCTAATTTAATATGCTGCTTTCCGCCTTTCAACTTTCGATCGACCTGGCATAATGTACCGGTACCTTTCATCCCTCAGTATTAGATGTCTTTCACAATATTCATATATATTAAGTTTTAAAAGTTCGATATATTGATAATGATTTTATAAGTAATTCTGGTTTTCTTTTATGAATACTTTAGATGAAAGAAATGCTTTCATTGGTTTCTTACATCCATCTAATCATTTCTGTACTGCTTCTGTACTTCGGATATCTAATATACAAATCGTATCAACGACGTTTACCATCCAAGAATAAAGCTGTGTTTATTACAGGTAAGTTCCTGTTTAATCGTTTCATTTCTAGCAAGATTATAGTATATAATTTACTACGACATCGCGCGACTTTGTCGTATCGCGTAGGGTTTCTCAAAAGGGATCCCGGTTGTTTTTTATCGCTTTGTCGCCCGCGCTCTTGAAACGACCTTATATCCCGAAAGCGAAGTCATTTTTTATTACATTTTTGGATTTCTCGTCGCAATTAATGTAAAATGACAAAGTTTAATCAAAATCGATAGAACAGATTTTGAGAACAAACACAATCTATAAGCCACATAGAAGAGGTTTCGCTGACGCTTCGCCTCAATTATTTAAATTTTCCACGATTCTATATTTATAAAAATTTAAATACCAAATTATTTACTTTATATAAAACTCAATAAAAGTAATTGATCAAATGATTGTTTATTCATCACACAAAGAGCAATTTAATAGATTTTGCGTTTTGGGGAAATGAAAAGCTAAAAAGGATTACAGGATTGATCCATAAAGTTACCTAACACAAAGGCAAATTGCGAAGGGAAAGGTTTCCTGGGAGAAACTTTTTACACGAAGCTGGTTCCTTTTTAGACTTTAAACACTTTACGTGGCCAGCCCATTGGTGAGGTGCAAACCCAAGTAATGTTATTCCTCTCCACTGGTGGGTGAATATTTAAAAATAGCTATTAAATATATTTAAAGAAAACTCTTCGTAATTTGAATAAAGTAAATAACAAAATCATATCCTAGAATTAATTCATTCTAGCCTTTGGATTACATAAGTTAATTGCTTAAGTGCATTATAAATTCCTTGAGATCTAAAATGTTAAAATTCGATTCACAGTGTGACAGATGTAAGAACAAAACCTAAAATTTATTATATTATAGAAAATATGAACATTAACCACAATATATTTCCGTTTTACGATCTAATTATTTCTTGAAGATCTGTTGTAAAGTTAGCCTTTTCGTGAGTTTAATATGATAAATTGAATTAGATTTATGGAAATACAGTGTTTTAACTGTTTAATACTACACAAAGATGATCAATAAAAACTCTGTTATTCAAATCTGTATTTTTATACAGTTATTATAGAAAACACATGCCAGGAAATCTACTGAAGTTGAAATTTCATATGATTTCAATAATTTCCTTTGTTATGTATATATAACAGCTGATAAAGTAAAATGTGGTTTTGAAAATATAGGCTAAATAAAATGAGTAAAAGATAAAGTTACCTACTTTGATTAATTTCCTTGTCCATGAATCAAATTTAATTACATAAATATATTTATATTACTAAATAATATAAGATTTTTGAAAAAACAAAAATATTTCTTTAAGAATTTACGTAATTTGGCAATTTCTTTGATTTTGTGAAGGAGAAAAATCTCTTACATAATGTAACGATAAACAGTGAAAACATTTATCAGTTACTCCTTCTTTTCTTCTTCTTTTTATAACGAAAATCGTATGTTTTCAACTATTCTTGTAATCAACATTAGGATATTAGAACATTATATTCCGTTAAAGTATAACGTTGTGGTATAAGAATAAGGTGTTCTAATATCCTATTAAAGTGTTGCTGGTAAAGGATTTTTATTTGTTCATCATTACGAATAATCAGTTAAATTTTTTTTATTAAAACCACTTTGCAATTACTTTGAACTTAGAGCCGTAACTAGTCTAAATCCGGTCCCGGAAACGAGCCATAAACTGTCAACATATCAATATATTTCCTCTATTTACATTGATATTGAATTGTATACCGTTTGTCAGTACAGAACCACATGTTTTGATGTAAAAAGATATGTATTAATTAGGAAATATTTATTACAAGGATGTGATAGTGGATTTGGACATCTTTTCGCTCAACGCATGGCAGAAAGGAACTATCGTGTGTTTGCGGGTTGTCTCTTTCCAGAAGGTGACGGAGCCAATAAATTAAAAGCATTTTCTTCGAAGATCGAAGTCGTTCCTCTCGACGTCACAAACGAACAAAGTGTAAAAGAGGCGGCCAAAGCTGTGGAAATCAGTCTTAGAGATGATGGTAACTACAGAACAATTTATATACATTAGATCTAGTTTTGTGATATTTTTGTAATGAATACTATTAAAAATATATCTTTTTATTTGTCATAGATATTTTATGGGCAGTTGTAAATAATGCTGGACTCGGACATGCAAGTGAAATTGAATGGACTCCGATGGAAACAATTTTAAAACTTTTTAATGTTAATGTATTTGGAATGGTTCGAGTGACTAAAGAATTTCTGCCACTTCTACAAAAATCTGGAGGAAGAATTATCAATTTAACAAGCATAACAAGTAATATATTTAAATTATAGCAATTCACTGATTGCTATTTTAAAAGTGTAAAATGAAATTAAAACGAAGAACAATTATTGTATAATAACGAGCTAATAATAATCGAAATTTAAATCGAGAGATGTTTATGAATTAATTTGCGATTTGAAATATATATATTTGAATTATTTAAAAATTTAAAAACTAAGTATTTCAAATAGCAATATTAATCAATTTAGAGTAAAAAGTATGGGAATTTTACAAACAATTTATTATATAATTGTGTTATGTATATAAATAAAAAATATAAAATTTTAAGCGAATATAATGTTTATCAATCAGTTCAATAGTATACAGTCTATTAGGAAACATTGATCTATACTAGTAAAAATATTAATACATATAGATAATATATAATTTAATTTATTATACGAATAAAATATAACGCAGACATACAATTTTCAAACTTGTTCTTACTTTTTAGGTATTAGAAGGATACCTTCAGTAGTATGTTACAGTATGAGTAAATCGGCAGCCTCAAGTTTCTCGGATGGAATTCGTTTGGAAATGAAAAAATGGAACATTAAAGTTATAAATATACAACCTTATTATTACAGGTAAAATGATATTTAACATACAAGTCTCAGTTTCAGCTTTTAATTCATTTAATCGTGTAATTTTTTTTCAATGAAATTCTATTTTCTTTTAAAATATTAAAATTTTAAATTAAAACCATAACACGAAAACATAAAATTGCACTTTTTTAAACCATTCAGATTGGTGATTTGCTTTTTGCCCTTATATTACTATAATTGAATATGGGAGCATTAAGTTTTGGTTCTATGGAGGACTTATTAGTGTGTAATAATATAAGTCCTCCACAGAACCAAAATTTAATGCTCTCATATTCAATTATAGTAATATAAGGGCAAAAAACAAACAACAAATCTGAATGGATATGGGCGAACACTAGTTATTTATTGTAACTATTCACCAATCAGCCGGAGCTATCATCCATCTCTGTGTGATTTCTCCGGCTGCATCAATAAGTGTGTGATAAATTCTCCCTAGAGCCAATACTCAGCGCTTACATATTCAATTATTAAACCATCTTAAAAATACAGTTGTTATTTTTCTGTACATTTGACAAAAACATAGGACACTGTTCAGAATCTCATTAATTAGCCTATAAAGTAACCAATTAAATAAGTATTTTTTTAAATTGACATCTTTAATTTTCTATTAGTTTTTCTATTGTATTTTTATTCAAACTATTTTATGGGAAATTAAAAATATATGGAAAATTTCCATTCTCCATCCATGAAGGTTGATTCTATTTCGTATCATACAGTAAGTTTAATTAAGAAAGTAAGGTTGGTCATGTTGCTCTTTATGATTTAACGGATCTTTGCAGCCGTAGACTTCTGTTAGCCTCCATGCCATTTGTCAAAACAGTACTGGATGTCATTTTTTGTGATGTCTTTAAGGATTCTGGCCGCTGCAGCTTCCACTTTACCTCCCCTCGGTCATTCCTTGTCAGCGAATAGTTGATCAAGGAGGACATATTACACTCTTTCCACTTCCTTGTTCAAAAAGTTGAGGGGATGCAGATTCCAATAAGCAGCTGAGTAGATGTCGGAGCGTTGAGTCATTAAAAACATAATGAAAAATAACTTTCAGGACTGCTTTGATAAAAAGTATAAATCCTAGCAGAAGTGCATAGACACACACAAAGTTTACGCTGAAGGTAGTGTGGTGTAAAAATTTCTGTCATACAATAGCCTGTAGTAATGTGTACCAAAAGTTCGGTTTATTTTTGACTTTACTATATATAGGTTCTGTACTTAGGCCTGTACACAATAGATCATATGATACGGCACTATGGGCAAATAAGACTTACAACGGCTTAGTCCGGATATGTGAAAAAATAAAGGCATTTGGCACAATAGAATGTTTTCTGAAAATCATTATTATTTTTTTTAGAAATTATCATTCAATAATAAATCTTACTTAACATCTGAACGTACAGTACAATACATAAAAAAAAGTATCATAACTGCGAAAATTTGAATTTGAGGATGGTTAATTTATTTAAAATTAATGCAATTTTATTGTTTATCAGACAAAAATGAACGAAGTAGTGAATCGTAGCAAAATAAAATATTTAATTTTCATTAGAAGATATAGTAAAATACCTAATCTTTTCATTAAAACGAAAACATAATCACTCATTAAGAAACACACTTTTTCAGATTTAAAAGTGATGATTAAATATTTAAAATTCATTATTTATGTTAATAAATCCACGTTGATGTCACTGACATGAAATCTTTGACTAGACAAAAACTTCTTACAGAAAAATGAAATGATACAATTGAAAGAGGACTTTGAGTAAGTTACTAGAACAATCAAAATTCCCAAAAAGTAAATAGTTTTTGCTCTGCAAGATAATAAAGTTTATCCTACAACGCCTATAAAACAAAATGGCATCTGAATGATGCCATTTTGCATCAATCAGCACAATCTTCCAATTTTCAAATGACATTTGTTATTATGAATTTTTCATATTATTTTAAATGACTGTTTTATTTTTATATCATCGTTTTTTATTAATATTTTTAATTTATTATAAGATTTTAAATTATTTAGAGCAAAAAATCACTCTAAACTATAAAAATTCGAAATGGCGTGATCGTTCGATTGCCGTTAATGATCGTATTCTGAGCGCAATTTTCATGATTTTAGCTTTCGCTATATTCCTTTAGTTTACATAATTTATCTATCTTTCAAATTCATATTATATATACAATATTATGTATTTACGTATTAAAATTCTTATAATTTTTCGTCTGTTTACAGTACTCATCTAACCAATAATGATAATATTACATCGAATATTGATCATTGTTGGAAGAATACTGATTCAAAATATACTTCTGTTCTTGGAAATGAATATTTAAAAAATTATACCAAAAGTATCTGTCGAATGGCCAATTTTTTGAATTCCAAGAAAGTGGAAGATGTGATTTTGTGTTTAGAAAATGCAGTCACTTCGCCATTTCCAAAATTATATTATCGACCGGGAAATCTTCTCAACAAGATTTTCATAGATATACCTAATCAACTCCCTCCTTCCGCACAGGATTTTATTCAGAATTTATTTGTTTATTCTAAAATTCCTAATTATCTTGAAAAGTTCCTAAATAGATGAAATTTTCTTGACATAGAAAATATTAAAATAATAATGAGACTTTCTTGAATAAATTTAATTGTGCTGCAATTTGATAAAATTGCAGACCTACAAATTCCCACTGTTTTTCCGAAATCTCAAGAACGGAGTTAGATAGATGAAAGTGGAAACCAGATATAGAAACCTTGGGGTAGGAGACTCCGGTGAAGTATATACGAACTTCCGGTTTGAAACGAAAGTCACGTGATTTCAATTCAAAAATTTCCCCTGAAAAGTGTTAGATGACCGGCACGACTCTATAGTTAAAGGAAAAGTATGATGTACAGGGGCAAGCCACTACTAATTTCAGGTAGGGCTCATATATTTTAAATTAAATAAAATGGGCATTTCTGGCATCATTGATGTCAGAAATGCCCAGTGTCTGTCTATGTACTGTACCTAGTTGTGATAGTAATCTACAGAAAAAAGAAGACACGGCTTCAGAATACGAACTGTAAATGTACTTAATAGTGTCTACAGAATAAAGAATTTTTCAATGAGAAAATATATAGGGAATAAAAATTTTACTATTAAGTTAAATACCGTCTTTGATTACAGTTAATTCGGGAAATGTTTGTAAAATATATCAAAATTTGCATGTATATTTAATTGATGATAATGAACCATTAAATTCTTATAACAAACTTTTAATATTTATAAATCAGTATATATTATGTATTAATTTGTCGCCATTGCATGCTTTAGCCTACTAAATATAGACTATATCTTGTAGGCTACGGCATTAAATTGCATTGAAAAAGAATAATATACTGTGAGATAAGCAGGGGGCTAAAGGGGGTGCCCTATTAACCACTTAATCGGAAGGGTTGTTGAAACCCGACCTCGGTGTCGTCGGATGGCTTTAAGGATAAATTGTCGGCGGGATTGCAAGATCCGCCAACGTCAGGACTGACACCAATTAGGATAGTTCAGAAGAATCTAATTCGCGTCCTAACTCGCGATTCTTATCAATTAGGATGAGTAGGAGGGCTCACTTTCGAGTGGGGAGTGCGTTGGGTAAGTCGATAGGTGTCCTTTCGCCGAATAAGACAGGTTGAGAGGTTAACATAACAAAAATAAAAGTTTATTATATAACTACGCTATGATATATATACAATTCTACTAGTGAGGCTAATTTCTACAGAATATGCAATTAGATGCGGTTACATATACTCCTATCGAGTGGAGTGACTGAAAGTTCTATTTAGCTCGCGAGGCACGTGCTTGACCTATTGACCTAATTCTGATGCTAAGCTCACGGAGAGAGAGTTTACAGCAATATACTTATATCTCATATGGGAGTAAAGAGTCGATATGGAGAACGTCGTCTATATGGAAGAGTCGTAGCCGTTGAGTGGCTTCTTGGAGGAGGTCTTCTCCTTGGACTGGATCGGGTCTGCATTATGGAGACTCAAATTGGCACGATGATACGTAACTCTCAGTCGTGATGGCGACGATCGTTCGGGTATGGAAGTTGTGGAAGACCTAGATATCTTCTAACGTCGTCTTCCCGGACAGGATCGGGACGGGAGACCACAATGGGCACAAGCTCAAATACAACTTCCTTTTTCGATCTCCCCGAGCTACCGGTGGCTGTGGCTTTTATACGACTGTCGTGGAAAATGAGCCATCGATGCATCTTCGACGACTAAGTGTCAATTTTCCCACTGGATTGTTGATACAAAAAGGTGGCATCTGACCGGATATTCGGCAAGGCGAGTTTTTTTTTATCGGGGATGTTTAAATTTAGAAAAAACGATTTAACATTCATTTAAAATTCCCTTAAAACGCGGCCCTCCGCGGCCTCACAATACTTTGAAATTGTTCCTAATGTTTATATTTGTATTAGAATTTTATTGGCATTACGCATAATTGAGGCATTCTATGAAATAAAGTGCCTAAGTTAAATGCCAATGTTTTTCAGAAATTCTCAAAGAACTGTTCTTTTTGCCGAGGTTTGTTATGAAGTGAGTAAGGTTTAAATACTATTCATACCCACAAAATCCTTATTAATATACATAATAAAACACTTAACTGAAATAAAGATATTTAAGTGCACTTATGTACCTTAACCATAGAACTCCTCAAGTAAGCGTTTATTCTCGACAATTACACTTACTTGTTAGTTAGAAACTAACTAACAAGTAAGTGTAATTGTTCGGCAAAAGTGTAATAAAGTGTTCGGCAATATGATAAAAGATTTTGTGTTTTTATACGTATTTAGTGAGAAAAAAAAATTGATTGTAAGAATTTTCTATTGAATAAAATAATAATGTAATTAAATTGTCTAAAACAGCTCTTTGCTTCTAATGTGAATTCATACGTAGATTACGAATCGATTCCTTCCTCTCTATCGTCGACTCACTACTAAAAATATTGTATTGTTATTGATGCTTCTGAAACAGATAAATTATACATAATGAGAGAAGAAACCGGTGCCGCGTTGTAGCTTCATGAAGTCCTGGATAATTTGAATTAGGAGCCTCATGTACAGTACTGTTGTCATGTACAGTACAACAGTACATGATAAAAATGCTTGATATCAACACTTCTCATATAGTGTTGACATCAGGCATTTTTCTTCGGGAAAATCTTTTGGAGAAATTCCCCTGTATCCTCTTGGATTCAACACTGCCCTATGTAAAAACAAAAAAAAAAAAAACAAGTTTAGATAAAATTTCATTAAAAACAAAACAGAATTGGATATACGACAAAAACAATTAAATGTAATCCACAAGAAAAAATCAAACGTAATAAATTTTTTGGTAAATAACACACTTAGTTGAATTAATATGTACAATACTTTTATTGCAACAAGTAGTGAGAATAATGTATACTTGTAAACTACAGTCATTTTATATAACAAAGAAAAAAGTCTTTTAGAAATGAAAAAACGTAACATTTTTAACAAAACATAAATTAAATTTTGTTGAAATTGCGATTTTTTAAAGAAAAATTAGAAGACGGATTACAGAGACGAATAAACAAAACTTATCATATCCTGACTATCCTGACCATGGTTTTAAGCTGATAAATTGTCAATCAGTTCATTTGGAAATGTCCTTCTCGATATATAATATTGCCAAATTACACAATTGTCCAACAGAACTTCTAATGTACTGTAATTTTTAACTCTCTTAAGGACATCGAACGGTCGTTCTGCTAAGAAAACAAAAATTGACAAATATACAGTACAGTATTTTGAAAATTATGTCCACACTAGGAAAAGAAACTAATCCTTGAATCGTTTTGTACCTGAATAAAGGAGAATTTAAATCTCTCTGGTTATTTTTGCAAATTGTATAGACAGTGTTAATTCTTTCTTAAAAATAGTAACTTTGATACTATCTGAATAGGTATTTCTTAAATTCATAATACAGTTATCATACTCTTTTGGTGATATTTCCTTTCAATTCTGAGCTATGCCAGTATGCCTTGTGGGTCTAGGGTTCCCAGATATGGCGCCAAATTTAAATTTCGATATTCTTATTACAGTAATAAGTTTATAAAGATTGATTTGGGCCATCTGTTGGTTGGGACCAAAATGAATCTTCTACAGGCAATTGCCGTTTTTGCTACTGAATAACGTGCCACTGAAAGAAATTCAAGAAATCTTAAGAAATTCTCCATTACTGATTCATATAATTTTAATAGAATTATCATGTTTATAAAATACAAATATTATTCTTGCGACGTTTGAAAAATGTAAATATTAGCAACCTGTTTCCTAAAAAACAGAGTTAAGTATAATAGATGATTTCTTTAACAGAAATGGGTAATTAAAATACACCTTTGATCTTTTACAGGTTTATTATTCCTCAGGTAATCTGTAAAACTTATTTAAAGAGTGGCAATTATGTAACCGGGAGGGGGGGTCGGCACCTCTTTGATGCCTCGTCAGGATTGACACCACCGTGTCTTAGCTGACACGGAAGCCGCGGCGGTTCAAAGATCGGACACGCGAGCGGTTCCGTTACGGAGCGATCGGATTCGGGATAGAGGGAGAGACCACGCACCGAAGTAAACAGAGGCCTCGTTAACTAAAGTACAACGTTTATTTACACAGAGCATGACTCTACATACAAAGAAAAGCAAAGGGGAGATAGGCCTAACGTCGCGATTCTTAGAGAGAGAGAGAGTTTACATAAGATCCGCGTGGCGATAAATACCTTTTTGAAGCTGAGGTTGGTTGACCTGTTAGTCCGATTAGTTCGTAGGCGAGAGGAAGGATGAATGGAAAAATTCGTAGTGATGACGATAAGCTTAGTCCACTTAAGTCGGTGATTAATCCAATGGACGGCAGATTTAATCCAGGGACAATTTTTTACATACACAAAGGAAATGGCGCCTTATGAAATTAGGAACTTGGCGAGTGTCGATCGGGGCGGCTACTGACGAATTTTGAAGTGCTGTTTTACTTTGGATGCAACTTAGGTCGAGAGGTGATGAGAAAGCGTCATTTAGACGTCTGAGAACCGAACAGATGGTTCGCTCTCATGTGTAAAAGTTGACAGTTAATCGCTAGGTAGCTGACAAAAAGGCGACAAACATACCACGGAAAATATAATGTAGACCAATAATTCAGATTCTCACAAGTATAATATCCGCATCAAGAAGCACCTGTATGTTAAAGCAATGACTATCATACAACGTGTCCTGGTGGAGCAACTCATTTTCGAACGAGTCACTTTTCGAACAAATCGGTAAAAGCGACCACAGATGGTCAATTTCCTACATTTCTTATGTTAAAAAATGTCGATGGATCAACCAAGCAACGACAGGACTACAGATCGAAAAGTTAGTGGCGCCAAGATCTCCCTCGTGTCATTAGATGTCACGACACGAGTCATCGATGACGTTGTTATTAAAATTAAATTTCAATGCGCGTGCTGGAAAGATACTACTTCCGTTTTTCGGTTAAATCAAAATCAAATTAATTAATATAATATTTTATATTATAATATTAATATTTATTAATACTAGGTAGCCAGTTAATTAAAACAAAAAGTAATAATTAAATTTAAAACTAAATAAATAATAATTAAAACTCTGTCCTTTACACCAAAACTAAAACTAAAACTAAAATCAAAATTAATTTATTTATTTAAATTTCATTTTAAATCAAATCAATTGAAGCATAATAATTCGGGAAGTGTGAATAAAGTACTTGTTGTCTGTCTCGCTTGATTTTGTTATATTTCATCCAGGCAGAGTTGAATCACTTCTAAAGTATTGGTTTCGGTTGGCGGCGATGGAACATTTTACTTCTTTTATATACTATATAAAATATTTGTAACCACCAAAAATATCCGGCAAGTATTTCGAATACATAACATAATATTGCATTTTTACGCAGTTTTATGCATGAATTACAGCTTAAAAAGGTAAAAATAGTTTTGTTTTGAAGTCAGGAACGAATTAGTCGATTTTATATTGTTTCTTATGGAAAAATTTGTTTCGGTTTTAGAACCAATCGGTTTTCGAACAACTCTTAGGAACGAATTACGTTTGAAAACTGAGGTTTGACTATTTTTCAAGATAATTTTTAAATATAGGTCGATTGAGTTGTTATAACGGAATTCCTACTGTGATAAATGCTTCAGCAGTGTTATAGGATAACAACAAGGAGACCAGAGAAGATTAACGGTCTATCTCGGAAACTACAGTGTGTGTGCATTACTCTCAAGCAGACGACACCGAACTGACAAGAACAACTGAGATCCAGAAAAGGTAAGCAAATGCAAAATTACTACTTTTAGGTAATTTATTTATGAGAAAATGTTCATTTAACTTTTTAATTATAAATTTAGCCAAAGATTTTAAAATTTAAGTAACAGTCCTATGAATTTTTTGTGGTAATAAAAGCACAAAATGGGAGAAAATCTTTAAGGGGAAAAAACTAAAAAGTCAAGGTTCATAATAATATTTGTTTGATTGATCAATTTAACAAAAAAATTATGTCAAATTTAAAATTAAGCGTTATTTTAAATTAGTTAAACGAACGCAAAGCTTCTTCGTAGTACAAGTCGACTGAGTGTGCCAACATTATTATTACTAAGACAGCAGATATTTTTGTCAGTTTATTCAACAATGTAAACAAATTTTCCAAGTAGAGTTTCAAAAGAACATGCACAAAATAGCAATTGTAAACATAGTAAAATGTATTTCTGAAACGATTCGGATCCCTACTACAGCGATGCATTTAAATGATTATTATCGATTCCTTTATTTGTAAGAACACGTATTTACTATACAATCAAGTTTCTATATCAAGATTTAAGAGTTGGAAAAAGATAAGCAGAATTAATCATCTGTAACCATCTGTCCGTAAATAAGTTCTATTTTGAATGCATGAATTTACCTAATGCAGCAAAGCAGAAATTTTCCTTAAAGCATTTTTCTCTTGACTTTTAAAGAAACTAATTTTTAAATTTCGCCATAAACTGCAAAGCTCTTCTAAATTCTATAACTGATATCTTATATCTTATACACGTGAATTTTGTGCTACATAAAACAATATCAAATATTTACAAATGAAAAATTGGATTAAAAGCTAAGCAAAGGATTTTTGCCTGGGCGAGCAATAAGCGAGCGCAGGCTTCTGGGGTGACTTTTGCGGTTTCGTGTCTGAATTTTTAAAAAATTCTCTCGTTAGAGTTTGATGATTTTGGTGTCAAAATACTCAGTAGAACCCTGGCATGTCCATAAATTATTTCTCGGAAAATAGAATTAACTCTCAGATAAAATATAATCGAAAAACGCGTAATAACAAAGTGGTATTTTGACATTTTTGGGTGCTGTTTTTGGAATATAAAGCCAGACAGTTGCTTCATATTTCTGCAGAGTTTAGTGAATTTCGGTTGAACTATGGAAAAGTTATCCGAGTTCAACTCTGCACCGAAAAATATCAAAATACCTCTTTGTTATTAAGCATCAAAGATTTAGCGTTTTTTGATTATATCTTATCTGAGAGTTAATTATATTTTCCAAGAAATATTTTTTTATTACACTTTTTTTTTTATTTGTACTTTTCATCATATTTTTTTTATCAACTATATTTTACTTATAATCTTTCAGTTATGACATATTACTGCTCAAACTGCTCTCCAGGCTAACTACATCGATAAACATCGTTTTGAGTTTCTCGATGTAACTTACTTAACTAGTTAAGTAACGCTGCCTCAGAGTGTAGTCGGAACGAAGCTGCTCGCACCTTTATTTTCTATATCAGGGCTTCTTAAACTTTTTTTATTCACGACCCCATTTATGATTGTGATTTTTTTTCGCGACCCCAAAAAAAATAAAATAAAATAAAGATATATAAATATTTTGCAATATACATATGAAATACAATGAAAATATACATATATATTGAAGATATATACAAATTTGCAAAAACAATAATGGTGTACTACCACAGTTCACTCTTGTGTTACAATGGAACAGAGACAACTGAATACACTGAATAGCAACAACACTACACTAGTTCACACTACAATCAGTGTTGCTGAATCGTTGTCTCGCTGCACCAGAAGTGACACAAAGTGCAACTCACGAAACCTACGACACAAAGCATGCCATTTTCAAACTCTCAAATTATTTTCAATGTTTTGCATTAAAATCTCGTGACCCCAAGATTTCGCTAAGCGACCCCAAATGGGGTCGCGCACCCATAGTTTAAGAAAAAAGGGTTTAAGATTATGAGGGAAAAAACAAACAAAGAATCATTCGTTCTCAACAATATATTTGATTTCTATTGGATCATTTAAAGGTACAAATATAAGATCAGAATAAACCATTAATTAATTGTTATGCCAACGTTTCATAAAATTCTGGCTATCACTATGGGCCTTGGACTTACAGATTGACTCGTAGCGATTTTTATTGTAACTCTAAAAATACTGAGTCAGTTCTTTTTTTCACTCGACTCAATGTAGCATAGGTAAGACCGATAGCTGTCTCTTTATTCCCTACATCTACTTTGATTTTTGGAAGAGTTAATCCCTGTGATTTATGTATAGTCATCGAGTATGCTAAGGTAAGGGGAAACTGTCTACGAGATCGCAATATACTGCCATCGTTCGAAGAGCGTTTTATGGGGATTATTGGAAACAGATTATCATAGACGAAAGGTCTCTGATAGCTATCGAATTCCACTAAAATAAACAGAGGAAGAGCTGGTGGGCGAGCATTAGGAGCATATATATTGTAGCGTATAGTTCCTAGTGAACCATTGACGAGACCCCCTTGCACCCATAAGTTGACAATCAGCATGATTCTGGCATTAACTGAGAGATTCAAATACTTGGAGAGACCGAGAGCTGAGTCATCTTTGGACGAAGGCAGGGCAATATCTGGAGTGTTTTCAGATGCTATATAAGCAAGAGGGCATCCAGTTGACTGCAAGTAGTCTTCGTTGCTTTGTTTAACTTGCTCGTTTGTTGGATATAGCTCTACTGCCGTTTGGAACTGACCGAGTTCATCTCTGGATAAATAGGCTCGATTTCTTTTCTATCAGAGAAATCACCCGAAGCTAGATGTTGTAAGACATCTGTGAAGGAACTATCTGCGCTATTTTGTCTACGAGAATTACTAAGTACAATGAACTTCACAAAAGAATCAAATGCGAATGTAATGTAATGTCCCAACAAGGTCCCTTCCTTGTTAGGACATTACATTGTAAAAAAACACTCGAGGAGAGAGGAGTATCTTTAACAGGAGGAAGCTGATGAAAATCACCAAACAAATAGACAAAGAATCCACCAAATGGCTCATCTTTCTCGGGGTTTATCTCCCTCAATCTTCTCTCGATCATGTAAAGCATTCTTGCACCAATCATTGACATTTCATCGATGATGATGAATTTGAGCGACTTCATCTCAATCTGGAATCTCTGTGCAGCTTCTCCATTTAGAGATCGAAATTTCGTACTAACGATAGGAAGACGAAGGAGAGAATGGATCGTAAAGCCATCAATATTGATCGTCTGCTGCTCCACGTTTTAAAAAGAAAACTTTTTAAACTTATTATTCTATAAAGATTCTTTATATTTGTTGTGTTATCCAGTTAGCGATAACATTTACCTTTCAAAATTACCGTTTTAATGCTTGTCATATTTTCCGACCACTGGATGACGCTTCTACACGTGCGTGCAGGAAGCGACTAACACTTGACTTCATGCATTCCTTGTCAACATTATAACTCTAGAATGAGTTGTCCGAGCTGGATGAAATTTTCTACGACGACTCATCATCACTCAAGGATGAACTGATTAAAATTTCAACTCTCAAAAATGATCCATACTGAAGAAAAACCCCTATCTCCAGTTCTACAAAAACGGATCATTTTTGAAAGTTGAAATTTTAATCAGTTCATCCTTGAGTGATGATGAGTCGTCTTAGAAAATTTCATCAAGATCGGACAACTCATTCCAGAGTTATAATGTTGACAAGGAATGCATGAAGTCAAGTATTAGTCGTCACTTCGTTCCGAGAACTAGTAAATAATGTTTTTAATTCAACAATTAAATCTTTAGTATTTGCTGACTGTAAAAGGAAATAAGGAAAATGTATAACCAGCATTTAATATTTATTGTTAAAATTATGAATTAAACCGATAGCTCAATTTAAAAGCAATTGCATGCGCTATATTAGTGTATGCAACTGCTTTTAATTTGATAATTAATGCATGCATTAATTATTTTCTATAATTAATTGATGTTTTACACTTCTCAAGGTTATGAACAATACAAAAAATTAAAATGCAAGGTGATTATAAACCTGTAGTTGCACAGTCTATTGTAGTCACAGTCTATTGCCACTACGCAGAACATTTGACGATTTAGTATTGAATTTATAGATAACATCACCTATGAGATAGAGACGAGCCGAAATATAAAGTGATTCTGCCAGTGTATGTACTCCACCTTAGTTTTTAGATGCGTCGCTAAGTTCCCTTTTTAACTTCATGTTTTACGGTGTAAGTACATAAATTAATCAGAATTTTTTAAAAATTTATATTCTTAATTTATATAGAAATAATGTGCAACCGCGTTCCCCTTGTTGTAAATTTAGACATATAAAAGCTAACAAAGTCATGTAAATTTTCAATAAATAGCGAGCTTAAAATCGATTTTAGTTTTCTCAAAGAGAGAGGAGGATCTCTTTGGACTGGAAAAGAAAAAAAGTTATTATTCGTTATATATATTTAAAAACGATTAGGTTAAGAAAAAGTTATAAAACTAAATGAAAAATATTAAAAATTAACTAAAGTTTTAATAAAAGCTATTTTAAATTTTTGAGTTTTTTTATTAGTAGCTGTCGTTTATTCTAATTACAATAGGTTTAACAATGGATTTTCCTCTAATGTGTATTATGCGCACTATTCTATTAGTTTTTGAATAATTTAATAATATAATTAACCCTGAAGCTGGTATTAAAAATAATTTTAGAAATAATATAGAATAAATAAAATTAATGTGTCACAATAAAATAATATCAATGCATTTTTTGCTATATAATTGCTAATTTGTATTAGTAAATGTAAATAAGCAATTTGTTTAGCAAAATACTTATTATTATCAGTTGAAAATATTTCAAAGTCATCGATATTTATGACAATGAATCTACTGTTGGCTTTTATACTTAGAAATTTTTCTATAATTGCCGACATAAATAAATAAAATAAAAAAGTATACAATTATTATTTTGTTAAAATTTTGGATTTTATACAATTAACTTTTCTATCTACTGCATAAATTTCGGGAAATGAAGAATTCGATGATGATTTTAACGCTATTACAGTAGAGCATCGTTTATCCGACTTAATTGGGGACTGGAGTTGGTCAGATAACTGAAAAGTCGGATAACCGAAAAGTATGAAAAAATACATTATTAGTATAGCGTATTAGGCCTGGATTAAATACTAGCCTCCCTTTCATGGTCGAGCCAGTGCTGTCAGCTAAAACATGCAAAAATTTAACAAAAATAATATTAAAGTAGCCAAGACATAACCGAATATTGTAGTGCCGCATCACTAGCGGACATTTGAATTTGCCGACTAGAACGCGGTCGGTTAACCGATAAGTCGGTTAATCGGGGTCGGATAATCGATGCTCTACTGTATTTTATTCATAGTCGTTAAGAATAGAATTAGAACGATGAAATCGATCTTTACTTGTAATTGTTACTTCCTTGGCTGTTATATATAACAGCGGAAAAGTGTGGTAATCGGTCAAGAAACGACTCCCTAATATATTTACATTTTTGGACTCAGGACACCTTGAAACGTCTAGAAATGAAAAAAAAAAAAAAAATTCGGGGAGTAATTTCTGTGTGTTTGGATATTAGTGTGTGGGGGGGGGACAATTTTGTTCACCCTCTTTGAAGCTTAATAACTTCTGTGCGTTTTGTCGAAAATTTGAAATTTTACAAGGTTTATAATCTTATTTCGTCCACTAGTACGTATCTATTAACAGGACCTATTAAACTGGCATTAAGGATACTGCAACTCAGTTTCATAGATTATAAAATTATTGTTTTATTTAATTTACCTGGACACATACATTTTAATATTGCGTTTCGGACTTGTTCGTCCCTCATCAGCAGGTATTTATATGACACATTCTACATAAAAATTTAAAAAATATATAAAATTTTTTAACGAAATTTCCCAACAATTTAAAAAAAATTACCGACAGTAATATAAAAATTCTTACAATTTCGGGGCTAATTTTTTCCATTCCGATTTCTATCCAGTAATTGAATTTAAACATTATTAACAGTAACTTTTTAGACAAATTCCTATATTAAAACATAAATTATTAAGTTAACCATTAAATTTACCACATTTCCAATTGTTCATTTTGAACAATTGGAAATGTGGTAAAGGTGACTTACATTACGTCTCAACCTGTTTCGATCATTCTCTTTATACGTCACACTCTTCCCTCCCTCTATGAATCTTCTCCATGATTGGTGTATTTCTCTTCCGGTATTATTATTCATTCTATTATTTTTTTGTTTGATTATATTAATATGTTCATATAATTGTCGTTTATAATTATTTTGGGAATACTATAGATTACTATCTATGGAATTTCGGGACTTTGAGTATATATGTGAACTAAGGGGAGACAAGTTCAACGATACCCCACTTTTGGACCGGAGACGAAAAATAAGAAAGTTATCATAGTTTTTAAGTAATACTTTTTTAATGCTTTCGTACAGACGGCACCGTAGTTGCTAGTGCTGCCATCTTGCGGTAAAGTCTGAAAACAAATTTACAAAAACACGCTGAAAGGCAAGAAATTGCACGAACAGTCGAACGCCACTTCCGTTTTTTTCTTTTGTTCAAGAACTACCGTGAATCAATAACTAGTGACGTTAAACAATCGGCGGCTTGCCGGCAGCTTCCCTCTTGGGGGAGTCCATCGGGAGCACGAACAGTCGAACGCCGGGGAGTCCGTCGGGAGCACGAACAGTCGAACGCCAGTCGAACGAACAGTCGAAAGTTTTTTCCTTTTGTTCAAGCATCGCGACTCCCGATCGCGCGGTTTGGTGATAGCGCGGTTGGCTCGTAGTATTAGCCGACCGCGAGCGATAGCGAGACTGAGGGGCCGTAGCCCCCGAGATCGACTAGCGAGGATGTGCAAAAAGGACTTAACTCGAACTGTAGACGATCAGTGGGCTCAACATCTGCCACTGTTGAAGGTATATATGGCTGACTTGCCGGACTGCCTGTTAAACACGCGATAGGCTTAGCGGAGAGAGCGACGCGACTCCCGATCATCGCGCGATCGCCGAAAAAAGTATGATAACTTTATTTTTTGCCGCCGGCCCAAAAGTAAGGTACCATTGAACTCGTCTCGGTCCCTCAGTTCAGATATATACTCAAAGTCCCGAAATTCCATAGATAGTAATCTATAGTACACCCATTATTTTTTTCCTTTTTCCTTATTTTTACCGTATTTAATACTATTTCACATCGGTTGAGTTACAGTGTTCGGCTACTACTGAATTTGCATAATTTCCCCTGATCGCTGGATGTCCATTTAATCTTATTTTTAATTTCCTTTTTGTTTCACCAATATATATTTTTTTCCGGGTTACAATTACAGTTAAAGGAATATACTGCTCCTTTTTCTTCTGTTACATCATGTTTTTCTTCATTTCTATAACGTAGGTGTTATTTAGTTGTATTTACTTTTTCCTGAATTAAATTAATTTTACTATCCAATACTTTTTAATCCTTTCAAACAACTTTGGGATATGCCTTATTTTGACGAAACTTTTTTCTTATCATTTAACTTTGATTGTTTATCATCATTTAGTTTTTCAATCCATTTATTCAACAATTTTTTGGGGTAATCATTTAAAATGAACATTTTGATTATTTCTTCTTCCTTTTTCTGGGTTTCAGTTTCACCTGTTCTTTGTCTTATTTTTTCCATATACATTTTAAATATATTATATTTCATACTAATTGGAATAACAGATTTATAGTTAATTGTTTTCGGAATTTGTATAGGTTTAACATATTTTTTTATAAATTAATTTATCTTCTTTTCTCTCAATTACTGTATACTTGTGTGTGTGTGTGTGTGTGTGTGTTTGTTTGTTTGTGTTTGTTTGGTTTTGTTTATGTTTATTATTCTATGTTTAGTTTTGTTTGTGCGTGTCTTGGTGGCACGATTTTGTTCACCCAGTTTGAAGTTTAATTCCTGTCTTTTGTCGAAAATTTCTTAGTTTGCAGAGATGTTTATGTTTTAGGGTATTGATGCTATTAAATTTTTATGGTTAAAGGTGGGGAGATAGAAATAGGTCTAGTGTCTGATTTCGACTGGGTTCGAACTTAAAGATTTTACTCGTTATTAGCGTTTACAATTCCCCCTTCAAAAAAACTCATCTCTTCCCTCAAATTAAACTACTTAACCATTTTACGATAATTAATCATATAAAAAGTTTTTAAACAAGATCTCATAACAGATGGCGCCACAGATGGTTGAGTCCAAAAATGTAAATATATTAGGGGGTCGATTCTTGACCGATTACCGATTTGAGCAACTCATTGGATTTTTATAGGCCTAATAGAAATCCTAATAACGATACATGATCACTTTCATTACAAATAACTATTCTTACATATTGATAAATATATCAATACATGATAACTTTCATTAACTTTATTATGATTAAAATTTTCAGTATTCAACAATAAAATTTAATATGCAATTATATAATTAATTTAATAATCATGTTACAATTCACGAGGTTGCATTAAATTAACCTTATAGTTTTTGCATCCCTCATAGTTCTTTTGCAGACTTCGTTTTTCGTTAAAATTGACCTCTTTTTGTCCAACCATCCACATCCTTTTATGGCTATGTCAGTTTTCTTCCCAATTCCATTTTCTATTTTTCTCCTGAATCATAATTGTTTAACCTCATTTAATACACTATTTTAGTCTCCATAAAACTGTAATATTATTTAATTTACAATATTACCTCAGTATTAAGTTTGTGCATAATCATAATACAGTGAGTGATCGGTTAACGAACACAATCCGTTCCAAGACTTTGTTCGCTATCCGAATTGTTCGTTAACCGATTATCGATTTACCATAGGTTTTTATGGGAATTTGATTAATTCGTTCTGGAGACCCCGAAAAATAAAAAATATATACTTTCTTACTACGTTTATTTATATGTAATAGTAAAAATACATATATACACAGTCTTGCATTTTTATTAGTCATGTTTTTTCCATTTATGGGGGTTAAAGAATCTGTCTAATGTCGATTGCTTTTCTCTCTTCAGGATTTTCCAGAAGTAATTAATAGCATTGTAATTGTGGAGATCCCAAGCCTATTAACCTCAACTTGATTTGGATGCCATTCTAAGACCGTTGTTCTGACATCCTCTCAACTCTTCAAAAGATGTTTAAGAGTAGATATCGGCATTAATCTTCTTTTTCAGAAGAAAACATATCTCGCCGAGTTTCTTGGTATTCTTCATTCAAGAGTTCCTGGCGTTCTTCTGTCGTCAGATCAGTTTCGGGTTCTATTATGAGCTCTTCAATGTTCTTTATTTCTCAGATGTGATTTTTGTTACTCCTTAAGCTGCTTGAGTCTTCTTGATTATACTGTATCTTTCTTAGAAAAGATTGAACTGCTGCCTACTGTTCAAGCCATACTGCCCAGCAACATCAGACATCTGCCCACTCTCTCTACCTTTGCTATTATATTCTCACCTTTGACCCAATTATTATTACTAATGGCTGGAATTGAGCCGAATCCTGGACCGCTTCAAAAAAACTCCAACGAAGAGAGGTAGATCTCTAATCAACTGTACAGTACAACGCAATCTTCACATAATACAAAGGCTCTAGAGGGTAAAAATAACTTGATTACTGAATATACTCAATCACGAAAAGTGGAATCGACTACCTCGATAAGTGAAAATCTTACTTTAAATCCTCCGCTTGTAACTTCAAATTTGGAATCATTAGACATTACAACTACAGTCCTTTGGACGAAGATAGTTGATCTTATTACTTTAAGTAATATAAAAATAGAAAATCAATTTTCTTTCATCCGTAAAGAAATTAATACTATACATAACGAAATAAGTGACTTTACGGGTCAACTTCATACTATTAACGACAGGGGTTAATGTTACCTTGGGTAGCCAAGATGGCGGCTCGTCTCTGATTCCAGCAAGGAAACTGGGATGCACGTTCTAACCTAACCTAACCTATTCTAATAATTTGGTTGCTAATAATTATGGTAATTTATTAGAATAGGTTAGGTTGGGTTAGAACGTGCGTCCCACTGTTTCCTTGCTGGAATCAGAGACTAGCCGCCATCTTGGCTACCTAAGGTAACATTAACCACGACAGGAATGGAAAACTCGGGTCTGAACTTATTAAACTAAGAAATGAAAATAAACTGTTTCAATTTAAGATTGACGCACTGAAAAATAAATTAAACAATTATCTAATAATATATAACTACTCAAAAATCTTCACTGATGAGAAAAATGAGGATATATTGACTTTTTTGAATCATTCATTAAAAATTCCATGCAAAATTAATGAAGACATAAAATCAATTCATAATATTCCTCACTCAAAAATTAATATTAAATGTCTAACTTTAAAATCAGTTCAATTGAGAAATAATATTATGATAGCCTTTGGTAAGCAAAAACAAAACAAATTATTGGGTCAATGGCAAAACTTAAACATATCAGCCGATTTAGTTGCTAATTCTCGTATGAGAAGAAAAGCATTACTACCTTATATTGATTTAAAAGTTCGTAATTTTCAAGTTAAACTACGGGATGATTTTCTTCTAATTAAACAGAAGACAATTACGTACAGTTTTTTAATAAATCAATTGGTATATGCACAGGATTTTTTAGAATATAATTCGATAATTCGATGGATAATTGGAAAGATGCTTATACTATGATGATGGATTCAGCTGTTTCGCATTAATCTAAATTTATTTCAAGTGTTCTGTGATTAATCATTCGCGATGATTAATCACAGAAATGCTATACTTAATTCATCATATCATCCTTGGTATCTGCATATTTTAAATTTTCCCACACAGTTGAATATTATTACTACGAACTCAACTTTAAATATTAAACGTACTTTAATTCAACTGTGACTTAATCACTACTCTTTAATTATAAATAATCCATTTATTGACTTTTCAAGAAACTTTTATTGGTGTAATTGTAGTGATTTCTCTGCTCTTCATTTACTCATAGACTGTACTGCTTTAAAAAATTATCAAATAAAATTTCAAACTTTAGATATAATTTCTATAAATAATGATTTAAATTATCGATCTACTTTAAGTAATTTATCAAAAACGAATATGTATAAAATTATCAATTTTTTTTACTCAGATTGTCAATGAATTGCATGACTATTATTCAATTTGATTAATTGTGAAATTATTTAATTGTTAATTCTAATGTTATTGGATTGATGTCAATATTTATTGATTTATAAAATTCCTCCCTATAACAAGGTTTCCTTATTACGAATAAGGATTATTGATTGATTATACATAAACATTTTAAGTTTTAATATTAACTTATATATAAATTTAAGTATTTTTAAAATTTATAACTTACACTTACGATATAAGATAACGCACTACCAATAAGAAATAAATTCAATAAATAGTAACCTATTAATTTTATTTATTTAAATACAAATTACTGAATAAAATTTTCATATTAACAAGTTTGGTAAAAAATCTAATAATTTATTTGATTTATTCTTCTCTTTATTAGAGATTTTTCATTCTAAATATTGTTTTTGCAATTGTAACAGTCAGAATGATTTTTGTATTTTTAGAACAACGTTACATTTCAAAAGTCCATGGTTCTGTTTATGTGTGTTGCGATATAAGCGGATATGTTTACATAATACACTGGTCGTTTATACTTCAAATTTTCATTGCCAGATTATGCCTTAGATTACATTCTTTAAAGAACATTTAAAGTAATAGTGTAATTAAACTTAACTGTAGTCTTGTTTTCTATTTTAGGTTAAAGGATGTTTTCGATACTAGAATACTTTTATCTGTTTGTTCTGTCAGTGGTGTTATATTTCGGATATATAATATACAAATCGTACCAGCAGCCTTTATCTTCCAAGAACAAAGCTGTATTTATCACAGGTAAGTTTATATAGGATGATAAATGATTAAAAATTTAATACAGAGTTTTATTGTGTCACATTTTTTAATATTTTTAAAATCTACTTGCAATATTGTTTATTTATAAATTTGCTAAATACTTTTATGATAATTAATTATTTTACGGTAATATAAACATTAAAATTACAGAATATTTTACTTTTTATATATTTCAATTCTCTAGAAATGAAATACGATATATTTTAATATAATCAATGTTTGAAAGCATTTCTCTTTCCACTTTATATCTCTTTTGTTTCGTATATTTTACTTGTTCTGAAAGTTCGATAAAAATAATCTAAATTTATTTCAAGTAATTAAATATAAACTTGTTATATATCACTTTCTCGGGTATGTAATTAATATGTAGCGATTATAAATGCTACATTTATGTTTACGAGGTTGAGTAAGGTGAAAATTTCTTCACTGTAAAAGTTTTCTTACATGAAGACTAATACGAGGGAAATTTAAAACAAATTGATTTTTTGGCAATCTGAGACATAGCGACTGTCGCCTTTTTCGAAGTATTTACCATGGAATTTATTGAATGTTTGCCATCGATTCTGTTAATATCTTTGCACATGTACATTATAGTAATAATGGCCCATCCTTTTAGACATTCTTCAGAATCGTCTCCAAATCCTGGATCCTAAAAAGGCTTTTTTGGTGTACTACACCTGTTTCAACATTTCATAAGCGTCAGTAAACATTTTCCCACAAGCGGAAGCAAAATTGTGACTCGATAACCTCTGTTTTGTAAAAGGTTTCCAGCAGACGAAATTTTCTTTCCGCGATATTTCCGTGTAATGTTTTGGACGAATGTATCCCTAACCATTCTTTAAAGTAATATAGATCTGGAATTTCTTAGTGCTATATTTTCGTCAAAAAAATCGTCTCAATTTGTATTGGTTTAGTTTGGTAAAAACAGAATAGAGATTTGCCAAGAGGTGCTTCTCGGGAGGCACCCTATGGCACATCGTCATTCTGTTTTATCTACTCAGCCACTGGCATTTGTATTTGCTTGTTCCTCGGAGAAAATTGTGATTTTAATAGTTGAAAAAAAAAAGTTTTATCTAGAATTAACTCATTAGTAACGATAAAACAAAGTTACTTTTACAAATTTGAATCTTTTAAAATATTGTTATATGGATAATATAAAATTATGCGTACAGTCAGATAAGTTACATAAAGTTTTTATTAGGATGCGATACAGGATTTGGACATCTTTTCGCTCAACGCATGGCAGAAAGGAACTATCGTGTGTTTGCGGGTTGTCTCTTTCCAGAAGGTGACGGTGCCAATAAATTAAAAGCTTTCTCTTCGAAGATCGAAATCGTTCCACTCGACGTCACCAACGAACAAAGTGTAAAAGACGCAGCTAAAACTGTAGAAATCAGTCTGAAAGTTGATGGTAACATTAAAACAAATTTTATAATTAATCATTATTTTCATGAGAATATTAAATATTTGAGCAAATTTTTACATAAAATATGTATACATATATTTTTTTCATTTTGCTTAGATGTTTTATGGGGAGTTGTCAATAATGCTGGAATAGCGCATTGGGGTGAATTGGAATGGACTCCGATGGAAACAATTTTAAAACTTTTTAACGTTAATGTATTTGGAATGGTTCGAGTAACGCAAGAATTTTTGCCACTTCTTCGAAAATCTGAAGGGAGAATTGTCAATTTAACAAGCATGGCTGGTAATTTCATATATTTTCTTTTTAATTAAGCTATTAACTATTCCATTTATGGACGAACAAAGTAATATTATTGCATTATGGTCTTATTTTATGTGGGGCCTGAGTGTCAGCACGTACAGCATAAACCGAAATTCAGCGTAAATTCGTGCTCCTCGCCAAGTAATCTTACTTGTTAGATGAATGCTAGTTGTATAAGAGGTTATCTTATACAACTATTTACAATTAACAAGAAAACTTTAACGCGTATTTAAAAACGTTTTATTTATGTTTCTACTACGGTATAATGAATAACATTTTAGTCTGGTGTTTCCGAATATACAAAGCAAAATGTTCCTATATCGTATCGAGCACAGTACTTGAAAACATATACGCAAATCTGTGTATTTTCCAGTGAGTATCATTTGACATTTCTTGTTTGGAATGTAAGAAGCTGGAGAAGCACGGTTTGCTGCCTTAAGAGTAAGATTCAATGGCATTGGAAGTAACCTAACTATTCACATAAAGACGAATTCGCGGATAACACTTATTCGTAAAATAAAAATGTATAGTGTATTAATTTCGATATAAGATAGAGTCAAAAATAAATTGAAAAAAGAATAGTTTTATTGTGAGAATATTAATTAATAAATATAACCATATACAAAATATTAACATAAGACACGATCTATAGAAAATAATTAAAAACGTAGTACGAGTATTTAACTTTATGTGAAATTTAAACTATAATTTTAATTTAGGAGTCATAAGAACACCCACAATGGTACCATATTGTATGAGTAAATCGGCGGCATCGACTTTCTCGGATGGAATTCGTTTGGAAATGAAAAAATGGAATATTAAAGTTATAAATGTTCAGCCTTTCTTCTACAGGTAAATTCATATTCTTAAATTTTAAAGTTCGTAGTTATTGGGCTGCAATTTGAAAAAATATATTAAACCTATAAATTCCCATTGTCGTCTGTCCTTCCTTAATCTCATGAAGGGAGTTATAATATATGGATATCGAGACCAGATATGGACAAATTAGGGACAGAAGGTCCCGATTAACTATATAAGAACGTCCGATGTAAACCGAAAGTCACGAATTTCAATTCAAAAATTTTTCCCTGAAAGGTGTGCCTGTCATCTATCTAAGAAGAAAAGCATAATGTATAGGGGCACTACTAATTTGAGGTGGCGAGCACATGTTTTAAATTAAATAAATTTAAAATTGCAGCCCGGCGTTGTGACGCTATCACAAAAAATATTTACTCGTTTTAGTATAGTTTTTACATTCTCAAGTTTTTCTAGGCATACTGTACTGTATCATTTTAAGGGACCACTTGCCAGCATTAAACTATTAAAATTTTAATGAAAATAATTTAATGTAATATTAACTGAAGTATAAGATAATTCCTAGGTCTGGATTTGTAAATAAAAAATATTCTCTATGAATCCAAAAGCATTAATCATCGAAATTTTCAATTTCTCAAATACAGTATTACAAAAACATTTACGGTACAATTGGTGCTATTATATCAAATATTAGTAAATGCAGATGAATATAACAACTGTTGATATAAATCTTATCACGACTAAGAAATTGCTATAACCTTACGATTATGAGCAATTTATAATTCTTTCATTAAAGTCTATGCTTTGATCTAGCCTAATTGTTATTTTATTTTGTAGATAATCGTTAATGTTTCTTAAAATATTTTCTTATAGGTACTGTTTTTATTTTTGATAGTCACATATTTAGAATTACTTGTCTCAATTATATTATCATTTCGTGTTCGTCATTACATAATGAATTAGTCTTACGCAAATGTTTTGCCATTTTCTCACGATTCACTATGACTAAAGAAAAAATATGAAAGTCAGTGTTATCTTAACAAATAGATACTATTTCTCAAAACTTCACTTCTAAGTAACACAAAAATGTTGTATATGTTTTCTTATTTTTAAAAAAAGTAAAAAGCTTTTTAATATGTAATTTTTAAAATTAAACAGCTAAGTGATAGAAAGTTATTTTCTCTTGAATCTCAAAAGTGTTTTTGAATTTTTTTCATCATAAATAAATTGATTATTTTTCTTGAATATTTTGTCAGTTCATTTCAGTAAATTAAAAGCATTAAATATATGTTTGAAAGTTGTATCTGTTGTTAAGATGTTCACGATAGAAGATGTGGTAAAATAATGTTTAATTTATCAATAAAATACTCGTAGTAATGAGTTATCACTTTGCAAAATTTTTATTTAATACTAAATAATTTTTTGTAAGAAGTATATATATATATATACATGTAGAGGCCAAGTGAAATGAAAACTACGTTTTACAGCGTTGCCGAGTTTGTTTCCTATTTCATAAATCAACCAATACTGCAAGTGTAGTTCTCAATGTATCTAATAACAGTTTCAAAGTCGTCCATTAAAATTAACGATGTTACCTCGTCATTAAATTGAATTTAGTGCAGATAACTCTCATCAACCTTGGATTGAATTTGAACGAGCAATTCAAGAATTTATTTATACAGAGTTTGTTCAGGATATACAGGGTGAGCCAGCGAAAACGAAACGGCAGAAACGGAACAGGCGAATACAACACACAACAATAAATTTTAAAAACTCATTTATTTTGTATTAACTAAACAAACATTTATTTCGAAAAAAATGTTTGTTTAGTTAATATTCAGAATTGCAAAAACTTTATTGCATAAGATGTTCCCTCGAGAGTAAAATCGACTTGTCCGAGCGATTTGCTTGGACGAACACGAACACTCTGCCGTTTCGTTTTCGCTGGCCCACCCTGTATATCGGGAGCAATTCCTTACCATCTGGCATTCCCCGCTTTGGGCCTAACTGAACCCATGAGAAACAGAAAGAAATCTCACTTAGTAGGATACTTTTTTTTTTTTTGTAACTCTTTCCACCCTGTGGGCACTAAGAGGGCCTCTTTTAGAAGGCCCATTATGGGTTCGGCCAGGCCCACAATGGGGCGACCGGGTGGTGAGGGACGGGGCCCGACATATCCGAACGGACCACCCCCCGAAAAATTCCTGGGGATTTTCGACCCGTTCGGATTCGATCCCGGGTCCCCCAGAGCGGTAGGCTACCACCTTGACCGCTCGGCCATCCGGCCGTCCTTAGTAGGATACTAAGAGGCAGAAAGAATCAAAAATGGAATAACTACTGTATAATAAGTTATAAAATAATCTTGAAAAGAAATTAAATAGAACTGGCAAGTATTTATTGTGACATCGTCACAATGCTGGGTTGTAATTTTTAATCATATCTTTAATTTATTTAATATAAAATATGTGCTCTTCACCTTAAATTAGCAGTGTTTTGCCTCTATACACCATTCTTTTCCTTTAACAAGAGAATCGTGCCGGTCATCTAACACCTTTCACGGAAACATTTTTTAATTGAAATATATAACTTTCAGTTTGTGTCGGAAGTTTATCTATAGTTAATCGGGGCCTCCTACCCCTAAGGTTTCCATATCTAGTTTCGACTTTTACCCTCTAACAACTCCGTTCTCGAGATTAAGATAAGACATACAGACAGTGGGAATTTATGAGTTTACAATTTTTTCAAATTACAGCCCAAAAAGATTTTAATGCTATACTACATGACAGTTTCAAAATTTGATCACTTAGCTCTTATTTGCTGTAAAGAACTAGAATAAGATAAAATAGGTGTTTAGTAAGAACTATTTTAGAAACTGATTATTAGTGTTTCTAAATAGTACTCTGAAAGTCATTATGTATAAAAGAGGTAAACTACCAGAAAGTTATTAACTTACAAGATATGAGTTAAAAACTTCATATAGAAGTGTAATAATATAAATTAAAATGTAAATACTTTAAAAAAGTAAATGAGAAAGGACTAAAGACGAACTCATATATACAGGGTATTCACTTTAACACTTCGGTACAAAACAGATCTTATCAGCGTTGCACTAGTATATGCATTTGGTGCATTAGTTCCGTTGAGATGTTTACAGTAAAATAAATTAATTTATTCCGAAAAGGGCATTTTTAAATTGCTCGGTAGTTCTGCGGCAATACGTAAATTTTCCGAGTTTCTCCCAAGCGCAAAGATAGCGAAAGGGGATTATTTTAAGAAAGTTTAGCATAATATACAAATAATTTCTGTAAAGATTTTAAAAAAGATTACTCACACTAACCACACGCGTTAGGAGATTGTTTTTTAATATATTTCTGGTTTCAGGGGTCTTAAAATACTTTTTCGTGTTATATACATAATAGCCTGGATAGTAAAATGTAAATACAGTAGAGACTCGTAAATCGGCACCCCGGTAATCGGAATCGCCGGTAATCGGCACGATTTTCAGTCGGACTGTGTCGTGCTGAATCGAACGTTTTTGATACTAAATTTACTTCTAAAGTATAATTTTCATGTTTTTATATTCTTTAATATATTTATTTTGTTTGTACAAAATAAAGAAATAATTTTTAACGATACAATAGCCTCGATTATTATTATAAAAATTTTCGTTAGGCTTAAAATCGACGAAAATTCAACACGAAGCGACACGCAACGGAGAAAAATTTGAACATCGGACAGGTTAATATATTTTTTTTCGTACATAAACCGTAATCGGAACAAATCCCTAATCTGAACAACCCCAGTCCCCAATTGATTCCGATTTTCGGTTCACTACTGTATTCATTTACAATCTTTCAATACAAGTGATTGAACTCAGTAAATTTTTGACAAGCAATCGTCTTATTGCCAGAATCAAATCTAATCCAGATTCTCTCTATTTTCTATGTGTAATTAAAGAGATGATTCGAATCTTATTTTTATCTTCGTTGCAGTCAACGCGAATGAAAACTGTTTTGTTATAAAATTTTTGGAAATTTTATCTTAGAATTCATAAAAAGATAATAAATCCATACCAGTTATATTAATAAATCAAATTCTTTAATTGAATTCTTAATTTATATTAAATGAAGATATATAAATGTGTATTTTAACTTATACAAAATTTATAAAATAGTATTAATCTTTATTCTAATATTTACAGCACTCCATTAACTTCTAACGAAAGTATGCTGCTCTCTATGAAACATTCGTGGAAGAATGCCAACCCAAAAAATACTTCGGCTCTTGGAGAAAAATACATGCAAACATTTGTCGAAAATTGTAGTTTTGTTGTTAATTTATTGAAATGTAATAGAGTCGAAGATGTAATTTGGTGTTTAGAAGATGCAATTACTTCACCAGCTCCAAATTTATATTATCGACCGGGTAATCTTCCTTGTAAGATTTACGTGTGTATAGCATATTTATTTCCTCCTTCAGTCCGAGATGCCTTAGAAAATTTGAAATTTAAAAGTTAAATACAAATATAATAGCGAGATTGAGGCCGAAGTTTTAAACGCGAAAACGTGTACGTCGGACGTTCAGCGCCGCTTTCCTGTAAGCCTAGAAGTTTGACAATGGTGTTTTGGGAAGTCAGTGGAATCATGCTCGACATTCCAAATTGCCATTGTCAAACTTCTAGGCTTACATGAAAGCGGCGCTGAACGTCCGGGACGTACATCTTTAAGGGGAAAAAACTAAAAAGTCAAGGTTCATAATAATATTTGTTTGATTGATCAATTTAACAAAAAAATTATGTCAAATTTAAAATTAAGCGTTATTTTAAATTAGTTAAACGAACGCAAAGCTTCTTCGTAGTACAAGTCGACTGAGTGTGCCAACATTATTATTACTAAGACAGCAGATATTTTTGTCAGTTTATTCAACAATGTAAACAAATTTTCCAAGTAGAGTTTCAAAAGAACATGCACAAAATAGCAATTGTAAACATAGTAAAATGTATTTCTGAAACGATTCGGATCCCTACTACAGCGATGCATTTAAATGATTATTATCGATTCCTTTATTTGTAAGAACACGTATTTACTATACAATCAAGTTTCTATATCAAGATTTAAGAGTTGGAAAAAGATAAGCAGAATTAATCATCTGTAACCATCTGTCCGTAAATAAGTTCTATTTTGAATGCATGAATTTACCTAATGCAGCAAAGCAGAAATTTTCCTTAAAGCATTTTTCTCTTGACTTTTAAAGAAACTAATTTTTAAATTTCGCCATAAACTGCAAAGTTCTTCTAAATTCTATAACTGATATCTTATATCTTATACACATGAATTTTGTGCTACATAAAATAATATCAAATATTTACAAATGAAAAATTGGATTAAAAGCTAAGCAAAGGATTTTTGCCTGGGCGAGCAATAAGCGAGCGCAGGCTTCTGGGATGACTTTTGCGGTTTTATGTCTGAATTTTTAAAAAATTCTCTCGTTAGAGTTTGATGATTTTGGTGTCAAAATACTCAGTAGAACCCTGGCATGTCCATAAATTATTTCTCGGAAAATATAATTAACTCTCAGATAAAATATAATCGAAAAACGCTTAATAACAAAGTGGTATTTTGACATTTTTGGGTGCTGTTTTTGGAATATAAAGCCTGACAGTTGCTTCATATTTCTGCAGAGTTTAGTGAATTTCGGTTGAACTATGGAAAAGTTATCCGAGTTCAACTCTGCACCGAAAAATATCAAAATACCTCTTTGTTATTAAGCATCAAAGATTTAGCGTTTTTTGATTATGTCTTATCTGAGAGTTAATTATATTTTCCAAGAAATAGTTTTTTTATTACACTTTTTTTTTTATTTGTACTTTTCATCATATTTTTTTTATCAACTATATTTTACTTATAATCTTTCAGTTATGACATATTACTGCTCAAACTGCTCTCCAGGCTAACTACATCGATAAACATCGTTTTGAGTTTCTGTACGTAACTTACCTAACTGGTAAATCATGTTTTTAATTCAACAATTAAATCTGTAGTATTTGCTGAATGTTAAAAGAAATAAGGAAAATTTATAACCATCATTTAATATTTAATGTTAAAATTACGAATTAAAACGATAGCTCAATTTAAAAGCAATTGCATGCGTTATATTAGTGTATGCAATTGCTTCTAATTTAATAATTAATGCATGCATCAATAGAGTTATTTCTCTATAATTTTTCTGAATTAATTGATGTTTTACTTTTCAAGGTTATGAGCAATACAAAAAACTAGAATGCATACTGATTATAAACCTGTAGTTGCGCAGTGTCAGAGTCTATTGCCACTACGCAGCACATTTGACGATTTAGTATTGAATTTATAGATAACATCACCTATGAGATAGAGAAGAGCCGAAATATAAAGTGATTCTGCCAGTATATGTACTCCACTTTAGTTCTTAGATGCGTCGCTAAGCTCCCTTTTTAACTTCATGTTTTACGATGTAAATAGATAAATTATCTATTTACATTGTAAATAGATAAATTATCCTTATATATAAATTATTCTTAATTTATATAGAAATACTTGTTACTTCAAAACAGGAAAGAAATATATAAATATTTTCGCATATTACATTTTCAGAAATTTATAAATAAATAAGAATTGTGCTCAATTCATATTACTTTTGTACGTTTGATAAAACATCATATATTTTGTAGGTATTTTTAATTAACTTTAAATTTAAAATTGACAGTTCTAATTTAACAGGTAATTTTCTCCTATTAACAACTAATGTACATTTACTTGAATTTATAAACATTAAAAGTAATGTCTGAACGTCAAAATAATAATGAATAAAATATATATATTTTTAAATTCTTCAGCTTACATAGTATTGTATTGTATTAACGTGGGTATTACACAGTGGCGTGCAGTGATATTTGATGATAGGGAAGCTGTGTTTCTGTGAGAAGCCGACTTCCAGGGACAACCAGTTAATTGCTCGTCAGTGATGATCTTGGTTTTATTCGTATTTGTTCGATAAGCCAGTAAAAACCGTAGACTTCTCTAAATGTATTTTTAATATCACAATTACATTCTGAATCGCTAACCACGATATAAGGGCTAAAATTATAAATAAAATAATAAAAACTTACTTGGTGAAATAAAATGTGTGGTGGATGTACTCTACAGTACATACTCGTACCTGGTACAAAATATTCTTCAATTGTATGAATATATTTTTAAAGAAAATTATAATTAAATATAATCCTTACTTCCTCAGCATTTTTACCAACAATAATACACAAACACCTAATTACTTGCTGAGCTTGCTTATATCTTTATTTTCAAACGTTTTCAACCTAGTTATTATAGGTCATCCTCAGGAAGAATGTGATAACATTGAAATAAATTTTTCCTGAGGATGACCTATAATAACTAGGTTGAAAACGTTTGAAAATAAAGATATAAGCAAGCTCAGCAAGTAATTAGGTGTTTGTGTATTATTGTTAATTAAATATAGCTTTGTAAAGAAACGTACATAAAAATAACACAAAATCTTTACTTTTTACATCTTAAAACAATCCACTTAGTCAAATAGCTCCCTACGAGTGACTAATGGATGGAATCAGAGGGTACGTTCGTTAAGTCGAACGAGTTAAACGCGTTAGTAACGAATCGTTCGAAAAGTAGTAGTCTCGCTCAGTGCGCATGCTCCGCGGTGTTGACGTATCGAACGAAACTCTAACGAAGCTCACGAAGGAAAGAGTTAGTTTACTTCGTTAAGAAAATGGCGCCCGACGATATCGATGTTTCTAGATCTACTCGAGTGTTTAAATTGTGAATTAAAAGGTGAAATGATTGAAATAACTGTCCATCCGAAGCAACCTAAGAAAAATATTTTGGATAAGGCTGCACTAGCAACATTCATATCTTCGATTTTAGAAACAGCCATTTAGTTATAATGAATCGTTCGAAAAGTGTAACAAAACAAGAATAACGATGACGTCATTCTCGTTTAACTCGTTTGACTTAACGAACGTACCCAGAGACGGTCCTGGTAGGTGCATGTACGCGGGCTGCCAAATTCCGAGGGTGCCGATACCGGTCAATGTCAAATGCTCTTTTGTCGCATCACTCGCATACCTCAAAGGACGCGACAGGGTTCTTGTACATTTTAAACGTTTCTCGCCATAGCTATAAAAATCTAAATATGTTAAACTTAACAAATTACTACAGGTGATATAATAAAGAAATTTTGTTCTTTCCTGAACTAACTCTCATTACTGTGCCAATCTTTAAACACCAGTATAAAGTCCTATTAATAAGTAAAGTCCAAGTAGACAATTAACAATAATTAATAGATTGTCCGTCATTTGTTTTCTAACTAATTCGTTTTAGGACCAGGGTCTACGGAAATTTCCAAAATTTACAACTTTTCGGTCACTCTCATTGAACTGGAAAAATTTCTGTCTTTATTATCTATTACAGTCGCACTGTACTCTGTTAGAGATTGGTTCGGACTGTAATAGATAACGCCAAATGTTATCATATATTATTAAAAAACTTGTTTTACTTTTAACCATTAGAAAATGGCAAAAAGCTTAGTTTTGAGGATAGGGATGAGTTTTACAAAAAAATTTAAATGCTAATAATGTGTAAAATCGTTAAGTCCGACCCTACTGGAAATACACACGACCCCATTATCTCCCTACCCGTGACCTATAACCACCAAAATTTAATATCATCAATTCCTCTAATAAACCTCCTTGCAAAATTTCAGAAATTTTCGACAAAAAGCACAGCTTCAAACAGGGTGAACGAAATCATGCCACATACACAAACGTCCATATATACAGAACCCCCCTCCCCTCTTTATTGGCATTTCTCGACGTTTCAAGGTGTCCTAAGTCCAAAAATGTAAAAATCTGGGGATGTCATTTTTTGCTGGATCGTCCCTCTGTATAACAGCCGGGAAAGTAAAAATTATTATTCGCACAATATTTAAAAACTAAAATGTAACATAATTGTACATCTTAGCCCAGGATTATTATTAAATTCTAAAATGAATTTCTTAAGGTAATACAAACAATGTTTGAGTCCTTATCCTTACATCCTTTATTCCAACCAAGAACCACTAAACAGCAGGAGACTTCGAAGCCTGCTGTTTCTGGATTGCCCGAATCCGCCAGAGGACTCTCAGCTGTAATGTCGACTATATAACAAGATGCTGTCGTGAGTGATTTTTAGCGATTTTTAATGTTTGTAGACGCCGTAGCCTACAATAACAGGTCGGCGTTGGGATCATTTTTAAATTGTGTGTAATCGTCTGATAGTGTTTGTCTGTCGTTTCAGAAGTTTTTTGCTTCAAAGTCGCCTGCTGTTTAGTGGTTCCTGGTTGGAATAAAGGATGTAAGGATAAGGACTCAAACATTGTAAGAAATTCATTTTAGAATAAATTTTAATGATTTATTTCCTAAAACGTACAGTTACATAAACAAATTTTTAACACAAACGAAGTAAAATAATATTCTTCTGATCTTGAAAATGACAGAAGTATTGTCATCACTTCGAATAATTCTTACATCAGTTTTGAGCAACCTTTCCTGCGTGCAGGAGGCAAGAGAATTTTTTAAGCTTCCGTCAGGCCGCATACATGTTCTCTTGGAGCTGCAGACTTTACACCTGCAGAGTTCCAACGTATTGTGTGACCACCAATACACTAGGTAGTAAAATAATACGCTCTGATGATACGCAAACTAGTAATGGTCTATATAGTTTACTGTCGTTTTTTTTCACTAGTCAAGCTCAGTTTGAACGTTTTTTTGTCACGAATATCGGCTGATTAATGGTACGAGACAGAAAGCAGGAAAATAAAATATTACATTGCCAAAGACCCGATGATTGCATATTAGGAGGAAAGTTGGTGGCGGAAGGTTGCTCATGCTTACAGATTATATGAAAAGTGATGATGACAACTATAAGATACAGCATATATAGGCCTATATAATGGAGCAATTATTGCCATACAGCACATCTAGCGAAACAACTACTTCACTATTATTCAAGTAACATTGAGAAGCTATTTGAAAAATAATGCTTCGGCCGACATGGACTAATTATATTCTTTATAAAGAACCACCCCGTGTCTTGTCTGAGGGTTGATGTGGAGATTTCAGCCTCTTGGCTATGTTCTCCGATAGAAGAACCACCCCAGCTCCTGGGGGCCCTTATTTATACCCGAGCACGTCGACCAACATCCCCTCTAATGGGAATTGTAGACACTAGGAAAAAAACGAAAAGTGACTAAAATCGAGGTTTTTCGATAGGTAGAAACGTGCAAATCGACTGAGATTAAGAGCAGAGATTAAAAGTAGGCGATAATAGAGCCGATTAGAAGCAGAAAACATCAAATTACCAGAGTGGAGATGTTCCAACATGTAAATGAAGTGATTTGCATATCCACTCGACTCTCGTGATGAAATCCAAACTAGAAATGGAAGGAAAAAAAATAGATTAAATCGTCTAATAGGAAGGAAAAAGCGATTAAATCGACACTAATATTTAATATTAGCTAGAAACACTTGAAATGCACTCACCAGGTATAGTAGTTGGTCTTCCAGTCTGGAGGCACAGTCCACGTAGTCGGAATCAGGCGGTCGCCATGTCTGCAATAGTGTCATGAATACTTCAAATAGGCTATAAAAACGATGAAAGAGATATTTTGATTAGTGATTCAACAAATATTCGGTTACTATTCGGCCGAATACCTAAAAACAGGAGTAAGAAATAACAAAAACACAGTAAATTAATCATTTTGGTATTTAGATTTAATTTTATCGGGTTAGTGTTGTTTGTTTATATTTATTTATAACTTATAACCTGCACAAAATAAAAAACAAAATAATATTAGTCACATGTATTCACAATTTATAATTACAAAGATCAGCACACGTACACAGTGGCGTAGCTAGGATTCTCCGGCCCGGTACGGAACCAGATTTGTGGGCCCCGAAAAAATTTTTTGGGTCTTTTTTTCGTGATTTTGGGGCCCCCATGGGCCTATCGTTTTCCAGGGGCCCGGTGCGGACCGCACCTACCGCACCCCCAGCTACGCCACTGCACGTACTGTACACACCTATTCGTTCGAGAATCGTCGCACATCTGAGGGTCTGACCCTGCCTATCCTTTTTTAAGCGCTCGTCTTTGCTCTTCCCTTTTTCTTTCCTCTATCGCTCTAGCCCACGTATGCCTATGCATACATCATAATGTGCGCGCACGATACTTTCGATTCGTCACTTTTCTGTCGTAGATTTCCCATTTTACAATTACGTGACTCATAGCCTGGTGATAACGGAGAAAAGAGACAGATAGAACGTCGGTATAAGTCACAGTTATGATTTCACAGATTCGAGACAGCTTGGTAGCTTGAACGGCCCCAGGCTTTCGCCCATAGCACGTTATGTGACTCTCATTACAAGCATTTATCTTTCCGAAGTCTATGAGAACAATTATTTGGCATTGACGGCCGCGAATTATGCGCCAGTAAGCTGCTCGACTTGTTCGATTATGTTATCAACTCAATTTCATATTTATTTTCCCATTTTCACTTCGCGATCCTTCTCTGTTCTTTTTCCGTTATTTACACGTGTAGGTCATTTCATTGTTAGCCACATTTAATATCATCACTTATCACATACTGCCATGACGTTCTTGTCTGTCCGCTACAACTGTCAAGAATTAACGCGATTGACGAAGCGTAGTGACAGCGGGCCAATAGAGAGCAGGGTCCTTGCCATAATGCGGTTTGCACGCCAATTTTCGTACGTGCGTTAATCAAGCCGAATAGTTTGGCCGAATATTCGGCATTCGGCTACGCTCCTGGCCGAATATACTATTCGTTGAACACTAATTTTGATTGTTTCGTTTGCGTTAAAGTAGCAGTCTATGCAGTTTTATTTTTAAAAATAAAACATATTGTTATGTTATATTTTACAATTTTTTATCGTTTTTATTAAAACCTAATTAACTTAGAGAAAAATTGCATTAATTTATTTCTTATATTCTTATATTAAACAGCTTCTTATATTAAACAGTTACCTTAATTTATATATTTCGTGTACGAAATACATAAATTAAGGTAACTGTTTAATATAAGAAGCTGTAACTTTCTACGCTGTTTTTCTTGTTACGCTCTATATCCTAAGTAATCATAATAAAAAGATGTGGTTTTATGTGTTTTGTTCGAACAAGTGAGAACGTCCCGGAAAACTAACTTAAATATTCTTCCTCTATTAATACAGTTTTAAAACGCGACACAGTTTTAATTTTACATAAAATTAACAATTATAAAACACAAAGGAAACTTTATAAAAAAAATAATATTTTAAATTAAATACAGAAAATCAGTATTTGAAAATAATAAACTGACTTTATAATTAAAAAAATCTAATTATAAATATATAATAATTATTTTTACAAAAAAAAAATAGTTAACCAGATTTAATGAATCAGGTTTATTGTACTCACAGCGAATTTAATTAACTCTTTATTTGTCTAATATTCATTTCGGCCTGTTTAGCCCTTTTTAATTGGATTTTACAAACAATAAGTAATTTTTAACAGTAAGTTCGAGTTAGACATGCCGAAATGCATATTAGACAAATAAACAGTTAATTAAATTTTTTGTGAGTGTAATAAGCCTGATTTATTGATTCTAATCAACTATTTTTTTTAATAATACCTAATAGCTGGTTCTCGTAGGGAATCTTATACACACCCGCCTTATCTTCTTTTTTAACTAACCCTTTATCGTTTCTAAGTATTTTATACAAAGTATTTTTTTTAAATGTAAAATTAGTGATACAATCAATAAACTTTTTAAAATGTACTGAATATTTTATTTAAAATTAGTTATTTTAATAATCATTTCTTAATATAAACATGTCATAAGTTTCGAAGTATTCAAAAATTAGAATAATTTTCAAAACTATTGAAGTAAAATATTTAATATTTATAATGTATTATATAAATTATTAATTTTAGAATTACCTTGACGACGATTATTATATATTCTTTGCATTACGTGTTATACAGATGATAAATAGAAACAGAAGCTATTATGAAATCAACAGGAAAAAATCAAAATTATACTGAAACTGACATCATCGATGCTCTCCTATATTGTAATTACAAAGTTTTTGATAAGATAAAGAAAAAATTACAAAGAGGAAAACGAATTTTTCCTCATTGTGTTCACCCGTGTTTATTATACGAGTGAAAACAAGTTCAACCCGTGTTTAAAGTTACAGAAGAAAGCGAAAATACATATAATCGAATTTCTTTAAACAAACAGAAAATATTTATGTAAGTATATATTAATATATAAATTTATAAATATTATTTTTCATATACTTTTCATAATATATAAAAGATCTATTAATATCTTCACTAATTCTACTATTCTAAATGTAATAGCTTCATAGTAGCTTAGGGCATTAAAAATAATTTTTTAGAAACAATTTTTTTAATGTAAGAATTGTAGTACAATATTCAACTTTATACAATACGTCGAAATAATAGTTTTATATTAGTTAATTATATTATACGTTAATTAATTTAAATTATTATTTAATTATAATTAGTGATAAAAACTTTTAGATAAAATTCAATTTAATGTAATTTAATTGTAGTTCTAGCATTTAACATAATAACTTAGTATGCTTCACTTCATTAAATGCAATGTTATGTTATATATTAGCTATGATGCTATGAGAGCTATAAATATTAAGTGTAGTATTTAATAAGTTAATACATGAAATGCTGTGTTATATTATACGTAGTACTGTTTATATTAACGATAATACTATGAATATATATATAACATAACCTGAAATGACTGTGATATACGGTATATTATTAATTTTCATTAGTAACATAGCAACTAACATATTAATTTGTCAAGTTCATCATATTATATGTATTAATTAAGCATGACGTTATATCAATGTATAGCCAATACATATTGATACATTTATTGTACAAATAACTATTTATTTATTTATTTATACTATATTTATTTAACTATTTGTTTATTTATACAAATAACTATTCTGCCAATCACTAACACGCACACAGAATTTTGTAAGTGCATGAGAATTTTTGTTAATTAAATAATAATTATTATTTTTATTATTTTAAAATAACTAGAGAAAATAACAACTGTTGCTACTACTATGCTCTATGGCTTCAAAACCATTAATGGTCGATGAATCGATGGATTCGTGCAATTATCGGCGAGCCAAGTGGTATCTGTACCAGCCTTACGGAATGTTACTTTAAATGGAGTATTTTTTATACAGATTTATGTACAGTAAATAACTATCTTGCATCATTTTTAATATTTAAAGTTTTAATAACAATTTTCGAAATTTAATCCTTTTTTAATCACGTGATATTATCTCATGAAAATAAATATATACAGAAAACCAAGTAGAACGTCTCACGGTTTTTCGATAGAATGTCTTACTTGTTAGTTTTTATTACCCAACTTCATAAAATACATCTCTCAAAATAACGGCAAAAATTTTATAGGAAAATTTTATATTTATATAATTTTATGGGAAAATTTAATATTTATATAATTTTGTAGATCGTATATTTACATTCGTATATAAAAATAAACTCAATACAACATTTTTAACAAATTGGTACTGGTGTATAGAAAAGTCTCTAGTCATTACAACGTATAGACATTTTGAAAAGCACGCTCGACTTTCTAGAGGCTTTAAATATAGTAAGTATTAGTTCATTATAAGAAATAGTCTTGTTTTTTATCGAGACTTTTTATCTGTTGCTTTTTCCTAACAAATCTTTTTATTGTTGTCTGTTATTTGTTGTATACAAAACAACTATTTTTTTAACGATTATATTAATTGTTTGATGATCAGAAAGCGATATTTTAGCATTTTATAGATATATTCTAAACTGATATTAAAATCTGTATATAATTAACAAATGAGTTTTATTTAAGTCTTAAGACATTGCTAATAATTTGAGTTGTAATACATTGTATTTTTACTCATTCTTATCTTATTAAATCTTACCGAAATCTTATTTTCCATTATTTTGAAAATAATGGAAAATAAGATTTCGGTTAGGTTTGCAGAACGTCTGATTTTCAGAAAAAAATCACTGAAGTTAAGCAAGAAATTATATATTTTTTGTCAACGTGGACATTAAGAACTTTTTTCCTCAATTCTTGAGTAAAAGCTTAAAACCAGTATAATTGTCCTATTAATAATTAATGCCCATAATAATTAATTGACAAAAAATATATAATAAGGAAATAAAAAATAGTAATGCAATAATAAGTTAAGAAATGCTTACATTAGCAAATGAGAAAATATCCCTAATATTTTTTTCGAGATTATCTTTCTTTAATTATAAATACCGCAACCTTTGCGCCCAGATAAGTGCAACGGCGACAGTATTTATTTAAGAGGATCCAGTCCCTATTGAAAAACTGCAGTTGCCAATAACTGGAAAAAAGCTAAACTGGAGCTAAACTAAAGTCAATAGCAATTTGTATTTTGAATATTAAGTTTAGACTATAAATGAATTAATTATATTTTTTTAAAATGATATTTTTAAAAACTAATATGAAATATTTAATAAATTTCTGTTAATATTTTACTTTAATGTATAAAAATTATATAAAGGATATATGTGCCAAAGTAACCATGTTTTGTATATATACACATGTATAAACAGGTAGTGGTAAGTTTTGGCTTGCAAGACTTTTGAGGAAACCTGTCCCACAAATTAAAATATTGTTTGAAAGAGAAACAACTTCAGTCGGTTTCGGAAAACTAAGAACTGAACGGAAGGTAAATTATCAGAGCGCACAAAAATTTGTATAAATCAGGGAGGATTGTATTTTGAAGACCGATACTAAATTGAATCTTTCGTTATTATTATTATTATTATTATTGCTTCGTTAAAAAGATAAATAAGGATGTTTAAATAACGTCCTTATTACACAGACTCAAATAAAATCTCGTAATAAAAACTTCTTTTGAAAAATTTTATTTTTCATACGTCTATTTCCTTATTCAAGTATGATAAAACGTATGATAAAGATAACCTTCACAAATAATTTTTCATTCTTTATAAAGTACAAGCAGACCCGGCCACGCATTGTTGTGGCTCAAAATGTATTTATTATAAATGTATAAAACTTCCCCCGTGGGGGGAATTTTAAAAAATTCCTTCTTAGTGTACATTCTCTTGACGAACCCTATTAAAACGCAATCAAAACCGCAAAAAAACCGCATCTAAAATAGTATAAATAGAAGCAGAGTTCTTTATAGTAAGTCTTATTCCTGTCCCTCTCCCCGCGGGGGAATATCGGAAAATACCTTTTTAGTGTATATTCTGTTGACGTACCCTATTAAAACGCAAAAAAAAAACCGCATCTAAAATAGTATAATAGAAGCCGAGTTCTTTACGGTAAGCCTTAATCCCGTCCATCTCCCCCGGTGGGTGGGGAATTTCGACACGTATATTATATAAAAACACGTGCGTATTTGAATGCAATGTTGCGTCAAAATTTCAAAGGAATTGATAGGAACAAACGAACGTTATATTTTATTTATATAGATAGATAGAAAATGATCTGCTTTAGTCCATTCTCACAGAAAGGCATAATGCCTCGCAGAAAAGCAAACTTAGGTCGTCGGAGTTAGCGCCATCTGTTGGACATAAAAGCCTTAATCCTAGATGATATCTTTTAATTTATATAAATGTTTAACGGAATAATATATAGCCTATGTCCACCCTGAAGGTCCATTCTAAATATTGGTGAAAGAATTTTTGAAATCGGATGAGTAGATTCGGAGATTACCTGTTACAACGAAACTTAGTTACCTCTTTATATATTAGTATAGATTTGCCTCAGTTATATATTGAAAAATCTATTTTTACTGTTTATAGTCGTTCTCTCAGAATTATTTATATTATTGTATAATTTGGCTGTGTGTTATATAAATGTTATAAAAAATTATAAAGTATAAAAAAATGTAACTTACAAGAAATAGAGCCCTAGAGAGGACTTAGTGACTAATTAATTAATTCTTCTGACTTGGTTTTTATCTGTGTAATTTGAGTGTTAAGTTTATACAGTATTGAATAATTAAACTGTTGGAGTGCATAAATTCTTATTTATTTGATACTCTTTCATAACAGTTTCGATGTTATCTAGTCCACTAATCATGTAATATTAAATATTAATACAGTATTTATTTGTAGACTGTGGTTGTTTAGGCTATATCTTTAAGTTGTTTTACAAATTTAGGCTACTAATTCAGTTAACAAACAAAATTCTCTAATTTTTAGATTAAATCTCATTAAATCACTTATGTTTAAAATTATTTTTAAAATTGATATCGAGTGAACAGTTTATTGATTTTATTAGTTCTAAACCTCCCCTATTGCTAAACCTTTTTTGATCCAGCAATTATTTTTTTAAAATAAAACGATCATTTTCGACTGTTTTTATGTAAATTTATGAACCATTTTCAGGTTTTAATAGAGACGTAAAACCTGAAGATAATTTTAAAAAAGATTTTTGGATAGCAACATTAAACAAATCCAATTGGTACTTGTGGGATCTCCCGTGTTGATTTTGTTCGTGATAATTATGGAATCCCTAATTCCAGAAAACGTATGATAAAAATAACCTCATAATTATATTCTTTTCATAGATGAGAATAATCTTTAGGAATTTGTAATGAGTTCTTATTTACCGATAAATAATTTTAGATAATTATCCGAAGATTAAATAAAGGCGTTAGATATTGATAATATATCGATAAAAATTTATGTTGGTCATATTTTAGAAGTAGGTCTTAAATATCCTGAAAATATTCACCATAGACATAATGATTTGCCGTTAGCTCCTGAGCATATGATTCCATATGATTTATTATCAAATATAATAATAATAAATTAATTTCTAGTCTTAAAAAAAAACAAAACTATATAAAATTAAAATTTTATTCCGTTAATTATATAAACGAGATAAAGTATGTAGGATAAGTCATTTTATATTTCCTGTAGATATCGATCAATTTGTACCTACAGATTTAGATGTCTTTTTTATATTACTTCCAGCTGTGAATGATTATAATGAGCTATTTTCAAATGTGCTAACTGTATTAAAAATTTTCTTCGCGTTATCAGTTACTATAGCAAGTGCAGAGAGTTCTTTTAGCAAGTTAAAATTAATAAAGAATTATCTTCTGTCAAGTATGTGTGAAGAATGCTTAAATGCACCCGCTATACTAAGCATGGAAAAGGAAATTGCAAAAACTGTAACTTTTCTGAATTGCTTAATGACAACAAAAAACATCGCATATTTAAATAAATATATATTACCCAATACACTTGTATTTCAAATCCCTTCAAATCCCGTATTCCAAATATTTTAGAGTGCCAAAAGGTTTCTTGCACCCGGGCGTCTTCATAGAAAAGACCGGCCCTGGTGCTGAGAATGTGTGTTTTTTTTTTTTTTAGCAAGCTAATCTTGGGTTCTGCCAGCGTACAATGGGATGGCCAGATAGTGAGAGACGATGCGGAACAGTCTTCGGCCGTCTTCCAATTTCGACTATTAACGGATAGGAAAACATAAAAATAAGATATGCTATAAAAATATAATTAAAGTATATACTGCATATATATTAATTTTTATTAAAATTAATTTAAACTTTTTAAGAATTTAAATATTTATCTAACTGGACTAACTCATGCATACGATAAGATTAACATAACACGAAATAAAGGAAATAAAGACCTGCTATATTTTCCTTCTTCATGCTTCTTGCGGAATAAATTTTTGCATCATTTAACAAGTTGGTAGAGAATATAGTAAATTATTCGTGTTATTTCTCTCTGCAAATTTTTTTCGGTCTAAATACTGTTTTTGTAATTGTAACTGTCAGAATGATCTGTGCATTTATTGAATAACGTCACGCTACTAAGGTCATTACTATCTCTATCGAGGTTGCGATAAAACGGATATGTTTATATAAGTTAGAATACTTGTCATTTGTTATATTTTACTTGCAAGTATATGCTTTAAGTTAAATATTTAAAAAAATAATTAAAATAATATCGAAATTAACTTTACCTGTGATCTTGATTTCTATTTTAGATTAAAGGATGTTTTTGATACCAGAATATTTTTATCTGTTTGTTCTGTCGGTGGTGTTATATTTTGGATATCTAATATACAAATCGTACCAGCAGCCTTTATCATCCAAAAACAAAGCTGTATTTGTTACAGGTGAGTTTGCATAGGATAATCAAAAAATCATTATATACCAAAGTATAGTAAGTAAACGGTGACTTTTTGATCATATCGTTTCAAATTATTTATTCTTTACTAAGAGTTTATTCGATTTAAAGTAAAAATAACGAGTTTATTAGTATTGATAGTATTGCAGTAATAATAAAGCACTAATATTACAAAGGTTTTCTAAACTATTAATTTCTACGTTTTAAAAAAAGAAACATATTTTAATGTTACTAATATTTTATATGACACTTTTTGTAATTCTAATAGAAAAAAAGATATAAATTCAGCTAAGAATAAGAGAAACTTAAAATTGTAATTTATAACTCTTATCGAGTATAAAAGTAATACTTTTATATACAGTACATTATACGTGAGTTATTTTTAAAATTATCACATTTAAGTCTATCAGAAATTGAGATAAGTGAGAATGAACTAGGCTCCTGACAAATGTGGAGTCGCATTATTCCAAAAGCCATAAGTACAAGTACAAGGTTCCATTTTTGTGGAATCTCGTATAACGCGGTTCCATAAAAATGACGCGTTATAAAAATAGCGTTATGTGACATTCACATTACATGTAAAAGGGGGTTCCAAAACGAGTTATTTAAATGTGAATTTTATTTATTATGTAAGAAAAAACAGTTTTATTTAATTCATAAAACTTTCACTTAACAAAACATGAATTGAAAAACAAATCAAATCTAAACGCTTGGTTATCCGAAGCCATTTAATCAGAACAGCTTCTATCATTTCCTAACTACAATAATGGACTTGTCAACTGTATACATGTAAACATAAGTCACATGTTATGAACAATTACATAGAAAGAAAGAATGAGCAGCAATCAATCAATGACCCTGTTTGACTTAACAACAATTCTAATCTCTATTTGATTTTCTATTTGCTGCTTGAATATATTTGACAACAGTAAAAAAAATGGCTTCAAAGCGTAAGCATAACAGCCTTACTGTCACCCCCGTTAACATATATAATACATATATCCCCGTTAATCTGAACATTTCATTAATCCGAACTACCACTTGTCTCACTTAGTTCGGTTTAGCAATAAAGAATTGAATTGAATTCAATTCTTTATTGTATGAACCTTGGTTCGCTGTATTAAAATTTGTAAAATAAAGAATTTTACTGTACACAATCTTTCATTGGATACAAAAAATACATTTTAATCGTTTTCAATATCTTTCAAAACATTTTTTGTTCGTTTTGTTTGATCGTACAAATTGCTGATTCGTTTAAATTTAAAGTCTTTGCCACAACTTCTAATTTTTTTCCATTTTTCAGGCGATTCAAGATGGCGATTTTTTCTTCTAAAGAAATAAATTTTCTTTTCGATTTTGATTTCTTCTCTTTGTTTGTGATTTTGCTAGCCATCACTATAAAATTTTTGGTTACTAACATATAATTATGTAATTTTTACAATTATAAAAATTATGTATTCTACTTACCATGAGATACGATTCTGATCTTTTAGGTTTGATACATACTTATGACTTTAATTAACTTACCTATAGTTACAGTTATTACAATAGACTTTTGTTATGAAAAAATCCAGCAACGAATTGTGACTTTTCCGGCTGTTGTGACATTTTATTCAAAAAATAACTTTTATATTATTAATCATAATAAATAAAATTGTGTGTGGTGTCATCTGTTATGAGACTGTTATAAAAAATTTTTTATATTATAAATTATAATATGGCAAAAAGCTTAATTTTGAGGGTAGTGACGAGTTTTATAAAAATGAAAAAATGTAAATGCTAATAACTAGTAAAATCTTCATTAAGCCCGATCCTTCTCTATCTCCCCACCTCTTCGACCTTTAACCATCAAAATTTAATAGCATTAATGCCCCTTATACACAAGATACAGTTCCATATTTCGATTCTTAATCTTCACCCATCCTGAGATATGTTAGTATGTTAACAAATTATAGGCATATACTGTACATTATATATATATATTTCATTATATTCTTTTTTATTTAATAAAATACATTACAATTGGTATTTTTTTTATTCTACTGTTGTTCAATAATTATTTTGATAGTGAATAAACAACATATTAAAATCTACTATGTTTATTTTTTGCAGCCACGTTGTGTTATAGACAATATATTCTTATAAGACAGTTTTATTTGGAAGTTAACCTAATCCGAAATATACACAATATTACATTTTATCTTTTGAAATTTGCATTCAATTGTGGTCATTACAGATTGACCCGCACTAAAAGTTGGAAAGACCTAGTTTATACAATAAAAATAGTACAGCATAATTATAATATGGAATTAATGCAGTATTTAAAAATTTGTCATTGTTATTAATGAATAAATTATAGTAAATTTATTATAATTGGTATAAGCTACTAACAAAAATTAATACTGAAGATTTCACTACTAAATTTAACAAATTTTTTCATGGCTGATATTTTCCTAAATGAAGATTTTTGGTGTTGAAAATTTATTATGATTTCAAGTTGTTAAAATATATCAATTGCCCATAAAACAAAAGTTTTTTACTACAAATTTTCATCAGTTTACATATTTTATATACTATATTTTCATGTATCCAATATAAAATTAAGCGTATTGCAAGATAAATTATATAAAATTTTTATTAGGATGCGATACTGGATTTGGACATCTTTTCGCTCAACGTATGGCAGAAAGGAACTATCGTGTGTTTGCGGGTTGTCTCTTTCCAGAAGGGGACGGAGCCAATAAATTAAAAGCATTTTCTTCAAAGATCGAAGTTGTTCCTCTCGACGTTACCAGTGAACAAAGCATAAAAGAAGCAGCCAAAACGGTAGAATTTAATCTTGGAGAAGACGGTAATTCAAAAAGTTTATTTGGCCTTTATCTTCATATTCTTGATAACTAAGTATATTAAATATTTGGTAACATATTTATTTAAAATAATATCTTTTCATTGTTCATAGTCATTTTATGGGCAGTTGTCAATAATGCCGGACTAGGACATGGAGGTGAAATTGAATGGACACCGATGGAAACAATTTTAAAACTTTTCGACGTTAATGTATTTGGAATGGTTCGAGTGACGCAAGAATTTTTGCCGCTTCTTCGAAAATCTAAAGGAAGAATTGTCAATTTAACAAGCATTGCTGGTAGTATCTTTAAATTTCTTGCTATTAAGTTAAAGGTTTAGTTTTCTTTAATTAAACTTTTTAATATTCGACAAAAAAAAAGTTTAAATGATATTTTTATTACTTTAAATAAAGGCAGTTCTCAATTTTTTTACAATTCTCACATTTCGCAAATCATTTTTAGATCTCTAAATCATTTTTCCAAATACGCCAAATTTCTTTCAAATACCTTTCGATTATTTCCAGTTGGCAAGCATAAATTTAAATTTATTATTCGAACTTTCTGTTTAATTTATGTTTTTATCAGTTTAAATAATAATATATGCGTTGTAACATATTTAATGAAAACATTAAAACATTTCTACCTTAGAAAAAACAACTTAAAAGATATCATATTAACTCTGAGAATGGAACTCCCTTTGTAAAATGCAACTTTAACATGCAAAAATCAGGAACTGACTATATTATAAATGTTAATTTGTTTTTAATGAAGTTAGTGGCTTGGAATAAATAATATACAAACATGTATGACGAAGGATTCGTCCAAATTAGATTTTGATCGAGATTTTTTATAATGATGCAATAATAACTTACTACATAATCTTCCTCTGATTTTTCTCATAAAATTTAACTGAAAACATTAATTTGAGTATTAAACAGGTATACAGAAATCAAGAAATTTCAAGTTTTAGTAGTTTTAAAAATTAAAACAATTTTTTTTTCTATCATGAATTACATACCTTTATGTAGTGATTTGTAGATTAGTAAACTCTGATGATAAAGTTTCCAATGAGCACCATTTATGCAAATTAGTGAGAATTTTAGAATTATCTTTTGTCGATCTTTTTATGATTTATGATTTAGCGTAACAGCAATTGTAATTGAATACTTTACTTAGAAATACCTTCACAACACCATTTGAATGCCAATCAGTGATGAATAGTTGCTATCGATAGAATGAAAGTTGACGAAAATCAAACAGCTGCTGCATAATATATAAATACACCCAAAAGATTATAGCGACAGTTTGAAGATATAGGAATATGCATTCGGTGGAAACCCGAAGGTCGACCACATTACACAGCAGTTACGATGAACATATAAGATTTTAGGAGTATAAAATACTCCTAAAATCTTATATGTAGTCCTAAAACTGAACAGCCCTTAGACGAAGGATAACTTAACAACTCTTCATGCAGCTTATCTCAGTACAAGAAAATAGATATGAAAATGAACTAGAGACAGAAAACTTCTCAATGAAGGATTGCATGCAAAGAAATCTGTAGTCTGCATTCCACTTATTCATACCCAGAAATACACTAGATTTATTATTAAATAGCCAAGATTATAGTTGGACACTTGGACAGATGAAAAGTATACTTTTCACAGATAAGTTATGATTTTTCAGTAACAAATGATTCTCGGTGCCATTACATCTGGACTCGAAATCATTTCCAATATAATGGTAAGAGATAGTTTTGAATACACGTCATGAGTGATGTTCGTATTCACTACACGTCCTCGATACTGAACTTTGACATAGCACGGATATCAAGATGAGAACTCGAACTACTGTATATGCAAGTTTTTCAAAGTTGAGCTGGTCCAAATTTTGTTTTCATGATCATCATTTATAAATTCCTTTAATGCATGTGATTAATATGTTGAAAGTAAGCATATACAAAGAATAGACTGAGCCAGTTAGGCCCTCCAGATCTTAATCCCGTTGATCTGAATTGAAGTGAGTTAGGACTCCAATTCCAAAATCTTCAATTCTCCAACAACTCGTGAACTAAAAACTACTCTCCTAGAAGAATGAAAATGTCTTCCTCCTGAACTCTTGATCCATTTTGTAGGAAATATGAGAGATTGTTTAAAACCTTTATCGCTTTTCAGAATTATAACATATTTTATTGACTCAAGCAGATTATGTAGAACAAGAACGATAGAATAGGATAATTACATGCTATAATTAGTTTATGTTCATCACATAGACATTATTTAATATTTTAGCAAAGTCTGAGTAGCCTAATATCAAAGTGTATGCTCAAGAAAAGTTTGATTAAATCTTGTGTAATATTCATTAAATATTTAAAATTATATTTTACTACTATAATTTATGCGAACCAGCGTATTACGAAAATCTAAAATGTACGCTCTCGATCTCAAATTAGTAATGTCTTGCCCCTGCACATTATACTTTTCCTGATAACAACAGAGTCATGCCGGTCATCTATGTAACTCCATTCTGGGGAAACGTTTTGAATTGAAATCACGTGACTTTAAATCACTTAAATTTATTTCCTTCATTCCAAATACTTTATTGGAAATTCTTTAATTACATGAAAAATTAGAGTTAATTTTCTGTGAAGATTTAAAAATATAAATAATTTTCGAATTTTCATATTCAATTTTATAGCATATGTTGTTAACTAGTTATTTAATTTTAACTTGAATAATTACTTATTGAAGTTGATTAAAGTTATTTCAATTTGGATCATAATAAATTTGCATTTCATTATTTGTTAAAAATGGTATTTCTTTAATTCCACTTCAGTGATAAAGTTCAGAACTAAATTTTGTACAATATCTTAATACATAAATAATTAAAAATATGAATAGTTAGCATTTATGTATGTTTCAAATTTTATAATAAATTCAAACTTTATATAGGAGTTAGGATATTACCCGCAATGGTATCATATTGTATGAGTAAATCGGCAGCATCGACTTTCTCGGATGGAATTCGTTTGGAAATGAGAAAATGGAATATTAAAGTTATAAATGTTCAGCCTTACTTCTACAGGTAAATTCGTATTTATAAAATTGAAAATCATTTTAATATGTCCTGTTCTATATTAGTAAATATTTTTTTATTTTTATATAAACACGTCAAAAAAGTTATTTTATTAAAGTTATAATTTTAATATAGTATTAATAGGAGTATAAGTAAGTTTCTGATTTGTTGACCTGCTTTTGCAAATAAACGAATAACTAGTTACGAATTTTAGGAACATTATCTAATCATTAATGTTCCTAAAATATATTTTCTTATAAAAATTGTTTCCATTTTTATATTTACGTATTTTGAAGAAATTGCACTAATGTGTCAGCGTATATTGCATTAGCCTTACGCAAAGCGAATGTTTTGAAATATTATCGTGATTCACTGTGACTAACGGAAAATACAATAAATAATAGTCTAAAAAATTAAGTGAAATGTTTATAAATCGCAATTAAGAAGTTCAACAATAAGTTGAATAACTTTCCCGGCAAACCTTTAAAATTGTGTGTGGCGCCATCTGTTATGAGATTTTATTCTAAAAATTTTTATATTAATAATAATTACAAAATGTCACAAAGCTTAATTTTCAGGGTAGAGATGAGTATTATAAAAACGAGTAAAATTTTCGTTATTTATCTTTCCACCCCCTTGGCTTTAACCACCAAGATTTAATAGTATTAATTCCCTAATACTGTACACAAATCTCTGCAAAATTTCAGAAATTTTCGACAAAACACACGGGAGTTATTAAACTTTAAATTCGGTGAACAAATCGCGCTCACCCCGCACACAAATATTGTATACAGTATATGCACACCCACACACACACACACAGACACTCAAACACAAACATATATACAGAAAAAAATCCCAAACTTTTTCATTTTTTGACGTTTCAAGGTCCACTGAGTTCAAAAATTTTTAAATTTTGTGGGATGATTTTTTCATCGATTGCCATACTTTCCTTCTACTATATAAAACAGCTGGAAAAGTAAAAGTCTTGCACATATTCCCTTATAAAAAAGTAAATGATACAGATTGTTAATTGTAAAAACTGCTGAAACGATAAAAACGACAATTTTCTTTTGCCAGATATATTAATAATACGAGGTGATTCAGGACCTCTGAAGCATTTTAGATTTAATAAAGAGAAATGTTTTATATGTAGCAACCCATTTTTCCTGACACGTCGTTTATGAGTTACGGAACCCCTGTCGGAAGCCATTATGCACGGTGAATGTGACGATCGCTCAATATAACATCTTTCGGTTACTTTTTTGGGGACATGTGAAGTGTCACGAACACCACTTCAGTTTACCCAGAGAGGAAATGATTGTGCAAATATATGCTACTTTTGACCAAACTCGAAAGAGACCTCACTTGTTCGATCGCATCCGACAATCACAGTTACGACGATGTCATGAATTGTACGAATTCGTTAATTTTCTACGAATGTTAATCTCATAGGAAACTTTGTAGAAAATCGAATTTGTTAAGAGAAGATATTAAAAATATAAGAAGAAGAATTTAAAAGATTATTAAAGAGAAATTGTTCGGTTCTATCTAATTCCATTTTTGAGAATATTTGGAAAAGGGTTTTCCCGCAGAATAAAATATTAAATTTTTACCGTGTGCATAAACCAAAGTAATAATCAGTTTTAAAGCACTTGTTAAAATAATTACAAAAAGTAGTTTTCAACACTAAGATATCCCGGTACACTTTCTAGGAGAACTATGCTAAATGAGTTTAACACAACAAAGTTTCCCCAGAAATTATATAGGGATGCCTTAGTGCTATGAATTATACTACAGTTATGTCTTCTCCAAGTTAAATCAATGGGAAAACTGTTCTTTAGGCTCACCTTTGTGCTTAACTATTCAAGACTTGTCATACACCAATAATAATGCTTCTAAATTGTTAAAGATATTAGAATAAAACCTTAAACTATAGAAATAAGAAACAAATTAAATAAACGAAATGAAATTTACGTATATAAATATAAAAATTGTATAGAACGAGCAAATAACTTTTGAATGATAATAAATTAAAATTAATTAAAGCTGATTAAACTAAACAAATAATAGTGATAAATATCGAAAATTATATTCGATAGTAAAAAAAAAAACATCAAAATAATAATATGTATGAAAAACTTAATAACCCGTTACAAAAGTTAAAAAGTAAGGTTAAGTTTGAAATTAAAATGTAAAAGATAAACAGTACAATGAATATTGATGAATATAAATTTTTATTTAATACCCATCTATAACCCAATAAAATTAATGATTTATTAAAATATAATCTGTCCAGATTTTTTAAAAATTTAATTAATTTAACATTGAAAAGGGAATATTTTAAAGTTAAAGAAGAATTTTATAAACAGATAGAGGAAATTCCAATTGGAAGCTGTATTGGCTCAACATTGGCCGAGTATAATATTCTATATATTGATAGTAAGATAGTAGAAATTAAGGAGTAATAAAAAATTTCCATTATGTTAATGATTGATATTTTTTGATAATAACATAATTAATTAATTAATACTTATTAAACATTAATAAATAAAATAGATAAGCAAATGTACTATGCCGGACCAAAGTCAAGGCATAATAACTAAAACAAAAATTAGAGAAGTGTATCTGTGTGTGTGTCTGTATTCAGGAATTTCCTCACAATATGACATGTATTCAATATAGTGTCCTTCTGTAATGTGATGTATGTGTTTTTATTCAATTGTAATGTGCCCAGGCTTTTGTGTAGTGTGTGTGGTATGACACCCGTAGAGGAGAGAACAACAGGTACAATAAGCACCCTATCCATCCTCCACAGATGCCTTATTTCCTAGGCAAGTTCTGTGTAATTGCTAATTTTTTCAGTGCATGTGTTTTCTACATTGTGAGTGTTTGGAATAGATATGTCTATAATTTGTGTGATTTTATTGTGTTTGTCAATAAGTGTGATGTCTGGTCTGTTGTGTTAAATTGTTTTATTTGTGATTATGGCTCTGTCGTAGTACATTTTGTGCATGTTGTTTTCCAATACTGTCTGTGGAATGTATTTGTAGTATGGTTCGTGGATGTCTACTAATTTGTGTTTCTTTGCAAGCTCTTCATATTATATTTGCTACTTGATTATGTCTATGTAAATACTCTGTCTGTGCCAAGAGCTTGCAACTGGATGTGTTGTATAGTTTCTGGCATGATGTGACATTTTCTGCATGTGTCATTTGTGAGTGTTATATCTTTGAGTATGTGTTTTCTGTAGTTTTTAGTATTTATGACCTGATCCTGTATAGCAATCATGAATCCTTCTGTCTCTCCAAAGAGCTAACCAGCTATTTGACGCAGTTTTGTCAACACAATCCTGGGCCAGATCATAAGGATGCCTGCCATGGAGTGCCTTTCGAGCCCACGATTGCTTAATGGTGTCTATGCTTTTTATATGTTGTGTTGTGTATTATTATTATGATTAGTTTTAATTATTACTTAGTTTTGACATCGACATTTCGGTTACTACTTAGTAATAGTTTCAGCTTTATTTAAATTTTTGTTAAGTAAAACTAAAACAAACACTAAAATTAATTTTCCTTCTCTTTCTATATATTTTAGTCATTATTACTTATTTTGACTTCATTATACTTTTTGCCCCTGAAAAGATATACCAGGCTCATTATTTAATATGACTGTAAAAATACTATAAACAATACTGTTGCATTGTAAAACGTTTATAAATATTTTTATTAAAAACAATTTAAAACAACAGTTATGTAGTGCTGACAAGAATGTTTTAATCCAGTGATTCTCAAAGTGGGGGTCGTGAAAAATATTTGGGGGGTCGCAGAAAAATTGATGACAGATCAATTTTTTTCAAATATTTTATAAATTTATTCATGAATTCATGTTTAGAAATAGTAGAAATAAAAAATGTATAAAATAATTTTTACTTAAATAAATTGCACATATAAATAATAAAAATAATATGAATGTTTTAATCTGAGACTGAATATAACATTCAAAAATTTGTGCGCTATTCGGGAATCTCCCGAGCTTCCACTCCCCGCCTGAACTATGATAGAACAACGTTCGGAACCGAGTTTAGTAAGCAAACATTGAATTCTTTTTGACTTAGTGTGAAAACAGAGTATCCACTAGGCGCTGAATTAGCAATGGTAGTTCTCTTACTATTTGCAACTACTTATTTATGCGAAATGGCATTTTCGGTAATGACAAACATCAAAACAAAGCAGCGCTCTCGTCTTAGCAACATAGAAATCGCTATGAGACCTGCACTGACTGATATTAAACTCAGGTTTAATTTATTGTGCCAAAATAAGCAGCCTCACGCATCACATTAAATTTAAAATATGTTTAACTTAACTAATTCAGTTTACTAATGTCGAAACATGTACATAGAATATTTTGTTCAAATATGTACCAAAGATAAGTTATTAAATTTTAATAATACTAAAAATGAATTTGCTATTAAAATTACGAGTGTTTCAATGCAATTAAACAAAAAAAATTAACTCCTTCTAAATTTAAATTAATCCCCCCGGGATGTTTTTTTACACATACGCATTTTTCAGGGATCCTTTGAAATTTTTAAGTGCAAAATGGGGGTCGCGGATTAAAAAGTCTGAGAAACACTGTTTTAATCGACGATCCACATTGTTTAACGATTCATCCTGTCCATCTACTCATTTCACAACAATTGTCTTCAACACTGTTTATCAGATCATTGAACATGCATAAATAGATTCACGATTTTAGTGTAAATAATTATTATATTGCTTCGAAAGATTAAATAAAGCCGTTACTCGTTTACTGGAAAACCATTTATAATGTTAAAAGTTTACATTTTAATGATTTCGCAATAAGTATGTTTTTCTTCTTTAAGGAATTCGGAATCAAATCTAGCCTAAACTTCTTATTTCTTATGGATAACTAGAAAGGGGATTCAAATTTTTTATCCGCTTTGATTTATTCATTGTAAATCGGATATCTTTTGATACAACACATTTAATCCGATAATCTAATTAATAAAGAGATGATAAAGATATCTAGTTCTGATTTTAAATTAATCGGAATAATCATTAAATTCCTAATTTATGTTAAGTTAAACATATTTAGTAATTTATTCATACTAGAATATATCTTTTAAAAATAAAATAATTTAAAATGTCTTTCTTTTTGTAATATTTATAGTACTCAAATATGTTCTAAGGACAGTGTTACATCCTATCTTGATCAATCATGGAAGAATGCCAACCCGAAAAATACTTCAGCTCTCGGAGAAGAATACTTTCAAAAGTTTGTCGTAAAAAGTAATGCTATGGTTAATTTCTTAAATTGTAATCGAGTCGAAGATGTAATTTGGTGTTTAGAAGATGCAGTCACTTCACCAGCTCCAAAATTATACTATCGACCGGGTAATCTTATTAATAAGATCCTTATAGAGTTCCCGAATATACTTCCCGCTTCGATAAAAGATTTATTGGAAAGTACAATATAAAAGTGCATCTTTACCTATCTCTTTTTCATTTCTTAATGAAACCCAAATTCTGTTTGTTTTGACTTTGAAAATTAATGTTTGAAATGACAGAAGATTATTAAAACGATAAAATAAGAAATTAAAGTACAGGAAATCCTCGTTAGTTCGAAATTCAAGGGACGAAATAATCGCGACTTGGAATTATCCGATATTTATGTATATCTTGTACACTATGCCAAATACCTGATGTAATTTATTAATCAAACAGAATACGGATACGTACAAAGAACGCCATTTTCGTTCATTAATAATTAATAGTAATAATAATATAAGTGTGAAGATAAACAGCACGTTCCGATGAGAACCTCACAGGTGGCCAGATAGGTTTTTTTTTAAAAAAAGTAAAGCAGATTTTTCGAAATGCAGTCCAAATTATTTTTAAAGTAGTCAAGAAAGTAGTAAGTCGCTCAAATATATTAGCGTAGTGCCCTACAAATATCTCAATCTACTACTCGTAGCCCAATCTTGCAATTTCGAAAACCGGCTTGTATTTTATGAGATAAGAGAAAATGGGATAGTCCATGTGTAAGGCGACACCCGAAAATGTGTTACTGTAAAAGCAAATCCATATTGACCAGATTAGTGTTGTTCTTGGTGTATTGTTCTCTTATAGCACGGAGGCGCTTCGATCTAAACCAGGGGTCACCAAACTACGGCCCACGGGCCAGATCCACGGGCGTTGTCACACTGTTCCATAAATGAGCTAAAATATAGTTATTTATATGTAAATTTCATAGATTGTAAATAAACTTACATTTATTTTAATTTTTTCTACATAGTAAGCAAAAAGCAAAAATTAGTCCAATCTAATTTTTGCATTTGACAGTAATTTTTAGTAGAAGGGAATGTGAAGGGAAGTAGAAGTGAAATAAAAAATTCGGCGACTTTTTGCGACTTTGGATATTAGAGCGTTTTTTGTGTAAATGCCTACAATGAAATTTTTAAGAAAGGCGATTACCAGCTTGCTGCAGCGATCGTGTTTGTGTACTGGTAAATAAATATGTTGGTCGTCTTTACTTTTGCGCTGTATTGAACAAAATGGTTATACGGCCCGCGCTCAACATTCTGTCAGTTATTTGGTCCGTGTGAAAAAAATTTGGTGATCCCCTAATCTATACGAACGAACGAGTTAACATAGGCATATGACAGTTCGGACAGAATTTTCTCTTCGAATTTCGAGGTAGCCGTATTTAGAACTAATTGAATCTTTTAACGTGTAAATCTCTTATATCCCAGGCCGGGACAAAAGTACACTTACGAACTAACGGGATTTCGAACTATTTGAGATCGAATTAACAAGGATTTTCTGTATTACTGTTGCGAGGATACAAAAGTTTTTACTTATGGTTACTTGTAAACATAATTTTAATTCGTTTTCATATTATGTAATTGTTCAAACGATTTTATTTAAAAAAACAAATTTATTTGTTAATTATTGTTTGATTGTTGATTAAGTGACATTCGACGTTAAGCTTTTGATATAACCGTATTTACAACATCGATGTTAATAAACTCCACACGAAGTAATGCCAACATCACTTCTATTGAAAGCCTCATGATGAATCTCGAACACATGAGAAGAAATGAAACTTCATTTGACTTCATGTAACGAAGTCAAACGAATTTAGTTTGCTGCTGTATGTACTCCAGTTCATTTACAAGTCCGACCTTACTGGAGAAATGACAAACGATTCCCCTTCTATCTCCACACTCCCTCGACCTTTAACCACCAAAATTTTATAACATCAATTCCCATAATACAAAACTTCCCTGCAAAATTTTAGAAATTTTCGACAAAGAGCAACAAAAATTATTAATCTTCAAAGTGGATGAACAAAATCTTGCCTCCACACACAAATAACATCTAGAATATGTCTTCCATCACGGCCTTTAACGTATAGTTAGAATACGATACAAATCTTTGACTTTTCAAACATCAAAAACTAATATTTTCAAGGCACATTGGACGAAAAGCTCGGATCCACTCATTTTCAATGTAGTTTCACTATGTCTAAGCTGACGAAAATCGGTGGTTAGCCAGACGTGTTCTTTTCTTGCGAACTTAAAGTCGGTGAAAGTTTCACCATGAGTTAATACCAAAATTCTACACAGAAAAAAGAAAATATACTTACAAAATATCTGGATATGAATAAAGTAATGACACTAATAATAAATAACAATAGGCTGTAGCTGTAGTACCGCTATTTGCTGGTATTACAGCTACCGCATTTGGTGAGTGTACAGTAGAAATCAGTAGTGGCAATCCACTACTGACTTTTCATTTGAAGCCCCAGGCGCAATTTTGTTATAAGGCCCTTTATGTAAAATCGTTTTTTATATTAAAAATACAATAAAATCTTTAAATAATAACAAGTTTTTTCTTTATCTATAATTATTTAATTTGTCTATTTAGTATTACAACTTAGTGTTACCTTTCGTGCTTTTAAATCTGCAAATTTATTGATAATCTTATCGTAATTTAACGGATTAACTGTATTATTTTCTATAAACATTATAGATAAGTCATTTAAATGAGTCTGTCCTAAACTATTTCTTAAATAATTTTCTATTCTTTTTAAGACCGTAAAGAATGTTAGCCACAGTATTGCTTATTGGCAAAGTAAAACAAATTTTAAGATTGTCTCTACGTTAGAAAATGTGCTGTGCAAACCATTTATTATCGTTTTTTACAATTGAAGAGGACGTGGCATCTGTTATTTTTTGATAAATTTTGTAAAATAAAAAAACTTCATGGAGAAATATTAATTATAGGGCCTATAAAATGTTATATCCTCATAGGAGTATGAAATAAATAAACTCATTGTAAAGTATTGGCCTTTTAGCAGAGGGAACAAAAGAAGCGCGACCTTGTCTATTAGACCCACTTGCGGTCAGGTAATATACCACTTGTAAGGCGTTGACTTGTAAACAGAGGAAAAACAAAGGAAGCGCCGACTTTATCAATTGGACCCACCTGTGGTCAGACGATAGGCCGCTTGCCATATAAAAACTACTAAACGTAAACAAGTGGCAGACGTTAATGTAAGCTCCACTCTCGGATAACAGCGGACCTAAGTGTAAACTGTTCACGAAAGAACGGTTTGTGATTGGTCGGAAGTTTCCGTCCAAAAAACCTTAAGTTGCGGAGCAAACGGGAGAGAAGAGAGAGAAGGGCAAGAGACTGGTAACTCGGTAGTCTTATACCCCGTTCGCACCGAGTATTTCAATCCAGATCAGGCATGGCCAACATACGACCCGCGGGCCGGATCCGGCACTCTTAATGAATTTATGCGGCCCGCAATTAATCTTTCAATATTAGCTACTTAACTTCCAATAATTGGTCGAATGGATTCTCAATACTTCTTTATTTTTAAAAAAAAATTCCATTGAGAGATTTACAACTTTTGTATGATCTCGTCTGTGTGATAGTGCTAGAATTAAAAAAATGAAAAATTTAAAATATTAATATTTATCATAAAATAATGTATGTTAGACAGTAATTCAAGATATACAGGCAAAATTCAATTTAACTTAGTAATTCGTGTGCTTTGCTAGAAATATAATATATATATATGTTATAGTCAAAACCCGTTTTTAGTTAAAACGCGTTTTAACTAGTTGAAACGCGTTTTAACTAGTTGAAACGCGTTTTAACTAGTTGAAACTAGTTTATACTGGATGTCTTTGTTAAAACCCGTTTTGTCTAGTTAAAACTAGTTTTAACTCAAATTCATTTTTGACTAGCAGTAAATTCTAGTTTTAACTAGACAAAACGGGTTTTAACAAAGATATTCAGTATAAACTAGTTTCAACTAACTAAAAACTGGTTTTGACTGCAACATATAGAGTGATTCCGGGCAAGGGCGTCGCCAGCCAATGGGCCAGGGGGGGCAAGATGATATAAATTGATAGAGGATATGAATTGTATGTAGGTAAAATAAAAACGATTCATAAATTTTAAGAAGCTTAAGAAGATTATTTTAATTAAAACATAATCTTCTTGGGTTTTTCGCGCGGGAATTATAAATCGGGCAATAAATGACTTAGCATTTAATAATTTTTTTCGCATGTCTAGGGAGGGGCAACTGCCCCTCTGCCCCCCTCTGGCGACGCCCTTGATTCGGGGTAAGATGGTAAGCGGGGGAAGATGCCTACTTTTTGATATTTTCAAACGGTGACGTCAGATATTGTCATGTGTTTGTATGATGAATCGTTGGGCCAATATTGAGTGCGGAAAGCTGTAGTTGGCTACCGTCACTCTCATTTTCTACATCCGAGAAGAATAAAAGCAAGATAAGAACGAAGTTTTTGTTGTGAAATGTTTCTAGAATCATTTTAAAACTAAAAGTTAAAATAGAATTTATTAAAAATTGCGAAAAACAATTAATGTGTGATGTAGTTAAGGGTCTAAAGTTTCCATTGTGAGCTACCGCCGATTCCGATCAGATATGCTAGAACACATGATTCCACTAGACATCTTACCCTGACAAATAAAAAAGATGGCACATTTTTCTTGGGGTAACATGCCTATTTTTTGTTAATTGAATTCCAATATGCCTATTTTTAATAAATTTTTGTTTTTTCGTTTTATTGCAGGATATGCATAGAAATTATATAAGGACTTCTCAAAAAGGTTTTTGGACTGAAAAAACTTTCAGCTAGCTATAGAGCACGTTAGAACAGGCGGGAACTTAACAATATTTATATACTGTGCTGTTACACTTACTATAAAGTTCTTTGTACTACATACGCAATAAATTAAATTTGGTTAAGATATTCGAAAATTAATTTTATGCAATTATATTTATTTTACCCCAATGGAATTTTAGGCATCTCACCCCGAGTATCCGGGTGAGATGCCTAAAATGCCAGACAGTGAAAACGTCGTCATTGCAGACACAATACATAATTATTTTTCATATACTCCAAAGTTTTATTTGAAAAACATGCTCAAGAATATATGCTCAAGATATTTTCGTTAGAGGCCTCCAAAACCCAAATTATCGCTATAATTTCCTTCATAAGCAAAATGTTAGGTATCTTCCCCCGAATCACTACACAACTTTATTTATTTCTCCTAAACATATTTATGTAGCTAAAATTAGTTTTAACTGATGTTAAAAGTTAAAACTAGTTTTATCTAAAATTAAAACATGTACAGCAGTAAATTAACTAGACAAAACGGGTTTTGTCTAGTTAAAACTAGAATTTACTGCTAGTCAAAAATGAATTTGAATTAAAACTAGTTTTAACTAGACAAAACGGGTTTTAACAAAGACATCCAGAATAAACTAGTTTCAACTAGCTAAAGCGCGTTCTAACTAAAAACGGGTTTTGACTGTAACATATATATATATAATCGAAATGGGTTGATGATGATAATAATAATAATAAGCGCAGAGCCCAAACGGTTAGGAGTTGAAAGTTGAAATTTGGTACACAGTTAGGGTACGCCATGAGAACGTACTACTAAGAAAGGATTTTTCGAAATTCCCCGCGGGGGAGTATTGTTAATACTCCCCCCACGGGGAAGTATTAACAATGGAAGTGTTAAGAATAAAAGTGTTAACAGTGAACGTGTAAAGAATGGAAGTGTTAAGTAACAATGGAAGTGTTAAGAGAAAGCGACGTGCAAGATTTACAGGCGCAGATGCAGTTTTTTGCGTTTTTGCGGGAAATCGAACATATTTTTAGACCCATCCAAAAATTCTCTAATATGTCTGGAAACAGGGGAACCTAATTCTTGCATTCTGTGAAAACGGGTAAGATTGGCTATAATATAATAATCTTAATCTTCGTTATCGTTACTTTTTGTCTGACCAACGCCGGGCTTATCTGCTAGTACTAATATATTTAAACATTTATTTATTTAAATGAATAGTTTTTGTATTTAACATTTTTTAATTTTAATATTTCGTTCGGCCCGTGAAAAACTTTTCTTTCCAATTCGGCCCGAGGGCAAAAACTGTTTTACCCCATTCGCACCGAGCATTTCAATCTAGATTGGTCGCATTTCTTTATGCAGCGCTCGAGAAGCGCTTTACAGCGAACACACTGAAACTGGTTTCTAATTGGCCAACACTGCTCGTGACGTCATTTCGCTACACTCTCGCTGCATAAAGAAACGCGGCCTCTCTCTGCATTAAGAAACGCGGCCATTGTGACCACGGTTGGCGACTATGCCGTGGTGCGACCTCTCTCGATCGTTTCAATCTCGACTGAAACGAGGTTCAATCGCGATCGACTCGAGTGTTCTTGTACTAGATCCAGTCATAAGAGAGTTCCCACAATCCCTCGCGAGCGAGAAAATACGAGATTGTTGCGGAACACGTGTCGGGCTATCAACAGAGAAATAAAAAAGATGTGGCTGTACGCCATATTTTTGTACATATGAATTTTAGATTTAATTAGTTTTAATAATTTTCTCTCCTTCTTAACCCTTCTTTCTAATTTCCTTTGTCCATTGTTCTGGCTTCTGGGAACGCGGGCTTCCCACTCCCCACCCACCAGGGGGTCGTGTGGAACAAAGAGTTCGAGTGGAGGACGAGTAAAATCTGGGTCACGAAGGGTCACTTTTTCCCCGGCCGGACAAGAAGAAGCACGGACGAGAACGGCGAGCTCGTGAGACGGAATTCTACGAGGGCCGAATGGAGAGCCGTGAGGTGAGGATCTGGATTTTCGAATCAGAGACCCCGAAAGGAAATTGTAGTAGAGATATTTGAAACGTTGACGAACCCAGAGACACGGAGAATAAACCACCAGCCAGCATCGGAGTTCAGCGAGAACAAGGGTACCCCACTGTCCTATCAATTCTTCTCACTTCCTACTTTTATACTGTTCTATCCTTTTAGGTTTAAGTTAGTTAAGAATCGCGCGGGTTTTATTGTTACAATCGGACAACAAGAGAAATTGGACTGAGGGAATCCACAAAGAACTTATTTGTATATATTATTAATCGCGAAATTAAATTTGTTTTAATTGAATTCACGTGTCTGTGTATTCCTATCGCGCTTCACACTTTACATTGGCGTCCGCGACAGGATTCCCTCCTCGTCGATCCAATTCTCTGTATAGCTGTACTGATTATCAGTCATCGTTGTAAGGTATATGGAGGACAAAGGTACTCCCAGTATGAGTTTAGTGGCCGAAAGCCACAGTGAGAACCCACCACTCGTGGTTACTGGATTCTTAGGGATGATCCCCACTTTCTCGAATTCGCCTAACGACACGGTAAATATAAATCAACTATTTAGAACCATTGATAATGTGGCTAAGTTAGCCCAATGGGGGGACGAGGTTAAGGTGGCTGCGTTGCAAGCTAAACTAAAGGGGGAACCATTAAACACTTTCTTTTGTTTATTGGAGCAAACGCCTGCACCAACGTTTAAGGAAATTGAGCAAGACCTAATTAAATGTTTCCAGAAGCACGAAGGGAAGGAAGGGGCTTACTCGATCAATTACTAAATTTGAGGCAAGGAGGAAAGGAATTAGTCAGTGAGTATATCATTAGGACTAAAACCATAATGTCTAGGGCTATCCGGAGTAACCCAAATATCGTGACATTCAAAGATGAGATTATCAAGGAGAGGTTCATCAGGGGATTAGACATAAGTATCAGAAGTCACGTGTGTCGCAGGGAACCTGCTACCTTAGAGAAAGCCTTTGAATACGCTGAAAGGGAGGAAGAGCTAGAAAGGGAATGTAGTAATCCTAGCGACCTCAAAACGGTCTGTCATAACTTCCAGAGCGAAGTGGGTGCTGAATGTACACGTCCTGGAGTGAGCCCTAAAAATACTCTAAAGGATGAGGATCGATTGGCTAGTTTAGAAAAAGGGTTGAAGACCCTGTTCGAAATAGTTTCCAAGATGGCCGAAAACCCGACCCAGACTACTATGTCGCCTAATGTTAACGGCAGACTTTGTTTCATTTGCAATAGCCCAAATCACTTGGCTCGGAAATGCCCCAAAAGAAAAAGTTCGGAATTGAAACCAGCCCGGGAACCCGATCAGGGTCAGTGTCGCGTTCCCATCCTCACATTTAAATTGACCGAATTTTCACCTTCGGAGAGGGGACTCCCGTTAATAAGTGGCAGGGTAGCAGGGATAGAGATTAAGTTCTTAATTGACTCTGGTGCAGAAAGGTCTTTAGTTGATATAGCGCTGACTCGAAACGCGAAAATAGCTAAGTCTTTCCAAAGTTCAAGAAGGGGTGAGATCACCCATATCAGAGGTATCAACGGCACGATCTCCACATGTAAGGAAGTCCTAAAGGGATCCATAAGCTACAAGGATGCGATAATACCTGCTTCCCTTTGTTGTATGGAATTCCCGGATAGGCTAGAATACCAAGGGATTTTGGGGATGGATGTTATCAATTTAGTCCCGTCATTGATAATTGATGGATGTACATTCATAAACCGTGAAGCTAGAGTGTTGAACCATAGTCCTCGCCCATCGATCATGTATTTCGATTGCTTAAGTTGTACTCCGATTGACACCGCCATAACCCCAGGAACTACAAAAGCTAATGACGAAAATCAGGTGACTCGCGTCCTCGATAAGTATCCCGGTTTGTCTTCGGAGGGGGTCGAAGATTTGAAAAACACCGATCTTTTTATGCATAGTCCCAGTTTCCACCATAGAGTAGTAGAATCACAAATGGAGGACGATTTTTTAAAAAAAATGAAACTAGGTCTTGCGAAAGCTCAAAGGAACATGCATCAGGGTCTTGCCGGAAAGGGTGTCCAGCCAGAATTCCAGTTGGAAGGAGGTGTGTTAGTCCACGTTAAACCAGGAAGAGATGGACTTTATAACTGGAAGCGGATATGTGTAGGTCAGAAAATGGGTGAGGAGGTTGTTAGAGCGTTCCATGAGTCTGGCCTTGGGGGGCACTTGGGCATAGAGAAGACTTGTAATACTGTTGGCAGGCATTACTACATACGGGGCCTACAATCGATAGTCCGATCGGTAGTGAGGGTGTGTAGGACATGTCAGCGGTGCAATACAAAAAGGAAAGGGCGTAACTTTAGTGCTGGTGAGAGAGTGTGGCTGTTATGCAAGCACCAGAGTGGGAAGTTCGGGAAATTTTCCCCTAAGTATTCGGGTCCTTTCCGTATTACGAGAATTTTAGGTCCAGTAACCGCAGAGTTGGGTGGTAGTGATGGAAGAAAAAATTGTACTGTGCATTTCAATCGTCTGAAACCATATTATTCATATGCTGTATATAAGGGTCAACACCATTACCGACCCAACAACAATGACTCCCCGAATATAACCGATGATGATGGAGGTGATGAGATTGCATTACAGTACAGGAGACAGCCGATGACATCAATCAGGCGACAAGAAGACGATGCATCACCAGAGAATCCCCTTGAATCGGATGACGGGCATCAAGCTGTTCCCGCAAGCGAGAGTCGATACCACCTTCGAAAAAGGAGAGTAGACTACTACAAACTCCATCATGGACTTTGAGCCTTTCCGATGGGGGCGTATGTGGCTGTACGCCATATTTTTGTACATATGAATTTTAGATTTAATTAGTTTTAATAATTTTCTCTCCTTCTTAACCCTTCTTTCTAATTTCCTTTGTCCATTGTTCTGGCTTCTGGGAACGCGGGCTTCCCACTCCCCACCCACCAGGGGGTCGTGTGGAACAAAGAGTTCGAGTGGAGGACGAGTAAAATCTGGGTCACGAAGGGTCACTTTTTCCCCGGCCGGACAAGAAGAAGCACGGACGAGAACGGCGAGCTCGTGAGACGGAATTCTACGAGGGCCGAATGGAGAGCCGTGAGGTGAGGATCTGGATTTTCGAATCAGAGACCCCGAAAGGAAATTATAGTAGAGATATTTGAAACGTTGACGAACCCAGAGACACGGAGAATAAACCACCAGCCAGCATCGGAGTTCAGCGAGAACAAGGGTACCCCACTGTCCTATCAATTCTTCTCACTTCCTACTTTTATACTTTTCTATCCTTTTAGGTTTAAGTTAGTTAAGAATCGCGCGGGTTTTATTGTTACAATCGGACAACAAGAGAAATTGGACTGAGGGAATCCACAAAGAACTTATTTGTATATATTATTAATCGCGAAATTAAATTTGTTTTAATTGAATTCACGTGTCTGTGTATTCCTATCGCGCTTCACACTTTACAAAGATATTTGGAGAGACGATAACATCTGTCTATTATTAGATATATGGCAAGAAAAAGTATTTATTTCTAACCAAAACTTCCATTTTGTTCGTTGATGTTCGTGACTTACCGCGTAGTTATGTCAATTTTATCATCGCGTGTAATATCCGGGTTCTTCTCAAGCGGACTTTCTGTGCGAACAGCACGACGTTCGACTGGCGACAGTTACAATCCAGATTGTGGGTAAAGCGAGATCGAAATAAGTCGTTGATTGTGTGCGAACGTAGTATTAGGCACTTGGGCAGCCCGCTGAGCTTAGAGAGCGTGTACTCCTCTGGTAAACATCTCAGGGACGGGTAAGTGCGGAGACTGGACAGACCGTGCAGTTGAGCCAACTCCACAAGCTGACTGAGGCCTTTCCAGAGTTTAATAGTTTCCGGAAGCCAATCTAGTACACGAGGCACCACGCTTTGTTATCCTGTATATACTATGTTTTCGAACTTGTACACTCTACATATTTGATTTTTAAATAAACTGTAAATATTGTCTAACTTGAGTGTGGAGGTGTGCTTTCCATCGAACCTGGATCAACTAGACCAAACCGTGACACACGGAAACCAACTCAACGAGACGGAGTTTGGGAAGGAATTTCACTAGATCTTTATTCTCATAAACATTGGATATGCACTTGTACTTGAAATTGAATCTCCACCTATAGTTGTTTCTTTGAGAATACGTACAAATTATTTATCACTGAAGAGGGGTTGAGAGTTCATATCAACCAGAAATGTACATGTAGAAGAATTGAATAAATTGTACGTTTTAACCCTTGAACATTGTACTTGCTGAACGAAATACTCATACTCATTAACAGGGGATGAAGGCTCAGGTCTACTCAACTGGTATTGCATGAGTGTAAAAGGAGAGATAGATTAAGAGCATAGTAGAAGGTCGAAGGTGAAGGAGAAGTGAGATAGAAAAGGAGATGAAAAGGGGTAGACTCGTGGCGCGCACCGGGAGATATAATTAATTACAATCAAAATAATTTTACAGAAAAAGGTATATGCAGTGTGATACAAATGGCGCCTTGTGAAGGGCAAAGTAGGGTTATCAAATAGGAATAAGAGGACATGTTTGACAAAAGAACAGATACATCACTTCCCGACAATAATTTTCTAACAGAATCCCGACAGAGTCCATTTTACAGTAGGCCGGTCAAAACCGATTTACAGAAACCCCGACAAAGGGGCGCCACGCCCAAGGGAAATAGCCCGGGCAGTGGGGCCACCAGAAGATGAGGCAGAATACAAACTTCATGAGGATGAACTTGCAGAGGTCCCGGCCAAAGTTGACTATGAGGATGTAGAGGCGGTGTCGGGCTGGTTTGCAGTAATGCCGGAGTAGTTCATAAGAGGGAGGTTGCTAACAAAGTCTTTAAAAGAGTTATAAAGTTTTCTGGATGCAAGGAAAACGTTAAGCCTACATGGCCAATGGTGGCCTTCAGCATACACAATTTTCCGTAGGGGTTGGCGGGCTGTTGAATACTTAGGGCAGGTGAAAATTTGGTGAAAAGGTTCGTCATTTTCCTTTATGCCACATGTGCAGTTTGGGTCACATTTGTTCAAGAAACGGTGCAGATGCTGAACGAAATACTATAACTTTAAATACAGGATTGTTAATTAAAATGTGCAATATAGCAAACCTATAATTAAGGATAATTATTGTAGAATTTCGTCGGATGTCAATTATGTTTAAAATGATATTGAAGATAGTCTGTTTAAAAAGAAATCACCATTTAGGTATTTATTCACTTTTAATGTTTCAGAATACAAACTTTTTACGACCGACCTTTCTTTGTAGACTACGCTGCCGTCAAAATTAAAACTTCTAATAAAACACAGAAAACTATCCAATTAACACTACAAGCTTAAAAATTGGAACTGGCTTTTTCTTATTTTAAAATTTAATATTAATTCAATATTAGTAATATAACGTTTTTATTGTATACTGTATATGATTATGTTGTAAATTTAATCCCTAAAATGTATAAATTTTTAAAATTTTAAAATCATATCTAATCAATACATGTGATACGATATAATTCCAAACCATAAAATTTCAATAAAACCAATAAATAATGTTATAGCCTATATATATATATATTTTTTTTTTAAAGGCATATTAAGAAATACATTTTTCACATAGAAATGTGAAAAATTTGCTAACAGAAGTTTAGTAACATAAAAGTTTAGTTAACATGGGCAAATTTGGAAGAAACTGCCTATTCATTTTAGTTCATTTTCTTTTTAACAATTTCTTAAATTATAAGCTGTGATTTTTCAATCGTAACAGTAAGAATAACACTCATATTTATTACCACGTCACGGTTCAAAGGTTAGAGGTTTTATTTATCGCTATGCGATTAAAACCGATATGCCTATATAAACTTACACAACTTAGAAAAATAATCGGCTAAATTTAAAATAATTTTTCTTACAAGAGTATATTTTAAATAAGTATTTAATGAGAATACTTAAAGCATCATTGAAATTAACATCAGTTGTAATTTTGCTTTCTATTTTAGATTAAAGGATGTTTCCGATACCAGAATATTTTTATCTGTTTGTTCTGTCGGTGCTGTTATATTTTGGATATCTAATATACAAATCATACCAGCAGCCTTTATCTTCCAAGAACAAAGCTGTATTCATTACAGGTGAGTTTACGCAGGATAATCAAAAAATCATCTTGTACAAAAGTATAGTAAGATGAACAGTAACTTTTTAATATATTTTTATAACGGTAATATTTTTGTTTGTATTTTTTATTATTTACTTTTTATATACAATATGAAACACTAAATTATAAAAATCATTTTCATTTTAGCATTAATTGGGAAGCAATACAATATTTTATATAGACAGTAAGACTAAAAAGGGCAACGCCACGCTGTTTGCACTCGCAATTTATTAATCTACGTCTAGCGCTATCTGTTATCAAATTTTATTTATAAATTTTAATTTTTAGCTAATGTTTTTAATAGACTTTTTGTAATTTAATAACAGACACTTTTTATTAATTATCAAAAGAAGTCTTAATCTACATCACTTTTATATTACTTTTTCATATAAAAGAAAAAGTTTGAATACACTTTTATACAGTGGCGGCCTTAGGAGGTGGCAAGTAGAGCAATTGCCCAGGGCCTCGCTCTTGCAGGGGCCTCGCGCAACAACCCGAGTAGAAAAAAGTTGATATTTAAAACTTTTTATTTTATCCTTAGCTATTAGTTATAACAATAAAATAAATTTGATTAATTCATAGTACAGTATATATTATTAATATTAATAAGTACCTAAATAAAATTTCTCATTTAGATTTATTCAATCTCACATTCGTATAAAAAATAAGATTAACGATATCAAAATTAATTTATCAGTGAATAATAATATTTTTTGTAATTTGACTGTAAAACATATTTGAAAAATTCATTACTATTTGAATCCTGCGCCTCGCGCATTAAAAAACCCACTTAAAAGCGCGGTTTTGCTACTTTCGTGATTCATCGTGTTTACGATTTACGCTCGGGGAATCCCGGTGTTTCATTTCGTTCAACTTTTTTCACCTTACGCTTATTTTGCTAACAGCTGTATGAGTTACATAATGGTTTGTATGGCACATCTTTCAATAGGTAGATAAACATTAAATGATATTTTTTAGTGAATCTTACATTATTAAAAGTACAGTAGAGCATCGATTATCCGACTCAATTGGGACTGGGGTTGGTCGGATAACTGAAAAAACGGATAACCGAAAAGTATGAAGAAATAATTATTAGTATAGTATATTAGTATATCGCTATTAACCTACTTCGCATTGAATTTTCATCGATGTTAAGCGTAACAAAATTTTTTTAAAATAATAATTGTCGCTATTGTATCGTTAAAAATTATTTCTTTATTTTGCACAAAATAAATACAAAAATAAAGGAAAAAATAGAAAATTAAGCCTGGTTTAAATACTGGCCTCCTTTTCATGGTCGAGCCAATGTTGCCAGCTAAAACATGCAAACATTTAACAAAAATAATGTTAAATGTTATGTTTATTGATTTAAATTTAATTCTTACAATAGAGGAACAAATTAGTTACATAATGTTATTAAATATACATAAAAATAAATTATTACAAAAATTCTAAAGATTTAGAGAAGGAGAAAATCTTAAAGTAATTTTTGACATGTCATTTTTCAAATGATTATACTTGAAATCTCCTAGTACAAAACATTTTAGTTGATATATCACTTGACAAGATCCAAACAAATGTATTAAGAGATTCTCTTCCTCTTTACTACCACAATAACTACAAAACTTCTCTCTTGTTATATTTATCCGATAGCCCTTTAACATAATCCGAAATTTATTAAGTCTAAGTTGCATAATGAGGCTTTTCGTGGAAAAATTAGTTTCACAGTTTAAGTAGTTTTTTGTACACCAACCCAGGCGCATTTCGAACAAGTTAACTCGTTTAGCTGAAGTAGACGATATATCCTGATTCCATAACTGGTCTGACTTAGTTTGAATTATATCATTTAAGTGAGTTCTCAACAATGAAGCTGATCGTGTTAAAAACAAATAGAAGTAGCCCAAACTATCAAAAATATTCTTAACTGAAGCAGGCCAACTTTTCTTATCAGGTTTGACTGCTGTTAGCAAAACATTATAAGTAATTTGGCTCAAGTCGTATGAGGGTAACTCCATAACTTTTGACCAAAACAGAAGAATTGTCTTGACAAATTTCAATTCCAATGGAAGTCTTCCCAATTCAAGACGAACTGCAGAGCTTGAAGCTGAACGTTCTATTTTAAAAATTCTCTTAAAATATTTCATCTGTACTTTTTTTAGTTTAGACAGAAACTCCAGTCCCCAGACTCGGAATAAATAAGTCATCTTAAAACCAATAAAAGCGTCAAAAAAGTTTAAAGATACTATTTATAGAACTTAGCTTCATTCGTTTTTGTAGAGTAAGCATACAGCCTGTCTTATTCTGTATGTCTTTGGCTATTAAATCGAAATGATGATTATACGCACCTGACGAAGAAAAATGTATTCCTAGGTATTTAAAATATGACACAAAACTAATTTCAGTATTATTCACAAATATCTTATCAGATTTAAGTAGTCTACCTCCATTGCGAAAAACCATTCCATTCGTTTTTTGTAAGTTAACTGTAAGATCATTTCTTTTAGCATAATTAACTAGCAGAGAAAGTTTTCGTTGCAAACCCGTTTTTGAATCTGCTAGCAGAACTACATCATAGCTTACTTTAAGCAATGGAGATCAACAGATTCTCCAAGAGCAAATTCCGAACAACAGGGGGCTTAAAGAGCAACTCTTAGTGGGGGCCCTGAGGCAACCCACTACCGTAAATGACACCTTTAGTATTTGCCAGATTGCCTCTCCCATGATATCTTGTGTTACAAAATAAATTTTTAGTAGCTTAATGAACGAAGTTGAAACTCCTAATAAATGTAACTTTTCCCATAAAATATTAAAATTGATTCTATCGAAAGCCTTTTCCAAATCCACGAATATCGAATAGATTTTACGTCTTTTTCTTGACAAGACATACTGTATTAAACCATTAAGTATAAAGACGTTGTACATTGTCCCTCTTCCCCTAACAAATGCTCCTTGAAACTGGGAGATAACATTAAATTCTATTATCCATTGATTCAACCGATCTGCCAAAATTCCGGTAAACAACTTTCTAAAGGTATTTAACAACGCTATTGGACGATAGTTTTGAGGATTTAGTTTGTCTCCTTTCTTGTAAATCATTTGCAACAACACATTTTTCCAATGCTCGGGAAATTTCGATGTTTCCTTAATCTTGTTAAAAAGTTTAAGTAATTCTAAATACATTTCATCAGGTAGGTGTATAATAAATTCATTTTTTATACCATCCATACCAGGGGCTGATTTTCTTTTTAGTTTGCGAATTGAAGTTTTTAACTCAGAGAGTGAAATTGGATCATCTAAAATAGGAGAGAAATTATCATGGTCAAAATCAAGAATTGAATCAGAACTTGGGTGGCAAAAGTTATATTCTAAGAAACGTTCCCAGTCGTGAAGAGGAATTTGATTATCGGATTTCTTTCTCCTGTTAAATCTATTAACAATAGACCAAAACTGTACAGAAGATCGCGCAGACTGCAACTGTCTACTAATATTTGACCAAAAGTTCTTCTTTTTAGTCTTACATAAAGAACGAAAGATTGCTCTAGAATCACAGTATTTTATTAGATCTTCATTACTACGGGACATTCGAAACCTCCTCAGCGTCTTGTTCTTCATTTTCTTCGCTGTTCTACAGTCTCTGTCAAACCAAACTGAAGACGGTAATTTTTTCGTTCCCAGGTATGTTATCATTCTACATTGTTCAGCTGATGACTTGATCAAATCCAGAATAGCAGAATAACTGTCCTCTATTTCATCACTTAAGACAATACTTACATATCTGGCCAAAACTGTTTCAGAATATAAACTGGATTTGTCTTCTTTCCAGATTAGTCCTTTTTTCTTGTCAATCAAGTTAGATTTTCTATCCTCGTCAGTGTCTATCAGGATTTCAGAAATGACCAAATGATGGTCAGACATATAATCTTCAGAAATAAAAAATTTATTCAATTTCTCTACCAGACTCTCGCTCAGGATCACTAAATCAATTACTGAAGCACCCAGTTTGGAAATGTAAGTAAAGTCTGCTGGTGATTCAGAAGGATATCGACCATTTATTATGTATAAATTATAAGTTTTCACTAGTTCAATAAGTAAGTTTCCTCTTTTATTGCAAATTTTATCATTTGATAGTCGGATGTTTGAAATCGCATCCCCATGATAAATAGTGTCCATACTCAAGCCAATTCGTGCATTAAAATCACCCATCAGCAGAAGATCATAATCTGAAGTATAATCAGAAATCAAATCCTCCAATTTTGCAATTAAAGTTTCAAAGATAGGAATATGAAGATATGCTAATATAACCATCATTTCTCGTAGCCCTTTATTTTGCTTCCGGTTAAATTTCACTCTAACAACCATTATATGTTGCCATGACAGCAGCAAGTTTACTTCCCTCAGGTCTTCATTTATACCTAGAAGCAACCCGCCGGAAGGTCTACCTCTTCCTAAACTTTTAGTAGCCATTACCTCAAAAACTTTTAATCTACAGTTAAGGCTTTTAAATCTCGAACACAGTGGAGCTGTAGACCAAGTCTCGGTTAATCCCAAAATATCAGTTTCAGAAATATGTTTAACAAAACCACTATCATTTAGATTAGTCAGGAGGGTACCCTGAGAATTCCATGTTGAAACTTTCAATCCAACTGTACACTTGCTTGGATCGGAGAATGAAGATTTTGAAAATTTGCCATTCGATTTTCCACTAAAAAATCAAGTTTCAATAATTCTCCTCTATCTAGGTCGTAAGTATATCTTTCATCGCCAACCTGCAAAACATCAGCCATCAGTCGAATTCTCCTGCCTTGCAGCTTATAATCGTGTAAAAAAGGCAGAAGCTTTTTCCGTCTCAGTCTTAAACGCCAACATAAATCATCAAATATTTGTATATTCTTCAATGCATCATTTGCCTTTATCTTTCTAACGTTACCAAAAATTAATTTCTTGTCTGCAAATGACTGCAATTCCACCAATACAGTATCTGATCGGTTAAATTTCACTATCTTAACTGTTGGAATTGACTTTGATTCACCTATCAGTTTAGAAAACAGGTTTTGCACTTTCCTATTCAAATCGGAACTGTCATCAGTTAAACCTTTAATCAAAATATTTTTCTTTCTCATTTCATTCGACACCTTGTCTATAGAATGCAAGACCAAACTGTTTTTCGCTGCATGTCACCTTTAAGTTTGAAAATTTCTTCTAATTTAACCTCCGAGTTAATCGTTGGTCGTGTTCATTATGCAAATTAACCAACCAGTCAATCCTCGTAACAACTTCATTTAGAGTCGAAAAAAGCTTATCAAATCGGTCGTCCAAATATGAAATAATCTCCCTAGGAATGAACTTACTTGAATCTATCTTTGAAGAGAAAAAATCCTCCAGTCTCGCCGACTTCAAGGAAGGTTCGCTCGGGGAACGACGTCGCTTTACAGTAGATATCAGTGATTGAATCTGTGAATGCGGCGGATCAACAGGACCAGGATTTAATTCAATACCACTTAATATTAACAGCAACTCAAACACCATTACCCAAAACTTAATATTTTCCATAATTTTAAAATTGAAAGTAAGCTCACAAAAAAGTTCACCAACACTCTTTGCAGCAAGCAGTGTCCCCATTTAACAAAAATATTAAAGTAGCCAAGACATAGCCAAATATTGTAGCGCCACATCACTAGCGGACACTTGAATTTGCCGACTAGAACGCGGTCGGTTAACCGATGTGACGATTGATCGGGGTCGGATAATCGATGCTCTACTGTACTTATAGTAAAGAGTGAATTGTTAAAAAAACTGTGTAAAACTTCTTGTAAATTATTTCTGAATTAGTTTTATGTGCGAAACAAGATTTATGAAATAAGTTCGCGTGATCGTGATGCAGGTAGAAACTTTGAGTCGGGTAGTTCAAAAAAGGAAACGTGAAGAATATCTACGTGGGTCTTTATATAAATATATAAAAAGTGATGGTCAGAAATCTCTAAAAACCTTTCATTGACTGAAAGTGACACATTATTGCACTGTAACCCTAACCCAGCTGAAATTATTCCTTCGACATCGTCATGGGTGCCGCTGCCACCTAGTAACAATAGCGAGGATAATGAGTCAACAACATCATTGTCTCTTAAACCGCCGCCGCCGTCAACACTATCCAGCCAAGAATACATATCTGAGTCTATATCTACATCCATGACTGGCGGAATTAAAAATCTGAATTCTCAAAATGACTCAGGTTTGTGGCCATTAACAATTACTGATGTAGACCGAACTGAGATTGTATTAAAAAGTCCAATCCGGGTTAAAGTTGAATTTTTTACTCTGTAAATGATAATGAATGGCGATTCAGCGAATATTATTACAGTAAAATATTAGCTAATGGTGAAAAACTTGACAGGCGCTGGATGATTTATTCACAAACAAAGGATGCCGTTTACTGCTTTGCGTGTCGAATGTTCAGAGTAGAAAGTACAAGAATTGGATCCAGTGAAGGAGTGTGTGATTGGAAACACTTGGGTAATTACCTAAAGTCTCATGAATCTAGCCGACTGCATAAAGATTGTATTTTGAAATGGTTAAATTTAGAGAACGGGTTAAAAAGCTGTACTACTATTGCAAGTAGTCTTTAGCCCAGATTCAAATTAAACAAGAAAGGCAGCGTTGGAGAGATATTTTAGAAAGACTACTTGCAACTGTAAATTTTTTAGCATCTCACAATTTGACCATTAGAGATCGTAATGAGAAATTAATATCTGACTCAGATGCAAGTGTAACTAGCGGCAACTTTATACATTTAGTAAAGTTAATAGTACGATTTGATCCAATGTTGTGACTTCACCTAAAACAAGTAACAGACAAGACAATTATTGACCACTATCGCGGAAAAAATAGTCAAAATGAGCTTATACAATTAATGGCAAGTCACGCGAAGACTCAAATTGTTGACAAAATAATAAAGAATAAATATTAAAGCAATACACCAACCAAAGCCGAATTATCGGGCTAAAACGGCTATAATAATAATAATAATAATTTATAAGATAATTTGGTACTAGAGTTAGGCGTTAGGCGCTATCTCTTGCTAAATTTAATAAGTATAATTTTAATTAAATAATTTAAATAATTTATATATATATATATACGCCTTGCCGGGGTTGTGTGAAGTCCCAAAAACGGGTTGACATTAATCATTTATATTAGAAAATTGTTAAAACGAATGTAGAAAATCGTCCATTGTTAAAAGAAGACAAAAACCAATCAAAGATCGGATTAGACGCGTTAGTCATTTGAAACCGCGACGCCAAAATGGGAAAAGATGTCGAAAGGCAAAAAGGCCTAATGTAAAATAAAATGCGATAATTGTAATAAATAAATGGTGGTAGACGAGTGTCCGCCAGTAGAGATGGACCTTTGACAAGTCGCTCGTATACGAAATATTAGATCATTAAAATTTGGAAAAAGGGAAAGGTTAATAATGAAAAGGAACATCGCGTCGATTCATTAAATTTCAAAAATATCTCAGACCAGACAACAATGGGGAAAATATGAGCGCAGATTTCAATCAATTCTTTCCATCTGAGTTAACGGAGGATGTCAAGTAGATTCGTCGAAGCGTCTCTTTCTCGTGACTCGAACAGGGTCGTTTTCGCTTAGAGACAAGCGAGGGACCAATTGAGAAGCGGGAAAGAGGGGGCGTGGAGCCAATCAACATGAACAATACGAAAAAGGGAGATTGATGTAATCGCCGAGCAGGAAGGACAGGGGACTTTTTTCCGAGAGGTTTCAAGAGAGACAAGAGGTGCTCCAAGGTGTTCATCGAAAAGTCCTCACCTCATTTTATATTCATATTTATACATATATTTACATATATTTGTTCAGCCTTGGAGAGGCTGACACAATTATTTTTTAGGACATGTGGTTACATGTCCTAAAAATAATGACTAACATAGATAGTGCACATCATCTTTCTAGTTGACACCGTCACTGGTGTCAACTAGAAAGATGATGTGCACTATCTATGTTCTCATCTTTTTTATCTGTGTAGTAGCCTTGGTTCAAAACAGAGTTTAGATGGAATTAAATTTTTAAAATATTTACGGAGTTTCATATTGGGTTTCGTATCGATTTGGAATATTTAGTTACAGTTGTTGCAGTGGAAACATTACCTACGTACCTTCGTAAAGACATGTAATATTAATAATGTTTCTGTTTAATTTCTTTATGATTAGATTATACACTCTTTTCTGTACAGTAATACCTCGACTTACGCTACCCCGACTTACGCGAACCCGGAGTTACGCGGTTATCACTCGGTCCCACCTATCTCGTAAGTTCGGGGTAATACTGTACTGTAAATACTGTAATTTTCCATGGTGTTATATGTTCATTTCAACCGCAAATATTTCACGTTTCCAATTTCAACTATATATTACGGACATCTATTATTGACAACGTATCATTTTTAATGTCTTTCAAGAATTCTGACAACAAAATTAAGTTGAACCTCCAGTAAAAGAAAAGAAACTTTGCTGATACGACTGTTGAGTTGATTCATAAAAAAAACAAGAACTGTTGGATGTGCACATTGATGATGCATATTATTATAATTCAGATTCAGAAGATACAGGCGATAAAAATGACGAACTACAACCATTAACATCACATCACGATCCGGAATACAAGGTTGAATAGCATCGAAAATATTAAAATTGTTGAAGTAGCAGTCACGGAAAATATGAAAAATTTATATAAGAAAACAAGAAAAGAAACGAAAGCCTTTCTGAAAAGGAGGAAAAAGTATCAGGAACAAAAAATAGTTGATATAGAAGATAATCAGAGTAAAAACATCAAGCAAGTTTATAAGAACTTAAGCCAATGGAAAAATGATTTCCAATCTATAATCTGTTTATCCATGACAAAAACCATAATCTACTGACATCTGAGAATCAAATTCTAGAAAGTTGAGAGAAATATTATAAAGAACTGCTCAACTCCGTTGCTGTAGACACAGATAGTAATAAAGAGGAAAACTCTTATTACAGTGCAGAACCTCAAACAATCTCCCCCACTCTTGCAGAAGTAAAACAAAGTAAAAAAGGAAAGATTTTGAAAGAGACAACATTCCAACAGAGCTTATCATAAAAAGGAGGTGAAATAATATATGTTGAAATCTACCAGTTAATCTTACAGTTCTGGAGAAAAGAAATCCCCAATCAATAGTAAGAAGTTCTGATCCAATCCATTTGCAAAAAGCAATCTGACTGCAATACTGAATTCAGTCTACAAGATAGTTTCCAATACGTTCCAACAATTCCAAATTTACCAATACAGCACGTTACAAAACGAATTTTTTAGAAGTACTCCAAAAATTGAATTCCTTTGACCTGGAAATGCAATTCCAATACTGAGAAGTCGACCTGAACACCTTCAATCCACTAGCTAAAGTAGTGGACCTATAATATGATGCAACAATATGTTAGGTAAGGCATCCGATGAAAGAAAAACCCGTGTTATTTAACAGTGAACAAACTACATTGACAATAGTATTGTTCCTTGTGATTTACTGAAATTAGTGATCAGTATACGTATTGTTAAATTTTATAATATAGGTTAATAAATAATTTATTAAGTAAAAAATGGGTATACGACAAAGGCAAAAATCTCTAACAATAAAGTCGTAATATTCATAAATCACTAAGCAATATTGTCGTGAACACCTGTCTACGACAATATTGTTAGCGATTTATGAATATTATGACTTTATGAGATGTTTTGTAACAATTCTTCATTTAGACCGGATGGCCGACCGGTCAAGGTGGCATTCTACCGCTCTGGGTGACCCGGAATCGAATCTTTTAGAAAACATTTAATGGGTTTGCTAAAGGAGGCCCTCTCAGTACCACAGGGCAGAAGGAGTTTTAAAAAATGCTTCATCTAAAATCAACTTTTTAGTAATGGTTTAAAAAATTATTTTGTGTATTCTAGTGTTTTTACATACAGTATTTGGTCGTAGAAAATATAAAGTTAAACATATTGTAAGATGTATTCTGTAACTTTTATTACTAGGATGCGATACAGGATTTGGACATCTTTTCGCTCAACGCATGGCAGAAAGGAACTATCGTGTATTTGCGGGTTGTCTCTTTGCAGAAGGTGACGGAGCCAATAAATTAAAAGCATTTTCTTCGAAGATCGAAGTCGTTCCACTCGACGTCACAAACGAACAAAGTGTAAAAGAAGCGGCCAAAGCTGTGGAAATCAGTCTTAGAGATGATGGTAACTACAGAACAATTTATATACATTAGATCTAGTTTTGTGATATTTTTGTAATGAATACTATTAAAAATATATCTTTTTATTTGTCATAGATATTTTATGGGCAGTTGTAAATAATGCTGGACTCGGACATGCAAGTGAAATTGAATGGACTCCGATGGAAACAATTTTAAAACTTTTCAACGTTAATGTATTTGGAATGGTTCGAGTAACGCAAGAATTTCTGCCACTTCTTCGAAAATCTAAAGGAAGAATTGTCAATTTAACTAGCTTAACTGGTAGGATTTTTATATTCTTTCGAATAAAAGGAAGACAGCGCAAATAAGTTAATTTAAGTAATTAATTTTTTTTTCAAATAATGAATTTATGTTGTTTGGCACAAGTGTTAATGTAATTATCATCATAGGCATACCAACGTTTTTATAATGCTATAGCATTCCGTTAATACCAAAGCAATCAGTTTTGTTACTTAAAAATAAATATAACGCATATTGCATGACTTCAATCAGATGAGATTAGGTAACTAAAGTAATTCTAATTCAGTAACATTCTTCGAAAGAGAATGAGGGGCACGTGCCTTGGTCCCCCGAATCTTCCTTGAGTAGCCATATATTCTTAAAATCCTGCATACGCCACTGATTACCAATTTCAGTAAATCACAAGGAACAATATTATCGTTAAAGCAGCTTGTTTACTGTTGAATAACACGAGTTTTGTTTTCATCAGATTCCTCACCAAACATATGGTTGCATCATACTACTTGTCCACTTCTTTAGCTAGTGGATGGTGTTCCTCAGTATTGGAATTGAATTTTCAGGACAAAGGAGTTCAGATTTTTTGGGTACTTCTAGTAATATCGTTTTGTAACGTGTTAGTACGTTTTATAACGAATTTCGTGTTAAAAGGAGTTGCAAAGCGTTTTTCAGGATTTTTTGACACGTGAATACCGTTGTCATGGTGCACACTTTGCTGATCAGGCGTTACTTGTTAAACTCTTTTCTCAAAGAAACATCAATGCGAACTCGGCATTTGAGGAATTTTGGATATTTTGCGACTCATGTCAATAATCAGTTGGCAAAGCATTACAAAGCAATAGTCCTTTGTAAAATACATTTGAAGTCTGAATATCACAAAATATTGAATACTAGAATATTATGAGAATAAATTTTGAAGATTATTTATAAATATATTCCATATTTAGTAACATAAAACAGTGTTAATGCAAAATATTGTTTACGAAAAATAATAATAATTAATTGAAAATATTATATGAATAATTAACTTTCTGTACTGTATATGTTTTAAATTTATTTCTGTTTAGCATTCGTAAGAGTTCCTGCAGCTACGTTATACTGTATGAGTAAATCGGCAGCGTCAACTTTCTCGGATGGAATCCGTTTGGAAATGAGAAAATGGAATATTAAAGTTATAAATATTCAGCCTTGTATGTACAGGTAAATTAATATTCGTAAAATTAAAGCTCGTTTTAATATATAATTTTCTATATCAATAGTTTTCTTATTCTAAAAATAAATAAAAAAGTTATTTTATTCTAATAATCATTTTAGCATAATATTAATAGGATATAAGGAATTTCTATTTTGTTCGCCTGAATTTGCAATTGAAAAAGTATTCTATACAGTCTAAATGCGTTGATGAAACCAAATTGAAATTTTCAAATTCTTAAGCCCTAGGCCCCAAAAACCTAGATCAGCCCTTGCCTAGAGAAGATACTTCTAATCCTGATGTGCGTAAACTCCAGGTGAAGAAAAAGCTACTCTAGAATAATCTGATCGTATTCATACTTTATCATATTTGATTCAGTTAGAAATATCAGGCTCTCCATCTTTTCGTAAAAATTTCAATTGATATACAATAAACGGTTTTAATAATTTTGTTGCATAAAATAATTCTAATATATTTTAAAAAATTGAAAAAAAAACTTTTATTAGTAATGTTTGTTTGTTGTTTATATATGGTAACGCCGATCTATCGAAGAGAGTTGCCTCCCTGGAAGACTTTCTATGGGAAACTGACCCTAATTAGGTATTACAAACATGAAGAAAATCTGGAAAGCTCCACGTGGCCAGCCCGTTGCCGAATAAAACATATTTAGCAATTATAAAATAATTGCTAAATATGTTTTTAAATGTTTCTAATATTTAGGCCTACAGCACTCATTTAATTTCTGAAGATAGCGTTAAATCCTATTTCAGTGATTTATTCACTCGGCCAGTAGTTGGCAATTTATTGATAATGTTTCTGGAGAATGGGGAATAGTGTGGATGGAGACTTTAAATATAACAATTCTACATTTGTTATATATATGTGTGTGTGTGTGTTACCGGCAAAACCCGATTTTACGCCAAACCAGTTTGACGTAAGTGTGTCAGGCCTAACTAGTTTAGAATTATTATTAAAGTATATTAATAGTTAAATATATTAATGGTTAAAATAAAATTAAAAGGCAATCAATTAGATGAACAATATTTATTCAAACATAGTCTACTTAATTATAAAAAAACGGGGTTAATGTTACCCTAGATATCGAAGGTGGCGGCTCGTCTCCGATTCCAGCAATCAGAAGACAGAAACGGTGGAGACGCACGTTCTAACCTAACCTAACCTATTCTTCTCAATGTCAGATGTAGTCTCTGTATATACGTAATGTGAATGTATGTCTCTTTAATCCGAATAAATAAATCCGGTAGACTAGCTCACAGCAATAGCTGTGAGGAGTTCCGGTAGACTTCCTCACAGCTATTGCTGTGAGGAATTATTTATTCGGATTAAAGAGACATACATTCACACTAACCTATTCTAATAAATTACCATAATTATTAAGTAGACTATGTTTGAATAAATATTGTTCATATAATTGATTGCCTTTTAATTCTATTTTAACCATTAATATACTTGAATAATAATTCTAAACTAGTTTGGCCTGACACGCTTACGCCACCGAACTAGTTTGGCCCGTAAAATCGAGTTTTGCCGGTAAGATATATTTGTTATATATATATACTATTGATATTGATATATATGTTATGGACAAAGTGATTAATCGGGCATTATTCATAATGCCCGGTTATTATGAATAACGACCAAAAATGGCGCGCAGTGTGATAAATATTGATTAGTTTATCAAATTGGCCGGTCATTATGAATACTGCTATCATCTAGTCGGGCAAAGTGATAATAAGACGTTGAAGAGTGATCATCCAACATACGCTAGCCAATTGGCACTCTGAGTTCCCGATTGTATCGCGTTGAGTGCGTATCGTGTTTAGTACTGAATTTTAAATTGTGCCATATTAATTAATTTGATTTAAAAAACTCCACTTATTTCATTTAGAAATATTTATTTTTTGTGAATTATTTCAAAGTATTTTAAAAAGAACATGTAATCTTTTAAAACTAAGTACTATTAACTATATTAATTAAATGGTAAAATTTTACCTATGTGCACCATCATAGTGGTGGTGGTGGAAATTGTTTGTGCTCCCGACGGATTCCTCCCAGAGGGAGCCGCCAGCAGGCCGCCGATTGTTTAACGTCACTAGATATTGATACATACTAGTTATTGATACGTGTGTTCAAGAACTACCGTGAATAAATAACTAGTGACGTTAAACAATCGGCGGCCTGCCAGCGGCTCCCCTCCGAGAGGAATCCGTTGAGAGCACAAACAGTCGCGACCGCCGTCAAATTCGATACTAAACGCAATACACTCATGCGCAACTCAGATACGAGTGCTGATTGGCTAGCGTATTTTGGATGATTACTCCTCAACGTATTATTATCACTTTGCCCGACTAGAAGATAGCAGTATTCATAATGACCGTTCAATTTGATAAATTATTGAAATTTATTACAATGCCCGATTTTGTTGGTCATTATTCATAATGACCCGGTCATTATGAATAATGCCCGTATTAATAACTTTGTCCATAACATATATATTGATATATATATATCGGGTTTCGAGGGAGATGGATGGTGGGGAGCATAAACATCATTAAAATGCATTATTATCGGTCTTTGGCATGTCCTCAAAGACACTTCTATCTTGATTAGAAGTAGATTACATTTGAGATACAAGATTTGAGGACAATACAAATGTAGTTAAATAATAGCTTACTGTAGAAATCTATTCTATGTTTACTATTTTCAATAGCATCACGAAGGTTGCAATTGTTTGTTTAAAACTCAACAATTTATAATGTTAGATATAGCAATTAAAAACATAAGAGAGGCAAAAAAACTGTGGCAATTTCATCCTCGCAACATGTCACCTAGTCGGTTCACAATGCTAATGCTAATGCTAATTAAGAAATCGTGGTTCTATTGATTCTAATTCAGATTCGCTGTGAAAGACAGCAAACCTGTATTAGAATCTTATGAAAATTCAACGATATGAGATTTTTAAAAGGCCAACTTCTCCACAGGGCAAAAAGTGGAAATATAAATCGATGGAAAATAAATAAAATTACAATGATAATTAGAACGAAACTCGAATTTTATTAGCCATTCGAGCTAACTAAATTTATTACGAATCAGATTCCTTCTAACAGAATAAATTTATGCCAATAGGTCGTAAAATATAAAAATAAATTCATTCCATTTGTTTTAAATAGGAACTAATGATTGATTGAATTTTTAATATATAGTAAATTGGTTTAAACATATACAGTATTTTAAATATTATAGAATAATTGCTAAATATGTTTTAAAATATTTTTAATATTTACAGCACTAATTTAACTTCTGAAGATAGCGTTAAATCCTATTTCAATCAATCGTGGAAGAATGCCAATCCAAAAAATACTTCAGCTCTCGGAGAAGAATATTTTCAAAAATATTTCAAAAAATGTAATGATATAGCTAATTTATTCAGGTGTAATCGACTGGAAGATGTGATTTGGTGTTTAGAAGATGCAGTCACTTCACTAGCTCCAAAATTATATTATCGACCGGGTAATCTTATTAATAAGTTTTTCTTTACTTTTGTGAGGTTACTCCCTCCTTCGATAGAAGACCTCGTGCTCAGCCTGGTAACATAATATATCTTTTCACTTTTTGAATGAACAGTATATTTTGTTTTGTTTTGATTTTCAAAGATAATATTTTAAATGACAGAAAGATGATTATTAACAATATAAAATAAAATATGAATGTCTTTTTTGTTGCTTAAGGACACGCAATAAATATCGTATAACTATTTTACTGTATTGTATTACTGAATGTTGTCGAATGGATTTTCGAAAGTTTTGTATCTATTCTATATATATAAAATATTTGGCTTAAAATCGTTACAAATCTTTTTTCATACGGGGAAAAAATAAAAACGACGACATCGATAATCCATGAATCGTCACGAAGTTTTTGTTAAGAATATTGAAAACAAGTGGAAGAAGCCCGTGAGGCAAGAGAGAGAAGAGAACCACTTAACCTTGGAAGTGGAACGTCTATGAGACATTCAAAAACATTGTAATATTCGACCGATTCGAAAAAAAAATGTTTTCTTTTATTTTGTCTACAGATTGTTCCATGTTCGATTTTGATGGATAAAATTTGAAAGAAAACGGTTTTTTATGTGATTGAATAAAAACTGTTTCTCCAATTAATTTGAATGCGGAGATGCAATCCGAAACGTATCTGAACTATAGTTCTACCAAATTAGCTAAGATGAGCGGTACTACATTTAAGGATTTTGACAGTTAGCTCAGCTTTCAATTAGCGTTCAGAATCGCAACTTACAGGTCAGCTGCGGTTTATATAACGAGTTTTGTAATTCGTAGTAATCTTGGTCCCGTCCACATCGAATTATCGTGACTGTACTGTACAGTACATATTTTGCTAGAAATCATTGTCGTTACTTGTACCATTTTTAAATATTAAATATCACCCGTCATTTCTTTTAATAATTCTCTTTATCCAAAAATTGTTTATACTTTTGCTTAAGCTGAAGTAGTTTCAAAAGGTACATACAGCGCTTCCGGATTAAGATCTGACACTACTTGTGGCTTATGTCCAACAGGAACCTTTTTGAGCGCGCGAGAGGTCGCATATGGGAACTCAGGGTAAGAGAACGGAGTAGGAAGTTGAGAAACAGAGACCCGGAAATAATTCATTCAACTAGCGAGGTATATTAAAACAAAATACATTTATTAATTCGTGTGCAGTTCCTAACATGCGACCTAACTCCGATCAACAGAGCGATTATAATCGATCACGTGGAGTAAATATCTTATGGTGTGAGGTGATCTTTAGCTGAATAATTGTTCCTTGCAAAATGTCCTTATTACTTATTGAAATAGTCCTTAGAATATAAATGCAATCTTTCGGCGCACAAACAACAATGCAGGCAGGCCGTGATCGGGAGGAGAGGGACCTTCTGCGACATTCTTGACAGCTCGGGAACGACCTCAGCTAGCAAAGGCGAGAAGACGAACTCAGCAAACTGCTGACTAATGAACTCTTGAGCTCTCCTATCACTTCTTTGTCTATTCTTCTTTCACCATCTTTTATTCGGTTCTCGTCCACTGCAACCGTATGCAGAAATTTGGTCAAGGTCGTGCGAGGAGCTTAACCATTGTCAATCCACGATTTTCTGCGAAACTTCCCTAAATGAGTCGAACTCTACGGATGATGTATAATAGCTGATGGGAAGTTCGAAGTTGATAAGATCTTGTTAACTTCCTTGTTGAATTTAACTTTTTACTTTTCTTTCCGTTTATTATATGTGGGAATTAGATGAGTGAAATCTCTAAATCTAAATAAAAAACTAGAGGGCGTTTTGTTTCTTTAAAAAAAACAGTGGCAGAAGACGACGACTGTTATAAAAGGCGGAAAAAGAACATTAAAAGACGAACGCAAGAATTCAACGAGTTTTTACTCGTTTGGACTACGATTGGATCATAATTGTATTATACCATACATAAATACTATCCAGAAATTATATAAATATTTAGTAAAATACATACATAATTTCTTACATTCACAAAAACAATAGCCCGGGTTCTTAAATATGAGACAAAATCTTTGACAGTTAGATATCTAGTGTCATTTTAGTAAATCTGAAGTTTTTTTACAATGTGCTCCAGCCTGGGGAACATATTTCTGTAAATAACATACATGTTTTATACCCTTTTAGAGCAGAATAAGAAGTAACATGTTACATTTTGTCCCGAGCTATTTGTTACAATTTACACCGACCTTAAATTTTCGTGTTTTAGCTTTTCAAATAGAAAAGTAAACGTTAAATCATTTACTTGTGTTCACATTATAATAAACCATTGTGCACAGATTCTTGCGTGACAGGAAAGTAAAAATTCAAACTGTTTCTAATGGCAACTAATTAAACAAAGTAGTAAGAGAGTTTTTACTTACCAGCTCAAAAGACTATAATATTCGGATATAACCACAGTATTAACTTGAAACGCTTAACTATCACAACGATACTGACGTTGACAACATCCTTAAGAAGCTCAAGTATCATTCAGAGTTGCCAGATCTGTTATCTAGGAAAATTTAATTATTATAGAATCGTGTAGAAATGTGGGAAGAATGTCTAGAATTCGACAGCTAACTAAACATCTAGGACAATGCAGCATAGACATAAACTACTTTTCATATTAGAGAGAAAATAATAAAAATTGTGTCAAATGCTAGAATGGTTACTTGATTTGCTGCAGTTCTAGACAATTGAAATTCGCAATAGATCTGTACCAAAATCACTTGATTTATGAATTAAGAAACACTCAACAGAATACGTATAATCCAAATCCCAATAAAATAATTAAACTTTAATTGTGTTACTACTTACTCCGTGTTTTAACCTGCCCCGCTTTCTCCTACTGCATGTCTCTTATTATTATAGATGCAATTTAATTTCAAATCTCAGCTTAGCTTAGCTTGGCTCTCAGCTCCGGTCAAAATTCACAGTTCGGGTCGATATTTCCAAATAGCTGAGCTTTGCCAAACTAATCTGAACTTAATTTACAGTACGATATCCTCACTTTGAAGTGTGCAATTCATCTGTCTGTATATATAGGCAGATGAAGGTATCAGCATTGGGCTGCAACAAATTTCAGTTCAGGAATATATACAAATATAGGTATATATAGTACAGTACATGTATATCACCAGCCTGATAGTGGAGGTAGTTACCGGGTATCCTATCCTACCACTAGAACACAATCGAATCAATGGAGGTAAAACAGTAGACATTTTTTCGGCAGTGGTCTGTCCGAATATGTCGGACCTTATTCCTCACCATCCGGTTTTCCCATTGTGGGCTTAGTTAAACTTACGATTGTTGTGAAAAAGGAAATAAAAAGAATGGAATGAAATCCACAAATGCTTTCTTCGAAAATCAAAAGACTAATCATTTTTATTCAAAATTGTCATTTAAAAACAAAATTATTGAAAAAACACCGACGACAATGGCAGAAAAATTCGTACAAATTTCGTCGCGAAAGGATTAATTTATTTTTCTCAAGCAAGATATAACTTCAAATAAGAAAATGCTACTGAGCAAACAGTCTACCGAGAAATTTTCGATTTTATCAGTGGTCCAGTCCACCACTGATAGCCATACATATTATTGAAATTTTTGTAATGAATAGTTTATATCAGCAATTCTCAACCTTCTTAGCTCCGCGACCCCCCAAATAGTAAATATAAATAAAATTAATATTTCGCGACCCCTACCCAAAGGAATAATAACTTTTACTTTTACTATTACTAATTGAATTTTGACTGTAATTATAAATGTAAAATTTTTTAAATATTATATAATTACATTGCACTAATTTTATGTGATTATATAATTTTATTTAATTTTAAACAATTTGCTTTTGTGTGTTTCTAACGTAGATCCACGTATGCAGAAAATTTTAAATGAAAAACAAATGCAACCATCACATTAATTTCTTTTCTTTACATGTGTACTTATTGTAAGTAAAATGTTTATAAGTTTATAATAAATGATTTTTTCTCATAAAATGATTTCATTATTGTTTCGCGATCCTCCTTTAATATCACCGCGACACCCAGGTTGAGAAAAGCTGGTCTATATTCAAACAAGTGGACGAAACCCGTGAAGCGAGCGAACGAAACGAGCAGGGAGTTGGGCCATCTATGGCGGCCACAGGGGCAAAATCTCTTCAGTATTTATATATAATTAAGAATTGTTTTTTAATTTATATTATTTTTCTAGTTTGAGATCCTGTATCAAACTTTAAGATTTTTTTTTCATTGTTGATTTTCTCCTCACTATAGAAGCTCAAAAACCCTTTATCCCACTCATCTCCATCGTCGCTTTGATAATAGATTGGCCAGTCCCACAAATGGTAGCAGAATGGTAAAAGTTGCGTGTTTCGTCTTTGTTTTGAAAAAATGTCATAATTAATTAATTAAAATACTAAACTATAGTCTGAAGTTAAATATACCTAAAAGTATTATATTGCATTACAGTATGTACAGTACGTGCAGTATGTAGGCCTACTAATTACAATGTACTGTACAGTACATACATAGAGTATTGTAATATTAAACAGGATTTTTTAAACTCTGCTCTGCAGGCACTAAAAGGGTCGTTTTCAGGCCTATTATGAGTTCAGCTAAGCTCACAATAAGACGGCCGAGTACTTAAGTATGGAACTCAACTTTCCGGGACAAATTATATCGCGAAAAATTAATAGGGTTATTTTAACCGCCGGTTTCGATCCCGGATCTTCCAGAGCGGAAAACTAACATCTTAACTACCTTTGGTATACAACCCGACATTACCGTGTGTGGGCATATACGCAGATTTTTGAGAACTGAATATACCGAAAATACTTCCAGTGATGGTATTCTAACTTGTTAATTCTAAATTATCAGTAAACACAAATGCGTAATAGTAACATCGATGTAATCTCCATTTTTGTGGATAACTCCTGGGAGGCCAAAACGAATACCTCAGGTACGTCAATTTTAGTCATTAATACAAAGAAGCCAGGAAAAAATGGTTGGACGCAATGTCGTGCAATATAACCGCACTTAGTTGCAGCAACTCTGGTGGCCTTTTTGTGACGAATTGCTAAGTGAATATAATGTTCAAAATAATGGCATTAGCATCTAAGGTTAACAGTTTGTCTCTGTGGTATAGAATGCGATAAGAGGACCTCTCGTAAGTCGTTTACTTGGTTTCACTGTTTCTTGGGGAGCAAAGATGATTAGCGATGTCACTTTAACAAGTGACATCGCTAAAGTTCCAGTTCCAAATTCATGCTTCGTCAATTGCAACAAATCTTTCGAAAGAACAATCTCCTTCATACTTTAACGCCGCAGATGAATTCGATCAGTTTCCATTCGTCTCCATTTCCGCATATCATTTAAAGCGTGAGGATCGATCTCGCAGCAATTTTGCATATTTCCGGCTTCTTCGTCGAGATATGGTAAACACTAGAAGCTATTGTATAATGCTTACTGTGACACTTAATTATTAACAGGCCCATTGGTAATTCATTTTCCAATAATTTCAAAATGGCTTCCAAATATTGTTCATCCGTTGCTTTTATTGGATGGCCGTCACAATGTTTAATCTCAATATTTCCCATCCGCAGCGAAAAGCTTCGACCAATCATACAACAATATATGATACGGTAATGCAGCAATGACAAATGCCACACAAACTTTTGTGGAATTGCCCTCAGGAATATAGGCAGGAAATTGGCTCTTAGGACTAAAACTCCTCCGAATATCGGTAGAAGTCTACTGATAGTAGCAAAACGACAGACTGAAATAAAATTCGAGATAGAACAAGATTTGAGGAATGAGCTCTGGAAATAAAATTCTGATTACAGATCTGACTGACTACGCTTTTAGTTCACATGTACTTTCAATTATCTAAAACATCATTATCCTTGACGAATAAGCATTTTAAGACAGTAAAATAAACATACTTAAATCTTAGCCACAAACATTAGCGAAGCAAAAATGCACAATGCACACACGAAAAGACGAAAAAAAAATTTCACGAGCTTTTCGCAATTTGCTACGTTAAGCCCAATTTCCAGCGTATCGCCAGTTTAAAACATGTGTCCCAGTATAGACAAATACAAGAATTTTGTATTGTAATTCTAAAACATAAAATAATAAATTTACGATTAAGAATTATTCATAAAATATCTAGGCACGAATATCAAAGAGAAATGGAAGAAAATGCAACGATTTTAAAATAAAAATAAGAGTTGAATACTTTATTTTATTATAAAAAAAGTACTGTACTTTATAAAAATATAAGGTTAAATTAATAGTGGTAATTACATCCCTCCATGAAGAGGTCATTAATGGTGAACTATATATATATTTTCATGAGGTGCATATAACAGTCTTTTCTGATAAACTTGAAGCTCTGTGTAATACTGTAGTTTTTAATCCTGCATTTATTTCAAGTTTTAAAATAAGAAAAGCGAAAAATATTTCAAATTCCATTACGTAAAATCTCAAAAACGTAATTACATTTTTAACATAAAAATCTATCAATTTTAACTCGTACATATGATACTATGTAATATCATATCAATGAGGAATAAAACCAGTAAATTGTTATTTTTTCTTTATTTAAAGGCAGATTAAAAAATACATTTTCCACGTTTCTTTTAGCAATTTGGAAGGAAACATACCTACTCATTTAGTTTATTTTCTTTTTAATAATTCCTTAAGTTCTAAATACTGGTTTTTCGTAACAGTAAGAGTAACAATACTTATATTTAATGCCACGTCACGGTTCAAAAGGTTAAAGGTTCGATTTATCACTACGGCGATAAAAATCGATATGCCTATAAAACTTAGAGAAATAGTCAGTTAAATTTAAAATACATTTTCTTACCGCAGTATATTTAATGAAAATATTTAAACCATCATTGAAATTAACATTAGTTGTGATTTTGTTTTCTATTTTAGATTAAAGGATGTTTTCGATACCAGAATATTTTTATCTGTTTGTTCTGTCGGTGCTGTTATATTTTGGATATCTAATATACAAATCATACCAACAGCCTTTATCTTCCAAGAACAAAGCTGTACTCATTACAGGTGAGTTTACGCTGGATAATCAAAAAATCACTTGCCAAGGTGAACGGTAGCTTTTTAATCAGCCTATTTTAAGTTGTTTGTTTTCTCTATCTCTTCATTTAATTATAAATTTGAACTAAATAACGACTTTATTAAAATTGATGATACATCAATAATAAAGGTAAATGTTACAATTTTTTTTTAAACCTTATGAATTATCATTCTCAAAAAGTGAAACATGATATAGGCTATTTTAATGTTACTAATATTTGAGATGATAATGTTTAACAATATCTTTGTTGGGGACAGAAATTCTAATAAAACATATATTTTATATTTAATAATATGAATAAATTTAATTAAATATCTTTGAAGTGTAAAATAAATATCATCTATTTGATCAAATACAAAAATAGATTTAAACACGTAATATATAAATTGTTGTTGACATTATTATACTGTATGTGTATTTACTAGGAACTGACAGAGGTGAAATGAATCGGACTATTAACACATATACAATTTTTTTTTTTTTTTGAAAGGCATAAATATATATCAATATAACTGAATATAACAAATAAAAATAGATGTTTTTATTATATATCAAAATAAACTTTAATGTACTGTACATCAATTTTGTATTACTCTTTATAAAAAAAAACTTTTGGAAATACGAAATAGTTTTGCTGTCCTCTATTTCTGTGTCTGATGTTTATGTTACAGATTATAAAAAATGTATTCAAATTGTTGCACTTTTAATAATTATGACAAATAATGAATAATATAGCTTATCTATTTATGAATTAATTCGTATTAATTCGTGATATATTGGCGTGCATATTTACAGATAATAAATTTGAATGATAAATAAATTAATATGGAATGTTTCTTGAAAAATTTCTAAAAATTCAGAATGGAATATATTTTTTTAAAAATTGAAGACTAAATACAGATATAAACGTGATGTCTTCACAACCACAGGAACACAATTAACACAAGCAGAGTCGATGAGACTCTTCCCAGCTTACGAATATGTAAATTGATTAAAATTTACATATTCGTAAGTACTGTGGTTGTGAAGGATGTATGAAGGCATCAAATTGTTATTTTTATTTAGTCTTCATTTTTATAATATGGAATGCTTTTATCTTAGAATTTTGTTTTTAAATTCTTACACTTGGTTTATAATAAAAACGTTTTGTTTATTTGTAAAACTCAATTCTATGTCTGCACAGTAAATAATAGTAGAGAAGCCAATTATTATTTTCAAATTTGCAGCCTATTTTTCTAATCAGATGATTTTCATTCTTCTGCTGAATCTTATGAGAAATTCATTGAACAGAGTTTTTATGCGTAGACTATATGTATTTATATATTTTAAGTTAATAATAAACTTAAAATATATAAATACATATAGTCTACGCATTATTACGTTTCATTTCTGCAAGTTTATTCTAGTACCATTGTTGTGCTAACATATCATGGCTTTAAAGTACAATTTCAGACAGACACAATCCAAAAGCTGATACATCGTAAGCCTAGCATACCTCAAAAAGAAGGATAGAAACACAAATATATAATATTAGACAGCAATTGTACAGGCTAACACATTAAAAATTAACATAACAATCGAATTAATTAGACACTAAAAGTATATTAAAGAAAATTTAAAATACTGCAAAACACGAACGACAGAATATACATGCAAAAGTATACATTGAAACTCTCAAACAACGAAAAGAAATAAACTTGAAGCCAAAGTCACAAACTCAAAATATAGAAACCAGCCTATTAAAAAACAACAAAAATTATATGCAATGAGACATTGTTCTAAAGACAATTACGTACTGTACACTGCACAATGGCACGATCCAATCAAATATAAGATGAAGCAGGTGGAGAACAAAATATCCACAAAACACTAATTATGCAATATGTTAAAATAATTGTACACGACATCTGCAATGCAAAGCACACACAGTTGGAAGACACCTAGAATAGACAACATTCAGAATTTCTGGATTAAAAAGTTCCTACACCAGGAACTAGCCAAACATTTTACATGCGTAATCAACGACTGATAAAACATATCAAACAGTAAAGTTTCCTGAATTCATTGTATACATTGAACACATAAATAGATGCAAAATAGTCTTGTAATTATTGATCACTAAGGAATAAAAAGGTACAAAATGGGTTATACTTACCGAAGCTTTCATAAGCCCTCCATATTGTCTCTGGTTATATTGTGTTGTTATATGTATTGCAGTATTTTATCTGCCCTAATTCATCCAACATGTCTCCCAGTCGGATGAATAGATCTGATCTCAAGGATCGCCCAACCCTATTTCTGCATTCCTGACCAGCTATATGGTAGAGAGCATTGTCGCGAAATAAAATCAGTTGTTCTATCGTAAGTGAGGGTCTCTTGCGCAGAAGCCGATTAAAAATTACTACAAAATACAAGAAGATTGAAACCTTATTAAAGATTTTTTTGAGAATCAAATTAAATTTACACTTTCACGTTTCATAGAAAGTGCTGATATCTGAGTTGCCAAGCAATTTATACGTCATGTGTCTACTTTTTTAAAAATATTTATGACTATTAACTTACATTTTAATTTATTGTAAAAGTACTGCATATTGCAAATGAATAATTTCATTATCAATTTAGAATTAATGAATTTTGAATGTTTTTGTTTCTGTAGTTAAATGTTTGAGATATGTCGATCTTAACTCTCCAGCTTAAAAAATCTTGTGGCATGACACATGCACAGTATATATAAAAAAAATTGTCTTACTAGTAAAAAGAAAAACTACGAAATATCGTTTTAATTCTTTAATTTATTTATTTGTGAATTTATTTTTTTCTTCTCTATGAAGAATATAATTTTACTTTGGTTAAAACTGTTTCAAACCCATTTCGTTGTGAAATCAACTGGTATGGCGATGAAGATATTCATTAGAATACTTTTCATTCATGTTACTTTTTAACTGTACGAATTGTATTTTTAAATTTTATTTTATAACAAACTGAGAACATCCGTTCACAATAATATTGTTAGAGATTTGTGAATATTACGACTTGATAAGATGTTTTGCAACAACGCTTTATCTAAAATCAACTTTTTAGTAATGGCGGCTAAAAAAATATTATTTTGCGAATTCCAGTGTTTTTACATAGTTTATCTTTATATTCGCTATAAAGACACATTGCAAGATATATTTTGTAAAACTTTTTTTACTAGGATGCGATACAGGATTTGGGCATCTTCTCGCTCAACGCATGGCAGAAAGGAACTATCGCGTGTTTGCGGGTTGTCTCTTTCCAGAAGGTGACGGAGCCAATAAATTAAAAGCATTTTCTTCGAAGATCGAAGTCATTCCACTCGACGTCACAAACGAACAAAGTGTAAAAAGAGCAGCCGAGAGTATAGAAGTCAATCTTGGAACCGATGGTAACTATAGAATAATTTATATCCATTATATCTAACTTTATGATACTGATCTGATGAAGATTAAATATTACAAATGGTATAGAAAAAACTGGTAAAAAGCACTTCGTATTTAAAAAATTTCAATTAACAATAAAAATATTCATGAGAAAAAAGTCCTTTAATTGATGGGATGCACTCCTCACAAAAGACCTTTTCTCGTTGGCAACTGCTGGCATTGTATTTTTTATTCTCCCAAGTTCATTATTGGAGTTTATTTTTACTGGGTCAATAGAGAAACTTTTATGTGATTAAGAACATTTTTATTGTTCTTTGAAATTTATATACAATTTTTATATATTAGTTCTAGTTTTGTGATATTCTTGTAATGAATATTATTAAAAATTTTGTCAATTATTTATATAAAATATCTTCTCATTTGTGATAGATGTTTTATGGGCGATTGTTAATAATGCTGGAATCGGACATGGAGGTGAAATCGAATGGACTCCGATAGAAATAATTTTCAAACTTTTCAACGTTAATGTGTTTGGAATGGTTCGAGTAACGCAAGAATTTCTGCCACTTCTTCGAAAATCTAAAGGAAGAATTGTCAATTTAACAAGCATGGCTGGTAGTATATTTAAACCTTTTTCAAATGAAAGAAATAAGGCATCACCCAGATTGGTTCAAAAATGTTTTCTATCACAGAATTTGTTTCGCGTAGCACAAGCGTACATTATGTTATCATCAGTGTGAATGAATAATGAAAAACAACATTACTCTAAAAGTAGCTTATCTGCTGTTAAGTTAATACGTGTTTGTTTTCTCGCTCAGCACGTGGGTTTGCAGCTATCTACCATGAATTGCATCAACCTAGAGTTGATGCAATTCATGGTAGATAGGTATTTAAAAACGGGATCAAAATTTTCAACGATTCGTGATGTGTAGGGTATTTAATCAACCTATTTAATTGCATTAACCTACAATTCATGAAATTCATGAAAAAAATGAAATGTATAAAATGAAATGTATTGAGTTCTGAGGTCATGGTCAAAAGTTTCAATGGGCAAAATGCTCAAAAAATGGAGTTTTCTTTGTACTTCTACTTTTCAAAATGTTCGATGCACAACATTTTGACTATTACGTCCGAGTCGATAACAACATCCTTTCTTGCAGTTGCAAATCACTCTGCTGCCAATGTCTTAATGGTAACTCATTTTGTATTTTTTTCCCTCCGCAACAGCAACTTCGCCTGCAACTACCCATTTCGACTAAACCGAAACCTTGCCTAATCGGTCAAGGTTTGCGGTTGTGCAAAGGATTACAGAATATATTGGAATAATTATTACGGTTGCAGAATTAGTTGTGGATTGAGCTGCGGTTGAATTCTTGGTTACGAAATAGGTTGGGGTATAATATGCTGACAATTTTGCAGTGGTGAAACAGGTAGAAATGTCTGTTGCGGAATGATTTGTACAAACTAGTCAGAAATTCTATCGGACTCACGATGATGTTCTAAATGTTTGAACTCTACCGTTCTATCCATGGATATATTAATATAGAATGTATGCAAGTGACCTGGCCGAAAGAAAACCAATTTCCTTTTGAATCTTTTGATGATCTAGCACTATCACGAGAGTAAATACAGCATAAGTGCACTAATAAAATCAGATCATATAAATACAATATTAGGGTGTAGTGCAATTGGCGCTCTTTCTCTTTAAGATAAATTAAATCTCGTGAAAATCGTGTGAATCGTACGCTTTGAGACCACTGTCCATTTCAGTGATGTGTGCCAATTGGAACTTTATGCCTGGACTTCAAAAACTCAACATATTTCATTTTCAGCTAATTTCGTCTAAACTCATTTTTCGCAAGAAAGGCATTTTGTGTTCTTTCAAGTTCACAAAAATGTGCGTGAGAAATTACTAAACGTTAGAACATTAATTGGTATCAACTCTCAGATAAATTAAACTGTATATAGAATGCTATAAGATTAATTCTAATACCTTGAATTCCAAACTATATTTTTTGAATAAAAAAGGAAATCTACTCTGGTTAAAATACTTTACATTTAAATTCGCAGAAATAAAAATTACTGCGTTTTTAGCAATTAAGAGTAATATTTATATATTTTCATAAACTTTTACTATAAAGGTTTATAAAAATATAAAAGTTAGTAATTTTTACTATTAATTTTACTACAGTAATTCTGCTGTAATGATAGAATCTTCTACTATAGTAAAATTAGTATTATAGTAGATGTTTCTATACAACCAAGAGACAAAAGTCCTGCAACAAGGGATTTTTTTAACTTCAGTAACTTTGTTGCATAAAAAAACATCTAATCAAATTTATATTACAATTATTAAAGAAATAGGAAGAGACATTCTTTTGCTTTTAAAAGACCATAAATTTTATGAAATTATTTATTTTTACAGTGCAATACAAAAAAGTAAAAAACTTACGATAGACAAAAAATCATGCAACACAGGAAAACTGAGACAAAAATTCTGCAATTTTGATTAAATTCATAAAATTATGTTAAAACAATTTGACATTTCATATAGAAAATAATCATTGTGTATTTTAACTTGTATTAGCAGAAATATTTTGCATGTTAAATTTATTGAAATAAAACTTCATTTAAATATAACTATGGCTCCTAATTGTACACCAATTAGAAAAGATGTGAGAGAGTTAATTATTAAAAAACATCTACAAGGTATTTTCAACTCAGAAATAAGAAAACTAATTGAATGTCACAAATATACAGTGATGTATCATCATTAAAAAATATGAAGAAACTGGAAAAACATGTGTGCAGCTAAGATCGGGAACACCATGTTATACTAGAAAGACCGTTCTAGGAAAAATTCAGCTAAAATATTAATAAATAAATAAAATGAAATAACTATTTCTGAAAAAAAAACAATAAGACTAAAAGAAATGTATGTATAGGTTTAAGCAAGGAAAAAGAGACCTGCAGCGAAACAAAAGAAAATTTGGTACGTAGAAAATGTGAATATTGGGACATTAATAAGTGTAAGAATATATTATTTAGTAACCAATCAAGATTTTGTCTATTTAAGGATGGAAACACATAGTTGTCGCGAAAAAAGAAGAATGTCCTAATTGCATTTCAAAGACTAAAATTTATACTACGGATTATAACTTTAACTGCTTACAGACTTGGGAGCTTACAAATTGTGAACTAAAACATTGATTTATCACTTTACAATAAAACAGTGAATGAAAATCTTATACCAACAGCTAAATATTACTTTTCTGACAGTGAATACATTTATCGACAGGATGGTGTCCCTGCCCATACCCCAAGAAAATGAAATCATATTTTGAAAATACGGAAATAGACATATTAGATTGGCTTAGCAATTCACTGTACCATATTCCCTTAGAAAACTATGGGATAAAGTAAAGATATAACTAAAACAAAAACATATTTCAACTTTGAAAGATTTAGACAAAAACAAACATCTTATATGGAAAAAATTGCTGTCCAAGAATGTGAGAAGTTAATTTATTCCATGCCACAAAAAATTAAAGCAGTTTTAAAGGTCAAACGTGGAGCTAGAGCCACACAATACTAAAATGAGAGTTGCAGGACTTTTGTCTCAGTTTTCTTGTGTTGCAAAATTTTTTCCATGATATGATTTCTACTATTTCGTATTGCACTGTAAAAATGATTAACTTCATAATAAAATTTGTGGTCTTTTAAAAGAAAAAGAATGTCTCTTCCTATTTTATTAATAATTTTAATGTAAATTTGATTTAATTTTTTATACGGCAACAAAGTACGGAGGTCCAAACGATCGTTTCTTCGATTTTAGTATAAAGCTATAAATTCACCAAACTGTCTTCTTAATTTTTTAAATTTCTTAGCTCTTTACGGTTTGAAAGATACATTTTTTCTATTAACAAATAAAATATCCAAATCTAATCTTTCTGGAACATTACTTAATAATCAAAGCGTTACTTATTTGTCGTTTGTCAAATGTTTTATATTGAAATTTTACTAAATACTATATTACGCCTTTATAAAGAGGATGTTTTCTTGGGTAAAAATAAGCGTTTCTAAAGCGCTTTGTTACGAGAAATTCAAATCTTAAAGCAGAATTTTGATATCAGGCACAATCTTTTAGTTATAAGTACATTATTTTACTCAAATTTACAGTTTGTGAAAAACGCAGGAAATTTTTAGGATAGTAGTTGACAACATCTTCTGAGTCTCTGTTTCAGCTGTTGACGGTTGTGTTAATTGGCTGCATGATGTTATTCATTTGCAATTCCAGTGCCGTCAAGATAAATGAAATTGACAGTGAGAGTGAAGAAAGAAGTGATAAAGAATTGTCATCATCTAAAAGTATGATCCTGTGTATCAAGACACAAGTAATACAGTCATTCACTTTTTAACTCAAACAAATTTAAATCATTTTGACTGTAACTTGGGATTAAGTAAGCAAAACAGTGAACTGCCAGGTTACAGGAATGAAACCTTCTCCACCCAAGTACAAACATTACCAAATTTAGGATAGCCGTGACAGAAAGAATCACTATACCAAAAAGAATTGTCCTGAACAAAATTGGAAAGTGAGAAAAAAATTGTACAGCATGAGAGTCTGTTAGCTTGTGAAGATGTGCTTCTTCCTCTCCTCACATCAAGTTAATCCTTATTAAATAATTTGTAAAGACCATGGATACAAATAGAAGAGGATTTCTGTATCTTTCAAGCAAATTCCTTCATCTTCCACCAGAAAAAATAAATGAAGATGTTTTTGTTGGATCTCAGATTTGAATACTTTAACAACATACAGATTTTTAAACATGTCTAACAGATAAAGAAATAAGATCATAAAGATTTCTTAAGAGTGTAACTAAAAACTGAAAAGAAGGGCTCAAAACTAAAAGGAATTGGTGACCCAGATGGTTAATGCATATCAAGATTTAGGCTGCAACATGTCTGTGAAAGAGCATTTCTTGGACTCGCATCTGAATTACTTTCCAGAGCTGCGGTGAAGTATCAAATGAGCATGGTGAAAATTTTCTTAAAGACATACTCACGCTGGAAGAGTGGAATGAAAAAAAGTGGATGCCTTTCATGCTAGCTGATTGTTGTTGAAATACAGTATTATTAGAGACAGTCATCACAAAAGAAGAAATTTGTTCTATACGCAAGATTTTGTTAAATTTCTGGAAAATGACTTTTACATAATAATACTTTTGTGAATATTATGTCACATATCTCATTTATAAATTTTTATTATTATTATACAATAGGAATAAAATAAGATTGATTAAGTTACATGAATACAATTATTATAAACCTTAAAATATTAAAGAAAAACCTTAAAATTCCGATTACTCATTACTCAAGTGAGAAAAACTAAACATAGATTAGAAATTAGCACAAAAATTGCAATATGTATTATAACTTTTTTTTCCTAGAAGAAAAGAAAAAATGTTTTTTGTAGAATAGTGTTATTATTAAAATAAATCTTGTAGAATATTTATAATATATATTTAATATCTTAAAACAAAGTGTTAATGTATAATATTGTCTACATAAAATATTAATAATAATTTTATGAATTAATATCTTATTTTATATATATATAATATATATATATGTTTCAAACTATATTTAGCAGTCGCAAGCATAATATCAATGGTGCCATATTGTATGAGTAAATCGGCAGCGTCAACTTTCTCGGATGGAATCCGTTTGGAAATGAGAAAATGGAATATTAAAGTTATAAATATTCAGCCTTATATGTACAGGTAAATTAATATTCATAAAACTAAAGCTCGTTTTAATATATACTTTTCTATATCAATAGTTTTTTATTCTAAAAATAAGTAAAAAAGTTATTTTATTCTAATAATCATTTAAGTATAATATTAATGGGGTGTAAGGAATTTCTACTTTGTTCTCCTGAATTTGCAATTGAAAAAGTATTCTATACAGCAGGGGTGTCCAATCTGCGGCCCAAGGCAAGTGCCAATGCTGCCCAATAAACGTGTAAACAAAACCGATAATTTTTTTTATTTTTTATTTATTTATTTCAACGGCATAAACTCAAAAAATAAGTTTCACAAAGCCGTAAACCTTTATACATATTTTATTTTTGAGTGGAAAGGAAATATTTTCAAATAGTTGGAAATGTGTGGATGAGGAAGGAATACTAAATAAAGCTGGAGTTGGGACTCAAAGGATTATAGACCCAAATTCGGGGAAAGGAGAGAAAGGCCAAAAGATAAAAAGTAGTGAGAAAGGTTAAATATATCTTCTGTTATGCAAATATTGACCCTTAATTTTCCAACCTTCCTCACTTCTTTATCTTTCGTCCTTTCTCTCCTTTCCCCGAATTTGGGTCTATTATCCTTTGAGTCCTAACTCCAGCTTTATTTAGTATTCCTTCCAGCATTGCAAGATTTGGCTACCCTTTTTTTAGTTTGGCGTAAAAAATATCATTTGGTGCATTGGATACTTTTTGGGCTACATATTATTTATAAATATATTAGTTGAATAAAAATGCACTTTAAAATGGTGTTTCATCGTTTTTTTATTAATTAGAAACCCAAATAAAACAAATATTTGTGTTTTCCAAATAAATTTTTGTTTGTCTCCTTTATAATAAATGAATTTATCTATTTCTAAGTAAAAATTGAAAGTGTCTGTAGAAGTAATTTTTTTTAAATATCTTTTTTGGTGATAAAGTTTTAATACTTATTACTATAATCTAGACATGTTAATCTTTAAATAAACTTGTATATTTAAGGATTAGGCCTCAATATACTTCGGCCACAAGTATATATAATATACTTGTGGCCCAAAACTCGATGACTTCTTCCAATGTGGCCCAAAGAAACAGGGATTGGACACTCCTGCTATACAGTCTAAGTGCGTTGATGAAACCAAATGGAAATTTTCAAATTCTTAATCACCATAAACGAGTTGATGCTATTATATGAAACATTCATAACTGCTATGAGATAATTCAAGTGTTTTGTTTATTTTTATGATTAAAATTTAGATTTTGTTTGAATGAAACAATAGCATAAAAACGCTGTATGATCAACTCAAACTTTTGTCGTTAAATGGATGATTGATACGCAGTGAAATTAGTCGGCATTATAGATTTGGATATTTCTATCTGAATCTATGAAGAAAAATTACGAGTCAGATTGAATTATCCTTCAATAGTACTTCTGACTCTTAGCTTCACGTATACTAGGGATGCGAGTTACAGTTTGTAAGGATATGAGCCGGCCTTAGTAAACAAAAAAGTTTTAGTAATGATTTGATGGGTTATTAAAAGGGGGTCTGCGGAGCATAGCCTTCTTTTATGTTTAATCACTGCACAGTAAAACGAATTTAATTTGAAAAACGCATCTTATGTTTTGGAACGTACCGTGCAAAGCCCGAAGTTGTTTTAAGAATACAGTCCACCAATTTCGAATTGATATGGTTAATATAATTCAATTTTAAAGAGAGTTTTCGTTTGAACTATGATCTAAATTTGCCTTCAGAATTATCGTTTTGTTTAGTACCATGTGTAGTATAAATTGTGAATACGTCAAAACTATTCATATAATGTAGAATAAACTATAATTCTGTTGGCTTTTAAACATTAATCTGTATAAATTCAGCAAAGAATCAAGGATGCTACTCGAAATTTATGTAAAAAGTTCAGGTAATATATGTATATAACTTATACTCAGTAAACTACAGTATCTGGATAATGACAGTGGCGACAGCGGGATGTCAAATTAGTTAGTTATATAACATGGTAAAAATCCACAATATTAAGTCGAGAGTTCTACGCGATTCTGTACATTATGAATAACGTGATTTGGTTTGAAATTGTTTATAAAGCTATCTAGACATTTCCGAAAACATTTTGACACAGGTAAGTCTCTTAATTACTGCGTTTTTACGTTTATGTTCGTATTTAGTTGTAATGTAAAGCAAAAAAAAAGGGAGAAACCATTGCTATTTTAGCTGTTTTTATTAGATTTGATCTGCATTAGATGTACAATATATATGATGCTATTAAAGCAAAAATTCATATAAACTGTTTGTGTAGTGCACTAAAAATGCTTTATAGAAATTAATGTAAATTACTTTTCAACTTAAATAAGCCTACACAAGAATTGCTTACAGAAAAATTGCATAATTTCTGTAATATTAACACAGTTGTTCAGTCCAATTTTCTTAAATATTTACGCTCAAATTTTGAAAGTCTTTAAAAAGTAGACTTTAAATAGTCTTAGAAAGCCTACATATCAATTATAGGAATTACATTTTAGATTTTGCAGTAAAATAATATTAAATTAAGGGAAATCATTTTATCTTTTCATTCATGTTACTCAGTTTTCTTCATCACTCTCTGGATTTTAGTGTTTATGAGATATAAAATGTTTTTGTATTATATATATATATATATATATATTATATTTTAGATTACAATAAATATTTTGGTAGTTACTCCTAAATTATAGGTTCTTTGGATATATCTGTTATACTTATCATTAAACCATTTATCTTACTCCTATATTGTCAGAAACAAATATTTCGGTATAGTATCCAAATTAAAAATAATATACCTTCAGGATACGAAAATTTTGAATGATTCAACTTGAACTTTATACCAGTACTGAAAAACTTTCCTGATTTTTAAATTAAAATATCTTTGAAATGTATTCAGTTATCTACAGATATTTCTAATCTATTGAATTGCATTCTTTATCTAAAGGTTTTTCATTTTTTTCCCTGTTATCAACAGATAAAATTAATGAATATTTTTAAGAATGTCTGCAAAATATTTCATATCATTTATTTATTACTTTTTGTAAATTAAAGACACAGTCGATTCAAAAGACCTCCATTTATTACGTGCTTTTAGATTAAAACATTTGGACGACCTGACCTTTCTTTTTAGGCTACTTGGCCGCCTCTAGTTAAAAAACACAAAATTTATCCAATTAAAAATATAAAATTTTCTAAAAACTGGAATAGACTGTGTCTTTAATTTACAAAAAATAATTTAGCCATCTAACGAAAGAAACAGATTATTTATTACTGTTATTATAATTATATATAAATGAATAGATATTTTTATTTTGTTAATGCAAATTTAAATGTTCGGTTTTTGTTCAAATTCTTGGAAAAAGAGATATACAAAAAAATATTTTCTAAGAGATCCTTTTTGGAAAAAATTTAGACTATAAAAGTATACTGAGAAACTTGGAACTTATGGATAGTTTTGCGTGAAGATCATTTCAAACCACGGATGAAGAGAAAGCGAGAGATGCTGAGAAGAAATTAAAGCACAATGCCATTCCAACCTTCTTTTGGAGGTATTTTTCTTTCTGTGAACAATTTGTTCACAGAAAGAAAAATACCTCCAAAAGAAAGATTCATCAATTGCTACATAAAAAAGTAAAAACTACAAAAGATACTACTGCAGCAGCGGTGTAAGTTACACTGCTGCTGGAGAGGTATTTTTTGCAGTTTACTGTTACACCGTTATCTAATTTTGAAACATCGTCAACATACATAGAAAAAACTACATCAGCTGAAGAGTTATAAGTAGATTAGTTTTCATCTGATTTTCTTCATGTAATGAAAGAAAACAATACAATTATTATACCAGAAACTTTTAAGCTGAAAGTATGCCTTTAAACAATGCAGAAACAATTCCTTACTATTCTTATTTGGGTATTTAGTAACAAGTATACAACAAACCTCAAAAATCTTGTAACAAATGCATCAGTAGTGCACCAAAGGAAGTCATCTTTCAAAACATTCAAAATTAGTTGAAATTAAAAGTTATTTTTAATGGCAGGTTTTTGTAATAAAAAACCTTTGATATATTTTAGACACGGAACATACTGTATTTACTAGATAATTAAAATATTGACATGAATTTAAAGAATTTTTATGGAGTTTTATGTGCAGCTTTAAAATAGAATTTCAATATCAATATTTTTAGTATTAATATAGAATATGTGAAGTTTTAATTTTAAAACTGCGCATATTCTAAATTGCTATAAATTAAAAGAAAAATCATGACAAGATTTACTGTATATCTTTCATATTCAAAATAAAACGCGAGGAAAACATTTAAAATCGAACAAATTCATATGCGAGTAGATCTATGAGTGTGTTATAAAATTACCCATATTCTAAATCATTTGAACTGAATTTTTCCATTCTGGTTAAGTAAATTTATTATTCTGTCAGCATCATGCGAGTATTTATGTAATGTTAAGAAAATTTCTCTGAAATTCATAAAATTCGCTTTAAAACACGATATTCCTTTTACAGATAAACCACGATTTGTTTTGTATTTTCTTTTTACATATCTTTTGTTGCCATTTTCCTGTTTCATAATTTCCAAATCTAGTAATAAAAGAGGAAAAACTTAATCTTTTGAAAAGAGTCTTTTAAATTTCTAATTTTTATTATTTATATAATATAATAAAGTATAGAACTGTTATGCGTAAAAATATTGTATTGTTCATTTAATAAGTTAGTTTTTATACTTTATCTGCATATCAACTTGATTGGGCTGCAATTTAAAAAAATTGTAGACTTATAAATTCTCTGTTTGTCCCTTCTTAATCTCGAGAACGGAGTTAGATGCGTAAGAGTCAAGAATAGATGTGGAAACCTTAGGGACAGGAAGTCTCGATTAACAATTTAAGAACGTCCAGTGTAAACCGAGAGTCATGTTATTTCAATTCAAAAGTTTTCTCCTGAAAGCAGTTAATGGATGATTGACGCGACTTTATTGTAAAGGTAAAGTATGATGTACAATGGCAAGACACTACCGTACTAATTTGAGGGGGAGAGCATATATTTTAATTCAATAAATTAAAAAATATGATTAAAAGTTGCATCCCGGCATTGCGACGATGTCACAATAAACAATTGTTTGTTTCAGTATGTTTTATTACTATGAACTTCATACTCTTGTTAATAAAGTCAATGTTTCATAATTTAATAAATTGATTAACTTACGTGTGCCTATAAAAAGCTTTAAACTTGCTGCAAATTATTTAATAAAATATTTTACTATTATATAATATAATACTGATATTTTAAATGAATATTATTATTATATTCAATTATTAATCGCTGTTAAATTAATAGAAAACAGTTGACTTAACAAGCTGAATATCTATTCCGTTAATTATAGATTTATTATTAATATATTCACTTTAAAAACTTGGTTTTTAAAATCTTATTTGGTATTATTCCATACAAGTAAACAAAGCTTTTATTATTATTATTTAAAATTACTAATAAGTTTACTGAACAATTGAAACTTGTCAGCCTGAAAGCTTCCCCATATTCGAGAATAAAAAGCACGTATAAAATGATCTATTAAATCGAAAGCGTTGGAATTTATTCGCTTAAACACGCAGATCGCGAGTCTGTTTCCTATACGGTGACATGTGTTCATACGCTTGTCTTCATACCATATCACGTATTGTAAATTTTGTCTTTTGAGCACACGGTGCGACACTTGACTTTCGAATACAAGGTTCGGTATAGAGCTTTATTTGCTGCAACTTTGGGGTATGGTATTGGATTGTCATACTGTTTTTATTGTCCCTTATTCTGTCTTTCCTGTTGTTTTATATTGAATCCGCAAAAGCAATGTTAATTGTAAAGCGAAACTGAGTGTTGTGATGCGATAAGTTTTATGATAAAATTGAGAGTGATCAGAACTTAAACAAAATAAATTCATCTGAAAAATATGCTTGATTTGATTCTAGTAAACCTTTAACATCAACCAAACTATTAACGGTTGTCATACGGTTATAAAAATATTACTTTTAGTTATTATTATTATTTTTAAAATAGAATCTTTTGGAGAAATTTACGTATTGTTTTTACATTAATAATGCCCGTATATATTTTTGACAAAATTTTAATAAGAGAGGTTCTGTATTTATCACTTGTGGCTTCCATTTCCCGTTTTAGTATCAAGAAATTATGGTCATTATCACTTGTGATTCTACTATTTTGAGGAATTCGAAATCGAATTTGATATCGGTTCTAACTTTCTAATGAAAAATTAGCGCCATGAGATAAAAGACCATCTTCGTGTTCACAGGGCATAATATCAAAAATGAAAAATAAATAAATAAAACGATAATAATTATACGAGATTTGGGTTTTATTAGCCATTCGAGCTGGCTGAATTAATTGTGAATCAGATTCTTTCTAATAGAATAAATTTATTCCAATAGGTCGTAAAATATAACAAATAAATTCATTCCAATTGTTTTAAATCGGAACTAATGATTGATTAAATTTTTGGTTAATGTTAGCCTTGGTGCCAAGATGGCGGTTCGTCCCTGATTCCAGCAAGGAAACAGTGGGACGCATGTTCTAACCTAACCTAACCTAACCTAACCTATTCTAATAAATTACCATAATTATTAGCAACCAAATTATTAGAATAGGTTAGGTTAGGTTAGAAAGTGCGTCCCACTGTTTCCTTGCTGGAATCAGAGACGAGCCGTCATCTTGGCACCAAGGGTAACATTAACAGAATTTTTAATATATAGTAAATTGGTTTAAACATATACAGTATTTTAAATATTATAGAATAATTGCTAAATATTTCTAATATTTACAGCACTAATTTAACTTCTGAAGATAGCGTTAAATCCTATTTCAATCAATCGTGGAAGAATGCCAATCCAAAAAATACTTCAGCTCTCGGAGAAGAATATTTTCAAAAATATGTGAAAAAAAGTTATGATATAGCCAAATTATTAAAATGTAATCGAGTCGAAGATGTGATTGGGTGTTTAGAAGATGCGGTCATTTCACCAGCTCCAAAATTATATTATCGACCGGGAAATCTCACTAATAAAATTTCCTTTACTTTTGTGAGGTTATTCCCTCCTTCGTTGGAGGAGCTCCTCTACAATTTGGCAATGAAATTCAAATTTTAATATTTTCTCATATCTCGAATAGACAATATATTTGCTTCTGTTTTGATTTCCGAAGATAATATTTTAAATGACAGAAAGATGGTTATTAGCAATATAAAGTAAAATATGAATGGCCTTCTTGTTGCTTAAGGACAGCAATAAATATCATTTAAATATTTTGGTGTATTGTATTATTAAATGCTAGCAAATGGATTTTTTAAAACTTTGTATATTTATATTATTATTGATTTAGAATTATTTTTGCATTTTTTATACCGTGTATAATTTTAGATTTACAGGGTAATCGTAATTAAAGAATAAGTGTTAAAAGCATTCTGTAAAAAGAACTATCTGGTAAATCTCAATTGAATTTGGTGTACATTTCGATTTTCGAGAAAATTTTTAGTTAAAAATCCAGCCGCTAGAGCGAAATTTGGCGTTGCTCTCTTCTTAATGTGCATAAAACGTACGTTTTCTAATGGATTTCGAATTAAAAAAAATCGCAAAACGTTCTTTGTATTTCTTTGTTTTATTATTAAAATAAACTCAACACAAAAATAAATAAGTTATCCAGAAAAAATTTTTATTTTCATTTTTAGTTAACGTGTTAATTTATATTTCGGTAATTTTTCATTTCGCGATTTTTCACATGCACTTTATAAAGTTGTTACTGTTAATAATTTAACGATGTTTTAATAGAAAATTCTTCAATTATAATTCCTTTAACTGTACATTTGCTAAGGTACAAGTTTTTAATCGCAGAAAAATTCATATAAATTATTTATTTCTGAGAAGGTTAATGACTTTTGCTCATCTTTTTACATTCCATATCATTTTCTTACCGTTTAAGTGATCACATTAAAATTTTTCTCAGCTTTCTTAATGTTTAAGCCTGTAAAGTTAAGGAAAATTGCTCCTTGTACAAATGAAATAAATCATTAGCACATTTCTTGTTAAAAAAAAAAATAATAATAATAACTTAAATACGTTACTAACAAGTCTACAAACTTTACAATTTTACTTTAAAAATTGTTATTATAGAATTTATTTTTGACTAGTTTCATTAATAAATCTTCAAATATTTATATCTGGATTATATTTTATAATATGAAAAAAAAGCACACTTTAAAAATACAAAGTCGTAGTTTTAAATATATAAAAGCCTTACTTCAATTTGTAATGAGTCATAAAATAAGGAAAAATGACCATGACAAATGCTTAACGATTGTTTTATGACTCTGTAGTGTTTTTGTATTCTGTGCATCTTCTATACAACTGAATCCTATTCATTTTGATTTGTTTTCGTGATATCAGGAACAATAAATTATTTCATATTAAGACCAACAACCTTTACCGTTGTCACATAAATAAAAAGTTGTAAAGAAAAATATCCTTTAATTGCTTCAAAACCACAGAATAAGGTATTAAAGTCAATTTTATTGAAGAAAGAACAAGTAATTTAACTCTAATCTATTGTATGCATATTAGATTTATTTTAACTACTTATTATAAAGTTAAAATGTTATATTTTATAAATATATAAGCAAATTAAAATTCTATATTAATTGGCATATTTTAAATTATTGCATTTGACTGTATAATGGGTAACAAAATAACATTTTTCTTCGTAATTTCTTCGTTTTATGAAATAGAATGAACGTAAATACAAAAACTAATTAAATTTTCTATTCTTCGTGTGCATATTTTTATCGAATTGATTAAAATTATTATCAAAGCATTATAATTTGAGAGAAATACAAGTAAACGTGATGAGCATTTGTTATTCTCATAATTTAATTTTACGTGTGAAAATTTTAATAAACGAAAAGAAACGAGCTTTAAAATATTAACAGCTTTTTTTAATTCTTTATTATTATTTTGTTCCAATTACTTACTTAATATTCACTTTTATATCCATTTTTGGTTTAGTTTTTAAATTTCAATACTGTTATTGATATTAGATCGTTGTTAAATAAATATATAAATCAGCAATAATGTGAAGATAAAAAAAAGGATACGAACATAATGAAAATAAAATAATTTTATTCTAAATTATTTTTTGGTTTTCACTTATTTTATACAGCCAAATTCAAAAGCTTGTTGAAAATCTTTGTAGGAGCTACGTATAACGATCGATTATATCTTCAGAACGTGTGAATGGATACTCCGATTCCTTCGCAATTACACTGCTGGTCATTAAAATTGTTACACCATGAAGTGGGCATGCAACTAATGCGAAGATTTCATGAATGGTACAACATGCTGGGTGCTCTGTACCTCGAAATTACTTGTCAATTTAATCATGTCTTCCTCCCATTATACTGTATGTGTACAATAAACATGCGCTACTAGAAAAATCTAAAATCTCGAAAAAGTAAAATATTTTATTATAAAAAGTTCGGTCCACGATGTCCATACGTTCAGTCTCTTTATGTGTCATCTATGTATTTTAAATTATGTCTGTCATTATTTCAAATTACAATAGTTTCTTTCTTCTCCTTTTAATTTTAATTTAAATAACTGAGAATAGTTTCACAAATTTAATATACAATACTGTAAGATGCAATACTGTATTAAATCTAGATTTGTTTTATCTCTTCAGCTATAAAAATGAGAGGTTATAAGAGAAAATACGACAGAAAATTATTTCGAAGGTCGAAATTATCTTTTGGAAACAGCAATCCAGATTGTTATAATTTGAGACATCCTGGATAACTTCTTAATGAAATAATATATAATTTATAAAGAACATTTCAAAGAGTTGATTGGTAGTGCCAAATCCAAATTTATTCCCTTAGTAGAGTATTAATAAGGCAAAATCGGGGAGGGTGGGGCCCGACATATTCGGAACGCATCGTCCACTACGGTTGTTCGCCTAGATTCAATTTTGGGTCCCCGACAGCGGTAGGATGCTGCCTTAACCGCCTCGGCCATTTAGCCGTCATCATGTACTACTTGAAACAGGTTTACACTATTACTAGTTGATGTTAACCGTACGCATTGATATGTAACTACTATTGTTTCGTACTTAACCTCTAGTATGACAAGAATATAAAGGTAAAGAGTGCATTAACTTTCCCAGCATACAATGTTCGTCTATTTTTTATAAAACTGATACCCGACATTAATTTTCCACAGAGTTGCTTTGTCTAGTCAACTTATTTGTTGACATGAGCGTTGACGTATTTGATTTAATGTACAATAGTCTATTTATAAATGTGACAATTTCAGACACGAATGTATGTCAAAAGCAATACGCATCCTGAATCTATTAAAAATTAAAATGCCATTAAGAAATAAAACGATGTTATTATTTGTTTAAAAATGTTTAAACGTACAAATTTAATAATATTTATTTAAATAAAAAATCCAATATTAATCAATTTGTAAATTAATTAAAATATTGCTTAAAATTTAACTGATAATACTTATGGAAATAAAAAATACGTAAACTACATCTTCAGAATCAAATGAGTTTATTTCTCACTTTTATTTCAGTTTTCTTTCAATTAGTTACAGTATAGAAATAGAATCTTTATTAACTCGGTGGGCATTAAAAAGACACTTTTAATCATGTTTATTCTGAATTCGCCTACTATTGGCCGAAGGGATAACACCTAAATAGGGGCCAGTTTTCCATAAAACGTTCTCTCGGTAGGCACTAACCCCTTGACAGATTAATAAATTAAAACAACGTAATATATGGGTAATCAAATTCAATCGTAAGTTCGGCTAGGCACACAATGGGAACGACCAGAGGATCCAACATATCCGAGACAGACCGCACATGAAAATCCTGAATTTCTTGATCGGAACCCGAACTCAGGACCCTAAAAATAGCAGGCATGAGAGAAGTGAAATAGGATATAAGCCAGACCCCATATCACTCCGGAAGACACAAAAACATGTCATTGAAATTAATTAAACAAATAAGAATAGATTTTTCATCATTATAATTTATAAATAACAGTCTCCTTTGATAAAATTTTCATAACTTATATATATATATATATATATATAATTTAGACTATATAAAAAGCCATCAGATTGTTGGTTCCTTCCTGGAATATTTCATGAGTGTGTTCCTCTCACATTTTTATTGGGCCCGTATAAAAATATCACAAAACAAAAATTAAAACGATTGTATTTCTTTCTATATTTATTGATTCGAATAAAATTATAAAATTATATTTTCACGTAAAAAATTTGCTGTATTTGTCATCATTAATTTATATAATATTTCCAGGTTATACTGTTTATAGGCTTAAACATTCTGTCTGGCTATCTGCTCTCTGTCTATAATATTCTCTCTCTGTCTATCTTTAATCTAACTATCAATATCAATATGATAAGTAGTGCTGTTAATATAACAAACAAACAAAAAAAAATTAGAAACGCATATTAAATTATTTGAGTTATTATTTAAATTAGACTTTACGCCTGATAAATCGTTTACTAAATAATTAGATGAAATAATATTAATGCAATGTAAATTGGTTAATTACGTTAAATAGTGAATAAATATCTCGTAATTAAAAGTATCAAATATTATAATAATTTTTTAAAATGATCGATATAAATTATTATATTTATTTTTAAGAGCATTTTAAAAATTCAAACATCATTCATCATAATCACGTTTTATTTTATTTTATTTTTTTTAAAGATATTTTTTAATAAATTTCCTGAGATGTTATTAAGAAATTTATAAAACAAGTTTTTAAAATTAAATATTTGTATTTTGCATTTTTCTAAAAACAAAAAAGAATTTGATGAATAAAGAATAAGAAAAGATAACGTAATAATCAATGTATCACTCAACAATGATTAATGAAAGACGAAAAAATGTAGCTAAGTGCAGTGAAGAACTTAAGTTAATGTGAGAAAGATTATTATGTAAATATTAATGTTATATTTGTTATTTATTAAAAAAAAAAACACAAATAGAAAATAAAATAATTTGTGAATCTTTTATTAATTTCGCAACCTAATTGTTTTTCTAGTAAATCGGCGTAAAGCGAGACACCCTATTTCCCAACAGATTTGTGTCATAAATTGAGATTTGTCCCTTAAAATGTTTTAATTATATAATAGCGAGGTTGAGGCCAAAGTTTTAAACGCGAAAACGTGTACGTCGGACGTTCAGCGCCGCCTTCCTGTAAGCCTAGAAGTTTGACAATGGCGTTTGGAATGTCGAGCATGATTCCGAATCATGCTCGACATTCCAAACGCCATTGTCAAACTTCTAGGCTTACAGGAAGGCGGCGCTGAACGTCCGACGTACACGTTTTCGCGTTTAAAACTTTGGCCTCAACCTCGCACAAAAACGACCAGGAAAATAATATGACACTTAAATACATTTCATATAGTCATAATAGAAAACAGCTCTTTAACAATTAGTATACAGAAGTACGCGGTCATAAAGCAGGAATTTTCTACATATTTTTCTTTCTATATTTTATGCTAAAATTTCTTCAGATTTTTTATTATTTAAGGATTAAAAATGCTATAAATGTATTCATTAATACTTTAATAATGACTCATATAATGTCAAAGAATTGTATAAGTTGTCCGAAAAACCTGGAAACAAATTAAACAGCATGTTTTTAAAATATGTATCGTGTATTGTTTACTCATTTACTCTCTTCTTTATCCAAGTACGTTGCAAAGAAAGTATTATGTTTCTATGTATTTAACGGAGCACATGGAGATTAACATCTTGAGATCGACAGTAAACATGTTTGCTCCGTGCAATTCTTCATCTGAAAGATGCCTGAATGACTAAGAGCACATAATTTAAAAATAAATCTCTTGTATGAATCCAAACTTTTCTAATATTTTTATTAAATTTACGTTAAAAGTAACAAAGATAAAAATATAAAAAGCCAAAGTAAGAAGAATTATTTACTTATATATTCTTAATTGATAAGGATCTTAATTATCTAAAGATTATATTTTTAAAATTATTTTCAATAAAAGTAAAAAGATATTTAATTGATGATATTTTTTAGTTTATAATACGTCATAGTTTGGACGTTATTACTTTTCAAGTCTATTCCAGGATTGAATAAATTAATTTAATTAATTCATAAATGAAAAATTTCAATGTAAAAATATTATCAAATATAAATGTAAACATTTAAAAAATTGTATTTTTAAATTCAAAATAAGTTATTAAATATTTATAAAGTAATTGAGTAATTACTTGTCATTGAAAAAGTTCAATGATCATTCGAAAAATCAAAAATTGGACGCCGGAAATAAGTTTAAAAAACAGTAAAAATTGTTGTTAAAATAAATGAAATACTATATTTTTAAATGAATAAATATTGTATTTATACCAGGGCTGTGGAGTCGGAGTCGTGGAGTTTTGGTATTTTAGTCGGAGTCGTCAAAAATCCCTCCAACTCCGACTCCTTTTTACTTTCCCAACTTGTTATGTATATAAAAAACGAAAAAGTATTTGAATCGTGTCACATTTGACTCTCCGAGTTTTTGAAAATCTATACGTTTGGAGATCCTATAAACCCAAAAAAATGTCAAATAAAGAGAAAAATTCGCGCTTATGTTGGCGTCTAATTTGTTTAATTTCTTTATTCTGTTCTGAACTATTAAACAATATTTCAGAATGAGTAAAGTTTAAGAAACAAAATTTGGCACAGTAGCGTGTGTATAAAGGGCATTAATGCTATTAAATTTTGGTTCTTTATTAAAAATCGACAGGGTAGAGATATAGAAGGGGTCATGTGTCATATCTCCAGTGTGGTCGGACTTAATGAATATTTTACTCGTTATTAGCATTCGTAATCTTATAATATAATCGAGAATGGTTAATAGTAATAATAATAATAATAATAATAATCTTAGAGTTCAAACGGTTAAGAGTTGAAATTTGGTACACAGTTAGGATACATCATAAGAATGTACACTAAGAAGGGATTTTTCGAAATTCCTCTCGCGGGGGAAGAGGGAGAGGATTAAGGATTACCCTGAAGAACTCCGTTTCTACCGTACTATTTTAGATGCGGTATTTTGCGTTTTTGTGAAAAATCGAACGTACTTTCAGACCCATCTAAAAATTCTCTAATTAGTCTCCGAAGAGAGAGGACCTAATTCTTGCACCCAGTGAAAATGGATAAAATCGGCTATAATCTAAATATTTTCATCTTCGTTATCGTTACTTTTTGCCTGAGCAACATTTGGCTCCTCTGCTAGTTTTTTATTTTTTATTTTTTTTATAAAACTCGTCTCTACCCTCAAAATTAAGCTTGAGTTCTAATATGAGAACAGACAGAAAAGGAAATCTTACAAAATTTGAAGATGATATTTATTATGCACTGGAAAAAATAAATCACATTGACCACTCTTCAAGTTTGGATGTTAAAACGGCAATACTGCACTATCCAGACATTATCCAAAATACAACATTGATTGTCACAGCATTGTGACCAATCGAGTTTCGGTAGAGCGTTTATTTTCCGCTCTTAAAATTATATTTAATAATTTAAGAGCTTCATTGAATGCTGAGTTAATAGAAGTGATTTTTTTTGTAAGGAGTAATTCAGTTTATAACAGAGATGGAAAATAATAAATTAATCAATATGGCAAAATAAGCAACCTTTTTATTTTTACCAGTCTAAATGTTATATTTCTCATTCTTGACTTAGTTTAATGTATCTGTATACTTATATATTACCCAATATACTCGTATATTATGTACTGTACAACATTTTTATTAAACTAATTTGTTTGTATAAGAACGTATTTACTATTTTTATTCATACATGCTTACCAAATACCAATGCCATCATCAAACGAGTCAATAAATGTGAATTTATATATTCAGTAGATGTGTCAAATTTTAATGTTTAATTAATTTTTTAAAATCGTTTTATTTTGTATTTTTTTTTTTTTTTAATAATCAGAATCGTCGTCATTATTGCTTTCCTGGCTGTTATACAGTATAGGCCTATAACAAAGGAAAAGAATGACGATCAGTCAAAAAATGACTTTCTCAGATTTTTACTCTTTTGGACTCGGAAGCCTCGAAACGTAGAGAAGTGCAAACGGATATGAGACTGTGTACCAACCGATTTAGTTCAACCATTTTCAAGCTTAATAACTCCTGTATTAAACCATCCGACTCCGATTCAAAATCGTGCCTCCCATACAGTCTAGCATAGGAAAACAAACCGAATCTTTTGTATATCTCGATATTTCGAGGTGCCTTGAGTCCAAAAATGCAAAAATTTGGGGTGGGATCATTTTTTGAACGATCGCTACACTTTTCCTCTGTTATATATAACAACAGAAAAGTAAAAATTATCCTATTGACTCATTACTTAGAGGAATATTTTAGCTTTGGAATAAAAAAGCTTCTACGTTCTATCTTTATTAGAACTATATTTATTGATGCTAATGTTCTGAGGTCATGTGATGACGTCAGAATTTTTGGGCCTACTTTGTTAACAAGTCCACCCCTGGTCGGAGTCGTGTAAAAATCTACCGACTCCACAGCCTTGATTTAAACAGAAAATTTTCTCCTAATTTAATAGTTCTGGTTTTAAACTAAGAGAATGGTAATAAGGCAGGGAATAATGTCGAAATTTATGTTAAATTTGTAAGAAAATTTTAAAAATTTTGTCATTTATTGAAAGTAGAATTGTACATTTTTTAAAATATTAATTAAATATGTGAAAATTCTGGTAATAATATAGATGCTTTGTAACAATTCATTAAGGTATTAATGCTGAAAACAATGAATATATGAATACTGCAAAAGAAATGCTCAAATATTTAATGCTTCAGTTCAGAAATAATTCTCAAATATTCATTGAATATCTGTAAATTGTCACATTATTAAGCATTATTAATAGTTAATCTCTGTAGTTTAAATCAATTTTACAGTAATACTATATTAGGATAGGAATTTTATAATAAATTTACCAAATATTTATTAACTTTATAACTTTCAACATAACTCTGAATTATTAGTTTTACATTAATAGATTTGTTAATAATATTATTAACTTAAGTTAAATAATTTTAATGTATGAATCTATGAGATGTTTGTTAATAAAGGAATTAACAATATAAGATTTTTTTAAATACTATACGTTTTACAAATTTAGTACAGAATTTTATAAGCAGATGGCGCCACAAACTCGTAACCGATTATATTTATTTATAGAAATGTATTATTAAAATATTTTTTAAAATTTATGATAATTTTACATTCTTAATGTAAGTTTTTACATAATAATTTTCATATTAAAAAAAAACATTTAAAAATCTACATTAATTACAATCCGCCATCTTTAAACGCACTTCGACTCGTAGAGAAAACCATTATTTATAAAATATAATAATCAATAAAAATAACAACTTACAAATATAATTTCGAACATTATTTCTCTCACTTTTAAACATAAATTATAGCATCTAAGAGAATAAATTATTTTTTAAATCATTTATAACTTAGACATATCAATCCGTGATTCCGGACGATTACAAATACAATAAATAATATAATAAAAAAGACTCATTAATTAAGGATTTTTTCGTAACTTTTACATCCAATGAAAGGCATTAGTTGCGGTTTTATACGAATATTTCTGCAGAAGACCCTATAATTTAATAACATCTGAATAAAAATGTTACCAATTTACATGATCATTTATATTCAGATAGATGCTAACACGTAAGCTTCTTCTGTTGATAATTTTTTTTTCTTTTCAAGTTTCGATCTCAATTCTGTTATTATAAAATATAAAATGAGTGTTATTATATAAAACGCCCGGCGCCATATTATAATTTGTGTGTAATAAGAGATATGACCCCTTATCTACTTTAATAACTAAGGACCACAATTATCCAAAGAAATCTATTAACATCGTGATTAAGAAGATAAATGGAAACGAAATTTAAAACTTGTTGACGGCTAAGAAAAGAATTTATTTAATGACGTGTGTAGAGTCATTTCTACTATTAACAAATTACCATCTGGATAATTATTTTCAATACTTAGAATATATAAAAAACTGTTTAATAATCATAAGTTGCATTAAAAGTACATTCAATTTTTTCTGGTCTAACATGAGACTTAACAGAAGAAAAGGAAGAAGGGGAAAAAAAGTAGAAGAAGAAGAATAAAATATGACTAGAGGTCGGAAGTTTCGGCAATTGTTAAAATGGAAAGCAGGACTCAATGGAATTTTCACACATGATCGAAAATCTGGTCACACCCTTTTGGGTGTGGCACTTTTTGACAATAAAAAACATATTGACAACTGCTAAGGTGTGTTCCTAACGTGGTGTGTGGTAAACGGAAAACTCGAGGATATTCAATACATTCATATCGCACGGTTTCGTATCGTTAGATAAACGAATAAATTGCTAAGATTGGAAAAATTCGTACGTTACAATCGAGTCGGAGGTGAAAGCGCATTTAACATTCTTCTCATTAACATATTGTATCTTCAGCAATCTCCTACAATGAGATAAGTTCAGATGTCATATTCTGACTGCTAGACTTCATTTATCACCGTATATTTGTTATTGACCTTTTATGCAAAGATGAAAAATTGGAAACGGTGATAGGGGTAAAATCGGAAGAAACAAAACCTGATGTTCTGGAAGCACACCTGGGAAATTTTGGTAGGCAATGAACTCTGTTAAGAAAGACGAAAGCCCTTGGGATATATACCTCGCCCCTTCGGATGAACTCATAGCCTTCAGCCAAAAAAGAATTCGTGTCGGTTCGAAACCGGTTGAAAATGCATCGTAAAAGAGTATTTGGGCTTTTGCATCTTTTAAAGATCAATACTCATCTAAAATAAAAGTTATCGTCCATCATTAATAAAATCCTACAGAAGAGCGCATTGTAACAACTCATTCGATTCTATCGCCTCATCTTAAATATAATCACTAAGTATTTTAATTAATTTTTTTAATTTAATAACTATAACTTATTTATTTAAAAAAACATTCAGAGTAATTCGGTAAAGTCGACAATTCATCAATGAATTCATTATAAAAAAAATTTTAATTCACATAAGAAATATTCTTATTCATTATTCTAAATATATTTTAAATAATTGATATTATTCTTAAAACATTATTTAAATTATAAATAGAAATTCAAGCGCCAACGTATTCTACCTTCATCACTAAGTTACGTACTAAACTTAATTATAATTATAATTAATTTTATGACTGTTAAATTAATTATACATCAGAATAACGTTATGAACTTTCGAGTTATTGTTTAAATTTTCTTTAAATAAGTTTTTAAAGGAACGGAACGGAACTTCCGCATTGAGTCCAGCAAGCACCTGGACATAAAATGTTATTGATAAAAAGTTGACTTATGAGTATGGAAAAAGAAAAAAAAAGTTTATAATTGATGTCTTCGTGTCGCACGTGGTCAAGATGATGAGTTTGGAAAATAACTAGTTAAATCTTTTCCCATTTTTACGCAATACATATATTTACATAGTAATACATTCGATAAATAACACGACTAAACGAATTACATTAATAATTATTTAATAATAGGAAAAATTTAACTTAATAATAATTTAGGAAAATTATAGAAAAAAAAGCACAGAAAATAAATTATAAACTAAAGTTTTGAAAGTTAATAATTTTCAAGTTTCGTATCTGTCTCGCCAGAGGGTGTTAGAGACGCGATGCGGTAGGTCGAAGCATGGATTGTAGCACGTGATAGAACGTCTTATAATTTCGCTACGTACCAGAGCATTAATATCAAGATGTACAGTACAATTTATAATGGCCGAAAATATTAATATAATTTCAACGATCTCTTATGTGATAAGTTTAGAAACTAGTGAGATTTTTTTTTTTAAGTTATAAGAAAGTATCTGCTGATGGGATCAATCTATTTCTATCTAGTAACACGTGCTAGTCACGTGTATTGTAATGGACACCCTGCGATGTTGTCAAAAGAGTGAGGCCAGCGTGTAACGGGACACCCACATATTCCCTATTGTTATTGATGAAGATCGTATTAACTATGCTATTATCCAATCTTACTAACGTAACACTAAAGTAATAAATAAGAAAAGGAAAAAATACCTCTTACTCATTTGAGATTCTTCGAACGTTTTCGTAGCTTTAAAGATGACTTTTCTGGTAGATGTTTTAGTTTATGAACCACATCGTCAAACGCTACTTAAATAAATTAAACGGCTTCGCTTTTATATACAAAATTTGAACTTTATTGCGCCTTACTATCGATATTTTTTTTTTAAAGTGTCGAGTGGTAAGTTGAGCGTGAAATTTTTCTTTCACTCCTTACCTTTAATGAGCTTCTTCTTAATTCGGGTTCATTCATTAATTTATGACTTAAGTACAAACTCGACTGCTGAGTAAAAAGCCTTCGGAGACTGCTAGTCACGTGACTAGTGCGCGGGAAATGCACGAGCTCTGGCGGACAGTAAATGCATTCGCTGCTCCAGACCTTCGCTACACATAATGGAGAATGTGCTACAATGCATTGTTATCACATTGACTTTCATTTATCAAATTCAAGCATTCTTCGGGTAAGTATTTTTTATTACTATTTTTTTTTTTTAACTTATATTTATAAGAACTCTTTAAATTAATAGAAAGTTCTCTTGTGTCCTTCTCTAATAAGATTAAATAGAGCACGTTCCGTTAAACGTTTGAAACACTATTAAAGCAAGAAAAATATCATTTTAATTTAAATTTTAAGCAATTAAAACACAGAAATTTTTTATTTTAAAGTTGTCAACCAAGCGAAATTTTCTTTAATTTATTGCATTAATTTAATACAAAATTGTACTTTATAAGAGTCAAAATTTGTATAGTAAGCGACACTCGATAAAATTTATATTAATTAAAGAAAACAATTGATAGATAAAAAATAATTCAATTAATATTCGAAGAACGGTTAGAGTAAATGAAAATATAAGAAATTATTTAGTCACGATTTAAAAGTTATCGTAGATTTTTAAGACATGTTATTGATTATATGCCAACAAAATTTGAATAATAGCATTTTTTTAAGCGTGAGAAAGAAGAAATTGCAAAATGTTTTTAATTGTTCACGGGAAAATGTTTGGTACCAAAGGTCATTTAGCACTTATTTTACCATAGGCACTTGTCAACAATGTGGGGAAACAGGTAAATATTTGATATGTTCAATTTACTCCGATATGTCAAATAGAAAAAAAAGAGAGAGAACTAGTATTCTATTTATTAAACTCGCTTGTTACTACATTTATAAACAAGGTGGTTATCAAAAAAGTGATCATTATCGTGTATGTAAGTTAAAGGAAGAAAAATTTTATATAATTTTCTTTAATGATACGAATCAAAATTATATAAGAGCTTAATTACATTCTCGTTAATAATAATTTTAAATACAACGTATTTTTTATGTATACATTTTCCTCTTACGCTTTTATAAAGATTGACATCCAAGACGATCCTCCCGGATTTATCAAATTGCGCATTACAAAATAGCAATTCTAGTCGCTTTTGCGACATTTTGGTGGCTCATAGGAAACTGTACAACTTTTATCAGAAAGAAAAAGCATTGGCGGATACTTTAATAAATTCCATTCAGTTAAGTGCATTGGAATGCGAAAGACAATTCGAGTATCATCGTTGGAATTGCAGCATCGATTCTGTTAGAATAAATTTACTTAAAGAAGGTGAGTCTTTGTAATAAAATGCCAAGTACTAAGGCTTTTAATTCTTTATTTCTCTTCTTTTCTTGAAACTTTATGCTAAATAAATATTATTACAGAATGTAAATAAACTAATCTTTCTTCTTAACTAACTCTTAAAATTGAAATGCATATATACAGCATATATAGTTTATACGTGTATATATCTAATCATTATGTTGGTAAGACGAGCAGGAAAAACTGAAAAAAATAAACTTATTCATTGCCTAATTATTAATTCATGACATTTATTCCGAACACAATGAAATCTTGTGTCGTTTAGTATAAACAGAAAAATCCCGAATGCTCTACAATATGACGTGACCAACTTCAACAAGTGGCTGATGTACATCATTTGCTTAATGCCCCGGGTAGTGTTCTTATCTCGCCTAATACGTGACTTTGTCGAGAATCTGAGTGATTTTTTTAGTCTTTTAAATCCTTTAGCATTTTACTTTTTTCTTCAATTTTAATAAGTAAATTGCCGCCATTTTATATGTATTTTTCTAACTTCTCCCCTCTCTTTATCTCTTACCTAATTATTATTATTATTTTTATGGTTAATATTTTTTCTCCTGATGATATTTAAATTTATATATAAATATACTTTGTTTTTATAAACAATAGCTTATCCAGAAACGGCATTTTTATATTCCATCACGTCTGCTAGCTTAGTTCATACCGTTGCTCGTGGTTGTAGTAGTGGCAAGTTAAGGCATTGTACGTGTGACGAAGACACTTTCAACGCTACAGAAAATAAAAAAACTTGGTTATGGGGAGGATGCGGCGATAATGTGAAGTTTGGAGCCAGATTTACTCGTAAGTTTCTATTAACTCGATGGAAACACGCCAAAGATTTAAGAGCACTTATCGAAAGGCACAACAGTGAAGTTGGAATAAAGGTAATAAATAATTCAATTTTTCCCCCAAAAATATACATGTAATTTATTGTAGAATTAAACAGGGAGAAAGTTGTGTTAATTGTAAATAAATTTATAAGAATTTACAAGAAATAACTGGCATACCATTCGTCGTTTTGATGTTTTCCCATATGTCTGTAATATACAGACACAAGGTAGATGGTTATCAAAAAAGAGGTGTCAAGCTAATTACATCTTTCAAGTAACACGAGGACGGACGAAGCCAATTAGTCCTAGCAGGAGGTGACAAGCTGATGGCTTGCCATTCAACTGCCATTTGTTCTTGACTTTTGTCTGCCCTTTTTCCTGCTGAGAAGTGCTTCTATCACCTGATGCTTTTTTTCTTTATCTGTGACTGAAAATTGTTAATTCGCTTAGATTTTTTTCTACTGAATAATTTTTTATGTTTAAATTGTTCATTTTCAATTCCTTATATACTTAAATACATTTATAAGTATTCATTTTTTAATATATTAAGTCATGCAAATATACTTTTATTCGCATATATCTTTAAGAATTCTTTCGATAAAATATAATATCATTTATGTCCATTAAAAAAATAAGTTTTTAAATGTATAAGTATGAATATTTATTATGTTTATGATTATTTAATGGAAGATTTATGCTAATTATATGGTAGGGAAAATGAACGTGTTCATTAGTTTGATTAAATGTATTAAATTAAAACAAAATTTTTTAAATAAAAAAGTGTTTTGCTATTTTTTGAATTTTTATAATGTTATTTGCGTATTTATAAGTTCGATTGTTAAATTAATTCGTAAAATAAAAATGATTTTTTATTATTTAGTTTTAAGAATTAACAATAGATGGAGCCACACTTCTTTATACTCGGTTCATTTTTTTAACCTACTTATAAAAAAATTACACAATTTAAAGCGTTAAATTTACTTATTTTTAAATGATAATTTACTATAAATCATTTTTATAGAATAAAACGAAAATAAATAAAAATATCTTGAATTTTGCTAAACATTGAACTTAAAATATGAATGTTTATTATGTATGCTTATAAATTATAATATCAAATTTCAGTTTTTATTGCATACGATTTCGTGTGTCTAGCAGGTGGTGCGTAGGAATGTTTTAAAAGTATGCAAATGTCATGGAGTATCGGGCTCGTGTACTGTAAGGACATGTTGGAAACAGCTTTCGCCTTTTAATATCATCGGTTCTATTTTAAGACGTAAATATTTGAAATCAACAAAAGCTAATGTTGGAAACGATGCTGCAATTGGAAGGAATAAGTTGAAACGTCAACGTCAAAGGCACAAGATGGAGAAGTGGAGACTGAGAAAGAGAAAAGAGGAAGCTTATAAAAAGCTTGGGATATTTGATCGTTCTGTTCTTCTATATTTGTCAGAATCTCCAAACTTTTGTAATTCTGATGATTCTTGGCCAGGAACTAAAGATCGAAGATGTCGACGTGGAATCAATTGCGACACTTTATGTTGTGGTCGTGGTTATAATTCTCGTGTTGTTGTGTCTAATGTTTCGTGTAAATGTCGCGTTGTTTGGTGTTGTACCGTTCATTGTCACCTGTGTCAAGAAAAAAAAAATGTCTTTACCTGTAAATGAATGATGATTTTTTCCTATAATGTACAGCGATATCTATATTAATAAAATATTTTAATTATTTTAAAAATTATTTTGTTATTCTCGTATATATTTCTAAATATACTAAAAAAAACTTTATTAGTTTAAGATTTAAATAAATCTATCTTTTCATAAATATTAAAATAAATCTTGTGTTTTTTTATTTAATAATTTTATATTATAAAAAATAATTTTAAAATTTTATACTTGTGAAATAAAAAAAAATCCAAAAATAAAAATTAATTTTAATATTTTAATGTAAAAAATTATAAAATTTTATCGGTAATCATTATTAATTAATAATATAATTTGTAATAAAGTAGTTTTATTTTTAAAATTACATAATATAATTATAAAAATATATTAGAAAAATTATAATTTTATTTAAATTAATATGAATTAAATGTAAAAAATAAATTAGTAAAATATTAAATTTTAATATGAATTATTATTATTATTTTTTTCTTTAAATAAGTGATAAAATAGCATTGAAAAGTGTCTGTAAATCAGGCTTCCCCTCAAGTAAATCGAAATATGCAGAGAAGCCGAACTATAGGGATAAAACTCTGACTATCGTAATTTGTTTTGTTTATTTATTTTTATTATTTTGATATTTTAATTGATTTTTAAGGATATCGATGAATTCGAATTATATTTTTCAATTTTTTATTATTAATTTATGTAATCAAATATAAACTATATGCTTTTTTTTATTATTTTCTAATGAATTTTATATAATTTTCTAGCTAAATAAAACATTTTATTATTTTATTTAAATTTTAATTTAATTAAAAGGAAGTAAAAAAGGAAGAAATTCGATTTCAAATGGCAATTAGTGAATTTTGTTAAATATTTCGACATTTAATTAAATTTTAATAACTTTTTAAAGAATTAATGATAATAACCATACATATTACATTTTGCACTTAAATAGAGTAATGAAAATCAATTGGAACATTTGAAAACTCGTTTAATTTTCATTTATTAAACATATTTAAAATTTGTAAACAATTAAATTTCTTAGAAAGTTTTATTTAATTATAAAATAATTAAATAAAAAATTTTTAATTAGAATCAGTATCTTTAGTTTAGCGTTTCACCGCCAGATGGCATTAAACGCTGAGAAAGATAAACGTAATGTACCATTTTTTTTAAAATATGAAAATATATTCTCTTTAGTTTTAAAGAAAATTTATTATTAATGGAAAATCTTAACGGATGTATATTTAAATTGCAAGATTATATATATTAAATCATTTATTATTTATGAAATTGATGTTATAATGGATGGAAAACATCACTTAATCTTTCTTAAACTCATAATTTCTATGAAGAAAAGTAATGGCGTCGTGTCGACTGGAGAAGAAGAAAAAAAGCGAATAAGAGTTAATGCGATGTCTTACGTTCTTTATCAAACCATATTTAATTTAAAAGTGAAAATCAGAGGTCAGGTAGTGATTAGATGGCGACTGGTCTTATCTTATTGTCCAACACCGCCGGTGGTCAGGTAATGATTAGACAGAAGTCAGCAGGTGGTGGAATCTAGTATCGTGAGAACATCTTTAAAGCCAGAGGGAACATTGGTAAGCTTATCTGAAGCAAATCCGTAAATTTGAAAATAGCATTTGCTACTATACAAATAGATCTATTTCAGTACAAGAACTTAATAGACTTTTCTATATAAGTTAGAAGAAGATTTAGCTCGATTCGGAGTTCTCCTTCCATATTTTCTGATTTACACGGCTATAAGTATATAGAAATCTAACCTGGATAATGAGACATCATCGCTATAATTGGTTAAATTCCATTATTAAGCAAAACAAAGGGGGAAAAAATAATAATATTGTTTACAACCGCATTATCGATTACCACCTAATGTATGGTATTAGTTCTACTGGCTAATTTTGGGCGTTACGGTAGTGATCCGGTTCTGGCACAGGAACGCTTTTTATTGATTTAGATCTTTCAAAAACAGCTTTTACTTGTCCGCCCGTAATTTCTTGCAAGGATATCGTCATCAACCTAGCGAGGCCTCCAATAATTACGCTAACCGCCGCCTGAGGTACCAACTATTGCCCCAGGATAAACATAAATCTGGCTAGTGTGCAGTAATTACACAGCTTGCTTGACATCCGGGCTCTATGCATCCTCGTAGCTGGCCTTACCCGGGGTAGGCGGGACATTGGGACCGTATTATCACCCATCGAGTCGTCACGAAGTCCATAAAAACATCGCCTACTGTGCGAACTAGCTAATGGAACTGAACTCACTTCTATCATCCAGATGTGTTCTCACAGTCGAAAGACTTTAAATCTGCCAATCAGCGACGATTAAACACGTCAACGAGATGGTTATAAATTAGTTTTATATATTTCTTTGCCAATTTCGTTCTACAAGCTTATTTAGTGATGGAGACGTTTATAACACTTTCCTCTTAATTCGCTATTCTTTATTGAATAAGAAGAATCGTCTATCGTATAAATTGAAGAGAATATTATTCACCCCGTCTTAAAGCTATTCCGCTTTAAATTAACTATTCTTTTCAAATTAAATATAACATAACTCAATTAAAATTTCTTAAGGCATTAATTATCATAGAGGAAAACTTTCTCCTTTATCAATTATCTAACATACTGTACATTTCGTTGTAAACCTTTTAACATTTTGTTTAAAATTATATAAAAGTCTATGAATTTTTGTTTGTTTTCGTCCCGTTTTATCATTTATTATTTTACTTTTCAAACTTTTTATTTTATTATAATAAATCATAAACATCAATTAACTTTTCAGACATATTAAACTAATTTGCTATGTTTCCATTCCATTAAGTTGAGTGGCTTATTAATAATTTGTAGAAAATTTTAACTGTAACCACTCTATCTCTTATTTAATAGGCCTACTTTTTGTTCTTTATTTCATATTGTAATCAATATTAATATGCCGTATGTGGTTATTACTATTTGTAGATTTTTATCATCATCTTGATGTCCTTGTTTAGGATAACTAGGATAATTGCTTATATTTTTTAATTAGACAAATATATTTTGCTTATTCAAGCATTCATAATTAAACAAATTATGTATCTTCTGAGTTATCTGTTACGACAATTTTAGGTTTGTATACAGTATTATAAATTTAACATTCGATAGCATTAACTTTATAAATTCATGTAAATTTGGACACTTCTTCTTCTTCAATTAGAAAGCCCTTAGACGGATAATTGTTGGTTAACGGTTTCTCATAAACCTTCATCAATTAATAATTTAATTAAAATGCTTCTTCTAGTGTCGATCGACTGTATATCGGACATCATTGTGGCATTCCTCACAATCAATAAGCTATATAATTCTACAACTCGCAAGGATATATAGGCCTAAATATTGGATAAAGCTTAAAGAAATCAGCTTTTCCACGTTAAACAAAAGAACACTGTAACAAATCTTTTATTTAATCGTGAAATATTAAATTGAATATCGAATGTTATAGATATTTTATCCTAATAATGTATTATAGTCAATTTATTGAGAAATGTGTTAAGAAGAAATGAAAGATTGTACAACTGCTCAAAAGATAGAATATTAAATTAAAATTAGGCCCTAAAGATTTAAAAATGAGAAGTATCTAAATATAGACAAAATATATTTCAAAGAGTTCTAAATTTACTTAATTTCATAAATAAAATGATTTATTCATAATACTAAAGTCGTATTTAGCAGGCAGTAGTAATTAAATTATTAATTTTATTTTTTGTATTAATAGAATGACTTAAAAGTTACTTATTAAATTTTTTTATAAATAAACCAAATCTACTTTTAATTAATTATAATAATTCAATATACTAAATCAAGTATCTTACTAGATCTCGACGCTGTAAATAATATTTTTCTGAAAGAAAGCACGATTTCTGGTTATTGTAATTAATTATTTATATAAAAATATATTATATTTACTACTCTAACATAAAAAAATATATATAAATGGTTTAAAACGATTTACACAAACGAAACATCTTAAAAAATAAGATTCATTTTAATACTTTCACTACAAAAACAGCCGATATCATTATGATACATATACCAATTTTTCCATAAATTATTTATAATTTTTTAGTAAACATTTTTCCTCGTAAAAGAGCATATTTTAGAATTTCTTTTATCTTTAAAATTGTTTAAAAATAACCTATAAAAGTTCTTTTGTAATTTAGGTTATATACATTTTTATACACATCTAAGTGATGCGGAAGAGAATTTTTGATGAATTTTTCATGTTCGTCCAATATCTCGTTCGCAATACAAAAAAGACACATACTGGTTTATATTTTAATTAGTAATTAAATTGCTCTTCATAAAAAATAATCAAAAATGTTAAGATTTATCGACATCTATTAATAGTTCTATTAACCGTACACGTCTCACAATTGACCTTACAACACCATTGGAAACGACATTTACAATTTACCACTTCAGTGACTTTAGTGGGATCGTATCCTCGTCCACAGCACAGTAAATCACAGCCTTCGACCCCCATAGATGTATCGTTGCATTCCCTTCCTTTTGTGCCCAAAGAACCAGTTTTACGGTTTGGTACACAATAACTAGGAGAATCTTCTGAATAAACTAAGTCTTCTTTGTCTGGTGGTTTAATGGTCTCCCCTTCTGGAATAAATCCTTTCCCGTCGTTTCCCGCAGTTACTTTTGCTGCACCATCGAATTTCTCCTTTAGTCTGTGCCCGACATCGCGAAAAATGGGCAATTTGTGCCAACAAGACTTGACTGTGCAAGATCCAGACATCCCGTGACATTTGCACATTATACGCATATAATTCTTTACTGCCTGCAAAAGAATGCATATTTATATCTTTTGTATAATAAAAATCACCATAGCTTATATTACAAAAGTCAATTAAAGATTGTAAATCTTTGGATTATCCTTACTATAACATAAATTTCCTGAATGCTTAATATTTTCTATCATATTTAAGTTTGGACCTTACTGAGCTTATTAAACCTTGCTAATGATCTATATTAACCATTAAATAACATTTATACTTAATTTGATTAATCAATAAACACTAGAACCTACTTAAATAATAATTTATTTTAGATAAATTTACATAAAAACATATCGAACGTATCGTTATTTTGGTAATGAGCTCGTGAGATCTCTCTATATGTAACGAATTGATGCGAAAAGTTTAATTCTTAGTTTTATTTAAAAATTTACATAAATTTACTAAAATTAAAATGATATATTTTTTAAATATTCAAATAATTCGAATATATTTTAAGACAGCTCAAGGAAGAGACGAAAAAGGACTTGAAAGAATAGAAAAAGGCTGAAAGACGATCCATGAAAGAAGAGTGTAGGAAGATAGACTTTGACTAAAGTATTGAAACAGGAGACTAATAATAAATAAATTTGAAATAGTTTCTATATAAAAATATTTATACTCTATATTTTGTTAGTTTATGACTGTTGCTATGGCGATTCTTTTTAAGAAAATAAATATTAAACTACTTTTTAGAATAGTCTATATACAAAAGAAGTTTTTCGGGCTAAATTAAAGTTGCTATAAAATATTAATAAATAAAAAAGTAATTATAAGAGATAAACAAATTGATTTCCTAATATGTCGTAATTTTAGATGCGAAATTCTAGAAGAAATTACGATGTAAACAAAATCAAAATATTTATAGCGAAGTAAGAACCCTTTCTGAATTAAGTTATTTACTGGATGTTAAATATCCCTTAGGCATTTTCTAACGTTCAATTAAACTTTTCTAGAGTCTAACTTCTTGCATCTTGATGAACTTCATCTTATTATAGCATCAAGGAAGCAAATTCCAAAATTTCATCAATATTGATAGAAATCTTAAGTCAAACATGTCGTGTTTGAATTCAATTAATTTCATTTAAAAACGAAGAATTTTAATTACATTTAAGTGTTTTAAACTATTTTAGAGAATACTTTTTACTGTATTAAAGCGAATTAAACTCATTAGCATTACCCAAAATTTGTTATTTTTTTATGTTTTTAAACTAATTTAAAACTGTAAATTAATTTACAATAGCGTTTTGTCCGCTTGTCTGTCTGTAGAATTGTGACTATTGTTATAAAATCCTCTCGAGTACTCTATTAATTTTTGTTTATTATGACCAGAATTATTGTATATAGGTCTTGTTAATAAACAGCAGGGCTAGATTTATTCGTAAGTTAAACAAGCCAGAACTTAGGACTTCTTGCTTTTAAAGTTATTTTCGTAGAGGAAAAAGGCCCCTTATATAATGTAGCTCAGGGCCACAACGTGTCTAAATCCGACCCCGATGACAGGTCTATATTTTTCTCTTATATAAGCCAAAATAAGCTGTAAAAGGAAGCAATTATAAATCAAACTATGCACATTGATATAAAAACCTAAGTAACAATCAATAACACTTGATTTATTCAGATTATTTTGCATAGATATCATTTAATATTCCTGGATAAGAAATGTTACGTAAATAATTAATAGAAACGTTCACGCAATAATTATATAGTTATATGAAAAATAATAACATTATTTTTTTAATATATTTTAAAATAAATTTATATTCTGATATTATATTGACTATATTTTATAATATGTTAATGCGTACAATAGATCTTGTATAGATTTTTATAACGGGAAAAGTTGCTGTTATAAGATTTATTAAGTTATTTATTAATAAAAATATTTATAATTATTATAATTTTAAGTCTTTTTAAAAGATTAAATGAGTAAAATTAAAGTTAAACATAATTAAAATGCATCAAAGGCTATTAAAAATTAGTTATAAGCATTCTCTCTACTTCCAGTTTAAAAACAATTAGATATGTTAGAAACTAATTAAGGATTATGAATTTGATTATAATCTGTTTTATTTTATAAATATTAAACGCTAATTAAGTGATTTTTTTTTAAAAAAACTTTGCTACTAAAGGGGCATTTGTATTATCAGAATAATTTACACCTTTTCCTCAAATTGACGTCACTTTAACATTTTCTTATGATAAAAATATAGAAATGACATCAATTTATCGTAAAAATGCACTCATTTTCTAAATAACTTATATTATATCTAAAAATATACATTATTCTTCTAAATACCTTATAATATAAGCTACATTATAATATCAAATTGTTCACAGAATATTTAACAATAAGCCGATATCAATTACGACTATCTTATCTTTTTTCATTGATAATTGAATATTTAGTGTTTAAACAAATACTACTTTTATTGTGTTAATAAAAAGTTTCAGAAAAAAAAAACAGTAGTCAAAAATCGGACACACTCAGCCGCATTGGTTTTAAAATAATTAATTTTAATATTAAAATTATGTGTATTTATCTCATATACGAGCTAAGATAAGATGGAACATTATATATTTATATAAAAGTATATAAAATAATCAATAAAATTCATTTTCCTGAAACATATTAATAAATAATTATCAAAATATTCCATTAAATGCCACGGAAAATGTCTATAAAAATTGATTAGTATAGGAGCATTCGTATCGTCAGAATAACATACATTTCCATATCATATTGACTTCATTATTACATTTTCTCGTGCCAAAAACGTAGGAATAACGTCATAAAAGTATGCACTTTGCTGCCAAAACGAATGTGCCTTTCATTATCAACTTTTATCAAGGATTATTTCAGAATAAGAAATATATTTATAAAAATTTATACTTGTTAATTATGCAGCTGTTAAAAAAAGTCTAAATATGGAAAAGATGTGTTTTTTAAATAATATTAATATAAATTTTAATTTTAAATATTTTCATACCAATATCGACAATTAAATATAATTCATTATTCATTCGCGTCTAAAATTTACAAAATATATTTATAATATAAACATATATGATTATATTTTATACTAATATACATACACAGCAAGCCCGTATATGCTCACAAACCGCGTATGTTCACAAATACCCAACACAAATGTAATATATAGTCTACAGATAAACATTAAACACACGTACGAACATAATATACATAAATATGCACATAACACCGTATTGTTATGTATCCTAAAATATAAATAACATTAGAACCATTTAATGCACATAACACACACAATATAGACCTATATGTGTTATGTCTAGTGCATTTAGGTTCTGTATATTCGTCACATAAAATATTGACCATTAAGCCCTTATTACGTATAATATATGCATGTACGAGTATATGGCATGCATACGTACACATAATGCTGCTTATTCTAGTTAAAAATGTACAATCTTCGATAACGCAGAAAGACAAATGGAGTCTATAAACTTACCAAACGTCCAGCTTCATAATTATGATTGAGAACCATAGTCTTAATATCGCTTCTCTTTCGATATCTGTCATTCATAAATTCGGCAGATTTCCTGTATCCATATTCGACGTTATCCCCGCATCCGTTCCATTCCCATTGTCCTTCGCGATCAACACTTCTCATGCTCTGACCGCAAGAACAATCCAAAAGTAGACCTTGACTACAGGCTTGCGTTAAAGCATGAGTAACTCCCGCCGCTGTAATTGCATTTACGTAACCAGTTTCTCTCGTATCTATGAAAAAAAATTAAAAATAAGTATAAAAATATTCTATAAATTATCAAAATTTATAAGCGCTTTTTCCCTGTTATCCACGTTTCATAATCTACCTTCGAAAGTATACATAATTTTAAGATTTTTTTTACTTTGTAAAGAAAAAAATTGTGTTTAATTCTGTGTATAGTGGTAAATTAAGTCAGCTCAGACATAAGAAAATTGCAGGATTCCTGCGGCCGTGTTTAGAATAGGTAGAATTTAATGAAATATTCCTATCGTGGATTCCCCCATTTCAACCATAATTATATGTCATTTTGTATTTCCTGCCTGTTGAAAATTACCTTGCAACAAATTTTGGCACGCCACTGGTCCTCTAAGCACGAACCCCACTAACGCAATTCTGACGTCACCGCCACAATTCACCAATAAGATGTAACACGACGCGGGTGGCCACCGACGGCGCTGCAGTCACGCGAAAGAATCAATCAAATGTAGCTACGCAGCACGTGAGGTCAGAACGACACGCCTACGGAGGAGATAGCCAATCGTCTATCGGTACTCCACTGTTTCTATGACAACTGACATTGACGCGACGGTCACGCACTCTAGTGAGGTATGTTTTATTAATTAAGTCGTCAGGGAGGCCTCCAGATTTTTTCGTTTCTCTCTCGCTTAGTGAACATTCGTGCTTTTAAGTTGCTTGTTGTGACAAATGACGAAATTATTTATTCTACTCTTTACTAAAAATCTGTCCTTGATTTTTTTTATTTATTTAATGAACATTTCGTATTTGTCATCCACGACAAATACAAAATGTCACTCGATTTTTAAAATGACAAACACTTTTGCTTCGTTACAGACATCAATTTTTTTTCTTTTTTAAGCAACCCGGCAAATCTCCATTTTGATAGATATCATCTTGACACTTTGACAAATCATATCCTATTTATCTCAAACGACCAATGTCAACTCATAGCCAAACCTAGAGCTTGATATATGTCTGTTCAAGTTGATTTACAGATTTTCTCAAGCGTTTCCTTTTCACCACTACTGGAGTTGGCCACACGCAGTGATTTGTATAACAAGATTCATTCACTTGACAAATAGCTTAGCTTTTTAATCTTCGTACTCACTAACTTTCTGTCAATCAAATGTAAAAGTGAACTTTTGAAATATTATATCTCGAGCCCACCGACCTTAATATATATATTTTATAAGGTAATAATTTGAAATTAAGATAAAGTCATTAATTTTGTGTCCATATTTTTCTTATTAAAATCGGTGAACTTAATTTAGAAGCTTAGCTAACAAATTTTTCTTGATTTTTTAAATCTGGTTTCTTATATTCTTGACTCGTTCGTCTTCTTAAAGCCTTAAGCAAAGGTGAAATTAGGTCGTTAAGCAATCAGAAACTTTGTTGATTATATATTTTCTTTTTTTTCCTGGTATAATGAAGGACAATGACCGCTTCATTAGGAAATAATCTACCTGTAGGAAATTAACCTATGGAAATAATGCTTAATTCTGTTTATGTAAGCTGTTATATAACAATTTTACGCATGCAAACTCATCGTTAGAGATGTTTCCAATGCTATTTTCGTTCGAGTTTCAATTATAAAATAATATTTTAAACAAATTTTTGACGTAAAATTTTTTAAATTCCATTAAATTCCGTATTTCTCCTACTTATCAAGCTTTGAATGTTAATGTTGCAAGGGTAATCGATAACTCCTTTATAGCTGTAAAAGTCAGGTTAATGAGAATTTATTTAGATTTTAAACGAAGTGACGTTTAAAAAATTCTATCTTTTATAAGTTTTTATTATTTTATAAGTACAGTATTTTAAAAATAAATATCTTGAGTAAAAGTCTTGAAAGCATAAAATGGTCGCATAAACAAATATTTCTCAAGCGATTAACTCTCTCTTTACTACTTAGACAGTTAAAAGAGTGTTATAAATCGATAATTTATAAGATTTTTTATGTATTTAAAACTGTATTAACATTAATAAATATATTTTTACAAATACTATATAAAATAAAATGGAGAAATTAAATGTGAAATTAGAAGTTTTCACTAAATTACTAGCACTTAGAAACTTATTAAAATACAATATAGTCCTATAATAAAGACTATTCACTTTAGTGTTAAATATGTCGACATCGTATTGATGTTTTTATTATTAATTAATGTATTTTTTCATTCAAATAAATATTATAAAGTATGAAAATCAATAAAACCATAATATTTGCATTGAAGATATATCTAAATGAATTATTGTTGAAGGAAGTAAGAATTGTTTTTGTTTTTGTTTTAGAATTTTTAAATTAAATATTTGTGTATTTTATTATAAACGCATTTTATAAATAAGTAAATATTTATAATTGTATCAATAATATTCAAATATGAATACATTTTTACAGCTTCTAATTATTGGTAATCAGTCTGTATAGTCTGAAGTTATAAAATTGATATCGCATTTATTCAATAAATAAATGAAATTAATTCAATTAAATTCTATTAAAAATAACTATTACACATAATTAAAACTATATATTTAGTAATTATAACAATCATCATTATAAATGGAATATGAGGATGTAGCATAAATGATAACTCAGAAAAACTTAATAAGTTTAAACGATGTACAAAATAAATAAGTTAATTTAAACTTATTATGTATGTTTTATGTTTATCAGTTAATTTTTTTTTACTTGATAAAGAATTAATTAACAGAGGAACCTAATTTCTAGATTGTGTTCCTCTCTAATTAATTCTTTATAACTTTATAAAATAGTGTAAGTCTTTAATAAATTCAAATTAGAATAATCTTTAAATAATTTATTACAATTAACGTCTAAATCTATATTAATAAATAAAAGACGAAAAATGTAAATATAAAATTTCCTAATCAAAATGTAATTTAAAAATTAATTTAATTAATTCTTATCTTATGTTTAGAACAGGTTTAAACTTAAAAATGATTTATTTAATTTATTTTTGTTTTTTGAATATGACTCAAAGCTTTAAGCTTGTTAATAAATGTTGTTAGTTATTTAAACAAAATAAACTGATTCAGCATATTCATTCCTTACACAAATATCAATTAATCATAAACAATTGCTGTGAAATGAATTTTTGTTTAACTTGTTTTTACATTGTGAATATGACTCAAATTTTAAGCTTATTAGTAAGCTTAAAATTAGTTTATAAGCCTGTTAATAACTATAACAACAATAATTAACAGCCTATATATAAAATAGTCAATGTTTCTAGATAACCTATTCATTCATTCCACTAATATCAATAACAATTAAGATTTAGAGTAATGTTTTTATGTTGTGCACATAATAATTATTAAAGCTGGAAATTTAAGTTATTATAAACAATTACAGTTTTTAAACAAAATAACGTTTGATTCAACACACATTCCTTACACTAATATCAGTAGGCAATAACTAAACAATTACAAGAACACAAATTGATTATATACTTAAGTAAATTTCTCATGTAAAATTAATTGTTTGGTATTATTTATTTATTGTAAATAACATTTCAATTATATAAATTTGTCTTTAATTTTTAAATAATTCTATATATCGTTAACTTTATAAGCTAGCTTTATCAGTAATCTAAGCTTCATTTGGATATTCGTTTACTCTAAAAAACTTATATTATAGAATATTTTAAAGACAAAATAAATATAATCATATTTATTTTAAGTATCTTGTATTCCTGACAAGTGGAGCTATAAATAAATTTTTTATAAGAATAAACGTATGAAATGAGATATTAATGATAATTTATGTCATTAAAATTGGATTCTTTTTTACACTCAATGGCACTATTTTTCTGTAATTACAGATTATGTTAGCATTTTATTAGATTTTAAAAACGAAAGTAAGTAAAGTACTATTTATTTTAATGGAAATAGGTATTTTTATAAATTCGAGCAATTAATAAATTGATTTAGAACTAAAGTATTGTCTGTCTGTAACATAGAAATGACCTGTTGATGAGTTAATTATAGTTAAAACTTGATATTGTTTAATTAAAAATTGATTTATTTGAATTATTAAATACTTCCTAAGTATAACAAATAATCAATAAACTTACCTCTAACTAAAACTTTTCTCATTGAACGATGTATTCTACTACAGTTCCATCTTCTACTGCGAAATTGGTACTGACATTCTCGAACTCCTAACTGTGCACCTCGTCCGATATGACGAATTACCACCGGTTCCTGTTGACAAATTGCCATTTGTTTCCCTCTCAATCTCCTTGTCTTCTTACAAATGCGACTAGGGTCCAAAACTAGCTGCCGGCCAAGTGTCCTACGAAACATACAGTTTGACAGCTCTTACATGTTTATAGTAACCCATAATGAGTGCATTTTAAACAAATCTATATAAATTAATGCTTATAAATTTGTCTGGTATAAGTGTATAACTACTTGAAGTTTTTGTATAAAATTAATCTGCATGTTTCTCCGATAGTTATCCACGGGAAAGCGTATCAATATAAGAGAAACTTTTAATATACACGCTTAAATTAACTGATGCTTCATTAATAATTTACCATTTGAACATAATTAAAATTGATATACAATAAATTTAACATAAGTTATAAGATATATAATTTCGAATTCCGATTTAAGTAATTACAAGACCAAAAAAAAAATTATTTTACGGGCATTTTCTAACTTTCAGCAATATCAGACTTTCAAAATTAAAGTTTATAATTGCTTAGGGATGATGAGTTAGATAATAAATAGCCTAATTATATGCAATTCCAAACGGTTTTCGTCAGCTCTGCTTTATTCTGATAGCCATCTTTCCAGACTTATTAGCTTAGAAGAGAATCCTACCTCATTGAATAATCTAGCCCGAAGCTAAATGAAAAGACGAATATACCATGTCAGACACCACGTGGTGTGGTCTAATTTATTCCCGATGCACGTGACACAATGTGCGTGCACTACGACCGTCCCACTTGACGTAACCTACGACATTCTTGGAGCACCTTGCGTGATGACGTAGCGTCAAGTTGGCAAGGTGCCAACTCAAGGACGGATTGACTACTTCTAAGCACGAAATGGGCTCATCAGAATTTTAATTAAGAACCTATCGATAACAATAGGCTCCTCTTCTATTTTTAAAACACTCGTTACGCTAAAAAAAAACTACAAAAAAAATATTTCTGATTTAATTTAGTTACGATAAAGACATCTTAATAAATTTAAATTTATATTTCCCCGTCTCTGTCTTAATTAAGATGAATTAAATAATCATTTAATGATATAATCTGAGTGGGAGGAGTTGGTATACACCTAAAGACCCAGTGGCCTAGTGCACCTACTCTCAAAAAGACTGCAGTTTACGCCTAGAAGGCAATGAATTTTGAAATGAAGTAGTATCATTTATTCAAGTTTTTAGTTTCAGAAAACTGAAACAGTTATATTAACCATATAATAAGATCTCTCTGTGACTTTTCCTTTACCGATTTTGCTGACAGCTTCATAATACTGCTATTCTTTCTATATCCACTTAACCCCGAGGTCAGTACTGGCGCCAATTCAACTCTATCTGTAGTTATATTGACTCTGCTAAAAATACTAAGATGAGGACCGATCAAAACTTAATTGTTTAAATAAAAAAGTAAGAGATTAAGACGCTAAATCAAACGAAAACATCAAAGCTCATCAAAAATCCTTCGATCTAACTGATAAGTTATGGAGTAGAAAGAAGTTGAATAGCTCTTTAATAATATAACTCTTAACAACGTTTGAAATGACAATAAATAAAAAATTATTTCTTTTTATAAACATTTTATCATTTGTAGAGATTATTCTTCAAGTATTTTAAATAATATCTGACTTATACTTAAAGATATTTGTAAAATCTATGATTTTCTATGGGACTATGGCTATAAATTAGAGAATTTTCTATCTAGGTCATTTAAAATAAAAAATAAAAAAATTATATGCATATCTATTTATTAATTGACGTTAAAATAATTTATAGATGATGACGAAAATAATATCCTGTACAAAATAAATGTCCTTAATTAGATCATGAGTAAAATTAAAAAGGCTACATCCTTGAAAATTAACAACAAAATTTTGTTTAAATTCATTTTAAAAACTTATCAAAATAAATAAAATTCGATTAAATTTACAAATAACAAAACAATTTTTAACAAAAAATAAAAAAGAAACGAATTATGAATTAAAATTAAGTCTGTCGATCACCATATAACATAATAGTCTAAGCATCCACTTCTCTATCTACAAACGCCTACGGTAGGCCTTGATTAACTATCTTCATTATACAGTGGTTAGCCTTAATGACAAGTCGTATCTTGATAATGGTATGATTAATTAATAATTTAATCATCTTAGACATTATAGAATATCTACAATACGCTTAAAACTTATTCCGCAATCGATTATTTTTAAATTTAAAAAGTCATAATTGGCTAAAGTGTCAAGCTTTAAAATGAAAATGAACAATTTTGTGTGTTCTTTGGACTTAGAAATCAATTGATATATCCAGTCAGGGGATTAAATTTACTATAAATCACGAACTATGACCCTTTATAACCATTCAGCGAAGGATATGAAAATAGTCGTGTATTAATTAACTTAATGTTCTGTTATTGTTATTAGAAATAGTGGTTCTATGCCACCAAAGTTAGATTGAAATTTATTTAAATACATTAAATAAAGGCATTATTCTGTAATACACTTATTCTAAATTTTTACATTGTTTTCTATTTAATAAATATATGACATAAAAATAATGAAAATAAAATCAAAATAAAGCTTAAAAAGAATTTAATACGCTATTATAAATGAATTAAATGTCTCATTTTATAATTTATAACTAAATTTTTTAACATTTTAAAGCTTATTTTACTTATTTTTAAGCTTTCAAAAGTAATAAATTGTACGCAAATAATAAAAATTTCGAAATATATTTTAAATTTAATTAAATGAATTTTTATTTATGTATTTAGTTTTAATTATAAACTAATTTAAAATCGTTATTATTATGCTATAATAATTTTACTATATTTTGAAAGACTTCTAAAAATTATATTATTAGCCATTAATTATATTCAGTGTACTTATTAGTAAAACTCAAGGACGTAGTCAATTTTCATAAGTTTACTTATGTAAGAACAATGATGCATTCTTTAATATTGCAACATATAAAGTTTCTATATACTTGAGAAATAACTATATCATAAAAAGATTAATCATTATCTTAATGATTTAATTAGTCATATCAAATTGAAAACAAAAATAATTACATTTCTTCTGCTATAATAAAACATTGGTGCATAATTTTTTTTAATTTAATTTTTTACTTTTTATATTGAAGTTGATAATGTTGTCTCGTGATGGAGAAACTGAATGATATCTTAATCAGAAAATTAAAAGAAAATGTCACTTCTGAAATAACTAGAAGAGCCACTTAACATGTCTGACATTAACCCATAAATTTTACTTGCTTCAGAGTTGATAATATAGCAGTTACGTCTAATAGAAGACTCTCCTATTATAGAATTAGTAAAAGTTTCCATAAGCATTTTACTGTTGACACCCAAGTAATTTGGAAAATCCAATGCGGCCAACACCTATCTTTTTAAAAAGCTGTAGAATGAAGTGGGAATTTTTATTATTCATAATACGACTTTCTTTATTTTATTACTCTAAGAATTGATAATTTAACTCTAAATATTTAGGATTACAATATATAAGACATGATACAAAAAACACGTTAAGTTTAACAAAATCTTCCTAACTAACAAGGCCCACAAGCCCTCTTATAACGGGAACAGAAAGATAATTACAAATTTGTTTTACGTAAAAGTTAATTGGACAATTGGTCTCGGCAACCTAAACAATTATTACAGACATTAACAGCATTACAACAGCATAGTTTGTTACATTACATCCAATAAAAATCTATTCTACTATCGATACTCTTCGTAACAATTACAACTAAATTAGAAAATGAGTTAAAAAGGAATAATTAAACGATAAACTTACCACCATAAACAGCTGACGTTCCATATATCTAGAAGAAAAACAGCAATGAGTACGTAACGCCAACTTATGTTCATTTTAACTCCGTCTATCACCGCAGATCAGCCATATCAACTGCGCATATCCGATCTTATAGGCGATGTCAACTTCTAGCTTCTATTCTGTGCGTTAATGGATAGGTTTCGATGTAGAAAGCCACTTAAAGTACCAACTATTCTCGGTGACGTAGTACACGTTTCAACTAGATAGCGGTGGAGTCTGTAAGTTAGCGAGAAGCCAGGCGGGACCCGTTATTCATTCGCCACTGACTGCTTTGGTGGGCCACTGACATCTTTGTGCCTCTTCAACTGACGTATAGTAGTGAAGCCCGCAGGCTTCCATGGTCACTCGACCCGAAGTAAACATTGCTCTGTTGTTTTATCTCACTATATATTGTTTGATAATTTCATTATTTCGTATTCAATGCGCTTCTAATTTTAGTATTCTGCGCGCCGATTTAACTCAAAGCAATTAGATATATTTAAAAAGTAAGGATTTTTTTTGTACTTTTTTCCCTCAAACTATTTATTTATCAAGATTTAAAGAAAAACATATCTATATAAATGATTAATTAATAACTTTTTTCATTACTATAAGTAAATATATAAAGCAGTAATAGATTTTGCAATGTTATCAGATGTAAGTTTGGAAAACACAATGAACAGATACTGAAGATAATATAAGAAGATTCTTTATTGTTTTTTTTTCATTGTAGTGTTGACTGACAGCAGATTTTAACTATACATTTTGTTTTTTTTTTTTAAACTTACTGTCTGATGTCGTATCTCTTAGTTCATTTCTTAACTTAATGAGACCGCACATCTGTTAGCCAATAATTATGTTGTAGTGTCTTATAACAAACAATACATGACTAGAGGCTATGACTCTATCTTATATATATTTTACCTTCTTTCTTTTAGCATAATTATAATGCAAGTCAAACGTTTTTCTTCACAATTGAAATATGAATAGAACGGTGTTAAAGTTTTATAAATTAATAAAATCGCTAACTAAAGGGTAAAACTATTCATTAGCAGATAAAGAATGTTTACCGCCAAGTAAATAATGTTTAATATGAAAGAGAATATTGTTAAAATATCAATAAAAATGTGTAAATAATTGGTTTTGTAGGTATGTGATTTAAAAATATTTATGTTTGTATCATATTATTAAGGAATGCGGATTTACATTTTCTATCATTACAGTAATGTAATTCTAACATTAAACGTAGTATCAATTTATAAATTTTTTTTATAAATACAGCATTTAACTTAAAATTGCTATTTTTAGAAAATATACGTACGTGGACAAGAGAATACAGCTCGTCTTGAATTAAATGATTGTAATAAAAATGAAATTTGAAGTTTCTGAAATGGAAAGTATAAGTTTATAAAATTTCCCGTTATGGTGGCATTTCAAAATGGCAGTTGTCGATTGGCGCCCCTAGTGACAAAAATTAGTACTATCTTCATTAGAGTTAACGGGTAGGTGGATGCAGATACGTTTCTTAGCTGCAACTTCACCCAGTTTATCGCTTCGTGGCAACATTTCCCGCCCTTATCGTGACTCTTACCGGAACTAACCGTTGTCGTCACGTACGTCACGATCGCGCGTGACAAGTGGTTTTTATGACCCCACCACTAGGGGTGTGACTGTCACCGAGGGACGCCGAACTCTTCCTTTGCTATTGTGGATCCAGTGTTGATGACATCATTAGCATCTTATTAAGATATTACGTCCGACACATTGATGCTGCTCCTTCGACATAACATGAAATATACAGATAAAGGGGTGGAAATAGGATTTTAAAAGCATAAACCGGCCGTTAATACTATTTTTAAGTGAACAATCGATACAAAAAAAAAAAAAAAAAAAAATAGCAAAAGAGTATGGTTTTACCGCACGACTAGCGGCTAAACAATCGTTCGCCTTCCTGACATAAGAATCAAGGAGACTGCTTGGCGCCCCACATATCGTTACGTTTTGCACAAATAATAATCTCGGAAATTTTCATATTAATTCATTATAAAGTAAATAATATAATAAGTAAACTTTATTAAAGTTATTTAATTAAAAAAATCAATAGTTAGAAGTATAGTTAAGAAGTTAGAATGAGTGTGACTTCAGGAGTTTTTCATTTAGATTTGTAATTCACAAATCTAGTACAAATAGTAAAATACCGAATTGCAACTTCGTAACGGAATAAAACTGCAATAAAAGTGTTAGGGGATGTGCTTTCTAATTATTTAATTTGCATCACGTACAAATAAGCTAGAGAATCCTTGTCCAGATAGGGCAAAGAGAGCTGCCCTGGCAGGGACCTGGCGTGTACATCGGTACTTCCACGCCCCTTCAGCGTCTCCTCACGCGATGGGGGCAACCATCTCTCCATTAGGCCTAACACCAACCTCATCGCTGAGACCACACATTGAGAAGTCCCGATTTTGCTGTAGGCCAAATGCCGTGCCCTGCTGCCTGACATGTTGATTACACGGCCTGGCTGTGAGCGATGTATTGAGGGGAACATACATCTTCATCGTGAGTAAAGGGACCTTTAGGAACAGAGAGGTGTGAGATAATCTGGAGGGAACTTCGGAAAACAGAGAGGGTAACGACTACCGAACGAAACTATTTTCATTTATGTGATGAGCATCGATTATTTATCATTACAGATTCTAAATACGTAAATATTCTCTTTAATGTATTCATTCACCATTACAATCAATATAATACACACATGCCGTATCTGGGATATTAATCAAGTGTCATTAGAATGCGATCATTTTTAACTAGAAAATAGTCCTATATATCAGGAATGCAAAACAGCGATAAAGTCTGTAGAAAGACATTGGACATGCGAATGGCGTACAGAAACTGGAATCGCTTGTTGATAATTGGACACAAAATTATCTACGGCTAATCTTCGCTATAAAAAGGGTTATGAGCTGTTTCGCTCGAACTGAGTTGTTTCGAACGTTCAAATGATGATATATACTAATTAATAAGTTAGGTCTTGGTACAGATATATGAAGTCAGAATATAAGAAATTCTTTCTTCGAAACGACACACTTCTAAAGTAACAATTAAAGAGTTTGTAATTTTTTAATGAATGTTAAAACATTCCAAATCGAAGTTTCAGTAACTGTGTACTTCTGTAAATACCCAGCTAATATAACACCGCCTCTTCAATTCCACCATCCCCTTTCTTCACCCCCCTTTTAAACAACCCACCTGAAATTCCAGGACCCATTTATCTCACCAGACTGATTAAGTGTGACGATAATACCCAGTCACTGAGGCACGGGTAGCGTTTTATGACCTGCTCCCGAATGTTTGTCATGTGACCTTGGAGGTCACATGGCCCCGGATCTGATGGGTTAGTAACGGAGAGTGAAGTCGTATATTAATAAATTTTAATTATATTCTGCAATTATGTTTATAAAGGAATAAATAATATCATAATAGTAGTTTACGACAATAAGATTCGGATGACCTCTTAAGGGTGTAAAATAAATGAAATGTTTCTCAAACAACAGGTTCACCTTCAACCTGAATATCTATACCTTTTCTCACGCATACAACAGACAATGGCAACATTGGTGGGCAACCATCTAGAAGACCAAAGTCCGGCAGCTAAGTGTGCTGTACCTCCCATACAATCATTCCCCTACAACTTTTCATACATCTAAGTTTCACAATGTCAGGCTTAAGACGACAGCCACTGAATGGTTGCCATAGTTGTTTGCCTCCTCTTCACATGGATTAGTAGAGATCGCTCCCCCGCTAACATTACTAATGATCGCAACTATACTTCTTACTTGCTATTCACTTGTATCATGACACGGATTCCTGAGGTGAGGACACAATCTATGGAAACCATGACAATAGATTTAAGGTTGGGCAACAATAGCTCTACAAGCTAACCGGTGTTACTTCCAGACAGCATGTCCTCTTAAAAACTTGAAGGATTTCTTTTCGACTAAGCTACGTCTTGTGTCACCATTATTAATAATACATTTATACTGTGCTTGATATGAAAATAACACAATACATTTATATTATATAATGATTTTAAGCCATTCAATCATTTTTCATCTATAAAATTTGTTTTTAGCTTTATTTTAGTATTAATTTATTTATCAAAGAAATCTAAACAAAAATGTCAGTGTTTATGTATTAAATAACTTATAAATTATTGAAAAATATTAAAAATATTTATTACAAAAGTAAATCTGATAGAATACAGAAAATGACGATAAGAATATATCTCCTGCGGAGTATGAATTTGTAAGATTGTCTAAGCAGTTACAACGCGGACTATAATGAAATCGTCGTAACAGAAGAGGAACTCTATGTCGACGTAGAAGAATGGCATAATCAATATATACAAAATGTCCTTTCTTCTATCAAAGCAACATTTGTCTTCACAAATTAGCATCTCCTCCGATTCTCTCTAATTAGCACTTCACGTAATTTTGGATTCCGTATTCTTTTCTGAAGGAACCTAATGTTTATTTAGTCTTAAATAACCTGAAGCGTGATTGGAGTGTTTCGAAAATCTTTATTAATTCACAAATAAAGACTACGAACAGGTATGAACAGTTTTCTTGACTTTGCAGATTTTACACTTTACTTGACAGCACCAATGGAATGTGCACGCACATCTTTGAAAGTCTTCCCTAACTTCTGTGACATATCCTCTGTTGCAACACATTAGATCACAACCATCCACTCCTATAGAAGTATCGTTACATGTCCTTCCTTTAGTTCCGACGATACCTAATTTAGGATTTGGCACACAGAAATCCGGAGATGCCTCAAAATACACCAGATCCTTTCTGGACGGTAGTTTATGTTCGGGGTTATAAGGCTTGAGTTGAAATCTATATTTTCTTTTGTATCTGCGAAAGTTTCCTTGATTACTAACTAGTATTCTAGATGCACCATCGAATCTATCTTTCAGATTGTTTCCTACATCTCTGAATAAAGGTAGCCTCATCCAACAAGTTTTTACTGTACAGCTACCTGACATTCCATGACACTTACATTCTCTTCTCATCTCTGCAGACACGTGCTAAATAAAAGTTTTATAACGTTAATTAATTCACGAAACACATCACAAAATATTCAATATTATCAACAGCACGCAACCATTATAATTTTCTTAAATTATATAAATACAGTATTTAAGAAACTAAATTAAATAGAAGATAAGCTTTGAACCAACTACTACATCTTTTTTCCTTCTTAGGTTATTAATAATTCGTAAATTGATAAAACAGAACTAAACTAAATAAGAGATATACAGTATATTTATATACTTAAACTGATAATTTATGCATATTATATAATTACTGGAAAAACAATAATTTATCATGCATTTTTACTAATGGATATTACCGGAATCCTTGCATAACATAACGTTCACTGGTATTAATTATAAAATATTTTAAAATTTAATAATGCTTTTTATTAAAAAACTTATTTAAGCTTTTTAAGTAGATTTTATAGAATTGTATTATCAAATTGAATTAAACATATTTACCATTTCGTCCCGCTTCGTTATTATGTAAGTTCATAATATATCGTAGATCTCTTCCTCTTTCCGCTGCATCCACAAAAGCTCTCGCAAACTTGTAACCAAAATCCACATTGTCATTGCAACCTCCCCATTCCCAGTCGGCACCAGTAGGACCCCGATGTCGATAATCGCATGTGCAAGTCTCCATCAAACCTTCGCTGCATGCACGAGAAACTGCATGCGTTACACCCGCACTTGTAATGGCGTATACAAAAGCAGTTTCACGACAACCTGTAAAATAATATGCATAATTAAACAACAAAATAGAAATACAATACAAAAATATAATGAGAATGTACACGGAACTTGTGTATTTTACGACAGAGACACGAGTTGCGTATGTAATGCGTGATTTTTATTCAAAATTTTATGTTTATTTCTAGATTTTCATAGCTCAAAATGAAAAAGTTATTTTAAAACATACAAAAAAACTATTGCTAGCATTTTTGAAAAATAAATATTAGATGAAATTTTACATTATTTTTCATATTTTTAACATCCGTAGCCTATATAAAATTCTAAAAAATTCCCAGACACATTAGAATATTATAGGCCTAATACTTTAAATAAGACTACACAATATCTATTCAATGAGAAATTAGATGAAACTGATTTTATACAGAAAAATTTTCTATCGATTTTGCTATTAGAATATGAAGACTATTGTTTAAAAAATGTAGGTAAAAAACTAAGTTTAACTAAAAATAAATTGTATTGGATAAATTTATCATTTACTACCGTTACAAAGGGAAGTAAACGATGCCAAACCGAATCGATTTACAGAATAATTTATAAACATTTATAGTTTCTAAACCTATTTTAAAAACACTCACACGAACTTTAAATTATTTTAAATTCTAAGAAAATGAACCTCTATTTTGCTTATTGAAAACAGGGGGAAAAAAGAATACAAAGCCTACAATTTGTGGTATCCGCTGAGGTGTTTTGTGAGGTGTGAAAATTGCTGCAATTCCTTCATTGAAACCGTTAATATCAGCGATGACTTAAAATATCCGGCATCTAGACACTTATCGTGAGTCATCTTACACCCACACAATAAGGTAATTTTTTTATGGATTACCTCTTAATTCGTTTACTAATATAGATATTTACAAAAATAGAAGATTATTTTTGTCATGTAATATTTCAATTATGGCTCTCCTAGACTATATAAAACTATTACCTGTTATTGAACTTGTACTAAATTTATGTTTCAATAATTAAATTATAGTATTAATTTATTAAAATGTTAATATTAAAAAATATTTTTAAAGAAAAGAATGATTAAATAACATATATGTTAAGTTTATGATAAACAAAACCAGTTCTATGATTATAGAAATCATTCCTAAAAAGTAATTATACAGTATATATAAAGACATGTTGCTCCAGCTTCTTAAATAATGAATAAATTTGTGATGAGTTAATTTGTTTCTTCCTAATATAAATCTACCATCGCGTCTAGTTATAAATGCTTTCTAAGAACGCACCGAATTATGATCAAGTTTAACTACTTTTGATGATTTCATCATTATTCAAGTCAGGACACGTTATTTTGATGTCGAACGAAGTCAAAATTCTGTACGAAGCTAAAAATTATTCGAAATAAATCACGTTTTTTCCGTATCACATTTTTGAAACCGATATAAAGATGAAAATTAAAAATTCGTTAGAGGTCGCTTTTAAACAATTAAACCTAATTGGACAGCACAAAATTTAAAATTGTCATTTACCAATCGGATTCAACTATTCTTAACAGATTTAAATTTTCAAACTCTAATTGGATTTAATTGTTTAGAAGATGTCTAAATAAAGTATTTATCAATTTAAAAATATTGCTATACATTTTATAATTTATAATTAAATTATACTGTTTTCTATATAAAAAAAAAGTTCAAATAATAATAATGATGCTTATCTGTAGAATCATTACTATATTATTACGCTATTAATGTACTGTACGTATCATTAGGATAATATTATGTTAATCTGTTATATAAAATTTTTTATATAAGTAATTAAAACATTAATTTAATAAAAATATTTTTTAATACTTTGTGTTAAAATCCATACTAAATATAGCGTTAGAGATGTTGTAAATTGCCGATATTAAACCAAATCTTCTAACGATTCTTACAAATTCACGTTATTTTTTGAAAACGTTTTTTCCAATTACATTCGTCCCGTTATTAATTTAAGTAATATATTAATATACAAAGTGAAAAAATGTATAAAATATCATTACAAAATTTAAAAACAAATAAAAAATTCATTTTTTATATTTATGAATTATACAGTGCATAATTATAACGTAATGTTAAGTAACAGTGTAGAAGTTACGTCTAGGTAATTTGCATTTATCTAGATATATAAAAGAAATCGTTTCATCTTAACACTAAAAAATATTGGAAATTTATAAGAAAATGTGGAAAAATATGAACTTACCGCTCTGTACAATTTTCCCAAAAAGTATTCTTCCTTTATCCTTGACAGGACAATTCCACCTTCTGTCGCGGAATTGGTAATTACATTCATGTAAGGCCATTTTAAGTCCTTTACTAATGGCAAGCAAAACTCCTGGATTTTCTTGCACCAATCTTTCTTGTTTCCGACGTAATGGCACATTTGTATCGCCCGATGATATCGCATTGTGATGAGATTCCAATACCAAATTGCTAGGTTCTTCCGAATCTACAACACTCCTAAAAAATTATAAAATAAAAATTCAAAATAACCTTTCTTGTCAAATAAAATTTGTTAAATTATAAAGTAATTTCAAACTAGTTTTTGACATATCCTATATACAATTTATTTATTTATTTTTTTCTTATTTGTAACATTCGACTTAAATTAATGTGTATTATATTTCCAGTTACATTATAATTAACTTATCTAGTCATTACTAGATGAAGGTCTTCACTTTTTTTTCTTTACTGATTTCTTGTTTAACCTTTGAAAATCGAGTGTTGTAACATTATAAAATCTTAACGAATTCTTACATAAATATGGAATCTAACTATAATGCAAAGAGGCAATTGTATATAATCATCTTTGAACAAAATATACGTTGTTCTGTTTAAAGTAAGACTTCGAACGCATCTCATAATTCAATATACAAAGCACTCGCCAAACTCACTCGACATTCTCTACTTTCGTGATAATACCTCGTTTCTTTTTTTGTAAAACAAAAGTAACTTGCTCATTTGGTAGGAAGTTGGTCGGCAGAAATGAGACAAATATAATATGATGATTTCTATTTTTAACTTTATAGACGGATATTCATGTTTTGCCCCAATAAAAGTGCTTGAAAGTGAGTTTTTTTTTCAGCTTAAAGTGTGTACATATAAAGCTCATTATATGTTATAATTTTCTTTATTAATTTATTCTATAGATAATTAGGCAGTTTTTGATAGATTCGTGAGCTTAAAAATTATATCTCGAAGCGGAAATTAATTAGATTTAATTGATAAGATCTCGGAATATGTTTAAATTTTTAATGAGTTAATTCATATTAATTAGTTAGGCGTGTATAAACGTGTTAACCATTACGTTAAAGGTGGGTTAATTTTATTCACAAATGACTTAATTCTAATTCAGAAACTTCAGAAATTTAGTTCAAGTTCAGAGAGTTGGAAATCAATATCATTTTAAGAATAAAATCATTAAAAAACTATTAAGTTAGATCAATTTCAGAAGACTTTCTACGCCGAAGCAGCCATTGTTTTATATTAATTTTTAATCTTTCGAAATAAATTTTTAAAAGATTTATATAAATAGAGGATGAGAAAGGATTTATTTAGGATAAGAATCCTAACTTACCACCATCTGGGTCCTCTACCTTTACTCCTTCCTCGGCTGACTTTTCCTCTGTTATCTGTTTCAATGGGAGCTAAGAACATCAAGAGCAATAAGATGGTGATGAGGAGGCGGAGAGAGCTACATGCCATGACTGGACACAGATAAGATCTTTTCCTTCACTTGTCTATCCAAAGGACGATGAGGAGCGCTACCTGGTGGCCAGGTGTCCCACGTGACTAGGACGGAAGTGGCCAGCTACTCCAGTCACCAACCGATCAGCGAATAATTGCAATTTGAATGGTGTTAGGCAGTCTTAAGACAGTTTGTTATTTGGAATTTTAGAAAGGCAACGCCGTCTGTCGGTTTTTGTCGGGACTTCGATAATTGGAAAGTGTTGTTACTGTTGTAAAGAGGGGTTGGGTGAATTCTAGAATAAGGGCAATCAGCAATGGGTTTATTGGAAGAAGTGCGGTTTGCAAAGAGACAGTGCGGTGAGTCAAGGCGATCTTGCATATGTTTGAACTCGCCGATCTCTACTGTTCAATCTTCTACTTTGTTTCAATACGTATACTATTTACAAAGTTATAAACTCGTTTTGTTTAATTGTTCTTCGACGATTTTAAATATTCATCGTAAATTCTAGTCTTGTTCTTGAAAAATACTTCATATGGATCCAATTAACGGTTCTCAAGCCGTTAAAAATCCACTTAAGTATCACGAAATTATACTATTGTAATTAAGAACTATCTAATTAGCTCTTAAATTGGACTTTACCATAATAAGTTCTTAAATACACTTCAGTTTTACATTAAAACTTAAAAATAAGACAAGAATTTTAATCAGATATATCTGTAAAATTGTTAACTTTTATGATTAACCAAATTCTTTTTAAGCCAAAACTTAACGAGAAATGTGCATTTTAAAATTATAAATATTGATTAAATCATTTAACTTCTATCAGTAACCACGTATAATTGTGCAGATTTAAAAAGATAGACTCTATTGGATTATATTAATAATCATCATCTTACACAACGATGGTTAATTTACATTAAAAAATAATATAAATAGACTGTAGCAAGATTTAAATTTCAAATAAACTTGAAATTATGTTAATAAAATGTATTTAAAGCTTATTATAAAGCATATCTTAACATTTTATTATATAAAGCATAAATTTATTAGATTTATCAAAGGTTAATTTGCATTTTATTTAATCAATTTTCGAGAATAAATATCGATTAATTGAGCGTAAGTTTTAAATAGATATTTATTGAAATATACATCTTTTATTAATTAAGCGATTTTTTTTACTGTTTAATGGCTACATTATGGTCAGTTGTAATGTCATTTTGTAATTTTTCTGCTTGAAATTTTAGACTTTTATGTGCTTAATGAGTTCATGTCGAAACTACAAATAAGCAGAAGTAAGTTACTTCGTAACTCGCGTATATGATTACAAACTTGTTACTCATTTATTAACTTAAAAAATTTAATTTTTTCAAGAAATTTTAGTTGATAAATTAAAATGCCATAATAGAAACAAACAAATTTTTTATTTTCTCAATTAATTTTCTTAATTATTTTTTAAATAACTCAAAATTCTCGCTTCATAATTTACTTTTTTTTTGTATGTGTGTGGGGGGTTTGTGAGAATATGAACTGGTTGAAACCATTAAAATCGTTATGATAATGATGAAAAACGTTATTACTAGACGGTCAAATAGGAACATTTATCCATTAAAAAAAGAGAGGAAGTCAAATAAGTTGTCCACAACATCCTGTAAGAAGACTCCCTTTCTCTATGTACAATCAACCCGTCACCAAATAACCGGGGCAGGACTTCGTGACAAAAGTCAATAGGCGTCAGCTCCAGATTGTCTTGATTACCTTTGGTGGAGCATATAAGATTTGAAAAGTACCTAAATCCCATCGAGTACCTATGGCTTTTGAAATTTATTATACAAAATTTGGAGAAAGCGAAATAAATCTGTCAAAATTTACTTAAATAAATAAAAACATTTAAGCGATAATTAACAAAATTCATAAAGTAAATTACATTTATACCATACAAACACAAGATAATTTCACACACGTTTTCACTTTCGAACGTTCGAAATTTTATTTTATACAAATTAATTTCAAAACCGAGCACGTAAACATACAAACGAAGTTAATAAGAAACAGAACTGCTAATTAAACAATAGCTAATTTGATAATTAATGAAGATTGATGAAGACTTTTCACATAGTTACTTTTTAGTAGTAAAATGACGAAAGGTTACTTTGTATAGGTACAATTACGATTTTAATTCTTAAGCTTAATGCTTTTAAAGAGTCGAGTCTTTCCATTTGTTGCTTATAGGCCAGTCAACTCAACAATTCGCTTAGCCAGCCTAGTCCATGGATATGACGTAGAGACCACCCAGGGTAACCACTTGCTTTATGTACAACGCATATCAAGCATCCCGAATGAACGTACCAGAAAACAAATCGGGGACAATAGACTGATGTGGGTTGATGAACTGTTGTCGCAATGAACGCTGGGACGTTTAATAGAATGTTTCAAGTTTATTTTGCTCTTTTTTAACTTCCAAATTTTACTGTAAAAGTAGTTTCAATAGCAACATAACACCGTTTTATTATTCTTTAAATATTTATATCCACGTTATTTGTTAAGTTAAAACACTGTAATATGCCGAGCTTTATTCGTGTTCCTAAAATATATTAAAGAAATATCAAGCATGTTTTTTATGAGGAATCTTTACATGGAATCTTAAATCTTTGCGCGGGTAATGCGAATATTTTACATTTATCTTTGTTTTGTTAATCATAAATAGGATATCAACTTGCAGATTGTATGACTCAAAAGAGAGATTATTATCACGTGAGGTCTTTAACCAATCACCTGGCATTACAACAGAAGTCTTAGAGAGAGTGATTTATAAGTTCGTGCTGTGGCCGCTGTATGACATCTTCATCACTCTGCATGGGGCCATGTTAGAGTAAGCAGTGACATCTTTTTCCTTGTTTGACATAACTAAAGATAGATATAACGATATTCAGGAAAGAATGGCGTTTCTTTCTTAAGTATTATGTCAGTTTAATTGCTTTACCTTCTTTCAATGCATGGGGATTATAACTGTAAATAAATAAATATACGCAAATATAATGATAAAAATATAATTCCTTATTAAAATATGCACATTTTTAATTAGAAATCAATTCCAAAAGGAAAGAATTTATTATTATAAAAATTTAAATAATTTAGCAATTTAACCAATAATTTTTTGGTATATAGGAGCTTAATTTAGGCCCTGTAATTAAAGCGAAATATTTTCCACGTGTATTTTAGATCCCTTAGATCTGGATACCCATCGTACAAGCTAGCCGATTCAACTTAGTACTCCGTTCCAGTACAACGGGGAAGGTCAAAAGTCACCGGGTTAATTAGTGACCCCGAGGCGGGAAAGGATGGTGGATTGGTGTCACGACCCTTCCTCCTGCACAATTTAGTGTAACAACATAACCTTTCTGTACCACATTTACCTCTCGGAACTGTGCAATCCATTGGAAGCGGTTAATCTACCCACAATTAGCACAACTAAGGGTGGAAAATACTCTAACAATTAAACGCTTTCCTCAGTTTACGACGATATTTAAACACTTGTATAATAGGTATAAAGATTTTTTTTATGCAAAAATACTAAATTAGATGCTTAAAACTTGTCATCGTAACGAGTTTAAAGTATATTCACCTTCTCCGCAACACTATAAAATAATACAGAGAAGTGGCTTAACGTACGATCAGTTATGGCGTACGATACTCAACAATTTTAATTTAGAAAAAATATACATATTATGATAATTTTTAGCAATCAATTAACGTGTAATTGATATTTCTAGCAGCAAATCCCAAGAATTTTTATTGATAAATTAGCAGTTATCGGATTGATGATAGGAGCGCCCCCTAACGGTTGGTGACGAAACTAATTAACGAATTCCATTGTATGGGGAGTGTAAGATTACAGTCTTCTGTGGATAAGTCGAAGGCCTCATAAAGGTTTATAGATGCCTCTAAATAACTTTAATAGACGCCCCAACGCGTCGCTACTGTACACAGAACAGTAATTTTCTTATCTCAACGTGCAGTCGCTGAGTTTTTATTGTAGTTACTGCTTGACCATAATTTTTCAGTTTATCGGTTTTACCCTACCCTATGACGTCATTCATTGCAACTAGTATATTACCGATCAGTGGGCGTCCCCAGTATTCTGTAGCTTTAAGAGTACTGTTTATCATACACTTCGCTTAGGCCCGTGGTGCTAAATTGAAATAGGAATGTGGACAATCTTAACCCACAAAGGCCTCGTAAAGTGCCTACGATATACTGTTGATGTTGGGTAAATTTAGATTGCAAAAAGCATCCCTGAGATTTTTCGATCTGTTACTTCTTCCATCAACATGTTTCTTTCTTTGTTCTAGAGAAGAACAGCTCTCAATCTTGTTAAAGTTATATATTTAACTTGTATTTACGAAGTGTTTTTTTAATGTATTATACTTTATAATGAATATTAATGCCAATACAGATAGGAAAATAAGTTAATTAGTATGAAATTTTATCTTCGAAAGTCGAGGAAAATTTTGTTGTCAGACCCGAGGAGAAAAATATGGTAATTTCTCTAGAGAAATTCAAAGAAAAAAATAAGATTTTAATTAAGATTTCATCTTTTACTTATTATATATAATGTAACACGTTTAATTTATTTCTAGTAATAATAAAAACTTTACAGATCCTATCATTGTTTACTATTTATATAGTTTAATATATAATTAAAATCGTATGAAAGTTAAGGGAAGATATGAAATGTATTTAATAACAAATTCTTATATTATAATATTTTTTATAGTTAAATAAATATTTTACGACAGATTTATTAGTTATACGTTAATAAAAGGAACAATAAAAATTTTATTAACAAATGTTTGAATTATGATAATTGAGTTCCGATGTGGTTATTTAACATTTATTAATAAATATTTTAGTATTTCATTTATAATATTTGAATAATTTAAATTTAAAGTTTTAAATGAACACGTGGGATTAATTTATCTTTCTTGTAAATGAATTACTTTAGGCGTTTTACCCCCGAGCCTTACTGACATACATTAAATTATTGTTCTTAATGTAAAATTGGATTGTTACGATACATTTATTGTTACTTGAGGCAAGGTTTATCTTTAGTTACGTAAAATGTTTGATTGTTTGCCAAGAAAAATGTAAAAAAAAAATTATTAATGTTTAAAAATTATTCAAATTAATAAATAAGAGAATTAATTAGTAAAATTTTATAATACATACAGTTTTTACCTTTAAAATTTAATACATTGTGATTTAAATCCAAAATATATTTGGAAAGGGGAGAGAGTGTGAAATTTATACATTTATATAGGCTAAGAATAAATAATGTTAATAATAATAATAATAATAATAATAATTTAGAAGCTCAGAATTTCAAAGAAAAAATAGAATAAAGTCTTGGAAGGAAATAAAAGGAAATTTTCCTAAAATACTTACAGATCAAATCCTCCAAATTTAGTCAATTGAACTACTTGAAGAGGAAGAAATGAAAAAAACAAAAAAAGGATTTAACTCTAATTCTATCCAAGCCATAAATTTTAATGGTCATGTATTTTAAAAGTTGTTTCGAGACCAAAAATTCTATCCCCAACGATTTGTTTATACAACATATCCATGTCCATCCATTTGTTTATATATTTAAGTTTATACTCATTTGTTTAGCTGTACATATCTACAGTATACAAAGGAAGAGTCCTTCTATAAATTTTACGTATTTCCGAAGTAGAAATAACCTGTGGAAAACAAGTATTCATAAACAATTTACGAAAGAGAAAATAATATATAGAATATGAAATTTAATGTGTACTGTACATTGTAAAATTTCCCTATCTTACTTTTTCGTCTTACAATTTTCAATATTTATTTTATATAAAAAAATGAAATTATTTGAGAAGAACATATTTTCATTTGGCAATTGACCAATAATGCTACTTAATTTTTAAAAAATTCCATCTATAATTAATATAAAAATTCATTAATGAATGTTAGCTGGTAGCCACATTGTCTACTAATTTTTTAGTCCATTATTTTAAGCATAAAATGGATGCATTAGCTTCTAACAGCTTATTTTAAGTTAATAATTATTTAAGATTAAGATTTGAAATATTTATTGTATTTAAAATTTAATAACATTACAGAATTGTAATAGAATATTTAAAATGAATAATTCATACATTAATTAAAAAAACTTAAAATTTTAAAAGGTCATATATTATGTCCGTTCTAGTTAAGATTTTCATCTAGTTTTTTAGAATAATTTCTTAATTTTTATTTTAAAAATGTAAAATGCTTTTAAATTATTAGAGAATTTAAATTTATTCTAAATTTCACACATTTTATAATGAAAATTCTGTATTTAAATTATTCTTTTTAGATTTTTTAGGCTCTCTAGACTTATAGATTTACATAAGACCTTATAAGATTTTTTTAAAGGAAATAATGATTTAATCTGTGATAAATCCTTTAACTCTTTCAAAATATATTATGGATTTATATATAATAAAATCTGATATACTTTTATCTTTTATTTTGTAAGAAAGTAGTGATATTTTGTAATAAATTCTTATTATATAATAATTTTTTTAGTACATTTTATTTCATTTATTTAAAAACAGAAACAAAACGAATTTACACTTTTTATAAACTCAATTTTATCCTGAATAAATTCAAATAGAAGGCAATTATTAAAGGCAATTATTCAGGTAGATAAATCAAGGAAAACGTCAACTTTATAACATAAATGTAGGCATGATTTATATGAGAGTGACACATTTTCCTTAATTTGTCATTACCTCAACATACATCTACTTTATATAAAAAATATATATATAATTGATTTTTATTCATTTTTCAAAGTAATCCTATAAGTTTATATAGAAAATTATATAGAAAAATGTAGAATAATAAATTTTTGTGAAGAAAAATACATTTAATTGCACAAATTATAGTCAATTAAAGTTTAAATAAAAATTCTCCATAAACAAAAACCACTTTAAAATATATAATTTACAGATTGGTTAATACGAAGAGATAACATGAGATATTTAAATCTTTAATAAGATTATTATATTTATTTTCAGATAAAAATAAGAAAAGTTAATTAGTTTAAATATTAATTAAAAATATAAACTTAAAATTTACATAAATGTTAATGTTTTTCTTAAAGTTTTAAGCACTAAATAGCAATTTAGATATCATTGATTTATAGATATTGAAGACATTTAAGTAAATTTAATGATGCTTAATTAAAACATTGATAGGATTTATAACCCAAAAAACGCCATAAAATTGTATCTCTTTAATTTCTAATTAATTAAAACGTAATTAAGTGAACAGAATCTTATTTAATTTAATTGTATGAATGAAAAGAACGTTAAAGATATTGAATTCTTTCTTAATGAAATTTAGTGAAAGTTTATAAATTATATAAATTATGTACAAATTAATATTTAATAAATAATTTAAATAATGAAAATGAAATCCATGTAAAAATATTTAATTAGAAAAAGTCAGCAAGGACATTTGGCTTGCACATAAGCACAAAATTTAGTCTTTTACACAAAAAAATATAATATAAAAGTAATATAAATTTAAGTTTCTTTTGATAAGTAATAAAAAAACCTGTTTTGTTAAATTTGTTTTATTGAATTCATTCATATATTTTTATGGCTTCTGTAGAAATGAGAATTTATATTTTAAACTGTCCATGCATCATCTCTTGTTTTTTTCAGGTTTTTTTAACATTAAATCTATACAGGAATTAATTGATATTTTATAAGATAATGATATTGTTTAATTAATAAGAAAAATAACAAATAATAAAGAATTTTATTAATTACATTAATTCTCATATAAATATTTTATTTTCAAATTTGAATCGCTTCCTCATTTTATTCATTCCTTTCATTAAATTTAGAAGTTTGTTTTATTAAGAAATAAAGAAGAAAAAGAAGGATAACTTATATTTAAATTAGATTCTTCAATGTAGTATTTTACAATTTCGACAAAAAATAAGCCAAACCTACTCAATATAAATTTATCTTAATCCTAATTTAAATTTCAATATCATATCTATAATTATCCAGCACCGATTAAATAAACATGTCACTAATTATAACCAAATGACATTTATCTTTTCACCAGCTTCCACTTGTTCCTGGTGCAATGATCTTCAATCTGATATCACTCGTGTTTTTATATTTAAGAATTTAAAAATCGATTATTTATTTTCAGTAATCACCTAATCATCAAATCAAGGCGATTTTCAAGATTAATCTTCAATCATTTCAGATAAACTTATATTTGATTTTCTATATCTAGGATATAAGATAACAAAAATACTTTATTTTCTTTCGTTAAACAAATATTTGATGAAGATGGGGATGATGAAGAGAAGGATGAAGCCGAAGAGGATGATTATAAAGATTATATTTAAATTTGAATTTAAATTTATTTAAATCATTTATTTTATCGAGAATTTACAATAAATTAACTCAAGTTTTAAATTATTTATAAGAAAATTTAATCATTTTAAATATATTCTTTATCATTAAAAAAAAACATTTTTATTTTGAAGGAAAATTTTTAAAAAATTACGATATAATTTAATGATTAATTCTGCTTTTTAGCTTCATAAAAACCTAATAAAAACAGAATTTAAATATTTTATGTTAATATTATAAAATATAAATAAAGGCGTTTATATGTAATTTCCTATATTATTATTATTTATTTTGACTAAAAATGTGTATTATTAGCATATTTAAGAATTTAATGTCTTATGTTTTCTTTGTTTCATTCCTTGAACATAATCATTTCTGGCTAAACCGCGCCTCACAATATTTTAATTATTCATACAAATTATGCATTAAGAAAACATTTCACGTGCTTCCTTACAAAAGAACTTACTGCATTTATTTGTTTATCATATTTAATCTAGTTCGAGAATATTATAAAAAAAATTTTTTATATTAAACACATTTTTATTATGGACATCCTTTGCTTAAAAGATGTATATATTTATTTAATATTTTATTTAGTATAATTGTGGAAAATGCCAGTGATTGGGTGTAGATTTTATAAGTTGTTTTAAACTGAAATAAACTATTTTATAGAGTTTAAACGTTGAAATATGATAATTTAGAACGTTTAAAAGTTATAAAATACTTTTATTTCATAAAATATACGAAAATTTTGCTACAATTCTTTATCACATCACATATCATCCATAATTATTCTTTCACAATTAGGAGTTATGTTCGCTTATTTAAGTAGAAAACTAGTAAGTTAAGAGGATAAAAGTTATAAAAATTATGTAAGAAATATTTAACACAAAAGTTTATTTTAAATATTTAATCTGAAAGAATTTTTTTCTAACTCAAATTCCATTTTTACTGTAACAACAGAGAATACAATGGGTTAATCTGAAGAAATAGCGTAATTATTTTAGCCGAATATTCTTTTTCATTTTTAATATATTAGGAAATTATATAAGAAAATAATTTATTTATTATCCTAAGTTCACATTTTGTTATATGAAGAAGTCATCTCTTACCTTTTCGGCATTACTTCTATATGTAAAAATAAATAAATGAGCATCTCATATAAGTTTTTATACGGTTTAATGCATATTTGTCTAATAATTAAATCAGCAAGAAGACTAAAAATGTGGTTTGTACTGTACAATATTGATGGTAGGCACGCTAGATTTTTTAAAATACAAAGACATATAAATTTTATTTTAATAAATTATTAATATATTTAATATAAAACATCGAGCGTTTTTTAGTTTTAAAAGTAAATAGCTCAACCGTACTTTTAAATAATAAATTTTTATTCTTTAATCTTACATTACACATTTAAATAAATAAATAAATAGCAAGGTTTTTTTGTATCTAAATTTCTAACTAGTGATTTAAAAAATAAAATGAAGAGGAGAAAAATAAAAGAAATTATTATAAATTTTTATTTGGTTGTATTTAATGAAGCCTCGTATTTTGGATGATTTACGTGAAGATCGAGAGATTCAATCTTTGAAAAATTGAAATAAAATTCAGAAATTATAATGTTATTTTTATATATTTATTTATATTAATGGCTTAATTTGTTTATTTTTTTATAAGTTTATTAAAAATATTATTATTAAATTCCCAATTTTAAATCATTTTCGTGCAGTAAGTGATAATCTATTTCGGATTATCTCGTTCAGATTAAGCGTAATGCGGGTTATTTGATAATAAATTTTAAAATATTTCAGACAAAAAAATTAGTATAAAATATAAAATAGATAATAAAATAATTCCTTAACGGAATGTAATTATAGTAACGGTAATTTATTCTTTAAATAACAATAAAGGCCTACAAATTTAATGAAGGATAATCTCTTCAGAAAATGGAAACTTTAATTATTTTACGCATATAAATGAAAAATAAATGAAATTTTTTAATGATCATTTTAATAATTTCAGAATAAAATGGTGAAAAACTGTTAGAAACAGTCCAACGGAACATGAAAGTTTGTGGTTTTAAGCAATTCGTTGTATCAACTTTCTCAAAATTCAAGTAACCAAGTAATAAATTTTACGATTCGTATCTAAAGATAGTAAAATTTTAGGCCGTTCTTCGAAGTATTTATATTCTTAATTTACTTCAAAGGACATAAATATCAACATTCATAAATATTACTATGACTTCTACGAGAGCTTTTCTTTATGCTTTTATTCCCATTTATAGCCTATTTAGTTTCGTTTTTGGTGTGTCGAGTGTTATCGTAACGGCGATAAACTAATAAAATTGTATATAATTTACACAGGAACTAAAGCAAAAAGTTATTACCATGGTAAGTATTTTATTACAATTTTTCATTACGGGCTACAATAGTTTTAAAAAGAAATCATAAATAAAAGAAAAGAGCAATTTGTGAAATCATCAGACTGTGACTTGGGGAATTCCCCGACCCAACCTATTCAGAACTTTCTACATGTCTATTGTTAACTAAACATATTTTACCTGAGTTATTGATAGGCAATAAACAAATTTTAACAATAAAAATTATAACAGATTTATTGCCAGTTGAAATGGGAAAAAAAGTTATCATCTATCTCTATACATACTTTTTAAATATTTAATATTAAAATAAGTAAATTATTACAGGTGATTATATAATGTATTAAAGTTAATAAATGTAAAAAAGAAGATTTTACTTTAAAAAGTCCATTACTTTAAAATAATTTTTAATTTTATTTAATAATATATTGATAAATAAAAGACATTGCAGAAAGTTAGGATGACTTTAACGCAATCTCTTTAAATTTAAAATATAAAATTCTGTATATTGATACGATATTTGATTAAGTGGACAAGTAAAAACTTAATTTTCTCCTCTTTATAAACGTTAAAGAGTTTGACGCGGAAGGAACTAAACTGCACTTACCGGAAAGAATCTTGCGGAATTCACAATTCTTAACCCCACTGTAATTTTGGCCACACAAGACTTGACACCTTTTGATGAATTACTGTCGTTTTAGTAATTGTCGTTGAGCACTCGAAGCGGGTAAACACCCAAAGAACAGCACAAGGAAACAGGAGGAGTTAAACCAAAAGAAGAGGAATAATCTTGTTAACTAGTATGGTTGACTCCAAAGAATTGTTCCGTGAAAAGTCAGTCGAGGCGGTTTTAACCGTAAATCCGAGAAAATTAACTTACAAATAGAGACTCGGACACTTTACCAAATTTTTAAATAGAAGAGAAATAAATGGGAATATTAAAAACTAATATTTTAATCTTTTATCGACAATTGAACGGCTAAATTATTTAGTGATTCCGTTCATAAACCCATCGAGTCCATGTAGCGAGGTGCATTTTAATTAAGAGATAAATTCCCTAGGGGGGATGCAGCACAAATCGCTGCGTGAGGTCGTTCGACGATCACGCAGAACCTGTCACTTATCCATGACGTTGATATATTGTTGTAAATAATTATAGACCTAACATGCCATGGTTACTCCACATCTCTTTGCCTGATGTCTTTATAGTGATGTAAGCCAATCTTTGTGAGTAGGCTTACATTATTTACCGGTGACAATTCACACATTGTGACTATCACGTCAACTGGTTTTGTCTATAAGAAAAATCACTTCGTTTAAAATAGTTACATTCTTATATTAATATATTTGTAGAAAATCAGCCAATCAAAAGGTGAGAGAAAAATTTCGGATGCATCAAAGACTAAAACTAAAAAATTTCCGTAATGCTTTTCATCCCGAAGAATGGAATTCCGAGCCAATTAAGGTCCAGGAACAGAACAAATCAGTTAAAAGTTCGACGACAATAGAAAAAACAACTGGAGATTTCTTTTCATTAGTGTCATCTCATGAAAGCAAATGGCAGCCAAGTTACAATTCTCAATTTCCTGTGTTATAGTTCGCGGCCAAGGAATACGTAGTCCCTAACAAATTACAGGTACCAGCGGTGCCTGTAATCCCATTGTTTCCTCCCTTATTACCGATAAAACGGGTGTCTGGAGTGCCCGAGGTGCCGCTGGACTTCGGGTTGGGTGGGCCACATTGCTACTACCTTCATTGCTTAGGTGAAGAAATGAAGCTGTTCTACCGACAAAGCAAGAATAGAGTTTACAGGACTTTCCTCCCGGGAACCCTCTTCATGCCTCAGGTGAAGATGGACACTTGACCGTATAATTCCTGCGTTCCGCTGAGTGGGATAATTGTACAACAACATAGCTCCTATTAAAGCCTAAACGCATAGCTTTACGTCACGTTGCCTGTAACTCCGCTCAATCACATCGGGAATTTAGGGAAAAACATTCTCTCATTGATAGATTGGACGGAAAAACAGGCAAAGAAGTAAGGAACCACAATTATCTTGCAACAAATTGCTTTTAAAAATACCTTTTAATAAATAGCCCGTGGTTTATTATTTATGTTTCATTTTTTCAAGTTTAATAAATTCCTTACTTAATACTAATTCCCAATTTTAAGTTTACGTTTATAAATAACTTCGTGTAAATGTATTTATTTATTTAGAGATAAACACGAATTTTTAAAATTATTATTAAATAAATTCGAAAATATTTAAATACTATTCTCGGAAAATTTTGCATTATTTTCTACTAAAAGAGAATCTTGTTTACATTTAAATAATATTGATAAACAGTAGAAGACGGACTTAATTTATTTTTCGCACCTTTTCACCGGGCGTGGTTTAACGTCAACTCCTCCCCTCGTGCTGTTCTATAATTGTTTGTCAAACAAGACGCCAAAACCGAGACAGGAATCTTCATTGTCCAAGTTAAGGACATAGCCTAAGCGAAAGGCCATTGTCAGGCCTGGGAGGCCTCACACGTTGGCCCGCATCGCGGATTCGTCACACCGGTCCCTCGAACAAAACCTGCTGAGATGATGGATGCCCGTCATTGTCCGGCCCCTCTTCTCCCCGAGGCTGAACTGGATGGAGATGTCATGGCCGCCCCCTCTCTCTCTCCTCTCACTCTCTCTACTTTTTTGGACATCTGCCAGCCTTACTCTTGTTCTTACCATCCTCTAACCATTGACATACCGAATGTTGTTTATGCGACAGACCGAACCACTCGTGGAATGTCTAGTAGAAAAAACTGCCGAAAAATTAGTATAAATCTTCGAGAAATGGTTTCGAGACGATGGTATATGTGATATACGAAACGATATTTAGGTTACCACCGTCTGGTTCTGGAATGCTTTTACTTTTACTTCTTGACATTCTCTTCGAGTTTTTCTACTTTATATCACTCCGTTTACTTCTCCAATATTTAATAAATTAAACTGATAAAATGGCGATCAACTAAAATTAACTCAAACTTTTCAATTTTATTTATTTATTTATACACTCGTTAATAGCTTTTACAATTGATTAATCTAAGGATAAATCTAGTAATTTTTTTTAAATATTTAAAATTCAACAAATTTGTTATTAATAAATTATAATTAATTTTATTTGTATTTAAAATCTAGTTTTTATATTATATTTTATCGTTAATTTGCATACATAATTAATAAAACCAATTTTTTTTTGTTTTAATAAATTATATATTTGTTTTTAAAATAATTATATAATTTTTTATTTTAATTATATTTAATTAAGAATTTTTCGAAATTTTTTATAATAAAAATGATTAGTTTAAACTTGTAATAATTTAATTATTCGTCAACAGATGGAAGCACGAATCAAAAGATGCATAAAAATTAATTTTTTATTATGTAACATTTATTCTAAGAATATTTAAAATTTATTGAATATTTTAGAATCTAAAAGCAGTAAAAAGTTTTTTTTTCTAATTGCGTTAAAATTGATAATTATTTTTACATAAATGTTAAAATAAATGAACAGACATACAGACTTACGATTAATATCGATATTAATTATTACTTTAAATTTAAGTTACTCTCAATAGATAAAAAATTAATCACTATATTAATTTTTAAAAGATAACAAATATTTTGTTACGTAAGCAAATTGTTGAACACAATTGAATAAATATTCAGAATTCATTGCCACTTTTGTTAACTTTATATAATTATTGGATTTAAGAATGTATTAGGTTATCCGAGTGTGGGTTTTGGAATTTCTTTCATATAAATTTATGTGATGAAAAGCTCTGATTACAAATTTTGGAATTATATGAAGTGTAGTCGAGACCACGGATACTTGGTATAGGCTCTTCTTTTATTACAGTTTTTCTCCCTCCCACCAGTAGCCGAGTGAATAAAACCACCGAACACTGGTCGCGCCTGACCAACGGACTGGTCACGTGGAGTTTTCTGGGTTTACTTCACGTGCCGAACACCTAAATAGCAGCAGTTTCCTGTAGAAAGTCCTTCCGGAAGGCACTCTCCTCTTGGCAGATCGTCTATCAGTTGCGTTGCCTTATTCTACCAATCTAATCCTTTTCTTTCTTCGGGCACTTAAAATTACACATAATCTATTTTCTAGACTTTAAAATTTCTATACAGATTGCTGCTCGAGTTCAGCTCCAGAACCATATCTTTCCCTGTCGTCGGCCTCGATCCAAGCTAACATTTAGCCTAATTCTAATTCATATTCTAAGAACTTAGTTTCTTTATGTCTAAAATCATATATACTTAAATTTAATAAATATTAATTAGAATTGTGTAATTAATTGATCGAGGAAAGAAATGAATATATCAATTTTTAAAATTATGTCAAATGAAGAAACTTCTGAATTAAGTCTTTATTTGAAAAATCTTTTATTCTCAATAAATTATTTCATAAATAATCTAATTATCTTGTGTAGTAGTTTTTCGTGACGCCGTTTGCTGTCTTAATAATTAATTTAAATTTAAAATATTTTTAAATTTCCAAACAAAATGAGTAAAAATGAGCCAATGGTTAACCTTAACTTGAATGTACAATAAATACGACAAATATAAATTAAAGAAAGCCTTTATCATCATTATCCTTGACATTAAATATTTGTATTCTTTAATAATATACTGTAAATTAATCGAAAGTGTGCAAAATCAATCATTTTTATACGTTATCGGGGGATAAGAGAGATGAGAATAAGGCCTGGGTTAGTATTAAATGTAGCCAACCTTTTTTCACAAATAATATAATTATTTGAAAATATAATTGAAAATTACCCATTTATAAAGTATTATAAATAATTATATTTAAAGAAATTAATCTGATCAAGTTATCGCATCAAATATTGATTACATCATCGTGAAACAATAAACAATTCTATATCAAAATCAAATAGATTTTATGCAGGCTCGCACAGAGATGTGCTAACGGACACAGAGGTCATAATTTATGTTTCTTTCATATCTAACATTTTTAAAATGAAAATATTACATGAAAGAGACAAAGTTTTTCTAAACGTTTAAAAAAACAATTTATTGTTATTTGTTCTATTCGCTTTATTCATCAACAGTAGTTTTATAGCTTTCGAGAGGGTTGAGGCATTTATCGATGATCTGGATTAATCCCACTTCTCTGTTTCTCGATTAAAATTATTATTATTCCGTATAACATTCGGATCGCTACTTTGAGATCATTCAAATATGATGTCACTAATTTTAAGTTCTTTTATGACTACCTACCTACGCCCTGTCACATTTTCACGAACTTTTAGACATACCCATGCTGATGTCACACAATATGCCACCCCGATATTAAAATCAAGCATTTCTTTAAAACAGCTCTACATACAATACTCTAATTTATTCATATTTAGTCTATCAAGGCAAAACTAATTTTAAAAAGAGGTCAATGAAAAAACAAAATTTATTGCTTTATCACAGAAGTGTCTGACGACATTGTACTGTACTAAGTAACTCTTAGATTAGTTAATATGTTATACAATATATCGGAATATCTTTCAGCGGTATTTATATCTGTAATCTGTACTCTAAAGGTTGTATTGTTGCCATTATTTTTTCATATTAATAGTTCTATTAGAGCAGCTTCTAACGGAGTATATTTAGTACAGTCCTTGCGACTATTTAAATAAGCGAGAACTTGCTGTATGATCATTGATTAAAATACTTCTGCATAATGATTTTGACTTTTAAAAATTATGCAAAAGATAGGCCTATCATCATTCTACTATTTTGTTAATAGAAGAATACAAAATTTATATCTATTATGGGATTACAAATTCTGTTTTAATACTTCAAAGAAGTCTAATGTTATCGCCGTATACTTAAACACTTTTATAAGAGACAGCGGGCAATTTTTCTTATGCCTAACATCTATGGGTCTGAAAAACATTTGTTACAAATTATTTATTTCATTGTATTTTTTGTAAATTAAAACCGTCCTTTATTTTATAACCACAAAGTGTTACAAGCTATGCGTTTAGTCAACACAAGTCTCCCCAAGTAACAATAGAAAAATACCCCAAATAAAAGCAATAAAAAATATAACAGAACATGAAAGTCATTAACACATAAAACTTTTTTTTACATACACGTTTAAATGTATAACAATCATAATGTAAAAGGTCCTCGACGTTTTTGAGAAAGCTGTAAAATGTGTAAAAAGAAGAGTTTTGAGTGATCTCTTGTCTTTATCATCCTTTTTTTTCTTCAGGCTCAAAACCTGAAAATAGGACAGAGAAACGAGGATTACACGAGTTAAAAATTGGTATACGCAGGTTAAAATAAAAGGGTGAAATAAAACCATGAAAGTATTTGAAAGAAAGAATCCTATCAAAACAGGCAACTCGAACTTCAAAACATGGAAGTCCTAGACAAAGATGCACAACATCAGAGAATTCAGTATGTGGTAAGTTAACAAATTTATTTAATACTAGATAGGTTTATAAGTGTCATCTCTCATCAATGGCGTTCCTTTGTGCTGCGATCAATCCTCAAAAAAGACGAATTTGAAAATTGGTCTTTTGTGAGGATTGATCGCAGCACAGGAACGCCATTGATGATCGAAATATTCATGATAAGATAGTTAAAAATATCCAAATAAATGATTTTTTTTTTAAAATTGCGAGGTTCTAAATAGTAGCCAGTTAATTTAATGGTTGCAATAACTGTTCTATGCAATGTATAGAGTCGTATTTTTATTATTAATAGCTATAACAGCTATAATTTATGTCTACAGGTGCATATTTTTGGTATTACTTCATACAGACATGCAAACGGACAAATGCAATAGTGAGATATTTTGAATATACTCGCATTCAAATATCTCAATAGCGAACATAGACTTTTTTAAAGCTTTGACATGTGTTTTATATAGAAATTAAAGAGACAACTGTGGTTTTAAATATATCGTAAATTAAACTTTAACCTAAAGTCACATTCAAGTATATTCAAACTGTGTTTAAGAGTTTTGATATTTCGGTCGAATAGACAGATAGACTTATACAAATTGCATCTGCATGTCAATTTCTACAGTTCATAAAACCTTATATAATAATTTAACCTTATTATAACTTTATATTAATTTTCTTTAACGTCATATCTTCCTAAATGGATCATAATCATTAATGATTACTTTTAAGGTTAAAAAAATCCGATACGATTTAAAATATAAAAAGTTTGATGACTCATTCAGTTATTTTATTTCATATTTTGAATAAATAAGCATTGATTTACTGATAATTTCCTTATTAATAAATTTCTATGTTTCTCAAGCATCACTTCAATTCTCAGCATTTATCTTCACGCTTCAATTAATAATGGAATATTTATTTTCTGTAAAACTTAGTTTAAATTACTGTAGTTAATATATTGTTCCTTTATTCTCTGCAAAGACATATTTATTTGCTTGTTTTACTTCTATTGTATACATGGCTATGAGTTATTGCTCATGTGGTATGTCTCCTATTTAGAACGATGCCTTGAAATGTTAACCTTCGAGACCTCTTTGTTAATAATAATATATTTCAATTATTGATTATTTAAATTCCTTGACATATTTATTTATTATTAATACTTTATTGTATTCTATAATTTCCACTAGCAATGAATAAAATCAACTTTAATAGAAATCTACACTAAACCTGTTTATTATTAACAAAGAGAGAACATAAATTTTATATTATTATTTTAATTAATACGTTTAAATATTTTAACAATGGGATAATGCTTACATTTATTTGTATAATTGTTAAGATATGGTGTGTTGTTAACGGGGTGATTTTAATAGTATATGGCATATGGATATAATTTTAACAATATAATTATATGTTCCGTCGTACTTTAAGGCTATTCATTATAAAATGTAAAAAAAAAAAAATTAATTTATGATTCGTTTTGTCAAGTATTAACTTATATAAATAATTATTTATATATAATTTAGGAAACTTTTCGATATGCCATAATGAATAGGGCATAGTTGTTTGAGAAAAATGACCAAAAATGCCTTATGGAATTTGTTATTAAAATGGTTTAAGAGCTGAATATTAAAAGAAAAATATAAAATATATGATGATGCTTGTTCTGATTGCTATTCACACAGTAAACTAGGAGAGATTTGAAATAACGAAAAGTGTGATTAGAATATAAATTGATCTACACCTGGAGAATTAATAGGGAAAATGTGAATCTGGTTATGTGTTACTATAACTTTAGCTTTAAAAAATTAAATTAATAAATATATTTATTATATAAGTTACATTAAAATTATCTTAAAGTTTTTAAAGAAATTAAAATTAACATTTCAGAACATTTTCCCCCTGCTATTTAAAAAAAGTTAATTAAAAATTAAATATTTTTGTATAAATAAATTATTTTAAAAATATTTTTCAATTATTCTGACATCTAAATTGTTATTAATAAAGACACAACTACTGTTGAGTTTCCAATAACTAGTAAGTACACAAAGATCATTGTCAAATCTGGAATTATTTATTTATTTAATCCTTATACGTAGAAGTACATTTTGACCCAATGACCCCCTTCAATGTGCCTCCCTGTAGGATTAAAAGCATAATATAAATATTTCATTAGATATTGAAAATTATGCAAAACACAAAAGTTTTTATGCGGCTCACTCTGTCTACACAGTGAGTTTCCTCTTACATAGCATAAAAATGAGTAACTTAACCAACTAAAAATAAAAACTCACGTTTTAAATAATGTTGGAATATATAAAATTTTAATGTTAAAATTACATAAATCTATTTTAATATGAAAATAAATTGTTATATATTACAAACATTTAGAAACTTATGAAGAAAAAAGTATTAAAACTATATCTAGCATTCCTATAATATAAATGAAACCCATTGCTGAATAAACTCAAATTTTATTTAATTCAATTATTTAATTAAAATTTAAAAAAAATAAAAAGAAGTAAAATATATTTAAGAAAATCTCAAGAAAATGAAGACAATATCGACAGAATTTAAAATTTCACATTAACTTTTTTGACAAATCTTAATTATAAATTTTAAAAATTTTGACAAGTAATAATCTTGCTGTCAGACATTTAAAAATTTGATTATGAATATCAATATTCATTTTGCATCTAACCACTTTTAAGCAATTTAAAAAAGCACACATACAGACAGACAAACACACACACACATACCTTAAGATCATTTATTATCTTTTAGCCATGGGCTTTAAGTCATAAGCCTATAATAGATTTGTTTAAAATATTGTTTGTTACCACTTAATCTAGCAATTATGCTTAATTAATTATATATTAAATTTAAAACTTATAAATCATAATGATATATAATAAGTTTTATTTATTTATTATAACTTAATTATTCTTTATTATTATTATTATTATTATCATCTTTCAATAGTCTTTAATCTATTTAAAATTTCATTAATCTATAACACAATTAATAATTACATCTATTTTTAAGCTTAAATTTTATATTGATTCTTAATTCTTAAAAGTTCAGTTTGAGCTTCATCAAATAAATTATTTTATTTTAGGGATAAAATAGTTTATTATATTAAACCAAAACTGTCTTAAGCACTTGAGAATGCATTTTTAGAATGATAAATCTAAGATCTTAAGAAAATCTTACATTTATTATTATTATAAAAACAATTCAAAAATAATAAATCATGTTATTCTTATAAAATAAAACATTTTAAGGTCAAATTGTAAATTTAACATTGTGAAAATATATTTTCAGTTCTAGACCAGTTTAAGGCACATGTAATAAATTATTTTACTCTTGTAAAAACTAAAAAAAACATGAATAAAATTTTAAATTTTGTTTTTAAAACCTTAAAGTTTTTATATATAAAATTGTATAATTATTATTATAAAAATTCATTCTTAATTCTACAACTGAGCTCTATGTAATAAAAAAATTAAAATTACTTTTAAAATTAACCATTGATTTTATTTAAATATTTAATTTCATGATCACAGGTGAATGATTCAATTGATTAAATTTTTTTAAACCTTTTTTTATTTTTTAATTCTTAATTTTTCCTTGTAGTATGGCTTATATTAATCTGTAATATAAATCTTTGACAATATATCAAAAAAACATTTACATTTACTAGAATTATAATGAAATTTTTCTCGTGATTCCAAGAGATTTATATAAAAAATTATTCATAAATCATTAACTTAATCCTATCTCTCTATTTCCTATGAATATTAAATATATATAGGTCTATAAGCATATATTGTAATATTATTTGTCAGCTTTATCAATTTTCTTTTAATACAGAGTTTATTCTATAGAATAAAATTGAGAAATGTTATTAATCTTTACCTCTATTAGTGAGTTATCAACAATAAAAATATTCTTAACTTATATAATTTAATAAAAATTTTGTAAATTATTTTTTAACAAAAGTTTATAAGTTATAAGAAGAATCTTTAAAATGTTATTAATTAAATACTGTTTCTATAATTAGTGCATAACGGTTTTATAAGTAAACATATAAAAATTTACTTATGAAATTATTGCATAAAAGTTGCATAAAACTTTATTTAAATTTGTGTAGGATATATTAGAGAATAGACATTTAATTAATAGATTTTTTTTCTTTTATTTTTGACTTGCTTATATTTAAATATAATCGACGTAAAAATAACTTTTAAAATGAATTGTAATGTAATTAAACACTTATTTATTTTATCCCATTTGAACGAAACAATGCTTGTGGCGCCATCTATGAGAATATAAAACAAGTTTATGATTTTAAAGTTAAAGTTTAGAATAACGTTTATAACAGTTGTACACTCATAAAGATAAAAATAGAAAATAAATATAAAATAGTATATTTAACTAAATATGAAATTTCATTAAAAGCGAACAAATCGGACAACGAACACTTTCGCGTAAGATTTTTATGTTCGGACAACAAAACAGCGTTAAACGAGGTCATTTTAACACAGAGTAAATAGGGAGAGGGAAAGACGCAACCAAAAATAAACAGATTTTACTTTAATTTTAAGTTATTTTTATGTTGATTTGCATAATAATATATATTAAATAACAAATAAACATGTGCACACAGAAATATGAAGTTCATTTTTGTGACGAAGGTTTTGGCTCTTCTGAAATGGTCTTGATTTTTTTGCGATGAACTCGTCTAGTGTCATTTGTCGCTTTCTTTCTCTTTCGTTAAGCAAATGTCGGTAGCAAGATATCGCATCCGAAACGTCTTGCTTTTGCATTCCTTTCAAAATCTGGATCATTCGCTACAAATTGATTAACGATTTCGATTATCGTTACGAACAAGGGAACTGAGCACTTTCGTTTACAGTCACTGTAAGCTTCTGGTTCCTCTGGAATCTATAAACCACATACCTTACTGTATATTCAGTGAAAAATTCTTCTGAACAACTACTTGATTCTAAGAATTTATAAAATTTAGTTTAAGTAAAATTAATATTTGATTCGCTTTTGTAGAGCGTGCTATCAGATCGGTTTGACCAAGCTTGGTTTTTTTTTAATTTTCCATTGTTCGTATCTTTCAACTGATAATTTCTTTTTATTTTCTGCTCTTGCCATTGAGGTTGCCTCTAAAGTGCGTAAAGACAAGGAAGGGCTATCTTTTACGAATTTAGAGTATCATTTGTTCTTTGCAATTTTTTTTCTGTGCTAAAACGATGTGGTAATTTATTTTTCCGCCAATTGAAGTGCTAGTTTTCATAGATCAGTTACAGTAAGCCCAAAGAAACATGATTCTAAAAAACATATTTAACTAACTCTTTCTTCGTATTTTCAGTCATATCTTTAGACCTTCCAAATTTGATTTTCTTATTTAATCCTCGAAGATGACGTCGTATAGTCGGTTTAGCGATTTTATATTGTCCGTGTGCTTCATTAAACCCAATATCACTACTGCGTAATTTGCTTAACGCCTCGTTAATATCTTATTGTTTCCGACTATTATAAATTCGTTTTTACATGTTTATGGTCTATAATAAAATAAATACATCAAAATCAAAATAATATTATATGTTGTTGAATGCACTGTCTTACTTCTACCAACACTCGGCTGGTAAGAGTTAATAACAGAGAGAATAATTCCTTAAATCGTGTCGGTACGATTTAGGAATCTTACATGGGTACGACTTAAGACTCAGCACGAGTTACATTTCAAATAAACAAAAGAAAATACTGAATAAAACTATTACGATTTCGTTTCGAGTAAACAACTATTTAGACACTACAGAATGAACACTTAAAAAGAAACATGAATAATTTACTAGCTACAAAGCTACCAAATATATATAGAAAATTTTAAGTAAACAACAATAAACTTGTTTGTTGTGAAAATTTGTTAGTACGCCGTCGGTGACAGATACTCACTACGTTAACCAATATGGTTGACTGAAGTGTACATCTTGTTGCCACTAGAATTGCTGAATTGCCGCGGTATTAAATTCAAAATTTAAAAGGTACGATTTAGGCAGTGGTACGACTTGAGAAACCTTACCCTATATTCATATCCAGACTATATTAGCAAATCACTCTTGGACATTAAAAAATATTATAATTAATGACGATCCGAACAAAGATATACTAAAAGAATTATACGATTTAACATCATTAATTTTTACGGTACCATCTATCAGTGCGTGTGTTAAACGCAGTTTTTCAACCACTAAGCGAATTGATACATTGGCAAGGAACATTCGGTCAGAGGAAAGATTGTCGATAGAAAAAAAGCTTTTTAATACTTTGATAGAATCGACGACCAACGATTTTTATGATAAAGTAATTAACGATTTGGCGGAAAAAAATGCCGAATAGAGTTAGTTCATAAAGGATAATAAAAAGATTGGACAGATTGTTTAATCCCCGCAAACGGGAAAAAAACGACTGATAAAAATGCAAGACTATGTATACAGTATATGTACTTTTATTATTACATATAAATAAACGTAGTAAGAAAGAATATAATTTTTGTTTTTTGGTGTCTCCAGAACGAATTAATCAAATACCAATAAAAATCGATGGTAAATCGATAATCGCTTAACGAACAATTCAGGAAGCGAACACGGTCTTGAAACGGATTATGTTCGTTAACAGATCACCCACTGTATGTGTATAAACAGTATAAAAATTTAAAAAATATATATGTAATTGTCTGAGGTCCTTGACTTCTTACTCCATTATACAGTAAATAATCCCGCTAATCCAAACAATCTCATACATTAATTAATTTGGATTAGCGAGAGTACACTGTATGATTATTATTATTTGCTTTTATTTTTATAGAAGCAAATATGAAAGCAAATTTAAAATATTTGTAAATACAAATTACAGACTTCCGTACCTCTAAAATCGCTATCTTTTTTTCAAATTCGCAAAAATTTCGAGTTATCATGCGACAATACTTTCTGCCAATTTTGCGTAATGTTCCTCCGCCTTCCGGTAAGCAGTGGCGTAGCGAACATAACTGGCGCCCGGGGCACGACACTTTATTCGCGCCTCCCTCCTCCTCCAGAAACACATATAGTAATATAATATATAGAATTTACTCGTAATAAGAATATAATACAAATGATAATAGAATGTAGTACCTACCTTAATATATCTATAATATATTACGAATAGTCACTACCTAACTGCGCTTCTACAAAATATACTATACTGTTTTTCGGGATAAATAGGGATACAGACTCAGGTTAGGCTTTAAATTTGAGACAAAAAATCAAGACTAGGATTGGATTCGGAAATGTGTGTGGCTAGAGGAAAAATCGGACATACTATCCTGTACGTGCATTTCGTTTAAAAAAGTAAAAATATATCACTATTTTAGAAAAATAAAGTGTTCAGAAAGAAAGAACGTTTTGTATATTTGATTGATTTACTGCAAATATTATTTATAACATATTTTATCAGACAAATCAAGAAACGAAATAATTAATTATGTTACAATGATTATTAATTTAAAATACATTTCCCAGAAATCGATCAAAATAACAATTCAAATTTTCCGGAAAATCTTGTGTCTTGGAGACCATTTGGCGCCCCTCTGCGAGTGGCGCCCGGGGAATGATAGATCCCCTTGCCCCCCTCGCTACGCTACTGTCGGTAAGGTCAAAATAATTTAGAAAAATTCATTTTTTATTGCCTGTTTTCTGTTTAACCTAGACCAGAAATGGGCAACTCTTGGCACGTGTGCCAAACGTGGCACGCCAACAACTTTTTTTCCGGCGCACAACCCAGTTTTCACAACCAATATCTTTTTATATAAAGTATTTTTTCGTGTTTTGTAAATAATTTATCGGACTTCTAAAGTGTATATATGTATATGTGAATTTTTGATTATTTGAAAAGGTTGTCTCTATACTTAACAGACACCAATAAAATGTTCCCAAAATTTTGCATTATAGATTTAACGATTTTGGCACGCACGCTTAAAAATCCAGCAACGAGTTGCTTAACTTTCTAGGCACATTTAAAACCGCGTGTGGCGCCATCTGTTATGACATTTTATTAAAAAACTTTTTATATATTTTTAATTATTATAAAATGGCAAAAAAAAACTTAATTTTAAAATTAGAAATGAGTTTTATAAAGAATTGTAAAGTCTAATAACGAGTAAAATATTCATTAAGTTCAACCTGATTCAAGATATAACCCTTCTATCTCGCCACCTTTTGACTTTCAATCATTAAAATTTAATAGCATTAATTCCCCAATACACAAACCGTTCTGCAAAACAGAAATTTTCGACAAAAACTTCAAACAGGGCGAACAAAATCGTCCCCCACACATATTAACATCCATACAAACAGAAAAAAAAACCCGAATTTTTTTGCATTTCTCGAAGTTTCAAGGTTTCCTGAGTCCAAAAATGTAAAAATCTTCGGAGGGGGGTAATTTTTTGACCGATTGCCATACTTTCCTTCTGTTATACAGTATATAACAGAGACAGAAAAGTAAAAAATGTTCTTCACTCTTAACCTAGGGTTTGAACCTTTTGTTTTGTGTTTCCCTCGATTAAACCAATCGAGAAATGAAATATTTAATTTATTTTTTAAAGAAAAATTTATTAATTAAAAATTATTATTTATTATAGTTTATATAGTTTAAAAAAAAAATATATATATATATATACAGTATTTTAAAAGTAATCTGTAATTTAATTTTTAAATACGAGATGGCACCACTTTACTCTGAACAAAGTGCTATTTTGTCAAGTACTGTGATGTACTGTACACGATACAAGTACTATACTTCAATTTTCGTATAATCAGAAGCATCTAACATATAAGAATATATTTTAAACACATTTTTAATGTTTTTCTGTTAATTATAAATGGCGGGTTTGAGTGTCTAAGCAATCATTCGGGACTATTTGGGGTAATATCTATCAATTAAGTATGTAGTATGATAGTTTATATTAAAAATACTTCAGGTTATATTATTGTTAAGTAAATAAATAAATAAATAAATGTTTGGACTATGAATTTAAAGAGTAAAACGGACTAAATATGGCGACACTTTTCTAAAATGTCTACGAACATCTTAATCTGTATGTCTACGAACTAGCATAAAATTTAATGTAGAAATAAAAACTTTTAAAATGTTGGTTTGTATTTATATCAAATATTTTAATTAAAATTGGCAAAAAAAAATAATAAATTGTCATTTAATTTTTAATGCTACTCATATAATTATATCGAAAGTATTATCGTATATCCTTCCCTGGTGAGATTCTCGTCGAATATTGTAAAATTTTTTAATATAATTTAAAATAATTCTGAAATTTTTGAAGTTCATATAGTTTTTATACATTCATATGTCATTTTAAAATTGTTTAGTATCATCAAAAACTGCCAATTAACAAATCAACAATAAATATAAATATCTGAACTATTAACATTTAATTTATTTTTAAAGTTTGGTATTCACAATGCAGTTTACATATAATAATTCTTTTATATATTACATAGGATTTAACACGCATCCATTCAGATTTATAATAAAAGAAAGGTGAATAAGAATAATGGAGTCTGGCCTGAACGAGAACAATACTTAAACCGGTTCTCACGTGTTCTTTGATTGTGGATCAATGATAAACTGTAAAACGTGTAAAAATTTCTCGAGAATTTGTCATTGTTTAATTAATTTTAAAATTATATATATTTCGATGCTTAAATCAAATTCTTATATCAATATAAAGTATAATTCGTATTAAAAATATAATCCTAGTATATATGTAATATTGAGTATTTGTTGAACATAACTAACAAATTGTATATAATTTCACAGGTAGTGATTTATAACCTGGTTACATCCATTCCGGAGGATCAAGATTGCATTACGGATGTTGAAAAGGTACACGGTAACAAAACTAAGGTTTATTTCTTTAAATTTTTAATCCTTGACCACTAAGAGGGTAGCTGTAATAACACCTTCAAGGGCCAGGCTCACAATAGGGTGGCTAGCCGGCAAGTGACGTAGTTAAAGATATTTGAGGTAATAAAAATGCCCCATAAAAATTTCCTGCGATTCCGATCCGGATTTCATTCCGTAGACTGATAAATTGACACCTTTTCCACCTCGAGATTCAGCCTTAAAAAAAAGTAAAGAAGCCAATAAATTGGGCCCGTCCGGGATTTGAACCCGGGACCTCTCGCACCCAAAGCGAGAATCATACCCCTAGACCAACGGGCCACTAGAACTAAGTCTTTATATATTTTATAATAAAGCATTTCTTGAAAAACCAATTGTTACACTTTAAGATCAACTATTAATTTTAGTTTCGCGCCAGTACAATTTTATAATTGCTTACTTACTTACTTCTTTTTAATTGCTTAAACAGTACCTAAACTACACGTGAGAAAATGTGACGATTCTATCTGAAGAAATTTAATTTTTTTTTAAGAATGCAAAAACACTTTAAAAATTCAAAGATACAAAAGTATAAATAATTAATAATCTCTCTTATTTTAAGAGCTGCATAAATTTAATTTTTATTTTAATTTGCATACAATATTTCTCAGTGGATAAAACTGGAAAAATGTCTTTTAGTTTTACTTTAGCGTTTGGAAAATTAAATGAAAATTACAATATGTATTAAAAATTGCTAGCAATTTCAGTAAAACAGAACTTTATCATCATCAGAAACAAAATGGCGTAGAATAAGTACTTTTTGTGTTCCAATTACTTGTCAAATACTTACAGTTAAGCATCAGTCATACTCTGTGACAAAGGGTTAATTAATAGGGTTAAGTAGAAATATTCTAGAATTTTAATAGAACATATAGAATTTGATTTTGACAGATTTTTAAACAATAGAAGAGAAGTTTCTATAATAATTTTAAAATGATTACGTGCTGATAAAAAGTAAAAGTTATTATTTTATGTGATATTTATGTTAATATCAGAAATTAATAATTAATTTAAATCATAAACGCATAAAAATAAAAACGTTTAAAAGTCTCTTGTCATTCTGTGAATGGAAATTATTATTAATGATTTGACGATTGTAAAATGTCAGATCATTAATAATACAAGCTAGTCATTAAATGTCAAGGTCTAAGAGAGACGAGATGAGGTCTAGTTAACCAGAAATGCAATTTTTATAATCATCTCTGTATCATATTTATATTTCTTTTTTGTCTTCTTATATATTATATTTTCCTAAATTTCGGGAGTAATTTGTGTCGTGTCTCGAGCCAAATAACCTTATTGTTTACTCCTGTGTTTTTCGAGCCTGTTAATACTAAGTAATAATGGAAACACTCGTTATAAAAAGTAATAATAATTTACTTCGTTTTTCCCAATACATTACTTAAAATAAGATTAGGTCCGGGATTAACATGTCAAGGATATCTCGTCGCTAAATTTGTTCAAACTTTCATATTTTTCTTAGCGATTTATTTATCATCAATATACAGTATAATTATAAATTAAATATACTGTATATTGCTTATATTAATAAATTGCTTTTATTCCATAAAATTGCAATTACAGTTTTTAGCTTTAGAAATTTATCATAATATGCACTACTATAAACCAAATTATAAAAATCTAGCAACGAGTTGTTTAACTTTCCCGGCAACATTTTGTGGCGCCATCTGTTATCATATTTTATTTAAAAAGTTGTTATATTTTTAACTATTATAAATTGGCAAAAAGCTTTAATTTTGCGGGTAGGGATGGGTTTTATAAAAGCTTATAAATGCTAATAACGACTAAAATTGACATCAAGTCTGAACCTACTGGAGATACACATGACCCCATTATCTCTCCACGCTCCTCGACCTTTAATCATCAAAATTTAATATCATCAACCCTCTAATGTCTAATCTACAAACCTCCCTGCAAAATTTCAGAAATTTTCGACAAAAAGCATGAGAATTATTAAGCTTCAAATAGAGTGAAGAAAATCGTGCTCCTCCACACACACTAACAGTCATATATACAGAAATTACCCCCCAATTTTTTTTTTTTTTTTTTTTTTTGCATTTCGCGCCGTTTCAAGGTGTCCTGAGTCAAAAAATATAGAAATCTTGGGAGGTCAAAAAAAAAAAAAAATTAAATTTTTTTGACCGATCGCCTTACTTTTCCTCGGTTCTATATAACAGCAGGGAAAGTAAAAATAATACTAATTTTTTTGTTGTTGCGTTTATTCATACTATACTGGAAATATTAATCTTAATTAATTGATCTTTAAAATAGGGGCACAATCTAAGAACAATAAGATTGTGCAATGAGACAGACCTAAAAAAGAAACAATCCTCATACCGGTACATATGATATCCATTATACCTTCTTAAGCCTTTTTTTCGAATTTCCGGTACTAAGTACTAACATTAACGACCACTTAACTAACGTTTTCGATCGCCTCCGCGATCTTCGTCAGGTTTTATTCGACGGTTTTCGAGATAGAATGCAATAGAATTCTTTCAAAGTTCAAACGTTCGAACCTCTCACCGCGTGCCATAATTGCGAACGATCCAACTTGTTTTTAATGCCTATAATATAATCATAAAAATGACTGCGTACATCCGTACATGAATAGTACACTACTCTGATATGCTACCATTGCGGGTGTACTTCGGAGACATATCTCCACGCATATGATAAAACGTTTCCATCTTTGAAATTAATGCATTTCCCTGATTTAGACGCCTTGTAAATCTCAAGGGTCTCCAAGGCCCTGATGCGGTCCGTGTCGAATGATGTTTTAATTAGGCTGGTTTTATCAAAATCTGCCTTTATATCGGGGTCGGTGGCGTAGGTCGAGAGGGCGGTGGTGTGTCTTTTCTTGTTGACGTCATACCTGTGTTCCGCGATCCTCTTTTTCACGGATCTCTTAGTAGATCCGATGTATATTAAATCCGTTTGGGACCTGTGATCCCTTATCGGGATACTGTACACCCCCGGTGCTCTTAGAAAATCCGGCTTGTCCTTGGCGTTCCTGAGTAGCGAATAGATCGATTGGGTTCTTGAGAACGTCAAATCGGTGCCCTTCTTCCGCGCTATTTCCTTGTATATGTCATGCATACCTCTGTTGTACTGGACCACCGTGCGCTGGTTCGGCCCCGACTTGGACCTATCCCGTGCCCTTGCGGCGTGATGTGCCGCGTTTGTATTACGGAAGTTACGCGCTAATTTACGGACTAGGCCACGTCTGTATCCATGGCTAGCGGCTATGTCTTCTATGTGTGCCAGCTCTGTGAGCGTGTCCTCCCTTTTAGAGTTATGAGTGTACGCCCTCCTAACTAACGCCCTGAACGCCGCAATCTTATACGGATAAGGGTCTTCAGACCCAGCAGGTATGTACATAGGTATGAAGTCGGGCTTGTAATACACCCGCGTTTCAATGTTGTTTCCTCTGAGTTGTATGGTGACGTCTAAAAAGTGCACATCCGTGCTCGATATTTGATCCAGTTTAAGCGTTAGCCCATACGGGTTGTCATTAACATTGCGCAGAAAATTATGGACGTTCGGCCCGTTCTTCCATATGATCATCACGTCATCTACATACCTACGATATAAAATAATATCGTGCGTAAACCTGGGAATGACATCCCTCTCTAACTGCCGTAAAATCAACTCACACAGGTCGCCCGAAATTGGGCTCCCCATGGGGACCCCCCTTTTTTGTAAATATGTGGCGTTGTCGAATCCAAACAGCGAATTGTAGCACACTAGATGTGCGAGCTCGAGCACGTGCTTGCGATGTGCTGGTAGGCTATATTTGGCTAATAGGACGTCCCTAAGGGCGCAAAAGCAAGGTTCGATTTTTATGGATGGATATAGGGCTTGAAAGTCCAATACCGTGACGTGAGCGTTCTCTGTAACCTGTGTGCGCTTCAACGCGTCGACCAACTCCCTGGAGTTCTTCACTGTTAGGGGGTAATCTTGGAGATGCCTGGCTAATATGCGGTGTAACTCGGTTTCTAGCAACCTCGTAGGGGCTCTAGCCTTATCCAAAATAGGTCTGAGCGCAGGCGTAGGTTTGTGCGTTTTCGCGAAAGCGAAAAGTCTGGGTGTATCAGGTGACGCCACCACCGCCCTGCCTAATCCCTGCGCCTTTGCCAGGGGGGTGCACGTGAACCGCACCACTCGTGCATGTAACCTGTCTACGTAATTATCCGCGACTTGTTCACTGTTCGTATCTACGATGTATTGCCTCAACATAGTTTTATACGTCTCTTCCTTGAGTAGAACGAGTGCTCTGTTCTTATCAGCCCTTAGTAGAATAATACGCTCCTCCGCAAGCCATTTCTTGGTTTTTCTTATATGCATCCATATGTTGCCTTTTCTACATCTTCTGTTACCACTTATTCTCATGGCAGCCTTCCACCTGTAGTGCTCTTTGGAAACTTCATCCATTCCGCAGACCATTCTTTCAATGTCTGGCATTACCGTTTCAAGCAAGGGTTTATCCGAGCCCGGAGTGTACATCGGTCCGTGCGCCACCGTTTCAATTACGTAATGCGGAGGAACTATGTCGTCCCAGCAGACCAGAGGGGTGGGGGGTACTGTGGTCTGCTGGGACGACATAGTTCCTGAGGCATATAGAGAGATATAGACATATAGGGATATAGAGAGATATATAGGGATATAGGGATAGAGAGAGATATAGGGATATAGGGATGTCATTCCCAGGTTTACGCACGATATTATTTTATATCGTAGGTATGTAGATGACGTGATGATCATATGGAAGAACGGGCCGAACGTCCATAATTTTCTGCGCAATGTTAATGACAACCCGTATGGGCTAACGCTTAAACTGGATCAAATATCGAGCACGGATGTGCACTTTTTAGACGTCACCATACAACTCAGAGGAAACAACATTGAAACGCGGGTGTATTACAAGCCCGACTTCATACCTATGTACATACCTGCTGGGTCTGAAGACCCTTATCCGTATAAGATTGCGGCGTTCAGGGCGTTAGTTAGGAGGGCGTACACTCATAACTCTAAAAGGGAGGACACGCTCACAGAGCTGGCACACATAGAAGACATAGCCGCTAGCCATGGATACAGACGTGGCCTAGTCCGTAAATTAGCGCGTAACTTCCGTAATACAAACGCGGCACATCACGCCGCAAGGGCACGGGATAGGTCCAAGTCGGGGCCGAACCAGCGCACGGTGGTCCAGTACAACAGAGGTATGCATGACATATACAAGGAAATAGCGCGGAAGAAGGGCACCGATTTGACGTTCTCAAGAACCCAATCGATCTATTCGCTACTCAGGAACGCCAAGGACAAGCCGGATTTTCTAAGAGCACCGGGGGTGTACAGTATCCCGATAAGGGATCACAGGTCCCAAACGGATTTAATATACATCGGATCTACTAAGAGATCCGTGAAAAAGAGGATCGCGGAACACAGGTATGACGTCAACAAGAAAAGACACACCACCGCCCTCTCGACCTACGCCACCGACCCCGATATAAAGGCAGATTTTGATAAAACCAGCCTAATTAAAACATCATTCGACACGGACCGCATCAGGGCCTTGGAGACCCTTGAGATTTACAAGGCGTCTAAATCAGGGAAATGCATTAATTTCAAAGATGGAAACGTTTTATCATATGCGTGGAGATATGTCTCCGAAGTACACCCGCAATGGTAGCATATCAGAGTAGTGTACTATTCATGTACGGATGTACGCAGTCATTTTTTATGATTATATTATAGGCATTAAAAACAAGTTGGATCGTTCGCAATTATGGCACGCGGTGAGAGGTTCGATCGTTTGAACTTTGAAAGAATTCTATTGCATTCTATCTCGAAAACCGTCGAATAAAACCTGACGAAGATCGCGGAGGCGATCGAAAACGTTAGTTAAGTGGTCGTTAATGTTAGTACTTAGTACCGGAAATTCGAAAAAAGGCTTAAGAAGGTATAACGGACAGACCTAAAAAGTTTTGACTTTATTTTTTCTATAATTTAGCTACGTTTATTAGCTTAAAAATGGTTTTGTAAACTTTCTAATGCTATATTTTGTTTTATGACTTCCAAAAAGTTTTAAAGTATCAACACTTTTTATACAATATAAATAAACAAAATTATAACATAGTAGACCTATACTAGTTTTTCTATAGTTGTCAACACGAAAATAATTTTCTATGCCATCTGTACGGAAAATTATTTTCGTGTTGACGACTATAGAAAAAAGAATACAGTAGAGACTCGTTAATCGGAACCTCGGTAATCGGAACGATTTTCAGTCGGACTGTGTCGTGCTGAATCGAACGTTTTTGATATTAAATTTACTTCTAAAGTATAATTTTCATGTTTTTATATTCTTCAATATATTTATTTTGTACAAAATGCAGAAATAATTTTTAACGATACGATAGCCTCGATTATTATTATAAAAATTTTCGTAGGCTTAAAATCGACGAAAATTCAACACGAAGCGATACGCAACGGAGAAAAATTCAACACGAAGCGACACGCAACGGAGAAAAATTTGAACATCGGATAGGTTAATATATTTATTCGTACATAATCGGTAATCGGAACAAATCACTAATCTGAACAACCCCAGTCCCCATTTGATTCCGATTTTCGGTTCTCTACTGTAGTTGATTCAGTTGTACAGTAGTTCTAAGGTCACGTGTCACGTGATAAAACACGCGTTTGCTCCAACTCTTCGCCATATTCGTGGTCTAGCTTACGCTCGCACGTGGTTTGTTATTTGACAGATTGAAAGCGCTTTTTTCAATTTAAACTTAATAGAACTGCAGTGTTTTTATATCATGGATAAAGTTAAAAAAAAATTGCTTTTCTGATAGGCTATTCTCCAGTCTGATAGGACGAGATGCTACTTTATATGAACAGAATGTTTCATTATGTCAAGGTGTGGATCCATACAAACCCAGCTTCTTCTTTGTAGATCAAGGGTTGTGACATCATAAGCTATTTGGTTTCGACGACAAATGAGAGGTTACAAACGTTTAGAGGCCCATAACTATCTTACAAGTGGCTGTACTTCTCCTGATTACGTGCTCTTTGATAATGCTCCTGATATGCAGTTCGATTGTGGCCACTCTCATACCCTATGTATAATGTTGGCACTCAGTCTGTGATGACTCATCACACAATGAGGAAGGTTTATCTTTGGGGTAAAAATTTTTTTCAATAATATATTATTATTAAAATATATAAAATTATTAATATTAAACAATTAATATTAAAAAGATGTATACTGTGTAATGATTATTTGTTATTAATATAAAAAATCATTGTAAAAAGTAGCATTTTAAAGAAATGTTAATGTTGCTCACCAAAATAACCTAATTTAGCTATTTGTAAGTGACTTAGTAAATGTATTGGTTTATATCTTAAAAAATACACACATTTTTATTTATGTAAATTAGTCTGAATTGACAATTGATTTAAAATTCATTTCTAATTCTTCATCTGCTAAGCGATTATCTTTGCTTAACGCTTTAATATTAACTCTACTATATATTTATTACTAATAAGCAGACACTAATAAAATAAATTTAAAGATGAAAAATAAAGTTAGAACACAATTATTATCTGTTCAAACTGAAATCTGCAGTTATTAAAATTATTTAACTTTATTTTGTCGGTATTAACAAAAATGATTTATGCAATCGGCTTGTATACTACACACTTTATGACACTCATGCAAAAGTTTATCTAATCATTTATTGATAGCTAGTAGTCTGATTTATTGCTTACCTGAAATGGAATGTTTCTGACAAACTCTTGTATTGATATTCATTTTATCCGTATTGAAATTTTTCTAGTTAATTCTCGAGAGTCACAAATTGCCTTCGTCGTGAAAGTTCCTCAGTTTGGGTCCTTGATGACAAATAATGTCGGGAATTTTAAAAAATGATGTTCCTTTGTTCTTGAGTGAACTAGCATTATACACAATTACACAATTCACCATAGTGATATTTACGACGAATTAACAACACAAGAACTCCAGCTAAAGCGCGCGTAAACATAAATAAACCATAAACAAACCTTAAAGATGGCGCCGGACAATTGCGCTATCTTTAATGTCTACTTGAAACCTTTATTTTAAACAATTCAAAAATCTGTCAAAATTCTTCGCCATTTTAATGGCTTTCTTTCTTTTTTCCAATAAGGACTTGAGTGAATTCTATAGTCGCTTTTTTTAAATCATCTATGCGGTAGTTCTACGTAAGATCTATTGTGTAATTACATATGGTGGTTTTAGATATAGTCAACCTAGACTTTTGTCTAGGGCTTCTCACTCATAATGACTCGAGACACATAAATATTTATTCGTCGATACTCGGAATCCAGTACTAGTTCCATCCCAGATGTTATATAATAGAAAACATAGTATGGTATGAGCTTTACATCATTAAAGATATGAATAAGACCTTACATATCCGTATTGAATCTCTTTTTCTTATAATCTATATTTTTAAGCGTTGCTTTCTAAAGAAAAGCTCTTTCCTCTAAATTATAACTAAGTTTTAATTTAAACTGAGAAGTGTAAGATTCGCCGACTTTAAAGGGGATACAATTAATCCCGCGTCACTGACACTAGTGTAAAGTTTGGACTGGTGTAGACTGGGCTTAAATATCCCGCGTCAGGATGAGCTTAAGAGAACCCGTGTATGTGGGCGGTTGCGAAGGAGGCAAATGATGACAAGTGTTTACATGCGGTAAACCGTTTATTTGGACGAATTCATGCTTACATCGGTTTGATTGTTCCAAATCTCAGCGATCTTCAGAACGTGAGAGTTCGGCAGGTAGATCTATCCAGTCCCGGGCGGACGAGAAGGGCTGTTGGAAGATGGTAACGGGCGGTGACACACTTAAAGTTCCGAGTGACGACACTACACACACTGTCTTAATCCACAAGAGGCATGTCAGTCCTTTCGGAAAAAACTCCTTTGACCTTGAAGTCCCAGTTTTTATACGTTTTTCCACCTTCGGATTGGTCCCTCGTCCCTTTCCTCGCTTCCCGATTGGTCTCCCCTTTGTTTTCAAGCGCAAAACGAGACCATGTCGAGTCGCGGGAAAGGTCCGATTCGAGGTGTTTATTTGACACCCTTTGTCGATTATGCTCCAAGATTGTTGATAGAACCACAACACCTGCACTCATAATTTAATCCGTTGTTTGCAATTGATGTCATTTTGGAATTCTAACGATCACGCGACATTTTCCTATCTCTTCAATTTTTCCCCTTTTCTGAAATTGTTTTCCTAAGTTCAAATTTTTCCTTTGAATACTTGTGTCAAACTTATACCTCTTTATGAGCGCGTGTGTCAGAGTTCTACCTTTGGATTGAACATTAATCCCGAGCGTTAACCTGTTGTTAACGCGCGTTAACAACAGGTCGTTAACGCGCGTTGACGTCATCCCGAGACTCGTTGTTTACATTTTTTCGTTACGTTATTTTGATCAAGAGTTTTTTTCTCTCTCTCTCATATAATTTATCGATATTTTTTTCACAACAGAATTCTGCATTTTTGCGATTTCGGACCTCGTCTGGGTCCTCACAGAAGTCTTAAATATATAAATCAAGCAATCAAACATTAAGATATTTTGTTGATGAAAAGAAAGATATGATTGCCTACATCAGTTCTCAAACTATGCAAATTATTAGAATTATGAGGAAATTTCGTTCATACATTTAATTGAGAGAAGAGTTACAGAAAATAATGCAAAAGACATTCTATATTATGAAATAAATAATTTGATTTTGAACTTTTTATTGAAAATTAAGTTCAAAATAGCCTTAATTAATAAATATAATCTTATTCAAAATTTGCAATGATTATTTGACCACGTTATTAACTTTGAAGTCAGTGAATAATTTATAAAAAAGGCATGCAATATATTCATTGTTTAATTAAGTTATTATCGGTAAATCTTTATTTAAAATTGATACAGTAATATGTAAAACAAAAATAAAATACATACAAGGATCAGTAATACAAATATATAATAACTATCTTTTCATCTTAACAGGAAATTAAATATACGGGAAAATAGAGGAAAATACAGTTATTCAATTATATCAAATTCAACATTATTCAAATTCAACATCAAGTGAATCATCTATGTAATCGTCATATTACTTCATCAAGTGAAGTAATATGACAATTACATAGATAAAAAAGGAAAGGGGTAATTCATTTGGAGAGGTTTTTGACATTGAATTGTGTAAATTGTTTTGAATGATTGCACAATGTCGTTGTATTGTTCATATGGTTTGACTTGTTACGTGTGTGTAGCGCGTTGAATAGTTCGAATTCAGATTAATTGATTAATTTCATTTCATTAATTTTGTTTTTGTCGATATTTGACTATTATTTTTTAAAGGCGTAAATGTAAATATATGTTATAATGAAGTCTTTCAGATCTTTATCACAGTTCGAATGTGTTGAATTTTTGAGTTAAGAGCTATGTACAAGTTTAATATTCTGTTCCAAAAAAAAAAAAAAAAAAAAAACGCACCACTTCATAAATAAGAAAATTTCCGATCAAAATCATTTTATATTTTAAAAGATACGATAACGAAAACTTTGATTTTGTTTGGAAAGTATAATGACGAAGGTATGCAATGTATAATATGGTGTCACAACGAAGATCCTACACCCATGGACGACCGGTTGGGGCAACGAGTCATTTGCCCTATTGGATCAGGTTTTCTAATAGAGGGCGAGGGATTTGGAAGTAGAACCTTATAATTAATTCCCTATGGAGTGTCGGAAAATTCTATTCTCTGCCTCACTCAGTGATAGGTAAATTACCTGATAGATGCTCGATTTGCCTGTTTTAGCAATAACTGAAATTATGAGAGTGATCCTTTTCCTAAAGTATAAAACATGAAGGCAATGAACAGTGCGTTGAACCACCGATAGTAATTGATCCCCTATGATACTTCTCACAGTCCAGAAGAGACGTCGAGAACGTTAACAGAAAAATCCAGAATCTAAAAGCTTACCATAAGTCGAGTGAATAAGACTACTGAAAACTAATACGGTAGGAGGTCGTGGGTTCACGCCTGACCAATAAGCTAGCCACGTGGAGTTTCCATGTTTTCATTACGTTAGTAATAGGGGCCAGTTTCCCGTAGAAAGTCCTCCCGGGAGACATCTCCTTCGGCAGTGTCACATGCCGCGTTGCCGTAAACAAATAAACCAAACTAAACCGGAATCGAACGACGGCCGGATGGCCGAGCGGTAAAGGTGGCAGCCTACCGCTCTGGGGGACCCGGGATCGAATCCGAACGGGTCGAATAATCCCCAGGAATTTTTCGGGGGGTGGTCCGTTCGGATATGTCGGGCCCCGTCCCTCACCACCCGGTCGCCCCATTGTGGGCCTGGCCGAACCCATAATGGGCCTACTAAAAGAGGCCCTCTTAGTGCCCACAGGGCGGAAAGAGTTAAAAAAAAAAAAAAAAAACCGGAATCGAAAAAGATCAAGTATTTTATAAGTTACGGTATGAAAAAGTTCAATCTTCGATGTCTCATACGAGACCTTATTTTCAATCCTGTATCAGTGGAGGCTTGAAAGCGCCATTTCCAGTACCGCGAGTAATTAGAAACGGTTTTAAACAATCGATAGACGTGCTTAAAGTTGGTCATCGGCAGTTATTGCAAGGCCTGAGTATTTTACTACACCAAAAAAGTTCCTCCTACGACATTTTCCTGAAAGAATAAAGCTGAAGAAGTGGAGATGATTTACTGCTCTTCGCACCAGCTTTGAAGTTTCGTCCATAAAAAATTTCCTTTTATCTGTTCTTCGTGCATGTTAAATAGAAAAAGCAGCCTCTCGAGATACTTCGAAACACTTTCGAGCCAGATTTCCACTGGCCTCTCAGCATCTGCTAAGCTCAAATTTAGGAACATGTTTTATGAAGCACCGAAAATAAGGATGTTTCGATAGAACGTTAAGGCTTTCAAGCGATCGATTAATTTAAACACTTTTAAGCAATTTTAAATTTTATTTTATCTTATTATTGATTTATTCTTTTATTATATTTTAAATTATTATTTATAAGTAATTAATCAATATATATAAAAACTAACATTGTTTTGTATAAAGAATAATTATGAATTGCATTTGGGATGTAGAGAATATCGACTGAAAAGCTGAGTTGAGTTTTCGAATCAGTTTGAGACAACCCTTGGTATAATACTGTATATTATATACCGTTTAAATTTGTACAAGGATGTCAAAAAAGGAATATAAAATACTCATTCATTATATCAAAATTTAAAAAAAAATTATCATTTACATTATGAGTGATATAACAAGATATTCTGTTAAACTTTTAATAAGTAATTTATAATTTAACTAAATAATAATAATATCTCTTAAGAAAATTTATGTAATTGGACTTAAAATACTTAATAAATTTCGAATTAAAATTTTTTAGACAAGTAATTTTAAACTCTTCACTCGCCTGTAACGGTTAATTAATTATCTGACAAATACATTTGAAAGGTAATAGGTATTTTCGTTTTGTTTTTATTTTTTATGTCAGAAATAATTTATAAGTAATTGTTAATTCTGTAAAATGCCTCTTAGCGATTTTCCTTAACGTCTACTACATAAATTATTAATGTAATTTTTAAAAAGATAAGTTGGATAAACAGAAATAAGTGAATTTTACATAATAATGAAACCTTAGTAAGTTTCCTTACACCAATGAAATATAATTATTGATAAATTTGAATAACTAATATTTGAATAAATATTTATATCTTTAAAAGCCAGTTTTAATTACAGCAGAGCGTCGTTAATCGGAACGCCGGTAATCGGAACGATTTTCAGTCGGACTGTGTCGTGCTGAATCGAACGTTTTTGATACTAGATTTACTTCTAAAGTATAATTTTCGTGTTTTTTATATTCTTCAATATATTTATTTTGTTTGTACAAAATGCAGAAATAATTTTTAACGATACGATAGCCTCGATTATTATATAAAATTTTCGTTAGGCTTAAAATCGACGAAAATTCAACACGAAGCGACACGCAACGGAGAAAAATTTGAACATCGGACAGGTTAATATATTTTTTCGTACAAAGTCGGTAATCGGAACAAATGACTAATCGGAACAACCCCAGTCCCCAATTGATTCCGATTTTCGACGCTCTACTGTATTATAATAAAAAGTATTGAGATAAATTGATAATATATTTAATTTATATGTCTCATAATTTCTCTTAGTCAAGACAAAATTTTCCGGGTAATGAATTATTAATGTAGTTGTATTTACGAGTTGATAAATCATATCCTTTGAGTCAAAATAAAGAAATGTCGTAATCTACTGAATTTTTACTTTCAAACTGGGTAATCATTCCAAATAAATAATCTTCCTTTATTGAGTATTGATCGCCATTGTTGTAATCCTTTAATAATCTATCATCCTTCAATGATCTTTCATCACTGAGAAGTGTGAACTTCTCATCATTGAAGAAAAACTTTTTTAAAAAAATAAAAGGAAATTTATTAGCTATTTTAATTTATTTTTAAGTTTCGTTGATAACAAAAGTTATTGTCTGTTACCTTGAATGCTTGGCTATTTATAACGTTATAATTGATAGGCTGTTAAACAATATCACAAAATTAAATGAGAAAATATAAAAAATTGCAAATATGATTTAACAAAAATGTTTTTTTTTTTTGAAAGAAAATAATAATTTATTAAGCATTTAATCTTAAATTTATTACTTCATATATTAAAATAATCTCTATTTGCATCTATATATTCTATAATTCAAAAGCTACGTACTTATAAATATATTTTTTCAATTAAAATATTCAATAAAATTGTGAATTCAAAATTTAAGGCTAATTTATTGATTTTTTCCGGCATTACTCTTAAACAACATAACTCAATAATATAAACCAATTATATATAAATATATAAACTAATAATAACATAAGCTCTAACAGAAGTATTTTATACCAGCGATTTCAATCATTTTTATATTTTTTATACCGATTCAAAATAAAAATAAAATATCGAATAGAGAATTAATAGAAAAATATTTTATTAAACATAAATAAAAATTCAAAATTGGTTGTGTTTTATTATAATAAAATTTAAAATATTTTTATATTTTATTATTAAATTTGTCCATCGATAACCCAATCGAATCGTAGTAATTTATTGACTTCCCTTGATAAATCGAATGACCTTTTCTGAGGTGGCTAATGACCAGATTGAGAACTCTTATTTTAGATAATTTACAATTAGACTTTATAATTAAGAATATTAATCAGCTTATGAATTCATTCATTAATTATATACACAATTTATACAAATACACAGTACACAGTTTATCACAATAAGTATATTATAGTGCAGGGGTGGCCAACAAGTCGATCGCGATCGACCGGTCGATCGCCAAGCCAATTTTGGTCGATCGCTAGCGATGTCTTGACTTAATGTATTATATTTGTAACCGAACGCAACTGTATGCATGCAATTATGACTCGACTCATAAGCAGTGAGTGCACTTCGTACTGAAACACAGTGTATAAACATAGTATGTATTTCACACTCCCCCTCCCCACTTAGACTATGCCTATGACAACAAGTCGATCGCGACACATTTTTACGATAAAAAGTAGATCTTATGTGCACAAAAGTTGGCCACCCCTGTTATAGTGGTTATAATACTATATACGATATGCAAAATGACATTAAATTTGTGCGTTATGTTCTCTTAAATGTTCATGAACTAATCTTCTTTAATTCTTTTTTATCTTCTTATAATACTTAAGAGGGTGGTTGACGCTCTGTGTCTCCAAGATTTGGGATTTCGGTCCTTGTCTGTTTTTGCAATGGTGATGATGTATCATTTGCAGAAACGGAATCTTTTCTGTCTGTAAATATATCAAACACGCTAAGAAGAACTGGAATAGCAAAAATACTGTGTAAAGTAGCAAACAGAATAACTAAGAACACTAATTTGAATACAACTGTAAACGAATAAGATGACGTCAATGCTAAAGAAGCTAATCCCAATACCGTTGAAACAGATCCTTGTACGATTGGCATACCAACTGCGAATAATGATTCTTTAATGCGTTCCGAGGATGATGTCTTCTTAGCAGTAATATACGAGTAACAAATGTGAGCAGAATAGTCGACTGAAAATCCCACACACATCACTAGAGCAATGACGGAGATCATATCTAAATTAACATTCCAAAGTGACATGAATCCAATAATTCCAATTTGTATCGAAGCAATAGCAATTGTAATTGAAACTGCGCAACTAAAATCTGGAATAAATAATAAAGTCGTGATAGTTACACACACAGCAGCAATACCGATAGACTGTAGAGCAGTAGTCTTGATAATTGATAAATGTTCGTAGACAGGAAACCATAAGCTATGTATTGTTGCGGGTAATCCAGAATTATCGACATAATTGCGACAATCCAGTAATAGTTGTTTTTGTAATTCTCCATAAGTAACGTTCAGACTCTGAACAAAAAAACGACTGGCAATAATCTCTGTTTCGTTTTCATTAAATAATATATCAGATTTGAACCTGCGAGCCCAAGGAAGTCGTAAGAATATCTTCAAACCGTCAATAAAGTCTTGTTTATGAGATAAATTATATCCATGAAAGAAAAACCACGAATGAGGATGATGTGTATAAAAATCTTTGTAATATTTAAGCCAAGATTCTGTATATCTTGATGAAGATATATGACTGTTGTTTTCAAATTTATAAAGCAAATCATCTATTTTATCCTGTATTCTAGTATCAGAATAGTCTAAAGGAGAAGTTATTGCAATATGTATTCTGTCCGGGTAATGCGTAAAGTATTTGAAGTCATTTTTCATTATTTCTGACTCGTAGGATCCGTAAGGAAATAATTTCCTATAATCTAAACCTACTTTCAGAAGATAAGCGCCCCAAAATGATAATCCAAGATAAACAAACATTGCCATTAAAACTAATAATTTTCCTTTTGTTTTTGATAAGAATTCGCCAATGTAATCACGGAAGAAGATCATTACATTGTTATCTTCAGGTTGAAAATGTTGGATTTCGTTCGTATGCGATAAAAATCGCTCACCTAAAAAAAAATACTTAAACATAATATGGATAATTAAAAATCATCACGTAATTAAATATTATAAAAATATTTATGGCAAGAATCCAAACTGATTTCACTGATATTCCAACTTGGAGCGGCAACTGTATTTACAATATCAGAGAGGTTGAGGCCGAAGTTTTAAACGCGAAAACGTGTACGTCGGACGTTCGGCGCCGCTTTCCTGTAAGCCTAGAAGTTTGACAATGACGTTTAGAAAGTCAGTGGAATCATGCTCGACATTGTCGAACTTCATGCTTACAGGAAAGCGGCGCCGAATGTCCGACGTACACGTTTTCGCGTTTGAAACTTCGGCCTCAACCTCGCTATTAATTTAAATAGGTCATATGCATAAAAACTCTCTGGCACTTTAGAATTTCAATGTACTCCATTGTTTAAAAGTAAATAATTTTGATACTTACCTACATCAGAATTTTTAATTTCGATTTTTCTAAAAGTTAATGGATGTAATTCCTGTTCTTCTCTAAATCCGCTGTAAGCCATACAAGCACCAAAAAATGTTATTTGATAAATGTAAGCTAAAAGTATAGCAATTGAGGCATATAAACAGAAAATTTGAACAATTGGAAAGGATGTCGATAAACCGATGGAAAATGATAAAAAGTTAGTGACAGAAGTAAGTGTTATAGATACTGCAGCTTCTGAATAACTTTCACCCATTCTCGATTCTACGCTGAGTTTTGGATTACTTCTCCTCCATGCTGCTATCAAAACGAAAGAATCATCAACTCCGATACCTAAAACAATATTTTAAAATATTTATATTGCATCAGAATAACATATAACAATGTATTCATACAAAACAATTTTAATATTAGAAAAATAATCTATTTGATAGTTTTTTAAAACGTATTTTTGATTTTCCTTCAAGGAAATTTAACCAATTATTAAAATTATCATCAAAACTATTTAATATTCTAATATTGAAATATAAAAATTATACAGGGTGGGGCATATGTATGTCCTGACAGGAAAATACTGTAATATTTGAACAGTCTGTTAGAAACAAGTTCGGTAGAGGATAGTTAACGCACGTTGTACAGTAAGAAAAACAATAAACATGGCATTTGGTACCCGATTGGTAGCTCTGCGAGCACCGGAAAAGGTTGAAGGCGGTATCGAATGGTCCTCATAGAATCTTGATTTAACACGCTAGACCTTGCAATATGACGGTCAATTAAAGATAAAGTTTGTGTCTTCAATGGAGAACCTGTAGATCTTTCAGGAGCGCATGAGACACAAATGAAAGAAATTTCAGCAGCGATCAGACTCTAGGCTATTGACCAATTTTATGAATGCCTACAGAATTTCATAGTTTAATTGCTACTTAAATAATTGCAGTTAATTTGAACTGAATAGCATTTGTAGTTTTTGAATACATTAATTTAATTTTTTTACCAGGATATCACCTATGAATATACATAAATAATTTGTAATAATAATTAATGTTTTCCTTGTTATTTAAATTAATCAATGAATGAGAATGTATTAATTTCACTTGTTATCTTCCTTTCTATTGCATTGCATTGGCGGCTCATGGGGTCTAATAAGAGGTGCTGTCGCAAAAGGGTGCGGGAAAGCATCCTCTTATAAACGAAATAAAAGCGAATCGTTTTTATTGCGTTTAATGTTTCTATTGGCGCATATTTTATTTAATTTTAAGTTAAAATTAACGTTTTTTTCTTTTTATCAAGACAAAAAACAAACAATTTTATTAATGTTGCGTGCTGCGAGCCATCACTGCTAAGTTGTTGACTAGAAACAATATAATATTTTAGTTAAATGGCATCGTACCAAAGAAGAACAGGGGGATAAAGTAAGAATATAAATAGGAACGAGTTAGATACGTTGAAACAAATGAATGTGAGCATTCCTGTTTGAAAATATGTTATTTTCCTAAATACTAATTAAGATGCATATGAGAAAGTCTATTTTTAGTTAATAAAAACTGTCCATTCATCATAAAATATATTTAATTTACAAATTGTTATTATGTTTACCTATATCATATATAATTATCATAAAAAGCTCCAAAACATATCTTACCTAAGATAAGGAAAGGCACAGAAATATTAATATCTGCATATTCGACTCCACATAACATAAGAAGTCCGAAAGTAGAAGCTATTGATAAACCAGCAGAAATGCTTGCTGCTATTCCTAACCATGGTTTACTTCTAATACAATCCCTCGACATGCAACTAAGTACAGAAAATAGAAGAATAAGAATTACAGAAAGAGGACTAGTAGGCAATATCAAATCGGTATTACGTGCAGTCACATTATCTAAAGAGGAAGATGCAATTCTGGTAACTTCGAATCCCTCAAACTTCATTGTATTTAAAGTATTTAGGAATTCTTCTTCCCATTTTACAGAGATTTTATCTTTAATTCTGTTACTATTATCTAAAAAGTAAAATAAGCGAATGGCTTCAACAAATTTTATGTGACTATTATTATCAATGATAACACCACCCAAACTCACAGGATAAGCAATGAGGCGTGAAGTCTTTGAATCATAATATGTTGGAAATGTAATGAAGTCTTTACCCAGAGATATATTTTTAATTCGCGATTTTAAATCTAATACATCCATTTTAGCACATTCGCCAGAATATTTTGCACATATTTTACTATAATTCATTATCTCTCCATTCGAAGTAATAGAAATGTTACGAATAATTTCATCAATTTTTAATACAGTTTGAAAAGTCTGTTCTTCAAGCATATTCTTTTTATCGTTTGATATAATAATGATAACTCCGAAACGTATCTTATTAATAACTCTTAAGAAATCAAAATTTTCAGATACGTTCATAGGAAACAGCTTGTCTATCGTTTCTTTATCCTTTTTAGCTCTTCCATTGACAGGAGAGAACAAATATTCTAAATCTCGAATGTAAGATAATCTAAAAATTCCCAAAGATAACAGAAGAGTCATGAGAATAGGAATTAATAAAAAATAGAAACGATAACGAGTAATTATTTCTCCAAATCGTCTATATCTTTTACTCAAAGTTTTCTGGACACATTGTACCGTCATCTTCAAATAATTAAGTCTGCAAGAAATAAAAAATGAGTATAAAATTTTCTTAATATTTCAAATGATAAACAAATAAATTGCAATTAAGTAAAATTAATAAAACTACATTTATACTTAAAAATTTTTAATATTGATGACAAAACAGGGATAAGCAATTCATAATTCAAGGATATTTAAAGCACACTTCCTTCTACGTCATTCATTGTCAGAAGTTAACCTTGTAAAAACAAGGGTAAATAATGGATAATGGATTGTTTTGTTTACTTTTATGAATAAATGATTCCTGCTTTTTTGCCTATTGACTCGGATATTAATAGCAATTCTCCTATTAAGGATAAAAATAAATCTCTCATTTACGAAATTAGCTAAAATTTATATTTATATACATACATAGACATACAGTATGTAACTTATAGGCCTATATAAAAGAATTGAAACGTATATTTATTGTTTATTGTAATTTAAATAAGTTACGTGTACTACACGATAAAATCTGTCTAAAACATATTTTCTACAAAACGTAAACTATTTATTTTATTTATTTATTTTTGTTTGTAAATAAAAGTTGCCAAATGATTACGGTGAAATGTTTTAGGATAAAACGGTTCCGGTCTACCTATATTAACTAGATAAAATAAGAAATAATCAGAGCCTTTTGGAAAAGTTATTAGAACTAATTAAAATTCAGTACTAACATTAGGTAGAAGAAAAATTAATTACTGTACTAAAGAGTTAGATATTTTTATAACAATATAAGAACAATTTTTAAATAAATATTGAAAGTTTTATATTATCTAACTTGATTATACAATAGGTAATGAATTAAGCTTGACTAGAAAATGTATGTCCAAGGGAATAAGACAATTAAAAAAGATACTTTTTTTAAATTTTTGGATTCTTTCCACTCCTTAGAGGCGTAGACATTAAGATGGTCTTGAATGTTCATTATGGGTTCGGGCAGGACCACAATGGAAAAGATGGGGTCAACATATCCTAGACGGACTGTTTTACTACATATATTACATATATGTAATATATGTAGTAAAACATGTTATATATGTGTGTGTATATAGGTGTAATATATGTAATATATTACACCTATATACACACACATATAATATAGAGAGAAGTTCTGATTCTGCTTCGTTATATATACAACTTATATATATGCTGTTCGGTTCAGTTCAATTCTATATACAAGGTGAATTGAATTTTTGCATGGAGATAGCTCTTACTTTGGGTATATTAATTAAAATTACATTCATATGTTTATTTGTTTAGAAAATCACTCTGCCATGCATTATACTTGCCAAATTTTATTTTTCATACGAGAATACTCTAACCACGGCCCTCACATGGTAGTGGCTGACCGGACTCTAGTCAGGGGGTCCTTCATCCCCAACATAGAGACAAGACTTAAACTGAAGCATCTTTCCATCACATACATAAATACACAAATTTTACCGGACATGGCAACCTTGAGACCTATCTTCACCGGTTTGGTCACAGAGACACTCCCTTGTGCGGCTGTAACAACACCTCAGTACAAGACGTTTATCATTATATATTTGAATGTGATAACTTCACACATGAACGAGAAACACTTCTAAGGACTGCACTCTTCCAAGGACTCAACTGGTCATGCGAAATGGACAACTTCGTAACGGATCAAAAACTTTTTAAAAGTCTCATGGACTTCCTTGCTTCAACTGGAGTGTTGGAATCTGACTATCGATCATCACGACAGTGAGTGCATTTGTGTAGTGTAAACTTTACTTCAACAATTGATCACAATTGTATATAATGTAAATACTACTCATGTCGTTCCCATAAAGTGTAGTGGGCGTGCGTTTGGTACATTTTCAATGTTACTATTGTATTGTTTGTTATTTTCTCTCTTATTCTCTGTTTTAATTTTTTTATTTTTTTTTTACTTTGGTTTAATAAATTCGACGAAGACGCCCTGTGCCTCCCTTTTCTGTGACGCCCTGTTCCGCTCCTATCCTATTTTCTGTATTTTCGCCTTTGCCTTCACATTCTGCCTTTATTTTTTACTTTTTAAATTTTTTTTATTTTTATTTATTTATTATTATTTTTTTGTCAAGCCAGATAATACCACTGAGTGCACCTGGTCTTCCGCCCCTGTCAGCTATAAGTGTATAAGTCAGGGGGTCCGGGTTCACGGGGGCCCGGTATGAAGATGGACAGCCTAAATAGCCTAGCAATTTTGTGCATTGAAAATGATTTAGCTGAACGATTTGTTCAGCTAGAATGTTGAACAATTTCGTTTCAAAAATTTGTAAATGAAAATAATATTTTTTGTCATTTAGCTGCCTTATCATATCCCAAAGCGGCCGCGGGGCCGAGCGGTTAAGTCCCACGCCTCACACCACTAAGGTCTCAGGTTTGAGTGGGAAGGAGGGGAGGGGGTATCGCCAATGATCCTGGACTGGGGACCCCGCTGTAAAATGTAGGGGCCATGACTCTAACTGTCTAGACTCTAGACTCTGGAACAGCTGTTCCCAACCAGTGGCCCGCAAGAGCTAAAATATGGTCCGCGAAAGATTTAAAACTTTTATTCATTTTAAATTATTATTCCCACATTGATACAAACTGAATTTAATTTTTACTAAAAATGTTATGTTTTCTATTATAATAGTACTGTTAAAGCATGTTACTCGAGTTTAACGATTACTTATGTTAAAAGTTTTGATTAAAGTTTATTTTTAGATTGACACAGTTAATTTTTCTTAAACCTTGTGGTCCCTGCTAACAACAATGAAATCAAAGTGGTCCCTGGTCAAGAAAAGGTTGGGAACCGCTGCTCTAGAAAGATACATAATGCATACTAAATTACAAAAAAATTAAATTACATTTTATTTGCTTTTTAAATATATGAATAAAGCTATTACATACAATTTGTTATACAGCCAATAACTGATATAAAAATACTGCATACGTATATATTTATAAGGTTATGTATAAATATTCCTTATAAATGGAGCTAAGGTTACCAGACTTGCTATGGAAATAACTCGATGTTCAAATGTTTTGAGTTGTCATGTTTCAAATATAGAATGACATCAGTTGGCATTATGATTATATATATTCATATTCTTATTATAGTCATAGGGTCAAGTACTATGTCTATGAGCTATAAACCTATTTTACTATTTTGTTTTACTATCTTACTGTAAACCATATATTACATATTTATTAATAGAAACAGGTTTCCGATTGAAATGATAAAAAATCCATAGTCTTCGAAGATGAAATACTGTATTTACTTTTAACCGTCTAGTTATACTGTACTCGTGTATAACTAAACGGATAACAAATACTTATGTAAAGAAAAGTGGGATAAGACCGCGCCTGAGGCGAGGACACTTGACCCATTTATTCAGAGATTAAAACATTTTTGGTAACATTAATTGTAGTCATGTGATCAGTAGTTGTCGCCAATGAAAAGAGTATGACTTTAGCTTCTGCGACAACCCGAATTCGAAGGAAGACAAGTTAAATATTTTTCATAAAAGAAAAATTTTTTATGCTTTTCGCTGTTATTTTACAATGTTATTTAGTTGAGATATTGAATAGAATATTGAATAGAAAGCAAGCTAACGTATCGGTTAAATATATTATGTACTGTACAGTACGTAGCTATAACGCTCAAACACACGTGCTGTGCATGTGCATGTGCATGTGCACACGAGCGATAGTTTGACGCGAAGACAAACGCTATTTTAACAGTTTTTAATTCATCTTACATATATTGCAATTTGTTAATGAGGGAGTCGATAACAACTGTAATATAAACGGTTGTAAAGAATGGAGCAGTAAGCTACGGGTTTAGAAACGGTTGAAACGAGATATTACCTTACAACGTTTGCAATGATTTATAAAAAATATTTAGATACTTTCATAGTAAGTATTTTAAGTAATAACTTTAATATTTTATTACAAATGAAATTAATTTAAAGAATTGCTCCACTTTGAAATTTTTAAGTTTTGTTTCCATAAAATTTTATTATTCTTTTCAGTTAATGAACTTAAATTTTTAAAGTCAGACAGAATACGTTCAGCAGACTTTAATTAGGTCAATGAATCTTAAGTGTATGCTTTAAATATTCGTGAATTAGTGTGTAATTTTTACTTTCTCGGCTGTTATATATAACAGAGAGAAAGTATGGTGATCGATCAAAAAATGAGCCAACCAAGAATTTTACATTTTCGGACAAAGGACACCTTGAAACGTCGAGAAATGCAAAAAAGTTCGGGGTAATTTCTGTATGTATGGATGTTAATGTGTGTGTGGGTTGTGGCACGATTTTGTTCACCCTGTTTAAAGCTTAATAATTCCTGTGCTTTTTGTCGAAAGTTTCTGAAATTTTGCAGGGAGATTTATGTATTAGGGAGATTGATACTATTAAATTTTGGTGGTTAAAGGTCGAGAAGTGGGGAGATAAGGGGGGTTGTGTGTATCTTCAGTAGGGTCGACTTAATGACGATTTTACTCGTTATTAACATATACAATTTTTTTTTTTATAAAATCCACCCTTACCTTAAGCTTTTATAATAATTAAAAATATAAAATTTTTAAAGGTAAAATATGATAACAGATGAGTTTTAGATGTTGCGGGAAAGTTGAGTAACTAGTTGCTAGTTTATCAAAAATTGTATTACAAATAATCATTGATGAAGAGGAGCACTAAAACGTTTTAAATACATATCGTAGAATAAAGAAAAGTTGTTGCATTAAGTCATGTGTTGATTCATGGTTTTCTTAGAAAAGCAATAAAAAATGAGAAAATGATTATTTGACGAGATACGATGACAACAAATAAGGATGATAGCCAATGAAGGAAAAAATACATTCTTACATCTCCCAGATATACATAGATTACTTTTTCAAGGGAAAATTTAATAACAATTAAATATAGCCTTTTGGAAGAAGGAAGTTGAACACAAAATTTATGTCGTTCAACTAGAGCAATGATTTTCAACTGGCGTGCCACCAGAGGAATGTAGGTGTACCGCGAATATTTTTCAAGGTTATTAAATAAACTATTTTGGAAAGAAGTCCAAAGAACAATAAGTACACGTTAAAATTGAAACCTCTTTAAATTAATCATACGAGTTTTTCATTGTTATAATGAATAAACGTAGCCTATACATAATATAGTAAAAGATACATAGTATACTTCTCATATTCATAATATTCATAAGCGAAATTATATGAGTATAACACCGAGTTATTTCATTTTAAATAAAATGTTCTTTATATCAAAAATGTATCTATAACTGCCCATATTTAGTTCGAATTACCAGTATTTTAACTTAGAAATAGCGGGACATTGGGTAGGTTTTTAAATGCAATTATCATGCCACTTTTAAATGCAAATTAAGACGATGTTAATTATTAATTTAAATAAGTGTTATTGTAACCTAATGCTATTTTATTTTGCTATTTTGTTTATTTAAGAAACAACGATGCTGTTTTATTTAATTCACAAAAAATGAAGACAAAAAGAATTAGGTTAAGTGGCAAGAAATATGGCAATAAATTGCTTAGAAACAACTTTAAATGACGATTTTTTCCGTGGAACTTTGTTCCTCGGAAATTTAATTATTGGTTCAAATGTGCCACGAGATAAAAAAGATTGAAAAACACTAAAGTAGAAAATAAAAAGATTCTCTTAGCCATTTTGCGTCTCAGACAACTGCTCGTATTGCTCTCTCAAGTGATGGCACTGACCGAAATTGTCAGAACGTATCGGTTTGTTATCAATGGCATATGAGATGCAGATTTTAGAAACAAAGAACTAAACACAATGACAGCGAAAGTGGTATAGGACCAGGCACAGGACTTGACCCAATTCAATTCAAATACAGTAATAGTTACCTGAAGAAGAGCTAAAAAAATAGGTTGTAAAGAGATTACGTACTCAGAAATCCTCACCGATGATTGACGGGAAGACAATAAAACAGGGACAAAATCAAGTTACACCTTAGACAGCACAGTAGAACGTGAAATTGTACGCGAATCGAGTTAGGAAGTAAATTGAAGGGACAAATGAAAATCGAATTTTTGGAATACATAGAGATGGATCCAAGTAAGAGAGAACAGACGAATCGCCAACTCGATCACCATATCACAGTAGGACGCAGCAGTGACTTATTAGTTGAACGTAGCAAAAATGTTAGGAGTAAAGGGAAGAGACTAACGATATGGAATATTGTGTCATTTATATCTATAAAATTGAAAAGGGAATGACATGCAGGTCAAACGAGAAAGGAGAGAAAGACTTAAGAGTACTGCTGAATAAGTACTTTATCTCCTTTCTCGTTTGACCGATATGCCGTTCATTCTCAGAGGAAGGTAAAACTAGATATTTCTAATTGGTGAGGCAGATAATTAACATATTAAATGACGGGGTGAACGGAAGAAGAGATGAGCAATCTCGTATCGATATTTAAACTTAGTTAAAAAAAAACAATTTATTAAATCCTTCAAAATAAAGACAAGATAACCAAAAGTATACTTTGTCTTATATTGATCAGCTGTAAAAAATCTGTTGGAATTGTTGTAAGTTATTGAAATGTTAATTAAGCGTTTTTCTTCTGTTCAGTTCTTTTTATCCCTTAATCAGATTAAGGCTAGTTATATTTTTAACCCGTAGGCTTATATTTTCTACATAATTGTATGCTTCAGTTGTCACTAATTGTAAAAAATCAAGTAACTACTCCAAAAAATGTTTGTTTTTTAAGAACTCTAATGCAAGGTTTTTGTCTTTTTGTTTTGTTAAAATCTTGAAGCATTAGTAAAAGAAAGTAAATAATACAAACCTATGTTAACACATATCTTATTTATTCTATAATAAAATCATAAATAACACAAAAATTTACAATAAATCAACTGTTTCGTATTTTATTTTCTTAGCACTAACAGAGATTTTTAAAACTTAATGACTTACAAACAAATAATTTAGGAAGATATTGTCTGGTTGCTTAGAATAAATCTTAGGAGCGCGTGAATAATGTTTTATTTAATGTTTCGCTTACGGCCGGTTCATACTTCGTGAAAATGCAAAAGAACAGAGAATGTCTCTTCGCTTTTCCATTCTTCTGCAGAAATATTTACTTACAGAAGGATTTATATCAAAAATAATTCTTTTATCGTAAACATTTATAGTTCAAACTCGCATACACGCTTTCAAGGCTTTATTTTAGAATCGTAAAATTCTTAGTTAACTTCATATAATCTAGATTTCTAATTCTAAAAGAAGAGAGAATATAGAATATAAGACAAACAAAGATGAAAGATGATAATCCTGAAGTGCATAAGTTTGGATATTAAAGATAATTAAATGTGTTATTTTCTATTTCATTTGATGAACAGCGTGAGAGTTATTTTATTATAAATCTCTTCAAAGTATTTAATATTATTTATATAAGAACTATTTTGAAAATTATCAGATATTTTCTAATATTTATAAAACAATGAATAAACTAGACTATTAATTTTATTTCGAAACATTTCTTACAACTGATGATATCATCTTTAATTACGCTAAGTTTATATAATTGTCGATTACATTCTATCGTTAAGCTAGTTATAATGCACTGTTTTATTTTTTCTGTATATAGGTTAGTTTGGTTTTATAGAAGACAACGGAACACGACGGCGATCTGCAGTGAGGAGTATCTTCCGGGGGAAACTGGCCCCTGTTTAGAAGAAAATCCATAAAACTCCAACTCGAATTCGGGACCAATTACCAGTGTTCAGTGGTTTTTACTACTAGACAATGGTGATTAACATATCAAATAATTACGATAGAATATAAAAGAGAGCAATTAAAATTTCCTATGAACTTAGCTTCTTATATAAAGTACCGAATACAGAAATTAATGTTTTTATGAATTTTTATTTACTAAATATTTACGATGAAAGTTATACAGAAAAAATTTTCGGTTAGATTCACCTTAGGTAGACAAAATGGCGGCTCGTCTCTGATTCCAGCAAAAAACAGAAGAAAGGAAACAGTGGGGACGCACGATCTAACCTAATCTAACCTATTCTAATAATTTGGTTGGTAATAATTGTGGTAATTTATTAAAATAGGTTAGGCTAGATTAGAACGTGCGTCCCCACTGTTTCCTTTCTTCTGTTTGCTGGAATCAAAGACGAGCCGCCATTTTGTCTACCTAAAGTAAATCTAACCGAATTTTCTACGTTAAAGTATAATTGTTTAAAATTTGGATGATATGAAATCGAGAAAATAACTGTAGACGATAATAAAAAAAGAGGAGTATCGTAGATTTGCGGCATCCAAGTCTATTATTATATATCAAACTATCCGTGTTTATTTTTAAGTTTTGATGAAAAATTTATCAGTATTTTCTAAAAATATTATATCTATAAATAAATGTATATTGTAATCTTAAAACAGCAATCGAATCAATTATCTTCGTTAATATATTGTAAGTAGCCTACTCTAATATATATTGGAGTAACATGGATACCACCAATGTAGTCCTTATTTTAAGTATTAATTGATGAATGGAACCAATATTTCTTTAATGTTATTTATTAAATCGACAATAATTTAAATAAACTTAAATATATATTTAAATACATAATATGTATTTAATAAATCTTAATTAATTCACGTGGGCATTCTTAAGTGAAAATCTGTTTAAATACAAATAAATAAACGTCTAGATTCTAATAATTTTTAATAAATATCGATTACTATAACTGAGTATGAACTTTTTAACGTATTATACGGTATATGTATTGAAGATTTTTTTAAATTCATTCAACCTTGCGGGTATGAACAGCATCCGTTTTCATGGCTATCATCGGCCAAGCCACATTACGATATGGTGAGAAACTGGCATAAAATACACGGTTTGAACAGTTTTGATTTCCTTATATAAAAAAATAAAAATAAATTTATTCAAGGTTACAAAATCTTGTTCTATTCCATAATAAATATTTTAAAATTTAAATTATAATTTATTATTAACAAATTATAATTATGTTAAATACTACGTTAAATAATTTCTGAGCTTATGCGCTTATTAAAGGCTGAAATTTCATAGTTCAGTTTTGTTAATTACATGTGAAAATAAAGATTTCTTTAGGCGTATATGCCTAACTTGTCAATTTGCCGCAAATTTAAATGTAATACTCAATCAGTAAGCACACGCTGAATGGTGTCAGGCGTAATGACCATACAACCAACCATAATGTGCTGCCAAAAACATTCGACCACCAATGGCCGAGTGGATAAAGCCACTAAACACAGCTGATCCCGAGTTCTCAGCTGATCAACGGGCTGCTGCATTGAGTGTTTCGCGTTTTCTTCGTATGTCTAACACCTAGACGCCAGTTTTCTATAGAAAGTTCTCTAGGGAGGTGCATTTCAGTCTAGTTGCGTTGTCTTAGACCAAGGTTGGCGAACCTATAGCACGCATGACTAAATGACACGTAAGGAGAAATCATATAGCACGTAACGTATCATACGATTTCGATTTATCATCTGTCTTTTTCATTCTTTCGGATTATCACTTCATCATCCTTTTTCAATCAGTTCTTTTACATTTATTCTAATTAAAGCATATTTGTTTGATTTCTTTAAATACCTTTATTCGAAATATAAAACTTTGGCATTCATAAACATGTTTAAAGCTAAGTATGCTTACTATATGGCACACAGGCTTAAAAAGGTTCTCCATTCCTGTCTTAGACACTACAACTACTACAACGTAGAAAATGACCAACACTCATAATTTTCTCTGCTTATTCCATTATTCGTGGGAATCTGCATTCGAAAGAGGCTCAGCTCCATCATTTATCATATGTGATGGGATCAGAATATAATTTTCTAATCTTCGCTCATTTTGATTGCAATTAGATTGATCCCATTGAGGATTAGATCCGCTCATAATGAATATAGTTGTCTCAATTCAGATAGCCTTTCTGAAGTAATACATTGCGTTAATAAATCAAGCAATCAGTTTTGAAATATTGAATTGTGAAAAATCAACAACATTCATTTTCGTCAATGTATCCTATTTTGAGATTTTGGCACGTCCATACTTGTTAAATTTCCATTTCTCGAGGAGATTTTGTAGCGGTTTTCAAAAATTATGGCTACTGTATACAATATTAAGATACAGTGTTATGATTTTGCATGATAATTAAGGAAAGGAATCTTCAACGTGATAATTCACCAGTTAGATATTTTGGTAGCTATAGACTATACACATATAAACTTTTCAGAATACTTAAAACTTCCTTAATAAAATTAAATTTAATTACGAAAATAATATTCAAAATAGAAATTCAAGTATATAAATTTTATATTCAACTGAGACAGAAAATATTTGTTAAGCCATAAGTAAAATACTAAATATCCTTAAGATAAAATTAAAATTCTAACAAGTAGACCTAACACTGTAATTAAACCTGTCACTTCATATGATATCTTGAAATTTATACTGGAAATAGTTCATTTCAAGTACATAATATGCACGTTTAATTAATATAACATTGTAAAATGTAAGACAGTGGTTCCCAAAGTGGTCGCTACCGTCCACCAGAGGGCAATAAATAAATTTAGGGGCGATAAGAAGCACGGAGGTGCAGGAGGCATGACTATATTTTAAATTTATTTGTATTCAGCACTAACCATAAGTAAAATATAAGTAACAAAATGTATTTTATAAACAATAATATATACCGCTTCATTAACTACTTTTTATTATAAGCATCATTAAAAGCCTTATTAACTTAGAAATATTGAATCGTTAATACGACTTAAAATTTAAATATTTCCAGCAATAATTATAAAAATTTGATTGTTTTTATAATATTTCTTTTTCTAATTATTTGGTTATATGACAGTAGAACTTGAGGAAAAAATCATTATATTTCGCAAGATAACATTTATGCAATGTGAATTTTCTAAAAACAACATTCGTTGGATGAATGAGAAAATTGTTTGAGTTCTTTTTTATAAAAGAATAAATTTTTTAATTAGAAATATACCATAAAACATTTAATTTTTCTAATTAAAAAAGAAGCAGGAAACGTCGCTATTAAAACGCTGTCATAAATTTAAATAAATAATGTTCTTTATAATAATTTTACATCAACAAAAATAAATTTTAATTTATTTTCCTTAATAATTCTGTTTTATTTTATTAAGAAAATTAAAATATTTTATTACAAAATTTTTATCTTTTATACTAAATTTCTTATTAATAAAAATTTTTAATTTAAACATTAAATGTTAAAAATTTAATTAAATATTTAAATTCTTTACTAAATTTTAAATTAAATTTAATTGTTTCAAAATTCAAATAATTTTAATATATATTAAAACTATAATTTTATCTATTTAAAAATTATAGATTACAGAATATATAATAGTAAAACAATAATAAAAATATTATATTTGTAAAGACAGTAACTAAAATAATATAAAACTTTTATAAAATGGAACTTCAATTATAATGCAATACATGAGCTTGTCGGTTTTTGAAATTTCATCAGCATCAGGTCTACTATGTGTTATAGTTACCCTCACTTCGTCTATATAAGCAAGTTATTCTCATTTTTGAGTTCTTATATTGGTGAATGTGAGATCCGAGCTCACGGAAACTGTAACAAAATTCCTCAAGAGTTATTTCAGAGAATTTCATTTTTAATGTATTATCCGTTGACGAGTTGTTCCTGTATCGAAACTGGTTTATAAACTGCGCCGAATTGATTTCGTATTCAGTCATAATTTTCTATATTTAAGGAAGGAAGGTAACTTTCAATCTTTTTTTCTTTCAATAGTGTTACATGTTCTGTTATAACGGAAATAATTTCCCCAGCACTTTTATTATGAAGTTTATATTTTTTCTGATATGCGATTTTTCAAAGCGATACTTTTTCTGAAATGCAGACGTTTGTCAGTGGATGTCAAAATATTTTCACGTTTTCCTTGAATATTTGTATTAAGCCATTCAAGTAATTAAAAATATCTGCTAAGTATGCCATTTTAACAAATTAAATATCATTTTTAAGATATTCAAATTTTTAAAAAAGCATCTTGAATGATTTTGACTTGATGTAAGTTAACATTTGTACAACCTTGGTCTATGAATGTCTATAAAACTGAATATTATATTTTTTTGTAATAATTATTAACAAAAGTAATTAGATATTTTATGGTTAATATTTTTCTTATTATTTTGGTTATAGGCCTATAACACTATAATATATTTCACACATCTAATACTTAGTAAAGCACATTTTATATAAAAAGAATAAAATAATATATTGTATATTTGGAATTTTTATAGATTATCGTGATTCTTTCACAGATTCACAATAAAAACATACCAGTTTTTATTGTGAATCTGTTTCGACAGCATATTTCTCGATATATTAGCATTAATTTTCATTTTTTATAGTGTCGTTAAAATGATACTTTCATAATATATTTGAATTTTTAGTTAAATGTATTTTGCACTTTTATATACTATTTCTGTAATTTTCGTTACAATAACACAAAGAAAACTATTGAAATTCATTTAAAATGAATTAGTCTATTAAAAGACCCTTTATTATCATATTGTTGTTGTTGATACAATTCTATTCCTTATTCTAACATCATGCTACTCGAAAAGTTTTATCTCATAGAGTTTCAATTTAAAAATTTAAATATTCACTTTATTTTATATTATTTTAGGATAAAATTATAGATAATTTTTGAGTTAGTTAAGTAAGTTTCCATACTTAACTCCAATTATTTGAATTTGAAAATAATAGAACTCTAATCTTTTACGATCATAAAAATGTTCATAAATCAGAATATTTTATGAATGGATTTTGCAAAGAATTCTCTGAAGTAATTTTCTATTGCAATATAATAACAACAATCACAGTAAATTTCCTGAAAACGTGATTTAAAGATAAAATAAATGACTTTTTCCACAAAATAAGATTTTATCTATCAATCAATCAGTGCATTGTCTATTTAATTCAAGGACTAATAATATCTAAAATAAGTATTTTACTTCTTTGAAAAAGCAGAAAATTTTCAATTTATTTAATTCATAATTTGTTCTGTTTTATATATTTTTTCACCAGAAGTTAAGCTATTTTAGTACATTAATAAATGAGCTTGTAAATATACCTTAAGAAGATTTATTTCCAAATATTCCAAGATCTTTTAGTTAAAGGTGATTTAATTTCAAAAATAATCTATAAAATAAATGTAACTAGTATGTATTTTAGTTGATATTTATTCAAAATGCGTTTGGTTCTAGTTAATATATTAATTTAAGATTTATTTCTTCTAATCATAAAAGCTGAACCCCTTCTTGACAAGTTACAATATAGGGTCACACATTACGAGATTACGACTTAGGACTTTATGTTCCTAAATTTATTTTTATCAGGCGGAAAGTCATTTTCGTTTTCGTTAATTCGTATACTTACGCGATGTAATAGCTGTAGTTGTATTTATTTGGCACGTTTACAATATTTACGTATTGTAAGTTATCAGTAAGACTATGCTGTAAAATTTTAAAATTTTATTAGAACGAGCAATTATTTATTGTGACATCGTCACAATGCCGGGCTGCAATTTTTAATCATATTTTTAATTTATTTAATTTAAAATATATGCTCTCCGCCTCAAATTAGTAGTGGCTTGCCCCTGCACATGATACTTTTCCGTTAGCAATGGAATCGTGCCGGTCATCTATCTAACCCATTTCAGCGGAAAGTTTTTGAATTCAAATAACGTAACTCCCGGTTTTCATCGGAAGTTCGTCTATAGTTAATTGGGGCTTCCTACCCTAAGGTTTTCATATCTGGTCTAGTATTTCATCTAACTCCGTTCTCGAGATTAAGGAAAGACAGACAAACAGACGAATGAGAATCTATATGTTTGCAATTTTTCCAAATTGCAGCAACAAAAAACACAGGGACTATCAACTGACAAAACTTCATCTAATATATTAGAATATGTATCTGTAAGTGTACGTTTAACAAAAAATTATTTTCAAAAAAAGGCAATTGTTTTCGGTTAATATTTTTTCACTAAATTAACAAACTGACCGAAATATTAATAAATTGTACGATTCAAACATTCCTAATAAAGGCATCACATGATTGAATTGAATTAGTTCAAGCTAGAAACTCTGTATATTATTTGAGTCTCGATTACTAAAAAGGACTTTTTTAAATCCCAATGGATCTTACTTAGTTCTCTAGATAAGACGTGCTTTTGAGGACCACGAATCAATTTTTAGGTGCATTAAACACATGCACATTTAGAACAGGAATATTAATAATAAACAACGAAGTGCCTCGTCTTACATGAGGCTCCAAAGAAACGAGGTCCCCGAACATGACCGGGAGTGATCATGCGTTAATGGGGTCTCTTCTCTCTAGATATTTCGATACTTGAAATATTAAGAACTTTCCTAATTTATAATCAAGTACAATTCAATTGTAATAAAAAAATAAATATTAAAATTCTAAGAAATATTTGCAACTACTGAATGCTGAATAAATTACAATTATTTAACAAGTATTTTCAATTTATTTTCTTTTTAAATGGAAATAAATGTAATTAACGAGAGCTTTACTTTTAAAACTTTTTATTTTATATTAAACTCTTCATTTTTTATTTTAATTACTTTTGAAATAAAAAAAGAAGAAAAAATACAAAAAGTTGTTAATTTTATTTATAGGATTAGTAGAATTAGAATTATATTTTATATAATTTCAAATTTAAAAAACATGTCTCAGGATTAATTTATTACATGTCTAATTATACGGATTTTCTGCATTATCAATTGTTAAAATTCAATTTATTTAAAACAAACTTGGATATTTAGGCCTAATTGAAGTCACATTAATAAAATTTTACTTTTAATCATATTTAAGAATTTAATATTTTTTTTCAAATTAATATTTGACAAATTAAAATATTTGATCTTAAATTCAGTACATTTTCTTCCTAATTTACATTAATTAAATATTACATTACAGCAAACGCATAAAATTCCAAAAATATATATTACAAATAAAGTTCTTGTGTGCGTTGAAAGAAGTAAAATTTTATAAGCGCAAAAATCAAAGACAAGAAAAACAAATATACTGTATATACAGTATGTATATATATATATATATATATATATAAACTTGTTTTCTTCTTTGTATACTAAAGCCTTGTCTTGTATTGTTTATAAAGTCTTGTCGTGTTGGGTTGCAACTTGAAAAATTTGTAGACCTATAAATTCCCGCTGTCGTCCGTCTGTCTGTCTTTCCCTAATTTCGATAACGGAGTCAGATAAATGAAAGACGAGAGCAGATATAGAAACTTTAAGGCAGGAAGTACTGATTAACTATAGACAAGCTTCCAATGCAAACCAGAAGTCATGTTATTTCAATTAACTTTTCCCTAAAAGGAGTTAGATTGATGACTGGCACGAGTCCGTTGCTGACGAAAAGTATGATGTACAGGGGCAAGACACTACTAATTTGAGATGAAGAGGATATATTTTAAATTAAATAAATTTTAAAAAATATGATTAAAAATTGCCACACGCCATTGTGACGATGTCACAATAAATAATTTATCGTCTTGTTTACAGTATAAAGTTCTTGTCTTGTTTATTAAAGCCTCGTCTTGTATATAAAGGCTTTAGTATATACACGTAAAGTCCACACATAAGTGTACAGACACGTTTCTCTAATACGTTGGGTTAGATTTAAAACCATCGCCTTAAAGCGAAACAAAGATTTTTTCCCTCCATTTGCCAGTGCATATAAAAGCCTAAAAACATATTTACACGTGTAATATCATTATTAAGTGTCCCAATAGCTCTTAGGCCTAAGAAAACGATACAAAAGTAAAAATACTAAATAAAATATACTGAAAATTCCTTAAGAGAAAGGTAGGCTCGAAAAATAATAAAAATAAATACAATTGAAAAGCGTTGTATTATCGAAAACGCTATAAAACGAGGTACGTCTACATAAAGTATATATAAAAGCTTCGTTCAAAAATAATGTTTTAAAGTAAATAACATAACAATAAACTTCCTCTTATTCAGTAATATAATTTATGTAAGACATCAGACCTAAATCAAGATTATTTTTGAACACATCGAATAATATTTAGTCATTATTTATCCTAAATTTATTATTATTAGAATTTGATTTTAAAAATTACGTAACAATTTACACAATTTTAAATGCAAATTACACACTTTTCAAAATATAATCTTCAATACGGAGAATTTTATCTTATTAGAAATCATCGAATATAGGAGGAAACCAAAGCCTAATAAACACTTGTCACGTTGCAAAATATTATACGCAGGTGATGAATAATGTAAATTAAGCAAAGATTTTTGATAGTAATTAAATTTATAAATTATTTTAAAGTTTTAAATCTTTGTACACATTTAATATATTTAAATTGCCTTCGTGATAAAAATAAATTTATAATACTCTCTTAACGTGTATTAGTATTAAATATTCTCAGTTTTATATTAACTGATCTTCATAAAAATTTAATTATTTACTTTTTAAAATTTACTCTTATCTAGTTGAATAATTAAATATTTTTCATTAATAAATAATTTTTGTTTTAAAAATAAATAGCATTTACTCTGTGCTAATATTAAATGTTACTTATTAAGGTATTTTATATATTTGATATTTTTCTTAATTAATTTCTCTCAAACATTCTACATTAGTTCTATATTACGCTATTATTATTTGACTATTATTGATAAAAGTAAGAAATGAGGTTGATTGCGTCGAGTGGACGTGTGTCTATGTGTGCATTGCCTATTCATTAGTCAGTATATATATAATATTATTAATTATTATAGGCTACATAATATATATATTCCTTATATGTACATTTAATGCACCAGATAGATAATATAGTTTATTTGTTTTGTCTATATTATACATCAGCCTATACTGTATATATGTATGCTTAAAATACTTTCAGATACAATTTTTATCAAAATTGAACTGAAAGTATTTCAAGTTATTTATTTATTTACTTGTGACATTTTTAAATTATTTCAAGAATAATTCATGTGATATGTTAAATAGACTGTATGAATATTATTTTATCAGATTAAAGAACCTTTAGCAATATAACATTTATTTAACATATTACAACAATTATGATATTATGTGATAAACATTTTATTTCATATTAATATTCTTGTTTTAAAACCAATTAAACTTGTTTAAAACAATAAAAAATACTTACGGAAAAGGCACAAATATATTTTCTTGTTGTCCCACTCAGTTATCTTCGAATGCTTAAAACATACAAACGAGCTCGATCAGCTACTTCCGGTTGTTTCTTCAGAAAATTTTCTGTTATTATTTATAAAATACACATTAATATCTTCTAATTATTTTCATAAACGCCTTGTTATAACTTACATATAGTACTTTTCTCTACTTTCATTAAAGACTATTCTATAAACAACAAAAATATTTATCTCTATCAATATTGTTTCTTGAAATTTTATTTTAGATATATAAATAGTATGTAATTTTACAAGATATTCTCTACGACTGTGTATTTTGCTTATACAATACTATCGATATAATTTTCTGCAAACATATTATGTAATTTCTTCCGCTTGTCACATGTCCCAATAACTTTTTGTGTCTTCTTTGTTATCAATAGAAAGACATAAAACTATACAAAACTAATATTCCCGTTTATAAGTGAATAATATCGAATACTTAACTTAATTTTATTGAAATAAAACGAAGAGAATATTGTTTAGAAGTTACAATTATTTGAGCAATAATAGCTATAACCTATATAGCAGGGGTGGCCAAACCTTATCACAAAGTATCGCCTATTAGAAATACGTCAGCAGAATCAGCTATTGTACTGTACATAGCCAAAATGCTATAGTAAATATCTGTTTATATGAACGCGTAGGATATACTGTAACATTTTTAGTTTTCATTTAACTGTTTCTAGATTAATTTGCGCATAAAACACGTGTATATCATACTACATAATAATCAGAAATCAGAAAAATATTACATATGTGTAAGTAGATTTATCAAGTTAATAAGAAAAAAATATATTAGTAGTATACGCAATTTCCTACCTATATATTGTATATTAAATACGTAATTATTTAAAATAAAGAATTAATATTTAAACAAGATGTTTACATAATTATAATGTAACTATCAATTTGTACAATTTATAAATATTTTTATTTAAATATTTAAAAATGTAAACAATAAGATAAATCATGCAATAATCGATGTATATTATCCAAATTCAAAAATTAATTACATATATTTAATATATTTTTAATTGATAAATGAAAAATAAAGTCTTAAAAATAGTCTTAAAATGTATAAAATATTTTATAAGAGGAAAATATTTAAAGCGTGTATCCTGTTCTCTTACCTTTAGATGATTGTTTCTATTTGCTGTCAGAGTATTAACTGGCTTACCTTGAAAAATAAAAATTTTAATTGCTTATTTATTTATTTATTATTTTCCTAAAAGATTTTTGCGATAGTTTAGATCAAAATTCTATATCAAAATCCTAAATTAAATTAAATATATATATATAGACAAGTTTACTTTAGATGATATTTTTCCTCATAATAATTTAAGGTACCTTGTCATGTATTTTTCGAGTAATAAATAAACTTACGAAACAAATTTCTGTTGTCATCTACTTCTAATGATTTCCTGAGATTAATTATTTTTAATTATACATTTATGACTTATAACAGATTTTCTAATGTTTTAAATGCAGAATATTTAGCATAATGTTATTAAAAAATCAGAAACAAATGCGTAAAGTATGATAATTTGAAATGAAATTTTTTTATTTTGCATTTTTGAAAAAACAAAAAAATTATTTTGAATGTGTTTCTGTACATAAATATCATTTGAAGAATATTAATTAAATTCTAAATATTTCGAGTAATTATAGTTTAAAAAAAACCAACACGAGGATGGCGATAAGCCAAATATGCTATGTAAGTAGCGTATTTGTAAAACCATAATTCTGAAAGAGATTAATAAGATTTTATATGATATTTTTTTATTTTTAAAAATTTCCTGTAAATGTTTGTAATGACTACTATGAATATTGTCAATATAATAATAATCGTAATCGTTAACTGATCGAAAAACAAGCTATAAAATAGGTTCTTTGAATATTTATTTTCAGATTTTACAATCTCAAATGATCAAAATATATTTCAAAATTTAAAAAAATATTATGTATTTAAAATAAATTAATACATTCATCATCAAATTATTTAATTTCAAGACATTTGCTGACATAATTGACGTTTTACTCAAGGGTAGTGAGTATGAGGTAGAGGTCATGTGCCCTCAAGAGATAAATGAGAAAGGACACTGTGAATTCTCCGAATCCATCGTAAATAATTTAAGAAATTATTAATGAAAATTATTATCTTATATTATGCTTATATTAATATTTTTATTTATTTTTAGTAGATTATATTATACAATTATATGTGTATATATCAGAGTCGGCTCAGACATCGGTGTTTCGGACAAATTTGGGCGCTCAGAGGGGTCTTTGTCAGTACATAACTATATGTATTTTATGTCTGTAAATTATGTTTAATAAAATTATAAAATTAGCAAAATTATTCACATCTTTATTGGATAAAACTTTATATTAAAAATATTTAAAATTAATCTTTTAAGGATTGAATATTATTTTAGCGAAAGGCATAAATTAAGTTCAGAGAAGGAAAATATATTTGATTTTGGTATTATAAACATTGTTACTGTTACATTTGCTGAAATATGTAGTCTATATTTCAGTGGATATTAGCCATCTATTGTTCCTGATAATAATGTAAAGTAAAAACATAAAGAATATAAGCAAATAAAACACTTAAAATATAAAGAATTATTATATATATAAAAATAATTATAGAAAACAAATTTTTTTAACGTAATTGTCTTACTCCGTATGTATTGTTATTTATGATATTTTCAATGAAAAGAGGGCTCTCCTAATTGAAACTAATAAGTTATAAAACATATATATAAAAATAATAATAAATAATTTATTTTCTGAAGCATTCGCGAAATTGTTGTAAAATATTAAAAAGTTAAAAAATATATTTTAATATTAAAATATTAAAAAATTCTTTCTAAAAAAATCGAACCCGGATCTTCCTCCTCAAAAGCTTGAATTATATTATTATTATATACATTTCATTTACTTTAAATTAATAATGTGATTTATATCAAATATAAGACAATTAGAAAAATTATAATGCCGGAAAAATAGTTTCCTAAGCTATTTTGAAAAGTTTCAAACGTGTATAAACCAATTTAAATATGAAATTTAATTAACTTGTTATGCTATAAAAGAATGAAATTTGCTTCTAAAAAGTTTAGAAATAAATGAAGTTACTAACAAATATAATATTGCAATTTTCGTGTGATAATTTATCAAGTTTTCATCCTGTAAATATCAATCAGTTAACCAAGGACATAGCTAAAAGGAAGCTTTGTGTTTACGTAATATATTTCACAAGATAAACGTGCATCATATAGATTGCATTTACGGAATAAGGAAAGATAAGATAATTATGGCGCGTGGTATATAGTCACTAATAATATCACCTTTAAGCATTAATATAAATTATGAAATATCGAAAATATATCTGTAGTTTATATGTCTTTCAAACCATACGAATTCAAATACCAAATTTACTAGAATAATTTTATAGGAATATATTGTGAATCATTGTCAAAACAACAGCGTCAGAATAAAAAAGAAATTAAGAAACTACAATATCAATCATTGTAGACAAGAAATTTTATTTCAACACTCCAGTTTTTTAGTATGCTAATATCACGCTATAGCTAAGATAAAAATGTTAAAATTCTGGAAAAGACCAAAGCCAGAAAGATCACTTATTATGATCATATGTAACGCAGATATTAATTTAATTAAGCACTATCATAATACTTTTATGATATGATCTTTTTTTGCTCTGTAGGCACTAAGAAGGTCTTTCAATCGTATCCATCGTGGATTCGACCAGGCCTACAACGCACAACTGGAGCAACTGAAGAGAGGGACGAGGCTCAACATATCCAGGATGAATGGCCCCTGAAAAATTTCTGGGATTTTTCGATCGTCCGAATTCGATCCCTAGTTGACCATCCTGCCGACTTTATATGGGTGATAGATCAGAGATGAACAGTGGACAGAATACAAATTTTTGTTTTCTTTATAAAAATTACCGTTCTTTTCTATTGATCGTCTTCCCGGTAAATTTCAATAATAGTTTTTAAGAAGCGATTTTTAATTAACAAACATATTTATATATACTTCATTTATTTATTTTTACAAGTAAATAGAAAAGGATAGTTGATATCTACCCCAAAATTAACAAATATACCCAAAAACGAAGACAACAATTACATAAAAATAAAAATACATTACATTACAAATACATTAAATACAATATAAATTAAAACAAGAAAGTATAAAAGTTCTTCAAAAGAATTTGTTTCCGAAAAACTGCTTTTCTTTGATGTGCTTTGTTAACCGTTCTGTCATAAAATAACTAATTTAACAATGCTGCAGTGCGTTATTCGAAAACATTTTCTTTTCCTAAATCGGAAATAACTCATAACCCGTTCATAGTTCGTAACTTATAACTCGTATCTCGGTAAATCTTAACCATGATCCTGTTTATTGTTTACAAATAGCTTGCAAGTTGCAACATAAAATACAACAATTTTTGGATTAATCTAAATTATACATTTAAAATACACTTTAAAACTATTAACTGATAATTATTGTAAAATATATTTTAAATTAAAATGTTTCAGTTAACTGTTAAAATTACTTTGAGGATTTACTTAATGGTGCCAATTTTATTATTGTAATTCATGTTTTGTTCTCTTCAAGGTAAAGAAAAATTTCAATGTACACGTATCAGTAGCAAAAAATAAAATAAAAACCTATTGACCGAGGTCATTAGATAACTAACTTAATTACTAAAAGTACTTGTTATACCCATAAAATGGAATTAACATTGACATAAGAACTAGAACTATAATTTAAAACTTTGACTAACTTTATCATTAACTTTTTTAATATTTCCTAAAATGATAGTCTTTCCTTTACAGAAAATCGTTAATGAATCTTTCGTAAAGAATAATTACAATAATGATATATATTATTATTGTTATAGATATATTTTTATTATTTATAGATATATTTTATTATTTCATTTAATGAATTTGCACTGAAAATAGATTAAAAACTTGTATAGATATTTTATAAGTATATATTATTATGTTAAAATGCATTTTAAAGATACGCTTTTTATTCACATAAATGCGCTAAAAGGCAAAAATAATTTTTTTTTCAACTTTTACTAATACTAAACTCTACTAATTATTATTTCAGCAATAACCTAACAGTGTAATTTATAGACAGTAATTAATTAATAGTAAAATAAACATTCTTAATTACACTGTCTATCAATTTTTATGGACTTCCTATAAGCGCCCGTTTTATTTTTAGCCAAATAATACCAAGAATACTGTGAAAGTTAAAAAAAGTTTATTCTTCACCTTTTAGTGCATTTACATGAATAAGAAGCGTTTATTTAAATTCTTTTTAATATATTTTATTTTATACTTTTTAGTTTTATGTAGGGAACACTGAATTATTGAAATTCTTCTTGATTAGCATGTAATTGGGAAGTGGGTGAAAATTGAGTTACAAGATTCTGGACAAATATATAAACGGAGTAAGTTAACAAAAGCGTATAAAAATAGGTATAGCCTAAATAGTATAATATATCCAACTTTTAACACCAAAACACAATTATTCCGTATTAAAAAATCTGAATTGGATTGGATCTATGGATAAGTTAATGAATGCAACACGCGGGCGATCTGCCAAGGAAAGATGCCGCCCGAGAGAATTTTACACAGAAAACTAGCCTCTATTTAAACTTTAGACAAATATCATGAAAACTCCTCGCGGCCTTGCGCAAACCGGGACCAACTACCAATATTCAATGGTTTTATCGACTCGGCACTGGTTGCTAAGAACTTGAGGCACATCTTTAGAGAGGCTATTAGAAAAAATAAGCAATTTCATTACTGCAATTGTATATCATAATTTATAATTAATTCTATAGCTATAATTAGGCGTTTTTTCTAGTTTATGGTATTGTAAAATTATGTAAAGGGAATCTTCTGTGCCTAAGGCTCAGAATGTCACAATCCATTACTGATAGTGAAGTTTTGCCATTACTGCTAGCCTAATAACATGTATATCTATATACGTACAAAAGATGTTACATATTTTTAAATGAAATTTTGCTTCAATTTAGCAATAAAAAATAAATTAACACTATTTTAAATTTTAAAATTAACTTATATTATAAATTTATTTTAATTAATATAAAATTGCACATCCTTTTCTAGAAGTGCAAAAAAATTCATATTTAAAATTTAAAGATAACATCCACATAGAAATTCAAGCACGTATCTAGATCGAAAATAGAGCATTCTTTGTTCTACGATACTTACTTTCTTCTAGTATACTCTCAAATAAAAATAAAATTAAGATATACAAACCCTGCATTAGATCCATGGATGTTGCAAAAACTTAGCAAACACTATATCAAATGCCCTCCATTTTGAAAATAAAATACTTAGGAGAATTTTCGGTCTCATTAAATATGCTGTGACTAGGGTTTCTCAAACGAGATCCCGGGATCCCGGTTGTTTTTTTAACCCGGGAAATTCTTCTCATCCCGGGAAATCCCGCAAACTTCTTAAAAATTCACTCTTTTCTTATTTTGTGTTAAGGTTGAGAAAATTTTGCAAGTAGAAAGTATAATTAACTCATAAACTGTCAGAATTCATTTGTATTTATTAAGTTTAAACCTACTTCTTAGTTTTTTTTTTTTTTTAATTTTTCCTCGTTATAGCATGTCACAGATTGTCAATAATCAATCTGTAGCTTATTCGTGGCAGGACTCTGAAAATTCTTTACTTGTCAGAACCTGTAATATCTGGAATAATTGTGCTTATGCAGTCTTAATTTTTAACCATGCCCAGTAACTTCAATAACTGCGAAACGCCAGATTGTGCAAATTGGGCAATGATACAAACGAGTACGAAGTCTGCAAGTATGAAGTTTTTCTTCATAAACCTAATTATTAAAGCCAAACGAACTGCCGAATTATCGGGCTATAAGCTTGATGTTTCTACTAAAGCAACCGAAGTAGACAAATCAAGAATACTAGAGAGCAAAAGAAGTACTACAATCTCGAAAGTGAACTAGAAATCTTCCAGGCTACAGGTGAAAACACACAACATATGTCTTCTCTTAAATGATTTAAAGACGATTTCACTCACATGAATTGAATCGGAAAGGGCATTCTCGGTAGCAGGAGTTTTCATTAGTTAAATAAGAACCAGATCGAGTGATCGGAGTATTGACTGACCATCTTTGCTTTTTAAAATCTTAATACAAAATATTATTGTAAATTTTTATAATATGTTTTTATTTAAAAAACGAAAATTACCTTTTAACTTAGAAGTTTGATCTAAGTTCTTTTTTTTTTTTTAATTTTCAACTCAATTCAAAGGCATTTTTGTTGTATGCAGTTTCCAACAAACTTTAATAAATTTTTTCTATTTGTGAAAATTTCTACGTAATTCAAAGTTAATTTTTAATATATATCTTACACAGCATTATTAATATGATTTTGGAGATTGCGGAACGTATTAAATTAATTTAAAAAATAAAAAATAATTATATCATTTGATTTCAAAATATTTTTTATATCTTAAAAATAATTAATTCTATCCCGGGATTTCCCGGAATTCCAGGAAACAGTTCACTTTATCCCGGAATCCCGGGACAAGCAAAAGACCGGGAAATGAGAAACCCTAGCTGTGACAGGTAAACGGATAAGAAGACAACAAAAAAATATAGGTAAAATATCACAAATTTGTTATAGTTAAAGCACTTAAGATATCAAAACTAACATACTTAGGACACGTGGCCCCCTATATCCACCCGTGCTTTAGATTGTACATTTTACTTTAACAATGATGTTTTTCAACCATGCTTCATCATGCCAAGCATCAATCGTAACTTAAGCCTGCTTCTTTGATTTCCATATCACTGAAAGAGTTGAATTCAATATTCCTCGCATTGCTCATAGTTTTTCAGAACAATAAACTAACATTAAGCTTAATTAAGCTTACAGTTTTCCTGCATTATTGTACAACGGCAGAATTAAACGGTGCTTTGAACCCAGATGTTTTCGCCGTGTAAAATAAAGGCATGTAAGAGTATACTTTTCCAAAGGAATTGTATTTTATTCTTCATAATGAACACAAATTCAGGAAGATAGCTTTCAAGACGGTTTTCAGAATTGAACGAAATGCCTATGTTGCCCTGGGTCGTGTTCAGTAACACAGAATTCTGACTTAGGATTTGCCACGATATTCTTAGTACTTCTGACTCCGCCCACTGTAAGAATTATTACTCGTTTACTTAGACTACTTTTAGTAAACTTACTGTATTTAGGACGTCACTCCGTCTATCTTTGGTTTCGGTTTGAAGGATTTTACGTTTACGACTGTAATGGCGGTTCGTGCCGTATTAAATAAGTTAATTCTGAAGATAAGAAGAAGATGTCGAGGGGCTTCCTTCCGCATGGAAGTATGCAGTTATAAACTTCTAATAAGAGCAGTAGCTTTATTAATATGTACAGTTTAATGAAAAACTCTGTACAGCTTATTAAGCAGTGGTATTATTTAGTGTTATTTATCTGTTTTTTAAGGCAGAGGTATTAATATTTTGTATACACTTTTTGTTTGTTATATATTAATATTTTATTTGTAATTTTAGCAGCATTTTTATTAATTTGTTGATATTTAGAAATGATATTGTGCTGTTAGTTACGTTTTGGTTAGCCGTTATATATTTTTGTATTTTGAACTTGTTGTTCTATTTTTGTAATGTTCGAATTTCGCCTGATGATGATCCATTGATTGGATTGAAAACGTTTGTGTTAAGAATAAATATCTCTCAGCGAATGATCAGGTGCTTGTTTTGTTTTTTGTTTTTTTGATAAAGAAGTAACTATTTTAATAAGTAAAGAGGCCGCCATTTTTCCAAGCTGTATAACAAAGAATAATTGTTCAATGATGCTCAGAGCATTTTTAATTCCGATTACAGAACGAGATCGCTTTAATTGGTGTATGAGTATAATTATATTTTAAGTGAAAACATTCTTTTTTTCAAACGAATTGTAAATTTTTCCTATTAAACGTATTACTTGATTAGTGCAGTAATTTTCTGGAATGCATAATCGCACTAACCCGAATATTTAGACTTCTGGATGACTGAGCGGTCAAGGTGGCAGCCTACCGCTCTGGGGATCCGGGATCGAATGTGAACGAGTCGAAAAAGCCTAAGAATTATTCGGGTGGTGGTCTGTTCCTCACCATCCGGCTGTCCCAATGTGGGCCCGGCGAACTCTTATTGGGATTGCTAAAATAGCCTCTCTTAGGAGAAGAGTTTAATAAAGAGTTTAATAAACCGAATATTTCTGTATACAATAAACATAAAGCTTCTTATGACATGATTGTCACGGTAATCTGTGTGAAAACAACGGTACATTTGTAGTCTCACTGGCATGTTCGCAGAATGTGCCTTTTATATATTGTATTTTATTCTTGATATGTATTAGTATGTATTGTATGTATATGTATGTATTCTATGTATTGTATGTATATGTATGTATTCTATGTATTGTATGTATATGTATGTATTCTATGTATTATATGTATATGTATATCTTAGTATGTATGTATTAGTAGGTAGAATGTGTTATATGTATTGTATGTAAAGGTGCTTGTTTGCACGCTATATATAGGTTCATGTTTGTTTTGTGCTGCATCTATTTTTTTTTTTTTACACTCTAGCTTATGTATTCTGGTTTATACTTATATTTCCTGTATATGTATGATTAATTGTTTGTTTTGCCTGGTAATGCATGTGGCGGAATCAGGTAATGTACATTTTGTTTGTACCTAATAAAAAACATTGATTGATTGATTGAAAAAAAGGAAAAAAAAGAAAAAGAAAAAAAAAGAAAAGAATAAACATAAAGATTTACTGCTATTATTTGCGTGTGTATGTATACATATACACATAAACAATAGCATATACCTAAATACATACGTACAGTACATCTGTAAAAACCTACTGTTATTATATATATAATGTATACACATGTACAGTACATCTATACGCATAAGTACAGTATATAAAAACATACATTGTACATTGTAACTTAATTGTTTATGTACAGTACACTCTAAGGACTATATTATTCTTTTCTTTAATATACTGTTAAGGCATTCCCTAAAGGGGTGGTCACATTCTTTTCACACACTCTCGGCGTCTCCCTCAACATCTGTTTCTCTTTCAGACACTTGCTCAGCCTATTTTTTCCTCGGTCTTTTACGCCCTATCCTTCCCTCACACTCCCGCATACAATTTACCCACCTCATCTTTCGCCATTCGCTCCTTGTGGCCTGTTACTATGTTATTTATATAATATAAATGCTATTTTTAATATTGCATTAAATTTTTATAGGAAATCTTTTATTATTTTATTAATTTAAAGCAAATTTTTTGTTCCCCACACCCATGCCTCACAACTATACAACAGGGTTGAAAGGACCACATTCTTGTACAAAGCCATATGTACTGTACTTTCTTCGGAAATATATTCTTACGAATCAATCACCCTGTATACTCAACCCCTTTCATACAAGCATTCACACGTCTTCTAATCTTCCTATCTATTCTGCCATTTCACTCAAAGGTGATCTTCAGGTAAATTGTCACACCGTCCAGCTGTATCTTGCACTCACTCATTTGCTCATCTCTTTCAAATACTAAAACTTTCTACAGTCTACTACAGTCAAGATATAAATTTAAGTTATATTAATAATCGTATTTGAGGAATGATGTAAACAACAAAAGCAATAAAATACTGTGACTTCCGCATTAAATATTAAAAGCATAATTTGATGAAATTTTGACAAAATTAAATCTATACAAATAGTTTAATTATAAGTTATGAATTTAAATTATTAACAAGTTTAGAAGGCAAATACTTACATAAAATTTAAGAGCTGAGGTGGATCCACATAATTAAACTTTCGATTTAATTTCAGCAGCACCATAAATAAATCTGTACAGTACATAAAAGGAATGAAGAATTAATTATATTCTAAATTTTAAAGTATTTCTTTCAATATTTAAGCTTCTGGATCTCAAACATATTTTTTGAATTATGAAAACTGTCATTAAATACAATTTTTAAAAATGCAGAATCCATAAAAAGTCCTAGACTGAGAGGCATAAAAACATCGACTTTGAAATGAGCCTTAACAAATTTAAGCGAAATTAGATTAATAATTTGAAAGTCGAAAGCGTCCTAGATATTGGAAATAAAAATTAAGTTATTAGAAAATCATTATTTAGGCTATTTTCCATCTTGTACCAGTATAGAAAGAGATCGGCGAATAAAGTCTGATTTTGAGGTAGACAAGCAACAAAGGTCGGGAAACCATGTAAAGAAGGAGCCAGTAATTGACAAGAGTTCTGATAATCATGCAATTTCCATAGTTGTACAGAAAAACCTGTCTAAAACAGAACCTGAATAAAACGGAAAAAATTCTTCGGTACAGAGCGATTTTCTGTTTTATTCCACTATAAGCACGAAACCTGTCAAATACGGCAACGGAAGAGATTCTTGCGTATGAGAAACGTAACCCGAATAAAGCGGAAAGTTAAGACTTCTCCAGATATAATGGTCATTGCAAGCACGACAAATTATTCCCATAATAATTTCGAACTTTGTCACAGAACATGGACACATACGGACCGAGGGTCATCGAGAGATGAAGCTCGGATTTCCCTACCCCGGACCTGTAGTAATTCTTGCGCGTATAAATTAATATTGTTTTTACGGTTTAATTTCACTTACGTATACTGCCATGGCGGCATTCCCGTAATCTCGAAGCGGACGATTGTAGTGTTGCGAAGTTTGAACCAGGTGGCGCTAGTGTTTTTTCCCTGCCGTTGACGTGTGATTTTTGCCGAAGCGGTGATTTCGTATTTGCGACAGGGCTGCCAGATTGGCTTTTGATGCCAAATTTGCGAAATTTGGCTTTTTTTCAGTCTGATTGGCGTCAAAAATTTTGTTTGGTTTTTTTGTTTTTTTTTGGCTTTTTTCGAATAACATCATGATAATTTTATTTTTTAACAAATCTGATTTTATATTTTCCAGTAGGCATTCTAAGTTGTATATTATTAAAAGAAATGATCTTGGATCAGACTAATTATCTCTATTTCCATTTTGCAACTCCAATAGTTCAAGAATTTGGAAGGTTAAATGGCCTTTTTCAACAAAATAAAGCAGACCCTTATCAGTTGCATGAAAGTTTATTTTGCACTACAAAACTTTAAAGAGTAGACTTGATGATGGTAATTATAAGAAAAGTATTTCTAAAGTTGATTTTGGAATGAATTTTTTGAATGAATGAGATAAATACCTGCAGGTAAACAATAATGGCGAAAAAATCAAGCAACAATTTCTAACTACCAAAGAAAGGTGTTTTCACATGTTAGAAGGGCTTTAAACCAAGTTCAACAAAGGCTTCCATCAGGAATGAATTTATTTCAAGATCTAGCGCAACTTTTGTCCTCAAATATACGTTGCAAAGAATTTGTCCCTTCACATAAAATGTTAGAGTATTTTACTTCTGAGAAACTGTATTCCTCTGAATCAATTTCCTCCCTTGATCATGAAGATATGCTTTTTGGAAAAGAAGCATTGACATAATAAAATAGCATTCAAATATAATTAAAGTATAATGTATATAAAATATATAATAAATTTTGGCTTTTTTCTGGCTTTTTTAAAATTTTAGTTGGCTCTTTATAAAAATTTAAATCTGGTTGCTCTGATTTGCGAGGTTTCGATAAAACGAGATTTTTTTTTTTTATAATGGAGTTTCGGAATTTAACGTCGAGGGATTTTTTTCGTTATTTGGAAATGGATTATCCGGAGTTAAGTATCGATGTAAGGAATCCTTCTGATGTAAAATTCGCCATTAAGATGGGTTTGCAACCGACTGATGCGAAGTGTGGTAGGTGCAATGGAATTTGTAAAATTATTTATAGGATTGGTACTAATTCGGTTTATTTCCGATGTCATAACTGTAATGCTAATACTTCGGCATTCGAAGGAACTTTCGAGGGTAAATTTGGCAAAATTTCGTGGCGGTCGATGTTCGCTTTCATATGGCACCTCATTTGCATAGATAGTTCGTTGAAATCTTCGTGTTTGGCAGTTGCAGTGAGTTCTAGTACCGGTGTCGATTGGGCTAATTTCATTAGGCGTGTAATGATGGTTTCTCATGTTAATTTAACAAGTATGAAAATTGGCGGCCCCGGAAAAACTGTCGAAATCGACGAAACGATTGTAAGTAAGCGGAAGTTTCTGAAATGGGATAGTTTGAAGCCGGGCGAACGTTTTGAAATTTTTTGTCGTCATTGAAGCCGAAGTTATCCAGGAACAGGCCGTGCGCCCGAATGGAAGGAGCCAGAAACTGTTCCGGCAGCCCCGGAAGCGATACCGAAGCGTGCAAGCGGTGCGAAGAGACTAAAGGAGGATAAGTGCCGTTCCAGTGTAAAGAAGCAATTATCGACAAAAGAAAAATCCAAATAAAAGGGTTAATACCGAAGTTTGCGAATGTAGTAATACTCGGTCAAAAAGGCGTTTTAAAGTCGACGAATGACTGATACTGAAGGTGAGTGTGCTTATTTTTTTCTTGTAATAAACGGCTTAGTTTTATAATTTTTTTAATGGTCAATATTACCTACGGTAGCGAACAGAAGTAATTTATTAGAATAGGTTATGTTAGGTTAGAACGTGCGTCCCCACTGTTTTTTAGAGACGAGACGCCCCGCCATGTTCGCTACAGTATGTAAAACATTAACCCCATAGGGATCTTCATATATATATATATATATATATTATCTTCATATATATATATATTATTAGTATTAGTATCTCGTTTGGTATTTTAGTATAATTAGTTGTTGTTATATATTAGTATATGTTATCTTAGTTTATATCGTGATCCAGGCCGGTAAGGTTGTCACGTGATAACAAATCGCTTGAAACTGAAGGCGTTGGGAGCGAGGCTAGCCGCAACAGGAAGTGCCGCCATGACAGATACGTATCTGAAATTTAACTGTTTTTACTATCAGTATTTTTACTAGCAATACTAGCAAAACTATCATTTTACAATTGGACAATTTTATCATTTTACTTTTTTATTAATGGAGAAACATTCTACGTATTTTATTCAAAGAAAAAGAAATGGCAAAAGGGGTCCGTATTAGAAGAAGGGCGTATTAGAATGCCAGAGTTAAGAACTATTCAATTTCAAAAAGTTCTCGTCGTTCCCAAGAACTTATCCTAGGTATTCGAACACTTCTCAGATGTGATCCTTATGAACTCACATGACAGCAAACAAGCGAATTTGAGCGCTAAAATTAGTTTTTGACTCTTAGTCTTTGATTCCATCGCAAATTCTAATCACTTTTTACTAATACAAAGACCAAATTATTCTGCGATCTGACTTTTCAAAGAATTTCAATTAATACTCTAATTCAGTAGTGCCCAAATTATGGGCCACAGATCGAATCCGGTCCTCAGCACACGTTAATCTGTCTCGCAATGTTATTTGACACATCACTTATAAATGATAGAAATAGGCAGGGCCGGATTTACCAATCCAGGGGCCCTGGGCACAAATTCGGCGGGGGTCCCCTCTTTAAGAGTAGGCAAATTTGATGATTTAGAAAATTTACACAAAATACTGTACTTTCAATTAGATTTGAACTAGGAAGTTGTAAATTTCATTTTAAAATAAGGTTATTGTAAACATACATATATTTTATTGTGTAAAACTAATTATTTTAATTTAACTGAAAAATACCTATGTGAACTTTTTTCCCGAAATTTTCCGAATTTTCATAGGTTTTTTCCCGGGTTTGGTTTTCTCTGCCTGTTGCCCTCATGATTAGGCCACACTAGGCTGTCGCGGTAATAGAAAAAAAAATTATGTTTAAACATAATTTTGTTTAGTTTTGTGGGAGCCCCTATTTTGTGGGGGCCCTGGGCACAGGCCCCAAATGCCCTTATGTAAATCCGGCCCTGGAAATAGGCCAACTTTTAGTATATATGAAATAAACAAAATATTTATGGCTCGCTTACCTACGAATTATAAGCAATTTGGGCTAATCGAAAAGTTTGGCCATCGTTGCTCTAATTAATTGTTTACTTTCAATCTCTGCAATTATCAATACGTTAATCTACTTGTTTTCTCGTTGTTTCCTACGTTAAAACCTCTTCCGTTTCCACGTTGGACAGATTTCGACTTATAATATCAATAAAATTTAACAGAAAATCGCTCCGTTTCGAAGAATTTTTTTAAAGGAAGGTTTCTGTTTTATTCAGATTCTATTTTAGACAGGTTTTATTGTATAAATTTATATTCTATTGTTTCTTGTATATATAGGCCCATATTAGAAGTTATAATATAGTTGTATATATATGCCTATACATATTCTTGTATATATAGGCTTATATTAGAAGTTATAAATAAGTATATAAATAATAGCTTAAATTTTGGCCTTGTAAATTAACCAGAAACAAAATAAAATTTTGTTTCTGGTTAAGCTAAATTTAACAATTTAAATATATATATTTTAATAATTCTAATAACAATAAACTAAATTATGCCATTAGAATTCTAATGCAGTAGCGTGTAAATATTTCTTTTTAAAAGGATTATTTTTATGTAATTTATTTGCATTAAAATCTGATTATAACAACTGATGATTTTAAATGTTCAAAATGCAAAAACGTATTCGTTTGTAATCGAAGGAAATCTATTTTTTCTTTTCTTTTTTTGTAGATAGTCCTATGTAGCGTGTTATTGAACATGGCCCCATTTAAATGATATAGTATACCTTCAATCTTATAATGTTTATTAAAAATATATATTTATAAACTTAAATCTTACCTTAAACCTTGCCGTATGCCTGGTAGAAGATGATAATGCTCTAACATTTTATATCGGTCACTGTTCACCTCCTTACTTTATAGTTTTGCTAGTTTTGCAATACTTTCTCTGTTCTAGTTTTCACTTAAAGCTATAGAAATACTGCTTTTTTAGCTATTAAATATTCAATTTTCTATTACAAGAACTTTTATTATAGTAAATAATCGTTGTTTCTTAACGTAATTCTTCACTAAATATATATATATTTAACGTTCAGTATGCATTTGTTTTGTACTTAAATATAACGCATAATGTGTGCTAATTATATATTATTTTGGTTTAATGCATAATAAATTATTGATCTCAACTTTTTTGGATTTAAAAAATAATTTTATTCTTATCAATTGTTTTTATCCTGTTTCAAGCGAAATGTAATAAAAGAGAATGTATCACTTTGAATGTCAACAGTTCGACGAATGTCTCTACTTTAACATTAAAATGATTGGAATTATTAAAATTGATAAGGTTATTTAGATATGAATTTCAGTTAATAAATAAAGCCAAAGTTTTAAATATTAACATAAAACAATATATTTTTATAAATATCGAAGATTATAATAAAAATATCTGTTAAAGTTTTCCTCATTGTAACGAAATTTTATCCAAAATAAATTCTGTTTTAAAATTTAAAAAATTAGAACAAATCTGTAAATAAATTCCTTAATTAATGATTAATATATGTTATTATATTACGTTATAAAGGGTATTAATGTCTTTGGTAGTAAAGATTTCGCAATACTCACTAATGACCTAGTTTATAAAATCTACAAGTTTTTCACATTGTTCATTCCAGTTTTGAAATTCACTTTTCAAACTTAAATAACATATTTATATAAATAACAAAATAAATATAAAATAATAGAAGTATTTATTATAGAATAAAAACACAATAAAACATATAACAATAAAAATTATTCAAAATCATTAACACAAAAATAAATAAGATATCATCTTATGAAAAACCAATTTAAACTTAATCGTTGGCCTATTTAAGTATAATATATATATATATATCTGATTAATGAATGTCAGTTTAAGTTTTATTATATTATTTATAAAACTGGATTTTTAGTATTTAGAATTAAAATAAGTCACGGAATTAAATGTAGCTTTTTGTATAATGATTTGAAATTAATTTATATTCATATTTAGAGAGTTAGATAAGTAAGAATTACTTTGATTGTGGTATATTCATAAGCTATTTTTTTAATTTTAGCGTTTAAATTGTATTTCTATTCAAAAATTGAAGCCAAAATTTATTAAAAATAATGGGTTATAGGTGAGATTCGAACTCGTCTCTTTTAACAGCTTAGTGGTTAAGAGAGAGAACTTAGGGATGTGGGGGCATAAGAATTTTATAAAGGATAAAAATCTAGGAAAATATATTTATTAATTTATTTAACACCAGAGCTTAGACCGGTTTATCAGTTAATAAAATAACTCATATAAAATCAAATATAAAATTATACTCTCATTTATATGTGATACATGAATTAAAATGTTAAAAAAAATAGCGCATCTCTTCTATCGAATCAGGCTTATAATATATCTGAAAATAAATAAAAATTATTAATGTATTGACCTTTTTTCGTTTTACAACACGCTTTACCCCAGTTTTACGATTTGTAAGATGCCGTTTATTTAGTTCTTTGCGTTGTATTAAGTATCCAAAATTGCATTTCTAGCCACATAACTTTCATTTATAAAATTGAGTCTATAGAGAATGCTATGACTTAACGATTAATTATGATAAATAATTTTTCTGCAAAATTACAAGTAGTTTTATTACAAAATAAATTTTTCTTGATATTGTAATGTATTTTTATTGTATTTGCTTGATTTATATAAGCATCGATAATATTACTTTCTCACATACGGTAGTTTTATATTCATTTATGATAACGGGAAAGAATTTAACTATAAATTACAACACAAATTACTCAAATTATACGTTGTAATTATAGATTTGAGTTTATATTTTCAAATTTACATAATAATATATATTAATTCAAAATTTTATGACTGGATAATTTGAAGAAAAATAAATTTCATCATGTGCTACAAATGATTAGATTAATTAAAATTCTACTAATGTGAGGTAGATAATAAGGACTTATCAGACCAGTGAACCAGTGACTTATCTACCTCACATTAGTAGATTTTTAATTAATTTAATTATACCAAGGGCTAAAAGCAATTTCTTTATTTTAATTACAAATGGTATTTATTAATTAAATATGGTATGACCCATTTTAATATTTAAATGTCTACTAGGACAGATCGTATTATCAGGACTTATTATATTGGTGTCCAAGTCCTGCAAAAATAAAGATTTTTCATTTTTTTTCTGAATACATTTCCTCAGAATGCAGGACTTGGGCACCGGTATAATAAGTCCTAATAATACGATTTGTCTTAGTAGACATTTAAATAATAAAATTGTATAATAAAAACAAAGGTTTAAGAATTAATGGTATGATCTAGTTCAGTGATTCTCAAAGTGTGGGTCTCGACCCCCAAGGGGGTCGTGAAAAATATTTGGGGGTCGCTGAAAAATTGATGCCAGATCAATTTTTTCAAATATTTTATAAATTTACTATGGATTCAGATTTACTATGTTCAAATTTACTATGGTTTAGAAATAATAGAAATAAAAAATATATATAATAATTTTTACTTAAATAAATTGCACATATAAATAATAAAATAATATAAATATTTAAATACAGTACGAGCCTAACCCCCTCCCTCCGGGATGTTTTTTGACACACTTATTCTTCGGGGGTCCTTTGAAATTTTTAACTGCAGAAGGAGGGTCGCGGTCCAAAAAGTTTGAGAAACACTGATCCAGTTGACCCTGCTAGCATCATCTTAATGAGTTTCAATCTTCCCATTTTTAATGGAATCTTCCTGGAATGTAAATTGTAATTGTTGTAGAACTGGAATATAATTTTACAATATTTCCATTTGTTTTAATGAAGCTAGTATGATAAGTCTAAATTTTATATTTTATTATTTTGTATGCATAATTTTTTAATTCAATAAATGTGATACACTTTTCTTCTTGCCACTTGTAAAACTTGCGATGCTTCTCGATTTTTTACTGCTTTTTTATAGTCATTGCTGATAATTCGAACATTGAATAATACAAAATTGTTTTGTTTCCAACAATGTATATGTTTTCTATTATTTAGAATTCGAATTAACAAGAGTTTACTACTACAGTATATAACAATAAATGTTTTCTCTTATTGTATCACGGATGATAACATGTAAAGATGTCACATGTATTATGTGTCACAATAATTAACAAATTCGAACTATGCCTAGTTAAATCTGTATTTTTTTAAGGGAAAGGTTATATTCTCTAAACAAAAGTTACTAAGCCTAAAAAACAAAGGAATGATTTTCTTTGTTTTGACATTTAACTTTTAATGTTTGTAACACGAGCATTTTCAAACAATAGATATATCAAATAACATAACTTAATATTTCAAGTACTTATTATAATGAAAATAAACTAGGTTAATAATGCTATTTTAATTGTATTTTCTAAAATAAATAAAGTTACATATATTCTCCTTATTACTTAATTCAGGAATAAGATGATATAATTTTTTAAAATCATATTTATATTATCACAATACGATCTCGTGCGTACTGGGACATTTCGGTTATGGGAGACAGAAGAAATTAATTTTCCCTGAAATTTTACACAAAAATGAGTATTAATTTTTAATTTGCCTTCTAATAATTTTTTTGTTCTTGCTGTGTCCGCTGTTTTGTTAGAATTCGGAAGACGGTTACCACGTTTCCCTGACTTATATGCCTGCCCATGTGGTGAATGAAATATTTTAAATAATGTTTAATAATTTTATGCAATAATTTTGAATATAAATTATAAAATTTATGTTTTCGAAGTTTTCTAAGTATAATTTACAATGAAATTTGACAGTTAAATAACGAAAATCACGAACCTCTTCAAATGTTTTGTAAAAAGTTAATAATAAATTAACTTTTATTATAACGATTTTAAATTTATAAATTTAAATCTAAATAACTGTTACTTTTTATGACTGTACTAGCGTAATATGATAACAGTTATCAAGTTATTTCATAATAATGATTCACGGGGAAATTCAGTCACTCATTCATGACTCATGAAATGCGTGTTTTAGTATTACGCTTAGTTGGTGACAAGCTGTTTGAAAAATATACGAGTATATGTTTATTTTTTATTTGTAAAGAATATAATTGGATTTCTAATTTCCGGAATACCTTTTTGTTTTTTCTTAATTACATTTTATACTAATTCGATTGAAACAAAATTTTTTTTGATATATAAATCGTTCCTAAATCTTATTGTCATGTTTTATAAGCAGTTCTTATTTAATTTATTATAATAACAAAAGTTATTCTAAAGTTTTATTAATTGTTGTTTAGAAATTAATAGAAATTGTTTCTAATTAATTATATTTATATATTGAAATATTAATTAAATTTTGATAACTATTATTAATTTTTTCAATTACAGTATATCGAAATTATTCTTTTAATTTATCATGTGTATTCTTTTATTTTACTGTATATCATCATTTATTCGCACTGTTTCGTATATAAATAGCAAATAAGATGACGACTCTCTTGGAAATGAACAAATCAAGTGTAATAAATTGCTTAGATAATGAGTAACGAATATCATAAACTATAATCAGTTCTGTATTCTTCACTCACTTTTTAGCTTTAAATAACCAAACAGAATAAAATGAATGTAATTTAGTTGGCATGTTGTTCCTTCATAGAAACTACAGTATAAGTTTATTGACAAAAACTATAATCAATTTAAGTTGATGATTTTGTGCAAGTCGATTCTTCCATTGTTCTCTATTCTAGGCTAATTGCATCACTGCGGTGCGAATTACAGTTATAATTTTAGTAATATATTCTGCAAATTGTCCTCCTTTCCTTTTGCCAATTGATGGATTGTAGAAGATCATACTCTTGTAATGAGAGAGAGTTTTACGTCTGAGCTTCTGCCCCAATCACTTAAGTCGATTCGGGGCATATTCTACCTACATGCGATCTTTTCTAAGTGTTCTAGTTATATTTATTCTATATCTGTTAAGTCATTATAATTACTTACATTAATTGTAAAATAATTACTAATATTAGAGAAAATAATCTTTGATGGCAACTAATGTCAGCTAAGTGAAGCTAATATAAAAAGAATTAGCATGATTGTTTTAACAAGGAATATTATCAACTATAAACACTGTAAGATTAATGTGTACAGAGAAAAATTTCATAAAATACCTGGACCTGTCCAAATATTTGTTTTTGTTTAAAGATATTAAAACTGGATAAAAATCGAAATATAAACAATGACATGTTTAATAAATACAGTATATTGAAAACGAATTCAAATTTTAGATATTGTGTCGCCATCTGTTGGTACACAAATTAATAAATTTTCCAATTGTTCCTTATATTTTTTTTATCACTATAAATTGCAGTTTCAACATGGTACTGTACTTCTATACCAGTATGGTGTATACCAATCCCCCTAATACACAAACCTGTATTAGGGAGATTGGTGCTATTAAATTTTGGTGATTGAAGGTCGACGGGATGAGAGATAAAGGGAGGTCGTATCTCGAGTATGGTAGGACTTAATGACGATTTTACTCATTATTAGCATTTAAATTTTTTGTATAAAACTCATCCTTATTCTCAAAATTAAGCTTTTTGCCATTTTAAAATAATTAAAAATATAAACAGTTTTTAATAATAAAATATCATAACAGATGGCGCCAAACACGGTTTTAAATGTTTTCGAGAAAGTTAAGCAACTCGTTTTTTTTTTTTTTTTTTTTTTTTTTTACATTTAAACTTTGATTAATCAATATTCTACTAAATACCGTACATTATTCACAAAAATAACACGTCTATTAATATTAATATATTTACTAATAGGTTATATTTAGCTAAAATATTAATTTAGACTTAGAATATTTCAATAGAATTTCTAGAATACTGTATTTTTAATTTATATGTTTTATAATTGAGACTTCCTGTGTTTTCTAAAGATATATCTGTATAAAGATACAATCATTCAGATTTTAGTGTCACTTGTATAAGTTTGTCTTTCTCATCGACTCTAATAACAACTAAAGATATATTTCCAGAAATAGATTTAGAGTTCTAATACATTAGTTATGGGTCCTTAGTAAAGAATTTCCTCATAGTTTCATTAATTTAAAGCATAAATTTCAAAACATGTATACAATAAGGAATAGTAAATATTCGACGATAAAAATTTAATTAAGGAAAGATGCATTAAATCTAGGATATGAAATTTCAGTTTTATTCCTCAATAAATAAGGAAGAAAACATTAATTCTCAATAATTATTTATAATAATATTATAGTCTAAAAATAAAAATTATATTAATAATTCAATAAGATATTTCATGATATTATTTCTAGCTTCCTTTTTTCTTGTTTTTCCCAGGATCGAAGAAGCGAAATTATAAATAAATACACAGCCCTAATAATTATTTTTCTTAATTATAATTTAGTTACGACGTAAAATATGAAAATTATAAACATTGCACTTGACTTGATGGGATCATCAAGTCAAGTGATACTCATATGATACTACAATGGAGATGATATATAATATAAATAAATGAATACAATAAATGTATATTACTAGATAGAGCTTAAGTTTTATCGTCTCTGGTTAGAACTGAGAGACTTGAAACTAATGAAATAATCTTTAGAATTGAAAAAGTCAGTAAACTTTTGTCGATCATTCAGGAAATTTTAACTTCTGAAGTAGTATGTAGGATAAATTACTTTTAATGATACTGAAGTGAATGGCTGATATCATTAATATTAAAGTAATCACAAAGCGGAACTTTTTTGTACGTTATAACTTTTGATATCAGATGTATCAGTAGAATATCACATAAAAATTTAAATTGCATATAGTCATTTATAAATGTTTAATACTAATTGCATTTCATCGACAAGTAATTAGAAAAATGTACAAAATATTTTTTGAAAAAGTACTGTATTTGTACTTTTTATATGAAGATAAAATATTTTTAAAATGCTTTTATTAAATATATCAATTTAATTTTTTACGTAAAAATCATATAAATTCTTGACATAGAATTTGCAAAATTTCAGAATACTCATTATTTATAATTTAGGCCGATTTATATGCATTTAAAATCGCGTGAAATACGTGAATACCTGATACGTGCACTGCTATATGCATGTTAAAAAACCTAAAATATGCATTTTGCTTGTTAAAAGTACCAGTAACATACAGTACATTAAAATTTGTAGCTTGTAATGCATACGTAAGCTATTTGACTTCTGTCTTTGAACAAAACTAACGTCTATTACCTCACACGTTTTAGGAGTGTAAGAAGAAGGTAAACATGCGACAATAAATGGAACAAGGGATTTGAAAATTGCGACGTTACAGAACACTTAATAGAGTAATGTGTCATTAGGATGTGCGTAATTACATCTTCAATAAATTTTTTTAATTTACTACACTATCTAATCGATTATTATCGAATTTATTTTTAAATATAGGATTCAATTGTTTACAAAGTGTTCGAGAATGACAGGGTTAAAAGAATGCGAGTTAGACGTTCCAATTTAAAACATTTGAATTTTGTTATAAGTAAGCATAAAATTGCTCAAGGGAATTAATCACACAGGAACACAACTAGGATAGATATACAGGCTTATGCATTTCCTTCGCAATCAATAAAGCCTGTATATCTCTCCCAATTGTGTTCCTATGTGATTAGTCCTCTTAGGCGATCTTACTTCTAACAATATGAAAGCTAGAACAAGAAGCAATCAAGTACATTTGAATTTTGCGCGCTTATCTGTAATTGGATGATAAGTTATTTCCCATATGAACTGTACTTTACATGTAAAAGAAAGGTTCCCTGCATTTATAGCAGAAATGAATCCTAGCTTATTAGGAAAAAATAACATAAATTATGCTTATAAACTATAAAGTTTATAAAGCATTTAGCCCTGAAAATAGTCAAATCTGCAAAATATGCAATAAAATCGCATGTAAATTATACATTATCGGACAACATTAATTTGATCTAGTAGATCCAAATTGTATTTCTATTGAGGTTTCGTTATGACATTTAAGGAGAAAAATATGCAATAAAAAATCCGTTCCTTACTTATAATAGATAAAATTTTACTTTGTATAATTATCTATTATATAGACTAATGCTCACAATATTTGATAATGTTTATTCCTTTTATTGTTTTAGTTATTGCCGGACTGCAATTTTTAATCATATTTTTAATTTACTTAATTTAAAATATATGCTTTCCACCTAAAATTAGTAGTGGCTTGCCCCTATGCATCATACTTTTCCTTTAACAATAGAGTCGTGCCGGTCATCTATCTAACACAGGGGTGTCAAACTCAAACTGCTTAAGTGCCAATTTTTTGTCTTGAGTATGACAGCCGGCCAGATGATTTTAGCTTTTGTAGCCAAAAATTTTCTAAAAAGTAGCCCAAAAGTAGCCGACTCAAAAAATTCCTTTTTAATAACCCGAGATTTGACAATAAAAAAAAAAACATTTGTACTTTTCTAGCAATAACTTTAATCATAGAACAATATTTTCGGCAAATTTACAGGCCTGAAGCAGGTCTGTAAACTGATCCGGATATAAGGATCGCAGGAATCAAAATACAAGCATAAACTGCAATTTATTAATATATTGAAAACACGCATTTTATGTGCAAAACAGTGAGAATTATGTGATAAATGATCTTGCCAAGACGGACTTTAATTTGAAATTCAAAACATGAAATTGAGAAATCATAATGTAAACAAGAAATTAAACACAAAAATAAATCAAATAGAATAAATATCACTAAGTAATAAGCAAAAATAAAAATAAAAACAATAATAATTGAGTTCAACAATTTTGTTTAAATATTATTTGCTTAAATATAAAATATCATATTTTCTTTGGTATAAAGATAAAAAAAAATAAACAAATAGCATTATTGAATTTATGCCACAGGTCTCAACTACTACGGCCCGGGAGGATCTAACACCTTTCATGGGCTTTATTAGTCCCATGAAAGGTGTTAGATCAGGCTTTGACATGTCTGATCTAACACCGTTCATGGGAACATTTTTGAATTGAAATAACATGACTTTCAGTTTGTATCGGAAGTTTATCGAATCGGGGCTCCTGTCCCTAAGGTTTCCATATCTGGACTCGTCTATCATCTATATAACGCTGTTCTCGAGATCAAGGAAACAAAGACGGACGGACGGTCATAATTCCAAGTATTTCTATTATCTCATTATGGAATTAAGTTTGACCAGTAATAAATAAACATCTATTTATATAGTATCCGATTTACGACGAGTTTTGTTCTAGTCTTCTGTCGTAGGTGGATTTTATCGCATGTTGAGCATAAAAAGTATGGTAAAAGGTTCCGAGGCTTACTGATCAATTAGAAAAATTCCTGTTTTGGGGGAAAACCTCTAAGTCGTCTTCTCAGACGTCGAACTGCTGAGTTCTTACTAATAGCGTGAGCTTAGTAATCATTCTGTAAATTTTAACCATTTATTTCTTAAATAGCTTGTTTAAGCAAATTATTAACCCCATTCACCGTGTTTCAATTGTGAGCATGACCGAACCCATGATATGAATGGAAAAATGTTTTCTGGGTGCTCTCAGGACAAAGAATTTTAAAAAAACTATAAAATGAATTATTTTTTGACGCATTAACTTATATCATTTAAATAATCTCACGTAATTTATAATTTTATAATTATTACTTTAGAACAAAATAATCGAGAATAAGATACTTACCTTCTGACAACGAATGATGCGAGTGAAAGCTATAATAATATAAGCGTAAGAATTAAATTCTTGATTTTCCGCTTAAATCAAATGCCTAAATATCACGCAACGAATTTGCGTGTTGTTTAGTTATTATTATTATTGTAAACATACAAATCATAAACATCAAATTTTTTCGGCGGGATGGCCGAGCCGTTGAGGTGACAGCCTACCATCTTGGTACTCTGAATCGAATCCAGACAAGTCGAAAAATCCCTTGAAATTTTTCGAGGGTGGTCCTTCCGGATATGTCGGACCCGTCCCTCACCACCCGGCCGTCCATTATGGGCCTGGCCTAACCCATAATGGGCTTGCTAAAGAGGTCCTCTTAGTGCCCACAGGGCGGAAAGAATTTTAAAAAAATCATTTCTACAATTAAATAACTCTACAGATATTGTCATTACTTAGCAAGTAAGGGAAAAAACCACATTCAACTATACCTTATTAATTTATATTTTGATCTATATTCTAATTTTAATTAACAAAGATAAATATTGATTTATTTTTTATTTTTATATGTTAATATTAATATTTATTAGAATATGTTATGTTAAAAGTTTACCTTTAGTGAATAAGCTCTTTCCGGAACTGCCAAGCACTGCAACAGTGATATAGATACGAAGAAATTTAAGATGTTTTTGATGAAAAACATTTGCAGATATTCTTTAAAAGTAATAAGACGACTTCGTAAATGGCCGAGACGTCGACAGCTCGTATGGGGTTCATTTTGCCTTTTGAACAATAAAATATACAGAAAGTTTCTTTATTAATAAAAAGCAGTTAAAGCTATTATTTTCTGTTAGAAAAATAATGTTAATTTTATAGAGTTTCACTAGGAAATCACTATGGGTCCTTAAGTTTGCAATTTCCATGGGACTTATACCATTCGGAGAATATATAACAGATCACGTGACATAGATAAAATTTTCATTCCTATTGGCTACGTAAAAGTGAAATCTTCAAGTGAAATAATGCAATTAAAAAGCAACATTCACAGACCGCCGATTAGAAATCACTATATTTTTATTGTTTATGAGGGGAGAGCGCGAACAAAGTCCCTAGCTACCCCATATTACTATATAAATTTTCGGGGGTGCGAAAATGAGAAGCCTAATTGCCATTGGCCCATGGGCCATCCTCCCCAGACGCTACATTGGAATATAGTGTCCAATGCAGCGCCACTCGGCACATGCAGGTAATTAGCATCTGACAGGAAGGGCTTCGTCTAAGCCAAACGAAAGAGCTTAGTTCAAACTCAGGCGATAGATGCCTTCCAGCATACGCTGGATGGCAATTTAGCGGGCATAGCGGCTGGATTGGATGTTACTTCAGTCTAGGAACCTGCCGAAGCAGGACAACGAACAAGGCTTAGGGGGAGGGGTAATCGTCCCCAACCAAAAGACCGACCCCAGTGACGGCCCATGGGTTTTGTGCTTTTCTTCAACCAGGGTGCTACCGTTTTGCCCCAGCCCGCTAGCAATACTAGGCCCAAATCCCACGTATGACCCCCTCCGAAGCGACATTCAGGCCGACCCAAGCAAGCATTCTGAAATTGGCGGAAAGTCCTGAAAGTGGAAACGTTTGCCCACAGTACATCAGCTCCAGTCTCCACTAGTCTGCAAGCCAGACGGCCGGATGGCCGAGCGGTCAAGGTGGCAGCCTACCGCTCTGGGGACCCGGGATCGAATCCGAACGGGTCGAATAATCCCCAGGAATTTTTCGGGGGGTGGTCCGTTCGGATATGTCGGGCCCCGTCCCTCACCACCCGGTCGCCCCATTGTGGGCCTGGCCGAACCCATAATGGGCCTACTAAAAGAGGCCCTCTTAGTGCCCACAGGGCGGAAAGAGTTAAAAAAAAAAAAAAAAGCATACCAGACGTTTAAGGAGACTTCTACCAGATACTGAAATAAATTAAATATTTTGACATTATGATAATTCATTCAAGAATAGAAAAATATGGAGACTGAGAAAATTTGGTTATTTACCTCCACAAATCGAAAATAAAATATTGGGATCTTAAAGATCTTCAGATAGAAATCGCAAAACAGTTTCCTCTCTTTTTAAATACAGTAGACTCCCCTATAACACGGTAGATACATTCCGAGTTATATGAATCCGTGTTGTACGAGTCACTTAAATACATGAGCCAATCACAGCCCGGCACGTGTGCAGTTTAGGGGCTACGGCTGTTTGAAAGGTTTTCTTCCATAAAATTAATCGATTCTAGACTAATTTGACTCAACATTTCCAAATCACGTATAATTTTTTGGGAATAATCCATATAAACTATACTATAAAATTATCCGTGTTCAATTAATATTAATGATTAAATTCTACATTTGGTTTATGTTTATCGAGTTTTGGGGTGGGGCCACCTAAAACAACATTAAAATGCGCTTTTATCGTACTCGTATCCTTAAAGTTTCTCTCTTCTATTTTAACTATAAGTGAAATTTGAGTTGTAAGATTTTAGGACGTGATACAAGTCAAGTTAAATAGAAGCATTTAATTATAGTTTTAGTGTTGACTATAAATATTCGAGAATTTTAGATTAAATAAATTTAAAATTTAAAATTTTCCGTAATGATAAACCACATCTTTCTGCAGCGAGGTACTGTACAGTATATAGAATGATATATAAGGATAGGCATATGCTGATGAGATAATTCATCACTACCATTACCAAACACGGGCATTAAAAAATGAAAATAAAAGACAAATTGTATGCTTTCTCATTTTAATAAATGACAAGGACAGTTTAACTAAAACAAAGGACGTCTGGCAACACTACTAATAATAGCAAGCAAACCAATGACATAGCCCGTTTCGTTTCACTGATTTACTTATTTATCCATCTGTATTAAAGCCGCTTTACCAGGCAATGCGCTATTGTTCCACTTATAAATAAAACAAAAAAATCCAGCAACGAGGTGCGTAACTCTCCCGGCTATTATGAGATATTATTTTTTTTTAAATGACCTTTTATACTTCGTATTATTAATCTTAATAACAGATGACGCCAACGCACAATTGTATTTATGTGATTTTATTATTAAAATTTTTATATTATTAATTATTATAATAATAACAAGGGAAAGTATCGAAATTTGACTTCACGAGATTTTTGCAAATATCCGCGTTTTCAGACCCCCTGAACCCCAAAAAATAAAAAAAATAAAAAATTTTGTGGGTGCATGTGGTTGTGCGCGTGTATGTTGTCATTTAATATCTCAGGATGGTGTAAAGATTAAGAAACGAAATTTGGCACGGTAACTTGTATATAAGGGACATTGATGACAATAAATTTTAGTGGTTAAAGAGGGAGTGCAGAAATAGTGGGTGATCATGTGTCATATCTCGAGAGAGACCGGTCTTAACAAAGATAACTCGTTATTAACATTTACGATTTTTTTTTTTTTTAATAAAATCCATCACATCTCTCAAGATTAAGGTTTTTGTCATCTTATAATAATTAACAATATAAAACTTTTTTTATAATAAAATCTCATAACAGATGGCGCCAGACACAATTTAAATGTTATTTTTGAAATAAATCTCATAACACACAGGAAAATTACACAAATAATCGCAGGAATCTTTTCTTTCTTTTTTTGACTTTTTTGGGTTCAAAACTTCGAAAATGACAAAAATCTCGGAGGCTCAGATTTGATACTATTCCAATACTTAACCGCGTTATATACACAAGAAGCGGGAAAAGTAAAATGGAAGATTGGTTCGAGTTTCCTACAAACCAATAAAAATATAAGGTTAAACCAATTAATACAAAAATTCCCAACCTTTTTCGTGTATTAACCTCTTAAAAAAATTTCCGTTGACCCCTTCAATATTATATTATATGTAATATATATATATATATCATAACCCTTACATAATTTTTAAAAGACATCTTCCTACATTTATTTAAGAGCAAAAAATGTGTAAAATTTTAAACATTTTTTTTTAAATATCTGCAAACTTTCATCGACCCTCCCCTAAAGGGTCAATACCGATCCTGTTAGAAACCCCGTACAATAGAACGTATTTAACAAAATATTTCAGTATTAGTTAATAAATCACAGGAGGAACAATTGTAAATTACTTATCAGCAGTTTATAATAAATTTAAATAATTCACACAGATTTTATTTTGCACTCGACTTTTTCAATGAAACATCAAAATACTTCTAGCTTTCAATATCAAATGGCATAAGAAAACTGCTCATAGGGGGTCGTGGGTTCGAGCATTGCGAACGGGCTGGATACGTGGAGTTTTCTAATGACTAATGTTAATTTTTTATCGTAGTTTTATTACCAAGTCAACAATTTTGCTATATAATGATTTTATTCTATCGAACACAGTTATAATTTTGTAGCCAACCATAACATGAATATGTTGCCATAAAGCTAAATAGGGTAAATTGAAATCGATCATCACGATTGGAACTAAACACATTGCTTTTTAAATAATCACAAATTATTTAAAAAGTAACAATTAATTATTAATTTTTAAAATACAATAGATGCAAGACACAAGTATTAACATATGTTTTAATGTTTTAATTTAAATAAAAATTTTTTGAGTTCGAATCACGGTCCAGACCGAAATTCGAGTAAAAGCTTTACATATTTGGTCTTGATTTTCATCTATATCACTGTTTTCCAGATTAACGAAGGACGGCCGGACAGACAATAGAAAAGTACTGAACAGGTCTACAGTTTCAAAATGGCAACCCAATTACATAATCTCTTATGATGTTTGTCTATGTTTAAATGTGGCCGGGTACGGAGAGACGACGTTCTTGTGTTTTGTTAGTTTTTTCATACCCATTTTCCCTTAGCACGCGCAATGCTGTTTTTTATAATTGTTTTTATTTTGATTTTTGCTCCCTAAATTCCGTTAGGCGCGCCCAATCGCGTCGCGGAACATGGACATTGTCACTTTGACCTCACTGTATCTCAAGTTTTATCAAAATCGACCCATCAAATTTTGAGAACAAACAAAATTCTGTAAACCACATAGAGGCTTCTCTGATGCTTCGCCTCAACTAGATGGAAACTTCACATCAAACTCCGAGATCGCAGACCTATCAGCGGAACAGTACAGGTGGGATCGTACCACGGAAGTCGACTTTGGGAATACCAAAATGAACCCGTAGAATATTTTTATAATTAACTTTGAACCTTGTAGGTTCAAAGTTAATTATAAAAATATTTTATAAACTTTGAGCTAGAAGGTTTGCCTCGAGCACAAACTTTTCGGCACGACTCTGAGGAAGATAGGTTCGCATTAAAAGTCCCAACAATTTAGACTTAAAGAGATGGTGTTAAATAGAATACCCCCACATACCGTGCCCAGGATGTGCAGATAACTTCGTGGTAACGCAGTTCGACTTAGAGAGGTTTTATTGTACATAAGATCGACATTTAAAAGCAGCAGGTAATCTCTTAAACTTACACAGAACGTACCGTAGCCTATTTATTTATTATGACATTTAAATTAATATCCGATTATAGATATCAAATTTTATTTATAATCTGATAAATTGATTTAATTCAACGTTAATTTTAAAAAAAATCTGACATATGTTTCAATTTAACGTTCTATCGCGATTTATTCCATTTTGATTTCTTATAAATCAAATAAAATAATTTACTTACATTACTGAAGTTTACTTAATCATCATTTCAGGAAAATCTCAAAAAGGAAGAAAAACGCGGAACTTTCGGAAAAATTTATGCTTAAGAATGGCCAACTACAATAGAAAAAGCGAACAATACATTCTAATAACGCATTATGTATTATGATTCCGATAAATACGTCACTTGTTACGTAAAAACATTAATCGGTTTGAAATATTTTAAAAGTTAAAATAATCCTGTTTTTCTAATAAATAAAATTATAAAAATAAAATTTACAGATGTCGAGTTATTCACTTATTTTAAAGTAATATCATTTATGTTTTTAAAGTCCAAACAGGAATTTGTAAATAATTGTGGCCCTTTGAACGCCAGGTAATGAATGCCACCGGAATATCTTAACACACAAACTTCCCTGCAAAATTTCATAACTTTTCAATAAAAGGCACAGGAGTTATTAAGCTTCAAAGAAGGTAAACAAAACTGTGCCCCCCTATACATTCACACTAGCATCCATGCATACAGAAAAAATCCCAGTGGTATTCTTCTCGACGTTTCATGGTCTCCAGTCCAAAAATGTTAAAATATTGGGATGGGGGTCATTTTTTGACCGATTGCCATACTTTCCCTCTGTTATATACAGTATAACAAATTAAAGACAAGCTTAATAATACGCCTGAGTAATGAAAGGAGAGTAACTGATGATGAACACGGTGTATTTTAAAACTCTATGAAGTCATCTACATACTTAATAAAGGTTCAATAAAATTTAATACTACAGAAAATATTCAATTAAATTAGAATAGAGGAAAACAAATTTCGTTTTTTTCCTGGATGAAATAAGAAAGGGCAATTAACGAAATTAAAAGTATTAATATACCAACAATAAGGGAAATCTTTAATTTAAAATAAAGCCTTTCAAACACCATCTGAAGTGAAATATAAGCAGTATATGTAGGTATCGATCATAAACATAAGTATAATATTTAATTACCATTAATAAAACTAGTAGTAAATAGCCAAAACGATAATTACATCTAAAATTTACAAGAAAATTTTAAAAAATGATCACAAGAAAACACAGGGCTGCTTCTTCATCCCACGTGAATATAATCGTACGTAAATTTTAAATGTAATTATCGTCTTGTGTATTTACTAGTACAGTATTTATTAGTTTTATTAATATATATATATATTTACGATTTTAGCCATTGCCGACGGAAATTTTTTTTATATGTTTTACTACATATTGAAGCGATAAGAGCCTGGAATAAAAGGTCGACTTCGCCGTAAGTCTGTTTGTTCGTAAGGTGTGAAAAGAACTAGGATAAACAAAGATGAGGAAGCCCTATGTTTTCTTCTGTTAACTTCATGTGGTTTGGTGTTGGTTTTATTCGATTAGGCAACGCGACACGGGGCGATCCACCGTGGAGAATGCCTAACGGGAAGTCTTTTAAGGGAAACTGGCTCCTATTTAGGTGTTAGGTGGTTTATCCACTCGGCCATAGACACGTGCTAAAGCTTTAATTCGTTGATATCTTCAGGGTTCCGAAATTTTTTATTAAGGTGAAATGAGTTCCGTGATAAAAATAGGTTGGAAACCTCTGCAATGATTAACCTATACAGCAATGTTTTCCAATCAGTATCTCTTAAAGAGGGGTCATGGAAATTTAAAATCAAATGTTAAATCATAATAATATACTACACGTGCTGTATAAATAGTGTAAGTATTGTACAAGTATAAATAAAATATTATTCGCAAATAAACATTTATGTAATCATTAAAAATTGTACTATTACAAAGATTATTTCATATTGATAATACACGAAAGCCTTTGATTTTTCCAGCAATGTGTGTTTGGAATGCTTCCATGCTTTATAAGTGTCATATGACCAAAAAGGTTGAAAAACACTGCTGTACAGTAATCCTTTGTTCCTAGTTTTTACTTTCCCGGCTGTTATTGGCTATAAAACAGAGGGAAAGTATGGCAATCGATCAAAAAAGTGAACCACCCAAGATTTTTACATTTTTTGGACTTAGGACACCTTGACACATCGAGAAATGCAAGAAAATTCAGGGGTAATTTCTCTATTTATGGATGTTAGTGTGTGTGTGTGGGACGATTTTGTTCACTCAGTTTGAAGCTTAATAACTCCTACGCTTTTTGTCGAAAATTTCTGAAATTTTGCAAGGAGGTTTGTGTATTAGGGAGATTGATGCTATTAAATTTTGGTGATTAAAGGTAAGGGGATGGGCAGATAGTGGGGGTCGTGTGTATCTCCAGTAAGGCCGATTTTACTCGTTATTAGCATTTACAATGCTTTATAAAACCCATTCCTATTCTCAAAATTAAGCTTTTCGCCATTTTATAATATTAAAAAAAATATAAAAAGTTTTTAAAATAAAATGTGATAACAGATGGCGCCACCAGAAATTTAAATCTTTCCGAAAAAGTTGAGCAACTTGCTGTTGGTTTATTAATATATTGTTTAAAATTGCATTTATTACATATTTGTATTTATGTGACAATATTTTTCGTTTTCTGTTTAATAAATAATCGCACATAAATATGTAGCGGGCTTCGGTTGTTTAATATACTTGTAAAATATTACCAAAATTTTATTTCATTTCTACTGCCACATATCTATAAAAAAAAGTGTTATTGCTTTTCCTTGGCTCTTGCCTTACTATAATTTGTCTACGGAAAGAATCAACTTGGGTATTAACTAATAAGCATCAGCTTAGTTGTGGTAAGTTACTTCCGGTTTCTTGCTCATTTGTTAAACACGTCACCGCCATTACAAATTGCCTAACATATGAAAAGTGTTGATATCATTAGGGAATGTGCTGATTGGTTTAACTGAAGCGACATCACACACGACGTTGCTGTCAACTTGATTCTTTCCATAGCCAGACAATAGATAACTGTGTATCTTTAGTAGGGTCGGACTTAATGACTGCGAAAAAGAGCGGTATAAACTTGAAGCGCCGGCTCTGGTCCTGACCTAAATCCAATAGAAAATCTGTGGTCCAGGCTGAAAGTGTTGTGTCACCCCGCAATCCCAACAACAAAACGGAAATGATAGAAGCCTTCATCCAAACTTGATTCAGGATAGGCCTAATCACACTAGAAGATCTCAGGCATTTGAGGGATTCAATACCTGTATTTAATTCTAATTACACAAACGTATATACATAAGTAAAAACAAATAAATTAAGTAATTTGTGAATTTTTTAATACGCGCATTCGGAAAAATCTACTTTATTAGCCTATATAAGACTTGACATCATTGTTAAACCTACTATTAGATATTTTCTAGGAAAACGAAATTGAGCTCTGCGGCATAGAAAACTAAAACTTTTCAAAAAAGAGTTTAAAATTGTTCTAAATCTAAAATAAAAATTATCGTAGAGATCAATGTAAATCGATATCAATTGAGTTTTCGATTGCTATGTAAAGCGCGACCAGCTTATAATCGGCAATCGGCTCGTAGACTTTACGTGTCGAAATTTGTCAAATATCTCGGTTCATACATCAAGTTTCAAAAATTCGGTATCGTCCCACATCGGCCTCGACGAATTGTACATATTTACAAAAAATCATGTTTAGAAGTCGTGAGGTTTCTTTAAATTTCGATCACAGACAAAACACTTTCTGCATGGCTTTACGCATGGCTCCGCTGAAGAAATAAGAAACCAATTTTATTAGTCAGTTAAATTTTATTATTTAAATATATAATACAATTTTTCACTCTGTTTTGTGTGCCTTTTTTAATACGTTGGTGTCCTGAAGAAAGTGAGTGGTAAGCTTGCCAACTCCCGAAGAGTTAATTCTGGGAGTTTCCCATTCAAGAGTATAAAATTCTGAAAAAAAATTTGACACTCCTATAAGTGGCCCAGGGTTCTCTCAATCTCTATAAGTAATTATGATTACAATATATACATTACACTACAGAAAGTAGCAATGTACAATCAATATTTAATTCTCTGTATTGAATGTAAGAATACAATCAAACATGGTTGTTGATGTGATAATCTTATTTCGATACGTTTATTAATTAGTATGCATATTAAAAATTTGACGTTCTGATATTTAGCATAAGTTTAACAGAATTTTAAACACGGTTACACACTATTTAACAACATTGTTACAACTCTATTAATACATGAGGGTTACGAGTAAAAATAACAATCGGAAGTTCAATAGTTTATGATGAAAGTTCTAGTCATAACGTAGATACGTCGGAAAAAAGTTCTTACAATTCGAGTGTAATCTTGGCTTTAAATAATATTTAAATCTTTTACAACACACAGGGCCGGCGCTAGAGTTTATTTCGCCCGGGACAAGACACGCACTTGACGCCCCTTATCCCCCTACATAAAACGAAAATCATTTGTTTCAAAATGCCATACCTATTAGAAGTGTAAAAAATTAAATTTGAATTTTATTTAAAATAGTTTAATTTCACTTACATAACTACGATAGTTTCACTGTTCATTATTTTCACTCACAAAAAGTTTATGAAAATTTGACGTAAATGTCCAGTTTGACCATGCTCCGGTTCTCACAACACATGCAGAGCAGCCATTGGAGAAAAAACTCGAAACAAAATAATAATTCCGCTCGGTTCGGATATATCTTTGAAAGTAACAAAACAAAAAGCTCAATACATTGGAGTCAACATCTATCAATCGATTCAGGATCGTTCATATCTTCTGTATCCTTCCTTCCCCTTAATTTTTCTCTTTTAGATATGTGGCAGAATTATCTCTCAAATGTCTTAAACAGATTGTCTATTCTCTTTCTTATTTTGCTATCACCCTTAGTAGCTTATATATCGAGAGAAAGGTCTTATTATTTCAGATTGAATGTTTAACTTTTATATATTCTCTCTTAAATACAGATATACAACAGCAGTTCTCTTCTAGAGTTGTAAAATTTATCGATTTACATATATTAGAAGACGAAATACAGCGTTTACGTCCGTGATTCGAATCGTCAAAACTGAAGAAAATCTAATAAAAATTAAAATAGATTACGAGTAAAATTATGTAACAAATATAACAAACTTCAGCACAGTTAATTTTGACAAATCATCATTATTAAAATTACAGTTTGTTATTTGATCAATTTTACATTGTCGACTTCACTAACATCGAAATATACATTACTATGGTTATTATTTATGGTCTGTGGGATATAATAATATAGACTCGATATAAAACTTCTCGATAATGCGATAAGATCGTTTCCACAAGCATTGAAAATGATCGGAAATGACCATTTTTTGTTGAATTCTATACACAGCTTATACTCTTATCTTTCTTTTTTTTTATTTGGTATTCGTGTCACGACCTTTTCGCTTCATCAAGTAATATAATGAACTAATGCACTTCTCGAAGATTCGTGTATAATAAGTCAGTTATAGCGAAAGCACGACTTACACTAGTAGCAGTTTTAGGCATTAGTAACCCGGGATTTTGTTCAGGACCTCTCGCTTTTAGGAGCTGTAGACAAGAACAATTATAAGATTATCGATATAATATCAAGCATCGTGTAAAATATAAGCTTTATGTTATGTAAACTTATGTAAAAAATGGCTTCGTAATCCGCGCCTATCTAGGCCACACAGAACCTAAAACTGTAACTACTCATAACACTTAAGAATGGACTTTTTTGGGCTCACATGTGAATATTTAAGGAAAAGATCTATTCAAAGAGGTTCATATGCTGTTAGTCGATAATAAATTTTACTCCTCGACTCATTTAATTCTATATCCCAAATTTTACAATCGACAAGACTATTTTATATATTTAAATGACAAAGTGGTTCCAAAATTCATCTAAATGAATTTCCAAATCTTTTTAAGCACATAATTATCCAAATTATAAAATAAATTGAGAAAAGATGATGATGTATTAACAATGAATAGGGGAAAAAAATCAATCACTAGCGTAAATTTTTGATGATTACAAATGCATCTTTATAAATTCATTTTATAAAATTTGGTAGGATTTCAACACGTTATTTATAATTTCATTATTAATCAAAGATAAAAATGATTTTTATTGTTTTTAACTCGATGATGTCATGACCTAAGACCCGTTTAAAGAATAAGAGATTTCTTCGAAGACGTAACTAAATTTGAGTTCATTTGGTGGGAGTTATCGTGTGACGCTTGGTAGTAACTTTGTCACGCCATAATTGTGTAATAATAAAGTAATTTTCATGGTGTCAACGTATAGAAAATTTCTATGCTTTATTGTTCTTCAGTTATATTTCGCCGAACTTCGAATTCTAAGAAATTCATCATTGTGAATAAATTACGTTTGAAACGCGAAAATCTTAATATATAATTTGAATTGTTATAAAAACTGAAAGGTATGGTTATCAGAAACAATACTAATTGTTAAATATAAATATAATTATCCGTACATTTTGTAAATTCAGAGGTTATTTTATATTATTTTGAAATTATCATCAACTTATTGAAAATAAACTTTTCAAAAATAATTTTTCTTCATCATATTTCTTCATCTATGCTCCAAGTTATACTGTTATGAGTCTACTTAACTAAAAAATATTCAATTTATTATTTTTTTTTTTTGTCTTCCATATATGAATTGTGTCAGAAAATGATCTGTATAGTGCCCAAGGGCTACAAGTGAAAACAAGATTAGTATCTTCTATTATTAAATAGATGATATCACAGTGAATAATGATATAACTGCATGCCGACTAGGATCTATAATAGATGGAAGTATTAATAAAATAATGTTGATATTTATTATTTTCACTGGGGTCAGTAGAAAATATTATACATCTACGACTCTTCTGTATAATTTACTTTAGATCAAAGTGCTTAAATAAGTGATATAAGCTGAATTTTTATTTAATCAATTTATTTTATTGTATTTAAGTGCATTTTTAATAGAAATAATGACTATTCTTAACGATTATAACTATTCCAATGGCGGTAGTTTATTTCGAGAAAACGGCCATCATTTATGTTTTCGATCTAAATGATAATTATTTTCTCGAAGCAGCGTCATTTACGTTAGAAATATTAAAGTATAGAGCATTGTTATAATGATATAATAGTGTTCTTCTCTGTGTGATCCCATTCATCTATGTATTCCTTAGTTATATATTGCACCAAATTGAAGATCACGAAATGTTATAAGTTGCATAATTTTGTGTACAGAGCATGTACAAACAATAAATTTTACACAGCATAATCTGAATATAATATATATATATATATTAAATAAATGTATAATAAATATAATATATATACCAGTATTATATAAATAAGGAATTTTATAGGGGTATGTTGTTATTGTTTGATTTGCAATATGATCAAATAATGTTTTGTTCTCTAATTTCTTTTGTCAATATAAATTTTGTCTCAATAAGAACTTGTAAAAAAATCTTTCTCGTTAAAACTAAATATGTTTGTTCGTTTTTACTAAAGTAAAATTATAGGAGTAGCCTATATAAATGTATTGAATCGCGGGTCAAACTTGCAAAAACTATAGCCATAATACACCAAATTTTTACGTTCTTCGCAAGTTTGACCCGCAATTCGATATTTTTATACAGGCTTCTTCTTATTTTAAATTATGTAAAGGTATAAAAATCTTTCGATAAATATATATTTTACTTTGATATAAATTTTTCTAAACGTACACAATATATAGTAATTCATATTTACGAATAATCCTGATAGATCTTACTGTGAATGAAATTTAAGTATAATTATTACAACCATTTAATATTGATATTTTTGCTTCTAACTGTTAGAAATCTTTCATAATATTTAAATACAAGTAATGTATTTAATGATAATAAACATTTTAAATTTATTGTTAATGAGGGTCGAAGAGGTAAAGGTACTCTGAAGGACCTCGATTAAAGTACGGATTGATTCAACAATTTTGAGTCGGTTCCTATTTATCACCACCATCTGCTCTCATTATAGGATCCTTTTTAAGTGACATTTTAAAGTTCTCCTAATACCTCCAGGGCAGAAAGAATTAAAAAAACAAATTGAGAAGTCACTCGAATTGCACAAAAGGATTTTTAGAAGAAAGCGAGAAGAAATATTTTAAAAAATTATAGTTTTTATAATCAAACGTGTAATGACGTTATTTTTTTTCTTAATGATTTTAAATAATAAGACTTGATGTAATGGTTAATATGATTCAAACACATAATAGATAATGAATGTAAAGATTGATGCAAAAATGATTTTTGATTATATCTCATTACACTTTCGGTTTTTTCTTAATGTTAAAATTATACATTTACGATACTTAATGGTCACATTAAAATTATATTATTTAAAGTTAGTTAATCGTATTACCGATTTTGAAGTCGAGTCTTAAAGCCCAAAGTGGTTTTCATTCTCAGAAAATGCATTCTTTTCTTTTATTGATAATTATATTGCTTAGTGATATGTAGGCTAATTAATCTTCACATTCGTAATTGCTATATTAAAAAATAATTTTCCTTCGAAATAAACCACAGAAAAAGTGATAAAATACAATTGTTTTTTTATAATTTTATAGCATAAGTTTTTCTGTTTTTACTATCAGAACACATTAATGAATATTTTTGTCATTTAGATAGCATTAATGACTATTATTCTCAGATCGAGCGTATTATTTTCTACATACATACAAGGATACGTATACTGTGTGTATATATGTCTTTGTACGTTTATGGAAAATGATACCCTCTAAAATAACACAGATCTGAAAATATATATATTCTCAGATCCATTCAGATATATTCTCAGAGGACTAGTGGGCCATGGAGAACGATCACGAGGTAGAGCCCCGGGGTTCTTCCATCCTTTCTTCTGACGTGACTGTCGGTTTATTTACATTTGTTTTTTGCCCTTTATGTTCTTGAAATTACATAAATTAATTTTCTAAACTTTATAATTAAAAGTTCATTATACAGATTACGTACAGATCCGGGCCCAAGGCTATTGTTACCGCTTCTCTCCTCCTCGTCAGCTCCTTCATATATATGTGTTTGTGTATTTATGTAATTCTTTGTGAATGTGCATAAAATATATACATCCGTTTATGTTTGTTTGTTTGTTTGTTCAGAATACCCACACAATTTTGAATAGTTGTAATGCAACTAAAACCTACTCAAAAGTTTAAATTTATAGAGCAGTTTGTGTGAGGGAAGCAAACATTCGTCTATTTATTGAAGAAATTTATTCATAAAGATTATATTTTGTTGAAAAAAATATAATAATTATATATATTATAATTTTTTATCTGTTCTTTTCTATCGGGTTTGCTATTTATTTTTCTTTCGGGTGGCCGCCATTGCCTTATGGTATTGCCAATGCAATTTTATAGTAAAGTATAAATTGTAAATATATATATACTGATAGCAATGAAGTGTACTGAAGATATAGAATTCTGTTATTGCTTTAGAATTTCTCAATATTGTATCATACATAAATTAAAATTTCATCCATTTCTAATCATTAGTCAATCTTAAAAATTGTTTTTGTATTTTAATATTATATATATATTGTATCATTTTATATAAAATATTAAAAGGTAAGTTGATTTGTTAAAGAAAAAATATCATCTATAAAAAAAAATTCATTAATATTTTTAACCTCAAATAACTGTGAATTATAAAGTAGTATAAGAGAAGAGGCGAACAAGATCTTACTTCTCAATATCTAAATCACGGAAGTTCACGTTGCTTTTAGCAAATTTAATGTGGGAAATTGTAAACTTTAAACTGGCCAATTTGTTTCCTTGTTTCTTTTTATTAAAGCAACACATTCAACTTTACAGCATCTAATAATCAGGCCCTTTCGTAAGGGCAAGGCCATTCGATCAGGGCCTCATATTTACAGGGTCCTCGAAAAACTTTTGTGATGAATAATTTATTGCATTTCTTATGTATTAAGAAAAAAATTGCAAATATAAATAATCTTTATTAAAATAGACAAAATAGTAAATATACTGTAATAATTTTATCAAATCAAATCAAATTTATTCAAGGAAATATTTTTATACATTGCTTTGTTCTGTTTGAATAATGATCGACTTCCTATTGTAATTTAAGATTTCAAAAATAAATAATCTTTCTATAAAAGATATAAATAGGATTTTTAATCATTGATCAAGTCTATAATAATAGATCTTGACATGTTTGAAGAGTTGTTATAAATCATATCTCTCTTTATTTTATAATGAAAGACGTTATTATAACTAATCAATTAAAGTAAACAGTTATTGTTTGACTGACTAACGGAGATAAATATTGATTAAATACCTTTCAAACATTGTTAAACAACAAAAGAAAAAATAGAAAGATGCATACAAAATAACAATAAACAATTGAACAATTTTTATAGATGATAAATCACCTATTATTAAATTAGAAAAATCGAAAAAGAATATTTAATCAATTCGAATAACTTTCTACATTTTGTTATAATAATCCAAATTATTTTACTGGAGAAATGCAAGTTTTACAAGTCTAAATCACATTACTTTCATTGAATATATACATTTTTTCCTATACAATTAATTTTTATGGAGTGTAGAGATCAATATGAAGTTGGATAACAGCTACAGATATAGTAAATTACATCAATTATGTTTAAGTATTAGACTAATATATTATTATTATCGATAAAAACATGTACTTTAAACAGAAATGCTCATTAATTAAAGGCTTTGTTTCTGTATTGTTACTTATGCAATTAAGGATTTATGTGGTTGTTTCTTCATCGAAGACACATCGATAATTTTTTAAAGGAAGCATCTTTTAGGTCGGTGACCTTCGTGAAACGCCCTTTCTGTCAGACGAAGACTCTTTTCCCACCTACTTTATCATATTTGATAGATGCTAACTCGACCCCCACTTCGTCTATAATCCTACACGACTATTAATACTAGCCATTTGGAAAAAATTTATCATCATTTTAATTAATACTAAGCTAGCGTGTAGAATCACAACGGAGCAATACGGTGTAACGACCCGGAATGTATACTATACACAACACTGTGTATTGTACAGTTAAGCATGGAGTCCTCCTCCTTCGTGAAGCTCCAGTGAGCGGAAGTATGTGTGGGTGAACGAGTTTGTAAACGGCCTTTATCCCATCCAGAACGACATTTGAGAGCATCCAGACAAGTTGATGACACTCGGAGGTAAGTCGAAGCTTTCCTTAACTTACAACACATACTGTCATACAAACAGCATACATTTCTAAGCATACTTTAACTAACTATAATGCATTTAAGTTATCACATAGCATCTAAGTGTGTTGCACATTTGCGTGGATTTAAATTTAATTTAATTTTAAAAATTAATTAAGATGATAGAAGAGCAATGTATTTATATTTTTCGTAAGATTGTTTAACGTTATTCAAGAGAAAAATATATTGTTCCGGATCACAAATGTTTACTGCTTCCCCTTGGCCTCTTTTTTATTGACAAGATTTGAGGACAAGTTCACTCGTTTTATATTTATTTCGCTTCGTAGAAATGAACAATGAATGGGAGGAGGAACCAAAAGTTTTGCTAAATAAAAGACTTTTGAAATTTTGCGTGAAGAATTAGCTTCTGTCAAATCTATTTGTGTGTGAAGATTTCAGTTTTCTTGAACACAAAAGAAACTAAAATGTAGAAATTTATTTATATATTTTAAAAACAATTTTTAATAAAAAAAAAAATACCGTTTTAAAATTTATAATATTTAACATTATAATAGTCAATTGTATTGAATATATTGTATACATAATATATTTAATTTGCAACATATATTTATGTTGTAATTTAATAAATAAATATAAAATATAATTTCTAATTTTTGCAAATGATTTCATATCTATTTTAATAAATAATTTTCAAAATGTTTCTTGAAATATCGTGGGATATCTTCCCACGATATATTATTCTTCAAAGAGAAAAATTCAAGGCACGTTTAGTATATTAAATTAAAATATTTAGAAAATTACGGTAAAAATGAAAAAAAAGACTTAAAACCATCAACAAATATTTTGCATAAATTTAAAAATAATTGTGCAAAAACTTGCTCAAAAATTAATTAATAGCTTCATTAAAGCTATTTACAAAATTAGTCTGTCAATGCTAATAAAATTTATTTAAAAAGAAAAAAAAATCAGTTATTTTGTCATATATAAATTTTTTAAAAAATCAATAAAATAATCATTGTAAATTAAGATAAATAAATAAGTATATTTAATATTTCTTAATAAGAATTTTTATTTTACATTTTTTTCTCTGTTTGCTTATTAAATTACATATTTAATTTTTTTATTTTATTTTTTGTGAGTCTGGACTTGAAAACTCAGCCTAAGGCCACGCGTTCTTAGGCATTTTGATAAGCAACTCACGTTGGAATTTAAATTTTCGCATTGATTAAAGCTTTCAATCACGGAACACCCAAAAATATCACACAAAAGTTTTTGCACGGATGGCCGCGACAGTCATTTATTCTCTCTCTTAATAAATCAATCTTTTAATTGAGATTAATGAAATATTCGAATCTGATATTTCTTTTATATATATATAAAACAATTTAAATTCTTGAAAAGAAAGAGTTTTATTAAAGTTATGAGGCCTCTCTACAACCTCATAAAATAATAATTATTCTTGTACTTATCTCTTCTATCTATTAAATATATTTATTGCTTTCGGTTATTTAACACTTCTACGTTTTTTTGTGGATGTAAATGCGCTAATGTAAAATAATTTTAATAAGAAAAAAACTATTTTTAAGATATATTTTTGCTTAAATTCTTTTATAATTTGCGTAAAGAGTTGCAAATTAACTGGAGATGAACTCTTGCAACTGAATGTAAGTTACTTTCCTCACGTATTTATTGCTGTCAGTTAGAAGTATATTTTTATATTTGGAAGCTCAGGAAGGTATAAATACCATTAACTCGAGGTACTACTAACATGTACTTATCTCTTGTAGCTCTTGAATATAATTACTGTTATCGAGTACTTAACGCTCTGGATGTAAATGCGCTAATATAAAATGATTTTAACAGTAAAAAAACCAATTTAAAAAATATTTTTTTGCTTAAATTCTTTTATAATTTGCATGAAATAAAGAGTTAGACTCGTAGTTTGTGTATTTGAAATGTGAGTAAGAGTAAATAGCATCGAGTGAAGAGACGATCTCTTTCAACTGACATATTCCATCAAAATGTGACCTTAAGGCACTTATGTCGTGACTCATCTGTAAAAACGCAACATTTACCTGAAGTAATTTTGCATTAAAAAAAGTAACCCGAGTTCATACTAAATATAATTTACTATATATATAATCTGATAACAGAAATATGTTATTTTCTTACCGAAATAAAAGTAATAACATTTTCGATATTATGTGAAGTTATGACATATTACCGAATACTTTAAATAATAGTAAATATTTAATTAAACTGTAGCTTTTTTTATATGATGTTTTATCTTATTGCAAAGAAAAAAAGAACAAAATTATTTTCAAATTTAATTTAATTTCTGAATATTTTTAAGCTCATTATAAGGATTCGCATCCTTACTGAAGCTACTACTGAAAAGTGTTTAGTGTTCAGTGCTTATTTTATATTTTTTATTAATTATATTACATTTTATATATGTTTTAAACTTATTTACTTTTTAATAAAACTGTATTAAAGTACATAAACTGATAATTATCCAATTTTCTTTTCCTTTAAAATCTCTCGAAAAAGTCGGGATACGTTTTAAATTCTTATATAACTGTATATAAAAATTAAAAATTAAAAGATATCTTTATAAATTTTATTTTTTATTCTATAAATCTCCGCATTTTAGAAGTTTATATAACGAAATTTTAAAAAAATACAGTATTGGTTCCAAGCAACAGCGTTAGAACTTCTCATCATTGAAAGATATATTTAATGAGTGGAATTTCTGAAATATTTTGGTTAGTTTATAAAATATTTGTGCACGATAGCGAATAAAAATAATTTTGATTGATAATTTCAAAAGAATTCGATAATAATAGCGACTCGCTAACCAAAGAATTGATAGAATGTACTGAAGCAGAAAATCTGTTAATGCCGTTCATTACTCAAAATAACACTTATATACAACAATAGTTTAATGATTTTCTTGAAAAATTAAATTATTTATAGACGAATAATTTAAATATTTATTACTATTTTTTTTTTTAGAAATTAATTCGAATATTTTGATATTTTAAATGATGCGAATACAACATTAGAGAAACCAAATAAAAATTCGGACTCGTCCATTTACTGTTTCTTTTCTTCTTAATATAGACTTAACCGAGAGACGTTCGGGTTGGGCTCTTCAAAATATATGAAGAATCCAACCCGGACGACTAGCAATTATAAATGTTAAAGTAATTGTATACCTTCAAAGAAGACAGAATATTATTAGATTAGTAATAAAGAAATAGGAGATAAGTAAAAAGAATAGGGTGGAGGCTGGGCCGGATTTACGCATAAGCTAAACATGCTACAGGTTAGGGCTTGCTTTTAAATTTATTATTTGGTGGAGAGGAAAACCCTCTTATATGCTATAATTTAAGCTCCAATAAATTTAAAGCCGGTCTTGAAGGTTAATAAGGACTTATTTTCTTTTGAGAATTTTTGTGGAATAAATAACTTTCTCAATAATTTAAATTATATATAAATATTCAAGTTTGAAAATAGCTGCATAATGTGGGAGTAAGCCTAATAATACTTTCATTTTATATTTTATTTTTTCGTATCACGTGATCTTATACTTGTTCAATGAAATACCAAAACGTCACTGTATAATGGAATAAAGTGTTGAACTCTTAAATTAAAATACAGTAAACCAAACGATTTAAATTTGGTTTTATAACATTTTTAGTTTATTTCACAGTTATAGACTAAATTCACAGAATTTTTTTAATGTACCAATCGCATACATACTGTATATATATAACAGTACATGTTTTAATCTTATATATGGATTTTACAGTAATTAAATATATACTTAACTATTTTAATTACTTAAATCTATTAATTCATGACTTTTTATTACTGAAAATTTAAATATATAGGATAATTTTGTTATATTTTTATCGAGATTTTTACGATAGAATATTCTAAAATATTTTAAAATTACTTGTATGTTTTAAAATTAAATTGATAATACTGATTTTGTTAAAAATAATTATTTATTTTATAATTTAATCCTTAAAACTTCAATTAAATGATTAAAAAGTAATGCAATTAGAGCAATATAATTCTCATAAAATATTAAATAAAATTCTGATAAGAACAGACATTGTATTAATGATACTTTATCATGGTTCTGAATTATGTAATAGGTTTTATAATAATCTTTAATCTAAACCGGAATTTTAATTAAATAATTAAATTTCTAGCTTTTTAATCATACAACTATCAATCAAATTATCTCTCCTTGATCTATTTATCAGCTTTCTCCTTTCTAAAGATTATTTTCACAGATTACTTCTCTTGTATATCTTTCATAGTTTTGAATTTCTTGTTAACAAATTATGAAAAGAATTTTGTCTTTTTTTTAAATTTATTTTTTAACAGTCGAAGGTCTAGAAGAATATTGAAGAGGCACTAACTAGTTCCGAAGTATTCATAGTTAAGGTTGAATGTGACCTCTAAACCCTCACACACACACACACACAAGCGTCACTATATGATTTATACCAGGATATTTTAACTAAAAAAGCTGTAAGATTTTTCTATTTTAGTTTATAAATTTGTATTATTGTTATAACAAATCAGTTAAGACAATAACTATGAAATGGCCCAGATAGAGGTATTATCGATCCTTTGAGCCGTAGAGGAACCTCAAAAAATTGTATATTCGTGCATATATTTAATCTTTAACATTTGCAAATTTACTTTTTACTCTACAATTCTACTATAAATAGAATGTTACATTAGTATTGGTTAAACATTATAATAGGAGTTTCTGTTAGATGAGTTGACCATCTCTGTATCATTGTTATAGTGTAATTAACTTTAATTAATTTATATAAACAATATTCAATTTTTAATTAAAAAAAATAACAACACTTTTTAATTTTTGCAGAATTTATTCGTAATTTTAACGATTTGAGTTGTTAAGAAATGAAAGAAATCGTGTTTATTTGGTTGTTATGTGTTATAGTATCGTCATCAAGATATCCAGGTAAGAAAAATAAAAGAAAATTTATCAGACTTTAAAATAGCTTTACATCTATTTTATTAATTGTAAAATAGATGCAAAGCTATTTTAAAATGTGTTAAATTTTCGAAAATGATGAGAAATTGTTTTTTTTTTTTTTTTTTTTTTTTTTTTTTTTAATAAGGCATCGAAGATTTACAAGCGGAATCAGATTATCGTTCGATCAAACTAAAATGGCGATATCGTTCATTCAACGGGGTAGAAGGTTTCAAGGTCACGCTATGCGAAACTACTTCCTGGAAGGTCAAGTATCCGTGCAAACAACGTCATCTTCTCCTCAATGCACCTAGGAAGAATTCACACGATTTCGTTCGAAGATCGACCCTCAACGGAGGATTCGAAGCTTCTATTTACGAATTAAGAATGCTGACAAATTATAGTATATCCGTTCAACCTATTTTAACTTCTGGAAACAATGAAGAACTGGCGAAGAATCGTGCTCTCAATGTCGAATCTAATGTCATCACCATAAGCACTAAAGGATGTACGTTTAATGAGTTTTTTGTACCTTTATCTTTCATCTGTAGATTCTTATATATATATATATATTTTTTAAACAGTTTCAGCTCGCACGACACGCTGTTTAGGAAACGTAACGGATATAGAAGTGACGACTGGTCCTTATTTTCCCGGCAAAATAGAAGTAGAAGATAAATTTGATAAGAGATGCGTGACGTATGGAGATAAAAGAAGCGGCAGAAGAGTTTATAAATTGACGATAATGCATGACGTCTGCGGAAGTAAAACTGTTGTAAGTTGTTTGAATGGAGTTACGAGGCATGTAATTTATATTTTAAAATAATGATAACTTTAAAATTTCGAAATGCCCAAAAATAGCAAAAAAAGGGCACCATTTTTTACACAATATCTTAACTATCGGCATTGAAAAGTACGTAGATATTAAGAATTACGGTATGACGAAACTTTGACATTTCAGAATATTTACAATTTTCTGAAATGTAACTTAAAATTTCTAATTACGGAAAAGTACATTAAAAGTATTGGCACTACACTACAATCCAGGAAGTGTTAAAATGTTCTGGAGCGTGAAAACTAAATAAGACCTGTGGTTTAGTGCATTTTCAATACGTAGTTTATTTGTAATTTTTAATACCGTTAAGGGCGATGATTCACCTCTCCAAAATGTCGTAATTTATTAAAAATTTGTTAATACGTGTTATAGAGGGAAAGCGAGAGGAGGGCAGAGAGAGAAAGACTGTGCTCAAGCGCTAAATGATTAAGAGTGCTATGAACACTTCTAATACTGTATTTAGTAAATAATTTTTAAAAATTGTCAGACAACATTTAAACGTTACGCAGCTTATACTAATATTCTACTGACAATGTCAAAAAACTGCTGTTTTATTCATCATTAGTGTTAGATGTTAAATATGCATAATTATGTAAATAATATACGCGTGTAACCCGGGGCGCCGCAAACCACAACATACTTCTGAGTTATTGCTGTCTGGCAACAAGCCGTCTTCACCAGTACGCGAGCTGTGCATTCTCATAGGACCCCACACTTAGAGGAGCCGTGCGCTTAGTTAAAACTAGGCCCTCCCGTATTGTAAAAGTCCCTTATATATTACACTGGGCTATGTAAATTTAATTACTAATGATGAGTTCAATCCATAGAAGCAATACTCTGGTGATCCAAAAGTCTACACACACAGGCAAAGAGCCAGCTTTATTATTCGGTCACTTATAACTTCAGGATATATGCGGGTACCATTTAATTAAATGCATGTATAAATGCATTATTCCCACTATTCAAAGCATGTTAACACGTCTTACGTGGGCACACAAGCCTACATCATAAATGTAGACGTTCTTTTGTATGGTAGTTATTAAATCTGTAAATATTGCTCGCCATTTGAAAGCGGGTTTATTAAACTTTACATCAAAATACTTTAAATTTAAATTGTTTTAAAAGATTACTTAGTGCTGAAGCCAAAAAGTTCCTATAAATTTAATTCTTCATCGAATAACAATTTGAGGAATGTTAGAAGAAACAAACAATGCAGTTTCATTTTATTAATGTAATGTTTCCAGTAATGCAATGTTTTCCTCATTAACATAAAAATAAATTTCACTAATTTAATCGGTGAAATTTATTTGTATATTAATTAATGGGAAAAAGTTATTTATCGGAGGTGACATTATTTTAGTTCACTTATTTTTACATAACAGTGCTTTGCCTCAGGGCGAAACTTTGAACTATTCATAACATATTCTGCTTTATATTTGTAAAATTATTTAAATTAAATATATTACAGATTTAAAGGTAAACTATTTTTAACACTGACATATATGAAAATACGTACTAATCTGAATTAAAAAAAGTCGCGATCACATTCGGATAATGGAAAGTTTCCACACTTTCCATCACTGCAAGCAACAGTTGAAAGGAAGCTCTAAATTTAATTCCTCAATGTTAAATTATTTAATAACTTGTATGAAGCAATATATTTTATATTTTAGCAATATACTTTAAGCAATTTTATACAATAAAGCAAGATAATTTCGAATTTGAATCAAATAATGTGTTGATTTTTGATTTTATCTGCTTTCTAAAATAAATTTTGTCATTGCTTTCATCCAGAAATTGCTTAAATTCTTCCATTACTTTTGAAACTCTACAACATACTTTAAACCGAAATTCTTTTCAAAGGAATCTTATGAAAAACACTGAAATTTCTCTGTTTTAAACAGCATAAGATAAAGTGCCGAACTTCTAACGTAAAATTCAATACAATGCATTATTATTGCAGTGTGGTTTTTTAGCAAGTTTGGTAATCTGCGAAATTCTTTCAATTATTCAAATATAGATTATACAAAAGAAAATTTAATAACATTGTATGTTATTGACGAAACTAAACTTATGTATCCAAGAATTTTAGGAAATAAATATTTGCAAACTATACTAATTAAGCTCTATAGAAAATTTGATATAAAAAGAAATTAAACTAGATTATTTACGCTTATATACATTACTGTTAAGTATATTATAATATATGAATCCGCTTGTAGTTTTAGCATTGCTTGCCATAGTAAAATATCATTTTATTTCTCCTCTTTAAATATTGACCTTCGGGGAGTTGGTAATTGTTATGTATAAATTTTGAATAGCAAGTATGTCATATAGCAAAAGTAAACTGGCTTAAAAAATTGAAAACCACCGCTGCAAAGGATACGTTAAAAATTGATTTAAATACATAAAATAGAAAGTTTAATCATAAGAATTCAAATGGAATTTAGAAATTTCTTTAGATATTCTTGTAAAAGCATTAACAATGTATTAAAAAATAAAACATTTCAGAAATATTTAGTAATAAAATACCAGTTTTACTTGTCTTCTATGTACAAGATAAGTTTATTTCTGATTCCACAACACCCATAACGATATCTCAACTCATTATTTTAAACAAGATAAAAATATCTCTATTTTCAATCTTGTATTTTTTCCACCGAAAAATTGTAAATAAGTCATCAATCTAAGAGATAACGTTATATAAATGAGGTTTAAAAAGTTATTATAACACTTCTTTAATGACTTTCGACTCTGTTAACTCGCTGCAATAGTCTATTATTACGGTATTTATTATTGTTGAACGATCTTTTAGTAATTACGCCTACAATTCTAAACAGAAAATTATATTAATTTTTAATTAATTCTAGAACGATTCAAGAATCCAAACGTCTATCGTAGTACACGAGAATCGAGAATTGGTGACGCATAGTTCTCGAAGGTTTTTAGTAGTATGCAATTTCTTACCAGGAACACTTACTATTCAAGCAGCGTAAGAAGCTCGTCACATATTTTAATATTAGATTTTTAAATTCTACCAGATATCATCTCATCTTTTATTCATTTTTCAGAGTTCAAGTCCCTCGCAATCATTCACTGTCCACCTTAAATTCAACAGGTGCAGAATCGAACTACGACAACGCAATTCAATCGGCATCTTCGAGCAATATAAGGGATGCTCGACTTTTAACTCAAGAGAAAACTGCTTCTCTTCATCAGCCAAAAATCCGCTCAGGTAATGTGACCATTACATTATATTATAGACGTATAAAAGCAATATATTTATCATTTAAAATTCAATAGAAAACAGAATTCTGGATCAAGCAGCAGTGCCAATTATCTTGACGATATCAGCCTTAATGGGAATTGTCATTTTTGCATGGAAACAATTTTATAAACAGAAGAAAAGTAACGAAGCCTCTTCGCCCATAACAGATCAATTAGAAACTGTCGACACGGAAAACGATCACATTTCTTCAGATGATGCCAAAAAACAGGGAATTAATTAATATTTATATACACTTCTTTGACTCGAAGAGAATTTTAATAAGTAATTTTTTGTTGTAAAACAAAAAAAAACGATCGTTTAATTTATCTACTATTTGATGAAAATGTAAATATTCAACCGTTATCGTTTTATGGTAAATCCTTGAATCGGATCAGAGAGAACCAACTGAATTTTTGCTACTAAGTTTTCTATACTTTGGTCGGTTTTAAATAAATATGGTTTTATATTTTGTGGTGAAAACGCCATAATGATTACAAAACAAGCTTTACATTCGTTCCTTGTTAATAATTTTCCTTTGATCATCTTAGATAAGGTCGAATATTATGAACTAATACAGTAATTCTGAAACGGGGCGCCGAAAGAGATGACAATTATAAAAGTATATTTTAAAAATGAGAAGAAAGGCATCTGTAGAAAGACTTATTCCATCCATTTGGTCCCTATAAGAAGTTATTATTGTATACAAAATGAGACAGAAACTTTATATATGATTGGACATAAAATGAGCCTACTTTCCACTGCATCAATATCACAAATTTAGGTTTTGTTCATGGAAATAAGTTTGAACTTATACAACACCACACCGAAATGAATAACAAAGCATTTCATTCTTAAGTATAACCATATGAAATAAATCATGACATTTGAATATTTATACCAGTGGCAAAAGCGGGGTTTTAAAGTTTGGATGGGAAGTGGCATAGTATATTTATAATTAAATATAAATCATGAAAAACATTTTTTCCAGGATTTATATTATTCAGGCTAATTCGAAAAAAATTAAATGAACAATAAAACATCTAATCTGAGGTGTTTGAAGAATACCACAGTTGAAAATTAAATCATCTCACAACATTGAGATGTTTGAAAAAGTTAGAAAGCATTAATTAATTTAAGTTGTTTAGTAAGTACTGTACATTAAAATATGCTTTAAGTATTAAATAACATACTTAATTCCACAGTATTCAATATATTAATGTAATAAAGTATATTATTTCATAATGTATGTAAATTCTATTGGATTGTTTTACAATTAGAAGTCAAATGAAGGGGGGGATACGATCAATATACTAATATTTTCCATTCTTTCAAATCAACATTATATACAAGCTGCCCCTCCCTAGAAGAAAAATTAGTGTAGTAATTGACACACAGCACAGACGTATCAATTTGAATAATGAATTGATTTGTTTTATAAAACCGTGTCTTGTTCTATAATTTAGACTCGATAAACACTAATGTTGTGTGTTTTTTTCCCATTAAAGACACTTGGCAAGTTTTCTATCAGATATTATTCGTTCTCGTTGACGAGAACGAATATCTGATAGAAAACTTGCCAAGTGTCTTTAATGGGAAAAAAACACACAACATTAGTATTTATCAAGTTTAAATTGAATAATAAATATTGTGACTAGACTAGAGCTATCTGTCGTGAAATCTCTCCCCCTCCCCCGAAACTAATATGAGTTGCCCCCTCTCTAGTTCAGATCCTGGATACGTCGCTGATTATATAGATCAGTGGCTTTTTTCACTTAATATTTTTTCGTTAGAGTGGTAACAATATGAAATAGTTTTATCAATCCTTTATTTTACGACAGAATTTATCTTTTCTTATCTTTATGTCAAAGCAAAGGTAATTAGATACAACGTCATTATGTCTGAGAAATTTTACTTTCCCGGCTGTTAAAACACGAGAACGTATTGTAGTCGTGTCAAATTTGACCCTCTGGGTTTTTGCAAATCTTGACGTTTTGAGACCCCCTAAACTCAAAAAGTAAAAGAGGAAACCCCGTGGACGTGCGTGTTGGCGTCTATTTCGTTGAATTAATATATAGTATCATGACATCGATGCTATTACATTTTGGTGGTTAATTAAAGGTTGAGGGGTCATGTGTCATATGTCGATTGAGGTCGCACTTAAATCTCATTTCTAGCCTCAAAATTACTCTTTTGACCTTTCTATAACAATAAATTACATATAAAAATTACTCCTTTTAAGCTTTTCTTATTACTTAAAATTTTATATCCTAATATAATTATCAGAATTCCTAAGAAATGGTCTCCTTAACCTCTCTTGTTCGACAAGAGCTCTTGCCAGCGTTTTTAGAATAGTTACACGTTTGTTGGAAAATATGCATTGAAAGCTTCTTTAATTCAGAATCCTTTAAGGGATTTGATTCAATACATTTTAAATGTATTAAATCAAATCCCTTAAAGAATTCTGTTCTTAAGATTTTTTTTTAAATATTAGAAACAATGAAAAATCTCTCTAATCTAACAATCATTCCTCTGTATTATAAAATTATAGTTTTTATTTATATACAAAACGCGACACGTGGGTGCTTTGCCATGGAAAGTGGCCCCTTTTTAGATATTATAAACGTGAAAAAAAAACCCGGAAAACTCCGTTGGCGAGGCGCGAACCCACGACTATCCGTGTATGAATATTAATCTGTTGATTATGCACTTCCTAGACAATTTTTGTAGGAGCAGGTAAGACAAAAAAGGCAGTACTTAGGCCATATTATTTTAATGATAGCAAAACTTAATCGTTGTTAATAAAATTATTGCTTATAAAGCAAAACAATTAAGTTTTGTCTTATATTTGTTCAATGCTGTGAAGTATATAATAAAGAAATACAAGAAACAAATTTATCTTTTGAGAAACATTTTTAATAGGCAATAATAAGCTGTTTTCCTTTGACATGAAATATTCAGTGTAAACAGAATTATGCCATACTAAATGATATTTTACACAATTGTACAATTCTGACCTCTAGAATGAATCTCATGCAAAATAAAAATCTCAAATTGATAGTAGTATATTGTCAAACATCTGTTTTGACTATACAAACAATTTTCTACATGCAATGATTTAGAACTTCACATTTGAACTTTATTAGGAATGATTTTATTGTATATACTGTATATATAGATCAAATTAAAATAATAATAATAATAACAACAAAATGAATAACTAATGAATAGTGAAACTGCTGTCAGAAAATACAGGTTTAAAGTATTGTAATTTTAGCAACACATTTTTCTCCTACCAAACTTGCTTTGAAGTGGAGGGAATGTTTGTCTACTTAAACATGGTCCACATAAACAAACCTGAGACTTGTGTAGCTAACTTGGATAATATTGGAAGTTTTATCTGGAGTTTAAACACAAAATATAATCCAAAATATCTTTTTTTTTCTTTGACACTATATTACAAGTCATTTTTACATACAAAAATGAAACCTTATCAAATCTTATTTCATAAGACAGATGATTAGTCAGCCTTTTATAACTGTTTAGAGACTATTCAATCTACAGTAAAAAAACAATTTTACAATAATATCAATGATTTATAACAATATTAAAATATATTATGCATTTGTTGTATAATAATTGTTATTTTCAATAATCAAATTTTAAATGCTATCTTTAAAACAATCTAAATTTTTTGAAGTTAACAATAAAACTTTAAAAGTAAAGTTTATGATATGTAGCGCATGCAGTTATTCTTTCATTTGAAATTTATTTTAAAAATTGCCAAAAATATTTTCTTTTAAAAACAAAACTATACTTTGCCTTTTAGGCTAAAGAAAATTCAAACTAATGAAATCTCTATAAAACAATGCTACATATCTAAACTTTTACATCATATTATGGAATGGTTTACATCATATATCTAAAACAAATGATTATTTTTTAATACACAGTATAAAAAGATATACTTAAAATGTATTTGTTAATAATAGAACATAAATATTTAAAATATTAACACACTAAAAAATATATTGAAACTGAAAATAAAATAGCTAAAATACATGTCAGATATATTCTAAAATATAATCTAATCTTGAGATTACATTCATAAAAAATTTACATTCCTCTTTTTAATGAATTAATGAATGAATAATTTTCATGATGGCTAAATCATTCATTTATTAAAATATAGTAATTTCGTATTAAGTAGAGAAAACAAAATAAATACTATTCTTTGATTAAAATATCAATATAGCTATTTTGGGATTTTCAATATATTTTAATTACATAGTTTTTAGTTAAAACTCCAATAAAACTTCCATTTCCAATAATGAATTTGAGCTTGAATCAGTCCAATAAAGTTAGAGGTAGCCAATTTATGTTAGTATTTCACTGTGACCTATTAAACATAGATCTAATGAAAGATGAATTGAAGTACATGATGTCATTGTAGACGTAAAAAAACAACCAATGGTTTAAACATCATGGACAGATTTTTCTTCAACAGCAAGTGATAAAATACTTTGTGTACTTATTTTCATCAGGTAACATCATTGTATATATAACAAGATCAATTATGAAATTCACAAAACATCTAAAATTTTAACTAAATGTTTTTGTTGTTTGTTTAAAGGCACAAATATAAATATTCTAAGTAAATCTCTGCACCATGATACTGTTCAAGCATGGACAATTTATATGTGGAATTGTACATTTAATACAAATTGTCAAATTACAGTACCTATTGCTGAATTTTGGACAGCATTTTGTTATCAAAGTTAATTCACTAATTCAGAATATTTCTATACCAAGCAGAATATTGTCCTGACATCTAAACAGTACATGATTTCAGGCAAAGTTTCAAGGCTATGAAGAGGTCATCTGATTCAATAAAATATGACAGCAATCTAAATTCTGTTACGGCCAAGTAATACACCATAGCATCACAACAGATTTATACAACTGGAAACAACAGAAAACAGTAAAACAACAAAAACATTGTAATCATTTCTATAAAGAATTATATTTAAGAGAGAACAAATGAAATCTCAAAAGAACTTAATTTTATACAATTAAATATGTTGATTTTAATCTCGTAAGTCTATAATAGATACAATAATACTTTATTCCAAGTTACTAGTTATGAGATATTTAATCAGGATAATTCCTGCTAAGTAGTGCTGAAAAAAAAATTATGCACTACAAGGTCAGATAGTAATTTTTATACATATATGTACATACACACAAACGCATATTCACACATATCAAAATGAATAATTTGTTACATTAATAGATGACCAATTCTAAATACTTTGAGCTAATAGCTATCAATGGATAAATATATTTAAATGACAATGATAATACAATTATGCTTTTCCACTGTGATATCTAGCCAATGTGAAACTGTTAAAATATGGAAGTACTTAGATTATCATGCTAGTAAATATGGACATGTTTAATCCAAATGTCAATTTAATGACATTCTATTGACTGTACTATCAAAAAGATTAACTGGAAGGATAAAGTGAATTGTAATCATGAACTCTAAGGAACATTTTCAGACTGTCAGGTATGAAGTGTTATATCTGCACAAAAACAGATCTTGCATTACTGAAGTAATGTTAAAGGCACAGAGTAGGTTAAAAATGGAAACAAACACAAACAAAATTGTTCTTTTAGAAGAACATTATATATAGTCTGTTCGTTCAAAAACTCTATCTGAAAGTGAACTCAAATATTATACTGTATATATGGATTATTTCTGCATTTTAACATAGTTTGTGAAGTTTTAAAGTATGCCAATGTTAAAAATTCTCTATGCCAGAAGTTATAATCAATGAATTTTTTACATTTTTATGACAAATAATAATTAAATTTAAACACATATATATATATGAAATTAATGATTTTTTACAGATCAAAATTTATCACCACCAAAATATCTATTCTTACATACACTTCATTATAAACAACAACCTTCCATTCTTTACAAATAATGTTTACAACACATTAAATATCATCATTGACATCATACACTTCAAATGCAATTATATAATTATATACAATCTCTTACCATTTAAAATAGTCTTTGAATCTGAATTTTTTTAATTTTTATTTTAAATAATGTGCAATTGAAAAAGAAAAATTTATCAAAACTACAAAATTCCTAATTTTTTTTTTCAAATCTATTAATTATACAGTTTTAATAGATTATATATATATATAAATATGACTGCAAATTGAAATAAGTCAAACTCATTCTCATATTTATATATATTTATATGATCAATATGAATAAGGAATGTGATTATATAATACAGTGTATATATGTATATTTATATATTTATTGTGTATTTGTGTACCTAATTTTTTAAAATAAAAGCTATATTTTAACATTTTATTTCTAAGTTTTTGAATAAGTTAAAATATTTCCCCTAATAGCTTAATTAATTATATATAATTATAATTTGATAATCAAATATATAGAATAATAAAATTTAGATTAATAAATTCACCTAAATTAACTGATTACTGTCTGACTAATTTATTTTCTGTGCTAACATCATGATTTTGAATTATAAATATTACCACATAAAATGTTTAATTGCTTGTAAACATATGTATAAACAATACAAAAACCATATAATTGAATCTATTGTCAATTCATTTTTACAAACTATAACTTTACTTTTGTAACTTTTGTAAATTTACATATAATAATCTTTTTATATATCCAACATTTTATGTTACATAGTACAGTGGGTGATCAGTTAAAGAACAGTTTGGACTATGAACACCTCAGAGAACAAACACAAGAAGAAGCAATGTAAAATAATGAATACTGATTGGTCTTCCCTTGTCTTCAGGCAACAATGCGAAACTTTTCAGAGCGCGGGAGATGTCGACATTGATGCTCAACCCAGTATATACTGATCGGATAGTATTCCTCCGAACTTTAAAACGGTCTCTTGTAATTCCTGCCTTTTATTTTTCTGACAAACAATTTTTTTAAATAATATTTGCGAAACTGTCGGGTGGGCACTTGTTAAGTTTTGCATCTGTTTTTATTTTTAAAAGGAGAGAGTATAATAGCAAAGGTAGAGAGTGGGCAGAAGATATCTGATGTTGCTGGGCAGTATGGCTCAAACAGGTCTACACTAGGCCGCAGTTCCATTTTATCTAAGAAAGATACAGTATAATTAAGAAGACTCAAGCAGCTAAAGGAGTAGCCTAACAAAAAGTCACATCTGAGAAGTAAAGAACATTGAAGAGCTCATAATGGAATCTGAAACTGATCTAATGATAGAACTTTTGAATGAAGAACACCAAGAAACTCAGCGAGATATGTTTTCTTCTGAAAAAGAGGATTAATGCCGACATCTGCTATTAAAGGTGTTTTGAAGAAGTCGGAGGATGTCAGAACAATGGTCTTAGAATGGCATCCAAACCAGGTCGAGGTTAAATGGGCTTTGGGATCTCTACAACGACAATGCTATTAATTACTTCTGAAAAATCCCGAAGAAGAGAAAAGCAATCGACATTGTGAGGTTTAAAGAATCTGTCTAAATGGAAAAAGCATGACTAACAAAAATGCAAGACTGTGTATATATGTATTTTTACTATTATATATAAATAAATGTAGTAAGAAAGTATATAATTTTTATTTTTGGGGTCTCCAGAACAGATTAATCGAATTTCCTTAAAAATCTATGATAAATTGATAATCGATTAATGAAAAATTTAGATAGCAAACACAGTCTTGGAATGGATTATGTTCATTAACCGATCACCCACTGTATATGAACTTACTTTTATGACATTTTTTTTAATAATTTATTATTATGAGATTTTAATATTGTTACAATGTTAAAATCTCATTTATCTCTCATATTTGCTAACTAAAACTAAAGCAGTTATTACTTATGTTTAAAATTAGATATAATATAAATGTTGACTGGTATTAAATTTTTATTAGTATTAATTAAAATCATATTTGATAATATTAAATGACAATGATATTCCATACTTAATTTTCTGAAACAGGAATTTGAAATATAAGCAAATAAACTGGTCAGACAGTAATATATTTATATATATATATATATATTATATATATATATATATATATATATAAATGGTAAATTTTTTACTGTATTAAATATTTTAATTATTCTTGTTACCAAGTGTAATAGCTGATTTTTTTCTAAGTTTAATTAAATTTCAAATTTAATTTTTATTTATATATTATAAATATATAAATAATTTACAAAAGTAAATTAAACAAAGTTTGATTTATTTTTTGTAAATTTGAATATCTTTTTATAAGATAAAAAACATAAATAATTAAAATTGAATTATAGTAACTGAAATTGTTTTGCAGTCCATTACAGATTATTCTAACATTGTATGTCTGTGTGTGTTTTTATTTATACATACATACTGTATATAGTGTTTTTTATATTCTTAAAACAAATTATTTTAAGATTTAATGTTATAGATTTGTATAACATTCAAATACTTGACTGACAATGCCTTACAGACCATTAATAATTAAGTATCTAAAAGAACAATTATTATTATTATTATTATAATTCATTTTGTAGATCTTAGCACCATTATCATTTCTCATTTTATAAAAGTGCATAGTAGTTGCCCTAATTATTATTTTTAATTTTTTTCCTTGACTATACATGTGAAACATTGAGCAGTAACACTATTCAGATTGTTGAGTAAGCCATTCTAAAAGTTTCTAAAGGAAAAGCAAAATAGCTGCTCTTTCTACTTATAAATATCATCCAGATAACTGTCCTTTACAAAGGAATAAATATATTTAAGTATTTTTAAATCTGTAGAATGATTTAAACATACTGTACTTTTTTTAAAGTATAGCATAACAATCAAAATATACAAAAAAAGTAAACCCTTTAAGCACAAATTAAAACTAAAATGCTAGATTATATTGAAAAATTACAGATTTTTATAAGATATATATGTATTTTTTTCATTTTTCATAAAAGTGGCAGCATTTATTCATGTGACATGATTCGAATCATTTATTTAATATAAAAAATATTGAGATTTACAGATTGAATTTTTTTATGTGAAAAAAGGGTTTAATAAACTTATATTACTATGGAATCATTTATAACAAAAACAAAAAAAAAAAGTGTAAAGGAATTATAAATTCCAAAGTTATTAATGTTAAAACTTTGTTAAAGGTTTAAAATTCAAAAATAAAATATAGGATGATATTTTCAGCATCTGTTGTACTCACTATATCATTTTTTCAGTTTACTCATAAATACAGGAAACTATTTATTTCTGTCATCAGGAGAAGCTTTCCTTATGCTTTAAGATAGTTTCAAAAATGGCACTGCATTGAGCACCAATAGTTTTTGTAGATGTCATTAGTTCTATGTACATTATGAAATAAACATTCCATGAAATTCAAGCTTTTTTTTTTTTTTGGAAGTCCAATCCAAATTTGCAGTTTGCAATCTTTTATCATCATTTTTACACCCATTATTATAAAACTCTCCATTCAATGATGGAAAGTTACAATATACTATTAACATGCCTTTGAATTGATTAATGAGGCACATAGTCATATTTTCAGATCTTCTTGTACACCAAAGTTAGCAATGGTTTTTTTCACACGAAGGGCAGTTAATCTTGAAGCAGCATTATGATACCAGCATTCTTTCATAATTTTTGACATTACTCTAAGGGCCTTGAAATAAAAATACAAAATAAATTCAATACTATTATTAATATTTATTTCTACATTTGTAATTTTAAGGGAATATTCAATAAAATAAAAGAAGCATAAATAAAGAGAATAATACATACAGTATTAATTACATTATAAATTGTAATAATGATTATAATTATAAGATTTCTGTTTCCTATATCATATTACTTTTAACTTTTTGTACGCTTTTCTTTTGTTACCACAAAAAGTGTCAAAACATTGTATTATTGGTTAGCAATTTACAGAGTATCCCAAAAGTCTCCATACAGTGACACAAATCAAGACCACCAGTGGTGAATAAATAAAACCATTGAACACTGGTAATTGGTCATTGGTTCTTGCCTGACCAATGGGCTGGCCATCATACAGAGTTCTGGGTTTTCTTCGTGTATCAAGCACCTAAACAGAATCCAGTTTCCACATAGAAAGTCCTGCTAGAAGTCAACCTATTGACAGATCACCCATGTGTTCCGTTGCCTTAATTCGTCAATCTACTGACACAAATCTTTATTCACGAAAAATTAAAATGTCTGCATTAAGTTACATTTTACCTTTGTATCTAGGAAACTTTTGGGACACCCTGTATAATTATCAATTTTCATATTTTAAGAAAATTAAATAAGCTAAAATAACTCCTAAAATTATAAAGGAAAAGATTAACTCAATTATTTTTTTATTTTTTAAATTACAATTATCTACTGAAAAATCTTAAAGTTATTGAATAATATATTCCAGTTTTCTTATTTTCACTTAAAATTATTATCATCATTATTATATTAATACAGTAATTGGTATGCTGTCTTTTTCATAATACAATATATAATCAAACAATTTAGAAAATATATTTATTTAATTTCATTAATAATAATAAAGATAAAAAAAATTACTATTATTATTATATAGTAGAGACCTATAAACTTGACATTCCATAAAATTCATTGTGTCATGTAAAAAAAAACAAACAAACACTAACACTTAACACTTGAATTACTTCCCTGGCAACACTTGATAATAGCATCAATTCTAGGTGTTAACAAAAAATATAAGTCTTTTCCTAAAGTGCACAGCACAAATGTCACTAACTCAAAAGTAGCCATTGAATAATCAATTTTTTAAAATCAAAATTTAAATAGAAACAGAAATAGTTACTATTTGTACATAGTTAATACATATAGTACATGAATTTGCATATACAGTCAAACCTGTTTTTATGCGGACTTTTTATTTGTGCGGTATAGTTGGCGACTAGTCTCGTGCGATTCGTCATGTCTCACATTGACTTATTATAGCTAAATAAACTTATTATAGCATAAATGAACTTATTATAGTAATATTATTGCATGAATATGCGAAAAATGAAATAATTTATTTTTTTACACCTGGACGAAAATATGTAAAACAGACGATAGACGAGATGATGCAGTCAAGTGCTGACATCTGTTGTCAATAAATTCTATTTCATACGGTTTTGAGTTATTTTCTATGTGAAACTTTTTTTATGCGGTCCCTATTGACCGCATAAAAAATTTTTTTAAATTGTATTGCGAAAACTAGTTTTTATAGCCATTCGTGAAGTTTCGTGAAGTTTCGTGCGTTTTTTTTTAATGCGTTTTTTTTATGCGGTCCCTATCCATCGCATAGAAACAGGTTTGACTGTATATACATTGTAATACACATGTAATAATAAGACATTGGCTAGAGGCAATTTATCATCTTTTGTAGTATAGTAATTATTTTATATTAGACTGTACTGTAGATTTTCTTTCACTCTGAATCTGTTAAAAGATTTTTAATAGATTAATTTGTAGAAATGTATTATGAGTTGTGAATAATGTGGCCAAGAGTCTATAAAACTCATCACTTTCTTAGTCCACATTAAGTTTAGTTTGTGGGACTCTACTGTAATAAAATAAGTGCCATAAATTGGATAAAGCTATATTTTGATCAAAATGCATTCTACTATTGCTTATTAAAATAAGTTACTTAAGTATATTTTGTTTATTTATTAATGAGACAAACAAATAAAATTTCAGTATTTACTCATATACATGAGACATACTTTCTTAAGACACAATGACCTTCTTAACAACTCTTGTATAAATAGTATTTTCCTTTAAAAAATATTTCAATTAATACAAAAATTAATTAAAATGGCCAAGGAATATTTTTGTGATTTGTGCCACCACCTGGGAATTGTATTTTAACATTTTTATGTAACGAGGCAGGTGAGAAACTTCAAAGAAAAGGTCAATTCAGCCTGTAACGATTTTTATTCCTAAGGTTGTGAGAAAGGACAAGATGTGAAAACTTTTATTGTCCTTTCTATACTGTAAATATTTATATATAAGTATTTTCCTTTATTATTATTTTAATGATATTTTATAATAAATTTATAAAAAATAAAAATAAAATCTAACTCTAAAAACTAAAAAAGTTTATCTTTTTGCAAAAATATGGTGCATTTCTTTGTACAATTTATGTTGTCATTGTAAATAAATTTTGTTTTTTTGGACATCAAAAAGTCTATTAGTGTCCTGTGATAAAAATATGTCATTCATAGTGTCAACTTCAATTTTATTTCTATTATAAAGTTGATGTAAAACATTAATTAATTATATGTTCTATCCTATAATGATGACATGACCAAAGGACATTTCAATTTTATAAATAACATTTTAACTGAATGTCACCAATGTAAAAATTGCAATGCAACAATATTAATCAAATCTGCATAAACTGAAAATGAACTTTTAAAATTATTTGTTTTTATAGAATAATAATTCATATAGAAGAGATTTTACACACAGATAATTTTGTAATTTAGAGAAAAATTATTATAAACTAAGAGACAATCAAATTTTACTTTAATATATATCCTCATGAAAAAAAATAGTTACATGTTATTACTACTAATCAAATGAAATTATTTGGTTAAACAGTAATTACCAATTAAATAAATAAAATAAAATATCTATCTTGTCTAAGGTAATAAATATATGTCCACCCCGTGCAGAGTTTTCATAAACAGTAAAAATAATCGAATTGTTTGCAATTTGTGAAGAAACCTTTTAGTAAATGGAGTATGCATGCCAATTGAGTTATGCTCTACAACAAAAATCAATACATACACTTGGTGTATGCCTGGAAACATCATTCCACTCAAAACATGAAGGCAATAATTTATATATATATCCTTAATTTGCATACCATCACTATTTTGTGAATTTCCTTTTGCAGCATACTCATCAGCTACTCGTTAAGACAGTGTTTCCCAAACTTTTGACATCTGTGTACCCTTTGTATAATTTTCTTAATGCTGAGTACCCCTCGTCAAAAAAATTGCATATACTTTAAATCAAAAACCAAAGATAACGAGGATATTCCATTTCTATATGCTGCTGCAATTGAAAAATCGAAAAAGCCAAAATAGAAGACTATGGAAAATATTGTTCCTAGATATAGCGATATGGACTTTAGGTCTCATTTTCGTCTTTCTAGAAGCACTGTCAAAGTAAGTCTCTGCTAAGAATTGTTAGTTGTAGTAACTAGCTACAGAAAAATTGGTTTATTCGGCATTTTTATTAATACTAAAGCACATAACAAACCTTTCCTGTTAGAAAAATCGCAAAAAAGCTAAAAATACACACGCGCACATTGTAACAATTCAATGTGTAAATACTGGAGGTTTTTGTGTGACACTGTTGTCTTGGCCATAGGGTGGAGGAATACACAGAATCACAGCACCCGGCGAAACCGCTAAGAAGTAACAAAGTTTTTTATTATTTTTCTATGTTTGTAATCGAAAAAAGTAAACTGCTTGTTGACCAGGAACAGCCGAAGCACGGTGCAGCATGTACCCCCACTAAACTTTTCCCGTACCCCTGGGGGTACGCGTACCACACTTTGGGAAACACTGCGTTAAGACATTGATATAACACAGGCACAACAAAGGTTTAGTGAAACGTTGGCCCATACATCTTGAAGTACTGTCTTCAGCTGATCATTTGCTTGGGGGTTTGTATTTTCACACCTCTTTCTTGAGGACACGTCACAGGTCCTTGTCCTTGATTAGGTTCAGATCTGACAAATTTGGGACCCATTCTACCTGATTTTGTCAAAGCCAAGTAGTAGTAGGGCAAGCAGCACACAAGTTGTGAGATCTTGTTGGAAAAGCACATTTCCCGAGGATGTAAACAGGCAAACAATACTAATGCAGAATTGCCTGTAGTGTTACACATAAATAGTCCTATCATACAGAATTAAATCAGCAATGCCAGAATATTCAAAACATTCCCACAATTGCATCGTGGCTGGAAACTTGACTTCTTGCTTTCAGTTTTGGACAAGTCTTTCATTGGACTGTCTGATGACTACACCCAATATTTTTGTATAGGATTAGGAAAGACAACTCATCATACCAAATTACTTGTTACTATTTAGTTTCTATATAGGCAGAAGGTCCCTGGCCATAAAAACTACTTTGTATGCTGAAATGACATTAATATGAACTTCAGATTATTCTTGTTTGAGTCACAGCTTGTGTCATGTAGTCTGTTGCTAGCAGTTTGTTGAGTAACAGGATTGTCTATGCATCCACTCCAGAATTTTGTTGCTGCCATGTATGTACCAGGTCAGTATTTCATGACATGATACAAAATTTTATCTCCCCTGGCAATAGTTGTTGGCAGTCTACTGTTGCTGTGTCCAGTTGGTGTAGAACAGTTTTCTTGTAGTATCTAAAGAATGTTCTGACAGCAGATTTGTTTGAACACAATTCCATAGAAATTTGTCATACAGTCATTGCAATTTTTTGGAGGATCTGCTCATGTATCAGAAGTCCTGACTTCTTTCTTCTTCTTGTTTGAGTTTTGAACACAGAGACAGCACAAGATTTTATATCACCATTCATATGCACATGGGTAATTGTACAGTACATAGTGTAAAGCAGTGAAAATTTATGCACGTGTAGCTGAGTGACAGCTAAGAGTGCAGTGTGTGTAAATTTATTGCCTGCACATTTTGAGTAGAATGATGTTTCCATACATATTGAGATGTCTATTAGTGTAAATACTAATTTTAATTGTTGAACATAGCTCAACAAGTAAAATTAGTATCTACACTAGTAAAAAGTTTTCTTACAAATTATAAATGATTCTGCTTTTCTTACCATTATGATGTGCGTGGGTGCAAGAAGAAATCATGCATCAAAATTTAATTAAGATAATAAACTTTTATTATGAATTCAAACAACTTATTTAAATGTTATTTATTGAAATTGATATTACTAATATTTGTTATTAAAAATTGGATTTGCTACATAATCATAATTTATATTTTATTTCTTTAAAAATTTAAAATGAAACATAATAAATTTATCTTAGTATACCTCATATGATTGCCATCTGTTTGGTATAGGTGGTCTTTGCCTATCAACGCATACCACTTTTTTCATCTCTTCTATACTGGGATCAGAAGGCACCATGTCATAGTAAGGAAGTTGATAATCTTCAAAAATTCCTAAATTTTAAAATTTAATAAGATTTAAATTCAATGACACAGTACAACATTCAAAGTTGTATAGAATTATAACAATTACAGTAGAACCCTGATTGACTAACATACTGCATTACCTAAGATGAACCCATAAGTAAATACAGTAGAGAGTAGTTAATCGGAACGATTTTCATTCGGACTGTGTCGTACTGAATCAAACGTTTTTGATACTAGATTTACTTCTAAAGTATAATTTTCATGTTTTTATATTCTTCAATATATTTATTTTGTTTGTACAAAATGAAGAAATAATTTTTAACGATACATCGAGCCTCGATTATTAATATAAAAATTTTTTTAGGCTTAAAATCGATGAAAATTTAACACGAAGCGACACGTAACGGAGAAAAATTCAACATGAAGCAACACGTAACGGAGAAAAATTCAACACAAAGTGACACGCAACAAAGAAAAATTTGAACATCAGACAGGTTAATGTATTTTTTTGTACATAATCGGAACAAATCACTAATCTGAACAACCCCAGTCCCCAATTCATTCCGATTAACGACTCTCTACTGTATATTACTTTTCTTATCCTGCTAATTCTTTAAAAAGTTTAAAATGATAATATGTATTACAAAACTATTTATTTCTGTTATCTTTTATCATTTAACTTCAATGTCAGACAAATCATTCATATTAAACTGTAAGTACAATAATACATATTTTCATTCTTAAAACTATCGTATGCATTAGATATATAATAAATAATGTAAAAAATGTTATTCATATATATAATCAAATTTGCTAAGATATAAAAACAAACTTAAAGTGATGTATCATATAAATCTTTTATATCTGTAATTTTTAATCCAAAACAGTAGTAGCCACCCATTTTATCTGACTGAGGTAACATCAGTCTACATTATCTCAGATAATTGGGGATTTACTGTATTTCTTAAAACTAAACTTCTTTACTCTTTCCTATATCTTCTCAAAATGATTCCTTTTCTTTTTCAAACCTTTCTATTCTTTCATATAATTGTTACAGCATGAAATTAGTGTTTACAAAATAAACTTATTCCAGAAAATTTCTTTTGAAAAGATCTATTATGTAATAAAGCACCATACTTTGTTAGTATTCCCTTTTTAGTAATATTTCAAAATTATATTAGTAATGAAGCTAGACATTCAATTAGATATTTCTTTCATAAAACTATTATTAAAAAAATCATTATTTGAACAACAAAATAATGTCTGTAATGTTTATATAACTATTGCAGTATAAAATATTTTCTTTCATATACTAAATGGTATTCTGTACTTTGTATATGTACTTTGGATATGCCATCATAAATTACACTGGTTTACAAAATTGAACTTTTTGTGTGCCTTTTAAATAAATGCTATGTTTTTATACTAATTTTGGGTCACTGAATACAAATATACAAGTAAAATTTTAAAATTAGCTCTTGGTTTCAAAATATCACAAATATGAAATACTATAAATTAAAGTAAAATGTCAAAGAACCTCAAACTATTTATTAAAAAAAAAAAACATTAATTTATTTAGTTTTTGTAACTTTTTACATGAAATTAAGAATTAAGAAATAATACCAAAATATAACATTTTTTAATCAAGAATTTGTCTTCTTTTTCACTTGTCTTTTGTAAGGGGTATCTCTTTTCAAGTTCCAGCAACATTGATGTATCACATCGGCCCTGGTATCTTTTTTCCATTGCGGATATGTCTTGGTGGAATCGTTCGCCATGTTTGTCACTTACTTCACTGCAATTGGCAGGAAAAAATCAAGATGAGAGAAGAAGAAAGTGAATGTTAAGGGACATATTGCAACCCATCTGCTGATACTTTTGTAGATGATTGTTTACAAGTTCATCATAATTTTCACATCTGTCGCCTAAAAAAATCGCAAACCACTCCTCTAAAAGACTCCCACACCTCCTTTTCAAAACCCTTTATTGTCCTTTGTCTCGCCTTTCTGCGAAATGTGACATCTCTGACTCAGCTTTGTTTACAACTTAATGACCTTGAGAACAGCTGGTTTTGTCTTTCCTGGGACTTTTAGATATAACCCTCGGAATAAGACAACTCTAAAGTAGGGTGAATACTAGCGATTCGTATATTTGTAAATATTTTGCAAATTTATTCATTTTTATTGCGATTTGTGATCCCTGACTTAATTAAACATATATATAAAAAAAATCTATTAATTGAAAAAAGTAAAAAACTATTGAATGTCATTTTTTTACATCAGAAAGTAGCTTTAAATAACTTTACTGACGTAAAATCGTGCACTAGAACTTTAGAATGATGAAAAATTAGATAAAAAACATCCCATAAAAAACAATTACGTAGCATAAATGAACAATACGAGCTAAGTTCTATGATTAGATTCAGCGAATTGAAAACTATAGTTAAAGTACATTTTGATGTAGACCAATATTATCAGTTCCATTATCATATTTCAGTTGTTATTAATTAAATGCAGATTAAAACTGTTTAAAATTAATGTTGATAGTAGCCTATATCTGGAAGGAGGAATCAGACAACTAGTTCTTCACATGTATTACTTGTATCTTTGAGTTGCATTGCAAAATAATTTTCAGTATCAGATGATTATGTTGAGAAAATCTCTATTTGTTATGGTTATAATCAATTTAAGAAATATGAAATAAAAATGCAGTCATATAAAGTTTAGACTAACAAAAGAGTGCATTGGATGATTGGAAATGGAAAATGATTAGATGTAAGCAAATAAATAAAATTCTTTAATTGATTAAAGAGGAGATAGTCACTGATTATGAGTGTCCATGCTAATAAATTTTGGATTTTCATCATTTTTCTTATTTTTAATAGTGTTTGAGATGTAATAGCATTGTTTCAAAATAACTTTGTAGAGTAGTGCTAAATGCATATACACAAACACATGCATACACAATTTTTTTAAAGTAATTTAATTACATATACACACAACTTATATGTTAAAACCAATCTTTTGCCAAAGCCATCACATTATCTATCTGTAATTATATATAAAAGTACTTAAACATTTTTCTAGTAGCTTTACAGTTCTTAATATTTGATCTAGTGATGATACTAAAATACTAAAAAATATTAATCATAGATAAACATAAAATAAATACAAGCTATTTAACTAAATAAATGCTCATATACATAAAATAAATTCCAAATACTACTACAAAATTAGTAATTCAGTTTCTTTGAATATTTCAATATTCAAACACGATGTAATTTGTAAATTTTTGTTCATTTTTATATTGCAGTTGACTGCCAATTTTTCAATATACTTAGTTCCAAAGTCTTGTTGGATTAACAGTTTTGCTAGATCAACTGAGGTCATATATAGTGATGGGATGATACCAAAATTTCTCCCAATTCTGATTATGCAAAACACTCCAGATTCTGATATGATTCTTTTGAACACTTTATGAAGTTTAGTTTAGTTTAGAAAATTTAACAATTTACATTATGAATGTGATACATTTATTAGTTAATAAATATCAAACTTAAGAATAGAAAATGACTGGGAAATCCAGAATCAATGTTTCAAAAGAAACCTGAAAATTTTTCATTTATAGGTGGATATGCATGCTTTTGCTGTACTACAAAATAAATTTGTAATCTTATTTTAGATAAAGTTAATACTGCAACATTCTACCCTCAAAGAAATTATAGCTAATTCCCTTTTACTCAAAAAATGCTCCCATCACATCACCTTGCCATCTTTGGAAACTGGGTTTGCCAGCCAACATGATGACTACGGAGGGGGAAGGCAAATGAGAAGATGCACTTCTTTACATGAGAAAATAAAACAAATCTCTTTATATGAAATACAAATTAAAAATTTCTCATTAGTAATATAATACACATCTTGTACATGGTGCATATGTGTTAAGAACATCTACAGAGAGGACCAAGAGTGGAAACTGTCCTCTTCTAAAATTTGCTTTAGTCTTTGTTTTTTCTCAGAGTTTCTTGAATTTTTAAGAATTTCTATTTCATTACAATGAATTAATTTTAGTCCGGACATGACAAGATGACCCTTATATTTCTTTAGATGTAATGCAGGTATTTTACTATTTGGAAAACTAGTGTTTTTAGGGTAACTGAACTTTTTACTTGCTTTTTTATATTTATTATTCACTGTTATGAAGATAGTTTAAGTAAAATCAAACCTATTTAAGGAACACAACTTTAGTAATTCAATTAGTTAATTAACTGTTCTTTTTATATCTTATCTTTTGTCTCTAAGACAAAATTTATGGAGCCTTCTTAATATGTACACACTTATATAGAATCAGTTGAACAAGTGATAGGCTACCACATACTCAACTGCAATATTAAGTATGACAGTCTCTTTCATGAAGTTTTTATAGCTTAGAATGGCCCTTCAGTTCATAAAGCTTTGTATCTTTTAAAGTAATCCTTGGACAGACTTAATGGAGAAAAAATACCATTTTACTAGGTTTTCTTCTAGTTTTCACTTGAAGGTCTACAATACATAGGTCTTGTAGGTCATTGACAAACTATATAATAAAATGGGAAGACCTGCCATTTCTTGGAAACAACTAAAGTAGTTGTGTAGTTTAATTGTAATATTTCAAAACTATGTAGTAGTAGTTATTAATTTTTCATAAAATGTTTTATTTTGTGTGCAAACTTGTAATAATTTTGGGAAAATTTTGTTTGTAAAACTTATGTTCTGGAAAAATTTTGGGCTTTGAAAATATTTGAAACCTCTGCATGAAGAAACCTTGTAATACAGCACTGGATGTCTGTTTGCCCACACTATAATTCCTGGGGTGTGATTTGAGCACTACATGCCTGTCTTTCCAGACTTACATATTTATGATAACTTTATTTAACTATGACAATGGCAAACATTATCAAAAATTATCCTGAAGTTATTATTATTTAGATTTTCATGTACTTTCTAGTGTCACCATTTTTGATCTCCAGTATCAGTGAACTTTAGTGAGAAACCCCCTTAGGACATCATAATCTGGGGATCTCCAACACATACTCACCAATTTTTCAATTCATGACACTTTTTTTTCAGCTATAATTAGTCTGATCCCCCCAACATTAGTTATTCCCCCAAGTTTTATAACTGGTTCACTTTATTTGTAATATCTTATATACTGAAAATTTTTTTTATTTTGCATTTGATAGAGAAAGTATAAAGAAAGGTAAACTCCACTGTGAGACTATTATTTCCTGAGATGTGTAGAAAAGACAAGATAAAAGATATCTTAATATTTTCTCTCTATTGAGAATTTTTTTTTGTAAATTTTCTGTGTGTATTTTTTGTAGTTTGTAATATTTACAATAATTTTTTTTCTGCATCTTGTTGATTATATATATTTCAGATACTACTTTTACAATGCTATAATTTCTTATATATTAATAATTCAAGAAGATTTATTAAGATATAAATTTTTTAAATAATAACATTGTGAAATTGAGAAATTTTTTTGAAATGTTAATCAAAAGCTTTAAACTTAAATAAAAATAAAGGTATATTTTGAGATTTATATAGCCAATGCACAACTGCACATCATGATTTACTTCATGATGTGCAATAGCTGGTTTACCTAAAGTTAAAAAAAAAATAATGAATGAAAAGTTAATTTTCAATAATTATTTATAATTAAAGCTTAAAACTTTTAACAAAATATCTAAATAAATATTCACAATGACAATGTGTTTTAAAGCAAATTACTATAGTTTGGTTATTCACTTTAAAGTACAAAGCTGTTCATAGAATTTAATAATATACTGTAACTTATTAAATAATTAAAGTAAAAGCTCAATATAATGGACTATAACAAGACTGAAGAATAAAAGTCCATTACTATACAACAAATTCTTAAACTGGACAGTAACAATGTATGTTTCAGTAAACTTATATCCAATCCAGCAAGATAAAAAAAATGCAGTTCAAATGTTTTTGGCCTATGTCAAAAGCCTTCCTCAGGAACAATCAAGTTCTAAATCAAGTTCAAGGAATTACAATGTACAATGGAATATAAACTTTAACTGTTAGAATTCAAAGATTGAACACTGTTACATTGTTGAAATAAGTAACTTTCATTGGATACATATTGGCTCACAGTGAAAAATCATAACAGGTTTGCCATGCTCTGGAAACAGGTTTCTCAAGCTTGTAATTGACACAATTATCCTTTAATGTAGCTTTAAAAATTTTCAGGGCCCTCATATCTCTACTGCGTTGGCTCTTGTTGGAAAGAAGAGTGAGAGTCCTGAGAAGAGTGGCATGTTGGAGTAAATGATCCAAATTCTCATCTAAAGTGCAAACAGAGGGCAGCAGTGGCTTTCCCATGCCACAACATGTTCTATACCCTGTTTCAATAATGACCTTTTTGTGGAGCCATTGTATCACTAAGTCCTTATCAAACCACTTTAAAACAGTGACCTATCAAGTGAGTGTACTCACGTATTGTGTATGTACAAAAGATACTGAAACAGAATTAATAAACACAACATAGCATATGCCCATTTTCCGACCACCTTGTTAGGAATATTGATCTTAAAGTTAAGACTCATTTCATATTGCAGAGTGACCAGGATGCAAGGAAGGACAGAACATGGAAATATTGTCTGGTTGTGCCATACCATCAATCCTTATCTGTTATTTTCAACCAAATAGCCTGTCTCAATGACCTCCATATTCCATACAGATGTTTTCCAACTATTTTCACATTACTTAGAAATGGAAAGAATCCTACCAACACACACACACACAACCCCTGGAGAGTACAAAATTCCCATATGTGACAATACAACAAATCCAAGACTCGTCATTCATAGAGAAAATGAAACCAAAACTGTACAAAACTAGTCAATCAGAAAATGAACAAAAACTAAATGTAATGCGGAAATCTACATTTAAAAATTGAATTTTATATAATTTTTGTGTTTATTTTTTTCAAATGAAGTAAATAAAATGACAACTATTGCAAAATAAAATTGCAACTAAAAAATCTACAATAAGAGAAGATGGTGGTCTGCAGGACCTGAAAAATAGGCTGTAATAGCAAAAATCTGTTATAAAGGAGTCTGTTACAGCAGATGAGTTTTCTTATAAAATTCCAATACTTTTGGTCAAACATCAGCCATTCATAATAATGCAAAGTCCACAATATCAAGCTTTTATTGTATTAAATAAGATTGTGGTTTACACAGTTTGATGCAATGTCAATAAAACTGATATTATAAATTATTTCCATAATATATACAATAATATGCATTATTTCATTCATATATAATATCAAATAAAAAGTATTTATTTAATAGAAAAATGTACTGACCTCCAACATTGCATCGTCGAGCAATTTCCCAAAGTACTAAACCAAAGGCATATATATCAGCACGTTTAAATGAATCAAATTGATTGGTATTGATAGTCTCATCAAGTACTTCAGGAGCTAAATACCGTTTTGTACCAACTCTTGTATTGGGTGGAATATCTACTGAATATGTGACTGAGTCATATCGAACTGCTAGTCCTAAATCAGCAATAGCACATGTTCCATTGCTTTTGACTAAAATATTTTTACTTTTTAAATCACGATGTGCAATGGCTGGTTTACCTAAATATAGAAAAATGAAAGAAAGTTAACTTTAATTATTTTTTTACATTTTCTATTAATATTTCACTTCAAATTGCAAAAATTATAGGAGAAATTTTGTTAAACCAAAAATAATGATATACTCAACAAATTCTATACAAATATCAGTAAAATTTCAAATATATTTTAGTTTATAAAAATTTATATTTTTGAATATTTCTAGTCTTCACATAATATCAATAATTTGTTTTATTATTACTATTAGAAGTGTAATTTAATAATCAAGCATGTAAATATTACATATTTGATTATTAAAAATTTACCAAGAGATGCTTATAATAAGTATAATGAGTGTTACAAGTATCTCTTAATAATTAATTAACTTTTATTATGATTCTTGAATTCCTTTATACACTATTCAATTTTTAACTGATAAATGTATAAAAGTATAGATTTCAAAATTTTAAAATTGAGGATTTTGAATATTTATAAAATCTTAAAAATAATTTTTTTACCTTGAGTTCCTAAAATTTCAATGTGCAAGTGAGCTAATCCATTGGCTATGGAATAAGCCATTTTACACATTCCAGCACTGTCTACTGTAGTTCTTTTTAAATAATCAAATAAGGATCCATTTTCATGATAATCAGTGACTAGCCATAACTGAGTCCAAGTACCATTATCTAAAATAATTTTATAGTTTTTTATCAATTCAAATAAAAATAATTATTTATTATACTTTATTTATTTTAATACTAGCAAATAAACTTTCAACTATTTATGAGTTATACTATGTGGTTGTAATTTTGTTGCAGTAAATTTTCATGTTATGTGCAACATGTGTATTTTTAATATGCTATGTAACATCTAACATACACATAACATAATATCATATGCAGTGGCGTAGCTACATATTCAACGCCCTGGAGCAAGTATAATCGGTGCGCCCCCTTGTTCCTCGGAGGCTCGCGAAATTTATTTTGAACAATTAATTTAAAAACATATCTAATTATTTTGATTTAAAACCTTACTTAATAACGATTTATTTGAGATTCAAGACATTTCAACAGTAAGATATTCAATTTAATAAATTTTATGATATAATTGAGATGGGTTGATAATAATAAGTGCAGAGCCCAAACAGAAGCTGAAAGCTGAAATTTGGTACACAGTTAGGGTGAGCCATACCAAAGCACATTAAGAAGAAATTTTTCGAAATCGGTTAAGGATTACCCTGAAGAACTGAGCTTCTACTGTACTATTTTATATGCAGTATTTTGCATTTTTGCGAAAAATCAAACATATTTTTAGACCCATCTAAAAATGTTCTAATTAGTCTTGGAAGAGGGGGACATAATTCTTGCACCCAGTGAAAATGAGTAAGATCGCCTATAATCTAATAATCTTAATCTTTGCTTTCATTAGTTTTTGCCTAACAACGTCGGGCTCATCTAGTATAAATATAATAATAAAACAAAATATAATTCTTTAAGTACAGAGTATCTAATAATATTTACTACATATTATATAAACTGTATTGACAAAATGTAAGCAAGTTTAGTTTCATAAGAAATACATAATAATACATAAGAAAACTTCAAAATTGTTTCCTCGCTTTTTCGTTTGCGAATCGATCAATCACTTTCTTCAGATCAAGTTGACAAGCTATTGTTTTTCTCAGTTGATATAGTTAGGGGCGGATTTAGATTTTTCGAGGTCTAGGGCTTATTGAAGTCCAATGGGAACCCATTTTTTGTTAATACAAATAATACTATAAATTATCATTATCTATTTTTTACTATACGATAAATGTTCATTGTTAATGAAAAAGTATTAAAAATTTACAATGATAATTCAATTTTTGTGGGTCCTTGACACTTGGGGACCCAGGTCTTAAGCCCCATTAGTCCCTATGTAGATCCGTCCCTGGATATAGTAACCAGAGTTAAGACAGTGTAGTGATATGCTGATTCTTAAATAAGTTTTAATTAATTTTAGTTCTAAAAACTTTGTTTTGCTGTTGTGATCGCCCGTAAAGTTAAAAAAATGAGGCATGTTGCAATAATGTCAGAGAACCTATTTGAGGCTGCGGTGTGAAATAAAAGTAGTTCAGCAATTTCGCTTATAGAAGTAATTTCTTTTGCCTGACTATAAAAACACATTTTAATCTCTTCTTTGAAACAGTGTTTGGTAATTTGTTAAACTATGAACTCTAAGTTGAGTTTTAAAATAAACACTAGGCTTTATTTTAAAACTCAACTTAGAGTTCATAGTCCAACACATTTTAAATCAAAGCAATTGAGATCCAAAACTAGGCAAATGTCGAAGGGATATGCCGATTGTAACAATTCTGATTGTTCCAGAATATTTTTATCAGATGAGGCGACAAGATATGCAGGCGATAAGCACTTGAAAAGTGTACATAATTGTCGAACGGATTCAAATCTAATCGTTAATTGATTAATTATTAAATCCAAAATTTTTTACAAATGTTTTTACAAGTTTTTATTTCGCCCTTTCTAACTTGGCACTCTCATGATTCATGCACCTGGAGCAGTTTGCTCCAACTGCTCCACGGTAGCTACGCCTCTGATCATATGGATGTTATATATAAATATCAAACATACTATAGTAGCCCCTAATTACATCACAGATTCGGATATATCACGCTTTTTTGATCTTCAAATTTTACAAGCACTGGAGTCAATAAATTTTGAATTATCAATTTTCATTGAATTTCTTTTTGCAATGAAATATGGTATTTTATTCCTATCATTGTCCTTGAAACTACCACTGCAGGTAAAACAATAAATTAGTCAAGATCTAAATAAGCAAAACAGATGGACAGATAGATCAATTATAATTTATGTTTCTTTTTAATATTAAAAAGTTGTTTATTGGTTTTAACCTCATTTACAAGTTTCTGTGAATTGGAAATTTTACACTTTATATGAATTAAGACAATACTGTCAATTTGCATAAAGGTGTGAAATTTCCAGTTCATCACATAATGTATAAAGAAAAGATTTCTTTATTTCTAAAGGGAGAGTTCTGAAATATTTATATAGTAGTAACATTATTTTACTTTTTAGAGAATTTTTACTCTGTAATTTTATAGGTTTTGATGTTCTATTATATGTTAAATATTTATTTTTTAAATTTTCAATTACTGTATTTATAATTTTTATTGAAAAATATAATTTACGTGAATTTTTAATAAGCAATTTATTGTGAAATATAGTACCGTATAATAAAATCTCAACTGACAATTTGTTTTTATATCGACAGTGTACTTGTGTTTAAATGTCATTGTTAAAGAAACGATAATGATAAACAGATGTTCGTGGTATCGAGGTTTACGTAAATGTCAGTTAATACAATATAACCATGAATAAAATTCAGTATTGAGAAAATCAGCTTATTTTATATCAGAAATATTTACTGATGAAAGAATAGAGGATAGAGATTCCATAGTATGTATAATCATTTTAGTAAAAGCCCCGAATTTTTAGTACTCTGTTATATCGCACTTGTCAGTAGACAAGTGTGATATAACAGAGTACTAAAAATTCTGGGGGGGCTACTGTATTATCTTTGTGATAAACATTCAAATCATTTTAAACAGACTTAAATTTTTGACTAAATAGAAAATTGATATATTATATTGCTAATATGATATGATATGTTATCTTATGTGATATGTTATTTGTATTGCTCTCTACTTTCTTAATTTTATTTTAAAATTTGAAATAAATATAAATCATTACAATTATATTTCCCTTTTTTATCTGCTGATAACATCTTGTGATACATAATGGTGGCGATTATTTTGTGTTGAAGAACAAAAATGTGTTGTACTAATTAAAATCAATTACAATTTCAATATTTTTGTTATCAAATTTGAATTTATTACTTTCATTTATAAAAAACCTTCAATAGAAGAAAAATAAATACTTTTGGATATTTAAATTTAAATCAAATATAATCTTATAAATAGCACTGTAAATTTTTTTGGTAATTTAATAGTTCTTTGTTGTTTAACAGTGCCTATATTTAAAAATGGCTACATGTAACTAACAGGTTTTTCAACTTTATATTTTCATTTGAAATCAGTATAGAAGTTAATATTTTATTTTAAATTAAATGAATTATTAAAAAAAAAAAAAAACCATTCTCAAATGCTTCTCTCTACTTGGAATATGCTTCCACCTCCCTTCACCATTGATAAACACAGATTTTCAGAACACATTGACAAAACAGTAAAATATCTCACTATATGTTATACTGTGGTGAGGGACTGCCTTGCGATTGTTGCAAGCATTGAGATTTGTGCTCCGCTTATCGATCGTATTTTCTCTGGATATTCTGTGCTTTAATAGGAGTTTTATACATTGTTGGAAAGAGCGCGGAACGAGGAAACTGTGAGTGTTAAATGTTTTTAAATCGGCCGAGCGGTTTAGAAGTTACGTGCGTCCGAAGTTTTCGACTTTGGTCGGGCCTCACGTGTGCCTCCGGACTGTTATTTTGTCGGTTTCATATAGCCTTAACGATTATATTTAATGCCTGAAAATTCGATCTATTTCCGTCAATCCGTTACCGAGATATTAAAGTACAAAAATAGTACCGTTAACAAAGGACTGTAAGTCACCACGTGGTCGCCGTAGCTGGTTGACGCGTCATAGCCGTTCGGCGACTAGGTTTACGAGGCTTCAGTTTTCGCTCTTTTTGCGTATTTTTTACGCTGAAGCCCAACGGTTGTCTTCCTGTTTAATGTTATTGTCGCGGTTTTGTTCGGGTCGGTTTACTTTAACGGCCTACTGCTTAGCCTATCGGAGTCTACCGAGCCGTTTGGCGCAACTGTGTTATTTTGGATACCTACAAGTGCGGTGTCATCTCTCGCAAACTATCGTCTTGGACTTTTTCCTCCCTTTGGCTGGGCACAAAATTCTGTGATCGACAGGATTCAGCGGGTTTTATTTCGTTCTAGCTGACGGTTGTGTCAGCTGAACGGCTACTGTGGACTGAGGACTCACTGCTGCCGATTTTTGTTTTGCTTTATTTTTTATTTTATTTTATTTTTTCTTTTTTTTTTTTTTTCTCGTCACCGGACGTCATTCGCCGTTTGGCTTTTCTTGTAGCCGTTCGGCGTAGCTAATCTTGTCGGCGGGGCTCAGCTTATCGGCGTAGCTATTCAAGTCGGCGGGCTCAGCTAATCGGCGTTTCCTCTGTTTTATTGTTTTTTCGGGGTCTATTCTTATTCGCATCTTCAATGGAGGACCCGAAGGTTATCCTCGAGTCGCTGGGGGACTGTTCTTCTCAACCACCCGCCAGTACATCGGCAGATAGTGAAAATGAAGAAGACACACCCTGTACCTGGGATTCTGATGAAGATATTCTCAAGGAAGCTAATGTTAGTCTAGGGAGGATCATGGAGCTTGTCCCAGAGTCCACCAACTCCGCTGTGCGAAAACACGAAAGGGCTGAAGTCAGGAAACGAGCTGCACGAATGTTCGCAGCTATTCATCAGATGTATGGAATGCTCAAAGAACTGAGATCCAAAACTTCTCAAATTTTAACACCAGCTACTGTCTCCAAAACCTACGCAGATATCGTCAGCTCAGGAGCTAAGCAAAGTAACACCACTAAAACAATTACTAGATCTCTATCTTCTAAGATACAGCAGGAAGGCAGTGGGGGGACACACGCTGTTTTGGTGTACCCCAAAGCAGAAGACCAAGATACAAACGAAAACCCGGATAAATTAATCAACACTCTGAAAGAAGCCATCCAACCACACGAGTTGGGGATTAGCATCAAACGAGTTTACAAAGTTAAAAACCAAGGGATCTGTATAAGGGTTCAAAATAATAAAGATGGAGAAACACTTAGGGAAGCTATAGAAGGCATCCCTTCAATTAAAGAAAAAGTTAAATGCCATGTTACAGAGGGCCGTAGACCCCGAATCATTCTCTTAAACGTCCCAAATTCGGTCGAAGAGCAATATCTAATACAGACTCTATATAAACAAAACAACATATGGATGGGCCACACCTTAGAAAGTTTCACTCAACAATGCCGCATTAGTACGGTGTTCAATAAGGGACGTACAAAAGAAAACTGCAGACACATGGTGTTATCGGTTACTCCAGCAATACGTAGCCTTATCATAAATAACCGTCACCTCTCGTTGTCTTGGGCCACGGTGCGGGCCGATGACTTTATCCCGGTCACCAGATGCTACCGCTGCTGCGGCTTTAATCACCTAGCAAAGGACTGCCAAGAACTAACTCGATGTAGCCACTGTGCCAAGTCGCACAAATTCAACGAGTGCACAAAGAGACACAGCACCCCTTGCTGCACTAACTGCAACAATTACAACAAAGAAGTAACTGCAAACAAAAGGGTTCCAGCAAATCATAACGCTTTTAGTCAGGATTGCACTATTCTACAAAAAATAAAAACGCAACGAATTCAACAAACTGATTATGGGGTGTAATCAAACCAACATTAAAACTCAGCCTTCTATCAACACCCTGACTCATACCGGTAGCCCAAGCATGCATTCAACTGCTATGTGCAACTTCCGTCTCACACTCCTCACCATCAACACTCAGAGGTCCAAGGCCGCTTCTTCGTTCGTTAAAAAAATGGTGGACGATCATAAAGCCGACATCGTTCTCATACAGGAACCCTACCTTGTCAACAACTCAATTGTCCGGTTTGGGAAATGGAGAGTTCACCCCCCTCAGAACTTCTGTAGCACTATCAAAGCGGGAATACTCATTTGCAGCAAAAACATCATAGCCAACTTCTGCCCAGACCTCAGCACCGATCACATCACTACCGTTCTGCTTACTCACGGCAATAACCGCCTTTATCTCTCATCAGTCTACTGTTCACCAAACGATGACATACACCATCTGATTGATGAAATGCAGTACATACACCCCAAAATTAGTGCTTTCCCCTGGGTTACTTCTGGGGATTTCAATGCAAAATCCCCAGTCTGGCACAGCCCAGAAGAAGACCCCCGCGGTTTTTCTATTTGCGAGTATATGTCAAGGAACCAAATTGTTTCCTGCAATACCAGCCCACTCCCGACCTTCTTCTGCACTCGTGGGAAAAGTTGGGTCGATCTGTGCCTAGCTAATGACAAGGCCCACAAGCTCGTCACCTATTGTAGCACTCTGGAAGAAAATAGCTTGAGTGACCATAGGTACATTAAGACTTACATTAAAACCAGCAACCCTATAAATATCAATAACAACATCACAATCAGGAAGACTAACTGGACCACTTTTCAAGATCTCTTCAAGCAGTTCTGGGCAACCCCAATTCAGGGGATCCTCTCGGACATTACCAACGTTGAGGAGCTAGCCGACCATTTAACCACTTCTATATTGAACTCTTACCACTACTCTACCACCATAAAAGAGATAAATCATAGTAATGCACCATGGTGGAACAACACGCTTAATAGACGAAGACGCAATGTCAGGCGCCTTTATAGGCTTTTTAAAAGAGAAAACAACCCAACGCTCAAAGAGATCAAAAAGACAAATTACCTTGAAGAGTTTCGCATCTATAAAACCGAAATTAACACAGCGAGGACGCAGGCATGGAAAAAGTACTGCAGCGAGATTGGCAATAAGAGCGCATGGAGTGATCCCTATCACACGGTGCTTAAGCCAAGAAAAGCTACAAGTATCCCTGTTAATATCAAAAGGGAGGATGGTACATTTACATCAGAGCTTTCAGAAGCCTATAAACACCTTCTCGACACACATTTTCCTTTGGATGATTCCAGCAAAGACAACTACACTCAAACTAGCATCAGGAATAGTGTCTTAACTCATCCAAACTCTAACAACGATGTCCCTTTCACTTTTGCCGAAGTCCGTGCAGCAATTTTCACCATGCGCAACAAGAAGGCCTCAGGTGTTGATGGGATTACACCCCTCATGGCTAAAAAGGCATACGAAGCAGTTCCTATCGCCTTTGTTTACACTTACAACAAATGCCTTGAAAACCAACAATTCCCCACCTCCTGGAAAAACGCTGCAATCAAGTTCATCCCTAAAGTCGGCAAAGCAACACCAGATAAGGCGACCGACTTTAGGCCGATTAGTCTTTTACCAGTCTTGGGCAAAGCCCTAGACGGGCTCATAATCAACCGTATTAACCACTACCTCTACTGCAATAACCTCCTCCATAATAACCAGTTCGGCTTCGTCCCAAAAAAGTCCACCTACCACGCCCTACATCATGCCATGCAATTCATCGCTAAGGCCTGGGACATCAATCACCATGTGCTCATGGTTTCTATTGATTACAGTAATGCTTTTAATTCACTCTGGTGGCCATCTCTTCTAAGCTCTCTCAAGCGGCACAAATGCCCTAGCAACCTTTATAACATCCTGAAAGACTATCTCAACAACAGGTCTGTAGGAAGTTATGACCTAGACCCACCGATTATACAAAATATGACGCGCGGCTGCCCGCAGGGCTCTAGGTCGGGCCCAGGGCTATGGAACATTATGTATGACGAGCTTCTTCGAATCAATCCAAGCAACATCAGCGTGCCCTGGGTCCTTCAGGGCTATGCGGATGACACCCTTCTGATGCTCTCGGGCAGAAATAGTGAAAAGCTTCAGGAGGAAGCTAACAAACTTTTAAACGTCATTCACACTTGGAGCGACAACAACAAGCTTACAATCAATACAGACAAGTCAATCTGTATGCTAATGTCACGGGGGCGCCAGCTACAGAAACCCCCCTCCTTAAAGATAAACGGCATAAAAATCAAGCACACGAACGAACTAAAGTATCTCGGCTTAATTCTAGATCAAGGCCTCAAATGGAATTATCACATTGACCATGTCTGCAGTAAAGCGGCCAAATTAGCGAACCTTTTGTGCTATCTAGCTGGTAAAAACTGGGGGCTTAATGTTAACAACCTAATCCACATTTACAAGCAGGCCATAGAGCCTATTATCCTGTATGGCAGCGCCGATCTGGGGAACAGCTGCTTCCCGGGCTCATATCAAACGCGCCCTTGACAAAGTCCAACGAATCTGCTTACTTCGCATATCCGGTGCTTATAGGACATCACCAACGGCATCGCTGCAAGTTATTACTGGTCTCCCTCCGCTCTTCCTCAGGGCCCAAGCCATCATGGCTTTGTGGAGGTTAACCCACCTCAACATGACCACTCAAAAAAAGAAAGATTTCATCAACTACCTCCGCATTGGCCTCTTGCCAAACCTTGATATGGACTCGCTCTTTAACCTAAATTGTAAAACCCGAACTAAAACTTTTTATCCATCACCTCTTCACCCGGCCAAGCAGCCCATCATCTACATCAACAACGACCTCGGCACGTCCTTCTCCACTCAAATCGTCTATACTGACGGTTCTAGGTCCAAGGACGGTGTGGGAGCCGGCCTGGCCCACTACTCTACCCACAACAATACATTTATCCACCGTGAAAGCTTCCACCTTGCCGGCCACTGCACTATAATGCAAGCCGAGCTTTATGCAATCTACAGAGCCCTTCAGTACGTCAACACCTCCCGCAACCTCAGGAACAGCCGCATTGTCATCTGCTCTGATAGTCGTGCTGCTCTCCTTAGCCTCAACACCAACAAAAGTGGCGGCAATCTCCAGAGGCTCATCATCCAAGAATTGATCAAATGCAACAACAGGGTCATTTTCCTATGGACCCGATCCCACGCCGGCGTCATAGGAAATGAAGAAGCAGACCGCCTTGCAAAAGAGGGGGCCTCCAACTCATCTATACTCGCCTACGATGACATTCCTTTAATAGCAACAAAACACCTAATTCAAGACACGGCCTTTGGCATCTGGCAACGCCTGTGGGATGAAGGTAATACAGGCAGAACCACCTACAGCTTTTTTCCGAACATCCATAACAGACTAAAACTAAACTACGTCACAGTTAACTTTATCACCAGCCAGCTGTTCACCAATCATGGCAACTTCCAAGGATATCTACACCGGTTCGGCCACAGTGACACCCCCCACTGCCAGTGCGACAACACTTCTGTTCAAGACAACGAACATCTAATATTCAAGTGCAGCAAGTTCGACCATCTGAGGTATAACCTATTCAGGACGGTCATACAGGAAGGCCATAACTGGCCATGTGAACTCAGTGAACTAGTACACAATAAGAACACTTATAAGGAACTCATGGCTTTTATCGAAGCCACAAAAGCTCTGGACTTACGTTTAAACTCCTAGCACTTCTCGCGTTTATTCTGTTTACACTTTATTTCTGTTAGTACTCATCTACTGTTACGAGCTCTCTAATGTCACGTGTCCTTATATTTACTGTAAATTTTGCATGCATTTTATTTTATGTTACTGGTATTAATCTTATTTTTCTTTTTCTTTTTTTTTTTTTCTTTTTTTTCTCTTTGTATTACTCGACCCGCGATTTAATTTCTTCGCAGACTCACACTCTGCGTCTTTATGTATACTTTTTTATTATATTATTCATTAATATTATCATAATTTTCTCAACTCGGCAAATGTTAGCCGCAGTTTCTGTACGCATGGAAAATGTCCATGTTTTGTAAATATGTACATAATTGCTTTTTAAATAAACACTCGGTGCGGCTCATGACCTCCCCTTCCTCTTATCACTTCTTTTCAAACTCTTCACCCCCTTTCGGCCTCTGCCAAAGCAACTTTTTCTTAAACTAACTCCTTCTCATTTCTTTTCATCCCCTTCGAGGATATACCTATGAGTAATGCCTCCTATCACCTTTATATATGTTATACGCACACGAGAAAAATCAATTTCAGATATCAACAGATTAACAGAGATAAATGAAAATCAATAGAATTTCTTAGCTTAAAAATTTTGATGATAATTTTATAATGTTTTCTTACCTTTGTTATCAGCAGCAATAAATCCTAAAATATTATCATGTCTTAACATGACAGTCTGATAAATTTCAACTTCTCTGAACCACGATCTTTCATCTCTAGATGAAAATATTTTTACTGCAACAGCTTCTCCTCTCCAACGACCTTTCCAGACTTCACCATATCTTCCTTTGCCAATTATCTCAATTAACTGAATTTGCCGTGCTATGCTACGTTGAACAAGTAGCGGCAAACCTAATAAAAAAAATAATAGTAATAATCATTCAATTTTAAATATGAAGTAATTGGAAGAAATTTATAAATCATATTTAAAGATATCAATAAAAAGTAGAAAAACTTCCTATCAATAACAAACGGTACAAAAAAACAAACGACTTTAAACAACATTATAAAAGATGTTTCAGAAAGCTTCAACAATTATTACAAATAGTTCAAGTAAAACCTTGTAAACATATGGTAATGTAAAGTATGCTTACACACACACAATAAAACCTTAAAGTAAAACTGGTTTTCTCAAGGGGTAATCTTATTTGAGGGGTGACTAATATTATAAATGCTTTTTAAGTTTTGTAAAAGATATAGCACTATACAAAAAGTAAAAAGCACTCTTAGTGTATGGGGATGATGCTGCTAAATGTTGGACATGTCAAATGTGGTTTTCGAAGTTTTGTTTGGGAAATTTTGAACTAAAGGATACAAAATGTACAGGACACCCAAAAGCTATTGACAAAAAGAAATTTCAGGAAGAAATTGTTAAAAATCAACAAATAACAACAAATAAATCTGTGTGTGTCACCAACATGATTGTGTCTGCATGATTTAAGTGAAAAAACAAACTGGATTGAGTATAACTTTGTCTAATGAAGGTAAGCAGCTCTAAGGTTTCATTTTATTTTTAAATTAGTTGCAATTTTTATCATAGAAAACTTTTCTTATGGATGACAAAATTAAAATAAAAATATTTGTTATTAATCAAAATTTGTTCTAGCAGGTTGTGATTGTTCGGTTGAGTATACAGATACCACTGTATTTGATTAATGTGATGATATATGTGGTAGCATCAAAGGAGTAATGATGTTAATCAAGGACACACACCTGTACATAGTACTACATTGTATAAGGTGGAGGCATTAAGCTATCACCTAGAGTAATCATGAGCAACCCACAGCCTGACAATTCCCAATATGTACAGTACACTTGGGACTTCAGTAACAATTTTATTTTCTTGTTTTCTGTCTCATGTCATTTTGCAACCTTAATTAAGCTGATATTTGTGATGAAAAACATTTAAACTAAACTTGACCAGTAAAAAATTGACAATAAATTTTGTATTACTAGTGCACATGTCATCAGCATGTATTATTTTAGAACCTAATATACTGGCAATTACATTAGTGCTTTGCAACAAAACTTGCAACTCCATGAGAAAAACTGACCAGAAGACTACCTGAAGAAGTTCCCTTGTGGTCCAGAAAAATTTCCTCATCACTGATCTAGAGTCTAGATGATAGTTTGTCATTTTCTTGGGAAAAAAAACTGGAGTTAGTCAAAATAATAGTCCAAATTTGATGTGCTATAATAGGACTCTAACCTTACACTATAGTATTCTAGTGTAACACTATACAGGCTACTATGCAAGCAAAACTACTATGTACTGAAGTGTAATCAAATGGAAAATTCAAATAATAAATTCTTGAAAAAATTTCAACATAATTTGAAAAAGAAGAGAGTGTTCAAAAAGAAAAAAACATAACTGTTAGTCTAAGTACATAAATAGGATAGAGTGGCATTAGACTTTGTGACATCACCCTAAGCCAGAAAAAGACAATGCAACAATTCAATAGGTGAGGTGAAGCTCCTGAATTGAAGAGTCCAAGTATTGAGTCTGAGGTGATCTAATCTTAAAGAATTTTCTGGCATTCTTTTAGTAACAGTTAGGCTATGCACCTATGTCACCAGAAAATATTTTGTGTACTTTTGAATTAGATTTAGTTGGTCTTTGTGGAGATTAGGATTAAGATAGTTTTAAGTCCCAAGCTGGAAATATATATATATATATATATTTATTTATTTTTTACAATATATATATATTGTAAATAATTCAACTCTGTACAAGAAAACAATTGATTTTGTTTTGAATAGTTTGAAATATATATTTTTAGTACTAATTCATCTTGTTCATATTTATTCTTGTTATATTAGTGTTTGACTTAATAAATATTATTATTAGTTTAATTGAATTCTTGTCAACTTCTGTTTTTTCTGATTTTTGGTGAAGAGTCATGTAAATTACTCTTACCACTATCCAAGTCCCAGCCTGGCACTTGGCCAAACCCATACTTTATGTAACATTACATTCTTGGATATTATCTGGGCTTAATTTAATCATAGTTGATCATGTAGTGCATTACATAACTATATGACTGGTTAGTGGCAGGCAACCAACCTGCTGGACCAACAATTATCTACTTATATGTTCAAAAGAAATGATACAAAGGGTGGGGTAGGGGGGTGGGGTAAATGGTGATACTGATTAACTCATCAGTCTGAAACCCTTACTTTTTATTAACTATCCATTCTCTCTACAGAATGGACAGAGAGCAGAGTTTGTTATGGAGAAACAGTAAAGTGTGAGACTGTGGACAAAATGACAAAAGTAACCATGCCCACACATCCAGTTCATTATTTCAGCAGCCTTACATGCAAATTCTAAGAATTATTTTTAAAAGCAATTTTCTAGAAAATAAGTATAAATATTTTTCTTACAGTTAAAATCAAATGGAAATTTTAAAAAGGCAAATTTAGTGAAATCTGTTAAGTCAAAATCATATAAAAACAGAATTGGGTGTATTTATATCTTTCTACAAATTACCTTTATGAAAACTTTTTAAGATCAACTTCTAATTAGCTTACTGTAAAACATTATTCTAAATGTTTACTATTACAACTATGAAATTCTACTTTCTTTGCATTATAATAAGACAACTAAAGCAGTTAATTGTGTTATTTTAGGCACAAATAAATTAAAATAAAAATTAAATTTTTAAATACAGTACCTGAACCAGAACCTGATGTAGTTGTATCTATCATCATATCTTTCAATGAATAACCAGGTCCTAGAATAGTATGATTTATTTCAGAAGCAATTTCTACATCTGCCCTGTATCGATGTAATCGTTGTTTCCTTTGCCATATTGACATACCCAACATAAAAAATATGCAAACTAAACAAATTGGCCCAGCAATGACAAATGCCAATTCTGTATTTCCTAAATATGGATTCCAATGACTAACACTGTTTTCTGTAGAATTGAAAAAAATTTTTTTTAGTTAATTTAATTTAATAAACATTTTAATATGTATATATATATATTAATATATTAGATCAAGTAATACAATACACATCTCAATAATGAATTAATAAATATTATGTTATCAATCAATAAAGGATTTGTATAAAATGATATCAGTGTTTCCTCAAACCATAATGCATAATTAATATTTTGCATCTCATTCTTTAAATTATTCTTTGAATATATCCATCTAGCAATACAGATCTACATAATTTGCTTAATATTTTAAAAATACTTTTATGCCAAAGTTAATTTTATAATTTTTAAATGAAATAAATTTCCTGTTTATAGGAGAAAAACTTACATCCATTATCTCTCTTTTCAATATACAGGGTGGGCCAGAGAAAACGAAATGGCAGAGTGTTCGTGTTCGTCCAAGCAAAGCGCTCGGACAGGTCGATTTTACTCTCGAGGGGACATTTTTTGCAATAAAGTTTTTCGCGATTCTGAATACAACAGACAACAAAAAATTTTTAAAACTCATTTATTTTGTATTAATTAAACAAGCATTTATTTCGAAAAAAAATGTTTGTTTAGTTAATATTCAGAATCTCAAAAACTTTATTGCAAAAGATGTCCCCTCGAGAGTAAAATCGACCTGTCCGAGCGCTTTGCTTCGACGAACACGAACACTCTGCCGTTTCGTTTTCGCTGGCCCACCCTGTATATTGTTACCTGTTGCATATAATAGCTGTTAAAATTAATCATGTTTTCTTTTTTTTTATTTTATTAATAAAAAGAATGCTCTTTGAAGACAATTCTAATTTTTCCAAATTTTTAAATTGAAAAATCAGAAAAACCTGCAGGAAATTTACTCTCATTTTTTATTACTACAGTAATATTTAATATTATGAAAGCACAATCTTATAAACATTAAATAACTAAATTAAAAATGCAAATAATAATAATTATATAGAACTTTTACAGTTTACAATCTAATAAAAGTTGGAATCTGAATAAATTCAAAAAATTTAAAACTGGTTATAAATTTATTACAAAAATTATCAGTAAAAAAAATATATTTAAAATAAATCTCAAACTATGTAAATATTTTTCATTAAATTAAGATTTATTAATACAAATACATATATAACATAGTTATGGATGAAAAATAAAATTAAATAAGTATTTCCATATCATATTACATATATATATATATCTCACTTCTGATATTTATCTACAAAATTTTTCACTATTCAATATTATTCACTTCTATATATACAGTATATCTAACTTCACTTCTGAACTTCTGAGATATATCTCAGAAGAATCTTAGATAACTGACTCTGACTCATAATTTACTTTCATATCTTAATCTAATTTATTCCATACATATATCAGCATTTCCCAAATTGGAGTTTGCAGACAAGTTCCAGAAAATCTCTAGTAACATGCATTTATTTCCCTAAAAATATACTGATAAAATCACAAGTTTTGTTACAGATCATCATCATTAATCTTCAATATGATTAATATGCATATAATTTCAATCTTTCTCTAATCCATATTTACTGTATTCTTTTTGTGCATATGAATCATTTAATGAAAAAAAGGTTGCAAACTGAAGTGAACTTTTGATACAACTCATTAGATAAGTGCTGACTTTTATTGCTCCATTCATAAAAAATTAGCTTTGAATGTATCATTTAAAATTATTTAGATATCATTCAAATTCTGATGTCTTGAAGAAATCTAAGGATAATTAATATTTGTTCCATAGAAAATTTTAATATTAGGCCTATATATCATGTTTCTATTTTTGTGTCCTTATTAAATGATTCTGATTCTATTATTCACTATTCAATTTTGAACAAATTATAATATTAAAAAACATTTTATTTTTAAATTACTTTACAAAATTACTGATGATAAAAATAAATCTTCGAAATTCAATGACTTATATAGATTACTTCTAGTACAAAAGTATTATCATCAGTCAGATTTTATTTAAATATAATATATATTTAGCAGTTAAAATAAATTTTAATTTTAACTTAAGAATGATATTTATTATAAATTTAAAATTTTTCTAGTTGAAGACATGTTATAAAGAGGAAGATTCTTTTTTTTTCAAGACAAATGGAATAGAATAGGTAATTAAATTTTTAATTTTTATTAACAAGCAATTAAATGAAAAAGTTTGTTCCTTACAATATAAGTAATAAATTTATATTTATAATAATCTTAAAATATTAATTTAGAATTTGGAGTTTAGATTTAGTAGTTAATTATATTACCCAAAAATTATAAATAGTAATGTATTTGTATCCAATGTTATTTCCAGATTTCACATTACAAAAACTGCAAAACATCAACTCAAACTAAGCTATAAGAAACATGCAATTTATTGAAATTATTTGCTTTAAATATTTAGAACAAATTCTTTTGAGTCTGACTAACTTATCAGAGTTTTAAAGTTTCTGAAAAATATTGTTAAAACATTATAAAATTAAGTAAAAAAATTTATATTAACCTTGCTCTTTAAGAAGTAATTGATTCCTGAAGATGAACAGATATCTTGCTCATCTTTAGAGACTTAATTTTAAACATCTAAAAAGCAACATTAAAGATTCAACATAATAAAATCAATAATTTTTTAATCATTTACTATGTACTGTATAAAAATGATATCTTTAGAAATCAACAGTTCTATTAAGACATTTTATATATTCATAAAATGCTCAGATACTTTCAAAAGTCCTGTTTACAATGTCTTTCATATTACATCAACTACAAGAAAAAGGAGCTATTTGCTGTTTGAACATAATGAGATATTTACAAATAAAAATTATCAACTGAATATAGCCAACTAAAATAAGTGAAGTTTTACTTTGTAACAGGTGTACTTCTAACTTCAAGAGCAAGAGTCTAACTAACTTCTAACTTCACTTACTCTTGAAGTTAGAAGTACACCTGTTAAGTTAGTAGTTAAAATTCTGTATAAAAAATTATACAATAATCCACACTTCCCTTTTCTAATGATTAATTCCTAAATAAACTAATTCTTTAACATTCAAAATATGATTATAATTTTCTTTAATGCATCTTTAAAATTTTATCCTGAAATATAAAATACAGGTATATCTCGAGTTATGTCGTTCCCGATTATACGTCGTTTGTCAAAAAAGTATATGGAAAAATAAAAATCAAGTTTAAGTCAGTTTATTCGACTTTAAATCCGTCCGCCATAAACATTGAAGTCGTAATATCACTAGAAAAGCATTGAAAAGCACATAAAATCATATTAAAATATGTACATTTACAGTAAATGTTAATATAATCATCATAAATCCTAGGGAACAAACCATGAAAACATCTGTTTCTGTGTTGTCGTCTTATTTAGCAGTCTTTAAGTGCTCATTATTGGCGCATAGTTACGACATAAGTCATAGTTTTGACTTACGTCATAACTATGACTTACGTCGTAACTACACAAGTAAATTCGACTTACGTCGCCTCCCCTGGAACCAATTACCAACATAAGACGAAGTATACCTGTATACAGTAAAATTATGTTTTTTCAACAATTGTAATAATTGTTTAGCATGTTTGTCACCACAAATAAATCTACACAAAAAACAATTTCTATTTTCACATCACCATATGGCTGCAAGTACAGTAGAGAGTCATTAATCCGAACCCCGGTAATCCGAATCACCGGTTATCCGAACGATTTTCAGTCGGACTGTGTCATGCTGAATCGAACGTTTTTGATACTAGATTTACTTCTAAAGTATAATTTTCATGTTTTTATATTCTTCAATATATTTATTTTGTTTGTACAAAATAAAGAAATAATTTTTAACAATACAATAGCCTCCATTATTATTATAAAAATTTTCGTTAGGCTTAAAATCAATGAAAATTCGACACAAAGCGACACGCAATGGAGAAAAATTTGAACATCGGACAGGTTAATATATTTTTTCATACCTAATTGGTTATCTGAACAAATCACTAATCCGAACAATCCCAGTCCCCAATTGATTCGGATTAACGACTCTCTACTGTAGTTACTTTAGCTATGTCATAATATAACCATGGAAAAGAGTTTTTGAACACAGTAGGAAAAAATGTGTTAAAGCACTCTTGGTAACAATAATCACATTAGTTTTATGAAAATTAGTTGTCTGAAAGTATTGTGTACATTTATTTTCATTGTTGTTGCCTTTACATTGCTTTAAAATGGATCCTGTTAAAGAATACAGTGATGATTTTTGAAACGAAATTGGGACTGATTCTGAAAGAGAAAACTCAACAGAAGTTTCTCAACAGCTTGGTTATGCTGTTTCAACAATGAATTACACATGGAAGAAATATGAACAATCTGAAAATAAAAAACATTGAAGAGAACTGACTGATTGAGAGCAGCAAGCAAGAATCAAGATCATGCCTTAAGATGCATCTGCCTACAAAATCAAAAAGCCACATCAAAAGAACTAAATGTTAAGTGGAAAGTTCAGGATGTAATTGTATGTTTGAAACTGATTATATGAAATAGGCTACAAGCTTTTTAAAGCCAAAACAAAAACATTCACGATGAAACAACACGCAAAAAAACAAATGTAATGTAAGATAAAGAGTTCGTCTTTACTTCAACACCAGAGTAAAATCCTCACCTCTGTAACCTGTTACCAGTATGTTATGTGTAAAAAATACAATGGGTGACAAATGTTTTCGAATTATTGCAAAGTTGTTCTTCAGATCAAATAGGTTTGGAATGCTTCAGAATGGAACATAAACATTTAAAACGAAATCAGATGTCATTTTGACGAAATCTGTTTCGCCGGGCATGCGTGATCGTGCGTTTATGGATATAATTACGAGTCGGCATCTATGAGGGCCTGCCAGGCTAGCGATAGGTTAAGCTCTTCCTTTTGGTTGATGCAGGTGGTCTCTTGGCCGACTTTGTAAATGGTTATGGCTTCTAGCCATTTAATGTGGTCCTGGTGGGGTGTGCTGATGACAATTTCAGCCTTGACAAACTCTGCCTCGATGTCCAAATCGGATGTATATGAGGAAAGGGCAGTAGTGTGCCATCCATGCTGAATATCCACTTGGTGTTCTCTTACACAGGTACTTAAAGAGAGTTTGGTAGAACCAATATATAACAAGTCCTTGCCCCATCTGTTGTCAAGCAGGTCTGAGTATATACCAGAAAGTCTGGTACGTTCCGGAGGGTCTTTTTCATTTCGGAGGATGTTGAAGATTGTCGGACATCTCTTGTATCCTATCCACAATTGATGTTTGTTGGCAATCCCTGCAAGCACTGCCTTAAGATACAGGTTAAACATAATGGGAACACGTATTGGACTGTCAGGATCTAAGTTGGCACTATCATGCGTGGGAGTGTGTTGCGAGCAGTGATATCTTTCGACCAATCGATGCATCAGGGTGGGTTACCCGTGTTCAGTTGCTATCCTCTTAACTCAAGCTAACTCAGCTGCTAGGGCTTGTGAGGTGGATGAATGTGAAAATGCCCTTCTGACTAGTGTGTTAAAAGCTGCAGTCTTGTACAAGAATGGGTTGCACGAACCAACTGATATGTATGTAGAAGTAGCACATGGCTTGCGGTACACAGATGTGCGGATGTTGATCCTTCCATTCTAATGTTAATGTCCAGAAAGTGGACTTCTTCACTATTAGCTTGCTCAATTCCTACTGTTAAACCATATGAATTATCATTGACGGCTTGCACAAAAGACGTCATGTCTGGTATAGTTCTCCACATGATGAAAATGTCGTCAACGTATCTCTTATAGGGCAGGATGTTTGAGAGGAATGGTGGAAGGACCTTGCACTCAAGTTGTCTAATGAATGGTCATTAGACAACTTGACACAGGGCTACCCATGGCATACTCCTCTCTTCTGCTGGTAAACAGAATCATCAAAAGTAAAAATAGAATTGTAACAGATGAGATGGGCCATTTCTAGTACAGTGGAACCTTGCTTAACAAGCATAATTTGTTCCAGTGTCTTACTCGTAATGCAAAACAATTTTTCCCATAGAAATTAATGTAAAATATGATAATGCACGCCGAAAAAATGCTCAAATGTTTTATGTATAATGTTTATTCAAAAAAAATTGTACAATAAACATTGTTAAGGAGCATGAATCATCATCATCTTTTCTTCTAGAGCAGAATGAACCATCTGGAATGAGAATTCGAGTTGCAGAAACAAACCAAAAAAAAAAAAAAAAATCACAGCTAATATGTTTGATAAACACTCCAAACGATATGCCAAATTCTTGGGTTATGTAAAGGCTATAATTAAATATTAGAAATTAATTAATTTGACTAGAGGTAGGCAGTTATGTTTCCATCTCATATTAAATTTAATAATTATAAATACAGTAGAGCATCGTTTATCCGAATCAATTGGGGACTGAGATTGTTCGGATAACTTATTTTTTTGGATAACCAATTATGTACAAAAAAATATATTAACCTATCCAATGTTGAAATTTTTCTCCGTCGCATGTCGCTTCGTGTTGAATTTTTGTTGATTTTAAGCCCAACGAAAATTTTTATAATAATAATCGAGGCTATTGTATCGTTGTATCGTTAAAAATTATTTCTTTATTTTGTACAAACAAAATAAATATATTGAAAAATATAAAAACAAAAAAATTATACTTTAGAAGTTAATCTACTATCAAAACCGTTCGATTCAGCACGACACAGTCCGACTGGAAAGCTTTCGGTTAACCGACGTTTTGGTTGACCAGTTTTCGGATAAACGATGCTCTACTGTAGTTAATTTTTAATTCAGACATTTCTAAAATTTAATCTGAAATCTGTCATTAAATTTAATGACCCAAGAATTTGGCATATCATTTGGTGTGTTTATTATATAATTGGCTTTGGTTGTTGATGTTTATAAATAATGTGTGTGAACACAAGTTTGGAAAAATATGTGATCACAAGCGACACTAAGATGCTAGAGGAACGAGTGCTAAACACAGACTGATGGAGCATGCCACATGTGCACAACTCGAGACTTCCCCCTCTCCTCATCACTCATTATGTGAGGCAAATTTTTACAATTTGTTTTGCTCATTACACGAAATACTCGTTGTGCGGGGGTGCTTGTTAAACGAGGTTCCACTGTACTTGTTGGTGTAGTGCCTGATCTTGAACCAAAGTAAACAAAAAATCCCTAAGGGAGCAAAAGGCTGGAGGGAGCTCCACCAAAGGGTAAAGAGATTTGAAGTCCATTTTGGATGGCACACTACTGCCCTTGCCACATATGCATCTGACCCGGATATCAAGGCAGAGTTTGACAAGGTCGAAATCATCGTCAGCACACTCCACTAGGACCATCTTAAATGGCTAGGAGTCATAGCCATTTACAAAGCTGGCCTAGAGACCACCTGCGTCAACTGGAAGGAGAAGCTTAATCTATCGCTAGCCTGGCAGGCCCTCATAGATGCCGACCTGTAATTATATCCATCAGCACACAATCGCGCATGCCCAGTGAAACAGATTTCGTCGAAATGACATTTGATTTCGTTTTAAATCTTTACGTTCCATCCTGAAGCATTCCAAACCTATTTGACCAGAAGAATAACTTTGCGATAGTCTGAAAACATTTGTCACCCACTTTATTTTTTTACACGTAATGCACCGGTAACAGGTTACAGAGATGATGACAAATGTAATGGGTAAGGTATTGTCAAAAATGAACCATTAATGATTCTTCTGAAAAAATAACTTTCTCTTACAGTAGACTATGTGTTGGATGTGGAGACAATGCTGGAGAATGTGTATGGTGCAGAGCAGATAAAAAGTTTTGACAAGAATGTCTTTTGCATAAGAAGAAATCCCCAGTTGGTCTTATGATATGGTGTTGCATGGCAGCAAAAGGCAAGGGAGAACTGTGTACAGTGGAACCTCGGTATATGTCTGCTTTAGAATACGTCCAATTCAGAAGACGTCCTGTTTGGACGAAACAAATTTTGCTTGGTATACGACTTAATTCAATTATACGCGCCATCTATGAACAAGTAGCACTTTCGGTGTACTATACCAGACTTGACATTCGCAGTCCCGCGGTTTATAACTGTTAAATTTCTTCTGATTTTAATTTGTAAGTAAAATTTTATTATTTTTATTAATCATGAATTGCAAAAAGGCAACAGAAAACTAAAAAAATGACTAGAATCACAATGGAACTGAAAAAAGAGATTGTTGAGAAATATGAAGGTGGCATGGGTGTTTGAGATTTAACTTTTGCATACCGTATTCCGAGAACGACAATATCGACAATCGTGAAAAATAAAGACATTATTAAATCTGCTAACGTTGAGAAGGGGGTTTAATCAATTTCTAAACAAATTATTAGTATTAAGGAGAGTTTAATTTGATTTGATTTTAATTTAATGATTTAAATAATATATACAATATACTGTAATAACTTTAAAAATCTATAATAAAATTTATTTTTTTATTAACGTGCTCAAACAGTGTTTAAATTATTTTACAACCCCATTAATATATCATATCAAGAGGGTTTTTTTACATGAGAACGGATTAATCATTTTTGCATTACTTCTTATGGGAAAGGTTGGTTTGGTATACGTCCTATTCGGTGTAAGTCCAAACATCAGGAACAGATTAAGGTGGTATACTGAGGTTCCACTGTATTCTAAAAGAAACTATAGCAAAATGTACAAAGAAATTTTGGATACTTTTCTGATTCCTGTGGTAGAAAATCAATTTGAAGATGAGGAAGTTGTTCTCCAAGATGATAATGCAATTTGTCATCGCATGAAAAAATGAAACATTAAATCTTTACATTGGCCATCAAACAGCCCTGATTTAAACGTTATTGAAAATCTGTGGGCTAAACTGAAAATGTTACTGAATGAAAAATAATCTCCCACAAAGAAAGAATTGAAAGCTGCTTTGTTGCATAATTGGAAAGAAATAAATGATGACTATTGCTCTGAACTTGTAAAATCAGTGTCATCCCACATTAAAGATGTTATTAAGGCCAAAGAAAGCCTAACAGAAAAAAAATGAAATTAAAATTGTTTTGTATTCTATTATGTTCAAAAACTTTTTCCAGGGGTTTAGTATTGTATGTTTGTTAAGCCATATATTTATTTATTTATTTAATTATATATTTCATTATGGTTTTCTTTAGAAGAAAGATTATAATTTTTCTATTTTAAAAAAACTAATAATTTATGATAATTTTTCATAATGGCTAGGAGAAAAATTGCAGTTACAAATAAATTAACAAACACAAAACGGGAAGACAATCCTATAAGTATATATTAGAAAGGAAGAAACTCAAAAAAGTTAAAGGAGTCACAAAGATTTTAATTTGATTAAATGATTTTCAGGATTTTACCATCTCATCTTCAGATAAACTGCATTCAACATTGTGACAATTCAAGTAGAACAACTGTAAATGCTTATAAACTTTTAAGTCAAATTGAGAAATAGCATATGTTCAAATATTTTTAAGACACAATCCACAAGTTATCAGGTATATTCCAAACTAGTAATATTTGAGATACAAAAGAAAACTACAATAGGCTAAACACAAATCATCATCAGACAAATTGAGACAAATTCAGATTAGTCCCAAAACATTTTAGTCTTAGATCTTTTAATCTTGAGTGCATCATTGACATTGTGTAACTGTTTTTTGTGAAATAATCTACCTACGAATAAAGAATGTATCAAAGTTTCAGAATCTATTGGTTTATAGCCCATTTTTCTTGCAGCTTCTTTCAAAATGTAAGAAAGCTGAGATCACTATCTAGAAGAGCTCATACTACACAATACTTATCATTTGACTTTAGTTTTACTCTTAACATTTGAAGCAATACCTCTTCAGAATTGTTACAATTAAGTAAGGTTACATATTGCTTTTTATATTTTCTCTTTTGTCCTTCAGTTCTCTTCTGGTTAGTTGGTATTTCAGGATCATCATTGTCCAGTGCTTCTTTTTTCACAAACTATACATTTAACACTTGTGGTATATGTCTTTGCATGATTACCTATTTTCAAACAAACAAAATAGTACCACTTTCTTTTTCAAATTTCTTGTTTTTGTTGAAGTGGAATTTTCTGAGCTTGGAAACACTGTTCTCATGAGGATGATAATAAAAGCACCAACTAACACCTGTAATCTAGTAGGTACTTTTACTGTAATCTCATCCAGTTTTGAAGTATCTTTTAATCTGCATGAAGATTATTACAAAATACATAAAAATTAGATTACGTGTGTTTTTCATTTTTTTTTTTTTTGAATAACATGATGAGTTTGTGGAATGTTGAGTTATTGAAAGTCAAGTTTCTGGGACTACTGTATGAAGGAATTTTGAGTAAGGTTCAACGTTGTTATTTCTGTGTCTTACCTTTAATTATTTTCTACACTTTCCATTTTTAGCAGTGTATGTATTTAATTTATTAGATTAGTAAAATAGCACAATGATCATTGTGAATTTAAAACTATTAATTTGATACCATTTTATTCTACATTCTATTGAAAGTTATAAATTTGTTTTCAAAAAATTTTTGGCTGAAGCTGATTTGAGAAGAATCAAAAACCTTTCCAAGAAAACATTTTGGTCTTACAAATAGGCAGATTTGTATTACATATGATAATATGGTGTCATGTTTTAAGGATTAAAATAATATATTTATAGAATACAGTGGTACCTCATACTTTGTATGATACTAACTTCAAATGTTTCAAATTTAGCATTCAAATTCTGGAAGAAATTCAATCTGGAGTTTGAACAATGCATCCATATTTGAACTACATCATTCTTCTGGCATTCCAAAGGAAATTTAAATTTGGCTCTAGCCCTAGTTAGGGCTAGCACTAGTTTTTTGTATACTTTAGCCAGCATAGCTTGAATATATTGTAACTATGTTCTTCACAAATTACTGGGGTAATTAATTAAATACAAACAAAACCTTTTATTCAGTAACAGCACTTCAACGAAAACTTGAATGTTTTCGCTTTCACCAATGTGCAAGATTCACATAATCTGTAGCCGATTGAGAAGACCATTGTAAATAATGTATATAAATGTAAATAGATTATTACTGTCATTGTTTTAAAAAACTTGTTAACATTAATGTTACTTTTGTAAAAAAAAAAAAAAAAAAAAACTGTTCTTGTTTCACACATTTTTACAATTCTTATTGTGCAAACCTTGTTTTATTGTGAGGGACAAGTACTCCCATCAAAAACAGTTTTATTTTGTATACTGATTACTTTTTCAAATGTATCTAAATGTATTCTGCTTTTTAATTCAATAAAGGCCAGGCAGATGACCATGGGGTCCCATGGGACCTTTTGGCAGCTTCTCTTCACACTCTCCTGTCTTGCTTTATTTCTTCTTCCCTCTTCCTTCCACTTCACACTTTAGGGCTAAGTCCTTCGGTTCACAAGAAGGACAGGTCCTCTCAACTCTTTTACCAATGCCTTCACCAAGGCCTGCCTCAGGATTTTTAATGAAAATGAATTTCCAAAGTCAAATGTCAGAATGATGACATTTGAAATTGCTTTTTTTTAAATTTTGAATCCAGTGAAATGCCAGAAGAATGACATATTTGAACTGCACATGCATTTAAAAATGCACTCACAGCATAAATACCATCTGATATGCACCCAAGTCATCTCTTGCTCTCAATTTGAAAGCATCTCTGTAATTTACACTCATGTATTTTCAGTGCTTTTCTAAACTTTATTTTAGATGTGTTTGGTTATATATATATATAACCCTTACCTATTAACTAAGGCATCCAAGAAGAATGTGGAACCAATGAACTCTAAGAGTAAGAGTGCAGTATTGATGATTGAGGTGGAAAAGGAACTTGCTTGAAAATATAAAATCAGCATACATATGGCAGATCCGGTAGCAATGTTTTAAGATATCAAAGTTGACAATGTGTGACTAGTACCATATTTTTGCAGAATGACTGGCATGTGGCATATAAATAGACCCAAGCATGCCAGTTAAACTGCAACTAAAAACATAAAATTAATCAATTTAACAAAACTAGCTGTTAATTAAACATTAAAGAAAACATTCTTCTGAGTACAATAACATAATATTGTAATTTGACTGTCTTAAAATCAGGAAGACAGTTTTCATTTACAAGACAATAGAGAGGTTGCGGCCGAAGTTCAAACGTTAAACTTGTGTGGCAAGCAAAAGTACACATTTGACGTTTGAACTCCAAGTAAAATACGTTGCGGCACACGTTCAAAACAATATCCCATGAGTCAGTGCGCAACATAAACATCATGCACTGACTCATGGGATATTGCTGAAAAATGGCAGAAACATTTAAAAACAAGGAACGTTACCAGTGAAGGTAAATAAACAAATTAAACTATTTTAAAGTATTTATAGGATGTTTAATAACACTAAATAATTATTTTTAATTAGCATTATGTCTCCTACTGTAAATAGGACTACCTCATACAGTAAGACCCTGCTTAATGCTGCCTCACTTAACGCTGATTCAAATTAATGCATGTATTAACATGGTATTTCATTGATTCATATATAATACAATTATTCACAAACATGAACCAATCAGCAAAAGATGGCAATTCGTCGTAGTGCTGTACTTCCCTTAAATTTATGTTTGCTTTGTGCAATTTTGGAAAAAATATATCATCATGGATGCCATAGGAAATATTGACTTTGCTTCACAAGAATTAACTGATAAATGCATGAACGGAGTGTGGAAGAAATTATGGCTGGAGGTATCCAAGAATTGCTGTATCATTAGGTTGACAAAATTGTCAACTTACTTGATACAGGAGATGTAGATGAGCAGGATATCGGGGAGTTACTGCAGGTTTCTGGTAAGAGCCTTACCGACGACTTCAAGAACTGGCAGAACAAGGAATTCATGTAGAACTGGAAAATAGAGATTCTGAAGACAAACCCAAAAAATTTCTCTACAGTTTTCCTTAGTAAAAGTTTGGTAATGATAACAGAAATCGTTGATCAAATTGTAGCGAATGATCCAGATTTTGATAGGATGCCAAAGCAGAACGAGGCATTTTGGATGCAATCTTCTGCTACTGACATTTGCTTAAGGAAAGAAAAAGAAAGCAACCAATGAAACTACACAATTTCATCGCAAAAAGCAAGAATTTCAGAAGAGCCAGGACCTTCATCACAAAAAATTAACTTTACATTTCTGTGCGCATATGTTTGTGTGTTATTTAACATATATTATTATGCAAAAATTTATATAACTTAAAATTATAGTAAAATTGCTTATTTTTTGGTCGCGTGTTCCCCCATCCCCATTTACTCTATTTTAAAATGGTCTCGTTTAATGCTGTTCTGCTTAGTGCTTTGTCGTCAAGGAACGCATCCCCTGCATTAAGCGAGGTCTTACTGTACTTTTGTTGAGGGAATAGTGGCTTATGTAAATCCGAAAGCAGCTCGAAAAATTATTTTTAGAAATTTATGAATGTATTATGCTGTTGTTGGTAGAAGATGCTGTGAAAAAACAAACCTACTCCTACATAATTATGATAAGCTATTATGAAGACAAATATATGTAAATTCTATAGGCACTGCACATCACTTGCAAAAAGATTGAATAATTAAATAATTTCTGGGTTAAAATCGTCTATTTCTTTACATCATAAATGCTTAAATAATCATTAAAATTATGACACATTTTATTAAAATAATCCCAAACACAAAAAATTGAAGAAGTTTAAACCGATCTTCTACTTGCCATGCTAGACAGTGAACACCATTATCAACTTTCTAGAATTTCCAGATGGCGGTGCTCGAATGTCTGACGTACACATTTTGGGCTGAAAACAACGGCTGCAACCTCTCTAATAAAACAATTAACAACTTATTGACAGTAGTAGTAGTAGTAGAAGTAGTAGTAGTAGTAAGTCAGTGAGAGCTATACTGATTATCAACCCAGACCTTAAAAATAACATCTTCCTCTTAAATTTCACACAAAGTCCATGTTAATCCATGCAAGCTGAGATAATTTACAGCAAGTTTCTTAAATTTAATATGTTTATTTTTATAATGATGCACTCAGAACCAAATTACTCAAAAAATGAATATTTTCAATGTTTTTTATCACACGATAATTTGGTTCTGAACGCGTCATTATCATTAATTCAGTGTGGCGAGTAGTTATTTACTGTTTATTTTTATGTTTTTGAATGAAATAACAATAAAATTCACACAAGAAAAGCACTTTTGGAATTCCAAGAGTATTTTATATTGTTAGAAAAAAGACAAAATGAAGAAATTAAACATATAATTGTAGTTTTTAACGTAATGCTGACAGTTTCACAGTTATAAAAACAAGCAAGTTTGTATTCTGTGACATAACTCGTTCACTTTTTTAATGTGCCCTCTAGAGAGGAATGTATAATCTCACTTAAACCAGAATGTTGGTTTTTACCATACAGAAATATATGATTTCATGGTTTCCTGGATAAACTGGCATGCCAGTCATTCCACAAAAATATGGTAAATGCAATTTTTATTCTATTATACAGTATGTATTTTATTTATTGTTTTCATGTTTAATTTTGTTATTTTTACCTTGAATTATGTGTATTTGCTGTTTACATTTATCAAAATGGGTGCTGTTTAGGGTCTCTGAGTTCACTTTCCATTGTTTCTAATGGGGAAAACTGATTCAGAGTTCAAATGACCTCCTGAATCAAATTAAATTCAAAATATGAGGCACCAGTGTATATTTATTAGTTATTTTCTCAAATGATTAAAATTTTGAATCTATTTACACACCTATATTAAAACCATTTCAAACATAAAAATATACTTTTCCATCACTTCTCAATACATATATATATAATATACGTATATATAATTTTAATACATAAAATATCAAAATTATTAATGCAACATTTTCTGCAATATTAAATAGAAAATAAGGTAATATAATATTTATTTTTATTTAAAACATTATAATAAATTATATTAATCATGAATCTTTGAAAACAATTTTACTAATATACTTGTACTTACTAGTTTATTCATTAAAATAAATTAATAAATATATTAAAAAATATTTTATTTGTGATAAAATGTCAATATATTTTGGTTTTGTATTACTTGACGTTAACTTATGGCTTTTCTACTCCTTTCGTTTTTACTTCTGTTTAACTTATTTGTGGGTTTCATATGATATAAAAGGAATCTGGAGAGTGAAAATTGCATCAAACTTCTTTAAAGGAAACTGAATTAATATTGTCATGAAATTCTTGATTCAGCTCATCTGAGTGAAAATTGAAAAGTTGTCATCCTCCTCCTCCAAGATACTAGTTCTCTGATTCATTAATGATTGTTTTTTCTTTTAGATTTTGCCAGCTTGCTGTGTTTAAAATAACAAAAATAGAACAGGCAATTTTAAGAGCAATCATATGAAATTCAAACACCTGCCTACTTTTAAAGATATTTATAGTTATAGTTTCTGAAAGGTACATAATTAAGATTTAGCAGTCTTCAGATAAATGCCCATAGCAAATTTTAGATAACTATCTACCATAAAACTTGCATGCTATAAGAAAAGATATGAGATGCATTGGAAAATAAACATAAACAAGTTATGCAATCCATCACCAAATACAAGTACATGCTTAAAGTCATCTATAGATATCTAAAATCAAGCATTTTAAAGTTGTGTACAAAACTAGAGTAATTATAAACTATTACACAATAACTTTTTACAACAATAACATGCAAAATTTAAATTAATATTTAAAACTAGGGTCACATTTATTGAAACATGCTAAAAAGATAACAATAATCTTTAAGTTAATTGAATTCGAGGGTTGGATTTCACGCCAATCTTTGGTTAAGCAAGAGAAGAGCAAATTATCACACTGTGATAATTTGCTCTTCTTTTGTTTAATAATCTTTAAACTACATAAACAGATGAATAAAGCAAAGTCAAATTAAAACTAAAATATTTAAGTATATATATATTTACAGTTGACAATTCATTTACAATAATTGAAAACTTACCATAACTTTTTGTTTTGAAATTTAAAAAAAAAATTGAAAATCTTAAAATAGCAAAAACATGTTATTTATTAGAAGTATCAATCAAATGAAGTTGCCATTGTCCAATATAAAATCTATAAAAACCATTCTGAAACTAATATACAGTTGCATTTTATTTCATGATTAGATGATTAACAGTCTTTATCCAGGATTGATAAAAAAAACATTTGATGTAATAATTTACATAAATTTTATAACAAGAAAAATATAATAAATAATAATTATGTTACAGAGAAAATAAATTTTCAATATAAAATAATGACTAAATGGTGATAAAATAAAAATTTGTAATTTTTTGTTTTAAAATCAATATTCTAAAAAACATATCAAACTTCTTAATTTCTTCAAAGGTTAAACAGTAAAGATTAAATCTGCTAATTTAATAAAAATTCAAAATAAATTTTTATTTAAATTTATTTCTTCATTTGCAGATTTAAAGAATTTATTTTAACACCTCTGAAATAAATTCGTTTGATGCTACTTCAAGACCAAATGAAAGAATAGTAATAATAAATGTAAAATCTCAAACTGATAAAAAATTTTCCTCTTGTAATTTGTTAAAAACATTCAATCAAAATTTGAAGATATGAAGCAGTACAAACTACAGAAAACACTAATACTTCACATAAATTTCTTACAAAGTAATGAATTTATGTGAAGTTCATCTTGCACATAATATTTAACAGTTCTCAGGATAATTATCTTTGGACTATCTTTTTTAAATAAAAGAAATTGTTACAAATTAAAATAATTTATCAGTATTTTTAAATAAGGGATTACTTTAATGTCTTAAAAGATATACAGTAAAACCTATCTAAAATGAAACCTGAATAAAACAAACTTGCCTAAATATAAAACTTTGCAACAGAGCAATTTTTCTATTAAATTTTACTATAAGCCAGAAACCTGTTTAATGGGGAAGTTGGAGAGTTTTGGGTATGAAGGATGTAATTTAACCTGAATAAAACAAAAAAATTAAGATTCCACTTGTTGCAGGCAAATGAGTAAAATCATATCATGGTGTTATGATAATCACTTCTGAACTGTATTCTGAGAATGAGTTTGAATCATTTCAGAAAAATAAACATCACATGACAAGGAATATACAAACACAAGGTATTTGTCAGAATTAACCAAGAATAGAATCAAAAACTTGTAAGATTTTAATGAGTTTCTTAGAACAGAGTTTGAGAACAAGAAATGAATGTAATTCATTGAAAACAATGAGGATAAAGTAACGAACGCTGCCAATTTTCTTTGTATGGATGTGGAGTAGTTTAGTAACTATCTATTACGGAGAATTCAAGAACAAATTGATTAACATTGTTAGTAATTATAGAGATTGAAATTAATGATTCATTAGAAAATTAAATTCCCTGAAACATCAGATCATAAAATAACATGATCTCTGTATTACTGTAATATAATTAGAATTTCCAACAGCAGAGTGAAACAGTAGTTTATTTCTCAAATTTAATTGTTATTGTGTGTGATCTGAAAACTCTTAGTATTTGAATATCTAGCACAAGTTCTTGGGAATGAGAACATTTAGAATTGAATGGTTCTTAATTTTTGCATTTGAATATTCCTTTCTAGTTGAAATCATTTTGGATTAATTTATCTAATAATAAAATGTTTCTTATATATTGTAATAAAAGTGATTAGACTGCAATTTTCAAAAATTGCAGACCTATAAATTCCTTCCTCTCTCCCTTAATCTCTAAAAACAGAGTTAGATACAGAAAAGTTGAGACCAGATATGGAAAGTTTAGGAGCTAGAGATCCCAATTAATTATGTTTGGACTGAAAATCACATTATTTCAATTAAGAAAGTTTCTCCAGAACAGTTAGATGACTGGCATGATTCTCTTGTTAACAGGAATAGTATGATGTACAGGGGCAAGACACTACTAGAATTGAGAGTATTATGATAGAGTGCAGCCCTGCATTGTGATGTCATCACAATAAACATTTGCTTGTTTTACTATAAAAAATAAACATTACTGTGTGTGAAATTTATCTATCTTAAATTTGTATGATGCAGTTCACTGAACATTACCTTCTTCAACAAATGTTCCATATTTCATATATTCCAAGCAAAAAACAATGTTTATTAAAATGTTCATGTTATGTTATTACGTGTGCTTTTATGAAAATTACTAAAATAAATATATTTAATGTATTTTTAAATAGGAGATTTAAACTTAACATCTCTACATCTTTAAATAATTTGTTTTATTTTTATTTATGTTAAATACCAAATTATAATACATAAAAAATGAATTTCTGTAAATGTATTCTTTGAATAATTTTTAATATTTTTTATACGGAAATGGCAACATTGTTCATATTCACAGATATCATATAGTTAACAACTTCATTCACATCGGTACGTAATTTTAATATTATTTTTAAAAACGTTTTATAAAACATACATCAAGTGACACCTAAACAATTATTAACATAAAATTATATTCATGCAATAAAATCTCTATAGCATGCAGTCATGCAATAACAATGCAAAAACGTCACAAAGCATATGAAAAAATTGTGTACAGAGAAAATTTATTTGCAAAGCAATTTCAAATGAACAACACAGCAAGCTTGCACAAACAGATTGAATTTATTCCAAAGCTATTTCCTGTTTGTTTCATTGCAGCTCACATAACCCACCTGAAAATCTATGGTCAGGAGGGAGTGTGGGATGAAGGTCCTTGTTACAAAAATCATATTCATTACAGCAGATTGTGACTTTTATGATTCCAGGCTTGGGTTTAAGACACATATGTGGTTTGTCTGGAGGAAAGTGCTTCTCTTTATGTAAACACCTGAATTAATGAAAAAGAAACTAAGTTCAATACATCTGATTCAATACATAGCTTTTCTTACCTGAGGTGGTGGTAGGGGGTGCTAATGTTGGAAAAAGATCACGATTACAGTAGTCATAACCATTGCAGCATTTAATTACAAATTGTGTATTTCTACCTTCTGATTGATGACAAACAACAGGATTTTCTGGGGGATGCAGTTCATGCTTTTGAAAGCACCTACATAGAATAATAAATGGACAAGATTTTATAAATGTTGTTATTTATGACAACATTTATAAAGCATCATAGAAAACTTAGGATGATCATCTAATTAGTCTTGAGCACAACATTAATGTTACTTTACTATCTTATTTTAAGCAGAATATTCTAGTAATAAAAACAGAATAAGAAGAAGAGTTAATATGTTTTAATTTCTAAAATAAAGTTAATGTTATCAAAATTACAATTTATTTATTAATCTAAAATATTTTTGGAGATTGTTTCATGAATTTTCAGCATCTTAAAAAGTAAAACAACAATATGCTAAATTCCACTTTGATAACCTGTGCTGAAATCCCAACAAGCCTAATATTCTGACAGATGAATATAATATAGTAGAAACTTCTTACTCATAAAGATAACCTTTATGTTCTGTAAAATTGCCATGAATTACTGTGAATACAGGAAAAAGGAATATATTGAAAAAGTATATAATTAATAAATAAAATTGGAAAGTACTTTTATATAAAAAAATTCTGCTATCATATTTCTAATCTCTTTCTTTTTTCTACAACGTATCTGATAACAGACTCATTTACAATGAAAGTGTAAGAAACAATAGCTGCTAAATTTCTTTCCTGAAAATAATCTAACACATTAAATTTGTTTTTAACGGACACAACATTCTTTGACTTTTTGGATATTTTACCATTATTCTTTTTTTGTTTAGATGACAATTATTGATTTGTAAGGATAGAAAAATTACCTTTTGATATTATAACACTGACATTCTCTTTACTTATTGTTAACCATAATGCTTACTATTCACTTAAGTGCACATACTAAAATAATGCAAGAAATTATGAGATACAATTCATTAGTATAGTTAACAGACAAAAAGAAGACAAAACTGTGGTTTACTACAGTATGTTTATACCTCAGCCAAGTCAGGCTGTATCTTTTATGTAACCATTTTAATGTTATGTATTCCAATGTAAATATGTTTTTATTTTAAATGAATGGCGATGCAGACGCCCATGGGGTTCCGTGGGGCCCCCTGGTTGCTCCTTTTCCCACTTTCCTATTTCTCTTTATTTCCTCTTCCCTCTAGCTTCTTATCTTATTTAACTCTTCTTTCCATTTCTAATAGGGCCTAAGTCCGTCGCTAAATATGGATAGCCCTCTAATCACCTTTTCATCATAGTGTCATAGTATGTTTATACTAAACAGATTAAACATCATTCTTTCTTAATTGAGTTTGTTACTTTTGTTAATTCTTAAGCAACACAGATGACCTTTTGGTATTAAAACTTTTCTAATAAACATAAAATTGTCAATATTTCCTTGAATAAGTGAATTTTAGCTTTGAAAATCTTAAACTGTAAATACACAAAATGTGGAATTATGGAACTTCTACTATATTAAATAAAATAACCTTCAAATAATAAAATATTTCAGTAGTGAAAAATTTTGATGTGATAAATGCTAATTCTTATTAAGAAAAGTATGCAAGATGTTATTTTTCATTAAAATTAAGATATAGTCTTATAAAATTATAAATATAAAAATAATTAGTAATAACTCTACTAAAAACTGAGCATCATATTTTTCAATAATACATAATATAATTACTATATTATAAAATTACTTTAGAAACATGTAAATGAAGAGCAATGCATCTACAATGTCAAATAATTTAATCATATTCATATAATGTACTGAATACATTTGTCTTAGCTGAAAGTTTGATCACAAACAATTTTATTAGTAGTTTGTAGATTATCATCATGTCAGGATATTTTCATTTTGGGATTTTGTACTTTTTCAGACTGTTAATGTCAGAATTCAGCATATAGTAATAAAACATTTTACAGAACCACCTGAAATAAAAACTCCAGTAAGTCATTACCCATAGAAAGACTAATGTTTCAATCCTCCCTCTCAGGTCAACAGTTTTAGAATTATAGCACTTTTTCAAATATCTTTGCAATTGTTGAATTTTTTTAAATGTTTTGCTTTTCTAATGCATTTTCTAGAACTGTTGATCCGAGAAAGATCCAGAGGGAGGATAAAAAAAGGTTGTTTTTCTATGGTTAATGACTTACTGGAATTTTTATTTAAGAAGCTTCTGTAAAGTGTTTTAATATTATATATTTACACTGCAATCTGAAGAATTGTGAACAGAATTCAGCATTTTGAATGGAATCATTTTTCCCATCCTTACTAGATTTTCAAATGCATTTGTCATTATTTATTATAAAAACATTTAATAATTGAAAATAATTTCAAATTAAAATAAACTGAATAGATTTCCCAAATATTTTGAATTAAAATTGAAATAACTGATTACTTTAAGACTGACAATTTGAAAATGTATTTAAAATTAGGTGGTATTTGATGTGTTTTATATTTAAAATCATTAATGGCAAACATTTGAAAATCTACTGAGAATGAAAAAAACAATCTCTTATAGTTTTAAATCAGCAAGCAATAGATCAATTTTCACAAATCAAAAATATCTTAGTAAATTACAAAATTTTTTTCTTAACATATTTTAAATTATTTATAATTAGATTCCTAATAATACACGTGTAAATAAAATTTATACTTTTGTAATAAACTATTTGATATGCAATTATATATAAATAATTTGTATTACAACAATAAGCTATTTTTATGAACAACAGCTTTTGTTGCAGTTCTGGATAATTCTTTATAAATATTCTTAACTGATTCAGTATTTGTACAAGATCATTTTTAAGTGATTCTGTTTCTGTTATATACTCCTCTCCTATCTTCTTTTGAATATGTTAAGATATAAAATTAAATAAAAAGTCTAAGATGTAAAGGATACGATAATAGCCTTGTGACTTTCAATAAATGAATTAACTTCCAGGCTAAAACTAGACTAAGGTTAAAACCATAACCAAAAGTTAACTTTTTAAAGAAAAATAAAAAAAAAGCCTACTTGTAATAAAAAAAATATGCAACAAAAATTTTAAAATGTTTGTAAATATTTTATATATATAACAGAAACAGTTATTTAAAAAATAACTTAAAATACTGCAAATAACAAAAAAGTAAAAACTATTATTTTAATTGAATTAATTCCATATCCAGTATTGTATTTTAAGGGATTTAAGAAGAAAAAAAATCAACATAATTCTTAATATAATAATTTTTCTATAACTTTAAACTTATTTAACAACATAATAATATAACCAATTATCCTATAAATACAAGAATCTATTAATAATAATAACTCTCTCACCAGTCACCTCCTTGTTGTGGTGAGAGAGCACAGTAATTCTGATGAATCATACATAGAGCTGTGCCAGATGGAGCATCTGCTCCTTATAGGGTTACCCATGCCAATGAGGTCTGTGCAGAAAAATGAATCCAAGAATGAATGACTGAATCAACATCTGCAGAAATCTAACCATGGTGATAACATAACCCAAGTGTAATACTGGTTTGGACATTGCCTGGATTAATAAGGTCCACACTCATAAGTTAGGTAGAGGCTCACGTTCAAAAATATGTCATAGTCTCCCTTAGTTTTGCTACCCATCCAGTTTTCACCTGGATAGTCTAGGTTAACAATTAATTTTGTCTGGGATTTCATAGAAATTGTGAAATTATGATGAAACAAGTACTAGCAAATATTTTTAAAAATTTACTTTATTTTAACAGCAAAAGACTTTCACACTCTCAACGAAAGTTAATTTGCCATCTTATGCGACATACATTGCAATCTGTCAACCCTTTTTTTTTTGCTTCTCAGCTCTTTAAAGCTAAGTTATTTCATTTCTTAATTTAAGTTGCTCCTACACAAGTCCCTAACTGGTTTAGAACTGGCGTGCATGTTATTCTTCACATGGTAAAATGACACTGTGCATGCGTCGGGGACTTCTGTTCAAACAAATCTGACCTGCTGTCCGGGTCAGCAATTTTGAAAAGGTGGCAACATTAGTCTCCCTTGGCCACCAATGGTGAAAGCAGCACCTGTCCAAGTATGGCTACTGCAATGCCCACACCAGTTGTGGAAAACTGGCCAAACCTTGATGTTTCTGAGGTAATCCAGCCACAGACCACTAAAGCAGGTAAACCATGCCAACGAATGAAATGGACATCAAAAATGAACAAGTATCATCTGTATTTACTACACTATCACAAAACTCAAAACACATGACAGCATACAGACAACAGTTACATAACTTGTTTTCACAACATTATATTCATCCCACAGTCACTGTACAAAGGAATAAATAAATAAGATCTAACTGGAGAATAAGAAACAGTAGTAAACAGATCATCTTGTGACTCCAGCAGTAGATTTAATAAAGCATAACATTTTCAACCTAATACGATAGGACTTTCCCAGTGAATTACACCGTTTAAAATAATTAAAAAAAAACATAAGAATGTCAAATTCAATGAAATAATTTAAAAACTAAAAGATGTTCTAAAGAGAACATTATTATAGAGAAAGAAAAAATTTAAATTAACATTAAAATTAACAATTAATAATTACAAATAAACATAAAAATAATAATGAAGATAAATATAGGCTAAACAAAAATGATTCAAGGACTAAGACCAGGTTACATTTCATACAAGGTTCATTTCTTACTTCAAGTTGCTCCTTGACATCTTACCATGCCATAGGTAAGATGTTTGCATTCCTATGATTGATACAAAATAATTTTTGGTTGGCTTTAAAAATTTCCAACATTTCTAAGAACCTAACAGTGTTAGGATTCTTAACAGGTCTAATGATTTTGGCCTCATTCCACTTTATTTGTATATCTCATTTGGCAGCATAAGCCGCTAAGGTGGTAGAATTGAGATGCTTTTCCACTGTGTATTTATGTTCCAGACATACCTTGGCAAAAAGAATTAAGGAACATAAATACACTACATAAATAACTAAATTTCGAGTGTTTCCAAGAACCTGATGTGGTCTGTCTAGAAGGATTTCTTTATAATGCTGGTGTTGTCCAAATAGGACTCTACATCGGGGTTGGTGACATATGTTGCCAGGGCGGTGGTGTATCTTGTTTTGGCGATGTCGTATTTTTGTTCTTTAATCCTTTTTTGTATAAACTGTTTGGTCGATCCAATGTATACCAAATTTCTTGAACCTATGGTCTCTGATTATACATAAATATGTTCTTTCTTTAGCCTTTGCAACAATCAGATGTATTAATATTGTAACATACCTAGTGTGTAAATTTATATTAATTTCTAATTTATATCACTAAACTGTGTATATTTCCATATTAATACAGCCTATGACTAATTTTTAATAAATTCATTCTGAAATTTTAGCCTTTGATAAGGATTAAAGTAATATTTATATATAAATTGATTTTGAATTTATTAAATAATGCAATAATTTAGAAAATTCTGAATAAAGGGAATGATCTGGAGCTGGACTCAAATCTGCAACTCCTATATACAGATACACATGTCACCAGTTACATTACCTAAAATTCATCTTATATTATAGGTCTCTCTGATAAGCAAGTTTTAGGATTGAATCTATCTCTTTAGAGATTGAATCTATTTCTAAAGAGATAGATTCAATCCTAAAACTGGTTTTTTCCTAAAATTGGTTTTTCTTTTAGAATTTTCTAAATTATTGAATTAAAATTCAAAACTAATTTATAATTTTTAATATCTACATAAAATGATGGCATCTCCATCTAACTTTAGACCAAACTTTCACAATCAATTAAAGATCAGTCATTATTTAGTTCAAAATTAATCTAGCAATTAGGCTTATGTTTGGTTATATGAATTTAACTTTAGTTTATATTAGATGTATTAAAAGTATATTTGATGCCTAAAAAAGATTTAATCATCAGTTTACATATAATTATATACTAGAATTATTTTCATAATTGTTTAAACATTCTCAAAAGATGAAACTGTTGATTAAAAACACCACACCACTCACTCCAGCACATAAAATTTAATGAAAGCACAAATGTTTTCAGCCACTTTAAGGGAGATCCATCAGGCAAGAGAGCCATTTTTTACATCAAACAAGTTACAGAAATATTTTAAAATGCTATGTTCCATGTGTGCAATGATGCAGTTTACAAATTATTCAACATGTGATCAGATATAATTTAAAATTTTTTGAAACTGTAACTGATTACAATACAACGATAGATAAATACATTAAAATATTACATAAATAATTATGGATTATAAATCAAAATGCACATAAATATCAACCAGTCATATAAGAAGAACCCAACAAAGTATGGACTAAGCCTAATTGCTAGGAATGATTGGAATATAATCTAGATATATAAATGAGGATGTTTGTTTGTTTGCTATAAACTCCTAGGTCATTTGACCAATTGCTATGAAACTTAACAGTTACATTCAAATACTTCTAACTTAGATAATGTCATATATCCCACCCCAAAATATTGATTGCATTTCTATAAAGCAATTACCGTATTTACTCACATATACGATGATCTCGCATATAGGACAAGGTGTGACTTTAAAGATCAAAATAAAGAAAATTAGATTTATTAATACAATTCTAATTTTATTTTGTTTAATCACAAGTAAATATCAAATGAACATAAATGCACACATTGTCCTGCAAAAATTATTGGCATTTTAAACTTTAAGGAAAAAATCTTGTAAAATTGACATAATTTGTTCATGTAAAGCTGGACAATTGGAAACCTTTTTTTGCCAATTCTTAACAGTAGAATCCACTCCCCATCGTTGATTACACTTATGAGTTTCTCCGAATTCTGATTTCCAAATAATTATCTGTTTTCACGTGGGAATAGATTAAAACTTACAGTGGGCTCTCATGTGATTTTGGAATTTCAATCTAGAATTCAATTCAAAAGCTTTGCTTTTCCTATTGCTATCCATCTTTACTCCTGACAATATACAACAATGATTCAAACAATCTGGATAAAATACTTATGTTTTTAAATACAAGAGGGTAAGCAGCCAGTAAAAAATGCAAATACACGGTTCACAAAAATTATTTGCAAAAACGCAAAGAATCTTTTGCTCATGCATATAGGATGACATAGGTGTGACAAATGAATAAAATCCTTGTCTTATATACAAGTAAATATGGTAATTTTTATTTAAATTCGATTTTCTGAGTTATACATAACACCATCTAGTGGCAAAAAGTTAACAAAATAATTAACTAAATATAATTCTTACAAAAAAAAGGATATAATTTAAAAAATATATATTATATTCACTGAATTACTGTGACAACGATATATTGCAAAATAAATGCACCATTATGCCATTACTGTGACAGGCAGGCAGAACATAGCATTTGCCTGTGTGGAGTGTAGTAGTATGTTGCCTCTGTACATCATACTTTTCCTGTTAGCAATAAAGTTGTATTGGTCATATATCTAACTCCATTAGGGATAAAGTTTTGAATCAAAGTAACATTACTTCTGTTGTAAACTAGAAGTTTGTATATAGTTAATCTGGGCCTCTTGCCCTAAGCTTTCTACATCTGGTCTTGGCTTTCATCTATCTAACTCCTTTCTCGAGATTAAGGAAGGACAGATAGATAGGTGACAACAGTGGGAATTTATAGATCTACAATTTTTTCAAATTGCAGCCCAATAATTTTTCCATAAATGCAATATTTACGAGAACAAACTTCATGAACAGTTTATACAATTTTGTCAAAATTTTTATCAATAAAAGCAATTATCTAGCATTTTTATAAGATTTTTAAAAATTTAAACCAGTCATACGAAGTCTTTTGAACATTAAGGTTAGCAACTTTGGACACATGCAGGGTCATCACAACCCATCCAACACAGATCAGTATTAATAATAGACCAGTATTAATTAGTAGCTGTTGACTTCCACCAGGAAGAAAGGATGGTTTACTACTACTTTTGGTTGAATTTACTTCAACCCCCTTCTCCAACATCCCTTCTTTCTATCAAACCAGTGGTATGGTGGCATTTGAATAGGAAAATTACATAATACAAGGTTACTGGCAAGCACAAAGTATGTTTTAAGTGATTTTCAAGGGTGCCGAGTTTAAATATTTGATCTGTTTTTTGGGAAATTTGATTTATTGATAGATTACGTTTGATATTTGGCTGTGAATGGTACAGTTTTTTAAAGTTAACATTAGAAAATATAATGATATCTGAAAAATTTAAGATATATTTTCAATTTTTGTCTACTTGACCAATGAAATTGTGCTATTTCTTACCATCCAAGTATCGTGATAAACATGACAATGGTAGGCTGAAATAACCAAACTCTTTATATGGTTTTCGTTTTAATGTTTGCTATATTTGATTTATATAACTACAAAGATTATCTTATGTAAGGGTTTATTGCACCGAGTGACCAATCTAACACATTAGTAAAGGAATAAAGAATTTTTCAATACACAATTTAAAGAATTTTAAAAATGTGTTAGAGTGGGCACTCAATGTGATAAACTCTTACATATTATAACCTTTGTATAATATAAATCAAATACTATATAATATAATAGAAAGATTAGAAGTATGAAATAACCTTAATGTTTGTTTTATTCAATATTTTTTGCCTGGCAACATCAGGCTTCTCTGCTAGTATATTAATATATTGCCATGCGTGTGGTAGTAGGGTTACTATAATAGTTGAAGGCAAAATACGGACAGATTAGCATTAAAAGTACTCAGACAGCAAAGCAAAATAAAAAGGAATTTATTCATATTTTTTAATTTAGTAAATGTAGGTATATGAGCCATTCACAAGCCAAATTGATTAATTCCACACTTCAAATTTTTTTAAATTTTAGTGTCAAAGCACTTGATATATTCATAATAAGTTTTCCTAATAATAAGAATCAATAATCAATGCCACTTAATGATGAAATTTTATTGGCCATCAAAAAAAATGTTTATTTCAGAACCCAATCTAATTAATTCCATACTGTAATGTAAATCTTCCATTGAACACTGCAGCATTGCAATCACAGTGTGCACTGACCAGTGCCTTGTAGGTAATAGTAAATAATTTAATGTTATCTCATCATAAAAAGTAAGTAAAAGAAATTAGTTGGTTATAGTTCAACTGCTGCAGAAGTAAGTATACTTGTGGATTATTGAGCAATTGTTTTTAGAAAAAAGAAGTTATACTGTTATATCAAGATGGATAAAATTAAAATAATTTTTTTCATTCCTCTTTTTAAACATGATTCTTCTAAAAATTTAACAACAAATCAACATGATGGGACCTCAAATACAGCTGACAAAGAAGACATCATTTATGTTGCTGAATAATCAATTTAAACAAAATAATAACAACCACTATTGTAATAGAACAGTTATTATTCATTTTTGCAAAAAATCTTTAACAAAAAATGTATGATAATAAAGTTTCTCTATAATAAAAAACTATGTAAAAACTGAATTTGATGTTATTACATTTTTCACTTGCCAAATCAATTAACTCCCTTAAACACACCAAAATCATAATAATAATAATAATGATTATAGCATATCTATGCTACCTTATGCATTTTATATGTTGTTAAATAAAAGCTACATCTACAATAATACATTCTATAATGTTTATTTAAATTTATATTTTAAAAAAGAATGTACATTATCTTGTCATTTTTCTCCATTTTTTGTTTTATGGAGTTAATTGATTTGGCAAGTGAATGGCACATATAATATAAAGTTTCAATTTACACTTTTCTTTGAGGCACAGAATGCAATTTTAAATATAAGAAAACCATTTTACCACTTAGACAAGTACTATTGAATTAAAAACCCATTATAATGAATGTTTATGCACATGTTCTCCAAGCAACAGAGCCATTACATTTGCTTATACAATGTTGCCACCTAGCCAACAAATACAATAATAACCATCAAAAATAACACTTTTTGTCAGATTTAAATCTAAGTGGTTATGATTTAACTATTAGCAGTGCAATCAGTTGAAAAGTATGGACATATTATTTTTTTTAAGTACGGTACAGACATGGACAGAGCCTGACATATCGTAATCCTAGTGGTAGAGAGATGCTATCATTATTAATACATACACCTTTGAAGGTGGCCTTATAAATTTCAATAACTTCAACTACTCTTTTCATGTCGGTCAAAATCTTATGTAATTTTCTAGCATTGTCCCAACAGAGGGACACCCTGAGTTCAGATGCAAATTGGGCAAGAGCAGTAACAGTTTCCTTCGGAGACATTATGTTTATGATCTTTTATCCTGGCCTCAAGTGATCTATAAGATGAGCCAATGTAAGCAAGATGTCTGTTGGATCTTACATTGTATAAAAGAATCATGTATACATCTGGAGCCTTGTTCACTGCAACTTTTACATTGATTAGTAATCTGAATACATTGGGACTACGGTTATAAACAAGTTCAAGATTAAATCCCTGGCTATTTTTATGTACATTTGATGGAGATACAAATTATATTTATTGGTAGTCATTTGTCTTAAATCATTAACATAACTTTATTTTGTAACCATTATATAAACTGTAGTTACAAGTTTTATTATTACAAATATTCTTATAAAGTATTATTTTAATTAATTATTGCACGTAAACATTAACATTTATGTATGATTATAAAATCATTATAATTTTTGTAATAAACTTGTAATATTCTTTAAATCTATAATTAATGAATGTCCTATGTAATAAAAAAATTCAAAGCTTAAATGTTTTTTATTTGTTTTTAAGAAACGTTAATTTATTTATGTTAGTTGAAAGTTATCAAATAGTTCATATTTATTCTTTGATTTGATAATGATCTATGAAAGAAATATAAAAAAAAAAAACTCTGATCACGATACCAATATATTTAAAATTGTACCAGAAAGCACATATTTTAAATTTTTAATTTATATATGGAAGTCAAAAATAGATTTACAAATGTACAAGTTTACAAATGATAATTTCAATATAAGAAGCCAAATTTCAACTTCATTTTTAGTTTTTTACATCATTTATTGTCAGATTTTTTGATGCTCATCATTGTCTTTATATAAGGTAATTCACTCAGGATTGAACACTTTCTATGTGGAATATCTCTGTATAAAGATAAGCATAAAACAAAGAAAACAATTTCTTATTTTATGACAAAGCAGCAATTGACCAAGATATATCTTACATTACATGTTATTCAAATGCAATTGCACCATCATTATACATTGCTATTAAACCATTACAAGTATTTTATATGATAAAAGCAAATTTTTGTATTTAGTACAACAAAAAATTTGTTTATATCATTTAAAATACTTATAATAGTTTAATAGCAATGTATCATCATAAGTAATTTGATGTTCAACAATATTTTATGCAATAAATTAGTTTTCCCCCATATTTTGTGTTGTAAATTAGTGTTTTTCCATTACTAATATCTCAACACAGAAATAAGTTTTATTTATTAAAAAAAATTTATTTTTTTTTTAAACTAACTCTTAAGGAGTATCTTAGACCTAAAAGTTTGCCCTACTTCATTTATGAGACACACTTTTCAAATTTACTGATAATAAGTTGTATAGATTACAACTGAATAATGTCCTATTAAAATGTATATAATATAATTTGTAAACAAAAAATGAATCACTAAATAAATGAAATTATTAGTAATAAAATTAAAAATTACATAGAAACTAAGCTAATTTTTATAATTACACAAACATTTTCAAGATATATAATATCTTCTTTATATTTGTATAATTAAAAAATTATTCTAAATTCTAGTCAATTTTTAATTAAGAAATGAATGAAACTAGTTAAATTCAGATATGAAAAAATTAAGATTTGTTAAATAATAGTTTTAATAAATAAATTAAATAAAAAAAATTATTAATTGAAAATAAATATAAACAAAAGCATTTCAAAATTAATTACTTAACACAATATTTTAAAAATAATTTAGTCTGTAAATTTAACTTAATGTTATAAAATATGTATAATTCTTTTATGCTCAAGAGTATGGATGTTCATCTGTTTTCTATAATGAAATGTTTTAAATCATTTATTCAAATAAAAGCATAAAAGGGCTGTTTAAAAAATAAAAAAATAAAAATAGAACTCATTCAGTTTAATCAGGTAAGTTAATTTTCAAACTAATATTTGCAATTATTTAATATTAAAGTAATATTTCCTATTTTAATAAATTTCATAGAAATATTTAATTTGTCATTAAAAAATATTTTATTTTTCAATAATAAACAAATATGTAAAATTATGTATCAACTCACAATCTACAACCTTTAATTAGGATATAAATACCATATACATAGGGTAAGGTTGCCCAAGTCGTACCCTTAAAAAAACATTCTCAGAAATCAGAGAATATATTAGTAAACACATACTTATGAGTATCATTGGAAACCTTAGTAAACCCTGCTTTTATTTATTGCAAAAAAAATCAAATAGTCTGCGTACATTTTCTTTAAACACATAAAATTTTAAAAAATTGAAATCGGTACAACTAAGGAAACCAGTACCTTAAGTCGTACCTCAAACTGAAATTAAATAAATATATGGTTTAAACAAGTATATTTTATTAACACAATTACATCTTCATTTACAGTCAATACAAACATATGTTTTCGTTTGTTTTGCAACTCTGCCGCATACATCATGAATCCAAGACTTGCATTTTAAACAGTGAATCATGTGTTCTTCACAGATATTGTTGCATATTTTACAAAAATCAATCGTTGTTTTACTATTCTCCTTTTTGTAATTTACATTTAACAGAATTTTGCTTCATATCTTCTTTAAGGGGGTATGACATAAGACACAGTGTGCATGTCAGGTTATAAAGCCCCAAAACTATTTTGAAAAAATCTTTCACAAAACTGCAAGAGGCAAATAAATCACTAATAGATGTATAACTTACACTAAAAAAGCAAAATGTATTTAACTAGTGTTTTCTTACCTTAGGAGCTTCCACATACCTGATGAAAATTATACTCAAACAACTATAAATGAATTTGTTTACCAAAAACAGTCTTAATTCCTTGAAAAGCAGATACTCATTGCTTATACGCATAAGTATAACTGAGCCTATACACTGTTGCCATTTGTATGGCGGATAAAGTATTTTTGAAATCATTGAGGTACGATTTAAGCACTGGTATGACTTAGGCGACTTTTCCCTATATAATGTTTTAATATATCATATATAGGTTTTATAAAAATGAATAATATTTTAAAATTGATTAATTTTTATATCATATACAATTAGTATAATAATTATAAATAAAACCATGAAAATAAAAAAATAACATACCTCTAAAATAGTTTTAAAAATAAATCAAGAGAAAAAAATATGATAAAATAACTTGATAAAGTTGATTGTAAATCTTATTACTTTCTCAAACCATTTTTTCTGTAATTTTACTCATTTCATTTACTTAAAAAAATCAAATTATTGAAAGACACAAAAAGCAGCTGCTGACTGACAGAATCAAACTGCTGGCTTTCAAATAAATATGCTAACTCAATAGTGCCAAAATTTTTGATTGGTAGGTCATATTGTATATAAGTTATAGGTAAATGGACCACAAATATTTTGTATATTCCATATACATAGACAATGTAATAAGCATTTTGTAGTAAAAGTACTTTTGCCTATTTTATTAAAGCTTCATCAGTTACAGATATCTAAATAGAATGTTCAGTAAGAGCTTCAAATAACATTCTAGAAATTTTTACTTTGGAATAAAACTTTTAAAAATGTTCTTTTAACCACTTCTGTCTCAGTTCTTCATTTGATGAAATTTCATAAAATGTAACTTTTAATCCTTCAGGACAAGTTTTAGACCCAGCATAAGATATGCAAAAAGATAGGCATCAGTTTTTAGGCATAATATGGCTTTTCTATTTGAACTACACAATACATATACTCAGATTTACAGACCAAGCTGCTGTTGAAGAAAAACTCCTGTCAACCATATACAGTGGAACCATGTTTATCCAAGTCCCATTAATCCAGATCTCCGTTTTATCCAGAATAAGAAAGATAGACAAATGGAAAACTTAGTTCTTTGATTTTTTTTGCATATATAACTTGTAAGTAATACATTCTTGCCTGAGTATAATGTTGCAGCTGTAAGAATATTGTTTTCCCTTGGCTCAATGCCAATAGTGAACACTGTAACTTTGTAACCAAGGATCTGGTAACAAAAATAAATACAGTACAGTATATCACAATTACTTAGGTTTAAATTAGTCCTTTGGTTTCCCTACAGAGCACTAAGCCTAATTACCAGTTGACCTTGAAAAGACAATAAAGAGAAGATCTATCCCACACAAGTGGTCAGGAAATTTACGTATGTGTACTGTATCAGCTGATAGAAATCAACAAATTGATACTGTATGTAGATATGTCTTTTGCTTTATACTGTTAATATTGTTGTAAAAGTACATATAATGTGCAATAAATGAAATATAATGTACATCTGAACTGTGTTATATATTTGTTAATGAATTTTCTGGGTTATCTGGATTTTCAATCATCCAGATTGGGCCCGGTCCTGTTTGAGCAGGATAAATGGGGCTCCACTGTATAACTCATGAATAAGTATAGCTATACACAATGTAATTATCACAATTTAATAAGATAGCTATATCTGCATGTAAAACAACAACTTTACTCACCATGTGATTCTCACTGATAACTAACACCAAAATCGTTCACAGCGGCAAAAAATGAAAACAGCGTGAATATTCATTTTCCTTACAATTCATTCAAGCAGCCTTGCTTGTGCTATGCTCTGTTGCAGTGCTTATAAAACAATGTAATCTACTTGAATTATGATTTCAAATAAAGAATTTAAGCTATGACAAAATTTAAATTAAGTAAATTTACTTCTTAAATTTTTAAGATTTTTATTTATTTCTGTATTTAATATCAGAATTAATTATTTTCAAGATAATATTTATATTACAAATAACATTATCTGTTGGTTTGCAAATTAGTCCATTAATTCAACATTTCAGGTTAGACATACTGTTGGAGGAAAATAATGCTTTTTATTCACTATTTTCAATTTGTATAAGAATGAACAATATTTTGTTTGTTTCTGCATGAAATATAATAAATTACATTCTCAACATTTTTGAAAAAATGTAATAAAATATAGTTATATATCAAGTGTTAGAAGCCAAGATGGAGTTATAACAAAGCAATTTGTAGGTGTAATTTAGTTCTGCAGAGTTTGACATCATGGGTTAGCTTTGTCATTTCTTTTAGAATTTGAGTTTTGTAGGCTTCAGGAATTGTTCTTATCTAAGTTTTGCCTGTAATTTGTAAATGTAAATTGTTATTCTGAGTAAAGGAAAGTAAATATCATTCCTTTTATTTGTCATTTAAATAGTAATAAGTAAGTAGAAGTTTTAATGTAACAAAATTAACAGAAAGTACATTATTGTAATATTTTAGGGTAATCATTTTGATTAGTTTCAAATAAATTTTGATTTTGAATAAACAGGCTTTTTCAAATTGTCATGAAACCACACTACATGGCAGCAGGACACTGAAATACAATACAACTTAAAATTGTACAACTGGTATCTTCCTGTTAAAACTAGAAAATACTTTTAAAATTTAATGTAACAACCATTTGATATAATGTTTGCTTTCAACAGGATCCATAAAGTGAGTCTACTGTAATTGACTTTTTAATCTTTCAATTAAATCTTAGAATTTTTATGTATAATTATCTAAATTTGAAGTTTTAATTAAGTTAAACTCATTTACCGATTGTTATAAATCTATTAAGAATAAATGTTAAACTAATTTTTCCTATTGAGTATCTGTTTCAGATTACAGACTTTAAAGTTTAAAAAAATCCATCTGATAAATTTACTCCATTCTTCTTTTCAAAGCTTTATTATAATTCTGTTTCAACTTTTTTTAAGTGTGTTATTATTAAGAAGTTTTATTACTGTAAAAATAAGATCAGTAATTTAAACCAAAGATTGTATTCTTTAAAAAGATAAAGGTTAAAATATTTTATTTTTCTTGAACAAAATATAAATTTTAAAGTAACTAATTTATTATGATTATTAAACCAACATATATCCATTACACAAGAAAAAATTTATTTATTCATTACATAAATATGTTTGTTTTTTTATGTATTTTATTCATTTACTAATTATGTAATAATGTAATTAGTAACAAAATTACATTATGTAAATTGTGATATAGCTTCTAAAAACAAGTATAAACACTTGAAAAACATCTGAATTTATTTGTGTAAGAGTAAATATGTGATCTGAGAAAACAGGAAGCAAATTTTGTTTTTTATTTGGAAGTCAGACTGTTATGATAATTTTAAGATATAACATTAGAAATAAGCAAATATACTATAACTGTTACAATAGAAAATATTTCTAATAAGTTATTCAAATTTTTAAGAACAAGTAAAAATATTTCTCAATTTAAAAAGATTTTTCAATTAATAATAAATAATTTTTATTTTTTAAACTTTTCAAAAAAAAAAAAATTAAATTAATTCAATTCTTTATTTCTTTATAAAACAAATTTATAATTTGTGCAGATTTATTAGAAATTATGCTTACAATTGTAATTTTTTCTTTATTAAACTTTTCCTGATAAATACTTTATATTGTTTACTGTTATATATTTCACAATATACTTTCACCAAATTACAGCAATCGATACTGATTTAGGTTTATATTTATCTATCCTTTTTTTAAAATTTATTATTTATTAACCGGTATTTACATCACATTTAAAAAAAAATTATGAAGAAAAGTTTGTCATATAATTTTAATTTAATTTTAATATCATTTGTTTAAAAAATCTAAATTAACAGGCATTGGATCTGAACTTATATGTCCTATTTCTAGAGATAATCCAAAGATAAAAATAATCTTAATCAAGTTCTTAAAAACATTTCAAAGAACAATAAAATGTTTACTTTATGATGAAAGGTCAAAAAGTATACTTTGTGAAATATGGAACTTTGTCATGAAGCAAACATTTTATCATTTTTTAAAAAGTTTTATGAAATTAAAATATGAAGAAGTCCTATTTTACAATTTTTAAAAAAATTTTGTAAATGCTTACTATTATGTAAATTAATTGTGGGCAGTTCTGACAGAGGCTGAATACAGGAAGAATAAAACTCTAGCTCCAGCAGTAGCCTATAAGGAAAGGCCTGTTGTGAGATATGTATTGAGTTGTTCAGAAAGTAATTTCGTTTTTTTTCATAGAAAAATAAATGCAATATTCTTATAATAAATAAATATTTTATTGAATTATATATTGACCATTTTGGTCAAATACCTGTTGTCATTGTTTCTGGTAGTAGCATGATTTCAAATTCATGAAAATTTTGATCGTTGTTTACAAAAAACTGATTCAAGTAATTTTTGACATTGTCATTTCAAGTAAATGTCTTACAGTTAAAAAAATTTTGTATAGACCGGATCAAGTAATAATCTGAGTGTGCCCAATCTGGCATCTAAGCTATAACAGTTTCTGATGAGTTACCAAACTTGTGTGAAATTTGGCATTATCATGGTAAAACACTACACTTTGTTTGTTGATCAATTCTGGCCTTTTCTGTTTGATGATATTACTCAATTTGTTTACTCGATGGCAGTACACTTTTGAATCAATTGTTAAATTGTCTGGTAAAAGCTCAAAAACAAATTTCTTTAAAATCCCACCATAGAGAGTATCTCCCTTTAATAACATGTGGAACCCATATTGAACTGTTTATTATTACTTAAAACGAATCCTATTCGTTTTAAGTAATAATAAACGATTCAATTTAACAGATTTAATCTCTTAGTGATTTCACGTGTCGTTATACAGCAGATTGCTTCAATCAGTATCTTTATTTTGTTTTCATTGGCTTCAAATGGCCATCCAGAATGTGGTGTATCTTCGATATTAAAATTGCCAGAACGCAATTTTGTAAACCAGTTTTGGCACTGTCTTTCTCTCAACACATCTTCTCCAAACAGGTACCACAAGTTTTTTCTTGTTTGAACAGCATTTTTATTTTTTAGTTATAAAAAAGCAAAATATCCGAAAATGATGCTTTCGATTTTCCATATTTAATGGGTCACCGAAAAAAAACAGTTGTACAGAATCAAACAAAATTTTTTACAAATAAGCCTTAAATTGTCAGCTGTTCAAGTATATAATGAAAATGTGGTTTAAAATAAAATTGGCTGGTAAAAATACATCTAATTCCTCTAGTAATAAAAAAACGAAATTACTTTCCAAACAACCCAATACTTTAAAATGTTTTTTAAGAAAGGCTTTTTTTTTACAATTTTTTAAAATTTTGTAAATGTTTTAGTTTAATTAATATTAAGATGATAGGTAGTACAAAATTTCTTAATACATTAAGAGTAGCCTAAATATGCTCACACAGATGGAGTGAGGAGGTTAAAGAAAATTATAGATACATGGTTAGATTACACAGTGCAACATATATTCCATAGCTGTGCTGTTTCAATGAATACCAATAAGCAAACTTTGTAAAATTAAATATTAAAAAAAGTAAAAAAGTCTAAATTACTGTCAGAATAAAAGCTGAAGAAAACTGATCAAAATGACATCTTTATTTATAATATAGACTACTCAGATGCATTAACTCAGTTTTTGAATGTAGCACCTAGTGCTCATTGTGTGTAGGGCAAAATAAAATCATTTTGATATGTTCTCATACATTAGCCTTTACAATACAATATTGTTTATTGCCACATTCTTTTGAGTTATATTGGTAAATGCAATGAGTGCTAAAATTTTTTGTTCAAATAGTTACTGATTAGAATTATCTCAATGTTCACAGGTTTGCAACCTAACTAAAAAACACTGTAGCTAAAACTATATAGTATTTACTAACAAAGCACTAATCAAAACTACCTTCTTAATACTGGAACAAATCACAAACACACTGTAAACAACCAGTAACAAAAATTTTTTAATAAAAAAACTTTTGATGAACATTTTCAACATTGACCAAGGTCTGCCTCAGGTCTTTAAATTAACAAAATTTCAAATTGGAATGTATAGAACAAATTTTAAAATATTATTTTCATTTGTCAAAAGTTTTTTTTTTATTAAAAAATTTTTATTACTGGACTTTAAAGGTTGCTTACAGTGTGTAAAACACTAATCATGTGAAATGACATACTTCACACCTTATTGACAAGAGGTCAATGCAGGCTTATGTAAAACAAGAGAGGGTGGTCATTAACACAGTCTACCAGCAGACAGATGTTTGAATTCCTGCCAAAATACATTGCTTTAAGCCTGATGAAAAACCCATGGAAAGTCCTTTCATGATATGATAAATGTATACACAATTTTGTTAGTCAAACAGTTTTATTGCAAAAATGATTTGACTAGCAGCAAGTGGAAGCTCTTATGAATTAGCAAAACTATTTACCAAACTTATTTTGTTATTTTCATTTTTTATAGTAAAATCACTTTAGCATATGTAAAAAACTTTTATTACTGTAATTAAAAAAAGTTTGTGGAAAGAAGATTTTTTCACGCAAATTACACCGGTAACAGGTTCAGTTTTTAGTATTACTGTAATTTTGGAGAGATGATAAAAATTGCAAGAATGAAAATAAAATCTTTATATAACCCATTCTACCATACACCTGCACCTCTAGGTCAGCCATTGAAAGCAATATAATTATCAGTTTAAAGCAGTGGTTCCCAACCGGTGTTCCGTGGAACACTGGTGTTCCGTAAGCATCTCCCAAGTGTTCCGCAGATTTAGTCGCAAATCGAAAAGTGTACAATCGTATTCGAGCCGCCGAATATCAAAAAATTAAAATCATAAAATTTTCATAAACTTAAATATATATGTACGACTCGTACTTATGGAGTGTACTACTGTTTTGAATAAGATAAAGGCAATGATACAAACTGAATGAAATATGTAAAAAACATCAGACACAAGTTTCCCATTAAAGTTATTTAGGTATATTTTTTCCCGTCTTAGAATTGGCGTTAATAATATGAGTAGAGATTTTGAATTATAACTGCTCAATTCTAATAAAATAACTGATGACAAGCTTATGTATTTCATATTAACTTAAGTAAGTGTTCCGCTAAAGAAAATTGCTCACAAAAGTGTTCCGCATCCTAGAAAAGGTTGGGAACCACTGGTTTAAAGTTTAGAAATTGTCATATCAAGCAATAATTTGTTGCTTGAGATGGCAATTTAATAAGTGATTACAGATATACACAAATAGCAAAGCCCAAATATTCTGTAATAATCATATTAATTTCTGGATAATTCAGACAATAGTTTGAGTAAAAGTTCCAGCATGAATATTTTTTGCTCTTCTAAGAGTATTTTTATACTGAAAAAGAGCTTTATCATAAAAATCCCACTTACCAGTATGCTTAGCATGATTAAATAACTTCAGAGTTCACTCAGAGATCACTTCAGAGTTCTCAGCTCACTGTTCCAACAAGGAACTAAATGATGGGTGAACTTCTCAAGTTGGCCAACTAATAGTGTAGGACTTCAGAATATGCTGTTGTACAAGATCAACAGCCAACTCTATGTCCAACACATCACTGAATCAGCATGAAGAGCAACCCAGTGTGAAAGACATGCACTCTAAAAAGTGCTCAATCAGTCTTCTTTGCGTTGCAAAATGCCTCCATTTTTAAGATAAATAGAAAGTTAAGGATAAATGTGATGCATCTGTGATCAGACAGGGAAGGTTCATCAGATACATACCAATCCATCATTCTGCTGCTTAAATCTGAAGCTAAAGTCAAGTCTTGAATTTCTACATGTTTGGAAGTAACAAAAATGGGTTTATTGCATTGTTTTAAAATTACCATATCAGTACCCACCAAAAAATCCTAAAGATAAACTCCTCTGGGATTATCTTCGTTACATTTCCAGGCAAGTGATAGAAAATTCTACTACAGATCTGACCTCACTAGACTGGAGAGATCCAGTACAATCATAAGGAAGATAGGCAACAAAAATTAAAATTTCCTTCTTAATGCCATTTTCATCAACCAACATACTGTACATACAACAACTACATAAATGGAATAAACACCACAAATTACAACACAACAGCATTCTATTTATAGAACAGTTTTCCATTTTACAGTTCCTGATGAGGGCTGATAAAGTAGTGGCTGAAAATGTTAGAATATTGAATTTCTTCGCTGGAAATTTTGCATTGAAGTGTAATTCTTATCTACATAAATGGATTAAGGTATTTCTCTACTTAGATCTCTGGACAAGAGATCTAAGTAGAGAAATACCTTAATCCATTTATTAACAAAAAATAAAAATTTGCAGATCCTTACTGGATGAGTGATAAAAAAGACTATCATCTAGGTTAGACAAGCCCTAACCTGATCCCTAAAAACCCAGGGCTATATTAATGTCCTCTGTCATTGTACAGCAATCAACACTGCAGATGATGTTTAATAGTGTGTGAGATTGATTTGAATAGCTCTTAACAATGATTTACTCTTAGTGGCAGCTCCACACATTACAATAAAGCTCCCTGCGAGTCAGTGGCAGTGAATTTGCTATTGCAGTGCAAGAGACAGTGGCTCAGTGGCTTTAGGATCCAGAAGCCATTCACTGTGAACCAGCAGCAGTTTTCTGCAGTAAGCCCTGAAACAACCAACTATAAGCCAGCACAAGTAGGCCTTTTCCCTAGTCCTGAAACTGCAGGAGGAGAATCAGAGCAACCACCAAGAATCTTAAAGTCACACTGGTAAGTCCCAGAAAAGGCCTGAGCCCCAGACCCTACCAAGGTACTATCAATTGCCAAAACCAGGCTTTAACTATAAATGTCAAAAGCCTTATCAAGCAATCTCCAGTGTTGTCACCAGACTGAATTCTGAATCTCAAGTCTTATGAATCCATTGAAAATCCTCATACTTTTGGTCCAGAATCATCTTTAAAACTTTCATGATGTGTATAGGGAGTCAATCCTGATAACATTCAAAAGACCTTCTCACCTGTGAGCAAAGGCCTCAATGTGCACTCCAAGTCTACTTCTTAGAGAATGCATTGATTAATATTTCTTGAAGGAAGCAAGCCAGTCTCAATGACCCAAAAATACCTTTTTGGGGTCATTGAGACTGGAAAACCTAGGAGGGTTGTCCAGACTCAAATTAGTTGATCTCTTCAAAGAGAAAATCCCAAATCTGAGCTGATAAAACCACCAAGGCTTGGCTGGCCCAACCTAACATTAACACATTAAAATGGCCATCAAGCAGTCCTGACCTTTCCCCTATAGAAAATATGTGAAGTAAAATTAAAAAGCATTGAGTAAAAGTCCTCAAGGAAATGTGGATGGCTTAAAGCAAAAAATCAAGCAAACATGGAATGAAATTACTCCAAATGAATGCCTGGCTCTTGATACAATGGATAATCGTATGAACACTGTCATACAATCCAAAGATAAAATGACTAAATATTAATGTACTGTTTGAGGTGTTTGTCAGAAATAGCACTGTCCTAACTTTTGGTTTTAATCACACATGCTTTTTGAACTGCTCATAACTTTTTTTTATATATTATCAACATGAAAACTTTTTATGTAAAATCTTCAGTTATAATTAGGCTCACCAGACATCCCACTTTGACTGGGACTGTCCCGGTTTGATGATGTGGTCACTGTGTCTCGGCCAGTTTGTCATTTTGTTGAAGTTATTTGGTAAAATTTTATAAGTGCCAAATATATAAGAAGTAAAAATAGTGCAGCCTCTAGTAAAATGGTAATTTGGGAACTAAGATATCCCTCACTGTTGCCAATCTAAATATTTTGTATCTAGATATAAGTACTTTTAATGTTGTCTAGATGTTTCCCCCAAAATTTATAACATGTGGCCTAATGAATTTAGACGTTTAATTTTTCTTCCAGATATTTTTTCACAGAATTTATAATAGCATGTAGCCTATGAGATCCAGGTATTTTTATTTCAATTTTTAGATATTTTGTTTCAATTAGAGTTAGCAACACTAACTCTTACACCGGCAATGTCATTGTTGTTCATGTCCTATATTAATTGAGTTCAAATTGCAAGTTGGCATTTGTGATGATTTTGTACTGTACATTAAGTAAAAATCTATAAAAGTAAATTAAAGGATGGTTGTATTAATGCCAGAGATGCTGATGGATTAGCTTCTGCATGAAAATTCTACATAAAAAAATTAAAATATAAAAATTTTAGTCTGCACCTGCCATTATATTTGGATACATTTTTTTGTGTATTTTATTTTATTTATTTATATCATTATTGTTTTACTTTACTTAATATAGTTTGTTTTATTATTTTATTATTTATTAGTTAATTTATCTAATTAGTTATTTTTGTTCCAAGTTTTAAATGTAAAACGTTCAGACATTCCATTGTTAAAATGTTAAATTTTTGAAAAGGCATTTGAATTCAATTATACTGAAGATGGTCAAGTGTATTAGGCTGCTGAAAACGTTTGTGTTTGTTTAATAAACATTTCTCAGAAACAAAAGGTGTATTGATAGTTCATTAAGTATTTAAAAAGCTGAGTTTAATATTTTGGTTACTGTACGTTAAATTAATTTAATCTCCAAAATACCAGAAAGAAACTGTGTTTACTGATGAATTAAAAAAGAATCATCTGTTTTTGAAAAAAGTTTGTGAACGTATTTACAAATTGAAATGTGAACTGTGTTTTTCAGAATTTTCAGTAACCCGTCAGACATTAAAAATCACTTGAAATGTGCAAAACATAAGGCAAGCCTCGTAGCAGTGGAAGGAACTTCCTCAAATATATTGTCATATTTTAAAGGTACCGATTTATTTCCTGTTGTGAGTATTTTCTCAAAATTGTCCTGGTTTGAGGAAAAAAAATATTCTGGTAAGTCTAGTTATAATAAAAATTTACTAATTTATAAAATAATTATAAGTGTACAAAATGCTTCTGTTTGATATTATTAAAGGATAAACTAGAGATTGATTAAAATAATGTGCTGTTCGAGGTTTTTGTCAGGGTTGTATAAGAAAAAGATTTCTGGTGAAATATAAAACATTAAAAAATGCTTTATTCAAAGTACAAATAATAAAATAAATTAATATTGAACTTTTGAGTCTAAAAAAATAGATCATTAAAAACAACATTACACAATAATCCATTTTAATCTAAAATTATAAAAGACTGTTAACATTAAAATCAAGCATGAATATTATGATAATTTAAGTAATTGTTTCAAATTTCATTATTTTATATTTAAAGGCAAATTTTTCATTCAAACACCCAAATCATTCAATTAATGCAAACAGGACTTTTAATAATAAAAAAATAATAATTTAATTTGGCTTTTTATATAAAATAATCCAGCTAAATGGATTTTAAATTATAGAAACTGTCTTTTTTAAATTTTTGTTTCATTTATAAATATAATTTATTTATAGTAGAAACAGAAAATATTTCTACTATAAACATAAAAGTTTATAAAATGAGATTATACACACACACACAAACATAAATAACAATAGAAAATATAAATTAAGCAACAATATCATAAAGACTTTTTAACATATTAATTAAGCAAGTAAGGAAGGAGAGAAAGACTTGATAAATTAAACAATAGAACAGATATTAGATGTTCATTGTACATAAAGTACTTTTGTAAAAATTAATGAATAAACTATTTAAAAAATTGGAATTTTATAATAATAATATGTAAAGTTCAAAAAATTAAAAACAAACATTATCTAAGAATTAAATATTTCGAAGACAGAATAAAGTGAAAAATATATATGGTATCAGGGCCTGAGATTTTCAGAAGGTATCTCTTTTTAAAGCTGCTAACTTTCAGATGTCCCTGACAATTGGAGACCCCCACACATTTGCTTCTTGCACTGTGCAATAATCCACCACTGTAATTATTGTGGAAGGAAGAAAAGTGATTGTGTAATTATCACAATCACTTTTCTTCCTTCGCATAAAACCATAATGTTTAGTTACCATCCGTATATCATAAATAAAAGAATAAAGTGTATAATAAAAAACCTTCTCTCTAAAATCCATATTACAATTTCTATCAAAAATTTTGATAATGATAACTTCAAATATGTTCTTTTTATTTGTCTTTTAAGGATGCAAGTATATCAAGTATCAAAAGTATATTATGCAATTTTTGAAGCAAAATGTCTTTCATTATAACAATCTCAAATATACACTGAAGGATCAAATAAGAAAAAAAAAATTGATGGAAAGTTTGAATATATCGCATCAAATCTTTAAAAAAATTATCTTAAAAAAACAAACTATTAATCAGATCTTCTGAAGATCTTAATGCAGTTTTGTTAAAAAAGCAAACTATCATTATTATTAAAATTTAAACTACATATTTTTAAAATACTAAATATAAACTTAAATACACATCTTTAATTTCTTTATCTTTATATATTTTGCCTTAGTAATACTGCATATTTTTTATGTATTGTAATAAATTAACAAGATATTTATATTAATTTATCATTAATAATATTTAATGCTGATGTAAATCAAAATGAATCTGCTTGAAGAGTATAAAGAATTTATTAAAAAATAATATTTTCCAGAAATTTAAAAATATGAATTTCAGTTGTTACTCTGTATAAACTTAAATTTGAAAAATTAACATATTTCTGTTTATTAACTCTCATATAAAATCTTTAACATTCATAACAATTATAATCTGAAGTTTATTTACTGGCTTTTTAAAATTAAATAATAACTAAAATATAAAACACACAAAATATATAATTATTACTAAATTTAAAGTTGATACCTGTAGGAATGTGAAACAACACCATTCTTATCTAAAGAAGTAGTAGTGAAACACAGACCATCCGTTTCACAAGAATGATTCGTATCAGGTCCACAAATATCACAAAAACATTTTAGACCTGAAACTGTAAAAATTATTTATATTAGTTAAAAAAACTAATTTTTTAATATGTAAGTATAAAAATTAAACATTTATAGATTATATGTTGATTATAAACAAACTATTTTTATTACATTTAAAAATTTTAAATCAACATTAATATGAAATAATTAAAGTTCTCAAAATAAATACATTTTTAAAACATTTAAGTATTTAAAAAAAATATAAAAGTTTAAAGCACTTAAGTATTAAATGTTTTAAAATTTTATGATATATTTTTTTGAAAAACAACAATCACCTATATCAGGGAATAATGAACCCATGGAATATGAGGAAAAATTGTTTGGCATGCAATATATATGATTTTGTTTACTTTTTATTGTTAAATTTCAGTTTATTAGAGTTTTATATTTAGTTAAGTATATCATCATATTACTGTTAATTAGCTTCTTTACATTTATTCTAATTAAAGCATATTCATTACATTTATTTAAAACTCATTATCTGAAGTCTAAAACTTTGGCATGAATATTTTTAAAAATAATTATGCTTACTGTAAAGGACATGAACTCAAAAAGGTTCACCATTCCTGACCTAGATTGACTTAGCATATGCATAAAATTATCCTAAACTAGAATATCTGCATCAGTAATATTGTCTTGCAAACAACGTTTCTATATATTTCTGATAAATTTATCATTTTGATAATTTATTAATTATAATAAATTTTTAAAATGTTAATTATTTAACTTTAACTGCTTATTTCATTTTTTAAAACTGATTTTTAAAAAAATACAAAATATTATGCTGAAATAGAAGCAAACAATCTGCCTGGATCAATAAACATTAATTCTTGAATTTTATCTTTACCTATAAAATCTATACTGTCAGAATTAGAATTATGAGATTTTTCCATATAGTGTGGTACTTATTAATTAAATCCAAAAATCTAAAATATATTTATTACACTTTAAATTCAAAACATTTATTTAAAATTATGAGATTTTTGCTGTTTGGGAAAAGAAGCAGAAAGTGCATGAAAACATTCCAAGTTGTGTTGGAATGCATTTTTCAAAGAGGAAAAATATGTTTTGTCCTGAGAGGATTCAAAAGTCAAATTCAAGATCAAAATAAGGACTTAGAAACATTACTCTTAAGGTCCTGCTCAAAGATTGGATGAAGTAAAAAGTAAAATTATTTTGTCTTTAATTAAAAGTTATATTTGCATAAATTTAGTGTGGTTAATGACCCAAAGACCTATGAGAGTTATAATCTGTCAAGATTAAGAAAATACAGATCCAGGAGAGAGAATTCCAATACATGAGTTAAACATATATAAACACTTATTAACAAGGCATTGGAATCAAACTTTATTAGTGTGAGCCTAATTATAATGGTAAGAAGTGATCACATTATCATAGTAAAGAAACAATTTCTTATGGAACAATAGTACAATTTAAAGGAATCTTTAATACTTTGTACAACCTCCTTTTACCAGTTACATGCAAAAATACAGTCAGTATGGAGACAGATAGGCATGATATGCTATCCTCCAACAGATTTGCCCATAAATGTGAAAACATCAGTCCAGTTACCTCACATCTGTAATCTTGTCCTATGAATATTCAATGCAACAAATTTGGAAACCAAGCAGGTCAAAAACTTGTAACCCTGCAATGAAGACAACACAAGAAGGTGCAGGATTTCCTGAATGTGTAGCTGTGCCATCAATGACCCTCACCACTACTAGGATTGACCAACTGTCAAATGAGGTGATTTTTCAGAGCAGCATGCAGCAGTAGAAATGTGCCACTCAATAGCAAAGGCAAGAACACCTCTAAAGTAGGATCGAGATATTGTAGAGGTGCATTTATGTTTGGCCAGTATGAGAAGTATTTTCTAGTAAAAGTAGAAATGAATTACTTACTAGTGGTCTTCCACAATAACACAATGGTTGTCTGTTTCCAAACAGTACTGGGATTCATTGCTAAAAATGATATGCTGTCAGTCTGTAAAAATCCATGCTTCTGTCATGAAGCCATGCAAACAAAACTGATGATAATGGCAGGCCACATAGTAGTCATAAAGCATACAAATTTGCTTTTTTACTAGTTGCTGGCCAATGGTACAGTAAAAGACAGGATTATATAGTAAGGTTTCCACCTGTCTCTGGATGATGGACAAAGAAATTGTTACAGCTGTTTGTGCTTGTCTCAGGACTACACTACCATCTCTCCTAGAGGAATTCAGTCTGCTAACATGTAGGAGTGCCCTATGCATTGGATCCAACAACACTTAAAATCAATTCAAAACAGCTCAGATGGCAAGGAATTTGGCAAAATGACCATTCTACCTTCCTCAGATCAACAATGTGCCTCTTTCAAACTCTGTCAACTGTTTGTCATATTAGGTATGCCTAGATTCAAAGACCTCCAAACAGATACACTGAAAATTCTGAATCAGTGAGACTCTTGAGTCTTTTTATAGAATAGTGGATAGCAATTTTAAAGCACTCTGGTAGCATTACCAGATGTGCAATTGAACCAAACTGTAACTTGTCTGAGAGATACAGTAGTTGTATGCCAACAATCAAACAATTCTATCTGGGTATATAACTTGTTTTTGTCAAGAAGTGTAGATATAAACTTTAAAGGCTATATATGATTCAGATATATAAAGTTTGTTACAAAATTAAATGGAATATTAATTTTAAAACAGGTCTAAGTAATTACATTCTATATAAACTCATTAAATATAACATAAATAAAATCAATATCCTGCATATATCTTATTCAATTTTAAAAGCAATTACCTCACTAAAACTGGATGAGAAATATAAATATACAACCACATTACCTTAATCTAGTCCAGAACCAAGTTACTTCTCTGGAAAAACTAATGTTTTTGATCTTCTCTAAAGATAATCTTCAGGTTCTATTTTTGAATAATACCTGAAGATCTTAGGAGATCATAAACATTAGTTTTTCTGCAGAAATAATATGGTGCTGGACTAAATCAAGGTACTGTGATAATATACTTCCATTTTAACAGATTTCATCTTATTATTATTGCAATTATAAAATCAATTTAGAGTTTACTATAGGAGATTTAAAAAAATCAAATAATATCCAATAATTACTAAAAATGCTGTAATATTTTTAAAACTGGAATAGATATAAAATAAAACACCTCTAAAAAAATTCAGAAAACCCAGCAAACAAGAAAACTTTAAAGATTAATGTGGGAAACGCCGGGAGGTAGGACGGAGTCGTACCTCCTTTTTGTCGGCGAACAGGTCGGCAAGACCCACCCCACTGTCAAGGATGGCTAAATTTTGGTGATATCCTGACTTGTCGGGATCAGATAATTGATTGTCAGGTCGAGTGGAGGAAGTGTGTGGGTTTGTCGATAAGATCAAGGCGATATTCGAAGTAATGGAACCATGAGGAAAACAAACAACAATTTATTTAGACGATAAACAGATACAAAAGATCTAACACGTTCCGTTTCTAACCGCGAGAGAGAGAGAGAGTTCACAAATGCGGGGGGGATCATACCTCTTCCTAGGATTAGTCGAAGAATTAGCTGTAATCGTAGGGTTAATCGTCTCTGTTCTCCGATCGTGGAGGGAAGCGGGAGGATCGGGCGGGCGGCTCGTCGTCAGCGGGCTTCAGTGACTTCGTGTCTTGGCCCTCGCTTCTCGGGACGGATCCTACAGGTCGGGTGTCTTGTGCGGACCTTCAACGACCCCGTTCTCAGCTTTTCCCCCCCTTATATACCCCAAGTCCCGTCCGCTGCGATGGCGGTAGACGATGAGTCGATCTCCGTGACTCAGAGGTCGGATCTGGAGGGGAGGGAAGCGGGTTTGACGGTGGAAGGCTGCACATCCTTTGACTTGTGATTGTTATCTTTGATTTTGATTGTTATCTCCCGAGGGGATTTGAAACAATGAAATTTTAAAATCGGACCGGCTTAATTCGGTCCTCACATTAACAAACATTTTTAACCATATTCAACAGGTCATCAGATTTAAATGTTTAAAGCTTAGAATGTAAATTGAAATTTACAGATTTTAAAATAGATGGAATATGAAGTCATTGAAGGAGATTGGTTACGTCATCCTTGATTCACTCATACAATAAGTGTTTGTAGTAAGCTTCAAAAACAGGACTTCCAAGCAAAGATACTTTCCGTGTCTTCATAGTTTATGGCAGTAGTCGTCCTTCCTGTTGGCTTTGTAGATTGTCAACCTCTAGATATTTAAGATGGATCCTATGGCAGGTCCTTCTGCAATGACTGTATTTCATGTGTTTTAAAATTTGTAAATTCCAATTTACATTCTATCTTCAAACATTTAAACCCGACAAAGACTGTTGAATACGATCAAGAACGGTCATTAATCACGATTAAGTTTTCTTGTTTGCTGGATTTTTGATTTTTTAAAAGTGTTTATTTTATATTCAATAATTCTATACAAAACGATGATTGAAAAAAAACAACATAAAATATGATAAGAATTTACAGAATCTAATTATTAATTATTTGAAATTCGATATAGTAATTTAGTTGCATTTTTTTGCTTTCTTGTATAAATATTAAGAACATAAACAAGCAATATAAATTTAATTACTGCTAATAATTCCAGCTGTGTTACTTTTAATAATTATAATCCAAAAACACAGATTTTTAATATTGAAGTATCTTATATAATCATAATGGTACTTATTGTAATAAAGATAAATCTTATTACAATAAATTAGTGCACAAAAAAAATACAAGCTTTACTATTATTATATATATATATTAATATGTATCTATAATAACAATACACTTACTGTTATTATTATTTATCATAATAATTTATGCACACTCTTCTCTAACTGCACTTATATAATACACAAACCTCACACGAAAACCTTTAAAAAATGCAGCCTTTTTATTCACTTTTCTAAGTGTTTTTGGCCAGTTTGAACAATTTTCCTTGGAACAGAAATATCAAACGATTCCTATAACAGAATTTGTTTTGGAACTTTTAAACACTTGAATTTTCTTAGGTGTCTAGCACACAGGCTCGTACAAAAAAGAATTACAATATATACCGGATACTTGTACCAATATACACAAACTATACATACATATAATATATGAATAAATAAATACATAAATACATCAACACAACTGCTAATATAAGAATGATTAAAAAGGCTGCATTTTTAAAGGTGTTTTTTTGTGTAATTTATGCATAATGCATAAATATATAATATTAATGTTAATAATCCTAATATAAAAAAAAATAATGACATTTTCAAACATATAAATTATATCTTTTCCAACAAAAATTCTCCAATAAATGTGTTTATTAGCTTACAACTTGATACATTTTTATACATTGTTTCACCTCAATGCCAATATTTACAAGTTTATATTTCATTCTTCCTTTAAAAATATAGAAAATTCTAATTAAAAAATAATAATTAATAATTTAACAATTTACACAAACAATTGTAAATTTTGAATTTTTTACCAGGTTAATATGGCAATACAATTTTTTTCTAACGTTATATTTATTTGTACGCGTAATTATAAAAGCGCAGATATATAAACACACGAGATAATTTCCATTCGAATGGTTATAAACATAGAAATATAATTATTAAAATGATTATTTAAATTCCGAAACACGGATGCATAACAAACTGGGAAGGAGTTAAGCCTAACTATATTGTCAATGGAAGCAACAAAGAAGCATTTCTCTTACCAAGACAAATTTGTAAGGAAAAAGCGACGAAGAAACAGAAGAAAACATTCGTCATCATCCTTTATTCCTATTTAGCACCAGATTCGTCATTTCTTTCTAGTAAGTTTGTTTTAAAATAGTCAAATTAACAAATTTAGAGTCACTTCTAGCACCCACAAATAAGCCAAACATCATCCGTGACAGTTTCTATACAGGAAATTCTTCCGCTTTTTTCTTCTTCTTTTTTTCCCTTTCTATCTTTAATATATAAATATGTTTAAAAAATATTACAAATGATGAAATTTACGCATATTTTAAGTTGAAATTATAATAATATAATCGTTTGTCTAATATAATTTCTCGATTATTTACTACAGTGTTTAAGTTTTATTTGATGACGTCACAGGAAGTGGATGATGAAGATATCGGAGAAACACTCCGCTCATCAATCGATTCGCTTGAAAAAGGACTTTGACACGTATTTCTATCAGTTCGTACGTGTTGAAGCGCAATAATCTCTTCATTTCGGTATATCTTTAAAGTTTCATTCCTACAACTGTTGCCAAGTAAATGTTTATTTAGAAATACTTCCTTTAATATTATTATTATTCGATTTAAAAGCGCTACTTTAACACTATATACCGGAATAAAACAGCGTGTATATACATATATAACTTTTTCTTGATGATAAATTAATTTTGTGTTTTATTTTTAATAAAATTTTACTTCCATTGGTACACGTAAGCTTTTCTGTTCTTTTTATCCAATTATTTCCTTAAAGATAATTATTCGTAGTTTTTACTAATCAATCCAACTTTTACAGAGAAAATATATTTATGATTTCGTAACCGTAATTACAAAAAGAATTGATCAAGATAAACTCTATATACATATTTATCAAGCTTGATGATATTTCTGATTACGAAATTAAGTGTTGCTTAAAAGTGAAATTTTTCCGTTTTATTGTTAATTATTACATTGTCGAATTATTTTTTGTTCCCTATATTGTATGTGTAAACTATATGTACAGTACACGTTGTAGATCTATACAAAAATAGTTAAACTGCATTTTGTATTTTAATAGTTAATCGATAAGAGGAAATAAACAAAAAACTAGTTTTATTTATATGAAATTCTATACAATAAATAGAAAATCATGCATAAACATTGCGTAAAAATGCTAGAGATAGATTATAATCTAACTGCCGTTCGGATTATAATGTCCGGTTAGAACGGCAAAATTATTTTAATTAATAGTTTATGATAAAGTATATTTATCAAGTTAGAATCAATAATAAACTTTCTTCTAGTAATTTGTTTTATTTTTCTGCTTAAAATGTATAGTGGTATATGTATTATTCCATTTTTATTTATTTAATTAAAAGAAAAAAACAAAATATTATCGTAAAATGTGTGAAATTTTAACTTTAAAACTTCTGTAAAAATGATTTATTTTTGAATTTTAAATGTTAACTTATTAAATCAGCCATTTTTAAATACAAAATAAATCGTATAAGAAAACACGTGGCCCAATAATAGCAGTTGTCTTATTGCAGTTTCTCTAATAGTTACTGCAGTAATTTCTATAAAACATCTAATTGTTTAACACATGATTATTTTTATTTTGTATCGATCGTAATTATAGTAATCTTGGGAACTTTGGGACAGTTTATTTGATTAAAAAAAAAAAAAAAAAAGATATACAATACAAAATACTGCATTTTAAGTTTTTATTCAAATTTGAAATATACTTCTAGAGAAATATATTTTATTGCAAACATTATTAAAAAGAAAAATTGATTCATAGCTTATATTATGAATGAAAAAGAATCGTTTTTTTTTTTCGTTTATGATGTAGGTTATTCTTTAGCTAATTCCAAATTATTCTAAGATTTTCTATATATATATAATAAGCTCTTCTTTATTTTCACTAATCTCTTAGATTAATTTGCTGAAGTAAAGAGTAAAATGTATGCTTAAAAACTAATATTCAAAACAGTTTAATAAGTTTTTATGTAAACGTATGCGTTCATATACTATATGTGAATATGCCATTCATAAATATTATTTTATAATGACTTGATAATAAAACATCATTAGAAATATTTTATAATTTCATTTATAGTCTTAATTAAATATTTTAAATAAATTTTTACATTTCTTTGCAGTCGCACTTGAAACACAGAACTCAATATTCATAAAAAAATTTGTGGAAAAGTTTTAAACAAAATAAATGAATTACCCAAAGGATCCAATTATCTGTGAAATTTCTTATTTAAAAAACTGTTTTTATATTTATGTTTTAGTAGTTATGCTTTAAAATTTGTTTTTCTGAGAATGAACTTCTCTTTACCACAAAGATGAACAAAAAGTAATTACTAGAAAAAAGAGAGAGAGAGAACTGAAACATTATTTTGAATCAAAATATCAATTTATTCACTATGTAAAAAAGTACCAATGTATTTGTATAAGCCAATGATTCCTAAACTTTGAAAGGGTGTGGACTCTTTTATAAAAGATATATTTTGGCAGACACCTATTTTCAGCTGTTCGCTTTTAATCATTAATTAATAAACTATAATAATGATAAGCATTTGAGGCATTTTACATTACTTACCGGCAGTTATATATAAGAGAGGAAAAGTGTGGCGATCTGTCAAAAAGTAGAGATTTTTATATTTTTGGACTGGGGACCTTGAAACGTCGAGAAATGCAAAAAAAATCAGGGGTAATTTTTGTACGTATGAATGTTAGTGTGCGTGTGTGTGTAGGGGGTCAAGATTTTGTTCACCCTTTTTGAAGCTTAATAATTCCTGTGCTTTTTGTCGAAAATTTCTGAAATTTGTCAAGAAGATCTGTATATTAGGTGATCAATGCTATTAAATTTTGGTGGTTAAAGGTCGAGGGAGTGGGGGAGATAAAGAGGATCGTGTGTATCTTTAGTAGGGTCAAACTTAATGACGATTTTACCTGTTACAAGCATTTACAATTTTTTATAAAACCGATTTCTACTACCCTCAAAATTAAGCTTTATGCCATTTTATAATAGTTAAAAGTATAAAAAGTTTTTAATAAAATATGATAACGGATGATGCCACCAAATGTTGCCGGGAAAGTTAAGCAACTCGTTGCTGGAATTTTTTCACTGTTTGAAAAGTTTTGTTAAAATAATAAAAGTAATAAATTATAAAATTTAATAAAAAGCCGACTTTCTTATTTTTCAAAAAAAAATCATTAAAATATAACAATATAAATTATATTAAAATGTTATATTTTAATGATATTTGTGATTTAATAATATTATATATTTATAAAAATAGATTTTAAAATGTTCACGTTGACGTTAATCTGTTTTATGAAATTTTTTATTAATAAATAATTCTAATTTGATATTATAATAAGATCTAAAGATTATTAATAGTTTTTATTTTTGAAATCTCAAGAAATTAGACAAATTTCCTTTGTTTATAAGTTTTAAAACTGTAATTCATGGAAATTTTCATAAATTAAAATTTCGTAGTATATTTAATTCTATTTATAATTTATCTTTTTATTACATTTTCCAAAGCTTATAGGCAAAGGAAACAAATTGTTTATTTTGCAACTTTGTATGAATAAATCTTTAAATAATCAGTTGTATATTTATCTAAGAAACAAACTTTTCAAACAGGTTGGCAATTTTATTTTTTGTTATTTTATTTTAAATTACTTGTCATATTATATCAACGTCTCAAATAACTTTATATCTTACTGAATCTCAACAGTAAGATTTTGTAAAAGAAAAAAGAAAAGACATATTATAATGAAAGACATGACTAAAAAAGAATGATAAGACTTTAACTATTGAGATTCTTGTTATATTAAAAAAACCATTTAAAAAATAATAATAATAAAGTTACATTATTGTGTATTAATATTTCTAGATTATTATTTTTAAATTCTTTGAAAACATTGTATATATTTTTCGTATTAATAGTTTTTCTTTTGTCACTATTCTTAAATAGGAGGTTTTTTTTTTTCTTCGTTCATTAAGAAAAATCGATATTTTACATTGTATAATCCATAGCATCTATATTATGATTTTCGAATAAAGAAAAATTAAGAAAAATTCCCATTTCTATTCATTATTACCATGCATTATACAGTATATTATGCATATTAATAATTTAATAAAAAATTATATTTATAATGTTACATATTTTAATATTAATAATGTTGTTCTTTTATGTTTAATATATGTATATATTTATTTATTTACAAATGCTAAGGCCATTATAGGCAAAATTTGCCATCCCCGAAATAACAAAACTCTCTAAAAACAACAAATCAAATTAAAATTACAAATTGAATTAATTTTGAAATTTTAAATCATTAAAAATGTATTTTGTAATTTTGGACACAGTCCAATTTTCAACATGGAAGTTGACTGTTCAGACTATATTCACACAGGTGTATTTTAGAAATTTTAGTCATAGATTGGTTTCTACGTGTCAGCAGCTGTACATATAGGCCTATACAGCTCAGACGACCGTCTCGCTGCCGACAGCCGCTACAGTCGTCAAAACTGTCGCACAGCACAACTCACACAGACGACTGTTGGCTGCCGGCACCTGAAGAAACCGCTACAACTGGTACATTATCTGTGTGAGAAGTTACGCTGCTTGGAGAGAGAAATTCATGCTCACACCAAGCAACGTAGTCTACCCTCTCAAGACTCGATTATGTCAGATGTATTTAGTTTTACTCAATAATAAATCGAATGAATAACGTGTGTTTTTATTTATTTTAATGTAAGGGCTAGGCGTTCTTCAGCTGATATGTTTTCTCTCAAATTTGTATTAAGTTACTCCTTTATATAGAATCTTTTAAGATAGCCGACAGATAATCAAATGTTACTTTGGACATCCGAAAATAGTTTTAAAAATTTTCATTATCTTTCAATTCTTTACGTAACACGTGAAATTGGCCCGTAGTTTGTCAATTTTCCGTAACGGGACAAACCCATCGAATCCTGTTTCTGTATCGCCGTTGGCTTTGGCGTAATGATAACCAAAGCAAAGCTTCCTCTTCGCAATCCATTTTCATACTGATGATTAATAAACTGAATCCGAGTTGATGAGGTTAAATTCAGGTCGCCCGGTCCACAACGGCCACATGCGTTCTGCCACGGACGAGCATCACCGGACGTCAAAGTGCACGAACTTAAGTGAATTGAGCGATTTCAACGACAATTTACCGACCGTGTGAGTTCAGTCTAAGAGCAACTGTTTGATACCATCAACGACATCCCACCATTCCAGTTTTCACAACTTTATTAACCGTATTCGCATCACGTCTTGTTGATTTTCGTGAATTTTTCTTTCTTTTAAGTTTACAACGATAAACATCTTTCAACTACAGAATTCTTCTCAAGGTTTATAAAATGTTTTTATTTATAAATTTTTGTAATGATAAAACTATATATCATTTGATTTAAAATTTGATAAATATGATATTTAAAGTACTTTTTACCTTTCCACCTAGAAAATTCTGAACATTTATCTAATTGAGGCCGTAATTTCTTTAAAAAAGAACATTGTAAATCAATTTCACCATCGTTAAGCCATATAATAATTGTCGAATATTCTAAAATGTTGGCTACATTTATAATGCTATCATAATCTTTGAAATGGATGCCTCAACATTATATTATGATTTGCGTGTTTATACTTTATTAATAATTAAATAGAAAATTTTTAACTAATAAATGTGTGTTTATCACGAAATTATTTAGAAACAGCCATAAAATAAAAAGAAAGTAACCGGATATTAAGTTAGGTGACTTAATAAATGAAATCTATTACATTTACTATATCAAGTTTTTGTTTTTAAAATTTTTCAAAATCAATTATAAATTTAAATTACCGGAATATATTCATTATATAAGTATATTTATATAAATACTTTTGTAAAGTTTTTCTAACCATAATCTTATTAATGCAAATTAAAAATCCGATTATTTAATAAATAAAGTAGTACAGAAAATTCAGAACATTGTTACTTGTATTTTTTTATAATTAAAAACATGTAATCTTGGTATAATGCAAAGAACTTGCTTAATTAAAATTAATTAAAATTTTATTAAATTTGAAATAGATTTGCTATTTCCCATTATGTTTTAACTGATGTAGAGTGGTCTACATCATCTGTTTCCTTGAAATTGAATAGGCCAGCGTGGTTAACCTATGGCATGTGTACCCTGATGTGTCACGCTAGAATTTACCCAGCACGCAGCATACATTGTTTTATTTATTTAATTTTTAATGTAAATAAAATCATAAAAATAATAACAGAACTCAGTTTGGAAAACGGAGAACCAAGAAACCAAAAAAAACAATAATACTTTGGATAAAAGTATTAATTACATTATAAATTGCAGGCATAAAATTATTTAATCCCTATTTAAAATTATAAAGAAAATCTTTTTGTAATCTTCCCTTACAAGCTAAAATTATAGAAAGATTGACGTTGTTTATATTATCCCAATAATATTAATATAACGGCAAAGAACAAAATCTGTTACAAAATAGATCATCACACTTAAGCTTCGTGAATGGAAAAGTAAAGCATATTAAATTCTATAGCAACCTCTATTTAATTAATAAATCATTCAGGAATCTTCATATTCTATCAGAACGTGATATCTTGTTAGGATTTACATATAAAACAGTATCTGTCTGTTCTAGATTGTTAAGCTGATCTTAAGATAAATTATCAGCTCTTAATATCTATTAATAAATTTTTTTAATATAAACAATATTAGTACTGTAATACACAAAGAATAATAAACTTTTAGTGTTTTTTCTTTTATTTTCGTTAAAAATATTAAGTAAAGATTAAACTATTATAAGAGGCTATAAACACTTATAGAATAAATTATTCTATTTTCTTAAGAAAACAATTCTCATACAATACTGCTTTGATAAAGAACACAATGGATGCATTTTAGATAAAGTGCTCATCTATCTTTAAAGTAAATGCAGAAAGTTAATCACATGACTTACTATTAAAGTTAAAAAATGTACTTACATTAAAAAATGCTTTTATGTGTAAATTAAATTATATATTTTACTATATATAAATACAATGAAATTGACTTCAGTTTTTATTAAATAAATTTAAATAAATATAAAATAATTTAAATAATAATTGCCTAATTACCCTCACAAAATTGAAGAAAATTCTCGCAACTAATGAAATTTTAAAGAATGTCCATAAATGTCTTCCTATATTTTTAATATATGATGTACAGCAAGTGTCTTTTTTTTCTCTTGTCAATAAAATAAATTATTTATCTGAAACCAAATGTTTCTCAACTTTTTCCTTCTCAAAATAAACGTTTATTCAGACAAAAAGCAGATTCTAATTTAAAAAAATTTAATTAAACTATTCTTTTATTGGAAAAATAAAAATTTTTCTAGTTAAAGCTGAAATTTCAAGGACCCGCAATACAGTTTAATGTTTACTATCTTTAACCTTTATTTTATGTTACTAACTTATAATTATAATAAATAAAATATTAATGATTTTAATAAATTTTTGTAAGCAAAATTCATCTGAGAATGTCAGATTGAAAATTCTAAATAGTTTCTGACAGTTTTTACAGTTGTTTTTTTAAAAAATCTAATATTGATAAGTACCGTTATATAGCCTAATTCCCCAATAATATATTCTAATATAAATTATAATATAAAGTCTTTCTTTATTACTGTATATATATCCATTTAGCAATTTTCTGATTACAGTTAATTTTTTTTTAAATATATTTATTTTTTGAGTAATATGTTAACATTATTCACAAAATTAGTAATAATCAGTAAGAAATTTACTTACTTGAGAACATAAATATAATATAATTGTAGAAAAACAGAACTGTTCACTTTCTAGAAATCAGAAAAAATATTATTTTTATTCCATGATTAAATATGTTAATCTTAGAGAGAAATTATACATTAGGTATTGGAGAGACATTGTTAAAGGATTTAGTAAGAAATGTCCACCTACAGTACAGTACATTACTAAGAAAACTTCCATTTTTGTGAATTCATCTAATTCATACTAGATTAATTCTCACGATATAAAATCCATGAATAAATATAAAATAAGTATCTATAATCCACAATAAAGAATGATCTTCTGATCCACTCATTTAGATTATAGATATATTACTTTTATTTGATGTATTTATATATTACAGTTGTTCTAACTTTAGGATTAGAAGTTCTAGAGAAATTAAGAGTTCTCGTTTAAACTTTCTTTAAGGAATATCATGTTATTTGGATGCAATACCTCAGAAAAATGTTCATCAAAGGCAGCCGGAGACTCTTTTCTTTGAATTTCTGTCATAACAGATTTTTTTTTTTTTTCCTTTTCGGTGACATTTTAGTAGTAAGCTATTTACAAACAGGAATACTAGAAATATATTTTTGTGTAATATTAAATAACTTAATTTTAATTATAGTTTAAACTTTTATTGTAAAAACTATTTTATATTTTGATTTAAAATCTATATAGGTTATGTCATTAAAGAAAGGAACTCATATTTTATTTATTATAATTATAAGTTATTGATATAAAACGAAAGTTAACATTCGGCTGTAAGTATTGCAGTCCTTGAAATTTCAGCTTTAATTAACTAGAAAAATTTGTATTTTTTCAATAAAAGAATAGTTTAATTAAAATTTGCTTTTTGTTTAAATAAACGTTTATTTTGAAAAGGAAAAAAGTTGAGAAACATTTGGTTTGAGATAAATAATTTATTATATTGACAAGACAAAAGACACCTGCTGTACTGTACATCATATATTAAAAATATGGGAAGACATTTATAGACATTCTTTAAAATTTCATTAGTTGTGAGATTTTCTTCAATTTTGCGACAGTAATTAGGCAATTATTATTTTAATTATTTTATCTGAATTGGATATTTTGATTTCCCTGATTATAACTCATAATACCCTAAATTTTTGATATAAACGAAATAATTTTTTTATATTTTTTCTAAAAACAAATAAAAAATAAATGATAAAATTGCCTAAATATCTCTTCATTTACATAAGGATACATTTAAAAAAGTAAATAATTGCAGTCTTTAGTAATAAAATAACCATATCCTCTAGAGTCTAGACATAGCAAAATTTCCGTCTCACTACAAATAAATATACATTTAATTGGTAAATATTTACCACTATCCTCAATACAATACTTCGTTATTAATTATAAAACTCTATTGTATAACTAATTTCACGAAGTTTTAGATTGTAAATTGTAATTGATGTTGCTCAGAAATATTGTCATTACAATTTCACACCTAAACAAAGTTTAACAAAAGTTTAGCGAATGAATAGCAGCTAATTAAAATAAAAACAAATTGAAAACAGGAATGTTTATATAATATATTTATAAAGTATTTTATCAAATTTATACTTATTTTTTTATTTTTTAATATATAACAAACTTAATTTACGATTTTCTCTAAAATTTAGAAATATATTTTATTAATAATTAAAGAACAGAGAAGTTACAAGAGAGGAACAGAGAAAGCATATTGCTTTGGACCCTAAAAGATAGTAAATAATTTTAAGATATTGTTAACAAAATGTTGATTTTTATGCTAATATAAAGATTAAAAATGTTAAAATCGTTGTAACTAGTGCATACTGTTAAAATATGCACAAATATACAGGCTACTTTGTAAAGTTAAATCTCGATTACCTCACCGAATAACCCCACCTTCATAAAACGCCAATAAATACTCATGAATGGATCTTTCCATAAATATTAAAAATAGATAACCCTTAAATATCTAAATTACTAATGTATAAATTTTGCTTGTTATTTATATTTAATTTATTCATTTTAAATGCTCAAACATTACTGACCTATATATATATATATATATATATATATATGACATTGAGAATATAAATATCTATTAATTTTTTATCTTACAGAGAATTTTCTCTTCATGAGGGTTATCAATGCTAGAGACTGATGACATAGTAGTGGATATAAGTACAGGATGGTTATAATTAAAGTTTCTCTACTCAGACCTGTCTAGAGCCCGTTCACGTGGACGTATTTTGATGAAACTTGGTATATATGTTATATAGACCATGGGGAAAAGTAAAATAGAAACAAAATATTTAGTTCGAATTTTTACCACTAGGTGAAAAAATGGCGCATGAAGAACAAGACACACAAAATAGAAACACGCAAAAGGTTTTTATTCACAACATTTGTTCAATGTGCAATCCATTTCCATTAATTAAATGTTCAAAACGCCTTACGATGCTTTAAGGTGTTTTGAACACATGACTGATGCAAATGGATTGTATTGTAAAGCGTTTTGAACATGTAATTGATGGAAATGGATTGCACATTAAACAAATGTTGTGAATAAAAACCTATTGCGTGTTTCCATTTCGTGTTTCTTGTTCTTCATGCGCCATTTTTTCACCTAGTGGTAAAAATTCGAACTAAATATTTTTTTGCATTTTCCTTTTCCCCATGGTCCATATAACATATATACCAAGTTTCATCAAAATACGTCCACGAGAGCGGCCTCTAGACAAGTCTGGGTAGGATGACAGATTCAAAAAAATGAGAAGTTTGCGTGCATACGAAATGTGTTTTTATATATCAAACCAAATAATTTGTTAGAATATTGAGTATATACTATACTATGTACAGTACAAGGCGCCTTAAGAAACTCATTCAAAATAAAATTTTTATTTGCTAATACAAAAATGTTTAATGAATGTTTTTAGGCCGGATATATTGGAATTTTATTTTATTTTATTTTTTTAATTATTAGAAAAAATTTGGGCATATCTGGGTTAAATTTGTAAATAATCCAATCATATTGAAATTTATCATTAAGTGGTTTTATTATTTTAGAAATTTCTTATTATGACACTTCTATATTGCATATGTTTAATACTTCATATTATATCAATATATTACGATATGGTTTTGATATAAAAAATTAATTTATATGTTGTAATCAGAGAGAGATAGATCTGATAAGAAACATAATTTAATTATTTATTATAACTGTATCCACTTACAACTTAATTATCTTAAATTATGACATAAAGTCATAAATCTTCACGAGTCGTTAAGCAAGAAAGTGATCATCTTTTCCATCGAAAAGAAGGATTTTTAATAAAAATTTGTTAGACTTTGTACTAATAAAAAAAATTAAATGGTTGCTTAATTTATTTTTAAAGTTAAAAAAATATATTAAAAGTAAATCTTAAGCTATTTGCTAGCATATGGAAATTACGGCTATTTATTAAATAAAGCTGCAATTTAAAGCCCCAAACTTAAATTTGTTATCATTTGGGATGATGAAGAGCCTCTTTATATGTTATTGTTTACGCCCACAATGAGTTTAAAACTAGCCATTAAACATTAATTATACTATTTATTTTGCAAGATTCTCCTTTGAGTATATTCAATTTGATATAAAAAAAATAAAATTGGAGTACTTTAACAGTAGTAATATTATTAATAAATTTTCATAATTACAAATGAGTAATAAATTTTTCATTTGTAATTATGAAAAGTAAATAAATAAATTTTTTGCATAACAATTTATTTGCAATGTTATGATAACAGATTGCAAACACAAATTTCGTGCGGTAACTCTTTTATGGTTTGTATTTTTATTCATTTAACTACTTTACATTTTAAGATATTTCTTTATAATTTTTATATGATAATCTTATAGATTTGAACGTTTTTTGAAAAATTTCTGAAGATATTTAACTTACATTCTTTATAATGATATTTACACTCGAACTTTATTGTAATTTTTGTTACATTAAATAATTATAATTACTTTATAAAATTTGTTACATTATTTTATTATTAAAAACAATAATCAGCGTGCTAGTAAACTGCATTTATTTTACATTCTATATAAAAATTTTAATCTTATTTTAGGGGAAAACTTTTGAAAATTAATTTTTGCTTATAATAATATATTATAAAATAATTTAAACCATTGAAAATAAAATATTTTTCCTTATGTATTGTGCAGTATATTACGCTTATAATTAACGTAATTCATGTAAATGATATTATTTTATGTTTATAAATATGAAATCAATTTTTTAAACTTATTTTGCAAAGAATTGTTAAATTTTAATATTAAATTTTCATGAAAAATGTTTTTTTTTCTAAAATAAATAATTTTTCTTTCTCATGTAGAATGCTTACAAAATATTTCTAGAACTTTAAGGCATATTTATGATTATTTTGTTATAAAAAAATCATAGCAATAAAGCTTCTCCATACTCATCAAAGACTGAACTATAGGCTTCAAATGTGTCCTGTCTACGTACTCTATAGGCCTATATCTTCCTCACTGTCTTTTTAATTATTTCATTATAATTTATACGAATTTGTATCCGAATTTATTTTAACTTCTAAAAACAAAACAGTTTATTTTAATTCGTAGAAAAAGTTATTCCTTGATATTTTTATTTATTGCATGACTAATTGCCAATTGTCTCGGAAATTATCAGTATAGAATCGCACAATCGATAACAATGTAAATAACAAAAAATCAATGACATCATTATGTAAACTGATTCATCTGAAAATTACCGATACATTTTAAAATAAAATAAAAGCCTACATATGATCTGAAAAGGTATATGTATTAATAATTATTCAGAATCTATGAATATAAATATCTTTGTGGATTTCTGGGTCAGTATCCTGGAAGTCTATATGTTTTTTGTCCTCACAGCTGATCTTTACAATAGATTTCTCAAGCATGATCACTTCCTACAATCTATTTATCAATATGTCATTATACGTCTAGATGCCGTGTGTCTATTGTGGTTACTATGGTTACGTCCTTAACATCAAGATGTTGAATACCACTGGTATCTTCCCCATCTGTAAGCGACCTTACCACGTATCTGACATTGTAGAACGTTACATAACTGATTGGAGTTTTATTTATGTAATATATACACAGATAATTGAAGTGCTTTACAATACATACAATTCGTAAAAATAATATTATAAACGCAATCGTTCACATTTTTCTCGCTTTTTCCGTAAACCATCTTAGTATTTTTAATATATATAATTACAAAGAATTATGAGAAATATTTTTTAATAACAATTAATGATGACTATTTAGGCATATATATATATATATATATAAACTGTAATATATATTTGTACTGATGAAATATTTGTAATAATGATTTATAAGATGGAGGAAGAAAAATTATGCAAGGCTTGACTAAAAACATTCTTTTATTGATTCACAGCTGATAGAATAGCATTTGCTCAAATTGTTTTCACAGTTTTCAATGAAAGATTTGTAATGAAATTTGTAATTGAGATTAATGTCAATGCATTTGTATGATCTTGCATTGCATCGAGTTGCTAGAATCTCGAAATTGAATGTAAAAAGCAGATTTATCAGTTAGTAGTTTTCATCAATTAGTTAAAAACTGTATTTTCTTCTGTTACCTATTAGCTGAAGACAAGGACACGAAGTATAGGTAATCTATAGTGGCTATTCGATGACATAATCGCCTTGTATTCCCGACCTTCTCATGAGGTCAAATCCGATTTCGGCTTGTATGAAAGAAAGAGGCACAGTTTAAAACTTTAAATCATAGAGTTGTAGAGCATCTCAAGATTAATAAAAACCGTTTTTGTCCGGTTAAAATACGTAGGACACCTCCTACGTGGCAGCATTCAACGACCGCGGGTGGAAAGAATCTTTGTACGCGCTTCCAGAATCTCGAGCGATCTCTGTCCAGAGTGGACGCATGTCATTTACAAAATGGCGGCGAGACGACTTCGTGGAATACTTGCTAAGCAAAACAGTTTTCTATATTGTATTGCCAAAACTTCTTATAGGCAAAAGACACAATATTTATAAGAAATGTCATGGGTTCGGTGAATTTCATCATTTGTATCGTAAAATAAAAAATGATTCAGCTTTTCTTCTTTGGAAGCGGCGATCAAACTCGCTCGGAAGCTTCTTCTTGCACGCGCGTAGTAGAAGCATCATCTGGTGAACGCGGTTACTGCTGACATGCACATTCTTTTGTATAGGTCTGTCCGCTCCGCTTGGTATCGCAATCACACCCGCGATCGCTGGACGCTGCTGAATAGGACGCATCCTTAGGATCTACCAGGAACCATAGGCACAGAAAATTGGGAGGCCTTCCGCATAATTTTACGACATCATAAATAAATAACGTCTAATTGTAACCGTAAAGTTATTTATATACAGTTGCAAAGGTACAATTGCATTTTTTTACAATTTTGAATAATTCTAGTCATATGCCTCACGTGCCTGGTTGTTAATCTGGCACTGTTTCCAGAGATGCTATGTTTATCACTAACTAATGAAATGTAACTTCTCTACAGTAATAAGAGGATTAGGGTGGCTGGCGATATTTTAGGCCACTCACGTTTGTTAACAGAACTGTAAACAACCATAAAATCCAGCAGACATTCTTTAATAACTAATATTTGACTTTATTCAAAAGCCTTCAGGCTACTTTCAATATCAAAGAAGCCTAAAGGACGTCTCTGTAGACGTTTTCTGAGTGTCTTTGATATTTGAAATAGATCGATTTGAGTTGCTAAATCAAGCTGTTAATAGCATTTAACGAGCAGTGATTTTCCTCGAGTGGTCACAAATGGGAGGATTCACTGTATACAGTATGTTAATAAATAAAAATCGTTTTTATATTTTCCATCATCGACAATCTTTACCTTCTTTAATTCTTGAAAGAGGAATGTGGACACTATACTGATTTTCTACGAAGAAACGAAGACATAAATGTGTGTTTAAATGCAATGCAGAAATTCATTAAAATTTTTCTTTCACTTGTGAATTTTGGATCATAGTTACACCGCATTCTAATCGTTTGAATGAATATAATTCCTCATAATTAAAGTATATAAGATTTTATGAAAATATTGATCGAAGACTATGTCTTCTATTGTATCAATATAATTGGAGCATTATTTACTTTACATATATAAAATACTTAACTTAAAATCGTCAGAATACTTTTGTGAGGTTAGCCGACTGGGTGCGTTTGTCGCGGTCAGGAGTATCGTGTGGGAGTGGAAAAAACTCTGAGACAGGCTTTCCATCTTTAACCCATTTATTAAAATTAAAAATTTCTCTTACAACAGTTCTTATGATAAGGCGTAACATCTCTAAAAGGGGGAGAAATAAGTCCGCACAAAAAGTCCAAATGTTCCATCTGTCGTTTTTCCTCTTCCGGTGATGACGGCGTGAAGAGCGACGGCCCGGGGCGCACAGCACGGTTTCGAGAGATGTCTTCCTGCGAATAGGTGGACCTGGGCGAATCTGGATGTCTCTGGAGAGCGAAGATCAATCCTTGGACGTCGAAAAATCTTTCGTTGGTGAACTGCAGGATCACAAACTTTCGGGAGAGAAGCACTACGGACCAAGAACGTTACGTCCTTGATTCGGGCGGTTTTTATAAGTTTCCCCCCAAAGTCGACGTTTAATCGGTCTTTCTTCGTCACCTGGTGCCAATCGACACCTGTCGAGGGAGCGCGGGAGAAGTCAACTTCGCGACTAAACCCGACTCCTCTCACCACGTCTCTCTCGACTTTGGTCTTTTCAATACTATTCTTCCTTTGTTTTAAAATTTTACAAAAAAACTTTTATTGTTTAATCGAGACCTTTAATTTCTCCCTTTCGTGTTGTAAAAGGAGATTTTTAAGATCTTGTTAATACCTCCATTTGGACCTCCAAGTCGATTCCCATCCGTGTCCTTACGCTTTTACCCGTCAGAAAAAAATAAAATAATAGAAACGACGGCAGCGCTAGAATCGATGAATCGTCACAAAATTTTTCTAATGTATTCTTCTTATTGAACTGAGGGGGACAAAGGTCCCTATAATGTTACAAATAGTTAGTTATAAATTTTATACAAATTTAAAATTGTTAAAACTGCATACGGTATTTGTAACTGACTTATATACAGGGTATCCCAAAAGTCTCCATACAGTGACACAAATCAAGCCTACCAGTGTCCGAATAAATAAAACCATTGAACACTGGTAGTTGGTGCCTGACCAATGGTCTGGCCACCATGCAGTGTTCTGGATTTTCTTCGTGTGTCTAACACCTAAACAGAATCCAGTTTCCACATAGAAAGTCCTGCTAGAAGTTACCCCATTGGCAGATCACACATGTGTACCGTTGCCTTACTCCGTCAATCTACTGACACAAATCTTGATGCTGACATTTTAATGTTTTGTGAATAAAGTTACATTTCACCTTTGTATGTATGAAAACTTCATACATTATAGGACACCCTGTAGTCCTATAATGTATGCAATTCTAAAGTTATTTTAACTTATCAAATGCTAGAATTTAGCAAGACGAAACATTTATGTGAGTTGCAAAATGTTGGTAAATTATAGCCTATTACGACATTAACATATAAAAAATTATTCCAGAGCAATAACTCCAATAACTAAATGTCTAAAAAAGAATTATTATTAATTTGCACAAAAAAAGCGATTTACTATAAATAACTAGGTTCCTTGCCCCGAAATCAAACGAAAAACATAAAACCGGAAAATGTTTCGAACGAAACTTGAATAATCGACATCATACTTTAAATTCTCTTTGCATCAATCTACCGTCAAAAGAGACACGTAGAACTTCAATGTAAGCCGCGAAATCGGGAGCTAAAACGAGCACTGATGTTGCAACGACCTCGAATTGTTTAAAGAATCAGACGTAAACAAATTGCATAAGACTATGACGAATGATTGCATAAAACATTTACAAGGACGTTTGTCCTTGTAAAATTTAACCTTAACTTACGCGACGCATTCTACATTGTTTTGCGCAATACAGAAGAATAACAATAACCTACATCATTGAACATGAACAATTTAGAGGCTAAATGTGTATTTTACACATTACAGTAGCTACCCAAATAAACAGTTTTAAATTAGAAACAGGTAACAATTATAGTTGAACGAACTCCTTAATTTCGGTTTTTCGCATGTTTCTGCTTTATATCAGACGTCTGAATGATTTAAATTAAGATCCAAATAAAATTTGACGTATGATTATTTTAACATTTGGGTTAATGTAACCCTTGGTGCCAAGATGGTGGCTCGTCTCTGATTCCAGCAAGGAAACAGTGGAACGCACGTTCTAACCTAACCTATACTAATAATTATGGTAATTTATTAGAATAGGTTAGGTTAGGTTAGAACGTGTGTCCCACTGTTTCCTTGCTGGAATCAGAGACGAGCCGCCATCTTGGCACCAAGGGTTATATTAACCAAAATTTGAAATACACGATATCAATGAAATAAATACTTTGTAACACTTTATGCTAAGCAGGATTATTATAGAAGCTCGTACATGATTGACATGCAACTTCTCTCCAAAGATAAATTATTATGAAGATTTTATTTTAACAAGATATAATTATCAAATCTTAAATTATAATTATGAGAATTAAGTATGCATCTACTGATATTAATAATTAATTAACTTTAAATATGATACTTTTTAATTAGTACCAATTCACTTTTCAAATACCCACACATTCTCAAACAATTTCTTCGTTAATGTTTTGTATTTTATTTAAATTAAGTCTAAAAAAATAATAGAAATTCCCAGAATATTTCTTAATTATTCTACTTATAATTAAAGATTAATTTATTACATAACTAACTTGTAATTAGTAAAGCAAAATATGATTTTATTTCATTGCATATTTGCATAAGCAATAAACAATATATACAAATTTTTTTGTTTTCTTCTCTCGATAAGATATTTATTGTTTACTTTATTAACTTATTTATAGTTTATACAAACCTAGATTCTATAACCAACATAAAACAGAATCTAAAAGAAAAAACTTGTTTGTTTATACAACGTTTTCCGGTAGCAATTCGAATAAAAAGTAAATGCCGCCTTTCAATCGAGCAAACAAGTGGTTTAGGAACATGTAATCAACATCTTGTAATTATCAAAGTAGACTCGTTACATGTAATCAACAACGTATATACAACGTATAACAACTCCAATATATATCATCTTCAGACTCTTTGTTACTATTGATAAAATCTGCTTTTAAAAATATAAATATGTTCTTATCAGCGTGACAGAACGACACGTTGACAATGTTAAATGAACTAATTTGTCAAAGCGGTGTCACATTGACAAATTAGTCGTTTAACATTGTATCGTATATATTCTGCAATCCAAACAAGTCTGGTAATTTAAATATTTTTTAAGAATGGCTGATATATTTTTCGTATTATTATAAACTTTAAAAATTTGATCATAAAATAAATTTTAAAAATGTATCGAATTAAAGTAAATAATTAATTACAATATTAATTAAGTAAATACAATAAACTTCTGTTTAAGAAGATAATTTTCTTGCAGAATCTATTAAGATCTAAAATTAAAATATAGAAAAATTTACTGGATTGAAAAGATGTCTCTAGGTATACGTAAAAAATCAGAATATGTTTAATAATATACACTGAGCTTTCTCGATCGATCGTAGAGAATAAAATTCTCATAATTCATGATTTAATTTATGAACAAATCATCATCGTAATGATATATAAATATTTTTTATTATCATGATTTTATGATTTATATAGTGGAGAGTTTAAGGCATTGAGGCCCTTCTCACTGACAATAGTAAGACCCTTTTGTAAAAAAAAACAGTGGATAACCCTAAACTATAATTGATTTCTAAAAATCTGCAGGGAGCTAATGAAAACAAAATTTATTGTTTATTAAATTTACTTCCACTCTATTTTATTCCATTACTAAGGAATAAAGGAGCCTTTTATAGACTTTTTAAATTGTCTAATAACAAAATTTTTTCTTAGTCATTAAAAAAAATTTTTTTTTTGAGGATCCCACAGTTGCGAGACCTTTTTTCATCTGTTCCATTCTTCCTTTCACTTTTTATCATGCTCTATCCACAAATAAAAAGGTATCTAAATTTTTCTTATCAGGCGGAAATTTTGTCCGTTAAAAGGACGGTTTATTGAAAAGAAACTAGACGAAACCATATAAATTGTAGAAAAATATCTCATATGCGAGATTATTACAAATAGAAATTAATAAAAATATTTTCTATTTATAAATTGAAGTAAACATAACGTGACATTTACGCTTTGTAAACATTTCGACGATAAATTTTTATTTTATTAGATATTTTATCGCGAATTTTTATGTTATAAGGCGTAAACATCAGGTTAAATTTTTTCTATCAAATTGAAAAATATATAGCTTATTTACGAGTAAATCGCGCAATAAAGTTGTTCCGGGAGCAAATTAAATGCAGCGCATCATTCAGAAAATGAATCACGAACGATTGATGTCTAGCAACTTATGACATTAATTTTAAATTCGCAGTATGTAAGCATTATTAATTATTACTACCAGCAGAATTAACGACGTGTTTAATGGTTTTCTTGTTTCGACGAGAAAACAAAACTATTAAAAGTTTTCTATTAAAACTTATTTATTAATCGATCAAACTAGTTACGAGTGTTGGTATTGGCATGTTTTGAGTAGCAAATTTAAAAAAAAAATTAATTTAATAAATATTTAAATTACTTTTGTTGCAAATTTTGCTTATTTTAAAATTATGCAACTAATACTTTTAAGCATTCTTTTCCTTTTCTTTCATTTTAAGAAAATTATATTGGATATTTGCTATTAATTAATAAGTAATCGATTAAAATAAAACATTCTAATTTATGTAATCGTTATTAATATTAAGACACTTGTATTATTTTTAATAGAAAAAATGTTAAAGATTAACAGGCCTAACTTAGACGAATTACACAGGTCTGCAAAAAATTTTTTTTCCAGCTGCATGGGATATTTTTGCTGAATTATGTGTTTTAAATATCGGAGATTCTAAAAATGACTTCCGTGACATCCCATCACGTATAAGTTTTTTGCAAAATAAAAACAAATTTTTGATAAAAACTTTTATTTATTACAACGAACTAAATATATTAGATTTTCTTAAAACTAATCAAAAAATTGTTTCTGATATTTATACACGATTTTAGGTCTATTCTTTTTTCTTATGAAACATTTTTTTCTTCTCTTTGATGCTTCTCCGAACTCGTTTCCTATGTCCTTCTCTGGTTTCTCGAATGAGCATCCAACAGTAGCCAGCTAACATATTGACACCCCATTTTCCTTGGTAGCGTATCTCGATATCACGGACATCCTGGTGAAATCTTTCACCCTGTTCTTCACAGTAGGCTTCCAAATTTTTCGGGAAAATAGTCACTATGGGAGTGTAAGAAATGAACTTTTAAGTTCATTTCGCATCCTTGAGCTTCATACGCTGCCAGCATGCGTTGTACAATGGTTTTGTAGTCAGAGTTCTTAGTATTCCCCCAAAACTTATGCACTACATTCTTGAAAGAGTCCTATGCTTCTTTTTCTTTTATTGTTTCCATAAAGAGGGGATCAGATAAAAGGTTTCTTATGTCGGGGCCAGTGAAAACTCCCTCTTTTAACTTGGCTTCAGACAGTTTCGGGAACTTAGAACACAGATATCTGAAACAATCCTCATCTCTTGGCAGTGATTTGACAAACTGCTTTATGAGCCCCAATTTAATATGAAGAGGTCTCAGTGGTAATAACACTTTTTCTGGAGGAACCAATGTCGTATTGATGACGTTTTTTCTCGCCGGGTTAAACTGTCTCGTGGTGGCCAGTCAGTGCAGCTGTCTCCATCTACTATTCCATAAACAAAGAAAGCAAGGATATTTTGTATAACCTCCCTGCTGACCCAACAACATGGTTAGTATTTTGAAATCTCCACAAACCATACATTGATGCTCTTGATATTTGATTTTCTCAAGAATCGTAGCCAAGTCAGTATATTTTCTCCCATATGAACCGAGTGTCCCTTAGGAAGAGATGCAAACACACTTCCATTATGCAGCAAGACTGCTTTGAGGCTAGTTTTAGACGAATCAATGAATATGCGCCATTCTTATTAAATAATAAACAAATATCAAGCAATGGGATCGGTTATTGTATATGTTAAAAACAATAATCTTTAAAAAATTGTAAATTTTTTAAAAATAAACGAGTTTTAAAAAACAACTCTTTTTTATCCGATTTCGAAATGAGCGAAGAACTGAGATGGACACCTTAAAAATTAACAAATATTTCTTACTTTATTGTTCATTATTATCCATACGTTATTATCCAAATGCATTTCACAAAATCGTTTGCCTCTTCAGTGGATATTACACCTTTACAACACTGTTACATTTATATTCTATCAGACTATCCCAGCATGCATCTACAGATAAACCAGTATTTAAATTGATAACATTTGCATAACTTTTGATGCAATAATGTTCAACGATGCGTCTCGTTACAATATTTTCTATTTTATACAATATCTTAATATTATTTCTATTTATGATACAATTCTTATTTTTACAATGTTGATGCCACGGAGATTCGGTTCTTTTTAGTCGAATTGCCGCTTCATGCTCTTTAATTCGCTGTTCAAGCTGTCTTCCTGTTTCGCCGACATAGATTTTACCTTCTGGACATGTGCATATTAATTTGTAGACGACTCCCGCTATTTTCAAAGGGTCCCTTGAATGTCCTACCATTCCTCTATTCACCACATAAATACTTTTGCCTAATCTATTTTTCTGTTCACCCACTAAGTTGACAGAACAATTTTTAAAGTTATTTTTATATTTTTCAAAAAATTTTTTAATATATGGAATTTTAATGTATAAATTATTACTTTTCTCTTTTTTTACATTATATCTACTGATGGTATAACAATTGTACCACTTACGTATTAATTGTTGCGGATAATTCGACTAAAAAGAACCGAATCTCCGTGGCATCAACATTGTAAAAATAAGAATTGTATCATAAATAGAAATAATATTAAGATATTGTATAAAATAGAAAATATTGTAACGAGACGCATCGTTGAACATTATTGCATCAAAAGTTATGCAAATGTTATCAATTTAAATACTGGTTTATCTGTAGATGCATGCTGGGATAGTTTGATAGAATGTAAATGTAACAGTGTTGTAAAGGTGTAATATCCACTGAAGAGGCAAACGATTTTGTGAAATGCATTTGGATAATTTGGATAATAACGTATGGATAATAATGAACAATAAAGTAAGAAATATTTGTTAATTTTTAAGGTGTCCATCTCAGTTCTTCGCTCATTTCGAAATCGGATAAAAAAGAGTTGTTTTTTAAAACTCGTTTATTTTTAAAAAATTTACAATTTTTTAAAGATTATTGTTTTTAACATGCGCCATTCTGATGAATCATGTTCTATTTCAACGCACTTGAGCCCATGAACATCATTACAATAAATCAGATTTCCCTCTTTGGAGAAAAACTGAGTAAATTCTCTCTCTCGATGCCTGTACCATGACAATGAGGTCCCAGATGATAGCAGGTTTTTGTTTTTTAGCCTTGATCCTACTAATTCGGCTGCATCTTTTGAAAGTCCTAAGTCTCTTACTAGGTCGTTGAGCTCACTGAGAAAAAGTTGAGGTCCTTCGTCAACAGAAAAATCTGAACTAGATTCGTCTTGGGAAGCTAATGTGTCTGAGTTCTTTGACTCACTCAGGATGTCATCTAAATTAGAAGGTGGCTGTGGAACTGGTATTTCAGAACCATGGGACACTGGACGAATAGCTGAGTCAAGGTTAGGATAAAATATTTATTTTTTGTATTAAATCCTTTAACAGAAGTAGCAGTCGGTTGTGTGACTTTTTTCTGTTCACGCCATATCATAAGTATGCCAAAACGAAATGAGTTTTTTTTACCCTTAAACCACAAACGAAGATCTTTCTCACATCTGCACACCTTATGCAGAGCCCATACTTTGTCTCGATCTCCAAGTTTCAATTTGAAATACGCAAAATATACTTTCTTCACAAACTAACTTATGTTTCTTTGTCGACTTTTCACTGTGTATTCAGCAGAAACATAACAGAAGCTTTCGGGAGAAATTACACAACCTAAATTTTACGCTAAATACAAACAAAAAGCCGAGTGTAACAAAAAAAATTGACGAGATGAAATTTTTTTGGTATTTTTTTTTTCGTTTTTACCAAGTTGAAATCTATAAGAAAATGTATAAAAATCCTATCCAGTTTTTTACTTGCAGACCTGTGTTGTTCATAGATTAATGGCATAATATATTGTGTATTTCTAAGAAATTCCTGTTAAATTTAGTTGATTTGTTTCGTCGGCACACCAGTCTCTACGACGGGCATCGTTTTTGCCCATTAAGACAAATCTAATCATAGGATCGATCCGCACGGTCTTCCGAGATCAAATGGTTTCTTTATCTCTAAATTCACTTCATCTTAAGAATGAATACTCTTGTAAGGAAAATATGTTAATCAATTTGTACGACTGTGTAGCTGCAGTATATTTTGGAAATAGATTACGTACACTACGACTGTTTTGATAAAGTATAATTTATAACATTTCGTTTGTATTTTAGTTCTGATGTTTAGATAAGTTTTTAATTTGAAAAAACAAAAAGATAAGAGAACTTTAATACTATATTATAATTATGAATTTAATGTTTATTGATTTTTTAAAATTATCATATATTTATGCCGTTACGTGATAATTGTAACTTGCTAATTAGGTTATTTTTATATATTTATAAATTCTGTTAAACTTATAAATTAATTATAATTAATCTTTATTGCATTACAACAACTTTTCAGTTTGTGTTATCATTGTTGTTTAAAGAATATGTTAATATAAAGAAAACATTTTAATAAAATACCAAGGACTGATTATTAAGTTTGTTTTACTCTTTATGATTATGGAGAATAGGGTCCGAAACGGATGGGTGAAAAAGCGATATAAAAGTTATCTGTGATAAATAGGAACGAGATTCATACAAAACTAAAGTTGTTCCATGTCCAATCCATCAAAGTGGAGTTGGATAAAAATGAATGAAAGTTAATGAAAATGACTAGATTATATCAAACAAATATCCGTATAAGCTGATGTTGGCTATATATTATACAATATTCTTTCATCAATGTTTTTAGTGATAAAATCGATGTACGTTTTACATCAATTCCCGAAATTCTAAAATTAGGACACATCACCAGCACTAATTAAGAGTAGGCGTGATAGGACAGATGGTGTATGGCTGTACGACACCTGCCGCCTACAAATCATTCTTGTTTTTAATACAAATCGGAATATTTTCGGACAGAAATGAGCAAATCGGGATATTCCGGAAAAATTTTCCGATTGGAACAAAGTGTTCTAAATAAGACAAATCTAAGAAAATCTGTATGTACGGTAACCGTAATCACGGAGGAGTTTATTCTAAAGACTGATACTAAATTGAATCACTTCTGCCAAAAGCTATTTTATAAATTGTTTCCGAACTTATTAGAGACACCGGTTAGTTACCTATGATTCCAAAATGGCGGCTCGTCTGATTCCAGCAAATAGAAGAAAGGAAACAGTGGAGACCCACGTTCTAACATAACCTAACCTAACCTATTCTAATAAATTACCATAATTATTACCAACAAAATTATTAGAATAGCTTAGGTTAGGTTAGAACGTGCGTCCCCTCTGTTTCCTTTCTTCTATTTGCTGGAATCAGAGACGAGCCGCCATTTTGGAACACATAGGTAACATTAACTAACACACCACACCTTGTATCAAATCTTCACTTTCTCATTCATTCATTATCTTGTACTTTTCTTTTATCATACATTAGGTCTAATTGGTTTTTATTTAACACAGATAGAACCTTAAGCTCTTTATGAAACAGATTGGATAATATTTTGAAGAATGTATGCCTATATTGAAAATATTAAGTAATTATTAAAGCTCGTTAATTCCTCAAAAATCTTTGTAATCAATGTTACTCTTATTGAAAAAAGTACATCCATGTTTCCATGAAACATGCCGAAAAAGAAATCTCATTACCTAAGTATTTTTTGCATTTGTTTTTAGTGTTCGTTACGTTTTTATAATTACACTGCATACATTTTATGACGATAATGTTTTCTTATACGCTTTCTAATTTATTCATATAATTTTAAATAAATAAAAAATTCTAATTGAAGTCTTACACTTCAGAATAATCTTTCCAGATAACAAATAAATAATTCTCAGAATAAAATAAACATTTGGGAGAAACTAGATACAGTTTGATTCTCGTTTTATCAAACTGGGAGAAGTTTTTTTTTAAATATATAACATTATAAGATTATTATTTACAGAATACTTATTTAGAATAAAAAGTATTTTTACTCACAGAAAAACAAATGATCTGTTAATTTTCAAATATTAATTAATTTTTTTTTAATAATTAGTTTAGTAATAAAGCACAAATAAAATTAATTCACAAAATAAAAATATAATAATAATAAAAAAATCAAAGTATCATAAAATTTTTATTAAAAAATAAAAATTTAAAATAATATTTCTAAAATTATAGACCAATAAATCTTATTGCTTATTAGACTGAATTTCAGCTTCAATAATCTATTTTTTATTCAATATCATCAAAATAAAATATTAAAAAAAAAATCTATTTTATAAATATTTTTCATCTTATCAAATACGCAGTAAGTGTGTAATGTTTAAATAATAAATATATGTGTTTAATAACTTCTCTCCTTGTCATATATCTTCACAAATTCAAACTCTCCTTAAAAATTTATATTGGATAATTGAAGCCAATTATTAAAGTATGCAAAAATTTCTGGAATTTTCTAGAATATTACAGTACAACATTTATTTCGAAAACAAAAAAATAATTGCCATTATATTCAAGCACCTTCTTCTATCGATTGGGCAGGTCACAGATTCCTGGTGAATAAAACACATGCAGTTTTGACTCGAAGAACTCTGCAAGTGTTTTTTTCATCTCATCACATCAGCAAATTGATTTCCATCCATGAAGCATTGCATGTAGATGATGGTAGTCTGATGGTATAATGTCTGGGCTATACAGGGGTGAGAAACCTTCCTCACCCCCTGTATAGCCGAGACCAATCCTTCTGCAGGTCAACCTTTGACACATGTGATCTTACGTTGTCACGAAGAAAGCTCAGTGGATGCTTAGTGTGAATAGCATCAGCCAAACATTACAGCAGATTGTAGTAATTTCAGAAGTTATAGTGAGAGCATGTTACTAATGATGATTTGCGAACATCCCATCGAATACTCAGCATAACCTTGCATTTTCGGTTTTGGCATGGCCTATGTTGCTTGACCGACGTCCGTCCTTGACATTTTGCTAACATAAAGGCACCATTTTTTACCTCCTATAATGATGGTTTTATACCAAATTGATAATTGTAAAGAGAGCAAATGTGACAATTTTTAAAATTTGGCCAGAACAATTTAATTGCAATAAAGAAATAAATTTCTTTTTCCGACAATACACACATAATGTGTCTTTACACAATTTATCCTTCACCTGCATGAGAAAGGACAAGACAATTCCAATTGTCTAATTTGAGATCAGCACACACATTCAATTTATGCTCATGGTATTTTATCTAGTCCAGCATTACCTTCATATTGTCATAAGTTTCTTTCATATGAACAGCATGAGTGACTGGAACGGACAGATGTTTGTTGCCATTGTGTGGCAAAAAACTCTTTTAAGGTTGAACTTTGATGAGTCAATAGAGAATCTCCACTTTGCAGGATCCTATGGCAGATGAAGCTCCTCCAAAATATGCAGTATATCATTGCAAAAAAATGAGATTGACCTCCATTAAAAAATTTCGTATTTCCTGATTTATTTTTTCTGTAACAGGTCACCTTAAATTCTTTGTACAAAAGTTTCCACTGCTTTTAGACAAATGGAAAATTGTCTAAGAAGCATTTCTCTATAAAAAGTGGTATTTAAAACAATGTGGGTAATAGAAGATTTTGAACTTCAGATTCATATTCAGCACAATAAAATACATTAAAAACAATAAATCACATTTTCTTTTACAGGAGGATTTTGATGCAGAAGGAGTGTAATGTAAGATAGAAGCATAATATAAAGTACATAAAAAAGCCTAGAGTCAGTATATTTTTACCGATTTAAAATCCTCTAGCAATGTATTTGCTTCTGACTCTAGAGTTTACAGCCTTGACTTCAAATGACTGAAGATCTTTGCAATACAGTTTACAAGTAAAAATTAAATTTGGATCAACATTTTTAAATTCAAAATAAAAAATATAGTACTAAATTTGAAATAAGCACCAAATAAATTGTTAAAATAAATAAAAAATAATAGTAGTTTTCAGATGTATTGAAATTAATGTATTAATTGCATTTGATTCAAATTTATATTAAAAATATTTTTCGATATGAATTTTTCTGATTTATTTATTAAAATCTATACTATTAAATGACATATGTAAGCATGCAATTCCAATTAAATTAATTTTGGGTAACACAAAATCACTCAGTTTGTCTAACAGAACTCAACTTTGAGATTATAATTTTTTAAGAATTCAAAACCATAAAAACTAGTTTAACTTTTCAGCTGGATAGGGCACAGGCACACTAGTTTGGGTAAATAATTTTTGGTTTGGTGTGATGGGATGAAGCCAGGCCATTGAGCTTATATGAGGCCTAGGTGTAACAGGCTGCTTTAACCTTTTGTTTTTTTTTTGAACAAATTAGATACATAGAATGTTTTAAATTCAATAGAATGTTTCTTTATTAATAAAAAGCAGTCTTAAATATTATAAAATAAAGTTAATTTTATAGGGTGTTGAATCACCACAAGTCCCTAAGTTTTCTCTGGACCACCAGAGAAAAATCTTTAGCTATCCCTTCTCCATAGTCCTGGATAAGGCAATGTGACAAAGGAGGTACCTCCCAAGAGGACTTTCTATAGAAAACTGGTCTCTATTTAGGTGTTAGGCACAGGAAGAAAACCTGGAAAATTCCATGTGGCTAGTCTGTTCAGGTAAAAGCTGGGACCACTATCCATGTTCAGTGGTTTTATCCAGTCGACCACTGATGAGCAAAATATTTTTTTTGAAAGAGCTTTCCTACAACAATGAATAAAATGTGATGAACTAAAATTATGGACACTTCATTTTTCAATTAATTTTCTTCTTTTTTCATAAATAATTTGAACTGAAAACTGAAATCAAGTATCTTTCAGATATTCTGAGAGCTATTAATGAAGTTCATGTAGAAATGAAATGAAATAATAAAAATTTAGATGTCATTTATAGAGTATCACAAACCCTATTTCTTAAATTACAATTTTCATCTAAACTAATTTTGTTAATTCACAAACACAAGGTGCGTTATTTTTTCAACACTAGGCGATATTCCATTTTATTTAGTTCAACTAAATTAAACAACACGGTTTCAGAAGAACTAAACTAATTTTATTACATTTTGAAGTCCATAAGTATTTTACTGGCTACTACAAATTCCATTTTTAAAAAGGACCTATTTTTTCTATGATTACTTATCTGAATGTGTATGAGTATTTATTTATGCTTAATTACAAATATATTCATATTAAAATTAAAGTGTTTATAATTTATTTTTGTTAAATAATTAATATGATGGTTTTAATTTAATGGATTAATTTTTCATTTCACAAAAACTGTGTGACTTCTGGAATTAGTATTCTTTGATGGTAATTTTGATTAATAAATTTTTCAGATAATCAAAATGATTATACAAAAAATCAATTAATCAAAATTGACTTTAGAGAGTACTAATTCCAGAAGTGACAAAGTTTTTACATAACAATTGTTGGCAATCTTCCATAAGTCCATTATTGAGCAATCTTCTTGTTATTAATTTTACTATTAACTATTTTTTATTTTGAATTCAAAGTTTCTTCAGTATTGTAGATAGTAAGGAAAGACTAGTACTTGTTTTTAAAAAATTAAACAGTTTTTTTCATTATTTCTAATCATTCATATATATTAAATTCTTTGCCTCAACTCTTTTAAAACTATTTTATTATAATTAAAATTACAGTAATATTTTCACTATCTTTTAATTCTTTCTCTATCAAGTGTGATCAGTTATCAGAAAGTTCAACTAACTGAGCCTTTAATGTATTTGAGTTAGGTCATTTTTGTGTACTCTCTACAATCTGAATAATATATCAATATTTTGACTTGTCCTAAAAGCATTTGAGAAATTCTAAATAGTCAGGTATTGGCTACTTAAAATTCTGGCTGCTTTACTGTAACTTAAATCTCCCTCAAACTTATTTCAAAGTTTGGGATCAGATATTGAAAAACATCTCTTGGAATAAAATTTCATACTCAATAGATGACTTGAATTTCTTTAACGTATTTAGGTTAGTTTGGTACACACTATTCTTGGGATATTTCTATAAAGTCTCAAGGATTCAAATTTGTAGAACACATAGACCAGTCAATTCCCTTCAATAATGCTTTCCATGACCATTGAGGTTAAGGGCAAACATATTAAATAAATTGTAATACAAATGGCTTCAAATTTTTGAGTAAGATTTATATTCCCAATCATTCAGTTAAAAAACATTAATCTTCATTCATAGGTTTTAGCCACAAATGCATAAATTTAGCCAAGTTTTTTAGGTGGGAGATGCCTACTTAAATCCATCTGCTTCAGGAACCAAAAGAGACATATTTGGCCTTGAATAAGAGACAATTCATCATACACACATTCTATTTAACAAGGATATACTTGATTGAAATATACAAATTAAAAAAAGAACTATAAGTTTACCACATTTTTATAACTGGATTATAGAATACTTAAAAAAAATTAATGCTATCTATCACACACTAACATTTATTCCATTCCATTTCACTTCAAAAACTTAAAGGTATTTTCTATTGTTCTCAAAATTAATGATGATGTTGAAAGGATGATGCTTTTCGTCACACGCTAGAGTTCAAGCTGACGTATGGGAAAAAACCAGGAAGATTTTCATGTACTGAATGCAAAAATAGATTGAAAGGCTGGAAAAATGTAAATCACTCGAAATGATGACTTTGTTAAAAAAAGTGATTGTGTGTGACTAAAACAGTTTTCATTTTTTTAAAAACTAATCACACTATTCTAGTTCTTTCCAAGTAAATTTTATAAAAATAGAGACCTTATTTAATAAGAAAAATGTAAACAAGACAATAATTAACAGAACTTCCCGTATGTGAACAAATTTTATATTTATTATTATTATTTTTAACAAATGAAGTTAACAGAGTAATGACCAATTTGTTATTCTCAGTACAATATATGAAAACTATATATACTGATTTACAGTATATTAATACTATTTTATATACATTCAAACTTTATTAGTAAGACACATCAGTTACAACTTTTTCTGGTAATTAGATAATACTTGTTGTTTGTTCAATTTTTTAAAATCAGTTCTTAATACATTTACAGTTTTAATACTTTTTGAGGTATATACTGTAGTATTATATGAATATACTATAATAAGTATTAGGAATATTTTGTTGCTAAGAATTTAATTTAATTTTTTTTAATACCATTCATATTTTATATTATGATAAATATATATACATACCATACCATTTATTAAGGGATTATTTTCATTTGGGAATCATACTATAATGATAGAATATATGAGAATTAAATTTATTAACTATCTACACTAGAATTAAAATTAGTTAATTCTATTTTTTAAATTAAGATGGGAAGGAAATTACCTTAATGATCATCACTCAAATATTTAAATTCTAAAATTACAATTGTTCACAGATAGAAATTGACTTGCAATTTGGTAGAATCTATATAATTTCTATAAATCATCATCATTATGTATATATTGTATATGTATATACACATGATATTAATGTTTATAATATAAAGCACAAATACATGTACAAGTATACGATACAGAATGTATGAGATTATTTTATATATAACACAGATAAGAAAAATGTAATTTGTACAATTAATTATATATAAATTACTTCATTAGATATATCTATACAGAAAATTTCACAAAAACCAATGATTTCTTCTTTTCTTTAAATTCTAACAGTAGTCAATGAAAATTGAGTTTTATAAAAATTTTTAATAAATGCAATTAACTTTTTTAGTGACAATTTTAATTAATAAATATTGGTTAATTAACTTAAATATTTTATTCAAATTTTTGAAAATTAATGACCTAAATAATTATTTTAAAAATTGCAGCAATTAAATTTATAATGCCATAATTTTTCTTTTACTAAAATAAAAATAAAATATATCAATGGCCCCATTTTTAATAAGAATTTATAGTTTTTCTGAAACTATAAATTCCTATAACAAAAGACCAATATAATCTAGTATTAAGAAAACAATTAGATATTAAATATAAAAAATAACAGATAAATGCAATATAATATAAACTACAAGTTTGGTATTTTAATATTCTAATAGATTTATATGACTATTTATGAACATGAAAAAATAAAAGCGTAAAGAAATGTCAAGCTCTAACTGAAACACAAATTATAAGAAAATTATGCTTTATTGAAGCAAATTCTTTAAAGAATCATCTACAGCAAAGCATAATTTATTTATTTAATCATTTATTTTATAACAAAAGTTTTTTTGTTAGTTATTATTTAAGTTACTAATTCATATATCAAAATAAAGCTTATGTCAGATTCTTAAAAAAACACATAGTAAAAAAGACATTACAATTTTTTTAGCATATCTATCTAACATGATAACTATCAATACACTGAGATTTTAAGTATTACAAAATACTGCTTCATTATGATAAAAATAGTTAAAACATAAAATGAAAACTTTGTTTAGTCCTAAATATAACTATTGCTAAAATATAGGTATATCCTACTAAGACAATGTTCTTTGAATGATAAAATTCTGTATTCTAAAATGTGGCTTAAAGATAATGACACTGCACTCAACTTCCCTGGTATTTTTGAACTTCTTTGGTTTATCATCAGGAGATATAAGTTAATCTTTTCTGGATCCAAGTGATCCAAATGTATATCAGGGAAATTATTTTTATGTTTTATTTTGTGTTTTAACCATCTTGACTAATAAAACAGTATTTTTTTAATTTAATTTTTACATTTATTAATGTATAAACAAAATATTCAAATAAAGTTTTACAAGAAAATTTTAGTTATATAAGTGGCTCAAATGAGAAATTATTGTTAATAACATTTCAACATTTAAATTTATAAAAGTTGCCTGAACTATTTTTTTAATACTACAATAAATATTAAACAGAAAAAATGTTTTTGGTATATTATTAAAATTTATATAATAAACTATACTACTATCTCAAAAATATTTTTGAATGATATAAGATCAACTTTTGAATGAGTAAAAGTTGTTGAATTTTGTATGGAAGTCATCATTTGGAAGCAATAGGTGATCAAATTTATGATTTTTAAATATTTTGCTATTAAAATCCATTTTAATAGCCAAGTATTTAATACATTATATTTATTCTCTAATACAAGCTTTTTCTTTAGAAGTTTCAAATAATATCATAAACAAAAATTAAAATGTAATTAAGGTTTTTAGCTTTATGCAAGTTAAATATAAAGCAATGTTTAATTTTTTTCTTAAAAAATAAATGAGGCTTCTGCAGAAAAAGCTATTTTATGATAGAGAATAACTTGATTAATGGATCTGATAAATAGTTAAGTTCAATAAGGACTCTTTAATTAAACAGCACTCAAGACATAATGATCAATGTCAATTTATGTAAATAAAGTATAAAATTTTAAAATAAGTTAATTCTATATTCTTTAACTGGATATTAATTTTTACTTTAAGGTTTATTTTACAGCTCAAATTCTGCTGAAATTTTTAACATTTTGATATATCTGAAATTATATACGCATCTTGAAAAAGTTTAAATATCGAAAGTAAATTTTCTCTTTCTTAGTTCTATGAAAAGTTATTTTAAATAAATAAAAATGACAAAATTTGCTGCAGAATCAAAAACATACCCAAAAATCTCCAATCAATAATCCATTTTTCCAGTCTTTATCAATCAAATAAAATCAATATCTCAAACTAGATGTCTTATTAATGAACAACCACTCACCACACTGGGATATAGTTACTGACGTATACTGAACCGATTACGGTGTGTAGATGACGAAAACAAACGTTTTTGTTTGTTTTCGTCATCTACACACCGTAATCGGTTCAGTATACATCAGTCTTATTAATGTTATACCTATCCTGTTTATTTTTTTCACACACTAATAACGGAATAAAAATTTTACATAGACTGTATCTCTTTGCAAATAACCCATAGATCACTTCCGTTTAAAAAACAATTTAAAAGGGGATAGGAGTTATACAATGGGACACCAATTTTGAATTGCAATTATAAACTTGTATCTAAGGAACAATGGCTATTTCATAAGTATGAGACATACAGTGGGCTACGTAAAAGTTTTATTTTTATTCTAGCAATTTTCTGCAGAGTTTACACCATTGCAAGTTATGGATTATACATGTGAAAATAAAGTGCTTGAGATTTGTAAATTTGCTGCATGAAAACACCAAAATGTATCAAGAACTTTGAAATTGAAAATTAGTTAAACAGGATGTTTTTACAGTTTTTTTTAGGCAACATATCTAATTAAACATATAAAACAGTTGTATATCTATCAAATTATCATTTTCAGTTTCTTTAGAATAAATTTCATGCACAACTCTTTTGAAGTGACTTAAAAAGCTTCAGAAATGTTTTGCTGTACTACTAAATTATATTTTTATTCATTAATTAAACATTTTGTTTTTACTTTTATTCAGAGACTTTATCTTAATATCTTCAAAAATAAATTGAAAATTTTAAAGATAATTAAATTCTTTCTTGAAACTTTGTACTTTGTCTTGTTAAAATGAAAGCAACATAAGAAGTATGTCAAAAAGCAATAAATCTGCTGCTGCATTTACAACTGAATAATTTGTTATGTTTAACTTTTGATCATTCTAGTTCTTGACAATAATCTCTCTAGAAAATAAATCACATTGTTCTCCTACCATGTTCCGAACTCAAGCATGCCAGATTTAAGTTCTTGGAGATCAATTGAAAATAAAAGTATATTATTAACTTTCTACTCTGTATATAAATGATGCAAATTGAAATTATGGACAAATAAAATATAGTTATAGAAATCAAATCTTGGAAACATCCTTTAAAAAGTGGAAAATTCAACTAATATGAAGAAGTGTAAGTTGGTTTCCATGATTCTAATACTACTACTTGAATTTTTAGATTTTACATTGATTAAATAAAATCTGAATTTGATAAATGTTAAATTATCAGCAGTTCTAAAATTAGCACTGCATACAAGATAAATATTCTAAGAATTACTAATTCAGAAAAGAAAGTAAAAACAAAAAAAAAATTAATTTCTTAAAAATTCTTTCTTCAGTTTTGCCTCTCTTATCTAATAAAAATTTTGTTTATTTTATGGTCTTCATATAAAAACAGTAAGGAAACTTTCACGTATCCTAAATATCTTATTACTTATACAATTGGTTATATGCAGAAGAATCCAGTAAATAGGACCACTGCTTGATTGGATAGATGTTTATTTAAGACAAATCTTAAAGACCAAAAATAAATCAAAAATTGTTTTGGTTATTTGGGATAGCATATTTAATTGGAACAATGATTGTTACATAGAATGCTTATGATGTATTGCATGAAAATCATAATTGATCAAGTCATTGCAAATTCATTCAGCAACAAATATACAACCAGGAAATACAGAAATTCTGCTTGCAGTACACTAAGGACAGCAGGAAATATCCAAAAAATCAAAAGTGCAAAGACAAGGATACAGACATAGAAAATCACTGATTAAAGTTTCTCAATCAAAACTTGATAAGTTGCTTGTTAGTGTCAGCATAAGGATTTAATGATTTGACTGTGTTTGACTGAAAGCATTTCAGGTCAGATAAACATATCACTATCAAATTTTTAACTTTCACTAAAAACACTCCTCAATAATAAAGATTTTAAAATAAATAATTATTTTTTTTTTTAACTTAAAATCTTTTCTTCCTGAAAGCACAAACAAACTGATAGAAAGAGAGAATTATGATGATGAAACTATATTGAAGATTTCTAAAAGAAATTAAAACTTCAGATTTTCTTCTTTCAATATCTACTTTATTTCTCTATTTAAAAAGATTCTTTGATTTAATAGAAAGCAGTAAAGTAAGAGTTTCAGTTAAAATGCTTCCTTTCATTTTAAAATAATCTTGATATTATTGAATAATATATATTTACTAAAAGTTAGGATTTTATGAAGATGAAACAGAAACCAAAAGCAATTAAAGAAAGAACAAAGCAAATTTTATTTGAAACACAGTGACAGAAATTAAACAAAATATTTATCAATTTGGAAATTAAATTTTATCTGTCCTTTATGTCGAACGACTCCATATCATATATATAAATAAAATTTAATGTTATCTAATCAGTCAGATTGTGAAAATGTTTATGAATATAAATAATTATTCTTCAAGGCTACATTTTACTTTATATGAAAGTTATTTTCAATAATTCAATGAATTTATTTATTCAAAACATCTGATACAGAATTATTCTATTGAAGAGTTTATTTCAGTCATTTGTAAAAATTTTAGCTAACACTTATATAAATATAAATTTAATAGTAACAATTATCTCAAATACTGAATCTAACCACTCAAATATTCCTATTTTTTATACATTTTTGTTTTAAAGGCTTATATTGTTATTGGCAGTTGAGATATTATTGTTCAATTATCAAGTGTAAAAATGTGAAATAAGAAACTTTCGAAGAAAGGAGTATAGAAAAGCATTCAAGAGGATAATACTTGTGATGCTTTATATTAAAATACTTTTTGGCAGCTTACTGCTTAATTATTAAGTAATGTTTAAAGAATAAAAAAACTACAATGCAATTCCAATAATTGCTCCCTTTTTAAAAATTATTTAAGAGATTACAGAATAGAACAATATATGAATCAATGAAAGTAAAAGAATTGTAATAAATTACATAATTTTCTATTAATATGATCATTTCAGCTTAGTTATAATATGATATTTTAGTTGGTAATACGAAAATTTACAAATTAATTTTGTCGTCAAAAGATTAAAAAAACTTCAATATCCTATTAAAAAAAAATCAAATATTTATGAATTCTTGTTCTTCATTTTGCTCTGTATTTCAAATTTCTTATCAAACAGAACTACTAAAAATTATTTACTATGTATTTTAACTTAATAATTAATTTATTTTTTACATAATAAAACAATATGTGAAGCAAGGCATGAGAAATTTTTTTATAAATAAAATAAATACTATTCTAACATTGAATAATGATTGTCTGGTTATATATTTAGTTAAATCAGAAATAGTTTTTGTTAATCATAAGTTTCAGATATAATGTGAAAAAAAGAGGAAGTGCACATCTTTTTGTCATCTCCGATTATTCTGTAAATTCCAAATATCTTGCAATGTAATTCTCATTAAACTGTCTTTATTTTCATGAATTTATTTACAGAAACATGAACTAGATGATATATCTAAATGCTTAATGAATTGCATAGATGATAATGATATTATCTGATATGAATGGTAATCCAATTTGAAATTATATCAGAACTTCTAATACACACATTAATAAAATATGATTTATGAAATATAAATAAATGCATTAGCGTTAAGTGAATAATTAGTTTAATTATTAAGTTTAATAAGACCCAGTAAAACCACAGCTCTTAGTGATATTTAAATCCACAACACATGTTAGATAAGCACATTTCCTGTCATACTATCTGAATACCATACATAGACCTTTTTTAAATTTCATATTATGAATGAGAAAACCATATGCTATTTTCAGTGATGCTATTAAAGCCTTGGGCCTTAATAGTGTAACTGAAAATAGCATATGGCCTTTCCTCAAAGCCAAATATTATGGCATTATATCCTCAAAGAATATTCAATCAATATTGATGAACCAATGCTATGGTGTTACAATATAGAAATATATCATTTTATATATAAATTATTGCAACATCCTCAAATATGAGAGCCAAAACTTATAAAAATAAGAATTAAATAGTATATTTGATTAGAAATTGAATTGATGAATTTCCTGAAATAAGTATTTAAATTTTCATTCAAATTATTTTTGATTATCTTCATAAAAATTTAAAAAATTCTCATAAAAATTTTATAGTATGTTGTACTTCTTTACCAGTATCTTGGAAAATTTAATAAATAATAAAAAATTTATTAATAAATAAACAGATTACTACTAATATTTAGTACCAATTAATTAGCTTAAATCCCCTTTTATTCATTATTTTAAAATTATTAAAAATTAAATTGTTTTGGAAATAAATACAAAAATTCCATTTAAAAAATAAGGTATAGACTTAAAAATGATTTAAAATGGCAACATTATACATTATTTAACTTTTATAGAACTATATTATTAGAATAAATTTCAGCTTGCTTTATATTTTCACAAAGCTGAAATTAAAGAAAATAGTACAATATAATCTGTTATTAAATTTCTCATTGAAGACTTGTCTTTCTTTTTTATGTGAAGTTGATGTAAATGATCTTTATTGTAAATAAAATATAACAACAAATTAAAAAACAACATAGCTTTAATATTAATTATATAAATACAGAACATAAAACATAAAAAGCATACTAATTACATAAATACACATGGATATAAATAGCAGCAATTTGTAAATGCTTTTCTGATTATAAATCATTTTATATATCTAATTTCTAGTAAAATAATGTCAAATTTAGAAAATAAGTAATGAATTTATAAATAACTAAAAATAACCAAACAAGCTTGATATAATGAAAACAAAACACATATGCAATATTATACTTTATTTATAATGAATAAATTTAAAATAAATATAAAGGATTTAATTGTAGCATTTATCATATGGTATAAAGACATTTAGATTGAAAGAACAATAATAATAATATAGTAAGTATTTTCTAAAATACAGGATGGCCAAAAACAGTTAACCAAGATAATATTTTTTAAAGATTATTTTAAAAATAGTTAAAACTAATTTGGAATAGCTGCATGTTTTTATTTGTGAAGTGACTGAATTATAAAAAATTCACTGAAATATTACAATAGTATTTAAAATATATTCCCATTAACTGACTTTTAGGCTATTCTGTATTTATTATATTATTAAACTGACTAGAATGAAGAAAAATTCTAAATCAATATTCTAGTAAATCAAAATCTTAATATTTTATGTAACAACATTTTTCTAAAGTTTACTTAGTTAATATTAATTGATCAAAAAACATTTAAAAATTGGGTTAATGTTACCCTAGGTATCGAGATGGCGGCTCGTCTCCGATCCCAGCAATCAGAAGAAAGAAAACAGTGGGGACGCACGTTCTAACCTAACCTAACCTATTCTAATAATTATGGTAATTTATTAGAATAGGTTAAGTTAGGTTAGAACATGCATCCCCCTGTTCCCTATCTTCTGATTGCTGGGATCGAAGACGAGCCGCCATCACGATACCTAGGGTAACATTAACCAAAAATTGAAATTCTGTTAATGATAATAGAATGTTAGAAATTTAAAATAATAATAATTAGTTAATTTTTGATTAATAAATTGTTTATAATTTTGCATTATTAAAAATAAAATATAGGATCTGTTGTTAAATTTATACCAATATTTTTCTATTTTCATCCATTTCATAATTGAAATTACAGCCATCTCGAAATTCATTTTCAGATTTGAAGAGCTGTGCTTTAATATTTTAATTTTGATAATATGAATTGTTATACTTTAAATATTTTTTGTTAAATACAATATAGTCTGTCCAACAATAATAGAATATGAACTTTAAGAAAATAGCTTAATAGTTGTTAAGTAAATTGTCAAGGCATGTTAATTTTCAAAATGTGTATGAAATACAGATATACATATCTATTTGGCATAATTGAAAAATAAGTTAAAAATTTTTAAAAACATGGAAACAAATAGAACATATATCAAAAATGTCTCTTTCATAATTACATGCAAATTAATTATGATTAGGTGAATTCATTTGTAAACACAGGTGGACAAGCAGTGTTAAAACTGCTTTCATTTACACTTTATGAAGCTGAACATAAGCTTTACATAACACTTTTAACATAAAGTGTAAAATGCAGATTGAATTGAGGAAAAGACTTCACTGAGCAAGAGTAGGTTACAATTGAAGCATCTTATAAATGTAGGAAATGCCTTTTGAATTTCAAAGGAATTGGGAAGACCTCATTCAACTATATCAAAATAACACATAAATAAAGAAAAATATGTTACAAATTTGTAACATTTTTTTGATTACATTTCACCTAAAGATGGCACTCTTAATCTGTCAATAGTACTTGAAGTGTAAATTTGAAAAGTTCTAGCCTGTTCCAGCAACAATTTTTTATTCATCAAACATTTTTGGCTATCTTAGTAGCCATTCTCAGGATCAAACATTCCTGATAATGTTCAATGATAAACAAATCAGAGTTTATGAATTGGAATGTGTTTAAAATTTGAAAGTTTGTACAAAGATTTTGTAATTAAAAACATTTTTAGAAAATTAAAATAAATAAATGCATAAAATATATAAAAGAATGGAAAAACTGATCTCATTTTTCTTGAAATCCAAAATGTCTCAACAACATAACTTGTTTGGACATAATTACAAGCCATGGTCATATAACTGCTGATGAAAACTCTGAATTTCAGCAAGATAATGCCAACTTCCATATATCAACTCTGGACTTTTTCAGGGAAAAGAATACCCAGCTTTTAAAATAGTCACTACTCAGTGTAAATTTAAATCCAATTGAGACTTAGTTTTTCAGATTTAGGAAAATAGATGCCAACAGAATTCAATTAATAAACTAAAGGAAACTCTAATCAAGACATAAGAAAACATTTTTAAGAGGTGGTTGCAAACACTCATCATTTCAATGTCCTGTCAAATTTGACATAATTATTGATATTGTATTTTTCTGATATTTTGTTTCATACTTTCCAATTTAGATAAAGTTTTCTAACAATGTAGTTTGCTACTGAAATTGAAAATTATTAGTTGAAATCTGTTAGTTCTATTACTATTGGAATGACTATATACTGATTTGTGATTAATTAAAAATTAATAACATAAAACAAATAATAAAATTTTGTTTCTCAAAAATAAATTAAGATCTTTTAATTTTGAAATCTTTAACAATTACAATTTAAAACAAACTTTCAATTTATGTGTAAGTGATGCTTTCATGTGCAATAGAAATGAAATATTGATTGATATTTTATTACAGGTAACTGGATTTTTACTGATATTCAAATATATTTTAATTTAATATAATCTTTCTATTGTTACATAACTCTGGATATCTTCTATTTCGAAGTTAAGACAATGACGAAAATATACACATTTTCAAGTCTATGTTTAATCCATTTTCACCAACCATAATCTTTCTAATTAAAATTAAAACTGAACAAGAACTGTCATCAATTTCTTATTCAATTCTAATTGCAAAGTCTTAATTCTAAAGTTTGCCAATTCTATTTATCTAATAACCTTTCTTAAATTAGTATTAAGAATTATTATGTTATTATACTTAAAATATATCATAATACAGTTCTAGTTTATTATAAATATTATGAGTGCTAGTGAATATAAACAAGATTACTGCACAGATACATTATTATACCGTTAAAAATTAGTAACTAGAAACTATTTTAAAGCTGAAAATAAGCTGAAAACATGCAAATCTTTTCAAACATTCATGAGTTTAATTCAAACAAAAAAAAAAAAAAAATTTTAAAAATTTATAAACAGTCTAAATTTCAGTTATAATTTAATTCCATTCCAACACTATTTCACAACATAAGTTTTCCATGACATTATTTCCATTACTATGCAACTATACATTTTTCTTAAGATTTATTTATATATATATTTAAAAAAATTTAACTTAGTAAAAATAATTTTGAAATTAAGAACACAAATTAAGACAAAGATCACAAATCAAGGAATGCCTGATTGACAAAATATAACTTTCCATTGTTTAAAATCCATAAATACCATTTGATGCAACCCACCAATAATTTTATTAAATTATATTGTGCTATTAAATTAAACAAATTCAGAATCTCTGCAATAAATTCTAAAAAAAACATTTTTCATATTTTCTCAAGACTATGAAATTAACTTAAGAAAAAGAAATAATTCTTAACTTTCTCATTAAATAAAAATCATTTATTTAATATGAGCATTTCTCTAATCAATAATTTAATATTCATATTTCCTAGCTAACAGCAATACAGTAAGAAATACCTAACAGTAAAAAAGCATTGGAATATTTACTGTATTCCAATGCTCTATGATAAATACAACAAACAATATATAGAAAAGTTCAATGAACACTCATTGAGATGAAACACATCTACTGTATTATATGATTAAAAAGTTATAACTTTTTAATTTAAATTGATTTGTTAAAATTCATTATTTTTTTGTCTATTTTTGTTATAAAATCAAAAATGTCTTTTAAACTCATTTCGGTTAATGTTACCTTAGGTGCCAAGATGGCGGCTCGTCTCTGATTCCAGCAAGGAAACAGTGGGACGCACGTTCTAACCTAACCTAACCTATTCTAATAATTTGGTTGTTAATAATTATGGTAATTTATTAATTATGGTAATTTATATGTTTTCTTGCTGGAATCAGAGACGAGCCGCCATCTTGGCACCTAAGGTAACATTAACCCTTATTTCTAAACACACAAATATATTTGAAAAAGCAAATAAAGTTCTTGATTCTTCTTCTTCTTTTTTTCTTTTTTAAGAAAAGAAGTTTTGATTTTAGCACAATGAAAATAGTAAGTATTTTAAATTTAAATATATGCAAAAAATTTTCTGTTAATAAATCAAAAAATTAATGCTATTATTATTATTTTTTAATTTTATTTTTAAACTACAATCTCTTTTTAAAATCTAAATAATTTGATTTATATGAAAATAAGCAAATTACATACTTTATAGAATAATGATTGTCAATGATACAGTAATATTTCTTTTGTGCAAAAGATTTGAAATTTTAAAGGAAGGACTATAGATTAACAGAGTACATTGAAACTTCTGTTTTCTTTGTATAACTTATAACAATTTTCCTAAAAAAGATTTTGCATTCATAGATAGTATTCATTCATATCTATTGCACATGATACCAAATCAAATTGTGGGTCTCGTATCATATCTTGTTATCATATATACATATATAAAACAAGTATTTGATGAGTTCCTTCTACAGAAGAAACTAATTTATCAGACATCTCAAAATTTAAATCCTGCTTACTCAAAACTTTTAACTGTTAGAGTTCACTGAACTTGGAAAATGTTTGAATAATGATGGCTTGTCACGGCTTTATCTTCAATTTTAGAGAATGAGTGCCAATTAAGACAGACCATTATTAACAAATGGTATTAAAGTAGTTATGTTTTTTATATTAATCCTCAATATTTTTGATAGTTACAAACTTAGTGCCTGAACTTGCTCTCATTATTTGTCAGTGATATGAGCTGGATATGTCAAATCTCTGTTCATCATCATCTTGCTGCCTCAGATGAAGATTACTAGACTGCAGTACTAGATATCATCTTTAGATAAATGCTATAGCTTATGATAAGCATAGATTATTTTTATTTTACATTATTTAATCTAAAAAAGTTATTTAAGTTATCATAATTGTATATTTAGATCCCAATTTAAAGTTTTAAACATATCAGATAAGTTTGATAGCATGTACAGAATTAATAAAAATATATTCTTATATTCATTCATTAATCTATTTTTTTGAATTTATTCATAATTATGATCAAAAATATTTAGGTCCAATTTATACTTGAGAGAATAAATGCATATTTAAATATACATATTCAAAAACATAAAGCTTAATATTAAACTATTCTTAAATTGAAAGAATGCATAGTAAAAATAATTTATACATCACTGCCAAATCTGAGATAATTATTTCAGACAGTATTGTATGACGTGTATTTTACATTTATTCAAGCAAAACCAAAATGGAATTTAATATTCTGTTCAAAATAAATTTATTGCAGTAAAACTTCTAATTTAAATGGAAAAAATATAACTATAATTTTTTAATAGAATATACATGATAAATTCATATTTGTAACAAAAATTGCACAATAAAAAGTAAGTACATGGAAACTTATACAATCAAGTTAAAAAATTATACAATTCATTTGATAAATTTTATAAATGTTGAACTTGTACTGTGTTATTTATCAGTTTTTCATTTAATGAATTTTCCATGGTGTTGTCAGAAATATACTGAAATATTTAATGTTATATACATTATGACTATAATATATTTATTAAATATATTAATAAATCTGTTAAATATGATATACAGTAAACTGACAGTACTGATAATTAGCTGGAAGACTGATGAAATTCTATTAAGTAATTAAAACTGAATAAAACAGCTGATATTTTATTTAGTTTTAATACTTTACCTGAATTCTTTAGATGAAGACTAATGAAATATTTAGATTTTTATTAATTATTACTAACCTGAGTTATGAAAAATGATTAAGACAGTTACATTTATACAACAAATAAGATTCATGTAATTTTTAGTTATTTACAAGTTATGTAGTTAAATACAAGAAATTTAGATATTAGAGATGGAATGATTAAATAAGAATTTTAATCAAATTGAACTTATATTATTTATTTTTCATATTTAAAACATTTTTATGTTTGAATATCAATTTCTCCATACAGGTGATTAGAACTCCACAGACCTCGAAAAAGAGTTCTTAGGAAAGATTTTTTGAAAAAATTTTATTATAATATTTAAAATAATTTTAAATATAGTAAAACCTCAATTAATGGACAAAAATTCTGGTCCGTAAGTGATGATTAACACCCAGTTAATTTTAAAACATATTTTGTGTGTAATTAAATTAACAGATTTATTTTATTTTAAATCCAAGAGTTACCACTCAATTTCATATCACAATGGAAATTTCTTGATATATTATCATCCAAAGAATAAATAGAAAATACTTTTTGTGTTTTGCAAATTTAAATTATTTTCTTTTTAAGAAATTTATTTATTTTTTTGGAAAAAGCACTTTAATTGTATTTAAATAAATAAATGTTCGTTTATTTATTTCCATTTAGATTGTATACTTTGTTTATTACAGTCAGAACTACAGTGAGTATATAAGCAATAATACGTATAGAAAACTTTTCTGTGAGATTAAGTTTCTCGTAAATACATAATTTTAATTACGCAAACGTACTACATAAATAAAAACAGATAAACTGACTAATTTGTCAATTTTTTAACACAGACAGTCAGAAAATGTAGTTTATTATATAATGGACTTTCGGCTTTAATGGGCACACTGTCATCCAAGTTAGTCCATTAAATTGAGGTTTTATTATATATCTCCATTAACTAACTTTTAGCAATGCTGTATAATCACAGAACCTTAAATTTTTAAGTATTATTAAAATTTAAATCTTCTGTCTCTATCTGATAATTATTTTAACTTTCTTAAATAAATTATTAAAAGCTCACTTCTTGTCACAAAAAATATTTTAATACATTAAACTTACCAATATAATTTAATTCAGATTAAATCACTCCATCTTATAATTATTCATTACTCAGTATTATAATAAAAGTATTATTATTTTCTTTATGTTAAATCATTTCAAAAATCTATAACCAACAAAACTGCCCATAAAAATAAGAGTCTGAACCAAGTTTGAAACATAAATTTCAATACTTGTTCAATTATTTTGTAGTAAATACTTGCATTATCTAAAAATATTAGTACATTATTCACCCAAAATCTGTGGATTAAAAATTATACATGTATATTTCAATACAGAATGCTAAGCTTCCACTTTAATAATTTGGAAAACTTTTATATTTTCAATATTACATAATGTATAAAGTAGAAATCAAGGGTGCAAAATATTTCATTTTTCAGTAGAAATTATTACAATTTTACAACAGAAGTTATTTGATCTGATTACTTCTTAACTATATTAGTAGAATTAATGAGTTAAGAAGTATTAATTATGATATATATTTAAACAAATAAATCATTTATTTCATTGGAAATTCTATTTTTTTAAGCATAATGTTTATAATTACTTTTACTCAAATTGAAATTTAATGAGCAAAAAATAAATAATATATTCATATTTTCTGTATACTGCTAGGTTAAAAATTTAGAATTTATCACCACCATTAGTTGGAATTAGTTTAAAATCTGTGTATATACAGGGTGTCTGTAAAGTCTCTGAACAATTTAAATGGAAATAACTGCAGCATGTTGCACAATAGAGGCTAAATATCAGTTTTAAATACTTTTTTCTGTTTCAGATAAGTAACACAAACCAGGGGTGCCCATACATTGGGGCACGTGCCTCCCTTTGTCATCGAGTTGCCCTTTTCTTAATTTCCAAGGGAGCTCTAGGGTTTCATTTTATTTTTAAATTAGCTACTCATTTTTATCACAAAAGCTTTTTTAACAAATAATAAAATAAAAATATTTTTTATTAACCAAAAATTTGTTCTAGCAAGTCATGATTGTTTGGTCAAGTACTGAGATACCGCTGTATTTGATTAATACAATTTTGATATTTGTGGTAGCACTGAGGTAACACAATTATGTTAATCAAGGGATACCTGTATATGTATATATAGGTATCTTGCATAATGTACTGTACATACAATGCCCTTTCTTATAGTCTGCAAGCACCACAGATATAAAATAATAATTTTTAGTAACTATTGAAAATGATACACCTCAATAGAAAGTGTAGAAAATCTCTTTTCTTGAAAAGGTATTATTTTTAATAGAACAAATTATAATACTGGTATGAAAATGTATCTAAACCGATATCAGTATTTCATATATATAAATGTATATAATATATTAATCATTTATTTTTAAGGGTATCATTTTTAATAGTTTTTATTATCCTGGTTTATTGAAACAAAATAACATGCAGGTTTAGAGAAATTTCAAGACCTAGCATAAAAAAAAAATGCATCATCACAGTCAACTAGTGGTATTAGAAGTTCATTGAGATAGTGTATGGGAGAAAACTGATAAAGAATATCATGCTTCATGAAACAAACAGAACATATGTGGAAGTTTTCTAAATTATGTGAAAAAATTATTATAAAGTTTGTTTATTATGCAACAAACTGCACAGTGTAATCTCTTCAATTTGCATTTTTAATAAATGTTTAAAAAATTGTTTAGAGACTTTGTAGACATCCGTATATAAGTTCTCTTCTATATTTTTATCTGACTGTATATAAAAATTAGAGAATTAGCAGAGCATGATAAAAACAATTATAATTATCATTCAGTGAGTAAAATTAATGACTGAATACATTTCAAATATATTTTAGCTGGAAGAAATATTCTTCTGTTACAAATTGATATGTAATACTAAAAAATTTACAAGAAAACAACATAGACATCAACTTATAAGTGTATCTGTTTCAAATTATTTGTTCTAAATTGAAACTGTTTAGCATAAAAATACTTTTATATTGTAAAAACTATCCATTACCATTATTCAATAGTCAATAGAATAGACAATTTTCACTTTGTCATGAATTTGTTCTACATCCTTTAAAATAATAGAGCATCAGTAAGAAATTATAATAATGGCAGTTTTAGAGATTAGCTTAAGTCAATAACTACATGTATCAAGGAATATCTGTATAATATTCATTAGAATTCTTCATGATCAATTCACCATAAATTTACATATTGACCAAGCTTCCAAAAAATATGTATGGATTTTCTGAACTAATAAATTTTCATATAATGGTTTGTTAAAAATCTAAAAACATTGAGAATGAAAAAAAAAAAAAAAAAAAACTAATTATATAGCAGTTATATTTTTGCATATTTTTACATTTGTTAACATTTTATTCTAAAGTAATTTAAATAGTTTTATTGGCAAACTAACAGGACAGATAAATTATTTAACAAGATGAAAATGAATAAAATTAATATTAAAATTGTATTTTCTGTCATTTTTCAACATATAAATTTTTAATACAGATGACTCACTTTTTTGCAAGTAAAAATACTAACTATTAATATTCACTTTTTGATTATTTATGCATTAATTCAGCTTATACGTATCTTAAACTAATCATAAATGTAAGCTACTAACTATTCTGTGTGTGTGTGTGTTTGTGTGTGTTTGTTTTATAATTTTATTCAAAATATTATTTGAAATAACATTATAGACTAATCTCCAAAGGATTGAATTATCTTTGTTATTAATATTGTTTGACAGAAAAACAAAGAACTGCTATATATTAAAGTGCATATGGCAATTTAAATATTTAATAGCACTTTTGCATTTATAAGGTGGATTAGGAATATTTGAAATTAATTAAGGCCATCAACTATCCACAGTATTTGATTTCAAGGCTTACAATGTTACTGATTAGGTATTTTCACTTCTGTATGACAAAATAAATACAATTGATACAGAGCAAATAAATCAAGATTTTATTTCTATTACAATAGAAAAAAAAATACTTGATTTTGTGTCTTTAATACTCCAAAATTAAATTTAAAAAAATTAAAATTAGCTTCTAAATGAACAATTTCTACACAAGGATGGTAGAAAAATGTCTTTTCATCTTGTTATTTTATATTTTGAAAATACAAATTATATTTTGCATTTTCATACTATGTAAAATAAAACCCATATCAGCTTGCATATAAATTATGAAATATAAATTTTTACTAGAATAAAAAAATCATTGTATTTTATTTGAAGTTGGCAATACAAGAGATTTGTTGAAGTCTGTGTTGTAATAGAATTATTATAACATCAAAAATAAATAAATCTGTACATTCAATTTCTGTGGTTATAAGTACCAGATATTCAGATATAAACTGTGCTAATCACTGGCACTAATTTCATGTGATGATGGTGATTATTATATTCAAGTAAGTTTTTATGTCTTCAAGAAAAACCATACTTTAAATCTAAATTTTAGCATGAGCAAAGTCAATGCAATGCATTTTTCTTTTATGCATAAATATAATTTAATGGAATTAAGTGATTAAATACAAGTTTGATATATAAAAATTTTTAAAATTCTAAGTTTTTTATTTATGAAACATTTTCAAGAATTACTTTATCCTTATTTTGTATACATATAGATACAATTGCATTCAGAGCTGAAACATATTGAGTTCTGAATTGTAATTTCTCAGATTTCTTGTTTTAAAATACTAGTAATCTAGAAAATGAATAAAACGATTATAAAAAAAACATATATTTTTAATTGATAATGTATTGACATTTATATTTACTTCTGCTCCAAAAAAACTGCCTTCAAACTTTGTAGAAACAACTAAAACAAAATGCCTTTTTAAACTTAATCCATTTTAGTTCATATTATTCCGTTAACAAGTAAGCTTGTGTAAGCTGAAAATTAGTTCTTTCCTTTTTGTCTTAAAATTAGTTTGTAAAAAAATTCTGATTTCTATGAAAACTGTTAACTTATAGTTTAATATAAAAATTTAAAAAAACCAATAAATATTGTTTTTTTTTTTCTACGTATGTGTAAGTAACCGATACATAAGAGTCATTATACCATTTTAATAAAATTTTTGCCTGATGTGGTAATATAAAAATTTATACTGATTTTGTTTTCCACAGTTATTCAGAACAAAAAACTTTTATTAACATAAACTTTCTAATCTTCAAAATTAGGAAATTTTGAAAATATATGGCATTTTTAGGTGTATATGTTAAAATTTTTGCAACACATAATACAAATTTGTATCTTTTAATGTTTTAAAATTAAATTTTAACGTGATACTTATTATGCTTTCCAGTTTGGCAAGTTTCTGTTTTGAACAGGTTTTTGGAAAATCATAATGCCATAATGTAAAATACTAAAATCAAATTACTACTACTTTCATTTCAATCATAGATAATCCAAATCAACATGGGAAAGTCTTCTAGATTGAAGGATTCAGCATAACAAAAGTCACTACATCATCTGATTACAAAGCAAAATATCATCAAAAATATGCTTAAACAAAATTATGTGATAAGTGATCAATTCATACCAGGCATCCTCATTTCTATTTAAATTGATCACTAAATCAGACTTGACAAGAATAAGTTATTTTCCAGTTATTTCATCAAATAATTTTTCTTTATGAATTTATACATCTGAGTTTTCATGAAATTTATTATATTTTTCAGTTAATGTTACCCATGGTTCCAAGATGGCAGCTCTTGTCTGATTCCAGCAAGGAAACAGTGGGGATGCACGTTCTAACCTAACCTACCCTATTCTAATAATTTTGTTGGTAATAATTCTGGTAATTTATTAGAACAGGTTAGGTTAGGTTAGAACGTGTTGTTTCCCTGTCCCGCACTGTTTCACTTCTATTTGCTGGAATTAGAGATGAACCGCCATCTTGGAACCATAGGTAACATTAACCTATTTTTCAAATGATACTAAAGAATTAGTCAACCTTCAACTTAACATATAGCATATGTCTAGTATGTTGATGTTAGGCTGCACAACAAAATGAAGTTTTTATTTAAAAACTTGCCTGCAATTATTTGTTTATGCTTAGATAAAAAAGCTTTGTTATTGCTTTCCTGCTATTATAGGACAGAAAACAATATTGTAATCAATTTTGAGCATCTGGGTCTTTCTGCATTTCTCAATACTTTAAAGTCCTACAAAGAAAAAATTGTATGCCTGTACTTTCGTTTATATTTCATGAACACCATAAACCAAAAAATTTTGAAATTTGACAAGAATTCTGTAATATAGAGGCATTGATTACATTTTGAAGATTTTAAGTCAAAGAGGAAGGGAGATAGATGGGCCAGCAGGTCATATCTCAAATGAGGTCATACTTAATGAAAATTTTGCTCATTATTAGTATTCACAAACTTTTTAAAAACTAAAAAAATAACATTTTTACCTTTTTTTCTAACTTTTAAAAAATATAACTGAAAATTAATCAGACATCCTCCCTGGTCCTCTTTTAACTTCCCATTCAAAAGCAGGAAAGTCATGCATGAGCTCTTACCACCTTTTTATGTTTAATTAATTAGAAAACAAATAATTCATTCTTATATTTTTAATTTTGATCAATAGATGTATATTACAAATAATCATATTTTAAATAAAATTCTCTAACTAAATGTGATTTCATTTGTAACAATGTATGTTTACTTTCTTACATTTTCAAGGATATAAAAGAAATAATATTTTTTCATCTTTACATATAATAAAGTTCCAAAATGATAAATATCTTTATTAAAAAATTAGTAAAAACTTAAGCACAATATGAGTTTGAAGAAGTCTGTTGTGTTTAATCTTATTGTATTTGAAAAAAAGAAGAAGAGTGAAGATTAAACATAAACTTCAAACCTTATTGTATTTAGTCTTTACCACTTTTATTTTTAATGTATAACTGAGTTGAGAATTTGTGCAAAATCAAATAAGAGCAATTAGTTTTATCTGAAATAATTTTGTTGTGTGCAAATACAACTTTAGTATTTTCCTATTAAAATAGTTCTTGCAAAAAAGATCAGCCATCTGTATTTTCTAACATGTTTTATTACTTCAGTATTTTAAAGAATATCAAATATGACAGAAAATTTTAATTATCAAAACAAAACTAATTTTAGAATGCTAAAGCAAAGTCATATTCCAATTATACTCAATTTTCATGCATTTTTAATGTGATAATTTCATGTTTAAAAATTAATGACAATCACCAAAGAAATTTTATCTGCAAACATTATAATTTTATCTATCTACAAAACTACAAGTATTTTAATTTTATTTATCTGAAGATAAATGAAATTACAAAATTTTAATTTTTTAATATTGACATTTAAACAAATTTTAAATTGTTGAAATAATTAAAAAATTTTTTCGTCGTCTATAGAATAGTCCAAAGTAAATTACGAGAATCAAAGTAATTCAATATTGGAAAGCAAATATACATAAAGCAGCATTGTGAATTCTCCTTATCACAATATAAGTAACTGAAGTTTTATCACATAAATAGCTAGTCAAAATATAAAAAAATTGCTAAAGTATTGATATATGGAAATTTCATAAAAATGTAATGATTCTTTCAATGTTTTAAATGATAAAAAGTTAAGCCACATATGAATGTAATTAACTTTATTCAATTAGTATATTATATATGTCAGAAAATTTTAAAAATTTATATTTTAATATAGAAAACCCAAATATGAAAATGTACCTCTACATTTTATATTTATCTTTCAATACTGAATGATCTTGTATTGATTTGTACCATTATATCTGAACCACACTTCATATATTTATAAATTATCTTGATGGGGGACAGTTTTGTTAGTTTTCAATTTCTGAAAAAATTTTATGATATAACCTGAAATGAATTCATTCATTCTATTTTTATGTATATAATAAATTTTAAATTTATTATATTAAATTAGATATAAAAAATACATTTAATATTACAAAACTATTTTAAAACAATGGGTGGAATACTTCCCTGGAATATTATCATTTTCACAAATTTCTATCTAATATTCATATTATTTTATTAGTTAATAGTACTTATACTTTTAACTAGTACAGTATTTCTAATAATTTTATAATCTGGACAAACACTTAAATGGGCGGAACTTCATATATCGAACTAAAAATTAAAATGAAAGTTCAATTGCTTTGAATTTAAATACCATCACTAAAAATGTAATTATATGAAGTTAACGAAACATTAAACTGAAAATTTAAATTTCTGGCAAACAAATTATTATTATTATTATTATTACTTTTTAACTATTCTAATTTATTTACTACCATTGCACAAAATAATTATCTTTAATATTTATGCATTAACATTTCAAAAGTTATAACAACATGAACATACAATGTATAGATTTTGCTGAAATATTTTACAAATGACTGTACATTTTAGAATTTTGTATAATTATGAAAATACTGTTTTATTGAGATATACAATATAGCATGGATATATATATATATATATATGTATGTATATATTTTCTAATCTATTTATCTTCTATATTTTAACTACTTACAGTTTTCTTTAACAAAACTTTTTAATATATATAATAAATTTATAAGAAAATACCCATATATAACTTTTATATATTTTCTAAGTAATTTTATTATTTTTACTTAATTTTATAATTAGTTAATCAAAATAAAATTTTAAGAATTATTTTTGAAATTTGTATTCTTTAATTAATCCTTTGATGTCCAGATTTTTAAAATTTATAATTGCAGATCTCACGCTTGCAGATACAAATGATATTGTATAGAAATTCATAATTATTCAACCACTTCTAAGTACATTAGCCAAAACATCTATCTATAATTTTGGATGGAATGAAACTAAGTTTTATTTTTACACTCTGTTGAAATCTAGTATTTAAATTTAGTATTTTATTCCATTTTAATGGAATAGAAATTTTTACAATAAAAAGTTAATGCCAATTTTTTTTTTAATAATACAATCTACATTAAGAAAAACTATATTATTATTGTAACATGTTGAAATTATAAATGTTCATCAATTTAAAAATATTTGATTATATATTATAATAATTTGAAATTCTTATAAAAAATAAAAAACTTTTCATTGGAGAATTTTCAAATTGACAAATTATTAAATATTAAATAATTCAGTTTAGAAACTATTTTGTTAATGGACATCAATGGTTTAATTATTCAATTTATATTTCTAGATAATATATTTAGTATTCATTCAAAAAAATATAAATAAAAAGTTTAAATACTGTATATTAATATTTTGAAGTCTTTTATTAAGTATTTTTTAAATAAACATTTTGAAACCTTTTTTACCTGTACAGTTAAAAAAAAAATTATGTCAAAATTGTTTTAAAACAATTTGAAATTAAATAGTCTTTTAAAAATGATGTGAAATCAAATATGAATTTTTCTAAATTAGTAATTATTTTTTATTTTGAAAAATTAAGTATACGTAATTATCATATCACTCTAATAGAGTATATCTTAATAAAATTTTTTTTAAATTATTTGCTTAATTTGAAATTTTAGAGTTTTTTATTATTTTTATCAGTGATATGTTAATTATTATATCATAGATAAAAATAAATTTATAAACAGTATCACTAACAATTTAACATAATTAAAAATTAATTTCAAATATTTTAAATCTTAAAACTAACTAGTATTTAACTAAAAGGATTATTTTTATAATATGAAAAAAACTAATATCTTCAACTATTAATACAGGTTTTAAAAAGTTTCAGGCATTTAAAACCTTTACATAAATTATTTTTCTAATAAAATAATTTGCCCGAAATTTTACTTTTTAAACAAACTATATTTGTTTTAACTGGATGCAACCCAACTAGCAGGTACCCACTGAGGCATTACTTCTACCCTTTTGACAATGGCCAGCAATTCATCAAATGAACGAGCAAGATCATCATTAACAATTGTAACATCACATAAATGTCCATATAAGAATTCAATTTTATGAGCATTGTAAACAATTTCATGAAATTCTTCGTCCTAGAAATGAAAACAAATATAATTAAATACCTGAAAGAAAAGGTTTTTTTTTTTAAAGTTTAAAAAACAAACACACAAAAACAATTTTAATACATTAATCATTAATCTAAAAAAGATTTCTAATTATTATTGAAGCATTTTATTTTAGAAAAAAAGTTGAAAGAAAGCAGATATCAATTGTTATTGAAAGATTCTTCTTTTAATATAATACAGTTCATCCTTTCTGATTAAATTTATTTAAAATTTCATTAAATAACAGAAAAATTAAAGATCATCTATATTTTAAAATTCATTCTGTTATTTTCATTAGCTTTGCATTTTTAAATGGAATTTTCCTCATTTTCATTTCAATTTTATTCAGTTTTTAAAGAAATCTATAGTATTCATTATAAACAAAATCTAAAATCAGTTTTTTTTAAATTTTGAATACAGAAATTCTTCAACCTCATCTTATAGAAAGATATTAAATTCAGTATTTTATTTCTGACTATGTTAAAATGTTTTTTCTAACTAGTTATATTTTTATATATGTGCTAGATTCTATATAAGATCATTATGATCTATATTTCTATATAAGATCATTATATGTATTATGATAAATTTGATAAATATGAAATTGTCCACCTTGTGTTGTTTTAATAAAGCAACTTATGGATTTAAACAAATTTTAATGAATCAAAAATACATTTTTTGTTTTATTAATATTAGAATGATTTAATGAATGTAAGGAAAGAGAAAAATGTGTTTCAGCTTAATATTAGAATTATTTGTACAAAAATACCAAAAATTTGTTGGAAAAAAATACAGAACTCTAATAATTGCCATGTTTGAGTAAGCAATAAGAAACTATCATGATATTTTGAGTTACATAATTTTTCTTTATTTGTATTTGGTTGAATTACAGTTTTTCTTTACATGAGCACCTTTGGTACACCCCTGACAGCCTGAAATCGATGTTTTTCTTGTATATTCCCTAAAACACAATGATATTTGGTACATTTTCCACTGTAAAAAATTGTTTGTCACATAGCACAAACTGGTTTCTAGTATACAGTTGTGACAGAAGTCCCTTCTTTATTCCCAAGTTATAGAACTCATCATTTTCAGTAGTAAATATTACTACCAATATATTCCACAGATTGCCTCTTGTCCTGTCCATATCTGTTATTCTGGTAAATCTCATAAAATATAGGTCAGTTGTCAAGAATGCATTATTTATCAAATTTACCATCCTAGATTGGCAAATATGCATAATATCTGGTAAATTAGATTAATTAAATATGATTTATCATATTTACTACTACAAACTAACAAGATGCATAATCATCAGTAAATGTGATTAATTTGCAATATATGGAAAAAATTTATAATATTTATTGAAATTGTAGGTGATTATGCATAATCACTGGATTAATCACTTTTACAGTAACACACACACACACACATAAAAGAAAGACATCAGCTGTACACAAAGTATTTAGCTGGAAGAAAAGAGGGTAAGGGAAAGGGGAGGAAAAGACTGAGGGAGAGGAGATAGACAGTAGAGAAAGGTAGGATCCCTCTGAACGGCATACATAAGGCTACAGTACCCTCTATGTTTGACGTGCAGTTTTTAGGTTGCAAGGCCGTAGTCCACTGAAGGGTCTAAAAGAAAACCTGAGTGTAACACCAATAATTGAGTGCTGCCATGAATAGCTAAGTGTAGAAGTTAGTGCCAAGCAGTTGTTAGTAGCAAGACTTATATCTACTTAATACTAATAAAACTGAATGTAATCACAAATCTTAATACTACTTAACAGCTAAACAGACAGTGTGAAAGCAAATAAAACGAAATGACAAACTAGACAAGACAAATGGACCAACAGAAGACATGAACAAGACCAAAATTTTTTATTTATTTATGTTTATCTTTTTTAAATGTATTTATTTTTTGTTAAGTGAGATATACTCGGTTAACACCGGTGGCTGTGTACTATGCCGGACCAAAGTCAAGGCATAGTAACCAAAACAGAAATTAAAGAAGTGTATCAGTGTGCGTGTCTGTATTCAGGAATTTTCTCACAATATGACATGTATTCAATATAGTGGCCTTCTGTAGTGTGATGTATGTGTTTCTATTCAATTCTAATGTGCCCAGGCTTTTGTGTAGTGTGTGTGGTATGACACCTGTAGAGGAGAGAAGAACAGGTACAATAAGTACCCTATCCATCCTCCACAGATGCCTTATTTCCTGGGCGAGTTCTGTGTACTTGCTAATTTTTTCAGTACATGCATTTTGTATATTGTGAGTGTTTGGAATGGATATGTCTATAATGTATGTGATTTTATTGTGTTTGTCAATGAGTGTGATGTCTGGTCTGTTGTGGTAAATTGTTTTATCTGTGATTATGGCTCTGTCGTAGTACATTTTGTGCGTGTTGTTTTCCAATACTGTCTGTGGAATGTATTTGTAGTATGGTTCGTGGATGTCTACTAATTTGTGTTTCTTTGCAAGCTCTTGGTGTATTATATTTGCTACTTGATTATGTCTGTGTAAATAATCTGTCTGTGCCAAGAGCTTGCAACCAGAGGTGATGTGTTGTATAGTTTCTGGCATGATGTGACATTTTCTGCATGTGTCATTTGTGAGTGTTGCATCTTTGAGTATGTGTTTTCTGTAGTTTTTAGTATTTATGACCTGATCCTGTATGGCAATCATGAATCCTTCCGTCTCCCCAAAGAGGCATCCCCGAGCTAACCAGCTGTTTGACGCAGTTTTGTCAACAAAATCCTGGGCCAGGTCGTAAGGATGCCTGCCATGGAGTGCCTTTCGAGCCAACAATTGCTTAATGGTGTCTATGCTTTTTATATGTTGTGTTGTGTCCATATGATGCGAGTGTAAGTTTAATGGTGTGTTATTTGAGTCTGCTAGAGTTACTGCTTTATGTAATTGTGATGTTTCTTGTTTATTGTAGAAAAACTCTCGCAGTGACTGTATTTGTTTGTAGTGAAGGTTAACTATGTCAATCAGGCCACGTCCGCCATCTTTACGTGGAAGCGTTAATCTTTCTGTGGCGGATTTAGGATGATGTTGTTTATGCTTAGTAAGTGTTGTTCTTGTTTTCCTTTGGAGTTGCTCAAGATCTGTGTGAGTCCAATGTATAACTCCAAAAGAATATGTGAGTACTGGGATGACATATGTGTTTATTGCTTTAACTGTGTGTTTTGCATTTAACTCTGTTCTGAGAATAGCATTTAACCTACTTTGGTATTCTTTAATTAATCTTTGCTTTATTTGTGCATGTTCTGTTAGTTTGGCCTGTTGGAATCCTAAATACTTGTAGAACTCGCCCTCTTCCATGGATTCAATAATGTCTCCATTTCCAAGTGCAAAATCTTCTTTCTTCAGGATTCCTTTTTCTATGTGAAGTGTTTTGCATTTATCTAGGCCAAATTCCATTTGTATGTCCTTGGTGTATGAATGTGTGATTTGTAGGAGTTGATGAAGTTGTTTTTGTGTGGATGCATAAAGTTTTATGTCATCCATGTACATGAGATGTGACAGTGTAAACTGTGTTGTTTTTTCGTGTCCTGATATTGTAACCATATTGCGTGTTGTTTAACATGTTGGATAATGGGTTCAGGGCTAGGCAGAACCAGAGAGGACTCAAGGAATCTCTCTTGAAAAATTCCTCGCCTAATAAAAATTTGGTTTGTTTGTATGGAAGTGTTACTAACCCTGAGATGTAGTGTTGTTCTCCAGTGCTGCATAGTGTTTTGAAAGAATGCAATGAGTGATGGATGTATTTTGTACATGTGTAGGAATATGTAGCAGCCAACTGTGTGGAACACTGTCGAATGCTTTTCTGTAGTCTATATATGCCATGTGTATGTTTCTGTGTTGTTTGTGTGCTTGCCGTAGAATGACTGAATCTATGAGTAACTGTTCTTTGCATCCCCTGTGATTTCTACGGCAACCTTTTTGTTGTTCCGTTAGAATGTCGTGTTCTTCAATATGTTTGTATATTTTGTTTGCAATACAGGATGTCAATAATTTGTAGAGTGTTGGAAGACAGGTAATTGGTCTGTATTGTGTGGGGTCTGTGGTATTGTTGTTTTTGGGTTTCATGTAGGTGATGCCCTGAGTAAGAAAATTTGGCATGTCTTGTGGATTGATGATGATGTGTGTTAGGTGTTTAGCTAGTTCCTGGTGCAGTGATGTAAACTTTTTGTACCAGAAATTGTGAATGTTGTCTACACCAGGTGTCTTCCAGTTGTGTGTTCTGTTAACAGTGTATTGGAAATCACGTATGCTTATTTCAACACAGGGCATAGTTGGTATGTTGTGTAAGTTTTTGTTCTCCTCCTCGATCCAGCCTGCTTCAGCATTGTGCGTGACAGCACTGGACCAAAGAGAAGACCAATATGTTGTGAGTTCTTCTTCTGTTGGTGTGCCACTGTGCTGTGTATCAGTGTTTGCTTTGTTATTAATTTGTCTGTAAAAGAGTTTTTCATTGTTTGTAAATAATTTATTTTGTTGTTTTCGTAGTGTACATGTTTTGTATCGTTTGAGTCTACGTGCTTTGGCAGCAAGTTTTTGTTTTAGTGTATCAATGTATTCTGTAATGCGTGTGTTGTGATGTTCATGTTTTGTGTGCGTTTTTATTTTCTTGAAAATGTTTTTGAGCTGTTTCCTTAATTTGGGTGTTATGTTGTTTTTAGTGTATTGTGTCAGCCTGCCTAATTGCTGTCTAATGTCATTTATTTGTGTTTCTATTCTTCTCTGCCAGGCAGGCTTGTGATAGAATTGTGTTTTCTGTGTATTTGTCTGTGATTGTACTTTCAGTCCATGGTGTGTCACTACTGTGACTGCCCCAGCATAAACTAATGTATGAATGTCTGCGAGTGTAGAAATTGAATGAATGTAGTGTGGTAGTAAGTGAGTGTTTACATAATTTAGTGTTTTTCCTACTTCCTTTGACGTGTTGATTTTTGGTATTCGTGGTCTTTGTGTGGGATCTGTGCCTGTATATTTAGTGAGTGTTTCCTGAAATATAAGTGAGAGCGTATTAACTAAATCCATGTCTATGTTATCAGTGATGGATGAGGAAGTGTCTGTAGTATCATTAGTGGTAATTGTTGTATGTGTGTTATTATCAATGCTTGTTGCTGGATTATCTGACAGGTTACATGATCTTCATTAATGTTAGATGTTTCTGTCTGTTGACGTATTTGATCAGCAACCTGTTGTTTGATAAGTTCAAGTGTTGTTTGTGGAATAAGGTTGTTGTGTATAATTGTTCTTTTTTGATCAACAACCCTTTGTTCGGTGACAGTGAGATGAGGATACTGTTGTGTGAATCTATGGTATAGTTGTTGTCTGTATGCTGTCATGTTTGTTTCGAGTTTTGTGATCGTGTAGTAAGTACGGATGATAAACTCATTCATTTCTACCGTCCATTTCATCCGTTGGCGTGGTTTTCCAGCCTTTGTGGTCTGTGGATGCATTGCCACAGAAACACCAAGGCTGGGTTGGTTCCTCACATCTGTTGAGGGCATTGCAGTAGCCATGCTTGGGCCGGTGCTGCTTTCGCCACCGGTAACCAGGGGAGACTGTGGCCTATTTTTCGAACGTGAACCTCTGCCTAACTCACGAACACGGACCTTGTTAACCCGGGCGACGTCCGAGCCGGTATCACATTTGGATCTGGTTACTACCATAATACGTATCTCCACAGAATGTGGGTGTGTGGTCACTCTTAGTTTCATTTCTCCCCATAGACCTTACTGGCATGGGTGTCCCTACCAGGAGCTTGTGCTCCAGCCTGCATTGCCCTATGGATCAGTAAAATTACTGGGCTCTCCCACCACGACCAGGTGGTGACCATGGGAGAGTTATTATTATTATTATTATTATTTAAACATTAATTTACTGACTAACTAAACTAACCTACCATAATCTAGAACGAATCTAATCAGATGACTAAAGCTAACAAACCCTAATCTAATTTAACCTAACTAGAAACCAAGCTAAGAGTGCCTAATCAAACTTACAACTAGGACTAACTTAAACTAACCAAATTGAGACTGAAAAAAAAAAGACAGAAAATAAAAATAAAAATATAAATATAAAGTTCAAAGGCAGCTATATACCAACAGTTGAAACAAAGCAAGGGAAAGCTAATTGCCATCCGTGCCCTGGAGTGAGTTCTCTCAAGAGCCCCACTAAGGGATATGAATGTTAGTAGATGATGGAACATTGTATGCATGTGAATGAGTTGGTGCAGGTTGCAAGGCCAGTTGTACCATACCCTTCAAGAATAGCAGCTCTTATTAAACTATCCCTAATGTGATTGTACCTATTGCAGTGAAAAACTAAGTGAAGTGGTGTTTGGTCCTTCTGAATACCACAATTGCATTGTGGATTGTCCCCAAGGTTAAATCTATGCAAGTATTGCTTAAAGTTGGCATGTTCTGTAAGTAGCTGAGTGAGGGTAAAACTAGGGTAAAAGTGGCAAAGAATCGCAGTAGTGTCAATCTTGGGGATGAAAGCGTATGTGAGCCTACCAGTGGTGTCATGGTCCCAGAGAATGAAGATTTGCTTCTTGATCTGATTGTTGATGTACAAGGTAGGAATGTAACTGAAGACTTTGCTGACCGTTTTGCCAAACAAGCTGCAGTCTCATTACAGAGAACCCCTGCATGACCTGGGACCCATTGGAAATCTATTCTAATGTTTTTGTCTAAGTGTCTGAGAATGTGGTGTATGAGATAGACGAGTTTTAAGCGGCTATCAAACTTTGCAATCCTATGTAAAGCTGCCTTACTGTCAGAATAAATGCAATAGTGTAAGTAGTGTCTTTTGTCCTTCCTATGCCTAATGTGAATTAAGCTCATATAAATAGCTAAAGTTTCTGCCTGTGCTATTGAGCAGTGTGTACCTAGACGGAAGCAAACATTGTGAAGCTCACAGCCTAAGTCTGAGTAAACTACAAAAGCAGCACTCACATCATCTTGGAACCGTCAGTGTAAATCCTAAACATGGGATGATCACCTGGATCAGGGGCAAGCTGATGGGATGGGTGGTAATTGTAAGTCAGGAAGGTAATTTTGTCAATGCTGAATTTTTTGATATCATCGATCAAGGTCAAACTGGGGTAAACTTACCTACTCTAATCATTTTGTCAACATCCATGTCACTATAATCTCACCAAAGTAAGGTGAAGAGATTTTCCTGACAAATAATGCATTTAATTTCTAAATCGGTAGGAGTCAATCCTGACATTACCAAAAGGGCAGTAGTGGATGCAGTCCTACAAGCCTTACAAATGCAGAGAGCTGCAATCCTTTGAACAGATAACAGTTTTTTACAGTTATGGACCATTATGGACTTTGGCGGCCACGTGGCCCCAGACCTGTACAGCATAGAAAAGTGCTGGCTGAATAAGCTTAATAAGCCAAGCCGCTGTAAATAAGCTTAGTAGCATTAGGGCCAAGGCTCCATGTGTTCCTAGCAATACTAATGAGGACATTGGCCATCTTTTTAACTTTGACTGTGATGTATTTGATGTGGGGTGTGATGATAAGTCTCTTGTCAAGAATAACACCTAAATATTTAATTTCTGTTGTTTGCTTTATTATGTGAGCACCTATTCAAAGGGTAAGCTTTTTGACGAGTGGCGCATTCCTACCAACTATCATGCCTTCGTATTTGTCTGTGTTAATGGGTTGCCCATGCTTAATACTCCACTGGTGAATGTTGTTGCATATGTCCTGTAAGTGTTCACTGTTCCTGTGTCAAGCTAGGATAACTGTGTTGTCTGTGTAGCCCTGTGTGTGACAGCCAAGAGGCAGGGTGTCGTTTAAGTGCAGGATAGAGTTATAGGCTATGTTCCAAAGATCAGGACCACACCTGGATTCCTGAGGACAGCCTTGAATGATGGGTATGACTATGTTATTTTGTGTTGTGTAAACACCTGCACTCCTGTTGCTAAGACAGGATTGCAGAAGTTTGTAAAGATTTTGAGGGCAGTGATGAGCATGTAATGTGTGCAGGATAAAAGGCCTCCAGGCGTGATCGAATGTGCCTCTAAAGTCAATATTGATAATTGTGGTATGCCTGATTGTTTTGTTTAGTCTGGTGGATGTAGTTAACAACCTGATGAATGGCATCGTCTGTACCTTTGTTTTTTAGAGAAGCCGAACTGATTCTGATGCAGGGCTCTACGCTTGTGTAGATGCCATGTGATCTTATTAATCATTAGACCATCTAACACTTTTTCCAGAGTTGGGACAAGGTAGATCAGCCTGTATTTTTTGTGTTAGCCTGGTGGGTTTGGGAATCAATTTAACACTAGCCTTTTTCCACTGAGTAGGAAAAAATCCAGTGTTCAAGCAAATATTGAAGAGAATTACAAATGCTGAAGGATTGGCCTCAAATATGTGTTTTATCATCCTAGTGGTTATGTTGTCAAGACCTGGGGCTTTGTTATCAGTGAGCGAACAGATGGCATTCGAAACCTCGATGTAGGTGGAGTTGTGATCATTGACTGTATTAAGTGGAGTGAGTGTAGAACTCTGGATGATCGCTTGTGTATTGTCATCCTGCTGTGGGTCATCCGAAGGCAGGTGACGATGTGCGTGATAGTTTCTTCCGTGTTTTTGGTGTAGCGACCCTCAGGGAGCTGGATAGTGGAGGGGGTTTGGAGCTGGTGTTTTCCTTACAAGCTAAGTAGTACAGTTCAGACCAGGAGTTGCAATTTGCAAGTGTTGGTACAGAAATCCTTCCAAGTGTTAGTCCTTATTTTATTTATAAGGATTTTGTAAGCATTGTGTTTGTGCCTGTACTGTTCTCTAAGTGTGACTTTAATATCTGGGTCCTGTTCATTCCTAAATTGCCTCCTTAATCTCCTAACAACTTTCTTCTTGTTTTCTAGCTTAGTGGTCCACCAAGGAACCTTTTTGTGTTTACAGTGTTAGACCACAGAGGCAATAATGTAAGAGTTAGGGATTGTATTTGTAAGCCTGGTGACAAGATGGTCTAATTGGTGGGTAGTGAATGTGGTGGCACTACCAGCCCAAATGTTATCGAAGGTGTTGTGGAATAATTGCCAGTTAGTGCGATTATAGTGAAAACTATGATTATTAGTATTACTAGTAGCGTTCAGTTGGATGAAGATATACAAATGGTCACTGGGAGAATCTATGTCGGTAGTGTAACAGTAGTCAACCCTAAGCGTGATGTGACTGTTTCCTAATGTTAAGTCAATCCAACTTTTCCCTGTCGTACAGGAGTAGGTCAAAAGGGTGCTGGTGTTCAAGTGAGTAAGGATGTGTTGGGCCATGGTTACATTAACTATGTTACCCTGAGGGTCATCTTTTGGACATAGTTGCAAATTTCTATCAGACTTAAATAACAATTGATATCCTACATAAAATTTACCTTAATAATAAAAAAAGTTTGATGGAAAGAATCAATAATATTTAATAATGCCAAAATAATTACATACCATTTTTTGACATTTATACACATTACAAAACAAACACTTTTCAATACTCTTTATATTGAAACATATCTTTTAATATATATGATCAAAGTTTAGCCTATAATTTTCTGCATTTAGCTAATATTAAGTTAAAACATAAGAAATATTAAATAAGTTTGGAATTAAAATTAGAAAGCTGCATTTTGTAAAGGTTGATAGAAGTCGAGACAGAAATATTAAATAAGTTTTTTCAAAGATTATTTATGTAATTTAAACATAAAATTTAAAAATTCAATGATAATTTTTATTAAATATATTTAATATAGCCCATTTAAATATAATAATCTTTAAAAGAAAAAGTCAATGTAATGTAAAAGATATTCATTCTTTTAATATTTTATTACTAATTTAACTATACTTTTTATAATTATAAGTTAAAAAATGAAAAAGTAACTAAATTATAATAAATGCTACATTTTTTTGAAGATGTTCAATTTTTCTTTATTCCTAGACTTTAATGAACTTGTAAATTTTAAAATTTAATATTAAACTAATTTGTATTTTATTAATATATTTATATTTAAAAAATAATAATTTGATTATTTACAGTAAATCCTCGTGAACATGTTTCATCAAAAGTAGATCTTGCATTAGAAAGAATTCTTGTTTCTTTCAACTGTTCGAATGGTGGTGGCTTAATGAATATTATATAAGGCTTGAGTTCAGGTGTTCTCAACATCTTGAGAGCCTATATTTATAAAATAAAAATTTATACTAAACTTTGTTGATAAGATTATACTAAATAACCAACCTTAAAAAACCAGCATATAAAATTTACTCTGATACAAATCATAATCAAGTAATCAGTTCACATAAAGTAATACATTGTTTTATTAACAAAATAACAAACATACACTTAGCATATTTGAACTATGGAACAGTTCAGTATAAAAAAACAGAACAATCATCAACTTGAAATATTTATATTCTTACAAACATAATGAATGCCAAATAAATAAAAGTTAAATTACCATTACATGTCAGTAATAAATACTGTATATTAAATGTTATTTCAAATGGATATTTGTTTTATTTTGATAAAATTAAATATTCAGTGTATTAAATTCTGTATATTGGCTTTTTAAGGTGGCATATTTAGTATAATTCATTAATCAGTTTATTCTAATTGAATACTTTGTTGATAAGAATATAAAACCAAACTCAAAGCAAATTTATTACAAAATGTGAAAATATTAAATTATTTCAAAATCTAAAAGCACTTCATTCATTACAAATAAATTTTTCCTTACCTGTGGATGAGGTGTTGTAACACAAACATATCCTGCATTAATAATTGATCTGATTGTCTCCAAACTTGTACCATACAGATTACCCTTGTATTCTCCATGTTCAACAAATCTTCCTTGTCTTATTTCTTCTTCTATAAAATCTCTAGATGCAAAATAATACTCCTTGCCGTCAACTTCCCAAGGTTTACGAGGTCTACTAGTGTCTAAACAAATAAAAGAGAAAACAAATAGGAAAAGATCTTGATAATGAAAAATTTTCAATTAACATTAATAAGATATAGAAGATAAAAATTCAAAAATTACTTCTGACAATAAAATTTTGTATTTAATGCAATAAAACAAAGTATTTTCTTCCAATACCTAGCACTAGATTGCATGCGTATGTTTATATGTAAATAACTGATAATGAATGACTATTTTCGGTTAATTAAAAAAAATATATTTTCTTTCAGATTTTGAAAGTGTTATTATTAATAGTTTAATTCCTTTGAAACTAGTTTAATCTGACTTAATAAATATCATTTAAGGTTTATGGAAAAGTAGCAATAATCCTAGCATAACAATAAATAGAAGACAGATATATATTTAGTTATGAGTACAGTATTTTAATAATTTCAAAGTCCAGTAGAATTGCTTTACAATACTCAGCTATACTGATCTGTATTGATATACTGATAACATTAAATAAATAAGGGAAAATTAGCAAAATTCTGATAATATTAATATTAATAAGAAAGACAAAATGTTAAATCAATTAAAAATATATGGCTTGAAGGTTTATTAATTATAATAATAATTATTATTTAACAGCAATTCATCCAATATCATTTGTCAATATTTTTTGTAGTTCATTATTAAAATGCTAATATTCAAAATATTGTAAAAATTGCTTCAAATGTTTAACATTTAAAGCACTTGTTCAGTCTAATAACTGAAAATAATTAAAGTTATCTGTCACATATTGAAGCTATAGGCATTTTTTAAAGTCTCAATGTTTTAAGCTGTCTTTTAGATCTATTTATAATTGCAACCAAAACTCTGAATACAATAAGCAAAATTTTATAAGCATTTTTAACTTTTATGTGTTTCATAAGTATAATTCATGGTAAACTTATATTTTGGGATGCTCTATTTCTTATAATATTAAACACTGATAACAATATATCTCATATAGTAGGGAATTTACTTATTTTATCTTAAGGTATGTCAAGTGATCACATTTAATCCTGTCACCTAACTCATAGTCTAAAAGTACAATTTGACATTTTATCTGATTCAGTGAATAAAGATGTAGGTACTCAAGAATAAAATGAGATAATTACATTTTTTACAAAAAACTTTGCTGCCTTTAATTGTAAATTTATTAAAAAACAAACCTCAATTTTGTAGAACATTAAATGTAAAAATAAATAATTATTGAAGATAATATTAATTTAATATATTTCTGAAAAAAATTTATTCAGATAATTTAACTAATATATGTATGTATGTATGTATGTATGTATGTATTCACTAAACGAAATATGGATTTAGATATTGTTCTGAATGGTTCTATTATGCAAAAAACAAAAAATTAATTTCATTGTACAAAATGTCAAACAAATGAAATAAGTTTCATTATTCTAACCCTGTAATTTTGATAAAAATTCTTACACTGCTTCAAATCACAATACATGAGAATAAACTGTAACCTTTAATACATATAATACATGTATCTTTGTCTTCTTGATCAAATAAAATTTCTAAAATATATAGTAGATACTATTTCATCTTTCATTCAATATATTCATTTTTGTAGTTATAAAATTACAATGTATTTAGAATGACAATACAAAAAAAATAAATAGAATTTTTGCTTATTATAAAAATAAACTAATAATTTTTGTTTATTTTCTGTAAGACAAATCTATTCAAAAGTTCGGAATATAACAAACATTAATATAATATCAGGTAACAAAATAATGACATTTTTGAATCAGTCATAGTTTGAGTAACTATTTATGCGTATAATGACTAAGCATTTTCTGTCAGTCAACTGCATAACAAATTTATATTTTTATTCATTCATTAGTCGATTTCCATATTGTTAACATAAATTTATAAAAATATCTCAGCCTTTCAAAATGTCTGTGCCAAATAATGTTATTCGCATGTTTTCTTTATAAATTTAAACTTGGAACTAATGCTGTAGAGGCTTCTAGAAAAATTTGCATAGCATTTGGGGAAGATACAATAACATCAAGAACTGCTCAAAGATGATTTAAAAAGTTTGCTTTAGGAGATGAATCCTTAGCAGACAAAGCCAGGCCAGGAAGACCATTAACTGTAGATAAAGTCTAGTTGCCTTAAAACAAACACTGATAAAGTAAATTATCCCATTGCTTTAGCAAAATGCCATTGTCACAATGTTAATTTTCATGCAATAAAGTGAACATAAATTTTACCAGAATTCATTAAACTGAACTATAAATTAGCTTGACAACCTCCAAGAAATAACCCTATTTTCAATAATGACTTTATTCATGTAGAAAAGTGTGAAATGCAAAGTGGTATTGTAAACATATGTTCTATTTTAAGTAGAATACATTTTCTTCTCCTAGTAAGCATAGATGGGTTCAACCTCTAACTAGAGCAATTTAAACATCTGGTTTTAGCACACTATTCTCAAAAAATAAGGGTCAAAGTTTAAGGATAACCATTCCTTTTAAATGGATGTGATCCCATGTAAACATATACTAGATTGCATATTAAGGGTACATACAGTGATGCCAGGTTTGGCTACTTTGCACTAAATTTGGCTCCCTTTTTACTAATTTGGCACCAAAAAACATTTTCTACTTTTTCAAAAATCTTCAACTGACAAAAATCATGAATTTCTTTTAGCTTTGTTTTGTTTAACCACTCTGATATACTGCTCCACACTTAAATGGCAAATACTGTCCCCACCTCATTTTTTTTTAATTTAAAAATCATTTAAATCATGAATTTATTTTTGTAAATAAATTTTATTTAATTTAATTTAGTAAATTAATTTAAAATATTATAATTTAAGGATTTTGATTGCCTATTAATCCTTAACTCCATAAATTTTGCAACCTTGACCCTGACCCCAATAGTAGTTAATACAAATTTTTGATAAAGTGAACTTACTACTTTCCTCAAATTTCAAATGTTTCTTTTTCTTCAAAACGTTCTAAATTTGAATACATTGGAACCAAATAAAACACCACTAACACCAGAAAGAATCTTTTTTCTAGATGTGGACTGAAAAATAAGTGCAAAGTGCAATAAGGTAGTATGTTTTGATTATAATTAACACTTTTTTTATTGAATTGTTTTTAAATTCATATTTAACAAGTCAGATGCTTGCTGAAGATCTTCAAGTAAGTGATGAAACAATCAGGCTTCATTTACTTAAATTGGGAAAGAAATGGAAATTATGTAAATGGGTCCCTCATGAATTAAGTGTTGAGAACAAATTACACCAACTCAATATTTGCACACTGCTTCTTTCACATTTGAAATCTGAGAATTTCTGAGATTAAATTTTGACCACTGATAAAAAATAGATTTCACATTCTAACTAAAAATGTAGTCATCACTGGTTATCACCAAATGATCCCATGCCAAAGATGCCAAAGCAAAAAATGACTCCGAAAAAAATGCTTCTTTGTGTTTGGTGGATTTTGAGGGGGGTATTGTTCATCATGAATACTTAAACGGTCAAACCCTTACAGAAGATTTGTACAGTAAGCAACTACAAAGAATACATGAAAAATTAGGGTAAAAACAGCCTTGGCAGATTGTTGAAGTGTTTTGTTTTTAAAAGATAACACATACACGTTATGTAAATTACAAAAAACAAAATAATGCAATTGGGACAGGGAACTTTTACCTCATCCTTCCCATTCTCCTGACTTATCTCTGTAATTATCATTTTTTTTTTTTTTTTTACCTTTGGATAATCATATGCACAGAAAACAATTTATATATCATACAACTATAAAAGGGGAGTAACTCAATTCTTTAATGGTAAAAATGAAGTGTTTTATAAAATTGATATTTTCAAACTGTCCTTCTGTTGGGAAGGTAATTGAATATGAAGGCAAATATTTTGATGAATAAAATCATTTTAAATAAAAAATACAAACATTTTTTTATTCACATTTCTAAACGAGACATTATTTGGTTACATGATATTTAAAATAACAAGTAATTATTATTTAAATTAAAAAATTATATAAAATGTTATATATTATGACTAGTTTTATCACCACAAAAAACATTAACTTCTAATGTATTAAGTTAAACTTAATTTATAATTATTATTTCTACAATGTAAATTCAATATTGATTATTCTTAACAACTGTTCCATGATACATTATTGTTTTAAAATCAATAACTTTTAAATTACAAAGTGGCTTTGGAAATAGTTTAGCATTATAAATTTTTCTAATTCTATAAAAGAAATTTTCATTTATTTTCAAATAACTCAAGAAATGTTAGAACTAAGTTTTTGATTTAAATTGACTTAATTACTCACATGGAATTGTGGGCTTATAATGATCAGGATCAGTGGCAACTAAACGTCTTTTTAATTCATTTCTTCCAACACCAGGTGGTCCTAAATGTTTAAATAAAATAAATGTAGTCATTTACTTATATATAAATTTTTACATTTATAGAAATTCTCAATTTTAATCAGTTTTATATCAAAGAAAAATACAGTCAAACCTGTTTTTATGCGGGGGATAGGGACCGCATTAAAAAAAACGCATTAAAAAATCTCACAAAACTTCACGAATGGCTGTAAATAATAGTTTTCGCAACACAATTAAAAAATATTTTTTTTATGCGGTCAACAGGGACCGCATAAAAAAAGTCTCACATAGAAAATAACTCAAAACCGTACGAAATAGAATTTATTGACAACAGATGTCAGCACTTGACTGCATCGTCTGGTCTATCGTCTGTTTTACATATTTTTGTCCAGGTGGTGTTTTGTTGACTTAAAAAGTAAATTATTTCATTTTTCGCATATTCATGCAATAATATTACTATAATAAGTGCATTTATGCTATAATAAGTTTATTTAGCTATAATAAGTCAACGTAAGACATGACGAATCGCACGAGACTAGTCGCCAACTATACCGCACAAATTAAAAATTCGCATTAAAAAATCGCACAAATAAAAATCGCACATAAAAAGAGCGCATAAAAACAGGTTTGACTGTACATAATCTAATTAAATATTTAGAAATGATTTTTATACAGTGCTGTAAAAAATTATCAACCTTTCATTGTTCTATGTTTTATAGTATTAGATTTTTAGAAACTGAAATTAATACACATTTTGATGAAAAGAAGCATTAATGTGTACTTTGTTTTGTGAATTAAGAAAAATTTGGTTATTTAATTATTAAAAATTTTTAAAAGGAAAATTATCAACACAATTATTTTAATAAAAAAATCTGGTTAGTTTATAATAAAAAATAGTATTTAATAAAAAAAATCTAAATTCTATATACAATAATTCAATTAATTATCATCAATAAATTTGTCTAATATTTCTTTAAATTACAAGATGGGAGGAAAAAAGACATGTTAGAGTAAGTTTTGATAATTCCTTTTTCAAAGGTATGGGAGTCTGAAAAGCATAACTAACAGAAAGAGCAAGGAAAATTGGTTGAGACAAAAGCACCATTTCAAAATATATTGAGAAATATTGAAGTCCCATTGGAAAATCAAAGTTGACATTACATAAAAAATGACAAATTGTGCATTGCATGTCTCTTCTAAACATAACTGCAAGTCAAATTGCATAATATATATATATAATATAAAGTATCCAAACAAACCATAGTCAATTTGGCAACAGCAGCAAAATACTTTAAGAATGCCAAACCAAAGCTAAACTCACATCATATTGTAGTAAAACTGAAATTTGCTGAAAAGCACCAAACTTGGGACACTGAGTTTTAAATTGTTCTTTTATTTTCCTTGTTGAAAAAAAAATTTTTATTTAGATGGCCTTAATGGTTGTCACTATTATTGGCATGATTTAAAGCAGAGAGCTTTAAGTTTTTTCAAAATATAATGGTGATGATTCATTATGTAATCATCTGAGAAATGTTTGGCTTCAATGGAAAATAAATTTCATCTTCATTAAATCATTTGAATATAACTGTGGATATACTTAAACCTATTTATTGTCATTTGGAGAACAAATTTCTGAACCAAATTTATGGTTTCAGCAAAACAACGAAATATGTTATATCTTGCATGACACAATTATGTGGTTTAATGATAATCATATCAAATTACTGGAATGGCCTGCTTGCAGTCCATATTTAAACACCATAACAAACCTATAGGATAATTTAATCCATACAAAAACATCTCAGAACCTATATGTAATCCCTAGTCGGTGCCATGAGTAACTAGTATGGACATATAAATTAAATGTCTGGAAGTGAAGGATCAGACAGAAGTCCTGGCAGCATAGCTGGCAATGCATCTGCAAAGTGGCAGTTTTTTTCATGTTCCACTCCTAGCAGATTCTTTTCTTTCAGAATTTTCTAAATTAATTAATAAATACTAATTTAATAAGAGATAGCACCTAATGCCTACCTCTAGTGTCTAGTGCCAAATTACTCAAGATTTAATTATTATTAATGGTGGTAATGCAGCCTAATTTAATCCATTAATCATTTGGCTTTACTTTAAATTAAGATTTGCATTATTGTAAGTAAGGAATATGAATCAAACTCAAATATGTATTTAATTATATGAAATCAACAACTATCAGGAAATAAACTTTTAAAATTTGACTTGTAATTCTTTGTACTTGATTTACATTCCACAAATCCATGAGTCAAAATGATTCAGAATAATTTAGGACTAGCATGAGGCTGTGTTTGTGTGTGTGTGGACTATTATAACTATTATAACTTAGTTAATAAGTTAGGACTATTATAACTATATCCAAAATAAATTTGGATATAGTTATAATAAGAAATATGAATATAATATAAAAAAATCTTTTGTATTGTAAAATTATTCAACAGATCTGAATTATTGTACTTATATTTATAACAACAATTAAAACTTACCAATTAATACAATAGGTCTGTGTAAACCTAACCTTGGATATAATTTTGCTACTTCTTCATACGTTGCTATTTCTTCACGATCAAAATCTGAAATGTTAACAATAATTTAATTATAATAATCATTTATTTTTTTATTATTTATTAAAATTTTAATAATAATATTCTTATTGTTAAATACAGAGTTCCTACTCAAATTTTTGTTTTAAATTCCACGACACCCTCTGACCAATTTTGTACAAATTCCCTGATCCTCAGATCCCTTGCAGTACAGCACATTGACAAAATAAAATAGCATATGACTTACTGTGCAAATATGCTATATATACTATATATAGCATATTAGCAAATATGCAAATTATACTATATATACTCACCATCATTTTCTTTAGCATCATACATAATCTTTTTAATTTTTCTTGGCCTGAATTCTTTTCTAACTGGTAACTGACAACCAGGAATAATTTCATCATTCTGTTCAGACATGTCACGCATTGCAGCTAATCTTCTGAAATTAAAATTGTTACATTATCTAATTTCATTTACATAATTATGGCATCTATCATCACTAAAGATTAGTTCATAATAATTTTATTTCTTTATGAAGGTTTTTTTATAGATTAATATTTCTTATATAAAGTTTTTATTTTAATTAAGAAATAAGATTTTTGTTATACAAATGGAGCATTTTTCAGGAAAAAGTTTTAGGTGCTTGATCTTCTACTGTAGGTTTCCTTATGAATATCATTTAATGACAACAAAATAATATTGATATTATAACACTCAAAAGCAAACTAATTTATAGTCTGCTTATCTTTTAAAAATAATAATAAATTAAAACATTCCTAATTGGTTGGTCGATAGACCAGCTAAAAAACAGCATACAATTATAAACATATCTGTATAAAAATGACAAAGTGACATTTTTCAATTCCTTTTTATCTAAGTAAAAACTCACCATATGTGATTTTATGAAATGAAATGATTTTATGACAATTATACAAACACAACTGTGACATTACTCTGCAACTATAAGAAGATATAGTAGATTAAATCAGGATGGAGTTTTTTATTAAAATTGTAAGGTTGGCCCATCACATCAAGAAAGTTTTATTAGTCAAATAATCATAAATTTGTGATTTATGAGGACATAAGAAGTAAGGGAAATAAGTGTTTGAAATAAGAGAAAAAAGTTATGTTGTATCAAATGAGACTTTGAATCATGAAAATATAAATATGTTGACAATTGCACTGTAGTGATTATATTTAACAATAAATGTAATAGGAGAGACAAACTATCCCAGATGACCCCCTAAACTTTCAATGACAGTTCAAGGATCCAATAGAAATAAAAAATGAATCAACTTTCCAACAAAGGCTTGCAGGCTACCATTTGCAAGTCCTAGTTGATGCTCTCATTTCCATTCTCTTTATGAAGAGGATCTTTAATCAAACTGAGAGACAAGAAAAAGTCATGTCCAAACTTCCAGATGGAGAGATCCTTGCTACTCCCTATGAACCAACCAAAAGAGTTAAGTTCAAGTAACCAATCAAGATAAGTTCCATCCTCACTGATTAGATCAAATCCTCTCATATCTGCTGAATAATCTCTTAACAAAGGGGGGAAAAAACAGCTTAGTTTGAATCACTGGAGAAAAGTGGATAAAAGTTGTTTCCACTCCAAGAATCCACTGATCTTCCAATTCCACTGAATATGCACCTGGAACATTTCTATGAGACCACTCCATAAAACAGATATTTAACAATCAATTGTTCATCTCAAGAATGCACTCATTCTATCTGGGAAAATTTTGTAGCTAACACATTTGCCAAACAGAATACATAATGTAAGAAATATATACTTCTGTAATATAAATAAAAATCTTGCCTCAAAAGAGAAATTCAAAGGCTAGTCTCCAGTCTCCTCTTCTAACCGTAATATACTTGCCAAGACAGAGGAGTAAAAAGTCTCATATATGTAACTTGACTTTTCAGATGTTATAAAAACTGACTGGTATCAATCATCTGACATTATCCAACTACAGTATATTGAGACCCCACAACATGTTGAGTGAAAATCTCAAAATATTAACTTGCACAGATTAACTAATGAGATACAATCAATCTCCTCTTGAATAATTTTGTGATTTTTTATATTCTGAATAACTAGAAGTTAATTGTTTCCTTTGATAACTTGGAATTAAAATCTTATTCTAATTTGATTAAAAACTAATTTTATTGATTTGTGAATAATTTATAATAATAAATTTTGCAACTTATGATTAGTATGGCTTTAACCCACTAATTATTCATTTAAGGAAAGCATCTGGAATTTTAATGTATTTCTAAGCTGTGTGAAGTTTTCTCTATGCATGTGCTTTAAAATATAACTTTTGCATAAATTCCAACCACACATTAAATCAACATTTCATTACTATTAAAAAGCATTTGAAGTAATTTTTTTATATTATAATGATTAATTGGTGTTAAATTTAATATCAATAGACTATTTCCCTCCCTTAAGATTTAAACAAAAACAAACTAATACAAATTTTTGAACCAGCTGTGAGAATCACGACATTGGGTACCCAGGCACAAAAATTTCTGCAATGTTCAATACTAGTTGCCACACTAATAGAATATGCATGAGCTAATAGCTTTAGGGCCAGGTTCATTGGAGCCTTTTTTCAACACATTCTTAACAACATTTGTAAGTTTGTGCATTCACAACCACATTTTTCAATGTTTTATGGTTTATAATTTCTACTAATTCACTACACATAATTATAAATGATTTCTTCTATTTTATTTTGTGACTTAAACAAATGATTTAATATACATTTTTATGTACCACTTTCAATCATTTTGTTGTGCTTTATTTATTTATATAATTATTTAATTATAAATGCCAGTTAAAAATTTTCATTATTGTTTATTTTACTAAATTATCAATACTAGTGCTTACTGTCATTACATATTCTGAACCTGTCAAATTATTTTTTATTACTGTGCTGATTAATGTTGTAAATGGTTTAAACAATTAAATAAACCATGTAAAAGTAGACATGTTTGTTGTTTTGTTATTTATGGTAAAACTGTGATTTTCTATTATTAATTTAAATAACTCTTAACCCAGACCCATAATTTTCTGGATCAACAAGCCACCACTGCTTAAAGTTATGTTACCTTTCTTGTAGTTGTCGTCCAGGAATAAGACCTGCTCTACAATTTCTTTCACCATGTCTACGAGCCTGCCACCAATTTGGGTCTTCCTGATTTACAATATGTAGTATATCCCCCTTTGAAAATGCTAAACCAGCTTCCTTACAGGGAATTAATGCATCAGTCATAGGATCATAACTGAAATGTGCTCTGACTCTTACTCGGCTCTCTCGTGCAGGAAAACAATCTTCTCCAGGAACTAATTTAAAAGTGATTGTTCCTTCTTTAGCTTGCTGAAAATACATATTAAGAAAATTTCATTATACTTCAGTAAAATAGTATAAATGAATCAATATCAGTTTAATTCAAATAACTTATGAAAATGTTTTACTTAATTTTGAATAAAAATTTTCAGTAAGCAAAGTTATTTATTTATAAAAATAAATAACGAATGTATAAATTGTAACATAAAGATAATTTTTTTTCAAAAAGTAGTTTAAATATTTTTTAAATATAATAGTTAATGCAATAAAAGTGATTTTTTATATAATATAAATTACCAGAATATTAACAACATCATGTGGAGTTTTCCCACGAACACTTATTCCATTCACTTCATGAACTTCATCTCCAACATGAATAAGACCTATATTGTTGAATAATAATAAGACGTCAATAATTTGACAAAAAAGAATTTTATCTATTTCCATTTTAATCAATCTATTATTGATAAATAGGTTAAAACTATTAAAGTGCTTTAAAATCTTTATATCAATAAACAACAAGACACAACTAAAATAATGTTTAACTGGTATTAAAATTTAATAATTTTTTATTCTTGAATACTTCTGATATATACATTTATGCTGTCAAGAGAAAATAGGTGAAAAAAAAACTTGAATTTATAATAATCTCCAGTGAAGATTTCATCTCTGACTTTTAAATATTTTTCTTCAAAATAAAAATATAATATTGAGCATGTGAGGTCAGGATATTTATTAAATTTAATGACTACAGAATGTGAAAGTATTAAATTTTGACCTAAAAAAGACCTATAATCATATGAATTTTAGAAGAAAATTTTAACTATTTTACATGCTACTAGGGGAATTTACCCCTTGGCTGCCTACAGTAATCCAACTCCCTGCTCACTTCACTCATCTGTTTCCAATATAGACTATTTGTAATGAAAATTTCAATAATATGTATACCTTTGTCTGTCCAATTCTGAATGAGGATTTCATGATATAAGCAAAGTTCAGATCCATTCTGAATTGCACCTCCTTATTCAAATTAATTGGAAAAACAGTTTTAATACAATCACATAAAAACTGTTGTAATAAATGCAGGGTGTGACAGCGGAGTAAAGTGAAAAGTGAACTGCTTGGTTTAAACTCAGAGTTTAATCTAAGCTGTATATACTACACATACCAAAAAACAAAGGGAGATAAGGTATGAAGTACAAGAATGTGGTTATATAAACAAAAGTCTAGACATCATCTGGAATGTCCCTAGGAGAGTGTCATGATACTCTCACCAACAAAAACCTTACTTTCAGATTTTTTCTATCATAACTGAACATAGAACAACATTCAGATTCCAGAGCAAAAAAAGTTTTTTTTTTCTGAACTGGTTGAATCTCACAATTTTTTTGAATATCCCACAGAAAAATGTTACAATTCCATAGTTACACAGTTTGCTTCACTTGCTTGCCTCACTTATTTCCAATAACAAAAATTTAATGATGGTTTAACCAGAGGGACCAATCCCTCTTTGACCAACCTCCATTCACTTTTCTCTCCTCTCAGTCTCTCTGCTTGCTTTGCCTCCTGGGGCCAACCTTTGCTTTGCTCAACCTCTTACTTGCTGCACTCACTTGTTCAAAAATTTTGTAATGATTCAGATTCCCAGTGCCAGGGGTTGTGCTACATAGTGTCAAAATTATTCAAAATTCAATTCTTTATTGTATAAACCTTAGTTCATTACAAGGGGGTACAGTATTACAAAAATCTGAAGTTAGTACAATTTAACAAATTAATATAACAGCTTAGTATAGTGCCAAAACTGTCGTTAGTGATATTTTTATTGAAATGGAGATAAAAACCCTAGTCCTCTTATTTTGACATTCAGTATGAAATTGAATCACAGAGCTTCAGGAAAAACAGCAGAATGTCAAACTCATGTGCAATGGGAGTCCTATGTACTGTACAACACACCTAGTGATGTGTCACGACATTACATGGCAAGTTTGGACAGGAAAGTAGGGAGAACCAACAGCAGTTCTTATGCAATGCCACCAAGTGTTTCCACATTGGGGATTTTTTATCAACTGACAGAAAATTTGGGGAATTTTTTGGGGTGACATTTTTTTCACTTTGATCTTTTTCAGTGGACTAAAGCATAAAAATTTTGACATGACAGAACCTGTAAAATACTGCTTAAGCATTGTGATCAAATGTTATTTAGAATTATTCATTAAAAAATTATTCCTATTTCTAAGTGGCAGCTTAACATATTGCTTTTATTTTCCATACTCCAAACTGATAAGGATACCACCAACCTGCATTAATTAGTAAGTAAAACCGTTGGCAACAAATAATTAAGTGGCAAAAAAAAATTAAAAATGGCAAAATGGTTGGTGATTTAAAAAAAGAATATTCCATATATATGAGGTTTATATAGTAGATTCAGATAAGTTATGCATGTAAGATCAAATGTTTGTATAATGAAAGTTCTTCCTATTTTGTTTTTAGCCTCTATAATCAGAGTATGGCTTGTAACTAAATTTTGTGCTGTAATTTCCTGCATATTACCTTCAGCAGTCTACAACCTGCATCAAGAAATATCATGTGAAGAATTGTTAAGACAAAGATATAAAGCATCACAGAACTCACACACTGCCATATAACCTGAACCTCTGAAGTTGCAAGTGAAAATGTGTTACTTCATTTATATGTCAATTAGAAGACATTGTCTCAGATATTGTTATTTTTTCCAGTTCTTTCATTTTATTTCCATTACCAATTCAATGCAGATGTAATTTTAAAATAGGTAAAACATAAAAGATAAATTATTTGAGACAGAACTACATAAACTTCATTGTTTCACAAAAATGACTTTAAAGCATGTTTCAAGAATTGGAAAAAATATTGGCATAAGTGCATTGCACTGGGAGGGCATTACTTTAAAGGGAATGAAATAAATTTTGACAGATAAATTCAATTTTTTTTTTAAAACTGGAATAGGTTGGTCTTATGACGTCTTCTAATGTGTTCCATCCTGTTCCACTCGAGGATTTTGACCAATTTATATCCACAGAAGAATGCGCTGGTAAATGTAGATTTCGGGATTCCCTCTGGTGACGAATTATTGCAAAAAGTTTCTGTTTCTTTCGTCGGATGGCTAAATTACTTTTTGTAAATTAAATTTTTGCACTGTCGACTATCACTTATGTTTTTAATTGGATAATTTTGTGTTTTTTAACTAGAGGCGGCCAAGTAGCCTACAAAGAAAGGTCAGGCCATCCAAATGTTTTAATCTAAAAGCACGTAATAAAATGGTGGTCTTTTGAATCGACTGTGTCTTTAATTTACAAAAAATAATTTAGCCATCTGACGAAAGAAACAGAAGATAAATTCAAATTTTGCATTTGACTGAACCATTCCTGAAACTTTTTGAAAACAGGAGTAAGTGCTTTTAAAGTAGTATCATGTGAAAATTATCGAACATTAAGCAATTATATGTTCTTTGGAATTTGGCTTAGAGTTGCTATTAAGAACAAATCATACAAGAACACTCCTTTTGATGGAAAAAGTAAATTTATTTTCTATGATTCACAACAGATAGGCATTTTGGGTTCTACACTTCTCTTCAGTCCTTATTTTATTATGTAAATTGGTAAAACTAAAAATAATTATAGTAACAACTGGAATAATCAATTATTAAAACCATGAGGTAGAACAAATAAAACTGTAGAAATAAAAATATTTTGGTTAAAACAAAAAAATTGACTAATAAAGGTAGTAAAAACATAAATTTTATGTTTTTACTACCTTTATTAGTCAATTTTTTTAATAATAAAACAAGGACTGAAGAGGAGCATAGAGCCCAAAATGCATATCTGTTGTGAATCCTAGAAAATAAACCTATAAATAATAACTCAAAGCCCAATGCATATAATGAAATAACCAATGATCGCCTTAAATATCGGGCTAAAAACTAGCTAATTAAATGATTGATATAAAGTAATTTGACATTAGAGGTAGACATTAGACACCATGTCTTAACTAAATTAATAATTATAATTTAAATAAATTTAGAACCTTCTGGAATAAAAGAACTGACTTGGGGCGGGAGTTGAACCCGCATCGGCAATCATTGGTTATTTCATTATATGCATCGGGTTTTAAGCTGTTATTATATTATATATTATAATATACCTCGCCGGATAATGCATTAGTTGGCTGAGTGCCATTCTTAGGCTGTGGATGTTGGAGATGTCCCCAGCCAGTGCCGTATTTAACCAAGTAAAGTTATATCTAAATTAATATACCTCTGGAAGTGAGGACTTGCTTGAGGTCTGGGTGGTGTAATTGGCAAGTGCACCACGTGGCAAGTGGAGGTTGCAGGTTCAAGTCCCACTCCAGGTCAGTTCTTTTATTCCAGAAGGTTCCAAATTTATTTAATAATTTATTTAAATTATAATTATTAATTTAATTAAGAGATGATGCCTAACATCTACCTCTAATGTCAAATTACTTTATATCAATCATTTAATTAGCCAGTTTTTAGCCCGATATTTAAGGCAATCATTGCCTTAAATATTGCTTAAATTTTGAAAATAAATCTACTTTTTCCATAAAAAGGAGTGTTCCTGTATGATTTTTTCTCAATAGCAACTTTATGCTAAGTTCCAAAAAACATACAACCAATTGAGAGAACGGCAAGCAATCAAGTAATAAGCAATCACTTTACCAAGACATTAAATTATAATGTATTGAATTAATTTAATAGAAAAACTTTTAAATTAAAATTTATTCAAAATTTAAACACATAACTGTAAAAGAAATTATAATAAATCTAATCTAACTGTTGATTAAACTAAACATACCACTTCGATCAGCTGCTCCTCCATGCATAATTCTAGCTATTATTATTGCTCCACTTGCATCATCGTATTTTATTGTTGCTCCCTAAATTAAAAAATTTAACAAATGATGTTATTAAAGAATTTCTGAAGTATAAAAACAATAAATCAATCTTCAAACTTTGTGAAAATCAATACAATCTTAAACAATACAAACACATTATTGAATTAAGTTATTTAAAATTTTTTATTATTTATAATAAAACTTTACACCATATTTTCATAGATTGACCAGCATGCTGCACATAACTAGGAGTTACTAGCATGTCAGTTAAACTGTGATTAAAAAATAAAATTAATCAGATCTAATAAAACTAGTTGTTAATTAAATATTTAAAGAAAACATTCTTCCAAGCACAACAAAATAATATCATTGTAATTTGACTGATTTAAAATCAAAAAGAGAGTTTTCCTTTACAGGACAATAAAATAATGGCTTATTAACATTAATAGAAGTAGTAAATTAATTAGTGTGGGCTGCACTGACAACCTACCCTGATCTTAAAAATAAATCACCTTCCTGTCAAATTTCACAGAGCTGATGTTAATTGGTGGTTTCTGAAATTTAATATGTTTCTTTTTGCATTTCTGAATCAAATTACAATAAAATAAATGTTAAAAAAGCACTTTCAGCATTCCATAAATACTTTAATCATTAGAAAGAAGACAAAATGAAAAAATTTAAACATGTAATTGTAGGTTTTGATGTAATGCTGAGAGTTTACAGTTTTAAAATAAAAACTCATTTTTTTTTAATGCATCCTCTAGAGCAGTGATTCTCAAAGTGGGGTCGTGAAAAATATTTGGGGGGGGGTTGCTGAAAAATTGATGCCAGATCAATTTTTTCAAATATTTTATAAATTTACTATGGATTTATGTTTAGAAATAATAGAAATAAAAAATATATAAAATAATTTTTACTTAAATAAATTGCACATATAAATAATAAAAATAATATAAATATTTAAATACGAGCCTAACCCCCTCCCTCTGGGATGTGTTTTGACACATACTTATTCTTCGGGGGTCCTTTGAAATTTTTAAGTGCAGAAGGGGGGTCACGGTCCAAAAAGTTTGAGAAACACTGCTCTAGAGAGGGATGTATAACCTCACTCAAACTGTCATGCCAGCATTTCCCTGGGATAAATCAGCATGCCGATTTTTACCTTACAGAAATATCTGATTTTATGGTCTCCCCTGGATAGACTGACATGCCAGACAATTGTGAAAATATGGTATTTCACAAAAACATTTGGTTAACTCAATCTAGTAGTATCTTTGTATATTATTATTCAATAATAACAATAACAAATACATGCATTAAAAAAATATATATATTAATTCACTTATCTGCCTGTTTATATGTACATTGGATATATAAATTATCTATCATATAAGAAGACTACTTTGTCACATACTGCTTGATGAAATAATCAATTCTGTCTAAATTAACCTAACAGCTGGTGGTATATGAAAAAAGTAATAATAAGAGAAATACTTAAATATGCAACTCTTACAGATATATCCCAACCTGATTTCACAGGAGTATGTCAGATACACCATACCCTTGCAGATGTACAAAGAACTTTCAAAGAATTAAAAATAATATTTTGTAATCATGAGTTCAATCTTGAGTTAAATTTACAAGAAGTTCTTTATGTTCTAACCATGAGATTTTTAACTAAGAATTTGGAATGAAAACATTTCTGTGTTAATATTTTGGTTACCCAAAATAAGTGTTAGAAATAAATAATATTTTAAACGTTTCTGACTTTTTGTTTCTGAAACATATATATGAATGAAGTGTTAATGATAATCCCTGTGGATAAAATAATTACTTTTGACCATTAGTGGTGTAGCCACTTATAAAATTCAAAGATACATTATAAAAATAAATATTTGTAAAAAGTAACTTATTTCAAACTATTACATTTTGTTAGTTTACAATGGAGTATTTAATTAACACTTACCAATGGTTCATTACTTTTAACTAACTGTACAATTTTAACTGTTTCCTCCTCTTCATCCACTTCATAGGGTACTTCTGGTAATATAGGTAAAAATTCTTTTCTTGCAACTTGGTCATGAGCAGTAATGAAAGCCTGCAATGATCACATCTTTATAAAGATATAATGGCAAAACCTTAATTATTCTCACAAATATTAAAATTTTAATCACAACATATTTAACTGACTATTTAAATTTTATGCAACAATTATAACTATCATATATACCAGATCCTAATTAAAATACCGCTGTTTAATGCTATCTGGCGAGATATTTGGAGGAAGAAAATTTTAATTTAAAGTTGGTCATTTTAGAATTAAACCCTCAAATTTATTGGTTTAAATGCAACCAAATCTGGTATAACAACATTTCATGACACACAGAAGACCAAAGCCTGTAAAGAAGTTAGTACCTAAACTCACTACTTTTGGTACTGCAAGCAACAAAAAAGTAGTTTTCTTTGCATAAGCATATATGTTGCTGCCAAGTTCTGAATATAAAAGTAGCCAACAACTTTTGAATGTCATTCTTATCCTAAAATAGCCATCACCTTGCCAAAATTTACATTTCTTATAAAGTTGTTTTATGAAAACAATGGTAATGATGCAGCTGCACTATGAGGATTTTGATGCAAAAATTTATGCCAAGGACCATTGACTTCACAAGCTCTTAGGAGAATGATCACTCAATTTGAAGAAACTGTATGTTTGGGAGTTCAACCCAGGTTAAGGCACAAACCTATCACTCTGCAAGTTGTTGAAAATGTCACCACAGCTGTTATTGAATAGTTAATAAATAATGTTGTAAGATTCAATAATACAATGTAGTGTTTCAACAGTTGGATATATCGTATAGTACAATATATAAGATACTAAGAAAGTTACTGCACTGTTACATGTAATGACCAGCCACAAGCAGCAGTTGCTTGACTGATTGACCATTGCACTGACCATTTTTTGCCAGAAAGGAAGTAGATATGCGATGACCATAGCAGCACTGTGATGAAAGTATGCCTCATTATACAACAATGAAGCACACTTTCATCTCAGTGAAAATAAACAACTGCCAATGTTGCATTTGTGTTACAGAAAACTCTCATATTTCCCATCATATTTTACCATTCTTGTCTAAAGTTACAGTCTGGTGTAGCTTCATAATCACATTTATCCTTGCAGCATTCTTCTTCCAACAAGATAGTCTCAATGGGTCTATGAGTTGCTCTGTGCTAGCCCAGAGATACAGAGAGATGTTCAACACTTTTGTCTTACTATGATACACACACCTTATGTCTCTGAGAACCAATATTTATTGTTTTACCAACGTTTTCAACCTGATCTACAGGTCATCGTCAGATGTTTTGAATTCTCTGGAACATTTTGATTTGGTTCAGGCTCAAACGATTTTGTGAAAAGAAATTCAAATTTTTATAACTGTTCGAATATCTTGTTGAAATATCAAATATAGTAAGACCCCTGCTTAACACGGGGATGCGTTCCTAGACAACAAAGTGCTAAACAAAACAGCGTTAAACAAGGTAATTTTAACAGAGTAAATAGGAATAGGGAACACGTGTCCAAAAATAAACAGATTTTACTTTAATTTTAAGTTATTTTTATATTAATTTGTATAATAATATATAACACATAAACATATATGCACACAGAAATGTGAAGTTCATTTTTTGTGATGAAGGTCCTGACTTTTCTGAAATTCTTGATTTTTTTTTCCAATAAAGTCGTGAAGTTTCATTTGTCACTTTTTTCTTTCCTTAAGCAAATATCGGTAGCAGAAGATCACATCGTCATCTTGCTTTTGCACTCCTTTCAAAATCTGGATCATTCACTACAATTTGATCAACAATTTCGGTTATCGTTATGAAACTTTTACTAAGAAAATATGTAGAAAAATTTTTTGGGTTTTTCATTTTCAGAATCTCTATTTTCCAGTTCTACATGAATTCCTTGTTCTGCCAGTTCTTGAAGGTCATCATTGGTAAGACTCTCTCCAGAAACCTGTGGTAACTCCTCAATATCCTGTTTGTCTACATCTCCTAGTCCTGATGTATCGATTAGGTTGACTTTGGTCAATCTAACGATACAGCAATAGGCTCTTCTTGTTGAGAATTCTTAAATACCTTCAGCCATAACTTCTTCCACACTTTGTTCGTGCATTTGTCACTTGTTCTTGCCAAGTGAAGCCGATATTGCCTATGGCATCCATGTTGTTATATTTTTTTCCAAAATCGCACTAAACAAACATAGATTTAAAGAAAGTGCACCTTTTTCTGATTGGTTCATGTTCGTAAATAATCGTATTATATACGAATCAATGAAATGAAATGCAGCGATAATTGAAATCACCGTAAGTTTTGAGCTTTTTTTTTAAGGCTTTGAGAAGACTGCGTTATATCGAATCAGCGTTAACAAATTTACAAATCATTTCAGTTTTTTACTGTGCCATCTATGGTAAGAAATGTAACTATTTTGGTACTAAAATATTTATTACACATAAAAAATCCCACTTCTTTCTAAGTATTTCTGTGAAAACCATATCATCTTGCTGTAAATAGTTTGTGAGTTATTAATTTTTTAAAATTTCTGTGACTTGAATCACCCTGTATATCTATATATACAGGTATGTAATAACAACCAAAATTTTGGGGAAATAGTGGGCTTCCCACTAGTCAATACTGTGAGAATCCAGGGGCTGTTTTTTTATACTTTTTATGGAAAAAAATGCTTCCCTTTTACAAGCCGTTTCTCACAGAGTTAGGAATGAGAAAACAGTGAATATTGACTTACCTGTCAACAAGTCCTTTCCTCCCTCACATCAATCCGTGAAATTATCACAATTATGTGAGAAAGTTGACACTTAACTTTCATCTAAGGAGAAAATCTAAAACAATTGAAGGAAATACAAACCTTCATTTAGTTTTCATTGGCTAGCTATGACACCTTTGATGTGTCATTGCTACCAAACAAACGGTCACCTGATCAGATTCCCACACTAAATACACATATAACAATAGCACACTTGATGAGTTGTTATACTTTTGCCATGCTAATTTTACTGTATCTGTTCACTACACCATAACATTCCACTGTGTTATCTATGGTGCTCTACCTCTGCTCATTTATGTACTCTTGCCGTGGAATTTTTATTGTATCTGATTACTATGCCTTAACATTCCACTTTGTTATGTATCGCATCTTTCTTCTGTTCATTTATGTATATGCCTTTTGTTTGTATTCCCTTTTTATATATTGTTCTTTTTACATTTGTATCAACTCCTCGTTTTGTAACTTGCTCTGTAACTGGGTTATGTTTATGCGGCACCCAGTATGTACTGTCAATGGTATGTTTTAATAAAATATAAGTCTAAGTCAAAGTCTAAGCACACTTGATGTTCAAGATGAACATCTCTAGAAGCCAAAAATTACAGCTCGTCCCGCCAAGTTTGATGACAACAGACATAAACTACTTCCATCTCGTCATATACTAAGTGAATCTTTTCTAAGTGGTCATAGTCAAAGTCAGTTTGCTACCCTCTGTGCACATAGAAGACTCCGCACTGGACACCAACTTTACTTCAATTTGACCCAAAGACATTGGCTCATCAGAGACATTCAACTAACGTAGAATTATGTACACTCTCTCTCTTGGTCTACGTGGACTTATATAGATAGTCCCCCGTTATCACTTGGCTGAACTTAGATTTAGTATAACTAATCGTTAATTTAGTCTTAGTCTTATCATGGTACCAAACATTATGTTACCTATGCCTGGCCTGTCCACATTTTGGTGTATCCGTTTATTGTACGCTTTTAGTTAGCTCATTAAATTGTTATTTTCATTGTTAACTTAATCCCATGTGGACTTATTTTGGTGCATAAAAACACCCTATTGACTTATCCATCATGCTCCCCCACTTGAAATTAGAAAAGCCCTCTCATAATTGCTATAAGCATGAAATTGCAAGTTAAGATGCGTTATTTCTTAACTTGCGTAAATCTTGATAGATAAGGGAAATTTTATGATTTCCCCATAAATAAACAGAAACAGCAATCCAGTGACAACGTGAATAGATCTCACCAATTCATCGCTGTTAAAAGAGGATGACAGTCTACCCTCGCTTCTCACAATACTGTCACTCTTAATACGATATCAGATGAGATTTCTGTAGCCACATGACTATTTTCCTTCAATGATCTCTCAATGTTACATTTTGTGATATCACTCATGACAATTCTAAAAAACCAATGAACATTTCCTCTACTGCTCTGCCCAACAAACTATTGCTCGAAAGTTTGTTTACCAAATGATAAAAATCAGTGCTTATAGTTTCTTGCTATGACCTCTTGCAAGTTTTCTATTGACAAAGAATGAATTAAAAAGTGATATATGTATCACTAAAAATATTTTATATATTTACATGCATATTTTATACTTTCAAAATTTTATGAAATAATTATGATATTGTTATATGTATGATAATTATTCAAAAATGTTTAGACTGAAGATTGCAGTTTGCAGCTGAAATAAGGAACATAACTATTTTACTGTGCAAGGACATTGCATGAAAAACCCAGTATGTTGGATAAGAAAGTCATTGAAGGGATCACCTATTTTTCTATACAGGGGTATGACATAGAGTGATGATGATTCAATGATTGATGATCAATGGTATAACTACAATAATCATATTAATTTAGTTTGATGTTACATCCAATCAATTAGCTGTGATATTGACTACTTTCCACTTTTCCTAACATAGCTCATAATATCATTGATGTAAATTTGATTGTGTTAGCTGTACTTTATTAGTCCAGAAAAGATTATTATTTCTTTCTAATTGGTAAAATATGTATTTAACTAAATATTTTTAATATATATTTTGATAATGATCTGTAATTTGACATAAATTTAAAATAACTCTTCATATAATAAGATCAACAAAATAAAAATCGGTTTATATTTAAAAATCAATACAAAAGGTTTTCTAGTGCTTTGGCATGACTTCCCATGATCAGAATTTATATTACATTACAGAAATTACATTAAAACCATGTCACAAATCCAAGAACTATATACAATTCTTACAAAGTAGTTACATCCTTAAAAATGTTTTAAATTCCTCATCACTACTTTACAAGATAAATTCTAAATATAAACCATTTTATTTTGTTGGTCTTAACATTAACTGAATTTTTGATTTTATTGTTTACTATAGAAATTAACAAAAAACATGGCATTCAAAATAATTTAGTAACTTATTGTATTTGGTAACTTCAGTTTTACATTACAAGTAATAAAAATATCCTTTAAATTTAGCTACCTCTAACTTATTTCAAGTATTTTTAAAATTATTTATTCATTATTTTAAAAAATTCTGTAATCAAATATTTCTAAAAATTTTCTTTTAAACTTGTTACATAAGATTAACTAATAAAAAAACAAACTTACTTTGAAATAGGGTCCACTCAATATTTCTTTTAATTCCTTTGCAGTATCATTGGGAATATCACTAATCTCTTCTAAAACCTGTCAAATTATTTTTTAGTTATGTTTTAGAAATTATTGAAAAAGATTTTTTATATCTAAAAAATATAGCAGATTGACTCTCTCAAACATAAAATAAATTAGACTATTTTTCAGAATACTAATTTTGAAAGAAAAAATAATATACAATGAGTTCAGAACTGAGTGGACAACAATCATACATGTTTTTTGTCAAAAACAACCAAAAAAGTCTAATCCCATTTCTCAATTGGACACACCATTCCTGATATATTTGTGCTTAAAGTTTTATGACATCACTTATGGCATAAAGAGAAAAATCAGAAATATCTCATAAAAAGAAATTATGAGGTATTTATTAACTTACATCAGTTATGCAAGTTAATAAATATCTCATAAAAGTGTTCCAAATTACCTCTGTCTACTGAGGAACAAGTGGCTGTTTGCCAAAATATGCTCCTTTGCTTGCATTGCAGAATGCCAAGTGTTATTGTTGTGAAGGGCTGCTGCATGGTGACTACTAGAGATCTTTCCAGGAATCTAGTGTCCATCTGTAAACATGTGCTTTAAAGTGCCCATCTTACAAAATCCACAGGAAACGAAAACCCCACCAGGGGTGTCAAATAGATACTTTGTTTGATGTTTCTAGTGGTGAAATTTCAAACAACCAGAAGTGACATCATAAAACTAGTGATGCAAACTCTCTGGAATGGTGTGTCCTATCACAAAATAGGACTAGACTGTTTTGATTGGTTTTCAACAAAGAATCATGTGGCATGACTATTATTTACTCAGTTCTAACTGTCTTATATAGTAAACTCTCAATAATGCATATTCCGAGGGAATCTGGAAAAAATTTCAATTATCAAAATGACTCAATTATTAAAAGTGACTAACAAAGAAACACATGTAAAAATTTAGAAGACAATACAGCTATATCCATAATGTATGTAATTTTTTTTCTTTGTCAATGAATGTAATGTCTGGTTTGTTGTAATGAATTATTTTGTCTATGACTATGACACGGTTAATATATATTTTGCAAGTTTCGTTTTCTATGTCCATCTGAGGTGTGTATTTATAGTACAATTCTTGAGTATGTAAATTTTATGTTTGTGGGCAAGCTTTTTTGATGTATTACATTTGCTATTTGGTTATGTCAATGTAGGTAATCTGTTTGTGTTAAAAGCTTGCAACTGGATGTGATGTGTTATATGGTTGCATGCATGATTTCACATTTTGTACAAGTGTTGTCTGTGAGTTGTGTCTTAAGATGTACTTTCTGTAATTTCTTGTATTTATTGAGTGGAGCTCTTTATAAGTCAGAAAATGTTTTGTTTTGATGAAAGTTTAAAACAACTGTGTGACCACTAAACATGAAGCTCTAGAAACTCAACAAGACCAATGTTGTAACAAAACTGAAACTTTGAAATTCAATCTGTGGGCTAAATATTTGAGGTCAAAGAGTGCCATGTAAAGTCTGCAACTGCAAGCTGGTCACATGCTACACATAAACAGTGTTACTACTGCTGCCAATTTACATTGATCTCTATGACAATATTTTATTTTGACCTTTATGATGTGAGTTTGACATGAAATTGACAGAATATTAACACATTATATTTTGTGCAATATTTCATTTAAAATATGAAACATATTGTTTTAGGATTTGTAACTTTTAGTATTCCCTAGAATTAATTTCTTAATGTATTTCTCACCTCTACTTTTTAAAATTTGTATTGTTTCCAACTTTATTACACTCTTAACAATTTAAATACATATTCATAATTCTTATATATCAATGATAATATATTCATGTAAGTTTATCAGCAATTTACAACCAGTCTATTTTAACATTAAAAAAAGTGTGTAAATAACTGTCAAACAAACTTTTAATAAAAAAAACAACAAAAATATCTGAATTTATAAACTGTACTGTTTTAAGATTTATAAAATTTTAACAATGAGATTTATTTTGAAAAGAAGAAGAAGAAAAAAATACACATTTAACATAAAGCTAAAATTTTATTAAAAACATATATTTTAGCAATATAAATTTACCTCCTCTGTAATACCAATAACATTTTGACTAGAAGGTTGAATATCCCTGCCATCTTGATTGATAATTTTATTATGTACCTAAAAACAAACAAATTATTTAAAATATTTTTAAAACTAATTAGATATAAATAATAAATTTTCAAATAAAAATAATAATATTGACTGTGATAATAATTGTGGATAAAGACAATCAATACAAATTTGTAATGTTTTCATTTTTCTAATATCAAAAATGGTTTTATCAAAGCTACTTTGCCTGTCTATAATGAATTCAATTGATGAAAGAAAATATTCAATACAATAAATATAAATTAAAATGGAATTATTTATGCATTATTGTTTACAAATCTTACAAAACTGTACCCTTATGTTTATATAGGATATGAAGCAAGATTGCCATAAGTACAAGAAAGGGATATTCCCTCATTGATCCTCTTTTTGTTCCATAGTGAATTTAATGAATGGGTAAACAAACTAGTAATTCTACAAAATCTATAAGACAGAATACAATAATTATGTATTCTGTCTCATGTAATTAGTGCATTGTCTATATGACAAATTCAGAATCAGATAATTTATGGTAACACTACCAGATAAGAATGTAAAAACCTGTATCCTGAATATTCTAGATACTTACTCCTTTTCTACAAAAAATATAATAATTTGTATTTTTTTTGTAGAAAAGGAGTAAATAATTGTATGTTCCTTACAGTGATACAACCAAAAAAAAAAAACTTCCAAAAACCATAATATATATTATGACAAACTAAAATTAAATAAATATAAAAGAACATTGGAACTGTTGAGGATCATGTTATATCAGACTATCATCAAAGTTAGTTATCCTGTTATTTGTATCAGTTTAAAAACATTAAGAATGATATAAAGAAGTATAACTGTACTTATTAAGTTTAATTTTACATTGTAATATATATATATATTTAAATATCAAAGTTATAACTACTAATGAGTTGGCACTATTAATGTTGTTTGTTGTCATTGTAGACATCAAACAGTATATCATTCTAATAATCTTGTAGTTATAAAAATCATGCCACTACAAAAAGAGAACAACAACCACTTAGTAATTCCTGCAGCACATAATACACAGATTATGAAATGTTTGAAATTACTATGAACAATATACATAACTTTAGTTACATACACAGTGACAATGATGGCCAAAAGTCTTGCACTAATAATCTGAAAATCAAATTTCTGTTTCAACTCAACTTAAACAATATGTTTCAGGAGGTACAGTAGAGCGTCGTTTATCCGAAAGCCGGTTAACCGAAACATTGGTTATCCAAAAGCTTTCCAGTCGAACTGTGTCGTGCTGAATCGAACGTTTTTGATACTAGATTAACTTCTAAAGTATAATTTTTTTGTTTTTATATTTTTCAATATATTTATTGTTTGTACAAAATAAAAAAATAATTTTTAACAATACAACAGCCTCGATTATTATTATAAAAATTTTTGTTAGGCTTAAAATTGACGAAAATTCAACACAAAGCGACACACAACGGAGAAAAGTTTCAACATTGGATAGGTTAATATATTTTTTCGTACATAATCGGTTATCTGAAAAAATAAGTTATCTGAACAACCCCAGTCCCCAATTGATTTGGATAAACGATGCTCTACTGTATATGTATATTTAAGATCAATATATGTCCAAAAGCCAATCAATATATGTCAATGAAATATGAAACTAAACTTTTTAATACTTTCTTAACTCTGTATGGTTGGCTCTGTCACAACACTGAAGAATTGGCATTGGAAGATAATTGAAAATTTTGATTATTTGTATGGACAAACAAAATGTTTGATGATTATGATGATGATAAAAGAAGTATGTTGCACCAAATAAAACTTTGAACTGTAAAAATATAAATATGTCAGTAATTGGACTCTATTAATTACATTAAAACAATAAATATAATCAGAGAGATATGTAAGAAAAGGATTGATTCCCAGATGACCTGTAAAATTTTGGTGTCAATTTGAAAACACAAATGAAATGAGAGGTAAATCAACTGTCCATCAATACAGGCTTATGGACAGTATCTAGTAGAGAATTTTTAAAAAATCTGAGTCAAATGAACAGATAAGAAAGAGTTGCATTTCAACTTCTAAATGAAAGAGTTGTGTCTATCCTTGTCGTTGCCCTTAGACTAAAAAGTTCAACTGCCCAACAACCGTTCCCAGTGATTAAATCAAATTCTCTCAACATACAGAAAGAGACCATCTTCTAATAGAAAAATCTTCCAATTTCAAATCACTGGAGGGAAGTGGCTAAAAGTTGCTTCCATTTCCAGTTCCCAAAAATCCTCTGTGCTGAATTGCAATCAGAACAATTCCTTTGGAACCACTCCAAAGGACTCTGATATTTATTAACCTTTCATTCGCTTTCCAAACTCTCACTATTCTCTCTGGAAAAGTTAACCAGCCCACAAACTTGCATGTGTTATGCATTGGAAAGAATGCAATGTAAGAAAAGTACACAGAATTTTTTGAGTAAGTAACTTGTTTTAGCAAAGAAATTCAAAAGCTCCTATCTCCTTTTTGCAATAGTCAGATACTTCTTTCAAAAAACCCTCACATATGTGTTTCAAGTTAGTCAGTTCTGAAAAAAAAACTGGATGGTGTCAAACATACTGACATTTCACAACATTCTTTAAGCCAATCAATGATGTGACTAAATGAACTACCATCATGTATCAAATAATAAAATAAACAATTTTAGTAAGCAAAATGAATGACTTATATTTGCATACTTAAAATTTTATGCTGCTATGCAATATATCAATATTTAGAAAATATGAAAGAGAAATATCAAATATAAAATCAAAATTGGAAAAACATGCCAATAACTCACACATCAACACCTTTACTTCCTAGCAACACTTAATTAAACAGTCACATTTGACCTTATTAATAATTTTGCTCAGTCAATAACCTGAAGAAACTATTAGTGAGGCTGGAAAATCTGAGTATTAAGAATAAAACTTATTCTTGTTACTCAAAATTGGCTCATTTGCTGTCATGTGAGCTCATAAGGATCACATCCAAGCCCTTTCAGTATTCAAATACCTAGCACAAGGTTCTCAGGAACAAGAAATTTTTAAAATCAAATAGTTTCCAAGTCTTGCATTTTACTCCCATCTTTATTCAGAATAATTTTGGATCAATTTGAATTAAACCTTGTAATAAAATGTTATTTAAGTAATTTTTTTATAAAAGCAACTGTAACATTTATCTCATATATTTCAAAAATAAAAAAATATTGAAGCCTGTTCAAAAGAAAAACCAAAACAATAAATTTTCAGACCATGCAATTCTGGTTTACACATGCTTTATTGTATTGTGTAAATTGAGTTAAAATAAAAAAATTTATTTTCAGATTACTGGTCCAAGACTTTTGTCAATGACTATATTTTTGTTCATAGCAATTCTTTTAACTGCTACTGTTATTTACAATGATTTATATGAAGTCAGATATGATATGATTTATGTACTTTCAAAATGACTGTAAAAATTTTTATGCAATTATTTCAGCTATTTGTGGTCATGGTTACAGTCTAAATAATCATCTAATTAATATATATATTCTTATATATTAATATAAATTATATATATATAATTTCATCTTAAAATTTAATCGTAATAGATTTTCATTAAAAAAAATCAAATATAATAATTTTAAAGTATTTTAATGAAATTTTCTTTATAACACTGACAATTACAAACTAAAACTAATTTTTTAATATAGATTATGTATACAAAATAAAATTGTGAAAATTAATGAACTTACAAATACTAAGGCTTGGAAAGATCTACTCTGAAGAAGATTATACAGGAAACTCCTTTCATCATCCCCACCTTCTACTTTATTACATACTTGTTCAAGTGAAGATAATAGTCTCTGTACAACTATAAAATGCAAATAAATAAATATAAATGTAATAAAAAATTTTTTTACAATATCAACAATTGATTTATATTATATAAGCTGGCTAAAATTACATATAAAATACAATTTTTATGTTTTAGAATCAGTTAACATATCAAGTTCTTTGCCTATAGCTTATACCCAATAATTATTTCAATTTGTTTCTTGAAATGCATTTGTTTTGTCAGAATAGTGTACATCACTATACCAATTTGATATTTTACATTTCCTCATTACAGAAAAATAATAAGAATTATGTCAAAATAACAGTAAATGTAAGCCCAATTTTGACAAAATAACTAAATCTTTCATAAAATATTTCAACTGGAAAATTACTATTTGACTGATCATTAATCTCATATAATGATTTTTCTTTTTTAATTAAAACTTTTTAACATTGATTGATTTGTATTTCTTATTTGAAAATTATTAGATAAAATATACAATTAGACCTAGTTCAGCATGGTAACTATAAAAAATAACTTAACACCAATTTTAAACAATTTATTTGTAACGTTTTTTTCTATAATCATGATAAAACAAAAATGTTGTGAGAACCAGACTCAATGAACAAAAGTTTAATCAAAATAAAAAAGGAAAATTTTATCAATATGAGGAAAATAAAAAAGGAAAATTTTATCAATATGAGGAAAATAAAAAAGGAAAATTTTATCAATATCAGTTTGATTGTTCGAAAATCGTTTAAAAAGACATGAAGGCTTGAGGAAGGTCACAGTAGAGTGTCCGAAAACGTTTGCCATGCAAATATAATTCGTTTGCACCGGTTATTAGGTTTTGACTGGAAGTTTTATCAATATGATGTTGTTGGCAGTGATAATTGTCAGATAAGGAAAGTGTTCATCCTTACATGTTCTCAGCATTGAAAGAAACACTTTCCCGTGACCTCCGGACCTTCTGGCTGTATTCTGCCATTCTAAAATAACGAATGAATGGCCAATTCAGACAGTCATCGCCAGTTCCTCCTATAGTTAAAATCGTCATGGTATCATCTCCTTTGACAACAGAATATCATCAACTCCAGCTATGGCCATGTCCTCAGTTTAAATTTAGAAAAATTTCTACTGCTGTAACAGATAGATAATTCCACGCCTGTCTTCAAAGTGTTCCTGGTGTGCCCAGAACTCTTGTGTGTAAATCTTCTTAAAAGATGTCATCTCGTCTATAAGCAGCTCTCTTCTAACTCCACGTATTTATAACAACATATGATTTAATGTAACCTCTCTCTCTCTCACACAAAAAGCAATGGTGTCCATATCTGTTTTGTCTCACTATAGATAGAATGTATTTTCTTTAAATAAACAGGTGATGCATCAAGCCCAATCTTATACGGCAGTTAGTTTGGCTTTATACTATGAATCAGGTTTTGAGAGATGTTTATATATACAGGGTGTTTCAAAACTATATGTCAGAAATCTAAAGGCAGATAGAGGAGACCCAAATAAGCAGATTTCGTAAATGAATGTGGGTGTGGAAATGCAGTGAGAGGGCGCTGTTGAGTTCGGTGAATGAAAGTGAATCGCTGGCTTGAATCGTCATTCCCCACATGGATTTTAAGCATCGTGCATTTCATGTATGGGGCTATGCAAGGAAATGGAGCGGCTGCTCACTTCAGCAGGATCGTCAGGAATCACCTGGATGCTGTCTACGGCCAGCATTGGATAGGACGGGGTGGACCTGTTCCTTGGTCACCTCACTTCCCAGATTTGATGTGCTTGGATTTCTTCTTTTTAGGTCACATTAAGAGCATGGTATACGATAGTTCCATAACATCTGAAGAAGATCTGGTTGCCTGATTGTCTCTTGCTGCTGGAAATGTACATGACATGCCTGATGTTTTTACTAATGTACGCCAATCCATGCGCTGCCGCTGTGAATCTTGTATTGCTGTTGGTGGTCGCTTTTTCGAACAGCTATTATAAACTTCTTGATAAATAAATTGTTGCTTTCCATTGTCTTGACTTGTCTTTTCACTTACCTGTTGTGATACTGCCTTACATGCTAGCACTTCAATGCTGCATTTCCAGACCCACATTCATTTATGAAATCTGCTTATTTAGGTCCCCTCTATCTGCCTTTACATTTCTGACATATAGTTTTGAAACACCCTGTATACACGATGCCCAGAGTATGTGATGGCCTGCTGAATGCATTGTGTGAGAATTTACAGAATGAGGGTACTGTAAGTGACCGACGATGGTTATATCATAGTTAAATATACCTGGAAGAGGAGATTGGACCAGAGGTCTTGGTAGTGTAATTGGCAATGCATCTGCATAGCAGGCAAGAGTTGCAGGTTAAAGTCCCACTCAGGGCAAATTCTTTTCTTCCAGAATATTCTAAAATTATTTAATTAAATTATAATGATTAAAGTTAATACGAGATGGCACCTAATGCCTCCCTCTAGCACGAATTAATTAGTAATTAAAATTATAATCACTGGAAAATAGCCAAATAATTTTAGAAAAAATATTTGGTACCATGCAATTCTGGTTTACACAAGTTTTAGTGTATATTTTATTCAGCCCATATAAAAAGAGCTATGGAAAGGAAAGCTGGTAGGATTTACCATTTGTATTGAATATATACAATAGCTATTTTTTATGCAGCTGCAACATCAATATTATCATTTAAACTATAATCCACAGCACAGTTATTGTATAGTAAATTATATCATACGCAAACCCAGTGCACACTGTGTACGTGTACAATTGAAATTAATAAATAATTATATTGATATAAGATTTATGTTATTGTCCTTATTTTCCACTTATGTCATTTGGAACAGCACATTAATGCTAGGATTTATCAGCTGAGCCAAAACAATTGTGTAGTAAAGAAACCTTACAATAAGGCTTGTGCCAGCCACATTTGTACTGTTTTCATGCTTCATAAAAAGTTCCATTTTACCTCACTCATTAATATTACCATCTTCCTCTTATTTAAAAACGTAGAATGGAATTCATGCTAACACACTTACTTGAGAGAAAAAGAATAAGTCAACAGAAAACGGCATTAAAGAGCTTTTTTTTAATTCCTTTGCTAGCGCTTTCGATGTTGATATAAATATTGTCATCAGGCAACTGAAATGGAACACTCTTTTAGAACAAAACTTTTGAAGTACAGAATTGGAACAATGTTAATTGAACAGAATACAAACTTTTAACATAAAATTTTTGAAAATATTTTTAAAATGATGTATTATCTACGTGCATGTGCATAGAGATGCAGATGTGGAGACAAGCAGTCAGTTATTATTATTTATACATTTATATGAATTAAGCCAAATTTCAGGCAACTCAAGGGTAGAGGAGTTGTACGAGTCCAATAGGGTGGTGAAGAGAGACTCCCAAATAAAGAAAGCGCCTTTCACCACAGCTCCCAAGTAAAATGGAGCGGTCCCAAAGTGGGGTGTGGCTATGCTGTACAACGATTTTGAACAATTCAGTGTCACAACTTCCCACACCACAGAATGCTGGTGTTCTGCTAATTGAGAGGACAGCATTCTGGTGGTAGCCCCTATGTAGCAGGTGTGTGTTCCAGTTGTATTTTCTAATGAATATACACCCGACTTTTCCAAGTGCGAAAGCACAACTCATTGCATAAAAGTCTCTGTAAAGTAGGGTGCAGTGAGATAGGTAAATACAAAGAGTTTTGTCTGAAGATACGAGATATATGAGCAGACAGGCACCCACAATATAGTAAAGAAGACTGGACTAGAGTCCATTCCTTTGGGTTCCACAAGCTGGTGGTGGGGAAGAGTGACCTTTTGGCAAGGGAAGAGTCCCTGTATTTGGCAATACCGTAGCCTGCTGCACATACTGCTGACCGGATGGAATCAAGCTCAATATTGGTAATAGCTTGAGTAGAAGAAATTAGGAATGCCCTTCTAATAAGGGAAGCTATGGCTGCATTGACATATTGTGAAGGTTGAAATGCTGTGGCAGGGATTATACTCTTTAACGCCGTTTTCTGTTCACTTATTCTTTTTCCACTTGTTAGACTTCACTGCTTCCACACACTTCTTGAATGCCAGGGTTAATAAGTAAATATTATATTTATTGGGTTAAACAAAGTTTTTTCAGATTTTTAACAGGTCTAGTTACTTAACATAGATGTGTGATTTAATTACAACAGTTGTAAACTTTAACACATTATTGCTAATTTGAAATTGCATTATTTGTTAAGAAGCTTATTTTATGCTTTAAGCACATTTTTTCACTATGCATGCAGTTCAAACTTTGAAGCATACAAAATTAGAATAACTTGAAGTACAAGATACCACTGTATCTTATTGTGAAAAAGAAACCTAAAGTATTGTTTTAATTGTTTTAATAATTACAGCAATAAAATAATTAATAAATAAATTATGTGTAAATTATACTTTCTGAAAACTATTACAATAAACAAGAAATTATTTAAAAAATCTTCAATATTACTGTAAATCATAACTTCTACCACATATGTATTTTATTTCAAATACAATGATGTTTGTCATTTCGTCTAATAATAAATTCAGCAAAGAAACAAGTATTTTTTTTAATATAGTACAAAATTATAAAACAAATTTTAATAAAATATATAGTGAAATGTAATATTTACTTAATAATCATACATTTAATAATTATACATTTTTAAAAAAACATATAATAACCTTAAACAAATAGCTTATCTGATCATGTCTAAATGAAAAGGTCTTATGATATCAGAACAAGATGGAATCAAACTTAATTATTCAAATACAACTTTTATTAATATGGGAATGCATTTTGGGAATACAGACTCCTCATCAGCCCATTTAAAGATTCAACATAGAATAGTAAACACAATAAATATCTAAAATATTGTAACAAAACACAGTTTACAGATGATATAAATAACACAGTATATAATTATATAAAATACTAAATTAAAACTAACTAAAATTGTACAATACAATAATAAAAACAATCAATGGTTGTTGTTAGAACTGACAACTGTTGTCTTCATAAAACATAATATTGGTTTTTACTCAATTTAATTTTTCTATTAGTTATCTTTATGTTTAAATAAGTAAGCTTCGATATTAACCTTTTTTTACATTATGTTGTACAGACTGTGTCACAATTTTATACTATTAATAGAAATTTAGAGGATATAAGTTTAGACAATACTATAACTGTGATATTGATGATTACACTAATGATATATTACATAAATGGGCTGAAGAGGGAGTCTGTGTACCCAAAATGCATTCCCATACAGTGGGTGATTGGTTAATGAACACAATCCATTCCAAGACTTTGTTCGCTATCCAAATTGTTTGTTAACCTATTATCGATTTACCATAGGTTTTTATGGGAATTTGATTAATTTGTTCTGGAGACCCCAAAAAATAAAAAAAATATTACTTTCTTACTATGTTTATTTATATGTAATAATAAAAATACATATACACACAGTCTTGTATTTTTATTAGTCATGTTTTTTCTGTTTGTAAGGTTTAAAGAATCTGTCTAATGTCGATTGCTTTTCGCTCTTCTTCAGGATTTTTCAGAAGTAATTAATAGCATTGTAATTGTAGAGATCCCTAAGCCTATTAACCTCAATCTGATTTGGATGCCATTCTAAGACCATTGTTTTGATATCCTCCCACTTCATCAAAAGATCTTTAATAGCAGATATTGGCATTAATCCTCTTTTTCAAAAGAAAACATATCTCACCAAGTTTCTTGGTGTTCTTCATTCAAGAGTTCTTGGTATTCTTCTGTCATCAGATCCGTTTCAGGTTCCATTATGAGCTCTTCAATGTTCTTTATTTCTCAGATGTGATTTTTGTTATTCCTTTAGCTGCTTGAATCTTCTTGATTATACTGTATCTTTCTTAGATAAGATTGAACTGCGGCCTACTGTAGACCTGTTCAAGCCATACTACCCAGCAACATCAGACATCTTCTGCCCACTCTTTACCTTTGCTATTATACTCTCTCCTTTTAAAAATAAAAACCGATGCAAAACTTAACAAGTGCCCACCCGACGGACTCACAAATACTATAAAAGAATTGTTTCTGTCAGAAAAATAAAAGGCTGGAATTACAAGGGACAGACAGTTTCAAAGTTCGGAGGAATACTATCTGATCAGTATATACCGGGTTGGGCATCAATGTCGATGTCTCCCGCGCTCCAAAAAGTTTCGAATTGTTGCCCGAAGACAAGGGAAGGCCAATTGGTATTCATTGTTTTATGTCGCTTCTTCTTGTGTTTGTTCTGTGAGGTGTTCGTTGTCTGAACATAAAAATCTTTCGCAAAAGTGTTCGTTATCTGATTTGTTTGTTAACCGATCACCCACTGTATTTGAATAATTAAGTCTGGTTCCATCTTGTTCTGATGTGATAAGCCTTTTCATTTAGCTATGATCTGATAGGCTGTTTGTATAATGTGTATTTGGGCTAGAAGCACACTGAATTTAGTATAATAACCTGATAATGATCTCTGAAAAGCCCTGGTCACACTATGTGATTTCCAGCTGCACAGGCGACCGCAACTGCAACAAGCGCGAGTCACGCGTGTCTTCTCGTGGTCACACATTGTTCATTGACGTTGCAACTCGGAAACACCTGACCCTATAATAAACCAATAAAATTACAGTAGCTTGTTTTTGTCTACTTTCGTGAGTTTACCGACATTTTACGTTCTACTTCAGAGTATTTACAGAATTTTAGCTACTTTTCTTATTAAAATAGCAAGCAGTTCCTTTTCTGGAATGAATAAAAGAAAAAAGGCAATAATTTTGTTAGAGCTGGCGAGAATATACGAAGAGAAAAAAAGGGAAAACGTTCATGCTGGGTTAAAACTTGGCAAAATGAAAATCAATGGGCTAAACAATCGTGCTTTTACCAGCTGATGAATGAATTAAGGCTTTTGGATGCCAAAGGTTATAGGGGATATAACCGTATAAATATAATTTAGGCGAAATGTTTCGTAGTTTGGCATACCAATTTAGAGTGGCCCATAATTCGATATCGGTCATTATCCCAGAAGTTTTGGATGGTATTTATCAATCTTATAAACGTGAATATTTGAGGGTAAGTGTTGTTTAGAGGAAAGCTTGAATGATTTAATTCATTTATAATCGATATATTTTTTCTTTTTTATATAAGCATTTATTTTATTCAATTGTAATCAAACTTTTTAAATCAAATCTAACAATAACTTTTATAAATTCAGATTTGATTTATATCAAATATAGCATTTAAATGTACTGAAACTGAGTTAATACAAATGTTATAATCAAGATATGTTGACAAATATACAACACAAAGTATGACGTGGCACAAAGACATTTTCTGATTGGATGCGTGTTTGCAACTGTCGCGAGTAGAACAAACTTTTTGTTTCTAGTTGCGGTTGCAGTCATGCCGGTTTTCGAAGGGGGATTACTAGTTAATGGGGACAGCCGTTGTGGTTGCAGTCGCCCGCGCGGCTGGAAATTGCATAATATGACCAGGGCTAAAGTGATCAAAAATGCTTGTTTTTTCCAATAAATGTAGCTGTTGGAACCAATACAGAAGGTATCTGAGTATTTAAGGTATTTTCCAGCTTCTGAAGTGTTTTTTTACTTAATAATCCTTGATAATTTGTGCAATGGTACACACAACATGCAAAGTAAACATAATTATGAATTAGGTATGTCCGTATATGCTCTCTGAATTTTATATTAAAGACAGCACCTAGCAATCTATCCTACTACAGTAACCATACTTATAATACTACTAGGAGCTGTTTTCATTTCATATAATAAAGTGACACTGTTGATGTCATATGCAAAGACCCCACAGAAAACAAGGATGGTTGTGACAGCTTCATATCAACCTGGCAGACAGTCCTTGACTTATGATGGCAAAAGCTATTGTAATAATAAAAATATTTTAAAGTCTACCAAGCAGTTGCAATTGTTAATGGCATGATGAAATTATTAAATGTTAAATATAATTTGAATATGAAAGTGTGCTTCACATTTACAGAGAGTGACAGTGTTGTCTGTGATGTCATAGATCATGAGTGGCAAACCTTATTGAGCTTGTGTGCCATATAGTAAGCATACTTATAAGATAATTGAGATTCCAGGGTTTTGTTTAAGCAAGAAAGGAAGAAATCATCACAAAGGCATTAATTAAATCGGCAATGGGTGGCAAAATAGCAAAGTCTACATGTAATTAATGCCTTTGATAATTTCTTCCTTAATAATTGATAATTTCTTCCTTTCTTGCTTAAGCATACTTAGCTTTAAAGATGTTTATGCATGACAAAGTTTTAAACTTTGAATAACAATATTTAAAGAAATTAAAGGAATATGCTTTAATTAGAATAAATATAAAAAAGCTGATTGAAAAAAGGATGATCGAGTAATAAACTGAAAGGATGATTGAAAAAGTCATATGATAAATCGAAATCGTATGATATGTTACGTGCCAGATGATTTCTCCTTATGTGCCACTTTGGGCACGCTTGACATAGGTTTGCCACCCCTGTCATAGATTGTAATTAAACTAGATTTATAAAATGTGCCTACTGTCACAAGTGCTTATATATGCACTATTTATGGATCAAAACCAATTATTATTTCTGTACCACTTCTCTCTTTCCTGAGTAAAGAATATTAATATTAATGTAATTGCCAAAAACAATTACTATTGAGAATCTACTAGAAGCTACTGTCCTGACTGAGATAATAAAATAAGTTCATTGCATGAATTGACTTCTTTGATTTACTGGTTAGACTTTGTTTCTCAAGTTTTATTAAAATATTAATATAATTGTGGAAAATATTAAAAATAAACACATGGCCAACGTTATTTTACCTTTAGTAAATATAACGAGGGACAAAAAAAGCAAAGACAAAGGTTTTTTTGTGAATACTCTCTATTTTTACAATTTATATTTACTAAATTAATATAATTGTTTCATTAAAATATTAATGTAAGTACTTTTAAGGATATTGATAGAATTAATATAATGTGACTACTGGGAAACTATTTGTAATATTAAAATATCAACCATAGTTAAATTTTTAGTGAGTGATACAATATCATAACATGGATAACAAGCATGCTATCAACTTTCTCTTGCTGCTCATCTTTTTTCAAGCAATTTAATGCTAGTGTGAATTACATGTATTACATGTCTTCCATGCATAGTAGTTCCACATTCAATTAGTCATAACTTGCTCATTATAGCCCATAGAAAGAAATGGTTTGGGTGACTGGATTATTGTATCAAACTATGCCCCACTAATTTTGAAGTTTGGCACAAAGGTGCCAAACTTCAAAATCAGAAATTCGTCAACAATACTATATTATAATAATATTCTAATACAATTCTTTAAATTTTAGAACAGATTTATACTTTTCTACATGTGTTATTCTAGACCAGTGTTTCTCAACCTTTTTCCCCATTGCAGATTGGCAAAATTATGGATAATTTTACATGGAACTCTAATTGTGTGTGACTATAAATTATGCTTATTTATTACACTTATAAATGTTTATCTGTATGTAACTAGGGTTTCTCATATGAGATCCCAGTTGTTTTTTTAACCTAGGAAATATCCAGGGAAATTCTGCAAATTTCTTAAAAATTCACTTTTTTCTCATTTGTGTTAAGGTTGAGGAAATTTTCCAAATAGAAAGTATAATTAGCTCATAAACAGTCAGAATACATTTGTATTTATTAATTTTAAACCTACTTATTAATTTTTTTAAAATTTTTCCTCGTTATGGCATGTCACACACAAATGGTCAATAATGAATGCAAAGCTTATTTGTGGCAGACTCTGAAAATTCTTTACTTGTCAGAACCTGTAATATCTGGAATAATTGTGCTTATGCTGTCTTAATTTTTAACCATGCCCAGTAGCTTCAATAACTGTGTAACACCAGGTTGGACAAACTGGGCAAGGATACAAACGAGTACGAAGTCTGCAAGTATGAAGTTTTTCTTCATAAACCTGATTATTAAAGCCAAATGAATTGCTGAATTATCAGGCTATAAGCTGATGCCGCTATTAAAGCAGCCAAGGTAGACAAATCAAGAATACTAGAGAGCAAAAGAAGTACTACAATCTTGAAAATGAATTAGAAATCTTCCAGGCTACAGGTGAAAAAACACATAACATCTGTTTTTTCTTAAATGCATTAAAGACAATTCCACTCACATGAATTGAATCGGAAAGAGCATTCTCGATAGCAGGAATTTTCATTAAGTTAAATAAGAACCAGATCGAGAGATTGGAGTATTGACCGGACCATCTTTGCTTTTTAAAATCTTAATACAAAATATTATTATAAATTTTTATAATATGTTTTATTGAAAATACAAAAATTACCTTTTAAGTTAGAAGTTTAATCTAAGTTCATTTTTTAAAAATTTTTAACTCAATTCAAAGCATTTTGTTGTTGATGTATGCAGTTTCCAGCAAACTTTAATAAATTTTTTTCTATTTTTGAAAATTTCTACATAATTCAAAGGTAATTTTTAATATATATCTTACACAGCATTATTAATATGATTTTAGAGGTTGCAGAACATATTAAATTACTTCTAAAAATGAAAAATAATTATATTGTTTGATTTCATGATATTTTGTATATCTTAAAAATAATTAATTCTATCCTAGGAAACAGTTCAGTTTTAACCTGGAATCCTGGGAAAAGCAAAAGACTGGGAAATAAAAAATCCTAGTATGTAACAGAGTTTGTACAAGTATCTCTAGATTGCAATTTAAATGTCATCTGCAATCAACTGTGTCAGTATGGTCAAATATTTTTCTGTGGACCAATGTAAATTTTTACAAACTGGAAGTTGGGAAACACTGTACTAGACAATATACTTTTATTTTCATAATTTTTGATTAAATTTTATATATTATTATTGCTATTATTATTATTGGATATAAAAGAATAAGAATATGCTTCCAACTGAAATTATGCAATATTCAAATAGTTTATATTAAATTTGAAATTATACTTCTTATAATAACTCAATAAATCAATTATTCTAATACTTTTTCTAAAAATTAAATTTTAAAATCATTTCCAATTAAAATTTTATTTGAAAAACTAAGTAGTCAAATATTTGACAGACAAATATTTTCAAAAATTACATGTATCTCATTAAATTATACTATAACTAAAAAACATAACTGTATATTATAATAGAGATTATTATACTTTTGAAATTATGAAACAAATTCATTTTCTTAAGATTACTATTAAAGGTATTCATTTTTAATATATTATAAAAATGAATTACTTACTTGGATCACCATTACTGCCATTCCTACTTATCCCCACAGCCATTATGTTTTATATGTCATGAGAAATCTGAATGATAAACTTGTTTCAACATTAATCTACAAAACATAAAAATTGAAACATTTTAGCTCACACAAATACTAAATTTTAAATGTTTTTGTAATCAATATAATCAACTGTTATTTTTAAAGTTTTAGTTTATAGAGAGAACTATTAGAATAATATTCATAGAAGCTCAAGAAATCAAAGATGATGTAAAAACTCAATAAATCTTAATATAGCTCCTTACTAATAATGATTTTCTCAAGAACATTTATGACTTTTTCTATTTTAAATTTAAAAAATAATTTAGTTAGTTTTGAGAAGTCAAAGAGAAGGAAAGAAACAAGGCAGTAACAAGGAGTATGGTGACAGAATATAATTAATCTAAGAAGGCAGATAAATTAGATAGGACATGTTCCTTGGAACATGTACCTTTAGTAAAGGAACATGAATTATTGTAATTTCACTTAATTACAAATGATTAAGTCAATTATAACAGTGATTAAAAGAATATATATAAAACATTCTGGAATTTGAAACAGAAATCTCAGCTTGCTCTTGGTTTGTTCTTTAGATGTAAACCCAATGCATTTTTGAATGTTGTAAACCCATTACAACATTCAGAAATTGAGACTATCTGATAATGAGGGACTAAAAGACTTCAAAAAGCATTTAATCTAAAAGCAAAGATTTTTTTCAATGATTTCTATATAGCACTTAGCAAGGTAATGTTGTTTTCTGCATCATTACATCCCATACTTCTGTTAAAAGCAGATCACTTACTGGTATGTCACTTTAGAAGTTGCGATCTCTAACATTAACATAAGATGTTTTTCTCTTTCACTTCTGTTAACTCATTCCATGAATGAATGGAAGTGATAGATAGACCTAGAAATTCATTTTAGGTAAATACAAACAACCAAGTCTAAATATTCTGTAAATTTTAGAGACTCGATTGTTTATAAAATCATTAAATGCTAAATTATTCATACTTTTTTTTTTTTTTTTTTTTGCTAACTACAAGGGTCATTCAATGTTAAATGAACTTTTATTTCTATAGACCAAAAGAAATGTCCAAAACATGTATAAACTATGTCAATTTTTCGAAATACTCTCCATCTGTATATAGACAGATCCCTGTATATAGACTGTTCCCAGCGACAAGGTAGGTCCCTGATACCTTGTAGATAGAAGTGGGCTGATGTCATAGCCAGCACAGGACAACTTGCTGCAGTTCATCATCTGTCTGGAATTTCATTCCTCCCAGTTGCTCTTTAAGGGGCCCAAACAAATGGTAATTGCTGGGAGCTAATCACTTTCGGTATGATATGAACCAATTCAGAATCTGCTCACATGTCTCCTTGCGTACCCATTTCTGATCACATGTCAGCTGTCGGGGTACCCATCAAGGACACATCTTGTAAAACAGTAAGTGCTCGTGGATGATTTTCTCAACACTACCGACACTGATGGACACTTTGCAACATGTCTCACAGTTACTAGCCAGTTCCCCAGGATAACTTGCTCAACTCGTGTGATATTCACTGGCTTTACTGCAGTTGGTCGAACATGTCCACGTGTTTCATTTGTCACCAGCTCTCATCCTTCACCAAATTGTCGACACACTCTTACACACTTGCTTGCGATAGCATTTGTTCCCCATACTGTGCACTCAATCTTCTCAAAATTTCAGCAGGTTTAACCTTTTCCTTCATGAGAAATTTGATTATGCACTGCTGTTCCACTGTTGCAGACACATTACCTTCCGCCATGATTGTTAAAACTGCTACGCATGCGCAAAATACATCATGCTTGCTACCGAAATCTTGAGATGGATAATGCTACTCCCTCTTCGGGTTTTATCGTGCTACAGTTACTTTTGAAAATTATAGGCCCAAAAGTTTCATTTAACCTTGAACAACCTTTGTATTAACAATAGAAAATAAATTATTTGTTATAAAAGTAGGATATTAGTGTGGCTATGACCAACATTTAAAATTATTAACATTTATAAAAAATCTTTAACCATATTTATGCTACATGAATTAATGATTTGAAATTTTGAGAAAGTGATAATGAGAATCTTGGCAACCAACTTTAATTTCAAATTATTATTTCAGTTATAACAGTGATTTAAAGAATATATTTAAAACATTCTGGAATTTGAAACAAACCTCAGCTTGCTCTTGGTTTGTTCTTTAGATTTAAGCCCAAAGAAGCCCATCTTTAGATTTAATTTAGTTCACAGGAATAAACATTATACAGCTGAAAAAGTGTGCAAGGCTATAAGTCATTTAATAAGTCCCAGTTCAACAGAACTTAGTAAGAAATTAACCACTGTCAAGTACTATTATTATATTTTTGCAGATTGGCATATTGGTCTATCTGGAGAGATCATGAAATCAGATATTTCCATATGGTAAAAACCAACATGCCAGTTTAATCCAAGGTAATGCCAGCAATCCAGTTTATGCGAGGTTATACATCCCTTTCCACAAAGCATGTAAAAATCAAAATGAGCTACATTGTGTAGCATCTTGTAGATGCCAGTTTTTATTCTAAAATTGTAAAACTGTCAACATTACTCAAAAATTATAATTATATATTTAATTTCTGCATTTTGTCTACTTTGTAATGATGTAAAATACTTGTGGAGTCCCAAAAGTGGTTTTTTTAATGTTTATTTTATTGTAATTTGATCCAAAAATGCAAAAATAAGCATATCAAATTTCAAAAACTCAGAGTAAATTATCCCAACATACATGCATGATTAACTTCTGCTTTGTGTGAAATTTGAAAGGAAGGTGTTACGTTTTACAATCGGGGGTAGCATCCATAAAATTTTATTATTTTCATGGTAGTTTGTCACTGCGGCCCAAAATGGCAAACTACTACTACTACTAACTTCAATAAGCTGCTAATTCTTTTATTGCCCTGTAAATGAAAACTCATGTCCCTGTTGTAAATCAGTCAAATTACAATGTCATTATTTTACTGTACTGAGAAAAATGTTTTCTTTAACATTTATATAATAACTAGTTTTGTTAGATGTGATTTTACTTTTTAGCCACAGTTTAACTGGCATGCTGGTAACCCTAGGGTTTCTGATATGCTCCCTGGTTATATGTGGCATGATGCTCAATCCATGAAAATAAGGTAATAGTTATAATAATTTTTATAATAAAAATTTAATTACTAAATTTATTATAAATTATATACTACATAGTTTAAAAACTGAAGCAAATAAAGCAAAATAATAATAAAGTCATAGCTTTGATTTAGTTAGAATAAGGCAGAAAGTAATATTGTCGTGTGTAAACAAGGAAAAACACTGCACAGTCAAGTTAAGACTATTATTTTAAATGTACAGAATTATTTCATTTGTCAAAATTCACTTTAAAGCATTAAAAAAAAAGTGTTGAGTTAATACAATAAACTTCAATACTCAGTTTCTAAATAGTTTTCTGAGATGATGATATTATGTACAGAAGAGAAAAAAAATTAACCAATGAATCTGAGCTCCATAGTACAGGTTTTTCTGTTTCAACTTCACACAAAAACACAAATGTAATGTCATTCTACTAACATGCTATCTAAATCAGTTTAAAACATGCAGGTTCCAAAGGAGGATGTGGATGTCCAACAAAAGCATCAAGAGATGTTTAAAACAACAACCAGGGCCTACCAACTCCAACAAGTAATTAAAACAAGCATGTGCAGCTGCAGACTGTGTATACCAGATGCCCATCATAAAGATCAAAATAAAACATTGTTGTAAAGATCAATGTAAATTGACAGCAATTAGAAACTTGATTGATTTGTAGTATGTGACCAACTAAAACACCTTTCAGAACCAAAATTAACTAGTAAATATTTACTAAAGTTAGTTTTAGTTCTGTAAGGTGTTTTAGTACTGTATACTTACACTTCAGTTTAAAGAACTGTTATGAGTAACCAGCAATTGGCTCAGACTTTACATGGTAAACTTTGACCTCAAATATTTCAGTCCATAGATTGAATTTCAAAATTTTGATTTTGTAATGACATCAATCTTGCTAAGTTGTACACATTTGCAAAAAATCACTAAATGTGATTTTTAATATGTGGTTGCTTTAAGTGTGTATTTGTTTATTATTTGTGCCATGTAAAAATTGGGATTTCCTATCTAGAGCCGATGAATTAATAGAACAATCTAAGTCTGTCGTATTAAAAGAGGACCCAATGGCAACTATATTAGAGAAGACACATAAGGTCAGAGCACTCCCAGGGGTGGTACCTTCATTAGTTGGGCCTCTCAACCCACAAACAAATGTTGCTTGCCCAAGGTTGTTCTTCTAGGCAAAGACACATAAACCTGCATGGCCCTTAAGACCATTAGTTAATAAACACTCACTCTCCACATATTTCTGAGAAAGGACATTAGCGAAACAAATTACAGCTTCAGTTTCACCCTCTGACTGTAACCTCAGCCACATCGGATACTAAGTTGGTCATCTGTGCTAAATTAAAAAACCTTTCCACTTGCTCATACCATTTGTATAAAATTAATGCAATTTCCTTATATCCATCAGTGCCATATTTTGAAGCCGTCATGCTTGTAAATGTGCAGCTACTAGGCTCTTGATACTCAGTATCACAAGTATTACATTTGTGAGTGGCTCTCTTTCTTATCGTGGAAAACAATTATTTTCAATTCTATGGTAGTATATACAGACAGACCCAGGGAGTGCCAATGGGTTCCTCCTGTCACTCATTTTGGCAAAGCTCATCATGAGGAATATAGAATATAGTATTTTCAATGCACTGTTAACTGCCTGCCATTCAATCCTGTATTTACAATATGTAGTTGCTTGCATGGAATGGCCCCATGAATGAATTAAACAGCTTCGTTTATGTTAGCTTCTATATATCCAACTATCAATTTTACTGCAGAAGAATTAAGTGCCGAAATCTCCTTGTTAGATCTGGAAACACACAGATTACCTGAACTGATATTTTCTGTATACCATAAAAATAACTAGGTGCCACATATTATCCCCGCGACTGCATTCCAACCTTATCAGTTTGTAAATTTCACAATTACTTCTTTTATTTGCAGAGTGCTCCTTCTCTCATCCACCCAGACATTAGTAAACAATGAATTACAACTTATCAATAGGATGGTGAACAATGCTGGTTTTGTTCAAACAATGCTCCTTCCAGGTTTTGTTATCTCTATAACTGGGTCAAGAAAAACTTGTTTCCACAGACTTTCCTCTGCACTAAGGATGAACTAAGGCTAGTACAACCCTTAATACCATATTTAAGCCCTATATCACTGAGAGTAGAACATCTTTTCAGAAAACATGGATTTACTTTACCTATAGCCCCCCCAACCCACACTATGAAGAACATAATGAAATGACAGAGACATGCTCACATTAAATAAAAAATCGAGTCTACAAAATTCCATTACAATACGTACTCTCAGGGAAGGAAATTATTTACATTAGAGCTACTACTAGACTGTTACAGTCTTATATCCTGGAACATCAAGATGATATTAAGAAGAACAGACCAGCAACCGAGTTATCTAAAAGGGTACTAGACCATGGTTATTTACCTCTGTGGGCACACACCAAATTACTTAAGCAATGCTATGATCAAAGGGAGTTATATAGAGGTTCTCCCATATAAATATCCACAATAACACTATGCAATTCACCTTCCATAGAAATCCTGCAATTGTGGGTAACCTTATTCAAAAGATTCAATTTGTAATTTTGTATTTATATATATTCCACAATCATATACATGTTACTAAATTGGTTTTTACGGGTTTTTGGAAATGTGATGTGAATTACAACATATTTCTATAATTTTTTGAAAACATTTTAATTTAACTTAGTTCTGTATTCTATCTATGTGCCTTGGATAACTTGAAAAAGTCTGTTCAAATAACTGAAAGTTCAAAAATTAAGTTAACTGTATTTGATTCTTTTTTGTCAATTCTTTTTTGCCTGATGATGATGGCTGTAAGCTGTTGAAATTACTAGCAAGTACCTCTTAATTATGCTAATAAATCATGTTTATAATGCCACTACACTGTTGTGTTAATTATTTCATGATTGTAGACATGAAGTGTGTTTTTATGATTATTGTGGTTGCTTTAAACTTCAATCATGGACAAAACACACTTTGACTTATGGAATGTCTGCTCACAAATTTTATTAATGAACCCATAAGCATTTTTGAATTTTAATACTAAAAACAATCACTTCAAAAATAATAATAATAAACTCAATCTAAATCAGTTAATATATACAGACACTTTGTTAATTGAAATTATACAAATTTACCTTGAATTTTCTATTAAAGTAATGTAAAAATTATCTGTTTAATTCAATTTTCTTTAATTTTTGGATAATTCAAAGCCAGAATATCCTCATATTTTGGAAATTACTAGAGTTTAGAAATTTGAAGCTGGAGTAGTGTAGTTATATTGGACCTACTCTTTTCCCCCGACTGTCGGTCCATATCCAATCTCTTTGTAAGTAGTTGTAAAAGTAATAAACAAGGGTAGACAAAGAGTCATAAAAAAAGGGGAGAAAAAGCGAGAAAAATGAGAGTTGAAGAAGGAGAGTCAGAGGAGAGGTGGGAGGAGGGTAGAGTTAGTGAAGAGAGGAGAAGTGGTGGAGTTTGAAAGTGGGAAAGGAAGGATAAGAAGATTCAGAAAAAAAATATATCTCTTTCTAGACTATACATACAAATGAGTCTAAATCCTTCTGTCCTTTCACTTGCTTGTAGAGACAGTAACAAATCTACAGCAGAACCAACTTTTTTTTGTAGGCTACATGTTTGCAATCAAATGTAAAAAAGTTAAAAAGCATATGAAAGGACAGAAAGATTTGGACTCATTTGTATGTATAGTCTAGAAAGAAATATATTTTTTCTGAATGTGAATTCATCTTGGCAATTTTTTAATTTAATTTAAGGATAAGAAGAGTCTCATTAACTGCATAGGATTGAGTTTCTGCCATATACGATCAAGTGTGATTAAAGTTTGTTTTTTGTTAAGATATTTGACTGTTTCAATTTGATACAATGAACCGGCAAGAGGGAATACATGAATGAAGACTGAATTCTCTAAAAGTAGCCTAGTTCATACTTAGTGAATGGTGAAAAGTAAAAAACAAATGCAAAACTGGTCTAGGCTGCAAAAAGCAGAAAGCAATTGCACTTATAACAAATAGGGTTGGCGTCAGGAAAGGCATCCTAAAACCTATGCTAAAACTACATGGAATGTTTGCTCAAGTAAGTTATAACTGTGTTAGGACGTCCCCCCAAAGTGATGCAGAGTCATGTCGCTCGAAAACTATGTCAAATGAGCTAGAGCTACCGAAACAAGGACAGGTTCAGATAAAGAAGTTAAACCAGAAAGAGAAGAGGAAGAATAGTATAAGAATAGGTACTCTAAACATCGGAACATTGAATGGGAAGAGTAGAGATTTGGTTGATCTGATGCAAAGGAGAGTGAACATTTTGTGCCTGCAAGACACAAGATGGAAAGGAAATAAAGCTAAAGAACTTGGTGAAGAATACAAACTGTTTGTGAGTGGAAAGGGAGGAAGGAATGGAGTTGGTATCGTAATTGATAAAGTTCTAAAAGACAGTGTCTGTGAGGTTAAACAAAGATGTGTTAGAATTATGAGTGTTAAGTTGGACATTGGTGGAATTTTCATTATGATTGTGTGTGTGTATGCTCCTCAGCCAGGTAGTGGAGAAGAAGAAAAGACAAATTTTTGGACAGATCTTGATCAAGTTATAATGTGTGTTCATATTAATCATGAACAAGAGATTAATCTGTGGGAGGGAATTTAAATGGTCATGTTGGGAAGAGGAAGAATGTGGAAAGAAGAGTTCTTGGGAGGAGGAGTGTGGGAAAAAGACTAGTCAGTCATGCTGTGGCTTTTGACCTTGCGCTAGTTAACACCTATTTTGAGAAGAAAGCGAACCAACTGGTTACATACATGAGTGTGGAGGTAGATCCAGTCAGATTGATTTTTTCTTGTGCCGCAGGAGACATCTGAGAGAAGTGAGAAACAGTAAGGTGTTTAATGAAGAAAGTATTCCTGCACAACATAGAATCCTCCTGGTGGATTGTGACTTTCTTATGGGTAATTGTAAGAATTGTGTTAGTCAGATTGAACAAAGGATCAAATGGTGAAAGAGGAGAAATTAAGGAAAGAGTTTAAGGTAAAAGTGTTAAAAGAAATCCAGTTCCTGGATGATGTGCAAACATGGTGGTTGCTAAATAGTAATTGCATTTTGAAAGTTGGAGAGGAGGTGTTGGATAAACTTCAGAGAAGAGATCGCCAAAAGAAAAAGAACTTTGGTTGTGGAATGCAATCACTTCAAAAATAATAATAATAAACTCAATCTAAATCAGTTAATATATACAGACACTTTGTTAATTGAAATTATACAAATTTACCTTAAATTTTCTATTAAAGTAATGTAAAAATTATCTGTTTAATTCAATTTTCTTTAATTTTTGGATAATTCAAAGCCAGAATATCCTCATATTTTGGAAATTACTAGAGTTTAGAAATTTGAAGCTGGAGTAGTGTAGTTATATTGGACCTACTCTTTTCCCCCGACTGTCGGTCCATATCCAATCTCTTTGTAAGTAGTTGTAAAAGTAATAAACAAGGGTAGACAAAGAGTCATAAAAAAAGGGGAGAAAAAGCGAGAAGTTACAGTTAGACAAAAGAGAGGCAAAGAAAAGATGGGAATTGATGGAAAGGCCAGAAGATAAATAAACTCACCATTTGGCAAATAAAATGACTAAAAAGGCAGTGGCTATTGCAAAAGCAAAGGCTTTAGAAGAGGCTTATAAAGTTTTTGAAAGGAAAGGTGGTGAAAGGCAGTTGATGAGAATCACCAAAGCAAGAAATAAGGCATCAAAAGATTTTACCTCTATTAAACTGATTAAAGATGATAAAGGAGTGGTATTACAAGATTACGAAAGGGTCAAGGAAAGATGGAAAGAATATTTTAGGAATTTATTGAATGAAGAAAATCCCAGAAATGTATACAAGAATGGAGGCAAACGAAGGAGTGGTGCAAGATATTAGCAGAGAAGAAGTGGAAAGTGTGCTCAGGAAAATGAAGATGGGGAAAGCAGCAGGCACTGATCAGATTCCAGTTGAGACTTGGAAAGGTTTGAGTAAGGAGGAAATTGATATCCTCTGGAACCTTATGAAGAAACTCTGGCAGCAGGAGAAGATCACAAATGAATGGAGGAAGAACATTCTTGTGCCAATCTTTAAAGGTAAAGGAGATGCACAGAATTGCAGAAATTACAGAGGTATAAAGTTATTGTCCCATACTATGAAGATTTGGGAGAAAATTGTAGAAAGAAGGATTAGGCAGGAATCTGAGATTGGAGAGGAACAGTTTGGCATTTTGCCAGGAAGGAGTATGACCAATGCTATATTTGTTCTAAAACAGCTAATGGAAAGGCACAGGGAAATGCAGGAAAATTTGCACATGGTGTTCATAGATCTAGAAAAGATGTATAATAGGGTACCAAGGCAAGAGGTATGGGGATGTTTGAAGTAAAAGAATGTTCCAGAAAAATATGTTAGGCTTGTCAAGGAAATGTACAAGGGAGCAGAGACTCAAGTTAAGAGTAGTGTGGGCACTACAGAATGGTTCTTCGTTAATGTTAGTTTACATCAGGGATAGGCCCTTAGCCCTTACTTGTTTGACCTGATAATGGACGTATTGGTGTGTGACATGAAGTGTGAGGTTCTGTGGAGTATGCTGTTTGATGGATGATATTGTGCTGTGTGAACTTCCCCAAACCAAGGCTGAAAAGAAACTGGAAAATTGGAGGAAAGTTTTGGAAGAAAGGGGCATGAAGATTAGCAGAACTAAAACAGCTTATATGACTCTGAATGGTAGAGACGAGTGTAATATTAAAATCCAAAATGTGCTGCTTCCTTTGGTTCCGAGTTTAAAATATCTTGGGACATTTGTCGAAATGAGAGGTGGATTAAACTCGGAGATGCAGCATAGAATTCAATGTAAATGGGTGGACTGAGAAAGCTGAGCAAGGTGTTATGTGACAAGAATGTTAGCTGCAATCTGAAAAGAAAATTGTATAAATCAGTTGTTAGACCTGCAATGTTATATGGGGCTGAGACATGGGCAATAACAAAAGCCCAAGAAAGAAAGATGAAGGTGGCAGAGATGAGAATATTCAGATGGATGTGTGGAGTGTCAAGGAAGGATAGAATAAAGAATGATTTTTATTAGAGGTTCTGTTAAGGTGGGCCCCTTGAGTAAAAAGATGCAAGAATGTAGGTTGAGGTGGTTTGGCCACACAGAGCGAAGAAGTGACAATTATGTTGGAAAGAAGATCGGAAAACTGGTAGTAAAAGGAAAAAAGAAAAGAGGAAGACCAAAGATGAGTTGAAAAGATAAGGTGGAAAAAGACTTGAACCAGAGGGGACTTAAGAAAGAAGCAGCTCTTGATAGGAAGAAATGGATGTATTAGAGAAGGAAACGCCGACCCCATATAAACATGGGAAAAGGCGAGGATAAAGAAGAAAGATTGCATATTTGTTACAAAAAATGAAAGATATGTTAAAAAGAAAATGATGTTGGGTGAGACAAATGTTTAAAAAGTGAGAATTGCAAGGATATCACATTAATTTTGACATCTCTATTGTGTGATAATTTTGTAACCATTTTAAAAACTACTAGAAACACCTGACAACAAATGACACTATGATAAGTGGTGAAATTTTTTCATTAGCAAAAAAGTTCAACAGTTTCAAACTTCTGAGCAATTTTGTGAAATGATGAAACTCACTTGAAATGACATCATGTATGATGTGTTTTTCACTCTGCTTTTTTGTTTTCACCAGTGTTCTGCTTGGTGTAAGCTTGACAAGAAAATGTGACAACCAAAGTAATTACACTGTATCTGTATTACTTAATACTTATTAATGAAATTGTTCAATTCAAATTATTTTGCACTCCCCTTGAACTTTGAATTAACCAAGTTTGACTGTATATGAAACAATTTACATTTATGCCAATACAATATTTTAAATAGTATATAGAGTGGTCAAAAAGTGTAGAAACACTCATCTAAGACAACAAAAGATTAGCAAACAGTAATATAAAGTTCCAACATGTAATATGGGAGAAGGGAACTGTCAGGAGGGAACAAACATAATGGCCATCTTGAAATTCACCTTGTTGGATTCAGCTCTTTGTAAATGGGAAGGTGGGCATGTTCTATATCAGTCTGGTGGAGAATTTCACCCCAAAAATGATAATGTACTTAATTTTAACACAACTTTACTCATTCTCAGAATTTATAAAATTTTTTTGTTTTTTACATGATGGCACTTACACAAGCATAATACATTAATATAGTCCTGATATTAGATGACTGAAGCACACACTGCAGAAGATTTTGACCAATGCCATTCATCTTAAACAGTTTGTACTAGTATTTAAAACAGATGTGTTGGACAACGTTCATCAGGAATAAGAGAAGATAATAGCATTAACACTCCAACATCAAACATATCCTGTTGACCTTGTAGTCAACTTTGATAAAAAAATAATTTGATACATTTTTGATACATTACACTTACAAATTAGTGTTTTTAGATTTCACAAAAAATCATTTAAATCTTGAGAATTAAACTTACTTTAAAATAAATTGCACTATTGTTTTCCTGATAAAATTCTCTATCAGTTTAACATGTCACATGCAAACCTTTCCATTTAAAAACATGGAACTGAATCCAAAATGGCTGCTATGGCCTAACAATTTCTCTTCTTATATTGTTTAGGGAGATTAAATTGTTTGCCAACCCAGTTTTGTTTTATATAAATAGATTCTTCTACATTTTTGGATTACTCTGTATTTTATTTTTCAATAAAACTGATAATAATTACCTTAAGATTTAAGGTTAAGAATTAATTCTGTTGTCTGGATGATGATTCAGAGGATCTCACTTTTCTCCAAATGATGTAGTATCTGTCAAAATTTAAGAACATAATTTCAATTTCAAGCAATCAATTTGGCATCACATTTTAATTAATATTAATTAAGATAAAAAAACAAATTCAAAATTTTATAACTTTTAGACATAATTGTATAAAAAGTTTAAGTTCAAATTTCATTATGATTTAAATATTGGTTACTGGAAGGTACTTATTGCAGCCCAATAAGTACAGTACCTTCCAGTAACCGAGTGGACAAAACTACCGAACACTGGTAGTTGGTTGTGAGATCGCATATAGCCATGTGGTGCTTTCTGGGTTTTCTTTGTATTAGTAACACTTAAATTGGGGCCAGCTTTACATAAAAGTCTTTCCAGGATGGATCGTGAGACATAAATGATCTGCCAAGGAGCATTCTCTTTGGCAGATCATACATGTCTCATGTTGCCATAACCAAATAAATCAAACCAAGTCTAATAATTTTTCTATAAATGCGATATTTACAAGGACATACTTAACTGCCACGAAACCTGGACATCCTGCCCCTCCCGATTTCATCTCCCCTTAGTAACTCAAAAACCCATTGCCCCAAACTTCTTTCATTGACTGCTTAAGATGTTCTGATGTTCAGCAAAATTAATGTACAGTATGTGCAACAATTTTAAGACACAAAGTAGAGCTTGAAATCTTTTTCTGTGCAGATGCTTATTTTTCCTATTTATTATCATGGTGACATTGCTTCATTCAAAATTTCCTGTAGTTTAGTCTGTGTAATGTGCATTTTATTCACATGTCAAGTCTTACCATCAAATCTGCTTCCAGTATGCTTATGCCACAACTTTCAAAAGTTTCCTTTACTTAGATGTTTTTACTGAGCTTTACTTTTCAGCCTAGTTTCACCAGGTTTTTTTTATGGGATCATATAAAAGCAATTATTCTTGCATTTTTACAAGATTTTTTTATTTAAACAAGTCTTATATCAAGTTTTTTGGTCATTAAGCTTTGCAACTTGGATCTCATATGGGAGGGATCACTACAACCTATCCAACACAGATCACTTTTCAAATATTAATAGTAGACCAGTATTAAATAGTAGTCATTGACCATCCTCTCTCCCGGGAGGAAGACAACTATTACTTTTGGTCAAATTAACTTCGCCCTCCATCTGCATCAATTCCTTCTTCCTATCTGACCCACCAGTATGGTGGCATCCAAATAGGAAAATTACATAATACGAGGTTACCAGCCTGAACAAAATATGATTTAAGGGGCTTTTGAAGGTGCCCAGTTTAAATATTTGGTCCATTTTTCACAAAATTTGATTCATTGGCAGATCACCATTTGATGTTGAGCTGTGGATGAAACAGTTTGTTAGTGCTAACGTTAGAAAAAAAAAATATGATATGATATCTTAAAAAATTTAAGCTATTTTCAATCAGTGTCTACTTGACCAATGAAATCATGTCATTTTGTACCATTCGAGTATTGTGATAAACATGCCAATGGTAGGCTGAAATAACCAAATTCTTTATATGGTTTTCATTTTAATATGCTATATCATAGTATTTGATTTACATAACTACAAACGTTATCTTACATAAGGGTTTATCCCACTGAGTGACCAATCTAATACATTTGAAATATTTTGTTCCTCTACTGTACACAATTTAAAGAATTTTTAAAAATGTGTTAGACTGGTCACTCAGTGTGATAAACCCTTTTGTAAGATAACATTTGTAGTTATATAATCAAATACTATGATATATTATAATATAATAGAAAAGCTAGAAGTATGAAATAATCTAACAATCTTAATGTTTGTACTTATTTTTGCCTGGTCTATGCTGGGTTTACCTGCTATTATTATAATATATATTATATTATATTAATAAAATTTTGCATTTAATTTAACTTAAGCACATTTAAACATGAATTTTTGAATGTCAATTAACAGTTTTATTAATTAATTAAATTTAAATTTAACCATGGTGTGTACTGAAAAACAGAAATAGTATCTTTCCTGCAGTGCATTGAAAAGTAATTTAAATAGCAACATCATCGATGAATCATTCATGATGTCTGACACAAGGCAATCTCAGTGCCACTAACTTCTAAATGAGTAGTCCTGCTGTTGATTGTTCAGGCCATTGACTTTCTTTAACCTCTTATAAACACAGAAAAGATCAATTTGCTTTATAATCTAAAAACTGTTTTAACTAACAATAATTTAAATAATTCTGGAAACTTCAATCCAAATTTAAAAAATTTAAAATAATAAAATTTTTGTATGTTAGATGTCTATATCAATAAAAACCTATAATCATCATATTTTTAAAATACAGTCAAACCTGTTTTTATGCGGGGGATAGGGACCGCATTAAAAAAAATCTCACGAAACTTCACGAATGGCTGTAAATAATAGTTTTCGCAACACAATTAAAAAAATAATATTTTTATGCGGTCAACAGGGACCGCATAAAAAAAGTCTCACATAGAAAATAACTCAAAACCGTACGAAATAGAATTTATTGACAACAGATGTCAGCACTTGACTGCATCGTCTGGTCTATCGTCTGTTTTACATATTTTTGTCCAGGTGGTGTTTTGTTGACTTAAAAAGTAAATTATTTCATTTTTCGCATATTCATGCAATAATATTACTATAATAAGTGCATTTATGCTATAATAAGTTTATTTAGCTATAATAAGTCAACGTGAGACATGATGAATCACACGAGACTAGTCGCCAACTATACCGCACAAATTAAAAATTCGCATTTAAAAAATCGCACATAAAAAGAGCGCATAAAAACAGGTTTGACTGTACTTCAAAAGTATTCTATGTTCTAAATCAGGCCTGGCCAACCCGCGGCCCGTCACGTTAAACTGTGTGGCCTGTTAAGCAATATTATATATCTATTTCAACTTTTGTTTCCTGTTATATGTATACCAAAGCAATTAAATAAATGAAAATTTGCATGTGTCATTGTTATAATGTGCAAGTGCGAGTACAAACTCTTGGTATAACAATAAAATCTTATTCATTTTGTATTTGTTTTACTTTTTTAAAAGCATGTTTGCCTAAATTGTGGCCCACCATAATGTTACGCATGATCAAAGTGGCCTGTGAAACAATTTGGGTTGGCCAGGCCTGTTCTAAATAATAAAACATTGGTTTGGGAAACACTCAATATAAAAAAACTCAGGCAAAATATATTTAAAAATAGTTTACTCTTAATGAAAACAACATTCTTGATATAACAGATCAGCATCAACATAATATTCTGCTACCAGCTCAACTGAGTAAAATGTCATTATCTAGTTTGATCCATCTACCTTCAGGCTCTGAAGAGCCAGAACCAGTTAGATCTACTTTGTTTTTGCTGAAGCCAAAGCTCAGAACCATATTCTTTAAAAAATTCTTGGCCCTAGCTCTGTTTTCTTCTCTCTTAGGCTTAGATGTTAATTTTTCAGCTATTTTCTAGAAAGTTTTGAGCTTTTCACTTTTGAAAATGCAGTGATACCTCGTACTTCAAACAACTCTAACTTCGAATGAATGCTTCAGAGTTTGAATGCTAAATTTGACAAAAATTTGTTTCAGAATTCAAACAACACTTCAAAATTTGAACTGCATGTGCAGTGAAAAATGTGCTCAAAGTGTAAACATAGTCCGTTGCATGCCCAAGTTTTTTTTTCACTCTCGTGTTATGCTTGTATGTTTTCAGTGTTTTTCATTTTATTTTTGATGTGTTTGGTTATATGTATTACATGTTATTCATCAATTTTTAACAATTTCTTCTTGCAAGTTTTCTTTGCCAACAGTTTTTGGGCACCCCATATATTTTGTATTCTATAATTCAAAATTTCTTAAATGGAATTTTTGTGCAAGTGTATGGAAGCAAGTCTAAGAGGAAAGTTGTAATATCGACAATTGAGATGAAAAAGGAACATGAAGGCAATATGAGGGTTGTTCAAAAAGTTCCTGAACTTTATTTACTACAAAAAAAAATACTTCACTTACAATTTATTTGTCAGGGCCTCCTTCAAAGTAGCCTCCTCTCCAACATATATACTTATCCCAACTGTGTTTCCACTTTTTGAAATAGTCCCGGAATGCTCTTTTCGGATGCTCATAAGTTTCTCCATCGTTTTTCTTTCTATCTCTGAAATGGTGACAAATCTTTTTCCTTTGAGCATATTTTTTAGTTTTGGAAACAGGAAAGTCGCATGGGACCAGGTCAGGTGAGTAGGGTGAGTGGGGAAGCACAAAGGTCTCATTTCTGGCCAAAAAACTCACGAGTTCCGAGTTCTGAGGAACGAATGAGCAAGTGCGTTGTCATGGTGAAAACCACTCGCCACGCCTCCAAAGTTCGGCTGATTCTGTTTCTTAGGCGTTTCATAACCCCCAGGTAGTACTCTGTCTTGACTGTCTAGCCTGTAAGTAGGTATTTGTGATGCACAACCCCTTTGCATTGAAAAAAACAGTCAACATCACCTTAATATTTGAGCGAACTTGTCAAGCTTTTTTTGGGGAGTGGCTGTTTCACCCACCCTCACTATAAGCCTTGGTAATCAACTCAAAAGTTTCCATGAAGGACTTCCTGAGTTTCACACAGAATTTCACAGAATAACGATGCTCCTTCAAAGAGTTCATTTCAGCAGATCTGATTTTTCATCAAATGTCACTTCACATAAACGGCCATTACTAATCACCAAAACAAGATATCAACAAACGGTTGAAACATGATACTTGGAAGGTTTCTGCAGACGCAACGCCTCCAAGCGGATTAAAAAATAACCAACCGGAAGCACACTATTCAAAAAGTTTGGGAACTTTTTGAACAAGCCACGTACACATGGGATCTGACAGCTGTGTTTAAGATGCCAAAGTCAATGGTGTGTGACCAGTAAATGCAATTTTCATTTTATTATAGAGTATTTGTGTATTTTTATTATCAGGGCATTTAATTGTGTTATTTATTACATATATTTCCTGTTTTAATTTTATTGAAAGAAGTATTATCTAGGGACTGGAAACTAATTAATTCACTTTCCATTACTTCTGAGAAAAACTGATTCAGACTTCAAATGACCTCCTAGACTGTATTAAATTCAAAGTATGAGGCACCACTGTGTTTAAAAAATTTTAAAAATCTAACCAAAACTTTTTAACATCTTATATTTTTGACATACTACCAAGGATATATTCCTGATATTATTTTTCAGAATTAAACAAAATTAATTTACATCCACTGTAATCAATAATATAGACAATATTTCAGCAGCTTTTAAATAATAACTAAAATGTTATAACATTAATTTTGTTTATATCAATATGTTAAGTACCATAAATAACACCAATATCATGAATAAACTGCAAAGAACAAGATTTTAACCAAAAAAATGTTTTCTACTGTTTTTAACAGTCATCATAAGGCTAATAAACAGTAATTTGACACTAAAGGAAGGCATTAAGTGCCATCTCTTGCTAAATTTAATAACTAGAGACAGGTCTCTAGTGCCAAATTACTTAGAACTTAATTAATAATAGTAGTAGTAAAAATATAACCCAATACAATTCAGCAATCATTTGGCTTTAAATTCTAACTTTTCAGGAAGCTTAAAAAATATCCCTATACAAGTTACTTGACAAACTCAGGCAAACTTTGAACATCTTCAGATAGTCTCAACTGTCACATATTAGATAAATATGAAGATATTGTAATGATATGGAGAAAAAATATTTTACTACACTATTTAAAGAAAGTGATAATTGACCATTTTGAATATTTGCTGGTTTTGTATAGGTCACTTCATTCATATAAAGCATTGAAGTTAAAAAGCAAAATGGTAATTATAAAGAAAGCAAATATTATACTGTTACAACATAATGCTTTTTCATTCTGGCCTACATGATTTCCAGAATCTTATTGTAAAATGAACTTTACTTTTCTCATTGACTCAATCCAAAATTGAGGCTACATTTCTGGAAATCTTTCTTAAGGCTACATTTTACAAATAACATACCTACATACACAATATTAATACTTAGCTATTCACCAAAAATATATACTTAATTTGTGTCGAGTTAGATCCTAGAAAATCATAAAACAATTTTATTATCATACATTTTGCTATTTATATATAAATTCAAACTTTCAGAATGAAAGTATGCTCAACGTATCATAGAGTTATAACACAGTAAGATATGTTGTGCAACGAATATTATCCATATGCTAATTATAGTTTAATATATCTGATAATAGTGCTAAAATAACATACTGTTACATGTGATCAAAAGATATATTTGTACTGTTTATATAAAGCAATAGAAACAAATTATAAATAAATTGAATAAATATTTTTGTATTGTTACAAAGAACGTTGCTTGAGGAAGGACCCAGGGAGGGATCCGAAAACGTTAGCGTACACAAATTAATTATACCCCACACTGGTTAAAGATTTTATCGAAGGATTATTTTTATAAATAAATTGGTAGGCAAATGGCACAATCTCGCTGCTAATTTATATGTAATATAATCTGTATTAAATTCCTTTTAAGTTTCAATGCAAATTGTATTTGATTTCATTACAGTTAAATATTTATTAGAATATTTAAGAATCAGTATGTGTTAATAAAACAACAAATTACTTTAAATGAAAATTGATAATTGGAAAAATTATTGTAATCTTCCAAACATTGACAATTTTTTTATCTTAGTATTAAAGAAAAATTTTCCAGTTTAATAAATAATACTTTTCATGTCAAATTTTTTAAGGGATTGAATTTTAAAAGATAAAATAAAACCACACTGTAAGGCACCAAATTCACTGCCATTATTACTGTCCATAGTAGGAAATGTTTTCATCTCAAATATCTATAAACACAAAAGTAATAAGTATTTAATATATTACTACTATCAAAACATATGCAAATTACAATAAATTTTTAAATCAAAATGTGCTGCAATCAAAGACTTAATTTGAAGCAAGAGAGAAATAATGGTGCTGTTAAACTTATATAATTGGTAGAAAATAGATCAATAACAACAAATCAGAGTTTCATCTATAATTTGAATTTAAATGAAGGTATAGCCATTAGTGAGCTCTGCCAACCACTACTACATAATCAGTAGAGTCCATTGGAGATCCCTTTCAACCCCCCCTTCCTATCTGTTTATAATTCACTGTGTTGTAATAATGTCAATTTTGTTGATTCTCACATATGCATTTTTATGTTTTTATGATTGTTTAAAACCTTTTAATTTCATTCCTTTTTTAAAAAAGGTTTAACTTCATTTGGCCAATTTTATATCAATTTATTTATTTTATTTTATTTTTTTTTAAAATCTTATCAATTGTACTTTTATCTATATACAGGTATAGGCAATTTACGTTCTTTAATTTCTTAATGTTATTTTATTTATATATTTTTTTATTTTATAAAGGTTTTTTAATATATCCAGTTTAATTGCCCAGTTTTCATACCAATCTGTGTTAAATAATCAAATACTGTAAGTAAAAAAATTTTTGTAAATAATTTAGGTAAACCATGCTTGTGAAGTAGTCTAATATTGATATTTGTTTTATACAAATATACATCAAACAAAACCTGATAACATAAGCAAATACACCAACAATTTGCCATAAATGATTGGGTTAAATTTTGGATAACTGATTATAGAAATAAATTTGGTACTAGAGCTAGGCATTAGGCGCCATCTCTTGTTAAAACTAGTAATTATAATATTTTAATTACTAGTTTTAACAAGAGATGGCGCCTAATGCCTAGCTCTTGTCAAAACTAGCTGCAATTTTTTTAAATGTCTGATTGTAAGGCCTTGTGTAATTAACATTTAAATTATGTGTAAAACTTGAAGGAAGCCATCAACATCATCTGATAATACTTGTGACCAAAGTGACTGAGCACTGAGTTAGTACCATTTATTTACTTGAACAACTCCAAGAAAATGTCAGGAAAAAGTCTAATCTTTGGAATGACAAAATAACAATTCATAGTTTCTTCACTATGATGATAAACCTATATATGCAATGACTATTTGCACAAACCTCATGAATGGTAAAGATGACCGTGCTTCTCCATCCTCTTCCAACCTGACCCTGAAAACATTTTTTAATATCGATTTCAGCTTTGCAAACAAACACAATGATCTCATCATGAAGTAGAAGAAACAAATTAACAAATGTAGCGTTGTGTGAACATGGAAAACACATTCAGAACTGCTTCCAGAAATACACCTTTTCCAACAGGGTTTATATCAACTGAGGAGGAGACTATTTAAACATAAACCAAAAATGTGTCCCAAAATGTTCCAAATTTTGTTTTTTAGACTTTCATATTTTGTTTTGTAATCAATCTTTATTAAAACTAAAGTTTGTTTTCTTTGCTTTGATCATAGCAGTTCCTTTCCAGTACTTTTTTCCACACTAAAAATTTTAATTTTTCAATCATTAAAAAAAAATTTAAAAAATAATAAACTTAATAGGAGATAATGTTTTAGGGCCCAGTTTCTGGACACTTGTCTGAATCTTCAACAAAGCAGATCTTTGCTAATTTTTCCAGTTTATTTTCTAGTGAATTTATGAATTTCATATAAGTAAACAAGAGATAATTTAACTATTAGGATAAAAGTTGACAATGAAATTGAAAACATTGAAATCTAAGAATTATGTCTGTTGTTCCAAACTTGCTAGCAATTTTAGAAATGTTACTAAACATAAGTAGGCAAGGCATTAAAGTATTCAGTAAAGATTGATTAGGAAATAGATAATTTTATGCACACTTATTCTTTGCCAATTATTCATAGTCAATCAAACTGAAGGCATTGGCTTTTACACTTTTCAAATTCCATGAAGTTATTCTGAATAAAGTAATTGTAATGGCAATTTACTAAGCTTGTCTGGATTATTCTTCTGATGTAGTTTATGCTTCTAAGTATGTCTGACCACAGTATTTTAATTGAAATATAAGTTATTTATGGTTTTCTTAGCCCTTATGTCAAAAATTAATTCGACATTCTCATTTGAAGATGTTTAGCTCTGTTTACCACAAGATCCATTTTTGCCACAGATCTATCAACTCAACAAATTTTGGTAAAGATTTATTTCTTGATCTTTACATTTTTTTTATATAAAACTAAACGTAAAGTATAACAAAATCCCTTTTATTTCAATTTTTGTTACCATTTGTTATTATTCCTTATTGTTGTTATACTAAGATGGCAAAAATCCATTTTTAAACTTAAATTTTTTTATTTGTAGCCCAATTTTAATAAAAAGAAAATTTGATAAATAAAATTCAGTAAAAAATGCATTATATCATCAAGAAGAGACCTTTTATGCCTTGAAATAATGTTCTGTTTGTAGCAAATAAGTAATCTTTTCTTTTTCTTAAATACAGTCAAACCTGTTTTTATGCGCTCTTTTTATGTGCATTTTTATTTGTGCGATTTTTTTAATGCGAAATTTTAATTTGTGCGGTATAGTTGGCGACTAGTCTCGTGCGATTTGTCATGTCTTACGTTGACTTATTATAGCTAAATAAACTTAAAGCATAAATGCACTTATTATAGTAATATTATTGCATGAATATGCGAAAAATGAAATAATTTACTTTTTAAGTCAACAAAACACCACCTGGACAAAAATATGTAAAACAGACGATAGACCAGATGATGCAGTCAAGTGCTGACATCTGTTGTCAATAAATTCTATTTCGTACGGTTTTGAGTTATTTTCTATGTGAGACTTTTTTTTAATTGTGTCGCGAAAACTATTATTTACAGCCATTCATGAAGTTTCGTGAGATTTTTTTTATGCAGTCCCTATCCCCCGCATAAAAACAGGTTTGACTGTATACACAAAACAAGAATAGATGTTTGAAATCTGTTAAAAAAAAAAAAAAAAAAAAAGGTTTTTCTTATTAAGTTACTATTAATCTACAGAATCCTACAGACACACGCAGTATGGTATCATTATATTAATACAAATAGTCTGACTTAGGACAGCATTCTCTATCTCCATTCCAGGACTCCTGTTGTACGCCAACAAAATAAAAATGACAATAATGGGATAAGAGTCCTAAGGTTGCACTTCAACATAAAGCTTAACCACTTCTTCCAAGTAGATATTGATGACATAGGGGAGATTGGCAGCCTTGAGAATGGTATTAACAGGTAACATATCATCATTACAAGCTCAAAATTTTTGCAGACTTAATGAACAAAATTATTTCGAATTGCAATTCCAAATCCTATTTCAAACTGATTAATTTAGAAATATCTAATTAAAAATAAAAATCTATTTTCTGAAGTTTTTATATAATAATAATACAACTTACCATTAGTTAAATTTGTTTATAATTTCTTTTTAGTTTGAACTAAATCATATAGAAAATCCAGCAGATTTTGGTTATTTGATTAATGTGATATACTTTTAATATTACAATTTCTTTTGATGATGATAATTTCAAAACAGCACTTCTTAACTTTTAAAAATGCTAATAAAGTACTAGTTCTATTTGAATAGCCATGTCTCCTAATTAAGTATTCTCTCTGTGGTTACTAATCAAGGACAATTATTATTTCCTTTGCATATAACTATTTGGTGTCTATTAATAAAGTATTTAAATATTTTTTTTATGAAAGTTTGACTTTTAAAGCAAATTATACTCAAAATGGCAACTGGTATCTTTATTTTCAATTAGTGTTACCTTATTGTATTATTTATGTATAGTGTAATTGTTTTTATCTAAGGGGATCTTTTTATTGTTTTGATTTGGGGGGTAGTAATCTCTAGTCCACAAGAAGTTTACTGATTGTATTTAGAAATAAATATAAATAAAAATTTTTTCTATACACCAATAATAAGAAAATAGTTTAAAAAATGCCATGCACCTACTATATATTGTAGGCTACATTTCACATATTTTCATTTTCTTTTAAAACATTTGTTAAATAAATACAGTATCTACCTACCATAGTTTATAATATTTATTAATTTTACATTGTTTCCCTAAGTTCTCAGAAATCTTCAAACAATAAGCACATCAAATATTTGAGAATGGTTATTATTCAAATAATATCAATATTTACTTTTAATAATTAAAAAATAATGTATTACTACACTGTGTTCATATTAATGCAATCTGTAATAAATTCAGAAAAACCATTACCTTAATAAATGTAGAGATATTCAGCATAGTATTAGAATCTTATTAAGATTTTTGATAAACTTTATACTAAAAAATAGTATTAGCCATTATCAATTCCTTAAAGTTTAGCAAAAACATAACATAGAAGATCCAGCATTAAAAGAATGTTATCACAAGACAATTTGATATTCAATTATTAAGGTTTTAAATTAAAAATTAAAATTTTTATCTCTGCCTGACCTCACTGATAAACTGGTAAGATTGTAGACCATCTCTACACAAAAAAAGAAAATGATAATAATAATAATAAAGAGGAAATCACAAATCTATAAGTGATCCTTTAAAATTTGTCTCCTGCAACTTAAGTAGCAAAAAACAACAAAATTTAAATAAAGGAAACTGGAATAGTACAGTAATACCCCAAATTTACGCAATAGGTGGGACCGAGGGATAACCACGTAAGTCGAATTCGCGTAAGTCGGGGTATAATTTTGCATATAAATACATACAAATTATTTTTAATTGGGGCCGGAGACTAAAGAAAACAATAATTTAGAAAACAATGTTTAATAAAATCTTAGATAATACATATGTATAACAAATTATATCATTAAAATCGTAAACCGAAGTTATTTTGATGTAGACGGCTTCATAAAATCTAACAAATTTGTCTGACGGCTCAAAGATTTTTTTTTCTCCTGCAAAATTTCCTCATAGCATGCTAATAATTTTTTTATTTTTCATTTTGTAGAAGAAATGCGCTCTGCGTTGGAGTCTATATTTTCTAAAATTTGTAACCCCTTTCATTTTTGTATTGAAGTCTTTAATAATGTTAACTTTACATTCCAAAGATAAAGTTTTTCTTTTTTTGTTTGATGCAGAAGAATCAGTTCTACTTCATTTGGATGACATAGTAGAGTCTCTCAAGTCTCCGTAGATATAACAAACACAGAAATAAATAACACAAAATAAATTGTAGCTATGCGTCGATTCCACGCGACATGTCTGAACATTATGCTAAACAATAGTGGGGGGGGTGAATAATCAAGAGTTACGTGGCACTCAAACAAAAGAGTTACGCGATTTTCAAATCGCGTAACTCTGGGTTCGCGTAAGTTGAGGTATTACTGTATTTAAATAGTTTAAAAAATAGCATCTCTCTTCACAAAATAGATTAAAAATACTTATCAGATATAATACCAACATGATGTTATTTGATGCTATAGGATAATATATAATTTAACAAAATTAAAATGTTTATTTTATATATATATGTAATAATAATATAGATACATATTTAAATAATAAAGATTTTAGATAATAATAAAGCAATTGAGAGGTATCTTAAAAAATAAAACCAATTTTCACACACAAAAACTTGGTGATAGTCAACTTGACAATAAAAATTATTTTGAAAATTATTCTTTATTCTTTTAACCATTACCTTATGTAAAATTTAAATAAGTAATTAGGTCCCTCTAAACAGAACTTTTGAATAAAACCAACAGTCAGTAAAAAATAAAGATGAATTAAAATTAACACAAACATAAATGACATAAAATATACAAATTTTCATTTTACAATACAGCCTACAATTCATTTTAGAAAGATTCTTGAAAGTTGTAAAATCTAAGTAAAAAGTATCTTCTAGTTCATTTAATGAATGAATAAGTATAAAAAAAAGAACATTGTATGATGCATAATTTATGTCTGACCATGTATGCACAATTTGTTACAGAAAACATGAGAACTCAAAGATAAATTCCATTACAAAATTTATAAGAAAAGGATACTGTCAAAATATTTTATGCATTCATAGTAGTCAGGAAATCCTCATCTAATACAGGTTACCTCAACAGAATCAGTATATGGTAGATTAGCTAGTTCATTAAATAAAAACTATATGCAGTTTGATAACAATTCATTGAAGTCATGATAGAACAGTGAACCAAACTTGTAAACAATAATTTCTGTGCAATAACTCCTGTTTCATGATATGTTGTTTAGAAGCTATGTGATCCTTGTCAGAAGCTTATCATGCATAATGAGTTTGGTGCCATAAGTGTTTTGATGTTTTTGCATTACATTGTATGATTCACTTAGGCAAATAACCAAACATGGGCATGGGCACCTAAAAAGTTAATACATATAAAAGTAATTGCAACACATTTTTTGACAAGATCACCTACCAGATCACCATGTTATTCTGTGTTGAAAAGATATGCCTTTTATTATTACTTTCTCAGCTGTTATAACAGAAGAAAAGTATGGCAATCTGGCAAAAGATGATCACCCAAATTTGTACATTTTTGTACTTAGGACACCTTGAAATATCGAGAAATGCAAAAAAATTCAGAGGTAATTTCTGTATGTATGGGTGTGTGGGGAGGCATGATTTTTTTCACTCTGCTTGAAACTTAATAACTCTCCTTTATTTTTGTCAAAAATTTCTGAAATTTTGCAGGGAGGTTTGTTTATTAGGGGGATTGATGCTATTAAATTTTGGTGGTTAAAGGTCGAGGGGGTGGGAGACAATGGGGGTCATATGTTCTCCAATAGGGTCAGACTTAATGACAATTTTGCTCATTATTAGCATTTACAATTTTTTATAAAACTATCTCTACCCTCAAAATTAAGCTTTTTGCCATTTTATAGTAGTTAAAAATATATGCTTTTTAATAAAATATGATAACAGATGGCACCATTGAAATTTTAAATGTTGCCAGAAAGTTGAACAACTCACTGCTGGATGTTTTTTGCAATGTGATGCTTAAAAGTAAGTTTATTGTCAATAATTGCAAAGATTGTTTACTGAATCAGTGTAGGAAATACAGATATTGTATACAACAAACATCAGTTGCTGAAGAGTATGGACCAAAGGAAAACATGTTATAGCAAATTTATTAGGATTAATAAGCAGGTTAGAGAAAAGAAACATGGAGGCAATGCAAATTAAATCTGACTGCAGCATTGTAGGGTTATTTTAATTATTTTTGTGCATAAGCATAAGCTATTACAATTGATCTAATATTAAAGTGCTAGTTGATAAAAGCTGGAAAAAAAGGTGTGCTGAGAACTGATCCCTGTTGAATATCATAGAAAGGTTACAAGTCTAAAAATGCATAATCATTACTAAGGGCAAATAATTATTGAGCCAGGCTGCAAAGATGGCGTTAATATCAAACTTATGTAAAGTAACTATTGAATTTTTATTTTTATCAATATTTATACAAATTATTTATAATATAAAAAATTTAATGTGTCAAAAAAATATATTCGTTAGTGTGATATCTTTTACTATATACAGCTTGTCAAAATTATAAGCACAATATAAAATGTAGTAGTTTATAAAATACAAAGTTTTATTTTATAAAATAGCATACATATTTTTAAAATATTTTTAATGCATTTTTTAGCTGAACGTAAGACTAAAATAATTAGCACAAGTAATTCCATTTACTTGTATAGTCAAAAATGTAAACTATGTACAGCTGGTAAAATAAAGGAACGCAATAGGCCTAGGCCTACAAATATCTTCTTATTAAACTACTACTAAGAAAATGTTTATTTAGGATAAACTCAAAAATTTGGTTTGGCATTGAATCTATCAAGCTCAAGAAAAAGATGTGATAATATGAACCCCTATTTTTATTGCTTGCCACAGGTCGTCTTTTTTTCAATACTGAGTGCCATACTTGTATACACTGCAGACTAGATAACTCCATAGATTTTCCACTGAGTCTGGATTTTACAACTGGCCATTCAGAAGAATAACACTGTTCTTTGTAAAGCAACTTTTTATGGTGATGGTGCTGTCAAAGTTACACCTGTACGATTGTATATGTGATATATTGATATAAAGACAATGATTATATTCTACAAGTTTTTTTTGTACTATAATTACAAATGTAGTAAAAATAATATCTTTACTTTCATATATTAACTTTTATTATCATATTATTAAGATAATATACAGCACTTATAAGCTTAGCTTTTTTATTATATAGTCCTCGAAATTGAAGGCTTTTCCTTTGGCCATCCATATCACATGTTTTCGGCATCCATTATTATAATCAGGATACCTCTTGTCGTAGAAAGATGAATACTTTCAGATGTTTTCGATAAATCTAAACATACACAAAAGCTCGTTTTCCGCCATTTTCGCACCGTGCCACAATGACCTAGATTTCACTGACTTCTGATTGGTGGATGGTTTTACAACCATATTCGCGTCAAAAGTTGAACACTGCTCAACTCACTTTTATGCTGGTTTTACGACCTGCTCAGGTGTAAAATATCGTGGTCACGTGATTAAAAGTTTTTATGGTGAGAGGTTTTATGCCCATTTTTCAGCTAGTGGAGTCTTGGTCTTATGGAGTGTCAGCTACTTCTTGTTCCTCACTTACGTAGCACCAGGCGTTTGATAATGCATTGCCGTTCTTAAAGTTGATACATCTACCCGCCAGGCCGGCCTTGTATATTTGAAAAGCCTCTAGGACCCTGATGTGATCTGTGTGAAAGGCTCTTTTTATCAGCCTGGCATTAGATAGGTCCGTGTGAACTTCTGGGGTTGGTGGCATAGATGGATAGGGCGGTGGTGTATCGTGCATGGTCTATGTCGTATTTGTACTCACGGTCTTCTCTGTTAGATGGAAAGTTTGGTGGATCCAATGTGCACCAAGTCTCGTCTAAACCTGTTGTCCCTCACCTAGATGAGACTTGGTGTACATTGGCTCCACCAAACTTTCCATCCAACAGAGAGTCTGTGAGTACAAATACAACACAGACCATGCACGATATACCACTGCCCTATCCACCTATGCCACCAACACAAAAGTTCACACAGACCTGTCTAATGCCAGGCTGATAAAAAGAGCCTTTCACACAGATCACATCAGGGTCTTAAAGGTCCTTGAAATATACAAGGCTGACCTGGCAGGTAGATGTATCAACTTTAAGGACGGCAATGCATTATCAAACGCCTGGTGCTACGTACGTGTGTATTATTTACATTTATACCAGTCCCACAATTAATAGGCTTATATGGGACACCCTATGTATTTATACATAGATGGCACGCTTTTGCAACAGTTAAATACGGTTAATAATATTTCAATTTTATTGTAAAATTTAACATTTGAAATTGTTTGATACCAGGCGTTCTAAGTTTGGAATTCCTTCTCAATTTAACCTGAAGCAGACCTAGAGTGAGGCCAAAAACATTTATTTCACAAATTTTAAACGTTACAGGACAAAGGTTTGTTGAGTGTGTTCATCAACACCAGTAATCACGTTGGAAGGTATTGTTAGGTGCATTATCCTGTTGGAAAAGTTAATCAATTCCAACTAACATCTTTCCAGGCATAGCAATAACTACTCTAGCAACTTAACATATTTTTCAGAGTTTAAGCATTCTTCTATCTGAACAATGTCTGTACTAAAAATGCACTAAGACTTCTTTTAGGAATTAAATTATAAATTATTTTTTAACTCAGTCCTTTTGAAAAGTATTCTCATCTTCAAAATCACTTTAGCTTAAAATTCATATTTAAACAGTTTTGATTTTAAATACAGTTATTATTTGGCATAAAAGAAAGTCTAAAAGAATTTATTAGTAAATTTGATTATATTTCTATATGTATTTATTTACAAAAATTTTCAATAAAGTAACAATTAAAAATGAATAGAAATTTTCTGCAGAAATATGGATTTATTAATTTGTATCAAATAAATCTAGTTTTAATTTTTTTAATTTGAAAATGTTAAATCTTCTCAGAAGATTTTAATACCATTATACTGTACTTATTTTTGTCAGCTTTTTTTTAATACGAACTTTATGATTTGCATTAATTGATACATCTAATGTTTATATAATGAATTACGTAAATTTAAATTTATTACAATACTTCTTTTATTTATGAATAAGGATTTGTTTTTTAGTAAAATGATAAAAAGCCCTAAATGTCACTATAAACTTTTGTGATATAGAATCCTTCCCACTAGCATAGAAGTCGACATGAGAACTATAATCTTACATCCCTCTCCTGTCCTTTCCTTCTCTCTTACGTCTCTCCTCTTAACTCATGTATGGCAATCCTCATTTTAACAGCTGCAGTGGTCACATAGCCTGAAGATGCCCATTTAACATGAGCAAAAGCATTAGCTGTCTTACATTTTTGTGCTGGATATTGATGTATTTTGCCTTTATTTGATTAAAAAAAAAAAAAAAACAATTAAAATTACAGAAACCCATGTTTAATTCAGATTAGGTTTAATAAATTTAAGTCTGTTCTACTTTACAAGGTTAAATGATTAAACTATAGTTCCTTTTAACTTATATGTACAGAACAGATGACAATAAACTAATGTGTTTGAGATAATTTCTGAAGTTAATAAATTTTGAGTTTCTATATTTTAAACTGTGCTTATTTATTTTCAAATATATTTGTAATATTTTATTACAAATTCAAAAATAATTTTTCACAATAAGCAAAATGATTTATTACTGAATATAGCAATTATTTTTAAAGATAATGTTTGAAACATTTATTATAGCATCTTTATTATATCTTGATTACAAGAAAGTGATTTAGCATTACTTATGACACATTAATGAAGGATTAATTTATCATTTATGTATTGCTTAAATGCAATTATAAAATATAATCTTTAATCACAAAACAATATTTCTTTATATTAGCTTTCTCTTAATATTGAACTTAGTATAATATTCTTCGTAAATAATATCAAATATATGTTTTATAATTAAAAAATTAGTGAGGTTGTGGCCAATGTTTTCATCTCTAAAACATGATTCAAACATCAAGCGCCATTTAAAAGATAGCGTCGCCCAACCTTCACTTTTTAGAGATGAAAACTTTGGCCGCAACCTCGCTATTAGTAATATATATTTTAACTTCTATTGATAATATAGGTGATCTAGAATTTTAAGGTAAATGAGAGTCACGAATGTACAGAAAAAAAAAGGCGTTACCTCTAGAAACAAACACAAGCGAATATTATAACTAAAACATAATCTCATATTTGGAAAACTGATTGAAATGTCTTGTAAACAACTTAAAAATTAACTATCCAAAGAATTCAAAATGATTTACCAAATATATAATATGTCCTTTAAAAACAATGTAGACTGAACTCACTTGTAATGACTCATTCCTCATTAATTATTTCTAGTGGTAACATCTCTTCCATTTGTACTTTTCTAATTGTTACAGATCTCATAATTTTTGTCGAATTTAAAAGTTTTACACTTAAAACTTTTGAATAAACATACTTTTACTTAAATTATGTGCAATCTTATTCTTTTGATTAAAATGAAGTGTTTTAAAACTGACGTAACGCTAATAAATAGCAACGTAATCACATATAAACAATTACGAAAGATAGGTGATATTTAAGTGGGCAGAAGTCTTGTTTTTCATTAATTCGGTTATTGTTTTAAACTTTCTCTTTAATCAAAGATTAAAATTATACGAAAATACTTCATTTATAACACATTAAACGTAATGAAAAGTTTATATTTGTATGTAAAACGTGGTTTCAAATTGAAAAGCAGATGAGTCTTGCCTAACTTTGTTGTTCGTTGATTCTGATTGCCAACATCAAGTTAATTTTCAATCTTTTGAATAATTTAAATACATTATTATTATAATTAAATAATATAATACTAACTTAACCCTAACTACAATAAAAATAATACACACCTTATTATGTAAAATTTTATATAAGTAGTTTTGATTTAGCCATGTGGAGAAGCCTTTATATTTTGAAAGGAAGAAAAAAAAAATATATATATATATATATATGTATGTATATTAAAACGAAATGAGTATTGAATACATTGAGCAAATTCTTTTTCGTCAAAATACTATTTATCAGAATCACGTGACTCGGCGTATCATCCGTCACGTGACGTATAAGAGTGCGGAATTGCGACAATCTATCTGTTAATTATTATAAATAAATTTCGCTATTTTTATCGTTTATAAATAATATTAACGATTTTTAAACGTTCCGTTAACAATGAAGAATTTATTTCTCCACTTTATAAAATATACTTAGAACCCGGATGTGTCATGGTGCATATTGGAGTGTCTAAATGATTCCGCTTCAATTTAATTTTTAAAAAGATCTCGGTGTAGTAGAGATAATAAAAATTGTTTAAGCATTAATGGTAATGCATGCAAGGAAACTCCCAAGACTCAATGATGGGTACGAGTAACTTTCAATACGATATTTCTATACGTCAATATTCAAAACGTTTCACTCTATGCACCCATTGTCGTTTGACGCCATGTTTTATGTTTGTTGTCAAATTTATACGAAATTATTTTAATATATATCACTTTAGATTGATCTTTATCATATTATTTAATATTAGAAAGCATAAATAATCGATATTTTTTATGTTACAGGTACATCGACAGAAATCAAGCCCATCAGTATGAGGTTAGTTGGAGAGACCCTATTGGACTCTATTGAAAATAAAGTGACAGAATCAGATGATATATTATATTATTCAATTGAATTTTTAATCAATTTTTAAAAAATTTTTGTTAATGGATGAGGTAAACATGATCAGTAAATAGGATCTTTATGGGCAAATGTTTTCTATATATTTATATATATATATTTTTTTTTTTTTCCTTTAATGAAATGTTGACAACATTTCTTTCTTCTATTGAATACATTTGCAATTATAATTTCATATTTATTAACTGATTTCAATTTTATTAATTTCATGTAATTTCATCAAATTATTATATAAAAGATATTAAAGAAGATTTATGTAATTATAAAAATGTCTAATGATCGAAGAATATTTAAATAATTAAAAATGTGATCAACCGACAGAAGTTGCAGTAAATTTTGGGAAACAGATTTTTTTGAGAAGACAGTTACAGATCGTCTATTGATTTTTTGATTATTTTGAAAACAAAACACAGAAATCACACTTCTGAAGGATCGACTCGAGAAAATTAAAAAATTCTTAATGTCCCAAATAATAATTCTTCAGATTGTTATTTCTACTAAATTATAGTTTATTTGAAGGCGTCGTTAAGAAGAAAACATATTGTGGTAGGTTTTACAAATTATGTAAACACTGTTTAAGAGTAAACTGTGTTAGGTAACATTTTGCACAAATATTGATAAAAATTTTTTCTTTTTAGTGTAAAAATTTATATTAAGAATTTATTGGTCATGATAGCATAAACATTAAATTATTTGTAATAATTTAATGTTTATGCTGACAAATTAATGATTCCATAAAGTTATATATATAATTCACATTGATTTTTAAATTTCATTTAGAACAAATTCAATTAAATAATAATGTATTATAGGAAATTTTAAAATAATTAATGATGAAAATATTTGCCCCATTCTTGCTATTGTTATTGTTTTTAAATTTCTTGTTCATACAGAAGCTGTTACTTTTATCTAAAAAGTTAATTGAAATTTTAAATTTAACATAATCATAAAATTATTTTTAATGATCTTAGTAAATTTATACTAAACCAATTTTATAATGCGTTTTGTATTCTAAAAAGCCACTGTATATATTATACTGATAAAATTTCAGATCTTTCTTAAACAGTTTTATTTTAAAGTGCTTCTTTGAAAAGTTTCCAGGTATATGAATAATTGTCATATCAGTAATATATTCAGTTAAATTACATAATTTATATGTTTGGTAGTAGAACCACTTTATAGTAAATTATTTTTATATGTTCAGGTTTAGATTTATCTATATGCTGTTGTTTAATAATAAAGCATATATATAAACTATAAACCTTTGGTAAAATTATTTTATGTATATTATTATTATTATGTATATTTATTTATTTTTGGCAAAGATCTTGTTAAAGTGATTAGTTTTGAATGGCAAGGCAGAAGCAAAACTAAAAGGAATGAAGTAAATTCAACTATTTGAACCAAGAATACATAAATAAGCACTATACATATAATTGAAACCCATCTAGAAAAGGTGTGGATGAAAACATTTGCTTTCTTGCAGTTTTTCTTTCTAGATTTTGGTTGTATGTGTAGTGTTTATGAAAATAAGTAAAATTTGCAAAATAAGTTTTCTTGAAATTTTTAAACATATTAGTTTTCATAAAGTAATTTGATACAGTAGAGCATTGATTATCCGACTTAATTGGGGACTGGGGTTGGTCGGATAACTGAAAAGTCGGATAACCGAAAAGTATGAAAAAATACATTATTAGTATAGTGTATTAGGCCTGGTTTAAATACTAGACTCCCTTTCATGGTCGAGCCAGTGCTGCCAGCTAAAACATGCAAAAATTTATCAAAAATAATATTAACACGTTGACTGCCATCTATGAGATGACTCGTAGTTACCGTTTCTGCCTAGGACGCCACCTACGAGTTATATCGTAGTTTGTTTCCTTGCCATATTTGTGCAGCTACGATGTAATTCGTAGTATATCAGTGTAAATATGAATAGATAGCTTCAGGGGCAAGAACAAAAAATCAAGTTTGGCTTATATGAACAGAACATTTATTAATAAATGAACAGAAAATATAATCATAAAAAGTTTATTTAAAATCGAAAGCAAAACAATATTTTTATTGTTTGTGATAATTTATAAAACAGAAACATAAATTTAAATGAACAGAAAATATCATAAAAAGTTTATTCAAAATCAAAAGCAAAACAATATTTTTATTGTTTGTGATAATTTTTAAAACAATCTTCTACGCAAAGGGCTGGCTTCTCTGGACAGATTGGACAGAAATAACGCGTTTCTCGGTGTTTCTTAGCTTTGGTACAAATTCGACATGGCTTTGTCGGATGTTGTTTTTTCTGAGTAGGTGGGATACTCTGTAAATAGTGAAGCTCTTGCAATTTAATTTTTTTTGAAACTGGTTGAATCTCTTCTCCAATCAACGCTTTGACGAATGCTTCTCTAAACTTTATAAGTTTTATTTTAGAAGAAGTTGCTTTTTGAAAGAGTTTGTGCACATTATGTATATATATCTCTATAATATGTAATGCAACCTTTTTGGGCCATCTAATAGTCTTTCTTAGAGCTGTGTAGTACGATAGCATTTGATCTGATCGGTCAATGCCAGACATTCCATGATTATAATCTCGAATTATATTCGGTTTCATCGAACATTTTCCATTGCGATTGAACACCTCTACCATTTCAACAACGTGCATGTTTGAAATGGTAAGGACTTCTCGTTTGTCTTTCCATTTACATACAGTAACAGGACCATTTCGCTGCCAAATAAACTCCCCCTTTTTCAGTTTTTGATTTATTACATCTCTGGGATTCCCCTTTCTGTTATTTCGCAGTGTTCCACACACATAAGTTTTTCGTGTAGTCAGTAATTTCGTAAGAGCAACAGAATTATAAAAATTATCCATGTATACGGTATATCCCTTATCAAGATAGTCTTCAAGTAAGTGTAAGACAACATCAGTAGTGTGGCCTAAATTACTGTCAATTCCTTCAGATTTTCCGCTGTAAATTGATATTTTCATAACAATACCATCGGATTCACATAGTTCATACAGTTTGACACCGTATTTGTGTTTTTTATTTTTTATGTACTGGCGAAAATGCAATCTTCCACGCCACAACATCATTGATTCATCGATACACATATTTTTATCAGGCACATAGTTTTGGTGCATAATATTATTGAAATGGTTTAGTATAGGTCTTACCTTATATAATCTGTCAGAAGATGGTATTGAGCTATCAACTAAATGAAAATAACGCAGTAACAATTGGAATTTATTTCGACTCATATGTGATCGCCAAAACATTATATTATACAATTCGTTTGTGCTCCAGTAATGTTCTATTGAAGGAAAAGAACAAGGACCCATTTGTAATACAAGTCCAATAAAAACTTTCATTTCTGCAGTGCTGACGTCTTTCCACTGTGATACCCTTTTAGATTTTTTTATTTCTTTATGTTTTGCAATTTCTTGTGCAGCATACAAATTCGTTTGTTCGACCAGTAATGCAAGAAATTCTTCCGAAAAAAATAGGTCTACCAGCATTTGCACTGTAAGGTTTGTCGTATCCAATTTCAAACCAACATTTTCTTGGAAAATAAATAGTTCAGGATTTTGTTGAGTTTCTGTCCACAAATTATCGTTTGGATTTGATGTGGTTGCTTGAGACGCATCGTCATTGCTTTCAGGTTCGAGAATAGTCTCATCTTCAGGTTCGGAGACGACGTCATAATCACTGTCCTCACTTGAATCCTCAGATGGTACATAATCGCTACTGTCGTTACCATCCTCACCAAAAATTTTGTCAGATTCTGAATCACTTAGATTAGTGTAGTAATCAAGTTGTTTTTTAGTCAGTGGTCTTTTCTTATCCATATTGGGATATTTATAATTTGATTATAAAAATAAATAAAAAATAACACTCTCAAAAAAGACGTAAATGTGATGTGCTCGCCTCTATATCCGATTTATTACTAATGAATTTAGACGCACATCTCCGATTGGCTGTAGCGAAGTGACAGGACGAATCGTGTCTGTGCACGAATTAACTCATAGTTTGGCTTTAGCGAAGAGCTTTCTGTTACATAAGCCAACTACGAGATAATTCGTAATACCTTTATTTTAAGAAAAACACATTCTATATGCTTTTTGATTATTTCTATGTACTCTGATTAGAGTTTTTAATAATACAATATAATTAAATTAAGTTGGCGTTTTACAACAGAATCCTGAAAAGTCACGTGGCAGTCAACGTGTTAAAGTAGCCAAGACATAACCAAATATTGTAGCGCCACATCACTAGCGGACATTTGAATTTACCGACTAGAACGCGGTCGGATAATCGATGCTCTACTGTAATTCAATTTACTAATTTGTTTAAATTTGGATTTTCATATTATAAAAAATTGAAATACTGTTTGCTTTTAAATTGATTTATGTTACTATTTTTCCCAGTAGGAATAATTTTCACCATCAATTTTAAATAATATTTTTAAAAAATTAACTTTTGGTTAAGTAGTAACTAGTGTATAGACATGATTATTTATCATCAATGTGCAAGTAACTTTCTTGAACATTCAAAGATGTCAGATTCAAATAATTTATTTGTTATGTTAAAAGAATGATTTGAACACATCACGTAATTTGCTTTTACTGCAACAAATGTTTTTAGTATGCCTGAAGATGGTGAACTAGCCAAAAATATTTGCATATTTGTTTTCCTTTCTATGCATCAGTTAAAGCAGTTTATTTATTTATGTGTAATTTGCTGTTGAACTCTATCTAAAACTATATCAAAGAAAAAGTAACAACAAAAGAGTATCAAAAAATAATTTTTAGATAAATTTACTTTCACAGAATATTTTAATGTGGAATGATGTTTACATACAGTATAATGAACTAAATCTGATCATCATTACTATATTTATTATTTATAATTCTATATTTTTAATTATTATTGTGGATAAAATTAAACTGAAATTGTACAATATTTATTTGATTATTGAATCTTATTAAATAATTCATTACATAATTTTATCTTGGATTGTTAGAAGTTCATAATATTTTGGATAAAATGTGAAAGTTCAGTAAACATGAATTTATAAATTTTACTATAAATACAGTGATATAACATTTTTTCTCTTTTGTATTTTATCTAGTGAAAATAATTACACAATTTCATTTTTTTGATTTATTTTTCTTTTGTTTTGTTTTTTGATCGATTGAATTTTGAATTATTATGACAGTTATTTTCATTAAACATGTATCACAATATTCCAAATTTTTGTTTCTTTATAACATAAAAGATTTTATTTTAATATAAAAATAAATTTTAACTGTGACCTATAAAATTTTTAATTCTATAAAAATTTCACTTTCAATAAACATATAAAAATTTTAAAATACTGATTGCTGAAACACAATTTGATAATTTTTGAGTTTCATTAAAAATATTAAGATTTTAAATCAATTGAAATCTATGAATATTTGTTTTAAAATGTAATATATTTTCATTTAAAAATTTTTAATTGGTATTAAAGAATGTGAGGCTATTTAAACATAGCCTAATTAAAAGTACTTTTTCCAGTTAAAATTTAATGTTAGAATAAGAGGTATGTAATAAAAATTTTACAGATTGGATAAGAATCAAATAATGTTCAGCAGATACTTTTGAAATTTTTATTTATTTAAAAATAATTTAAAGTGTAGACACTTTATTGTTACTGTATAAATTTGGGCTTAGTTATTTATATAAAAAGTTTTTGAAATAATTAACTCAACAATCCCTAAATCTAGTGAAGAACACAAATTTATTAAATGAACTAATGTTTTTGACCCTGTTTAAAGTCATTCTGTTCTTCATTGAATTTAGTTATCTTTGAGTTAATTATACATTGTAAATTCAATAATTTTAGTAATTTTTGAAATAGGTATCATGGAATAAACCTTAATTAATGCACCTTTTAAACATTGGTGACAGGTCATCAGTATTGTCTATGGTATTCCTGCCTAAATTTTCAATTGAGCCAAAACTTTTTTGTGGGTCAACCATGGCCACAAACTACCCCACACCAAATTTCAGCTATGAACTCACAAACTTTCAGGTGCTGCGATGCAAAAATTATAAAACTTTCTCAGTTTTCTTGGATATCTCAGAAAAGCCTCTGTGATTTTGATTAAATAAATATTACAATAAAATTATGTAACGGCTGTATTTTGTTATTTTTTACAGATTTTTACACGCATATTTACTATATGAATTAAGCAAAACAACAATTGTTTGAATTTTTGTGTTCCCTAGTAGTTCACGTTAAAAGTTGAAAAATATACTGTCTGAGAGTACAGTGTTTGGCCTATATATCTGCAAGGTTTCATTAATTTCTCAGAGGTAGTTTTTTCCAAAGAATATAATGGCATTTCAATTGAAAATCCACACTGTTTAAAACTGCTGCGTTATTTGGATTGAACACCAATTCACAGTCTTCTGAACTGGTGTTCAATCAGAATAACATGGCAGTTTTAAATAGTATGGAGTTTCAATGGAAATGCAATTTATTCTGTGGAGTGAAATATAGCTCTTTTAATAATGATTTTGACATGCGTGTGACAGTCAACTCTTCTGAAACTGTTTAACCAATTTAAATTATCCTTTGAATACAAATAAAATCCATCTCTACCTGGGTCGTGATGCAAACAGCATTTTAAAATTAAACCAATGGCTGAATAGCCATGGGGTCTACTTTTAAAATGCTAAGATATGCAAGGTCAAAATTAAAAAGATTAACTCTATAGGTAAAGTTTGTGCCAAAGCATGCACTTGTCAAATGTCAATCAATCTTTCCAATTACATTGAAATACATTGACTTTTCTCAGGTTTTTGTTTTTCCATTTATAATAGACAAATTATCTAAAACTTTGCTGATTTTATATTTCATAATAATATATTTAAACATCTCTAGAAACTTTCTAAATTAAAAATTTAGGCTAAATTCTTTTCAAGAAATAGGCTAAATTTGAATTGACAGGTTACTCCAGGGTACCTCTTGTTTTCAAGTACAGTAGAGCGTCGAAAAGTGGAACATCGGTAATTGAAATGACCGGAAACTGGAACGATTTTCAGTCGGACTGTGTCGTGCTGAATCGAACGTTTTTGATACTAAATTTACTTCTGAAGTATAATTTTCATGTTTTTATATTCTTCAATATATTTATTTTGTTTGTACAAAATAAAGAAATAATTTTTAACGATACGATAGCCTCGATTATTATTATAAAAATTTTCGTTAGGCTTAAAATCGACGAAAATTCAACACGAAGCGACACGCAACGGAGAAAAATTCAACAGGAAGCGATATGCAACAAAGAAAAATTTGAACATCGGACAGGTTAATATATTTTTTCGTACATAATCGGAAATTGGAAAAAATCACTACTTGGAACGACCCCAGTCCCCAATTGGTTCCACTTTTCGACACTCTACTGTAATCAATTTTTGCCACCTTTTAAGCTAAACTTTATTTTTTATTTTTCAACAATTCTTGCATATTTGAGTTGTTAAAACATTAGAAAACAAGCAGATAATAGTAATCTTTTCTATTTACACTCACAGAAGTTTTCAAAGGCCAAATAAATTTTGAATTCCTTATACACCTATTTGTTTACCCTATAAACAGTGTAGTGTATTCTAATGCCACAAAGAGTGAAGTGTCCAGCCCATGCAGGCAGACCTAGTATCCTATGGGAAATTGAATGTGTACTTTTTTGTTAATTTTTCTTGATATCTTACCATCAAGATAAATTAATGAAACTTTGCAGGCATATAGATTGGACATTATACTATGACTGTATATTTTTAAGCTTTTAACAGATTCTGCTAGAGAACACAAAAATTCAAATAATTCTTGTATTGGTTGCTTCATATAGAAAACGTGTGTAAAAATCTGTAAAAAATAATGGATCTACTTTTTTGTGGTTGTAAAACAGTTTTTTTATTTGATCAAAATTGGAAGAGACTTTTTCCAAGATAACCAGGAAAAACTGCAGAAAGCTATTGAATTTTCACATTGCAGCACTTAAGAGTTTGAAAGTTCAAAGCTCTAATTTGGTATGAGGTAGTTTGGTGCCAGTACTGACTCACTAAAAAGTTTTTGGCTCAATTTGCAGATTGAGGCCATAGCACTAGTCCATCTCCAGGTGTAGACAGTTGAAAGTGGAATCTGGACAAGATTTCACTTTTAACTATCCAGTTGTTTCAATTAATTTGTAACTTATTTGTTGATAATTTAATTCTATAATTTTATTTTTTTTAGTTTATTGTTTAAAAATCAATAAATTCGATTTTGTCTTTATTTTTTTTTCTTTTTATATTTTTTTACCTAAAAGTAAATTCTTGTATACAACAAATGTCAAAAATTCAAGAATCTTTCCAATCAAAAAGTTTGAAGTATGAAGCAATACATTTACAATTGGAATATCTATCTGTTAGTAGCACTTCATATTTTAAGATATAGACATTTTTTTAAACATATGGTTGTTGTTAATATGAATCATTTAAAAATGAATTTTCTTATGAAGGAAGAATCAAAAACAGAATTATTATTTATGTGTAATATTTACCTATTGTGTGTATGTACGGGAGGGTGCAAAAGTAGGTATACAGTTGTTATTAAACATACAGGGAGAAAATAGGAAGAAAAAACATTTATTTTTATGTATAAATTAAATCACAAATAAATAAAATACAAACTAATAAAAGATAATAATAATAAACATCAAACATCTATATTTCTCAGATTCTCAACTGTATACTTTTGCACCCCACCTGTATGTATATACAGGGCTGTGGAGTCAATAAACACCAATTTTTGACTCATAAGTCCTAACTCTAAATGATAATTTAAAATATACTTTGATTAATCCAAAATGACTTTTCCAAGTGAATTGTTAGGCTTTATCGAAACTGAAACTAATCTATTTTTAGAGTTTTTTTCATTATCGCTACTGTTCTCTTCATCTTTAATTGCACATTGGCATACCCAATGTTTTCCATCTGTAGTTATAGTAAAGTACTTGAAATTCTAGATTTGAATGAAACTTGGTGAGCATGTAGCCCTAAATACAAACAGCTCCTTGTCAAAATAATAGTACCCACTTTTTTGAAAAACAGACCTTTGAAAGTTGACTGTTTAGCTTATAACTCTTTGGAAGTTTCACATATCAGAACAGTGATATCCAAGTGGATAACCGGAGCTATATGCTGTAGGTTCAAACCTTCAAAATTTTTAGTTTTTTTTTAATATATTTGTAACATTATTATTTTATCATATCATTAGCATTATTATTACTATTATTTCTCGTGTTTACAAACATATAAAACAGGAGATTAAAAAATTGTGAAGTCATTTCTTGTTATGTGAAAATGAAGTCTCTGTAGATTTAACTCTCTTGTCTTGTTAAATAAAATTTTTTATTTCTTTATATTTATTTTCAGATATTTTTGTTCATGGTTACATACTATGTCACTACAACCTTATTTGCATGTGGTGACATAGTATGCACATGGATGACAGTCTGAAAATATGGTAGCATAGTTGCAACATTTTTTTTAATTGTTAATGTTATGGACAATTTCCTCATGTGCTATTTGTTACACTTCAAATGTAACAAAATAAACCATATCTGAAAATAAATATGAAGGAATAAAAATTTTATTTAACAACATAAAAGAATTATGTGAAAAAGAAGTCTCTGTAGATTTAACAGGAAATGACTTCATGATACTTTAATCTCTTGTTTTATAAGTTTTAAAACATGAGGAGTAATAATGCTAATGATATGATAAAATTATAACATATGTGTGGAACATAATTATTTATATAAATTAAAATTTTGAAGGTTTGAACCTATATTGCATAGATCCAGTGCCAAGTGTATTATCCACTTGGCTATCACCATTCTGAGATGTGAAACTTTCAAAGACTTATAAGCTAAATTGTCAATTTTCAGAGCCCCATTTTTTGGAAATTCTTGAGAAGTGGGTCCTACTATTTGGATAAGGAGCTGTTTGTGTTTAAGGTTACATGCTCACCAAGTTTTGTTTGAATCAGAGATCTGAACATCTGACCCTCTCTTTATCAGTATCAGATTCTTTAAATAGAATAATTGAGCTTTGTTTAATTTTTAAAATATTCAAAAACACTAGACTTTAGTGTGCTTAACCTTTTTGTATGAGTTTTGACAGTAAAAAATTTAGAATTAGATAACACAATGTATTTTGATTTTCTTTTCAGAAGTTTAAATTCACAGTAATTAATGATATGCAAAAGAAAGATCATGAATTGGGAAATCATCATCATAAAATAAGATCTTGCATTACATGATACTCCTATAATGTGAGATAGGAGATTAATGCTTCTACTGGGTCTTAATATAAAGTACATAATAAAAAAAGAACAGGAGTTGAGTTGAAAGTAAATTCATTTCTGGAGGAGTTAGAATCAATGAAAATGGACCAACTTTGACTTCTATAGCAATGAATTTGTTTCTTACTCTAAGTCTGACTCCACAACTTATAAAGAATTATTATCTGCATGTAATATGTACAGTACATTTATATAATAATAAAATATTTGTCATCTGTAAGTTTTTTGTAATTAAAATAGATTTGGATATTCTCAAACTGATTTTTTTTGAAAATGTATTACAGTAGAGCATCGATTATCCGACCCCCGATTAACCGACTTATTAGTTAACCGACCACGTTCTAGTCGGTAAATTCAAATGTTCCGTAGTGATGTGGCGCTACAATATTTGGTTATGTCTTGGCTACTTTAATATTATTTTTGTTAAATTTTTGCATGTTTTAGCTGGCAGCACTGGCTCGACCATGAAAGGGAGGCCAGTATTTAAACCAGGCCTAATACACTATACTAATAATGTATTTTTTCATACTTTTCAGTTATCCGACCAACCCCAGTCCTCAATTAAGTCGGATAATCGATGCTCTCTGTATTTTCTATTTGAAAAAGTTTCTTGATTTCATTTTGTTGTTATTAATAAAAGAACAACAATTTAAAATATTCTGTAAGTAAAAATTAATATAGTGTAAATAACATTTTCTATTTGTTCATTAAAGTGTATGAATTCCTTAATAGCTATGATTTTTATACTAAATTGACTACTCCAGCCTGTTAATAAATTAGATATTAACCCAGGGGTGGCCAACATATAGCCCGCGGGACGGATCTGGCCAGCGTAATGGGTTTATCTGGCCCGCAATTAATTTTTCAAAATTAGCTACTTAACTTCCAATAATTGGTGGAATGGATTTGTGATATTTCTTCGTGTTTTAAAAAAACCATTGTAGAGATTTACAACTTTTGCATTCGTCTGTTATAAATTTACACTATTTGAAGAACAAAAGACCCCCACACTCACTGAAACCCATCTGCCATTCCACCATTTCACTCTGTTTGTGCTGACATGTGACGCACAGTGCCCTGCCTGTTGACTTTTTTTTATTTTTTTATGATTGTACATTTCTTCACATTGTAAAATGACATTGCGTTTGCATCAAGAACTTCTGTTATTTAACATGATTTAATTTTAATATTTCATTCAGCCCGTGAAAAAATTTTTCTCTCCAATCCGGCCCAGGGGGCAAAAACTTTTGGCCATCCCTGTATTAGCCTCTGCTCATCTGCAGTTAACAGATTTTTACAAGTATTTTCAACTCCAGAAAAACAGGGGTCAGTATTTAGTATACTTTGAATAAGATTTGCTCAACCAAAAAATATAAAAACATGTAAATGTAGCATATTCAGCTCTTAAATTTTTGTAAAAACAGAATCTTCAGGTAAACTACCAATGCAAGAATAAGAGTGCTGATTTTATAGGCATTTTCTTCAAGTAATTTTTCATTAACTTCTCTTTAATAATAATAATAATAATAATTTTATTATTGTATATATTTTTTGATGTTATTTGTGTAGATTATATACCATTTTGCTCAACTAAAAAATTGAATTTAAGTTTTTCAAATTATTTATTTATTATAAATTTCATAAACTTTATGATAGATAATACAAAACTAAATTAACCAAAAAATAGAGCTTTTTAATATATTCACAGTTTAAAATATTTAATAATTTTTTGCTAGAATGTTACTCTGATACAATGGTGTCTTATACTTCGAATACTTAGAGTTTGGATGCTAAATTTAACAAAACTTTGCCTTGCAGTTCAAACTGTGCATACAGTGAAAAAATGCACTTTAAGTGTAAATGCAGTCTGTGCATGCCAAAGTCATCTCTTGCTCTCTTGTTGTGCTATAGTCTGTCTATGGAAAAAATCAACTTGGGTATTAATGGAGCCTAAGCCACTGATTGCTTAGTTGTTTAACAAATAAGGAAGAAACTTACCACATGTCACTCCGTTATAAAGAGTGCTGTGGAAACTTCACAGTCTGGTATTGGAATACGAGGAAGTTTGCTATAGTTATTAAATGTGTGATTTTTTACAGTTAATGCTTGCTATAAAAAATTAACAATTAATTGAAAAGTCATTCTGCCATCTAGTGAGAGAATAAAATTCACATATTAAGTAAAAAGTGCTGACGATATTAGGGAATGTGCTTATTGATTTAACTGAAGCAACATCATGTGTGATGTTATTCTCAAGTTGATTCTTTCCATAGATATACTATAGTATATTTTAAGTGCTTTTTTCACTTTACTTTTGGTGTTTGGTTATATATATAATTGTGTGTTATTCATTGATTCTTAATAATTTCTTCCTGCCATTTTTCTTTGTTAGAAAGTTTTGGGCCCTGTACATTTTGTAACCGTTAGTTCCAAATTTCCTGAACAGAACTTTTTAAACCACATTTGACATGTTTGATGTTAGGGAATACATAAAGAATTTGTTTACTGTCTCTACAATGTTATATCCTGCTTGAAACTCATAAAGCGTAATATGCCTGATATTTTTTTTTTTTTACTATTTAAACTATTCAAACAAAATATGAAAGTAAAAAATGTTTAAAATAAACTTTTAAACAAAGAATACAATCTCACATTAGCAATAATGTGTTAAATTTCACAACTGTTTTAATTAAATCACAAACTATGTTAGGTAATGACAGCTGTTAAAAATATGCAAAAATTTTCTGTTTAATCAAATATAACATTTACTTATTAACCATGGCATCCAAAAAGTTTGGAAGCATCAAAATCTAAAAGAAAGATTATTGAGAACGAAGAAAGTGGTACATGTTTGGTGGATCTGATGGCCATGTTTCAGATGCCAAAGTCAATGGTGTATGACCAGTTAACACAATTTACAGTATGTATTTTATGTTTTCATGTTTTAATTTATTATTAGGGCATTTAATTGTTATTTTCACCTTAAATTATGCATATTTGGTGTTTTAAGTTTATCAAAATGAGTATAGTATAGTCAGGAAATGGATTAATTTACTTTGCTAGTTCTGTTGGGAAAAATTGATTAAGACTTCAAATGAGATTGAGAGTTTGAACAACCTCCTGGAATGAATTACATTTGAGGTACAGTACAAGTCACTACTAGCTTATAATTGGATTTTGATCATATATAATTATTGTTTCATTTATCTATCTGCTTTTTGTGATGATGATGATGATTGACAATGATAAAAGTTTAACTTTTTAGAAGTTACCTAAGAATTTAAAAAAAAATTTTAAAGATTTTTGATTTTAATATTTATAAAATGTAAATCAATATTAAATCAATGATTATCTTAATTATTATTTGATTCTGTTATTTGAATAATTGAGAATAAATTAGAAATATGAGCATTTATTTGTTGTGACATCATCACAATGACAGACTGCAATTTTTAATTTATTTAATTTAAAATATATACTCTCCACCTGAAATTAGTGTCTTGCCCCTGTACATCATACTTTCCTGCTAGCAATAGTAATTCCAGTCATCTATCTAATTCCTTTCTGGAAAATTTTTAAATTGAAATTATGTGACTTACAGTACAGACCAGAACTTCATATATAGTTAATCAGGGCCTGCCTCTAAGGTTTCCCTATCTGGTCTCGAAATTCATCTATCTAACTTTATTCTTGAGATTAAGGAAGGACAGACTGACAGATGGGTGACAGTGAGAATTTATAGAACTACAATTTTTTCAAATTGCAGCCCATTAGATAAGAAAATTTGGTATTTTTCTGTTAACATGACACCAGTTGATATGTACAGCAGTGGGTAAGATAAAAGCTCTGAACGAGGGGTTTTGCACCCCCTTCCCCTCCAAATCGTTGACCCCACACACGTGAGCAAAAAAGTCAAAGGAACCATACCTGTATATGCAACCTGTCATGAGATATTTGTCTCCAAAGGTCGGTTTTTAACATGTATCAGTATACTACCTATTCCCCACTCTCTGTGTAGTCAAGGCAAGCAGTACTGAGCCTTGAGTGGCACTCCGTGTGTAGTTGTGTGCTTCAGTTCTCACACCTCAGCACATGGCTGGGAGTGACCCCCATGCCATGTGATGAGGCTATACAGACGATGTTGCAGGACCTCCCAATTCTGCTGTGCCAACCACAGTTTGGTTTGATTTGGCATATGGAGTATAGTCCAGATTTAGCCCTCTCCAGATTGTCATTTATTCAGACCTTTAAAGAAATTTTTGGTGGGGAAATGCTTTACAATCAGGAGGAATTGCAAGACACTGTTTTGGACTACTTCAAGCAACTCGACAAGCAACAGTATTATGACAAGATGTTCAAACTAGTGTCATGCTGGGATAAATGTGTAAATGTTTAAGGCGATTATGTCGAGAAATAAACAAAAGTATGTAGTTTTTGTGGAATGTATTAAATATTTTGTTTGTCTATAAATGTTAGTGTAATTTTGGCCTGTACCTTTAATATCGGACTCCCCTCATAATTTATGAAACTCTTCTATTGTATATAATGTTTTAACTTGCAACTTTAAATTAAAACTGAATGTTAGTAGAATAACTTACTAAAGATAATAAGTTTAATTTTAAAAAAAGTTTTTTTTTTATTTCACAACTTGCCTTATAGCTATGTGAATTAGTGTTTAAATGTAATTTACTTTTAATAAAGTAAAATATCTTTAGAAATTACAATAAGAGCAGAAGAAAAGTAATAATTTGATTTAAACATGTAATTAAAACTCCATACAACAAAAATATCAAAGATCAACCCAAGACTTGAGACTCCAGCTAGTTCAATCTTACAATAGACTCTCCGAAATTTAGGCCCTCTGTCCTATACAAATGACCCAGATGATTTATGGACACAAACAAAAACTTGGATTTTGTTTGTGATGTTTTCTTAGTCCTATGCCCTTTAGAGGACATAGTACTAAGAAGAAGAAAACATCTAATTTAGTATTTGTGTTAACAGAAAACTACTGAATAAATTTGAGACAAATTTGTCTCAAATACAGTATTTCTATAAATAGAAAATGGATTTAAGTGAAATAATCAAATTTTATGTATTTCATTTAAATCCATTATTCATTTTATTCATTAATAACAATTTTATATAGAATAGCACCTTTTAACATTATGAAGAAATTAAATTATGTATTAAGAATTTATTTAGAATTAACTATGTTTATTGTTTGTATAAATGTTGGTCTGTATGAAAATAGAGAATAAATTATAACTAATAAAAGTATGTTATCAACCAAAAATAAAAACTTAATATTTTACTACTACTATTATTTTTCCCCTTCTTAAAAAAAGCCATTAAAATGAAGCTTAAATGTTCTCTAGATAAATCCTACATGATAACATGTCTATAACAATAAACTATATAATTTTTGATAAACTGTAAACTTTCTTCTGGATAACATATCATTCCATCCTTAGTATCAATATGATTATCAAGTTAGCCAATTAATAATTGTCTAATTGATTAATTGTTAACTAATCATTGTCAGGTATTTTTAAAGTATATTATAAAATTTTAATTTCAGTTTTTCTTAGTATCTGCCAGTTAAATATATAAATATTTTATTTTACTATTTATTTACAGTTTAAAACTGTATAAAAATATTAAAAATGAATTATATTGCTTATCCTTGATCAAGTTGAGTTAATAATAGTAAATTTTAGTATTCAAAGTTTTGATTTGTATACAAAGGAGAGAGGGGCTTTTTTTTTCTTTGTTGCCATTGGTCAGTAAGAGACACCAAAATATCTGTTGGTTTATTCAGTATATTAACAGGTGCACAATATGATTGTATCACAGTAATAAAAAAAATGAAAATGTTTTTATATTCATGTAATAAAAAAAATCTGGATCTCTCTTTCTTAGCATCCTGTCCACATTGCATTCTAGGTCTACTTGCTTGATATGTAAAGTGCTATAGGAGACTAGCGTGATTGGCTAAGTAATTAACTTAAAACTGACATACAAGTAACAACTATATTCATCTGCTAAATGAGAATCTTAAATTAAAAATGCTTGGGCAGTATGCACTTTCTCTTTTCCTTTAATACTTTTCAACAGTTGCCTCCTACTCTGGTTATCAATAAAAATAAACTATAAGGTAGGGTTGCCAACTGTCCTGTGTCCAGTTAACAGATCAAACCAAACATTGGATAATTTCATCTGAATAATGATCTGTGATAATTATTTATTAACCTTATTTTAGTAATTTTGATTATAAGTAAACTGTTTCTGTTTGTTTTCTGACATCAATTCAAGATAATGTTTTGTTACCTTTGTTAATGTAGAGTGTCAAATACAAAAATCGAGAATGTACAGTAGAGCGTCGTTTATCCGAAAGCCGGTCAACCAAAACGTTGGTTAACCCGAAAGCTTTCCAGTTGAACTGTGTCATGCTGAATCTAACATTTTTGATAGTAGATTAACTTCTAAAGTATAATTTTTTTGTTTTTATATTTTTCAATATATTTATTTTGTTTGTACAAAATAAAGAAATAATTTTTAACGATACAGTAGCCTCGATTATTATTATAAAAATTTTTGTTAGGCTTAAAATTGACAAAAATTCAACACGAAGTGACATGCAACTGAGAAAAATTTCAACATCGGATAGGTTAATATATTTTTTTTTACATAATTGGTTATCTGAAAAATCAGTTATCCGAACGACCCCAGTCCCCAATTGATTCGGATAAACGACACTCTACTGTATATACTTTCTTGGTGATTCTATACTGATGCCATTCTGAGCAAATAGGGCTGATGACTAATATTTCTGATGGTCATATTTTTTCCATTATTAATTTATAAGTTAATTGATTTATGTCACAATTACTTCCACACATCAGACATTCTTTAGAGTGCAATGTAGTGAACAAAATTATATGAAATAATTGGCAAAGTAATAACAATCTATTCGTTTAAAATCTTTCAAAAATAGGCAGATGATGATAAAAATTAACCGATCAGTTGTGGTAATTGGCTATGAATGAGATTTTAAGCTGAGTTTTTAAAAAAGAAATATTGCTGAAAGTTGATTAGTATGATAATAGAACATTTTCATTCAGATTTGAAAAAGCAGATAAGAGAAGTTAGTGGTTTCTAAAAAAAATGGGATGGATGTGTTGCTATGATTATTCTGAATTATCATTATTAATAAAATTGTCATTTCATTAAACACCATCTTTTTTAATGTTTGTTAATTTTTTAATTAAAAATTATTAAATGTTTTTCCATGAAATAATTATTTACTGATTACTTCAATTATTGGAGAATTAATTGTCAAGTGACGATTAATTGATGGAAGAGCTGATTTAGTATGATTAATGATCAATGAACAATCAATTGGTACATCTCTAAATGATACACTTAACAGAGATTTACAATTGTTTAAGTATTTTTTTATCTCTAAGTGGTATAAGTGGTATTAACAATATTTGAAAAATTTATGTGTAAATAGACTTAGGTAGTTTTTTTTTCCCTCAATATAATAATTGTAGTGTAAATAAAAAGTAAAATATATTATAAACCAAGTAAAATGTAAAAAAAATTATCTGAAATGATTTTTATCTAGATTACAATATTATTGTGTCTATAATAGTGTCTTTTAATTTGTAATCTTAATTTTTATTTAAAGAATGCATATAGGCCTATATATTATAACTTTATATTACATAATAAGCAAATTTTTTAAAATTTGATTTCTAGAAAATAGGCATTTTAAATATTTTAAAATTAGTTGGATCAAATAAAAATGTATAGAATAATTCAAAGTTAAAATTCATCTTGATTGGTCTTAAGATGTTTTTATGAACAAGAAAAGCCTATAACTGGTAAATATAATCTTAGCATGTTAAGAACAGTTTATTCCTAAGTTTTAGCAGACATTAAAAAATTTAGCATTTAAAAAAAAAGGCAATCTTTGATATCATGTGAAGTATTACATTTATCATTATGTGGTAAATAGTGAACATCATTTTTTGAGAAAAGATAGTAGTCTTTAATACTGTGTTATAATTGTAGGCTATCTGAATCAAGTAGATTTGTTTTTATCATATTTTGTAACTTGGTACCAACTTTTATATATTTCAATGGAAAACACTTGTGTATTCTTTCAGCATTCAAGAAGTGGTAAGCTGAATCATGCCTCGTTAACAATTGATGGACAATAGAAACACTTTAAGTAATGTTTTCTGGTCTCCTTGATAGGCCATCAGGTTCTATAATGAAATGTTCTATACAGTGGGTGATTGGTTAACAAACAGTTTTGACTGCAAACAAATCAGATAACAAATACTTTTGCAAAAGCTTTTTATGTTTGGGTAATGAACACCTCACAGAACAAACACAAGTAGAGTAATGCTGCATTTAAGATTTGTAAAACTGTATTTTACTGGCATTTATGAATGGTTTATGGAATGAGACTTTTATAGTTGTATACATAATCTTTTTAGCACTACTTGTTCTCTGAATTTTTATAAATGCTTTTCTGAACTATTTATTTAAAAAAAAAAAAACTGATATTATAGGGCCTGAAGAGTGGAGTGTCAAGAACTGTGTTCACTATGGAAACTAAGCAAGGTAAATAGTGGGCAAAAGATGTCTGATGTTGCTAGGTAGTATGTATTCAGCAGATCTACAGTAGGCACAATCTTAGCTAAGAAAGATATAACCAAAAAGACTCAAACAGATAAAAGAGTAACAAAATTCACAACTGAGAAACAGAGATGAGACATCCATGAAAAAATGGAGAGATTGCTTTTAGTTTATTACATATATAATTTCTTACTATGTTTGTTTATAATTTTTTATTTATTTTTGGGGGTCTCCAGACGAATTAATCAAATTCCCATAAAATCTATGATAAATCAATAATTGATTAATGAACAATTCAAGTAGCAAACATTGTCTTTGAATGGATTGTTTATTAACTGATTGCCCACTGTATAATGAACATTCTAAACAAATACAGTATATTCTAAAAAGGAATTAGATTGTGGAACTTGATGAAGACATATTAAGGAGATGAAAACATTAGTATGCATTAAAATAATGCTGGAAAGAGAGAAAGTGCCTGTGTTGTATAAAAGTTTTTTTTTAAATGTGAAATATATTTCAATGGTTTTATCATGACATTCTTAGATTTTTGAAAGTACAGTATTTAAGAAAAATATAATTTTTTTTGTAATAAATTTTTATATGAAATTATGATTTTCTGCAATATTATTATTCAAAACACTGGATATGTTTTTTATTAAGATCAGTTATTTTTCTAAAAATGACCTTCAGAAATGATAATTCCTAATATAAAAATACCTAATAGTGAATATATTAAAATTCAAATCATTATTTATTACTAAATAAAAACTTTTAACTATTCATGAAAATATTTTTAAATATTTAGAATATTTTAACTTTACATTACTATTTACTTTTAACCACTTTGTTTGTGCTTCTTGATATCAAAAATCTTCAGTATTAATTAAAACATTCACCACAGAATTTCTTTTTATTTTCAGTATTTTCTCCAGCCTTAAAAAACTATATTAAAATGAATATCATAAACATCAAATTTCAAATCCATGTTTGTTTAAATATTTAGAAAGGATTTAAAAAAAAACTCTCAAAGTTATCATCATAATATTCTCACATGGGTCATTGTAGTTACCAGTATATTTGATTTGAAATTGACATTCTTCAGTTTAACTTTAACTTTCCTGGAATTTTTCTGTAACCAAACATGTTTTTGGCATATTATTCTATCGTCAAAAATTGAAACTAGAGTCAATGTGGTTAAATATGAGAGTCTGAAAAATTGGTAAATATGAGACAGTTGTGAAATCTGACTTAATCTATGTTTGATCTGTCTTGTACTAATACAACATAAAGTTTATTTAGTGCTTTTTAACATATAACTTTTTTGAATGAAAATGACTATGGTTTCATTGAATCTTTTTTAATTTTTAAGAAACACTACAAAAATAGGTGCAAAAACTTTTCTGTCAGTTCAACTAACTTTTGCTCTGTATGTCTGCAAAAGACATGGCTATTTAATTAGAAATTTGTATGTAGTATATAAATGCAGCTTTCAGCTGCTAGTTGTTTTTATTGCATATATCATCTTTTGTCTGAGTTTTGTGCATTTCAAAATGAGATAGAAAATGAGACACACTAGGCAAGAAATGAGACACCAGATTTTATTTACCAGTAATTAATTTCCATGAAACTTTTTCTATTTAAGTTCAGCCTGTTAATATTTTTCAAATGTAATAGGTCTAATGAAATGTAATAAATCACATTGGCATGGAAAGCAGCAGCTTTACAAGTATAAAAGAACAAGTGGACTTACACAATCAAATCTGTGAAGGTTTTTAGGATTTAAAAACGTTCTAGAATTTCCGTTTGGCAAAAAAATTTTGTTCAATTCTGACGAAGGTCAGTTAATTTGACCGAAAACGTTTGGTATGTAAATAAATTGGACTGCATTTTAAAGGCTATTTGGGTTTTTTGGTTTATTATAATAAGTGCAGTTATAGATATAGTAATGTAATAGGTCTACACTAATTTAACCTTAATGTTAATACACAGAAAACAGCAGGGCTATAGTTTTATTTTCTTCATTATTTTTATTCCATGCTAATTAAATAAATAATCAGTTGTTCCTAAAATGTTTTATTTTGGTGTAGGCCTATAGACTAGGCTAGTTATGTAAATTTTCTTTAATTAGTGGTATGCTTATTACTTTTTCTATGTTAATATCTCTGTTAATAGGCCATTATTTTTAACAGGCCACTGAATAAAGGTTTTGTTTGTTTACTATTACAGTCTATTTACACACAACAGTGACATGACCGTGCAGTGCAGTGATTTTTTGCCAGTGGGAAATCGTTGACCTAGTTTTAAACCCTCCTGTCCAGACTTGTCCATCACAGTGTTGTGCTGTGGCAGTGGTGTGACCATACAGTGAAAGTACATTTGATGGGAATGATATTTTCACTGATGGTAAATTTTGTTTTCCAATGGATGACAAACATTTAATTGAAATCGTGCATCAACACCCTGTTCTATTTGATTTATCTCATTCAAAATTCTATGGACATTGGGTACAAAATGAATATTTCTCTGTTTTGTTTTAATAAAATATGAAACTGCATGTAATAAACAAAAATAGCTACTGGAAAATAACTATTAAAAACAAAAAACCTTGATAATTCCAGCAAAAAATAACAAATAAAATTAAAAACAAAAAACCTTGATAATTCCAGCAAAACTGATGAAGGCTGTTTAAAACAGTCGAAAACGTTTTTATTAAATATTTTTTGCTGGAATTATCAAGGTTTTTTGTTTTTAATATGAAATGCATGTTGAGACATTCGAAAATATTCAAAAAATATAGATTTGTCATCTCAATATTTTATAAAGAATATGAAACTCCCATTCTGTTGATTATTTTTTGTCCATGCTTGATGTACCCACTTGTGGCACTTTCTTGATTGCATTTCCTTTTCTTCTTCATCCAAACATATAGCTATCATAACCTATTCATCTTCAGAAAAGTCCATGACCACTCACTGACAGCACAGTCACATCACTGTTGTGTGTAAATACTCATCACTGTGCCATGCTCGACATCACTTTCACCAAATGGTCACTGTACCAGCACGTCACTGTTGTGTGTAAATAGACTTTTAATAATTCATTATAGGAGAAGAGAAAGGGAAATAGTTTGTCTTCTGCTGAAGGAGGACACAGCGCATCCAAAATATTTGTGAAAAAAGTGTATTTTGGTAATTTGTGTTATACTGTATTTTTTCTTTGCCTTCCTTTCCTATATCCTACTGAATTATTAACCCAGTTTAGTTATCTTTTTATTCTTTAAACATTTAATTTAGGCCTATACCATATGTATTTACTATTAATAATATAAAATAGTTTGTGAACAAAGTATATTATGATACAAAGGTCTAGGTTTTAGTGATTTTATTAACCTGTCTTAAAAATATTGTTTTATTTTACACTTATACTACGGAGTAAAATTACTCTGTACACAACTACAGAGTAATTTTCAATGATGAATATTTAATCTTATCTACTTACTTCAATTAAAACATTTCGTGTGAAAATGTCAAGAAAATAGGCTGTACAAAAAATCGTTTTTAAAAATTATATATCTTGGGAACTAAATATAATGGAGCAATGTTTTATACAAAAATGTCTTGCATTTAACCTGTAGTACCTCATTATTAATGTCCCTGTTGGCATAGGTAAGTCCATAATGGGTGTCTCTTTTTTCACTTCCCAGTGTCTCATATTTTATCTTTTGAAAGAAATATATAAGATGGGAATAAAAATTTTTTGCTCAACATTTCTCATACATATAGAAAAAATGAATACTCCATTAGATTTTAACACCATCTGTAGACCTTGTCATGTATTTCTTTTTAACCAGTAATTGTTCAGAAACTATGCTAAAGTTCATTTTCAGCCTTCACCAAGGTCTGCCTCAGGTGTTTAACTAAACTGACTTCCAAAAATTGGAATATTAGAACGATGATGCTTGACTTTAAACTTTGAATGTATCAAATTCATGCAGTTGATTGACTTCGTGCGAATTTCTCTTACAGGTACTTCCACGCATGCACCCGTTTATCTACTTACCCCAGTAAGTTTGAGAAGAAGACTGTTATTACTCATGTATTTCTCTCTGTAAATAAAAGTTTTGAAAAGTGTCATATTTACCCACATTGACTCTAAGTATTTTAAAACATAATTTTTAATTCTGAAATTAGAATTATGTTCTTAAAATTGTTATTTAACTATAAAAGGCTCTAATAATTTTTTAAATTTGATTTTTAGCTTCTTAATAGTTTCTACACATTTTAATTATAATAATTTATCTTTTAGGTTTAATTTTTTTAAATTGTAATGGTGATAGTAAATACTAAATGGATATTAAAAATTTTATTATATGTAAATAAGAAAGATCAGTGACTTTGAAACTTGATGGTTTTTGATAAATCTAGATAACAAAAGTACAGTAGAGTCCTGCGGCCCACCAGTGGCCAAGTGGTCTTAGTACCCTGAACACTGGGAGTTTGGTCATGGGTTTGCGTCTCGCTCAGACGGGCTGGCCATGTGAGTTTTTCAGGTTTTCTCCATGTCTGTAACACCTAAATAGGGGCCAGTTTCCTTTAAAAACACCTCCCGGAAGGCATCCTTCCTTAGGTAGATTGCCCAAGTGTTTTGTTGCCATAACTTAAACAAACAGTAGAGTCCTGCAAACTTGACTTAATGTGGACTGAGAAGGTATATAAGTTACCAGAAATAATGATTTTTACAGTATAGCAATGATGCTAGTCTAAATAGCAGGATTTTCATAAAAGTATATGTGCAAATTCATGTATGTACTAAACTACATACCAATAGTAACTATTTCTATTTGTAGTTAAATTTTAATTTAAAAATATTGGCTATTCAGTGGCTACTTTCAAGTTTAGTGGCATTTTACAGTGGCACCTTGGAAAAATGGTTATATTTGTTAACACATGGAATTAATGCTATTATCAAGTGTCACTAGTTGAAGAACAATAACACTAGGATCAAATAAATTAAGTTATAGAAGTAAACATTAGCTATAACAACAATTTTTTTTTTTTTTTGGAATGACACAATGAGTTTTATGCAATGTAGTTATCAAGAGTTGATTTTCTGGGACATTACTGTAGTTAAGTTAATCCCTTCTGCATTCTAGCTTTATCAAATGATCCATACATTTACAAGCTTTAGTGTTTACAGTGTTAATCAGATAGTCTTTCAATCACTGCATGGGCATTTTAGATACATTGGACAAGTGTAGATGTATTGAGATAATTAACCTATAGGGCATGGTTACCAAAAGACTTTGGTTCAGCAGTTAGTGTGCATGATCAACATTTTCATGAGCTTGATAGATGCAAACAGTGAAGCAGGGAGCAATATAAGTAAGTCATTAAGAAACAATGACACTTCTAGTGCATACCACTATAACTCATCCATTTGGAAATTTCTTCATAATAATGAGGTATTAGTACACACATGTTCTGGGATGTACAATATTCAGGTCATTGATGAGGTTTGAGCCCCTTAGATTGTTATACATATGATACTCTTGGGGCCATTATTATGTACAGGCCAAAATGTAGACTTTATGATGTCATAGAAAGGATCTATGAAATATACAAAATGTGTTAGAATAATTGAATAGTATATTATTTCTGTGATGATTATTTTAAATTCTCTTTTCTATTATACAGTCAAACCTTGTTTTTTGAACATAATTCATTCCTAAAAGTTGTTGAAAAACTGATATGTTCTAAAACTGAAACAAATTTTCTCAGAAGAAACAATATAAAAATAATTAACGTTCTTAACGGCTTTGGGTGTGTATTTATATTATATTAGATATTATCGGGTTTAGTGGTTGTTTATTAATATAAAGATAGATTAATCTAGACGTACAGGAACCACTTACCGGCATTGGAAACGAAAAAAACATTAACAATGTTTTTTCGTTTCCAACGTCGGTAAGTGGTTCCTGTACGTCTGGTTTACATCCCCGGTGTTCCATGAATGTAGAAGCTTACCATATAGTGATGCCGGATAGATTAATCTATTCCTGACCCCCAAAATAAAGCCTATTTTAATTTTTTAGGTATATTTCATGCATAAAAATGCCTACAAATGCTATTTAATATTACTTAAGCATATTTAAACACAAATTCTTGCATGCCATTTATATTACACAACTGTCAATTGATGAGGTTTTTATTAATTAATTTGAGTTAAATTCATCTGCAGCATGTACCAAACAATAGTAGTAGTAGTAGTATCTTTCCTGCATGCACATTGAAATGTAATTTAACCCTTAGCCTGCCGTTTGCCACGCCCCCTTATTTTGTAAAACGGCCAAGGTCAAAATAGGTGAATCAGGCAATATTTTTAAAAATTCACTAAAAATTAAATTATTATTTTATTCATATGAAAAAAATCACATATATTTATCAATATAGTTAGTTTTAAATACGACACATTTGGATAATGTTTGTTTGAAAAATTTATGAGAAAAAAATATATATATATGATAACTGACATTCAGACTTGAAAATTTGTTACTATTTGTCAAAATTAACATTGTCTGGTTACTTCATTCTTATTGTCACTAAGCCAATACGATGTACAATATTGTTCTGTACAATTTGATATAACATTTATGCATGTACGTTTATTCGTTGTGAAATAATCGCACATTATATCAAACATTTGTTTGAAATCTGAACTTTATTCTGCTTTCAACTAATATAATGAACTAATATACTTTATTCATTTTATATCAAAGAAGATTATTTATTTTCGTAATAAACATATGATTACCAGTAGCAATAGATGTAACATTTGCTGATATTTTAGATTTAAAAAATAATTAAAAATTAAAAAAATATATAAAATATCGAACTGAAGGTCATAACTTGAATATTTATGATGCATTAACATATTATAGCTGAATAAACTTATTATAGCATTAATGAACTTATTATAGTAATATTATTGTATGAATATGCTAAAAATAAAATAAAAAATTATCAGAAAATGAAAAATTAAGGAAAAAACATCGATAATTAAAATTTTTTACATCGACAAAACACCACCTGGACAAAAATATGTGAAACAGATGATAAACAAGACGATACCGTCAAGTGCTGACATCTGTTCTCGATAAATTTTATAAAAATTGATTTTTAACAGGGTAACGATGAATCGGTACCCTGGCCGTTTTGCGAAACAGTTAGGGTAACGATAGATCGGTACCCTGGCCGGGAAAGGGTTAAATAGCAACGTCATCGATGATTTGTGTTGTGACGTGTAATGATACATGGCAACTTCTGAATCAGTAGACCTGTTATTAATTAGTCAGGCCGTTGATTTTCTTTAACATAGGAAGTAGAAAGAGTTGACCATCTGTCTCTCTCAGATCTGTGGCCAGCTCTTGCCAAGTAACATTTTTGACAACAGATGGTACAATTATGAGTTTGAAACTATTCGTGAACCAAATTGTTTGAAAAGTGAGTCATTCAAAAACCAAGGTTTGACTGTATTTTATTTCTGTGATTCTTTTTCTAGTTTAGAAAACTTATTTTACTTTATTATGAAAATTACTTGAGTAGGGTAGATGTACCAGTTTTGGCCAGCGTACCAGTTCTGGCCAGAAAACGAATTTAACTTAAAAATATAATAACCAGATATAACCACATATTCAAATCTGTCCAATGAAACAAACTTTTATTGTTAACTGTTCACATAGTTAACAATAAAAGTTTGTTTCATTTGTGATTATATTTTTAAGTTAAATTTCTTTTCTGACCAGAACTGGTACTAACACTGGCCAAAACTGGTACATCTACCCTAATATAAAAAGTACTAAAGTTTTATATAAACAAAATGTAAATATTATCTGTCAAGGGTATTAATTAATAATGCATTCACCTAAAATTTAAAAATTTCAATTAAATAGCTTTAATAGAAATGAAATTTATAAAAAAACAAATTTATTTTTAAATAAAATACTTTTTGTTTAGAAGCAACATTTTAACTTTAAATTTTTTAATGAAAGTTGCATTTGATGTTAATTATAAAGTATGCCTACTTTGTGAACTTCTGATGTATAATATAAGAGTTGAAAAAACTAAAATTATAGATAGTAAATAATTATTTAAATCAAAATGTATAAAACTAATAATTATTTTATTAACAATGTTTTATCTAAATACTAGGATACTTTTTTTACTTTTGTCTGATCACTTTTTTCTTTACAGTAGTGTTGGAAATGCATTTTCTATTAATTTAGGCTTTGGCTTTATTCTTGAAACAATTAATTCATTTTCATCATCTGTTTTAATACAATCATCTCTAATGATGATAAAGGATTTCTTAAAATGTAATATGCATATTACAGATGAATTAGCTTTAAAGTATTGACTTTAAATTTAAATCTTGCATTTTAAATTATGACTGTATTAAGAATGTTAATTGTCATAACACCATCCTGAAATATTTAAAATTACACTAACTATTGCATATAATTAATATTTAAACTATTGATGTATAGATATTTCATTTAAAGGAAAAAGTAAGTCAAAATTACTTGCAAGTATAGCTGTAAATTAGTTTTGAAATGAATATTAATGAATTAATGCAGGGGTCAGCAACCTTTTTTTCATAAAGAACCAGTTTCGGAATTATATTTACCAAAATAATACCCCTTTTTGGAGCTGTAAGTCATCAACTTGAATTGTAAAATATATATTTTTGAAAATTGAGCCTAAAACATGTTTTTAACAAAAAAAAAAAAATTTATTTGTGCTTTGCTTAAAGGTGCTGTAATAAAATACACTGAAATTTAATTATTTATCATCAATGTTACAGTAGTTGTAATTATAATTATAAAAATATAATTAATTTTAAACATTCTTACATATAAATTAACATTTTTCTTTGGTCAAACAGTATGCTGGGATTTCAAATACTTTACAATGTATTTAACTTGTTTTTATATTTAATTTTATTATTCATACTTCAGAAAAAAAAATAAGAACAATACATATTTTCTAATGAGATTTTTGTTGCTGAATTTCTTGAGAAAGTTTGTCAAAATTTGGTAAATATGACGTTACTTTCATTTTCAAATAAGACAGCAGACTCACACTGTTCAGCTGATTTCTTTGTTTATTTTTAATAAAATTTATGTTTGAAAATGTCTATTCACAAAAATGTGTTGTTCCAAAAATTGACAGAAGTCCAAATGCACAAGTTTTTAATTGAATGTAAGTATCAGGCAAACTGTTCAAAGTATCAAAAACAACTTGCTCTTGCCTTTAAGGTTTTCTATCTTAGATCATTTATGTTATGCAGCAAAAGTAGATTTCTCTCTCTAAATTTTCTAATTTATTTTTGAGATTTACAAATTTAGAACTCCACATTTCCTTGATCTTTAAATCTGCTAGTTCTAGCTGAAAAACTACTTGATCAATATCACTAAAAGGTGAAAGATTCAAATTGGTAGAATTAATTTTGAGTGGTTTCAAAAACGATAAGGTTGTCTTTTCCTTTCTAGACTCTTTAAATCTCTCATCAAATTCTGATTTCATATTTACCACTACTTATGCAAAATATGTTAAATCTATTGAAATATGATCCTGTTGATAACCAAACCTTGATAAAAACCTTTAATATGCAGCCTTTTTTTTTTTTTAATTAACTTTTCAAACATTTTCAGCCATTTGAATGACCTCCTTCGGGAATAAAAATAGAATGATTCTGATTTCTATAAAACAAAATTTGTTTTGAAACAATTTTAAACATTCCAAAACAAAATTTTGTTTTATAAAAATCAAAATCATTCTATTTTTATTCCCGAAGAAGGTCATTCAAATGGCTGAAAATGTTTGAAAAGTTAATTTAAAAAAAGGGTTAATGTTACCTATGGTTCCAAGATGGCGGCTCGTCTCTTATTCCAGCAAATAGAGGAAGGGAAACAGTGGGGACGCACGTTCTAACCTAACCTATTCTAATAAATTACCATAATTATTACCAACAAAATTATTAGAATAAGTTAGGTTAGGTTAGAACATGCGTCCCCACTGTTTTCCTTCCTCTATTTGCTGGAATCAGATGAGCCGCCATCTTGAAACCATAGGTAACATTAACAAAAAAAAAAATGCTGCATATTAATAGTTTTTTGTCAAGATTTGGTTGTTATTTAGGTGCAGTCAGAGAAGAGTGATCCTGTTGTTATTTCTTCAACATAGGAAAATGTAATAAGTCTGTGGCAAACAAACATAATTTTTGTTCAAAAACAAATACTTATTCTAAAAGCAAAATAGTTGTATTTCCCTTCCTTTGCAATTTCTAGGTCAGTCTTTTTAAATGTGAGGTCATGTCTACCATAAAATAATTTTCGTAACCAATCATGATTATTGAGCTCAACTTATTCAAGAACTTTTTGGTTTAAAAATAATTTTATTTCTTCAATACAAGTGCAAATTGCATTAACATTACTCCTCTGGAAAGCTGCCTCACTTTATTGTGTAAAAGATCAGAATATTGACTATTGACTTTGTTAACCCGGGTGAGGTCGCAAAGGTCAACAACTGATAGAGGTCGCTGCGGGTCACCTCGACCCGCATTTTAGATATTAATTTTTTTCTTAACAGTTCAACTTTTTTCACTTTTTTCTTTTAAATATTATTTTTCATTCTGTTTAGTAATTTAATAAATATATATGTTTACTTTGTAAGCCTTAGTTAATTATTTATTAACATTCGAATTTACATATTAAATTTTGGGGAAAATTTTTATAAGTATCTGAAAAATTTTAACTATTTAAAAAAAACATGAAATAATTAGTGATGATAGAAGTTATTTTAATTATAGAAAAGGTATGCCACTTTATGATTTTAAAAAATTATATTTATTTTATTTACATTACATTAATAATACAAATTTACGCAGACGTCAAGGGTCGCTGCGGGTCACTATGACCCCAAAGAGCAATTATCTCTTAAAGCGTTCTGAAAAACTGAGTAACGGCGATATGATCCGATAATAACAATAAATTTAGGAAGCTACTGTGAGTCACGTCGATAAAACTTAATTATTAACGATTCAGTCGATCATGAAATAGGGGGTGCGGGTCAGAATGGGTCATGCGACCCCTCCCGGGTTAAGAAGTTCACAAAATTGTGATGGTATAGTGGTCTTGCCATTATTTTGTTCACAATTTGTACATCGACAAGTCCATAACTAATGTTATTTCCTTTGGAAAGGTTTGTGAACAAAGTGCCTCTTGTTGGGTTATGCAGTGAAAAAAAAGAAGTCATGCAAAATTTGTTAAATAGAAAAAAAACATAGAAACAAAACCTTTCTTTTCACCTTACATACTTGGTGCTCCATTGGTTGCAATTGATAGTATTTTCTTAATATCAATATTTTTACTTTTCAAACAATTGATAACAACAGATTCTATATCCTCACATTAAGTTTATCCTGTAAGTAGCTGTATATCAAGTAACTCTTCCTGAGGTTTGTCAGAGTTAGCATATCTACAAATAAATACAATCTGTGCAATATCATTCACATCACAAGATTCATCACAGGCAATAGAAAATCCTGGTGTTGAATTTAAATCCATAATCTGCCAACTAGTTACACCTTCTGCCATATGAATAGTTCTGTCTCTTACAGTCTTAGCAGACAATGTCATGTCTTTTATTTTAGCAATTATTTCTGTTTTATTTTTAAAATCACAAAGATATTTGGACATTTTAATAAAATAATCTTTCACGAAATCACCTTCCGTAAATGACTTTTTGTTTCACTATTTCTAGAGAGGCAACAAAACTAGTGGTTATATTATTACTTGATTTTATCCAATTTGAAAATGTACCTTTACTTAAGTTCATTTTACATTGAAGTTCTACTGCCTTTCTTCTTTCTTCTCCCTTTTGAGAAGTGTTTGCAAATGCTTTATTTTAGAAAATGCTTTTGTACATTTGATTTTTTTTTTTTTTTTTTTTTTGTTATTAGAAAACTTTTCTTCACATATTAAACACACTGGGAATACTGTTAAATTTGCAACAACTGTATAGGATTCAGTTCATCCACTTCTAAATTCTTGATTTTCTTCTACTTTTCTCTTTTTCCAGCCATATTAAATGTTACCCTCAATACTAGAAGAAGCTTTTATTCAATAGTTTTCTTTTGCATACTATATTTAATGAATTAAACATGAGTAAATAAGAACAGTATAAAACTACCATATACAGTGGAACCTCGGTATACGACCTTAATCCGTTCCTGATGTTTGGACTTATACCGAATAAGACATATACCAAACCAGCCTTTCCCATAAGAAGTAATGTAAAAATGATTAATCCGTTCTCATGTAAAAAAAACTGCTCTTGATATGGTATATTAATGGGGTTGTAAAATAATTGAAACACTGTTTGAGCACATTAATAAAATAAAAATCTATAATAAAATTTATTCAAGTTATTACAGTAATAATCGCAAATAATTGCTTCTGATATGCTGTCGCCAGCATTATTTTTCAGTTATCCAAAGCAAAAGCAATTTCTCAACGTGATCTAATGTCTCTCGATCTCTGTTTAGAAATTGATTTAACCCCCTTTCGCAATGTTAGCAGATTTAATAATGTCTTTATTTTTCACGATTGTCGATATCGTCGTTCTCAGAATACGGTATGCAACAGCTAAATCTCGAACACGCATGCCAGCTTCATATTTCTCGACAATCTCTTTTTTTCATTCCATTGTGATTCTAGTCATTTTTTTAGTTTTCTATTGCTTTTCGTTTGCCTTTTTGCAATTCATGATTAATAAAAATAATAAAATTTACTTACAAATTAAAATCAGAAGAAATTTAACAAAGTTATAGACTGTGGCACCGCGAACGTCTAGACTGGTCTAGTACACTGATAGTGCTACTTGTTCATAGATGGTGTGTATAATTAAATTAAGTCATATACCGAACAAAAGTCGTATACCGAGCAAAATTTGTTTTGTCCAAACAGGGCATATTCTAGAGCAGATGTATACTGAGGTATCACTGTACCAAGATGACATGATTGTTCATGCTGCTATTTTTAAATTAAATCAAACAGGAGAAGCTGCATTGGAGTTTTTTGTGATGATTCATGTCTCTGATTTTAAATTTGCCTTACAATTGTGAGATGTCTCCACGTGCTATATTTTTAGATGAAACTGCCTGAAGATGCTCACAAAATATTACGACTATGATACCACCCCTTAAGTGCCATCTTCTAAAGTGCTAAATTTTACCTTTGCTAGTTAGTTTGGAGTGTTTTACTCAAGGTGATATTTAATTATTAAGCTTTGTCCTTACTCTGATAGTGAAGTGATAAATGATTAGTGAAATTAAAAAGTTTAAAAAATATTAGTGAAGTTTACAAGTTATCTTTTTCTTTTGTTTAAATTTTAAATTTTATTTTGTTACATGTATATTATTTACTAACTTAAAAAGAGCCACAGGTTGCCAACCCCCAAGATTTGATGTTACATAATTTACTCTTAAATCTACATTTTATTTCAGTTTGAAAAAAAAATTTTCAATTAATACCAAATCTTTATTTTTAACTGAAGAAATGTTAATTAATTTACACAATTCCTTCAACAGTTTATTGCTCTAATTATTTGAAATATGGAGTTATGTTTTAAAATTATTTCTATTTTTCTCATATTAGTAAGTTTACATATTTTATCTTTTATTTGAGTAAATATTGTACATTATTTTTGAAGAATTCTTAGAATTTTTAAATTTATATTAGGTTTGAAAGTAGTACTTGAATTTTATTTAAACTAGATAGTCAAAGATGAAAGTAATTTTTTTATATATGAACAAACTGGAAAACCTAAAGAGAAATTAATTCAATGCCCTCAGTATTCCAGAAAAAACAAAATTTAATCAAAACAAATGTTTTCAGCCTTATTCGATAGACCTTTTGAGTTACAAGCTTTCAAAGGCAAAAAATATTTGTATTTTGATTAAAATCTTTTTTCTGGAACATTGAAGGTTAACATTGCTGTAGTTGACTTCTAGTTGAGATGTGGGATATTTCAGATGTCAATTTTTATTTTAAATTGTGAAATTATTGGTATTGTAGCAGAAACTATGATTATATCTTTTATTTCTTCATTCTGTCTTCTTTCTAACAATGTAAAATAATTACAACTTACTTGAGCCTGTGACCGGTGTGAAAATAATCAATTCAAATTAACAAACATTTTCGGACGCCTTCCATGTTCTTCTTCAGGTTAAAACTTTTAAGAACGAATTCGAACGATGATAGTTTGATTGCGTGATGACCATCGCGCATGCGCTGTATCCGTCATGTTCTGTGTATCGTATTCTTTTTAATCTTGGGGTCACACAACTTCATGTGTCATCGGACCCAAACAAATCTTCAGGCATCCTCTTGTAATAAAACTTGCCAAGCAAGCAAAAGAGCTATCTCCTCACGTGAATTAATGCATGTTGTTTTAGTTTGCGCTTTATGAATCTCTATTGCTTCCAGCCATTTAAGGTGTTCTATCCGGGTCGTTTTGGTTATTAGCGGGCTCCCACGAAGTCCACATTAATGCCCGGTTCAGAAGCGTACACTGCGAATGACGTGGTAGCTCTGTTATATCTTATATCCGCCTTGTGTTCTTTAACTCTGACTTCCATCAAGCGTTTCGTTGATCCTATGTAGATCAGATCCCTATTAAATCTCTCGTCCCTTATCGGGATTCGGTATACCACAACATTATTCCAAGAATGTCGGAACACCAAAAAACACGAATGAGCCAAAACCCACCTACAACGGCACAAGGTAACAACCAATGCACGGAGGTGGAGAGAATGTCTCTCACATACAACCCGACCTGGAAATCCATATACGAATCTATCGCCAAGAGACGTAAGGTCACTATTGCTTACAGGAAAGGCCCAACTATATACAGTTTGTTATGCAATGGAAAGGACCCATCTGACCTGAATAGAATGGCGGGTGTATACCGAATCCTGATAAGGGACGAGAGATTTAATGGGGATCTGATCTACATAGGATCAACGAAACGCTCGATAGAAGTCAGAGTCAAAGAGCACAAGGCAGATATAAGATATAACAGAGCTACCACGTCACTCGCAGTGTACGCTTCTGAACCGAGCATTAATGTGGACTTCGTGGGAGCCACACTAATAACCAAAACGACCCGGATAGAACACCTTAAATGGCTGGAAGCGATAGAGATTCATAAAGCGCAAACTAAAACGACATGCATTAATTCACGTGAGGAGATAGCTCTTTCGCTTGCTTGGCAAGCTTTATTACAAGAGGATGCCTGAAGATTTGTTTGGGTCCAATGACACATGAAGTTGTGTGACCCCAAGATTAAAAAGAATACGATACACGGAACACAACGGATACAACGCATGTGCGATGGTCATCACACAATCAAACTATCATCGTTCGAATTCGTTCTTAAAAGTTCGGAACGGCATGTTTAAAAAAAATAGAATTCAGCGGTTTTAACCTGAAGAAGGACACGGAAGGCGTCCGAAAACGTTTGTTAATTTGAATTGATTATTTTCACACTGGTCACAGGCTCAAGTAAGTTGTAATTATCTAATAATAACATCAACCGGTGGTTATTTTGAGGAAGCTATACAATGTAAAATACTTGAATATTGACAAAAATGCATATTTTATGTTTATTTTGTTGTAATTTCATGTAATAAAGCAATAAAATAAATATATCAAAGTTCACTTTGCTATAAATAATCTCAGGTTTGATGTATTGACATCAGATTTGTTTGTAATTGAGAGGGATAGGTTGTGTTATAAGCTGGTGAGTCTGGAGTACATAGTTCTCTGGGTTGTTCTATGCTCTTATTTGTACTTTTCAAGTTAAGATATATTTGTAGTAAAACTTTACTACTATTGAGGGATTATCAGTACTGCCATTGCTAATGTCAACCAACCACTAATTGTTTTGTTGCCTTGTAAACAGAATCTCTTTTCACGCTTATAAGTGGATCAAATGAAAATGTTATTGCTTTTATTGAATTTATAAGAATGTTTTCTTTAACCTTTTAACAACCAGTTTTGTCAGGACTAATTACTTTATTATAATATTTTTAACATGATATAGTCAGGCAGTTATCAAAAATCAATTATCCTAATTCAAAAATTAGTATCTCTTGAAATATTACAGAAATTAAAATATTTTGTTGATTTTTTATATATACATATACCATATACAAATATTGGACATATATACCATGCCAGGATGGTTATGATTGTCGGCTGAGTGTCATAGTGGAAGTTATAGGCCATAGGCACTTATTCATCTCCAGCCAGCACCAGAAAGTAATGAGTGTGGTTACATCCAAATTTTTATTTAGCAAATATAAACAGCACATGTATCAATCATAAGCGATCTCTCTTAGTGGCACGGCATTACCCTATTTTTCCCATATATAATTTCAATAAAATTATTATATATGATAATTATATAGTTTTTAATAGATTTGTTTAAATTTTAATTACATATAAAGTAAGTTAAAATAATTTAACAATTCTAAATAAGCTGAAACTATTAAACTACATGAACATCTCAAAACCCAATGTTATTAATTAATGCTGAATGATTTACATAATGTATCAAGCTATTTTTTGGCTACTATTAATAATTAAATTTTAAGTTAATTTGTTACTAGAGGTAGTTACAACTTTCTTTAGTAACAAATTAGCCCTTAATCCAGTGAAGTATGGTTGGACCAATGGTCAAAGACCTCCATCTTTTTCTTTCTTTCCACCACTCCTCTGCAAACACCACTGTTACATTATCAGTCTTTTTTCTTAGGTTTTCAGCTATCTTGTCCATTCACTTCCCCTAGGTCTTCTCCCCGCCATCTCCTCCTCTGATACCAACTTTGGTATTCTATTGTCTTCCATTCTCTTGATATGTCCAAATCATCTCAGTCTAATTTGTTCTATCTTCTCCCTCAAATTTTTCATTTCTGTTCTTTCCCTTATTTCTTCATTCCATATCCTGTCTCTTCTGGTCTCACTCCTGAGGAATTTCATTTCTGCTGCCTGAATGTTTCTTTCTCCATGATGTAGTTTATGCTGCAGCTCCATAAGTCAATATTGGGACAAAGTATAATTGATAAAGGACCTCCTTATATTTATGTGTCACTTCCTTTTTCCAGATCTTAGTTCTTATACTCTGGTAGAAGCCATCAGCTTGCTGTATTCTTCTACTTATTTCTTTTGCTTAACTTTCCATCTTTTGATATTTCTGTTCCCAGATATCTAAAGCTGTCAACATTCTCTAATAATTTTACATTCGGTTCAATTTTTCCCTCTCCCATCCTGAGTTCTCTTTGACATCACCTTGCACTGTCTTGCTTTTCTCTTTGCTTATCTTTATTCCCTATTCCTCTTGCTTCCTGTTCCACACATCCAGTTGATGATGTACTTCTTTTTCTGTGTCTCCCATTAGTCCTATGTCATCTGCAAATTGCCAAGTCCTTGACTTCTTTTCATTAAGTTTGCTAGTATCTGATTTATAATTTTTGCCAAGATGCCCTTACTCTCTAGACTCTTCCACACCATCTGTCTTGGGTCACTATCATATGCTTTTTCAATATATATAAAAGTTACTAAATCTTTGTTGTATTTCCCAACTCTTACATCAGTAGTCTCACAGAAAATATCAGATTTATGGTAGATTGGATCCTTATGAACCTATGTTGTTTCCTTTCTAGATGGTGTTCCACCACTTTTCTGATCTTACACTCCACATCCAAAACTCTAAAAAAATCTTGGCAACATGGGGTAACAATGTGATCCCTCTGTAATTTTCACATTTCTTTCTGTCCCATTTATTTAATATTGGGGCTATAATATCTTTACCCCATTTAGATGGTACTTCTTATCTCTCCATCCTGCCTTCTCATAACCCTTGTTAGTCAACATATCTCCTGTTGGCCTGATGCATTGATGATATCCACCACAATTTCGTCAATTCCTGCAGCTTTGCCCATCTTCATTTTCTTTAACACAATCTCTTTTCTGTGTGTGTTATATCATCCCACTCTCTGTCTCTCGCGTTCATCTTCTTCCATTATTTCTTCTGTTTCGTTAGGCAGGGATGCACAACCTTTTCTGAAGAAGGGCCAAATTAGGATTAAGTTTACTGACTGGGGGCTGGACCTCCAAGCGATTAATGTGATGGCTGAGATTGCCAGCAGATTTTCCAAATTCTTGTTGGTTAACCTGTTCCATGTTTTGCACTTGTTTAAATTCATAAGTGAAAATGCTTGTTTGCATACATAAGCCATACTGCCAAACATGCTTGCACAAAATTGAGCATTGTCTTTCAATTTTGGAAATGATGTATCTAGCAGTTCTTTGTAGAATGTAAGGACATTAGAATTTTTAAACTGTGATTTCAATTCATCACTCCACTGGATGTCTATCAACTCAAGTTGGACATCTGGAGGGGCATCTTCCACTTTCACATCAAATGGAGTTGAAAAAAAGCTGCATGTAGATCTTGTATTTCTGAAATTCACCAAACCTCTGATTGAATGATGTAAGGAGGGTGTTAACTTGGTCAGAGTAATTCATCCATATATGTGAGTATTTCTCTTTCATGGCCTTGCAATGTGGAAAGTGTGTAAAGTTCTCTGATTGCATGTGGGACTTGAAAAGTGCTAGTTTGGTCATAAATGCATTGATGTTACTTGCCAACTGAGAAACAAGTTGCATCTTTCCCTGCAATCTCAAATTAAGGTCATTTAGATAAGCAGTAATGTCAGCAAGGAAAGCTAAATCACACTGCCATCTTTGTACTTTCAAATTCCTTGTAGTTTTCCCCTGTTCTTTGATGAAAGTGATAACAGGTAGGCCCCAATAGCTCCACAAATCTCTTGAGGACTGTTGCATTGCTCAGCCAACAAACTTCAGTATACATGGGCAGGTCAGCATAATCAGCATCTATTTCTTCAAGAAATGATGTGAAGAGTCAATGGTTGAGTCCATGATGGTGGATTAAGTTCACAGTATCATAAACATCTTTCAGCAGGCATTCAAATCCCAGCTTCTTTGCACAAAGTTGCTGTTGGTGAATTATGCAATGATACTGGACTAACTCCTTTTGCCTGTCTTCAAGGTGGTTTTTCAGCAAGGTGACTCTGCCATTCTCACATCCAACCATAGACGGTGTTCCATCAGTGGCGATGCTGGATAGCTTGTCAAAGTCCAGTGCTGATTTGTTGCAAATGCTCAATAAACCAGTTAGTAAGTCAGCACCAGTTGTATGTCCAGAAAGTGATGCCATGCCAAGAAATTCTTCATTCACAATAAAATCTAATGAAACACTTCTAATAAACACAATCACTTGTGCTGTTGATATGTCAGTGGATTCGTCCACAGCCAAAGAAAAATAAGCACAGTTTGCAACTAAAATGTTAAGTTGGCCAGAAATGTCTGATGCAATTTGCGAGATTCTCTGTTGTATCATCATGCGGTTAAGACTGATTGTTTGAAAATGCTTTGTCTTCTCAGGACACATCTCACATACGATGATAAGACACTTTTTTATCATATTGCCGTCTATGGAAGGTTTCCCATTCTTGGCTATTAAAGCAGATATTTCTAGGCTGGCTTCAACAGTCACATCCAATTCTCCAGATTGTTTCTTGAACACATTTTGTTGGCTGATTAGTGATCGTCTTAATGATTCGATTTTCTGTTTGCATTTCGTACCTTGCAGAAGGAAATCCTTGTGTTGGCTTTTATGATGTCGCTTCAGGTTGAATTCTTTTGGCACTGCTACTGTTCTGTTGCACAAGATGCAAATAATGCTGTTGCACAAAACAGTACTTGTTAGTTCACACTTCTTGAAACTGATGGTTCTCACGATCAACCTTGTGTTTAATGCCCAGCACCATACTGTTCACTCTGCAAAACAATGTCTCGTTGTGCCGAAAATTCTGAGGCCTGCAATGAATCAGGTTTGAGACCAGGCAAGCTAGACTACCACGTGCTTTGTTCTGTACCCACTCTGACCAAAGACTAAAGAGGCGGGGGCAGAAAACTATTACACACACCTGTAACAAATGGCCAGGCAGGTCTTAATTCATTTGATCCCTATCCAGGCGTCTCTACCATTTCTCAGAATTTGTGAGTCAGATCGTCAACATGCCAGGTGCAGGACACTAATCCATCATGAATGTGGTTACCGTTCTTACCTAAATTATATTTATGGCCTGTCAGTTTTAACCCCCCCTGGTGTTCAGAAATGAATCAAGGGTGATTAATGCAATGCAGCGGAAAATCTGAATTTTTTTAATATAATTATTAAAATTGCCATATCTCGTTTCAAATTGGCGCTAGAATCAATCTGTTTTTGTTTTCTGTCACAAACATATCATAGTTTGACTGTTAAATTTCAAATAAAATAAAAATTAAAAATAATAATTTAATTTTAAATTTACGAAAAAAGAATGTAAAAATAAAAGTAAATAAAAAGTTCCAATTAATTTACTACTTAAATAACCTAACTATATATCTGTTTTCTTTCAAACAAAAGAAACTGTAGCTTTCTAGCTACACAGAGAGTCATTTTACAACCCTCTTTGTTGACACAAGAAGTTTATGGCTTGACGTGATTTGAAATAATTATTAAATCCAAAATATTTTAATGCAAACGGCTTCCTTTTAGTTGTACATTCCTTTTTCAACTCTGGTTGGTTTTTTCTAGTTTGAATGACATTAGGTTGACGAACAAGTGTCTTTTCAGAAAAGATTGATTCAAATTCGACTATACCAATCAGAATCTAGAATGTAAACAAATGCTAAAAAATTGTTATTTTCATGGTTTTTCGGCACTATTTTCACTTATTTTTATGTTATTTGATGCTATTTATCAGTGGCGTGCCGTCATTGGAAGCGATGGAAGCGCCGATTCCACCTTCCAATGACCTTCCTTGTATTTTATAAAATATAAATTTTCATATTTTAATGTACTTTGAATTAATTAAAATTAATATTTTATTATAACTGCATTATGTACCTTTTACAAATTTCTATACTACATGTGAAAAAAACGATAAGATTGCTATTGTATATTCGAATAATTCGGTGGCGGAAGGAATGTCGAAACCGGGTCAGTTTCCAATCAGCCAGATTATATAGGCATTGGCACATGCGGTTTACAGAGCACCAACCTCACCCGGTTTAGCCGGTAGAAGCGACATACGCATAAAGCATCTAATTTTATATCCCGGACCGGTTCTGAGCTGTTAGCCGCCTGCCTGTCAACTTCCAAGCAGCCAGATTTTAGGCATTGGCGCATGCGCTATACAGAGCATCAACGTCACCCGGTTTAGCTGGTGGATGCTTCACACATAAAGCTTCTAATTTTATATCCCGGACCGGTTGTGGGCTTTTAGCCGCCTGCCTGCTAGATATTCGGCTGCCCTTGCCCGATTATGTGAATCATGAGTAGACTAGATCAACGGCGGGCAACCCCCGGCCCGCGGGCCAGCTACGGCTCGCGAAAAGTTTCTATCCAGCCCGCGAGATCTTTAATAGATTATTAAACTGGAAAAATAGTTATTTTTCCAATTCTTTGTAATTTTCGAAAACAATAAGAGAAATAAATGTAGTAATTAACTTTTTATTTATTTATTTCATATTTGAAGACTAAAAAGATTACAGTCACAAAAAGGCGTCAATAAACTACTACGGCCTGCGGAAAAAACGTAAAATTTATTCTGGCCCACGTTATAAAAAAGGTTGCCCAGCCTAGACTAGATTTATAACTTAACCCAACCGATAGGAGTTTACTGGCATGTTTTTATAATAGTTCTGTATAGTTAACAGGAGTTTTAAAAAAATCCATTAAAATATTTGATATATTTATTCTGCGTTTATTCCGCTCTCCCATCTTATATTACTTACGGATTTCAATGTTAAACCGGTGATATTACGATTTAGTATGTCCCATCTGTAAGGAGATGGAGAAAAAACGTGTACAATTCTAGTACAGTGTTAAAAAATTAACTGTTACTTTGGCAGCATCATTTACAATCAAATTTAATGAATGAGACGTACAATGGTACAAAAAAAGCTCTAGAATTTATTTTCCTTAAATTTACGATTTATATATCCGTTGTCATAAAAATTTCTTTCCACTTCTTTATCAAGACTACAGATATTCAAGTCCAAAGTAACCGATTTTTATTTAAGAAGTAGTTAAATAATTAAGTGATTAGAAAATTAGAAACATAAATAAAACCTGATGAAAGAGCCGAAATTTTACTTAAACAGAAGCTTAACCGAACCAATCTCTTGCCGAGTACAGTGGGGTCTGATCTCTTCATAATATTAGATGCAATAAAGACAGAAATTTTTCCAGTTCAACGAGAGTGACCAAAAAGTTGTAAATTTTGGAAATTTTCGTGAACACTTGGTCCTAAAACGAATTAGAAAACGAACGACGGACAATCTGTTAAGTTTAACGTATTTTGATTTTACAGCTATGGTGAGAAACGTTTAAAATCTACAACAACCCTGTTGCGTCCTTTGATATATACTAGTGATGCAACAAAAGAGGCATTTGACATTGACCGGTATTGGCACCCTCGGGATTTGGCACGGACACACCTACCTGGACCATCTCCGATTTCATTCATTAGCCACGCGTAGGGAGCTATTTGACTAAGTGGATTGTTTTAAAATTTAAAATATAAATCGAACTCACTTGTGCCTTTTGACCGGTGTGAAATAAATAAGTTCAATTCAACGAACGTTTTCTGGACGCCTTCCGTGTCCTTCTTCAGGTTAACTGCTGGATTCTATTATTTTTAAAAAACTATTTACACTTTGTTACGTAACGGAAAGGACCCATCGGACCCGAATAGAATGGCAGGCGTATACCGAATCCGATAAAGGACGAGAGATTTAATAGGGATCTGATCTACATAGGATCAACGAAACGCTCTATGGAAGTCAGGGTTAAAGAACACGAGGCGGATATAAGATACAACAGAGCTACCACGTCGCTTGCAGTGTACGCTTCTGAACCGGGCATTAATGTGGACTTCGCGGGGGCCACGCTAATAACTAAAACGACTCGGATGGAACACCTCAAATGGCTGGAAGCGATAGAGATACATAAAGCGCAAACTAAAACAACATGCATTAATTCACGCGACGAGATAACTCTTTCGCTTGCTTGGCAAACTTTATTACAAGAGGATGCATAAAGATTTATTTGGGTCCGATAACACATGAAATCATGTGACCCAAAGATAAAAAAGAATACAAAGATTAAAAAGAATATGATACAGTACGACAAGGAGCACGACAGATATAGCGCATGCGCGATGGTCATCGTGCTTTCGAACTATCTTCATTTGAATTTGTTCTTAAAAGATCGGAATGCAGTTTTTTTAAAAATAATAGAATCCAGCAGTTAACCTGAAGAAGGACACGGAAGGCGTCCAGAAAACGTTCGTTGAATTGAAGTTATTTATTTCACACCGGTCAAAAGGCACAAGTGAGTTCGATTTATATTTTATACACCCCGGTGTGTAGGATGATGATATGTTTTAAAATTTAAAAAGTAAAGAATATTTTGTTATTTTTATGTACGTTTCTTCACAAAGTTATATTTAATTATAAGTTTCATTAAAAGTATATTCATACAATTGAAGAATTTTTTGTACTAGGTATGTATATTCATCACACATTTTGTTTTACCAAGTAAGTTTTTTTTATAATTTTAATTTTAGCCCTTGTATCGTGGCTAGTGATTCAAAAATTTATTTTGAAAAAGTTTTGGCTCGAGACCATATAATGAAAAAGAAAACATTATTAAAAGAGAAATACCGATGCCTAAATTAAATATAAATACGTCGACAAAAAAATTTCGACATTTTGACGATAAAATTTATGACGGATGACGATTCTTTCGTAAAATTGAAGCAATTCGGAAATCAAAACGGAATAGAATTTAACATTGGTAGACAATATAAAATAAATATTGAAAATTATAACAAGATAATTACGATTAATAGATATATCTAAATTAATAGATGTTATATGTTTTTTCTCAAAGCGAGAATTGGCATTTAGAGGGCATAGGGAATTTATTGAAACTAGTAACGGAGGTAATTATATTGAACTTTCTCATTTATTAAGTACGTCAGATAATCTGTTAAAAATACATTTAAAGAAGTATACGATTTTTACTGGCTTATCGAACAAACAAATACGAAAGGGCACTGACGCGCAATTACTTGATTGCCCCTGTAAGTCGGCTTCTTACAGAAACACAGCTTCCCTATCATCAAATGTCACGGCACGCCACTGCTATTTATACAAATAAGCAAGTTTTCCGAAGCATAAAATTGAAAATTTTCTGCTAAAATAGAAACTTCCTGATAACATCGGAAATGATGTTCTAACATCATTTTATTCTATTTGATTCTTCAAAAAATTGTTTTAATACTATGTATTAGACTTAAAATATTTGATATCTAAACCAGAAAGTGTGTTAGCTAGAAATAGAACTTCAACTCCCATTTTTAACACATCCCGGTGTTTTGTGTTGTTGAAATATATAAAGTGTGTTTGTGTGTTTTAGTGTTAATGTTAGAACCAAAGTCAAGGCATATGCTACAAATTTGTCACTTCACTTTTTATAATTATGTTGTGATAGTAGATACAGTAGTGTATCGATTATCCGCGGATGTATTTGTAAGACGTGTTATACAAAATATATACAGTACAGTTTTGTGTTTAATATATTTTTTTGTAAATGATCAGTTATCCGAACAACCCCAGTCCCAAATTGTTTTGGATAATTGATGCTCTAAAGTAGATATATTTGAACATACTACAGCCAGTTTGTTATCATTCTGTTCTCATGCCATGATTTATAGTAGTATAAGCAAAGAGTGTCAGTGAGATATTTGTGTCCTGATAATCATTATTGGGCTTCAATTGGAAAAAATTGTAGATTTATAAATTTCCACTGTTGTTCGTCTGTCTGTCCTTCCTTATTCTCAAGAATGATGTTAGATATATGAAAGTTGAGACCAGATATGGAAAGCTTAGGGGCAGGAGAACCCAATTAACTGTATACAAACTTCTAGTCTAGACCAGAAATCACATGATTTCAATTTTAAAATATTCCCCAGAACAGAGTTACTTAGATGACTGGCATGATTCTGTTGTTGTCAGGAAAAGTGTGAGGTACAGAGGCAAAACATTAATAATTCGAGATTAAAAATTGCTGTCTGGCATTGCAAAGATATAATTTTTTGCTTGTATTTTAAACGTTTCTCATATATTATTTTCAATATTGTTTCCTCCTTAATATATTAACTTTCAAGGGATAAGTCACACAATCTGAGAAGGCTAGCTATAAAACAGAACTAGAGTGATATGATAAACTTATTTAATGATATGTTATTAGGATATGGTGAAATAAATAATGAAATTTTTACACTTAACAAACCAAAATAAAAATTAGCTGTTTCTTCTTTCTTTTAGTTTGTTTTAATATCAGGACAAAGTTAAATAGACTTATGAAGTGTGAAAATTATTGTTAAATTGGGCTTGATTTTTTTTTAAAATTGTTCGAAAGTTGCAACTTGATATCATATGATCATATTAAAGTAATTTTGTATTATACTTTAATTAATGTTAGTGACCTGGAATTAAAATATATAATATCAGGTATAAAGTTGCAAATGTGTAGAAAAGAATTATAAAATATCTTATTTTAAACAATAGAAAAAAAATTAACCAATATCAATGTGATACATTAATTAATATATCCTGTTGAAGTGTTGTTCTGCATCTTTTTTAATTATATACTTGTAATAATATGTTACTAAATTAGAAAATTGTAAATGAGTTGAAAGTACTTGTTTTTCAAATCCAATCTAGTCAATCCATAACTGGAAATGGCTTTTTGGACTTCAATCGTATCATGTATACATGCATATATATACTTAAATCATTCCATTGATAAAGAAATGCATACATTAAATACACCTCAAAAACTGGAACAATATATAATAAAATAAATTACACTTTTGTTCTTTTACCTGAAGAAATTTACTAAAGAGGCCAAAAATGTTAGTTTTCTCTTAGAAACTATCTGCTGGAAAAGAGTGAAAAGTGAAAGTTATTTTATGATATGAAGCAAAGTTTCATAACATTTTATGCTATCTTTGTAAATAATTAAATTAAATTAATTAATTTTTGCTAATTTCAGGAAGTCAACTTTTTATTAAATGTTTTCAGTCAAAACTTGATCATCCTCAGCTTAAAATCTTATATTTGTATGATTTTGACTGAAAACATAAGAAACCTTAGAGTTACTTTTTGGTCTCTTTTCACTTAGAACATTCTGCTCCTTAAATAAGAATTACTAACAATGAAATTCTCCATCTAATCCATGAAGGTTTTTTTTTTTCCTGTTTGATAGTCTTCAAAGGCTATAAGGTAGGATTCAAGATGATGAAAAGTTTTTTAGTCATTTTATTTGTAAGTTGAGGCAACTTACAAATAAATTGTAAGGAATTTAAGAAGAACCAATGGAGTCAGAACTTTTCACAATCTTGCGTATTGTACTTCAAAAAAAAAGTGCACAAAAATTTCAAATTTTCTATTCTTTTCTGACTTTTAAGAGGACTAAAAAATTAAAAATTCTAAAATATTTATAAAAATGAAATAGAATTCTCCCAACGGGTCAAGAAAATCAATTTTATTTTTATAAATATTTTAGAATTTTTAATTTTTTAGTCCTCTTAAAAGTCAGAAAAGAATAGAAAATTTGAAATTTTTGTGCTTTTTTTTTTTTGTTTTTTTTTTAAAGTACAATACATAAGATTACAAATAAATGTTGGTAATAGATTGTTTTAATTGAATGAGCAAACTCATTTCAACTCTAAGGTTCAAATTTCTTTCTTTTGACTTTCTAGGCCAAATGTTGGGCCATCCTAATGCTATTCTTAAGAGATGTAATAATTATCAACAGTAGTATCTATATATATTGTAAAACTGAAGACACAGTTTTTTCTATACTCTGTTCTTGCATTGTTATGGTATTTCATTCCATGTAGTCTGAGTGATTATGTAGAGAATAAGTTATCAAGTTATGTAACTTGTAAATAAAATGTAAATGTGGAAATATGAGTAATAACATATACAAGTCACTAATAATAAATTTAAATATTCAAATGAACAGCTGTATTCAGGCTAATTAATTAACATTAATATAGTACAATTAAAATCAAGCTGTTCACTTGAATATCTGGAAATATGAGCTGTGTAACTTCAAATTGCATAAAAATTCTATTGAAAAATTCTCAGTGTAATTGCATTAGTAAATACTAAACAAATTAATTTGTTTAATTGAACTGGAACTAAACAGGTTGGTTTTATTGGACAAATTTATAAAATGGGTTACTTTTTAATCTTGTAATTTTCATATTTGGTATGTTAAAATCATGGGTGAATTAATTTAGCTGAAAATTGCTATTCTTAATTTGTGTTTCTCTAGCAAGATATTGAATTACAGCAAGTCTTCACTTAACATTGTTGATATGTTCTTGGAAACTGTGGCATTAAGTAAAATGCTATATAATGACACCAGCTTTACTGTAGGTTAAAAGATATAATGAGAATTAAGTTTCCATTGCATATTTCTGATTGTAGAAACATTCCAAATTTTTAAGTAATGACACTAATATGAAAGATTGAAATAAATTTGAGCTCTACATATCATATTTAAGGTAGATTGATGAAACAGTAGCAGTAATTATTTACCCAATTTTGGGAATCGGTGAGTTATGGTGATTGTAGCAGTGGTAGGTTAATCACCTATCACTGCTACAACCACCATCACTCATTGATTCCCAAAATTGGGTAAATAATTACCTTTACTTTATAGGGAGATAGGTTAAATCCTTGTCACTGGAGATGAGTATAGATAAATAATAAAGAATAAATGTTTTGCAAAGGAAAAATTGAAGGGCTCATCAGTGGTTGAGTAGATGAAATCACTGAACATTAGTAGTTGGTCATGTGTTTGCACCTTATCAGCAGGCTGGCCAAGTGTAGTTTTCCAGGTTTTCTTCATGTTACTAACACCTAAATAGGGGCCAGTTTCCCACAGAAAAGTTCTCTCAGGAGGCATCCCCTGTTGGTAGATCATCCACATGTTGCATTGCCATAAACAAATAAGTCAAACTGAAGTGAAAATTATAGGTAGACTCCAACTACCATACAGTTCAAAACAAACAGTTGGTGATTCCAATGAACTACAGAAATACAGCATAAATTTAAAGTAGCAAAAGTAAATAGTGTACATTTGTTTACTTAGATATTAAATGATTCTTTGTGTTAATATGGTTATATGTGTACCCTATTTGAAAAAATGGTGATAGTGTATGAATGCAAATTAAATTAATCAGATTCTAAGAAAAGAATGTGGTTAATATCATGCTTATTGGATTGTGTTTGTATAACCTTTAGCATTTAATTCCCACCTCATTGAATTAATAAAGAAAATTTAATTGTATCTTTCCTTGACAATGTTAAGTGAAGTCTTTCCATATTCATGAATTGGTATTAATGAAAAATAGAAAATTATTTTGTATTCAATATAGTTAAACTGAGTTGTCAGCATTATAATTATAAATTTTTATTACCTAAAACAGTGTGAACTTTTTTCATGAAATATGAATAATTTTTAATTTCAGGGTAATGGAAAATATTCAGCCAAACCTAATTTTACTGAACGATATAATGACCGCATCAGAGAATCTCCTACAACTAGTAATAGTAGTAATTATGGAAAGACTGAAAGCCCAGATACAAAAAATAGTCCACGTTGTCATAATAAATCTGTATATTCTCAGCGAAGTAAAGAAAGGGAGCATCATGAGACTGGTATGCTTGAGATTTATAGATATATAAAACAGTACTTTAATTTTAAGAATATAAGTTACACAGTGAGACAATACAATACTAGAATTCTTATTGTATTTAATACATTATTTATGTTTTGTCTGTTTTTTTTTTTTCCTGTGGTGATTACAATATAATTTAAATTTTAGATAAAATCTAGTTGATATAGCTGGCAATGCTCAGATTAGCATAAGAAAACTGAAAACTATGCATAGTTCTGTTTCAGTGTCCAATGAATTTCGTCATAGCTTTTCTTTTGATTCTGTCCTTAATGAAATAAATTTTTGTATCTTTAAATAGACTTGTTCCAATGAATTTCACAGATATACAGTAAAACGTCTGTAACTTGAAGCTCTAAGGGGCAGGAAAAAAACTGAGTTACAGACAGTTCAAGTTAGAAAACAATAGTGAAAAATGCCAGTTCTGAATAGATTTGTATTTTTATTTCTTATATATTATATAAAGAATCTTTGATAGTTTTTTGTTTTAAACAGCCCATGTAATGCCTTTCAGGAAAATGTTTGCTATATCTAATGTACTATACCTGCAAAACTGTTTGATTTTATCTTGTTAAGATAAAACAAGAGGTCCTCTCATTTTTGATTGGAATGTTGTCTGCAAATGGGTATTGCACAGTAATAATACTGTCTGAAAATGTCATGAAAATTCAATAATTAGGGTCACTTTGGCTAGAATAAATATTAAAATTTGAGTCGAAAGTTGAAAGTAACATAAATCAGTGTCTGGGGACCACAAAAACTTTCAACTTGGAGCAAATTCAAATTAAGGAAATCCAAGTTGGAGATGTTAAATCTCTATGCTATTCCATTGAGACCTACCAAATGCTTCATTTTCTTTGAGTTACAAATGTTTGAGAAGTTTTACTGTAGTACTTGATTGCTTTTTGTTCTCTTATGTTCTTTAGAATTAAGCACAAAATTGCTATAGAGAACTTATTATAGAGGAACTTTTTTGATGGAAAAAGTAGACTTTGTTTTCTATTTTTTATGAAATGAAATGCATTTTAAGCCATTTTCCCCTTATCAGTCTTTAATTTGGATAATATGATATATATAATATAAATAAATATTATTTTTTAATATTATTCAATATTTCTACAAAGACTTTTCTTATAACACAAAATTAATTTATAATTCACAATCAAGACACACATTAGCCTTTTTTTGTAGTATATTTGCTACAGTCATATTTTTATCTAACAATATGTAAGCAGGAAAATCATATCAAATTTTAAATTACATTATAGTTTGTTCTATAATGCTAATCGATGTGTTGTGCTTATTTGTGATACCTGTTAATCAGTTATAACAAGTATTTACTACAAGGAAAGTTGTACAAGGCAAAACTAGTTAGACAGTATTATACAAATTATCTTGTAGATGGTGCTAGTGGTTGGATTGCTAACTTTGAGATAGCTCATAATGGGCAGTCAACATGTTAACAGTTTAAATTGAAGAAACATTGAAAATAGATGGGAAATAGTATTCTTAAGATTTTTTAAAATAATTTTAAAATATTCACGTACCTTTAATTTATTGCTTCAAACATAAAATCTAAATTACTGATATTTGGGTGAAAGGACAATGTGATAATTTGGTGCCTAACACCTAATTTGTCAGATTTTTTAACTCACATGAACAACAACAGCTATGTCTTTACCTCTTAGTTCAGAAAGAAAGTCACTACACTACTCACTTTCTGGACATCCATTTAACACTGCAAAAGCCACATCTTAACCACAGTATACAGAAAATCTTTATCACCTCTTTTTCATACCAAGTGGAATTATGTGAAAATGCTATCTTTAAGGCCCTAATTAAAAGGGATTGTATACAATACTCTAACATTCAGAACAGAATAAAAGAAGCTGAACTACATCATATTGCCAGGATTTATGAGTGTATGAATAATAATTGAGAAAATTGACATAGTTAATTAATTAACTAAGCCTAACCAAAGTAAGGTTACAAATAAAAGAAAAAGTTGAAAATGATAAATAGTAGCAATACATTTGTTACAATTAAAAATCAGTGGTAATGGAGCAATTATTTAAGTTTTTATTTACAATGGTGATTTAATAATGTGGTATGTCGATAGTGGAGAGAATTATTGAATCCCCAGTTAAGATAGATGAGTGGTGTGGGAGAGTATGTTGGAGTGTGGGCACTGAAACAAGTCTCCTTCAAAAGTTTAATCTATTTATTATAAACATTCAAAAAGGAGCTTACAACAATTTTCCAATATTGCTTTTTGAACAAATGAAATAAATGGAATGCTTTTTATTAAGAAAGAAACAGTTTTAAAGATTTTATTTCTGTTAGAAAAAATTAACATTAATTTTATATGGTTTAGAATCATTATGGTTTCCTAAGTTTTCTTTGGGCACAGGGAAGAATCCAAAATAATTATAAAAAACGATGGAGTCAGACTTTCTATTCTTCTTACTTTTTACTCTTAAAGTATACGAAAAAATATATTTTTCTTCCCGTTCTGACTTATGGATATTGTGTAACTAAAAAATTTTCTAAAACATTGTTCATTTTATTCATTGTTAACACAATGTTATAGAAAATTTTTTAGTTATACAATATCCATAAGTCAGAACGAGAAGAAAAATATATTTTTTCGTATGCTTTAAGAGTAAAAAGTAAGAAGAACAGGGAAGAATCTTCATCTCCTCCCTCTTGATGTCCCTGATTGAACTGTTTTATCATATGAACTGTAGATCATATTAGTTTAAGACTTCAGTACTTTTGGGAATTATAATAAGGGATTTTAGAAAAGACAGCCCATTGGGGAATAATTAGGGTTGTTAGACATTATTTAAAGTAACTGTTGAACTAGTTTGAGTATTTATATGCTGACTAATTTTAGTTGTGTTTAGATTAATGGCTATATAATTATTTCAAAACCATACAGTTTGCAATTTACTTAACTGATTTTAAACGAATGAGTAAAATTATGATGCAAAAGTACAGAACTTCTGACAGAACAAATAACAAAATAAAAAAAACCAACATTACTAACTCTTCCTAATTCTGTAAATTTCTCGAAGTATTCTATATTTTTAATGAGAATTTTACTGAAATAATATTTAAAATGTATGAGCCAATAGAAAATCAAATTAACAACTTTTATAAATAAACTATTATGTAATTTTAAGTGTCCATTGATAGTTAAATTGATAAATAAATAAATAGTAAGTAAATTCAATATACTTAATTTTTTTTTCCATTGCTGGCAGAAAATGATTTTTCTGTTAAAGTTCTATCTGGGAATTGTTTTGTTTATAATTGCAATTATGCAAAAAAAGAATCTATCAGCATTATATTTGAATCAGCAGGTCACCAAATACAACTGTCTGAGTTGCATATTATGTGAGAAATATGACAGCTGCTATATTTAAATTGAATTATTAAATGAAGCCCTCAGAATCACATCTAATGTGATTCTGAGGGTAGATATGTTTGAATGTTTGAAAGAATTCATAAAATGAAAAAAGCTTAAAATAATGAGATGACAGCCACATCTACAGCCAATGTTTGATGAGCAAAAATATTAACACACACTTATTCATACAATTTTTAGGATTTTTTGAAACATTCAAACTCAATTATCTCAAAAATATGATTCTGAGGATTAGCACTGTGTGTCTGAGGGCTTCAAATATAGACAAATTTGAATAAATCTAGGACTAAGTAAATGAATACACAATAATCATTAAACTGTTAAAAATTCAAGTGTGAAGGAATATCAATTAGTTTGAGATTAGGCTAACTTTTTAATTCTGTCCTACAATTAATAACTATCAATCAATTGCCCTAATTAGGTTGACATGCTGGAAGTAATGAAAAATATAAAGAAATATGTAGTAATTATTAAAATATATAAAAATATGTTGCAAGAATTGATGTAATTCACTACAGAAATTGACAGGAAAGTCAAATATCAATTTCCTACATATTAGCAAGAAAAACACATCATAATATATAAGTCCAGGTCTAGTAATATCTAAATTGGAGGACTGAATCAGGTTAACTATGAGAACAGTAATTATTTCAAATGTAGTTGTAACCTATAAATACAACCAATAAATGGTTTTGGATAATTTAGAAAATGCATTTCTTTCTTGTTGCAAGATAATGAACCCTGGGGAGATGTAAATTTTTAAAATAAACCTTCTGAGGTTTGAAGAAATTACATGCATATCAATATAATTTTTTGTTTTATGTGTATACCACTGTGCAAAAATTTAATATGTAATTCACTTATTAGTTCCAAGCAAATCTCCTCTTCAAAGAGATCGTATTGTCAAAACTGGTGGAAATGGAAAAGATCAACAACTATCTGCTGTCCGAAGAAATACTGAGAGTACTGGAAGTACTCATAGGACTAATCATGATCGGAGTCATTCAGAGGTAATTTATTTTATCTATGTCTTTTTTTAAATTTTACGTTATTTAATTTTAAGCAATGAAAAGTAATTGAAATTGACATTAATTTGGAATTAATATATCCCAAATTAATTGTAAAATGAAATTTTATAGTTTTTTTTTTTTCACTGAAAGCTTGAATATTAACTTAGATCAGCTGTTAGTTTGAAACAGGTTTCACAAAAGTCATTACTTCAAATTTGTTAACTAGAAATAGATTTTACTATCTTTGAGATTTGATAAAAATATACATATTTAATAATGTATTATCATCTATAGAAAAAATAACTACAGGTAACCCCGTATAACATGGGAGTTACGTTTCAAAAAATTGCCATGTTATACGAATCCGTGTTATAGGAAACAAAGAACTAGTGCAAAAGGGGGGGTCAGGTTCCAAAAATTAAAAAACATACTGTTAAATCCTTCTTTAAATCGGATTTATTATTCACAAGTCAAGGCCGGATGCAGGCAGGCATCGGGGCATACAAAATTACAAATAAAAATAATAATGTACTGAATATTATACTGTAAAAATATAAAATAATATAAATAATTTATATTGTTATTTTAAATTCATTTAAGTACTAGCCAGGGGTGCTCTCGTGACAATTTTTGAGCTTTATATAGTAGATTTTTTTTATGGGTAAAATACTTATTTATTATTTAAATAAATATTTTACCAGAGGATTATTCATCCTATATGATGATCTCAGCATGAGCATCATCAACTAGTAACAGTTTTTATTACATTTCATGTTGTACTGTATGAGTGTTTTACCTAATTCCCTAACCATGTTATACGGGGGATGTTCCCAATTCTCGAACCGTGTTAGAGTGAATCCATGCTATAGAAGTGCCATGTTATACAGGGGTTACCTGTATTTTAAATTGATGAAAAATATATCATGCAAAAAACAACCAATATTTTAAAATAAATTATTAAATATAGGTATTTAATAAGAACATGTATTAAAATCTTTTAAAATTTGAAATAAAGTACAAACAGATTTTCATCATTTGGCTTAGCTCTATACTTGCCTGCAAACAAGAAATGATAATGGAAAGTAAGACGTTAAATGATTGAAGCGGTTAATATGTATTCAAAAATATTTGACTATTGGCATATTTTAAATTCAGAAAATCCACATAAAGTTTATAAATTGAGAACATTTTCTGAATTAAATGTATTTTAGAGTTGTTTTGCCCAATCTTTAATGAACAAGCTCATATTATACAGGCAGAATCTGCAGGATGCTGAGAGAACATCAAACTGATATTAAAAATTTAAGATTCAGTACATCTTTGGCAGAGAAAAAGTTTTTCCAAATCCAATAGGATAAAATGTTCATGATATTAATAAAGACCAGTGCAAACTAGTCAATATTAAAGCACACTGGCCTCCTTAGATGTCAAAAAAAATTTGCCTGAAATTAAGCAGTCAATTGTAGATTGTGTGCTGATGGATTCAAGGCCAGTCTTTTCAATTAAAAGCATATTCAACTTGTTGGATATTTTTGTTCTATGAAATTATTCATAATTTTTTGTTCTCATTGATGATGAATCCAATTTATGTCAGGTTCTCATTTTCTTTTTCTCTTAATGATTAAACTATTCCAATAAGAGAATATATACAGTCAAAGCTAAAGGCAGAAGATTCAATCAGTCATTTTGTAAACAAACACTACATGAAAATTAAAAGACAGTAGTTTATAAAGTTATCTACAAAATACACTCAAACCTGTTTTTGTGCTGTCTTTTTTTGTGTGGTATATGAAAATTTCAATCAAATTGGAACATAATTGACTTCTGTAAAATTTTTTAAAACTCTATTGGATGTTTTCTATGACATCAGCGGGTTTTTTTTCATTTTTTACTCAGTGAAATTTTTTTCTTATGTTTTTTTTTGGATCCCCTGGTATTTTAATTAATAGCATAAAAATCAGAAATATTATGTTATATTTGAACAGATGCAGTAAGTTAGCTCCCCTGCAGCTTTAGACTGGTATGAAATTTCACACCTTGTTAAATGAAAGAATAACACTTCCTGCAGCTATATTTATCAAATAAAATAATTTTTTAAGGATTATTTTTAACTTTTTAATGTTAGATTGGTATTTAAGTGGAAATAATTAATTAATATAAAAAATAAAATTCTTAGAGGATTTTTTTCCCATTAGGGATTGCAGAAAAAGGCCAAAGGAATTAAAAAAGCAATTTAGAGTTATTTCGGTTTTGAGTTATTTTCTACGTGAGACTTTTTATGCAGTCCCTATTCACCACATTAAAAAAAAATACTTTTTAATTGTGTTGCGAAAACTATTTTTTATAGCTGCTCGTTTTGTGGGGTTTTTTTTAAATGCATTTTCTTTTAAGCAGTCCCTATCTACCGCACAAAAACAGGTTTGAGTGTACTCATTGATTGTTTCCAACACACGCTACCAGTGACTTTATGCCAAGAAATCAAGCACTTCCTGGTAATTATTACCAGTAGTTGAAAGCAAGCAGTTGCATGATTATAGAAGCTAATTTCTGTCTACATGTCAGAGCAATCACATTGACTAGTTTGCACTGGACTAAAAAGAAAAAATTACTAACTAGAATTCTGAAGAGCTTATAATTTCAACATTTCAGGATCTAATTTTAAATAAACTAAAAGATTATATACTTGACCTATGGGTTTTGTTACCAAATAAAAATTAAGACTATTGTCTATTGCCATTAATAAACTAATAATTAAAACACAGAAAACCACACAATACTTTCAACATATATAGAATGTCATCTTAATGCAAAAAGAAAGGAATTTTGGAACATTGATATAAAATCTTAAATTTAACATTAACATGTTCTAATTGGAACATACTTGTTAAATTTAAATGATACTTATCAATTGCACATCAAATCCCACATCAGATGGAAACAAAATTATTCACAGGAGTTGTTGTTTTAATATTGAATAGCAAAATGGGTTTTGTTAATAATTCAATAAGATTGTAATTTTACTTTTGAGATTATCTTTGTTTAGAAATGTTTCACATTTGTAAACTAAGACTGGGATGCATAAATTTAATAATCTACAACTAATGAGTAGTGTTAAACATGACAAGAGTTTCCAACAGTTATATATGTGTTAGCAAGAATATATATCATCAAAGTGAGAGTAACGAGTTAAAGCTTCACTCACTCATCTGTCCATCTAATTTAACAAACTCCCAATAAGAACACAGCTACATAAATGAAAATGATTTCATACAATGACATGTCTGTTACAAAATGGGAGCATGAATAGCTGTGCTTTATGTTACCAATGGAAAATCAGTGATAAAATTTTCATATCTGTATATCTAATTTAAAATGAAATCCAAATAACTTTTTATTTAATTAAAATATTACCTGCATTTCAGCACTTGAGAGCATAATTCCATCTCATTGCATGCTTGAGATCGTTTCATACTTCGTCACGTAATTCAAACGTTACATAGTTGGTCACAAAACACACACACTCTTCCATCTTACTAAATTTTGAAATTTCTCGACCAATAAGTCTTTATTTAAAATTATTAATGGGTTCTCAGAAATTGCAATATTAAGCAAAACAATATATAATAAAATTAATTTCATCATAGGCTAAATGATATAAACAAGAGTTAAGTTTCCTATTAGATCATGTTTGCAACTTCCGGCATTTAATTCCCACTGCATAAATTCAATTTTATTATTTGTAAAGAAAATTCAACAACAACAATTGTAAATGTACTCAACAGTGTTATGACAAAATGATGTTGAGTGATGACATACTGTAGTATTAAATAAATATGGCCATCTTGTCTGGTAAATGATTTGTGGATGAATTTATCCACAAATAACTTTAGCAAGATTATGAAAACATATTTGCTAGTAAAGTCATCATTATTTCTTTTAAGCAACCAAATTAACAAGATGAGGCATGGCTATTAGTTAATAGTTTGCAAGCATTTTATGCAATTGGCTCTGACTTAACAAACCATTGTTATGCTATTATCACATAACTATTGTATTAATACATACATATATTTTTTTATAGTCACTTCCTACAGTTGATTTTACTGGGTATTTTTATTTTTTTATATTTTTTATTCTATGTACTAATCAGTCTTAAAATTTTTCATTTTTATATCTTTTTTTTTTAATTTAGAAATGTATACTTTGTTGAGTAATTAATATTTTTGAATATACAATATTGTAGACAAAATATTGCTTGAACTATTGGTTCTCAAAGTATGGTTCATGGACTGATCAAGTCATTTTTCTAAAATGCAGTTCTATGTTGTTTAGCCAAAGGAAAGGATATTTTTATACACCACTTGTCTATTCAGTAACCTAAAGCAAGAGAGAACTTTTGGTACATACCTAAGGACATCTCCACATATTTAGTATTTGCCAAATGCCAAATATTTGCCTTTCTCTAAAGGGTTTCACTCAGCTAACACATGTGATAGACACATGATTTTTACTGAGCATTAGTTTGTTGCAGGAATGATGAATGTTCATCTGAGATTTAGAAAATGGACAATTCTCAAACAGTAATTTGTCTTTTGCCTTTTATGACTGTGCCTGTTATGTGTAGTTCACATCTGTTCATGAAAAAAAGAAATCTAAAAGATGATGATGGGTGGTATCACTTCACCAAAGCATAAAAATGTGAACATGAAAAAGTAAGGAATTTAAAAAAATAATAATAATAATAAAGCTATGTTACAAAAAAAGAACAATTAGATAAAACTACATAGAAAAAATAAACTAAATTAAAAAATAATAAACTATACCTAGTTTTTAAAAAAAAAAAACTAAAATAGCAACATTATGATCAAAAACAAGAAAATACATGAATGCAAATATGAATGCATGGAGGTAAATTTTCATCTCCATTGATTTGGTACAATTTACCAACAAGAATTGGGAAACAGTGAATACCAAATAGATGTCATGAGTAAACCATCAACATTACTTGGTATTCATCAACTATGTTCAACATCTGGTGAATAGCAATGTGTGGATGCACCCTAAGATGGTGATTTGTACAGATAAGAAATGGCTGGAGGCATAGCAATCTTTCATGTCTCTAACTCTAATTAAGTGGTCCATGAACCATATAATTTTGATAACTCTGTTACAGTGGTATTAGTTTAAGTTAATGTTCAAATTTTGTTTCATTTAATATATGATGCAAATGAATGATTCTTCCAGGATAAAGAGAAGAGAATTCAAGTGGGTGATTGGTCAGAACACATTAGTTCATCTGGAAAAAAATACTATTACAATTGTAAAACAGAAGTTTCCCAATGGGAAAAACCAAAAGAGTGGATTGATTGGGAGAAGTAAGTGTTTTAGTTTTACTTTGATCTCTGTGATTAAACTTAAATTTAATATTTTAAAATATTAAAATTTTTTTATCAAAAACAATTGAGAATATTACTGGATAATTGTCTAAATTTAATATAAATTTGGTGGATTTTTTTATGAATGTATCTGAAAAATTGTGCTTTCAGTGATTGTTTGATTTATTTTTTAAAATACTTTGTAATAAAGTTCTTTAAAATTCTATAAGGGAAAATTTCATTGGGTTTGATAATTTTATTTTGTTGTCATAAAATTTTTGTGTGGATCACATTCATTAAGTATATTTATAGAATTAATATTTAATAAAATATCTTAACATTTAATTCTGTTAATTATATAGTTTAGTTTACTTCAAGATTATATAATAACTAGGGACAAAACCCAGGCTGCCTACAGCAGCCCATCTCTCTGTTCTCTTTACCACTTGTTCCCAGTATAGACTCATAACAGAAATTTCAATATGTATCATATTTTTGCGGAATGATTGGCATGCCGCATATGAACGGGAGACCAGAATGCCTGAAACCCCAGAGTAACTGGCATATTAATTTAACTGCAACTAAAATACAAAATTAATCAGATCTAACAAAACTATTTGTTAAATAAATGTTAGAGAAAACATTCTTTAAAGTACAATAAAATAACAATATTATAACTTGGTGATGTAAAATCAGGAAGAGTGTCTTCTTTTACAGGACAACAAAACAATTAGCAACTTATTGACATTAGTAGTGGATTAGTAGTGATGGATTTTTATAGTAGTAGTAATAGTAGTAGTTGTGAGTGTGGGCTACACAGACCATCTACCCTGACCTCAAAAATAACACCTTCCTCTCAAATTTCACACAAAGTGGATGTTAATCAATGCAAGTTGAGATAATTTGCAGGGAGTTTCTTAAATTTAATATGTTTATTTTTGAATTTTTTGATCCAATTACAATTAAATAAACAAAAAAGCACTTTTGGAATTTCATGGAGTATTTTACATTGTTGGAAAGAAGAATTTTATCTTCTTCTCAACAATGAATAGTTTTAGATCCAGTTTTAGAATTAAAACCTATTTGTTTTTACATCATGTAACTCTCTCATTTTTTAATATGTCCTCTTAAGAGGGATACATAACCTAACTTAAACTGGCCTGTTGGCATTCCCCTGGGATAAACTGGCATGCTGATTTTTACCATATGGAAATATCTGATTTTCTGGTCTCCCTCTGATAGACCAACATGCTAGACAATCTGCAAAAATATAGTATATCTTCATATGTCCAATTCTAAATGAGGATTCCATGATTTAAACTAAGTTCAGAGTCATTTTGAAATGAACCTCTACACTCAAAGTAATAGGGAAAAAACTGTTTTTATTCAAATTACGTAAAAGAACTTTTGTATTTGATTTTGATGGAGAAAATCTGAAAGATCTGTGTAGAATAACCTTCAGATTTTATAACAAGTTTTGATAATGCACCTCAATTCAAAAGGTCCATTTTGCATCTCAAAAAAATATTTTTATTTATTTATTTATTTTTTAATTGGTTAAACATCACAATTTTTTTGAACATTCCACAGAAAAAGTTCCAATTCCATAGATACACAATTTACTTCACACATTTATCCCAAGGGCTTGGCCTCGGCCCAATTGTTTCCAATATAGACTATTTATAAGAAAAATTTCATGACAGTTCAACTTCTGTGAGGGGCCAACTCCCACTCCATTCTCTTTTGCTCTACCTCCCACAGAATGGACAGCTCAACTCCATATTTGCTTTGCTCACTTGTTCAAAACTTTTGTGATGATTCATTAATTCCCTGTGTCAACATTCTTTTTCCCCCCTGCAATAGAAAGTGTTGTGACAATTTTAAGCTAAATATTTTATATAAGTTATATATTCTTTTAAATGTTCTATATATATTTATTTCTTTAATTTGAAACACACACATATATATATATATACTTTGTTATTTTTATTCAGTGTTTTTCATTAAATTAATTTACTTATTTTTCTTTAAAGACAGCAAGGTCTCTACAAACCAAATGAATCTAATAGATCCAAGGAAAAAGTATATGATCGTCAGTCCTCTACCGTTAGTAACAGATGTATGTATATAGTTAATTTTTATAAATACATAATTCCTTTACAGAATATTTGTTTTAATTTATTTTACATTAATTGCATAAATCATATAATCAGGGTTATGGAGTTGGTGTCAGTAAAAAGGACCAACTCCGGTGTTTTTTCCTTGTATTTTATATCATTTAGGTTAAAGTTTTAATAACCTCCTACCTTGCATTATAGGAACCTTCTGTAATGCAAGATTTTATTTTATGATGATTCTCCTGCTTCATGATCTTTATTTTTCATGTCATTAATTTGGCTGCAATTTTCAAATTGCAGACCTATAGTTACAATAACTACATACCTATAGAACTACATACAAACTTCTGGTCTGGACCAGAAGTCACATGTTTATTAATGAAAATATGATTAAAAATTGCAGCCTGACATGATTATGATGCCACAATAATTTAATTGCTGTTGATTTTTTATTCAGAAATGTATATTCAAATACATTTTGTATTAGCTAATTCTAAAGTTTTGTTATAAAAGACTCACTTAAAATGGCTAAGATAACTTGGGTTAAATTTGGTACTTTTGAACACTTTACTATAATCATAGATAGAAAATATTATGTGTATCATTGTGAGGCTGAAGTGGATGATGATAGTGATGATAATGAAAAAAGATAAGTACTTTTCAGTGATTTTGATAGGAATGCCTGATGATTCACTTGGTAGTGACAAAATGCTATTCTAGCTTAATATAATCAAAGTACATATGAAAAACTTCTTTAAAATTTGTTCATGCAAATCCTCAATCAAAACAGACTTCTAGAGGTAGCAACCCAATTTTTTACTGACTCTATAGCTCTGAACATAATGAAAGACATATTTCTTGGAATTGGAAATATTCATTTATTAAAACAGATATTTTACATATATTTATTTATTAAAACCTAAAATTACAGTTGGCTAGCAGTTATTTACAATAAATATAAAAGTACATTATGGGACAAGGTGTGACTTTAAAGATCAAAATAAAGAAAATTAGAATTGTATTAATAAATCTAATTTTATTTCGTTTAATAACAAATAACATTTAATGTCAATTGAACATAAATCCACACAATGTCCCACAAAAATTATCAACATTTTAAACTTTAAGGAAAAATCTTGTAAAATTGATAACATAATTTGTTCATGTAAAGGTGGATAATCAGGAACCTTTTTTTGACAATTCTTAATAGTTAAATTCGCTCTTTGTCGATTACACTTATGAGTTTCTTCAAATTCTGATTTCCAAATAATCATCTGTTTTCATGTGGGAATGAATTAAAACTTATATTGGGCTCCCATGTAATTTTGAAATTCGATTCATAAACTTTGCTTTTTCTATTGCTATTCATCTTTGCTCCTGACACAAGAATGAAAAAATGCAAATACACAGTTTACAAAAATCATACAAAAATGAAAAGAATCTTTTGCTCACGCGTATAGGACAACCTAAGTTTTTGAAGTAGTGAAAAATGGATAAAAACCTCATCTTACTCGTATTTACTTGCATATAGCAAGTAAATACGAGTAAGATGAGGTTTTTATCCGAGATGAAGACATTTACCGTATTTACTTGCATATAGCAAGTAATACGGTAAATGTCTTCATCTGTCCATTGTTTCAATTACCAGCAAAATCCAAAAAAACAATTTTCACTTCTTTTGAGATCCACCGTGCAAAAAAATGTAAATGGTTTAAAAAAGGGTTCTTTGGCAATGGTTATTCTGAAAATTATAATATAATATAAATTTTTGCCTCAAATAAAAGAACATCTGTAAGTGAAAATTGTTTTTTGGATTGTCACTGGTGATTGCAGCAATGAACAGATGAAGACATTTAATATTGTCTACATATTTTTATATTTATGAAAACCTGTTAATTTAGTTATTATTTAATTTGTTGACTGACACCTAAATCTAAAGATATTTATAGTAAAAAAAATTTTTTTAAATAAAAATTGATTTATAAGTTTTTTTGTGCATTAATTTATTTTACTTTACTGAACTCATTAAATATTTTTCTGTAGAAACACAAGAGATTTTAAATAATATAGAAACTCTTGTATTTTAAATTTTGTATTAAATGCAAGAGACCAAAATAAAAGATTTGTTAATTGCTTATAAGTGCTGCTAGAGTTTTTTAATGGTAAAAGTGTCAACTTTATATGGAATTAATTGTTGAATGTTTCAAAATAAATTATAAACTAAAAATTCATTAATATTAGACAGAACTTTAGTATTCAAATATTGTAACAACTAGATCAATATGAAATATTTGATTATACTTAAAGTGCAATTTGAACTGTAAAATACCATAAAAAATTTTTTTTTGATATGGTAATAATAACAATCTTTCTAATATTTTAATAATTTTACAATAATAATTTTAAAATTTAAATAAATTCCAGAATTTTAAAGTTTGTTGGATAATCAAGCTTCTGCTATATTAACAAAATAGTCAGTTTTAAATCTAGTTTTAAAATAGATTTTGTAATAGATTTAATTGTGATAGTTGAAACATGTCCCAAATAGTTTATATTACAAAAATAAGTGGTTTTTATTATATAAAACAAAAGCATTATTAATTAAACTTTTGGTTCATAAACCCCAACCAACAACATATCATATACTAACCAATGTTTATTCAACAATTAAAACTAGTATACATTTTGCCAACAAAACAATATTATTTTCTTTATTGGTTTTAATTTACAACCTACTGTTAGTAGATGCACTATTAATAACCACAGTATGACTATCTTTACAGTGCAGTAAAATTTGATTTATTGAGCATTTTTAGTTTTAACCTTCCACAGGAATATATATGTATATGTATATAAAATTTTTGTTTATTTTTGAATTATAAATTTTCCAATGAGGATTGATATTGAAAATGTTTGAGAAATAAACTTTTACTCTTTTATTATGCTGTAAATGTAGTCATACTGTGGTAATTTACAACTTTTTCAACTGATACATAACGCCATTAAAACCATTATTTCTGCCATCTCCCTTTAGTGTTATATGAAACATGATCTACAACCTAAAATTAATAATGTAGATATAAATGATGCTTAACATACAGTTTTTTTCAAAAATTACATTCATTTTTTACAATTATCAGCACTAATTTTATCAATCAATCTTGATAACACAGTTTCCATTAGAGTATCCTTTTATTGCTGCTGTCCCTTTCCATTAAGCATATTCATTATAATGACATGCTAAAACTACAGTCCACTATCCAGTATCTATTACTTTATTCCTATACTTTCCTCCCACATTTCAGCATTATAACCTACTAAAACAGATTGTCTACATACTGTATATGAATATTTAAAAATCCATCATTATTTTATTTAATTAATAAATACTGTTAAATTGGAATAATAAAGCAATATAGTATCTTTTTTATTTGTTTTGAATTGAAAAATTTCTTCTTCTTTCTAGTGTCAGAAAAACATTCCACAACAAGTACAGATCGATCATCTCATGCTTATCAGCATCAACAGCAACAACAGCAGCAGCAGCAACAACAGCAGCAGCAGCAACAACAACAACATCAAACAGCTAAAATTCATAATGAACATGCCCATCCAACTTCTATTACAAATAAAGTTATTACTTCGTCAGTTAGAAGTACAGACCTCGCAGAAAAAGTGGAACTTCATCCTGTTTTGGGAGAAAAATGTGATCGATTTAAGAGAACAGAGAGTAGACGTGGAAGTGAAGGTAAATTTATAATTTTTAATATTGAACTGATATTGAGAAATTCATTATTAAATAAGATTTATACAACTGATTTTTTTTAATTTCATATATTTAAGTTTATATAATTTCTAAAAATAAAATTGTAATTGGATTATTTTTGCCATTGAATTATCACTAAAAGTATTTGTAAAAAAATTAGCTCAGAAATATAAATGTGGGATTTTTATCATGTTTTGGGCTACAAATAAGATATTCTATTCTTAGATTTGATGTATCAATTGATTAATAATAATAGATATTTAAATTTGTTAAATTTTGTCAAATAAGTTTGGCATAGGTGGGCATTATTAAAATGAATGAAAAATGACATTTTCAATCATTTGAAATCTTTTAAATATTTTTCATTTATCAATTGTTCATTGATAGATTGTAGATTATGAAAGAGTTGGTTATATTTAACTATATGCATCTGCTATTTATTAGTTCATATTTTGATTTTATTCAGAATAAGATTATTGTTTAACTAGTAGACCCGGCCACGTGTTGTTGTGGCTCAAAATGTAATTAATATAAATGTATAACACTTCCCCCCATGGGGGAATTTCAAAAAATCCCTTCTTAGTATACATTATCTTGACATATCCTATTAAAATGCAAAAAACCACATCTAAAATAGTTCAATGGAAACCAAGTTCTTCATGGTAAGCTTTAATCCTGTTCCTCTCCCCCGTGCGGGAATATTGAAAAATCCCTTTTTAGTGTATATTCTGTTGACGTTCCCTATTGAAATGCAATCAAAATGCAAAAAAACCGCATCTAAAATAGTATAAATAGAAGCTGAGTTCTTCACGGTAAGCCTTAATCCTGTCCATCTCCCCAGTGGGGGGGAATTTCGACATGTATATTATATAAAAACACGTGCGTATTCGAATGCAACATTGTCAATTCAAAGGAATCGGTAGGAACAAACGAACATTACATTTTTATTTATATAGGTAGATAGATGATCTGCTTTAGTTCATCCTCACAGTAAAGCAAACTTAGTTTGTCAGAGTTAGTGCCATCTGTTGGACATAAAAACCTTAATCCTAGACGATATTTTTTAATTTATATGAATGTTTAACGGAATAATATACATCCTATGTCCACCCTGAAGGTCCATTCTAAATATTGATGAAAGAATTTTTGAAATCGGATGAGTAGTTTCAGAGATTACCTGTTACATACAAACTTACAAACATTTCCTTTTTATTAGTATAGATTAAGAATTTACTTTCTGCCGATGGTTTTTAGTTTAATTCAGTTTCTCTTTTAAAATTTATAAAGTATATGTTTAATTTTAGACATTTTACTTCATTACACATGGTTACTTTTTACTTTGTGTTTAACTTCATAATGTTTACAGCTATTACTGTAAATTTACATTATCAATTTAATTAATGGATGTTTTTCAAATAACTTTTGAATTTAATAATTTTTGTTTTCACTAGATAAATGTTTAGTTAGTAGTGAATTTAACAATGATGATAAAATAAATATTTAATGACTATAATCCTATCAACCCTATAGCCATCTAATGCAGTAAAAATTTCTTCAATTAAATGTTTTCAATCATCTTAAACAATCTTTAGGAAATTACTTTTTAAAAGAACCAAAAGCTTAACAGTTTTTCTAGAAGGTATTTGATGTATGGAACACATTTGATGGAACAAATTTTGATTTTGAAAGCTCATATCAATTATAAATAAATACATAAGTAAGTAAATCTATATAAATAAAAATGTAAAGATCAACAACTGCCGAATTATCGGGCTAGCAAATGGCTATAGTAATATTAATAATTAAGAATTAATCGGGCCGATTCTTTTCTTCCAGTTAGGCTTAAATTTATTTAAATTATTTAATTAAATTCTAATTATTAAATTTAGCAAGAGATGGCACCTAACGCCTAACTCTAGTAGAAAATTAACTTTAATTATTAATATTACTATAGCCATTTGCTAGCCCGATAATTCGGCAGTTGTTGATCTTTATATGTAACGGGTTAGTTGTTGTTTATTTATAAATAAAAATGTACGTGTTTGTTTGTTCCTAATAGCTAATCTCCAAAAGTTTCTCACTGATTGCTTTGAAATTTTGACACAATGTTGCATTTGAATATATGTGTTTTTATATAATATAGATGTCAAAATTTCCCTTGTGGGGGAGAGGGACAAAATTAAGGCTTACCGTGAAGAACTGGGCTTCTATTATACTATTTTAGATGTGGTTTTTTGCATTTTTGATTGCATTTTAATAGGGTACGTCAAGAAAGTGTACACTAAGGGATTTTTTAAAATTCCCCCACCCTGCGGGGAAGTGTTATAAATTTATAAAAGATACATTTTGAGCCATCGGACATATGCCACACCAGCAATGTTCACTCCAATTTGCAAAATTAGTTCATTTTTTATACTCAGTGCTTTGTATGTTGTGACAACACTGAATGCCTAGTTAAGAAAGTTGGCATGTGTATTGCAAAACTACAAATTTTTTGTTACCTCTTAGTGCCCACAGGGCAGATAGAGGACTTTTTTCCAGGTCCATAATGAGGCACAGGTTCTAACATCTGGAACCGACCACCTTCAAAAATTCCTGGGGTTTTTTGATTTGCTGGGATTTGATCTCAAACCTCCCAGAATGGTAGATGACACTGGCCCTGACTATTCCACTGGCAAGGAAACCAGAAGTTTACAGGATTGGGAGGTTTTCGATTAAAAATCTGCAGTTTTACAAAATAATTATTATTAATTTTTTAATAACAAAAATAATGAAACAGTTTAATTACAATATTAAATAAATTTATTAGTTAATAATTTTGAAATTAAAAGCAAGTGATTTCCAAACAAAAAAGTTATTTTTTAAATTTGTAAAGTTTTTTGTGTGCCCAGCTTCAATCCAGGATTCAATTTGGCAGCTAGATCAATCTGTTATACTCAGTAGCTTTAATCATCATTCTGTCAACTTTAGATGATGATGAAAAAAGTATTGATTTCTTATTCAACCCACTGTATTTCAATAAGTGTATGTTTTGAGTGACACACAAGTTTATTTGTTTGTTTATTTTTTTTAAACATATTCAAACAAGATAAAACAAATTTCTTCCCACTGAAATAAGTAGGAAAAAATTTGGCTCGTACTATTTGATTTATGATGAAGTTAGTTATAAGAACTGATTATTACTTAATATCAAAAAAGTAAAAATAAAATTTGAAATTACTTTTATATTTTTATTGTACTGCATTAGATAGTATAATGGAACCTGGTTAAGTTGAATCGGTTGGGGAAAATTTCAGACTTAGAATTAAAAAGTTTCAGGTTATGGAGGTTCAGCTAGAAATCAAGATTTTGTTTATTGGTTTATTGGTGATCTGTAATAAACTGTCCATATGGTATTTTTATGGGTCTTATGCAGAATCGTTGCATCAATGTAATGCTCTCAGTGTTGTCCAGAAACTCAAACACTTAATCAAATGATTAAATAAGATATCAAGAAATGCTTTCCTGAATAATTGATCTGTTTACTTCTAAGTGTTTAGTAAGGATTTTCTAATTGCAATATTTTTTGTCTAGAATAAATCTTTCTTTACTTTTTATCATAAAAATCCAGTCTTTATGATTGTTATATTTTTAAAATGAATTTCTCAAAAATTCATTATTTATTATGTCAGCTAGTCTGAAAAATCATCAGCAATGAAATAAAACAAAAAAATTTTTCAGAAGGCAGGTTTGAATGCCAGTATGTAGTCACAAATGCTATATACTGTCTGGAAGCCATTATTCTCTGCATACCATCACATGACACAATGTTTGTTTTTAGTCATACATGATTTCCATGCTTTCTATAAAGTTTCTGATTAGTTTTTTGATAGATGAATGTTAACTATTCTATTTAAATTGAAATTCTGGAAAGTTTATGAAAATACTGTTTCAAAACCCCCCTGTTTGAGTTAACCAATTTGATTTAGCATGCAAATCTCCATGCTGGATGATGATCAAATTAATCAGGTTCCAGAGTATTTGTATTAAGTTGCATAAAATGTTTATGTATAAACTTATTTAAAACAATCTATAATTATAAAATATAGAAAGTGTGAAACCTCTGAAAAAAGGTTTATATATATATATATATTAATACATTTTGTTCAAAATGATTTTAGCTTCCCAAACACATGACATGGATATATCACCAGGGAGTGGTGATACTCCAACAAGTAATTTACCAGAAGTTTATCAACCAGTGACTGTTTCTCATTCATCACATCTACCTAATCAAACAACTCCTCAAATTTCTCAAACTCAATTATTATCTCCATCACAAGTTACACTAGCAAATCTTCCAAGATTAATATCTCAGCTTGCAGGAACCAAAGGTCTACCAAATCTGTCTGAATTATCACCTCAAGATGGTGAGTGTAAATTTTTTTTAAAGTTAATACTAATATTCTTAATATCAGTTATCATCATGAACTAGTTAACATATTTATATTGACTATTAAACTAATCTGAATAAATCTATTTGTATCAAATTCAATAGTTTTTGGTATTATTGACTAGGATTATCTGAACTTGAAAAGATTTTAGGTTAAATCAAAATAAAAAAATATGTAAAAAGACTAAAATGTCTTTACTTTTCCCATGTCCAATCACCAGGAACAACAGTCTTCCACAAGAGATGATCTTTCTTTAGAGGCTACACCTCTGCAAAAAAAAACATGCAAAACAGTCTAAAAGTTCTCCAGTGACAAGTCCAAAACAGTTAAAATATAATATTTCTTTTGGAAATATAGGCTGATGAATTTACACATTAATAAAAAAAAAAATATGTCATGTAAAAAGATATTTTAATCTTTTTAACATACTTTTTTTTAATTAATGTATAAATTTGTTGGCCTATATTTTAAAAAGAAATATTAAATCAAAATAAATGTAGTAATAAAAGTTAGAATAATAAAAATAGAAAAAATTATTAGATAAATATTTATTCTGGTATATATCATGAAACCATAAATAATTATTACATTATAAAAATTTTTAAATTAAAATGCATAAGATATGAGTGAAGTAAGAAGTATTTAAAATTGAAAGGGACATTTCAACAAAAAGAAAACATTATTAGTGAAAACATTTGCATTTTGAATTACAATAATTTCATATTGAAGTTAAAATGATTTTATAATTTTAACTTCAAAATGAAATTTACAGCTAAATGAAATATACCTAATTTACAGATAATTATTAAATAATTATCTGCAAATTAGATATATTAAAAAAAGATGTAAAAAATGTTGTTCTTATATAAAAAGATGATTAAAAATTATTCCATATAAATCTTTTATATTATATTCATAAGTTTTAAATCTGAGATGGCCATATTCATTTTATCAGAATTTTTAGTAATGAGATAAATTACCTTGGATAATAGGAATTCTATTGTATTTATGAATGTATTTTAAATATTTAGTGATTATTTTTCATTGAAAAATTTTTAGCTTGTTCTGCACTTGAGTAAATGTTGTAGCCTAGTACCCTACAAATATCTCAAATATGGTACTTGTAGTTTAATCTTATAATTCCAAAATTTAACTATATTTTATGAAATAAGAGGAAAAGAGTAGTCCATGGGTAAGGTGATACCCAAAAATGTGTTCCTGTAAAAGTACAAACATATTGACCAGATTAGTTATTCTTGGTCTATTGTTCTCTGATAGCATGGAGGCACTTTGATCTAAACAAATGAGTTCACAGTTCTGTCACAGTTTGGACAGAATTTTGAAGTAACTGAATTCCTTAACATGTAAATCTATATTCCCAAGTGGGACAAAAGTACAGTTATGAACTAACAGGATTTCGAATAAACTAGGATTTTCTGTATTCCAAATATGTTATTAGCACAGCACTATTGATTATAGTGTATGAATGATTCTCTTTTAAGTAAGTCTTCACTGATTATTCTACAATGATTAGAAGTCAAAATATAAGTGATTTTTGTCTTTTGATTTGTCAAATATAGAAAAATCTAGTGGGCCCAAAATGCCCGAAAAGTTTTTGGGAAAAAATATTTTAGTACACCTTTTTGCGAGATCAAATATGACCTTGTAGAACAAAGTTAAAATCACTTTAGTCAACAAAGCCAAAACCACTTATAAACATCATTGTTTTTTGTTAAGATATGCTGGGATTTTTATCTGGGGAAAATCTGGAAATGTCAGAGAATTTTAAATCGTGGAAATGAGTAGGAACCCTGATCAAACTGAAACTTTAAACATAATTTAGACACTCAAGACTACTGAATGAAAATGTGTTTTAGCCTTATACTTTGCAGAATGGTATGGTAGAAGACATTTATCAGTCAATTTATACTAATTAAACTATTTAAAAATAAAAGAATTGAATTAAATCATAGTAATAGCACGTTGCCAAACCTCAAATATAAGTTAAATATTCATTACATGTCAAAGGATTATCAGAAGTTTTATTATATATTATGTTACTTCAATCAGTTATGTATATAGTAATTAATTACACAAAATTTATTGAAATTTTATGTACAGTAGAGCATCGATTATCCGACTTAATTGGGGACTGGGGTTGGTCGGATAACTGAAAAGTCGGATAACCGAAAAGTATGAAAAAATACATTATTAGTATAGTGTATTAGGCCTGGTTTAAATACTAGACTCCCTTTCATGGTCGAGCCAGTGCTGCCAGCTAAAACATGCAAAAATTTAACAAAAATAATATTAAAGTAGCCAAGACATAACCAAATATTGTAGCGCCACACCACTAGCGGACATTTGAATTTGCCAACTAGAATGCGGTCGGTTAATTGGGGATCGGATAATCGATGCTCTACTGTACTTATTTTAATTATTATCTAATATCAGGAATTCATTTATCTATATTAATTCATTTTATAAATTTTAATAAATATATTTTCAGCACTTAGAACAATTCAGCAAGCTTTACAATTAACAAAGCAAGTAACAAGTTTAGCACAGTCAGGTATGTTGTTTTGTATTTATTTAAAATTTTAACATTTATATTTTGAAATACAGTAAGATTGTTAACCCTTTCTAAATCCCCCATAATTATTGTTTACACCCTCAATTTGAGGTAGGGTGTCAATGAATTGATTTTAAAAAATGAGAATGAAGTGTGAAAATTGATAAGTAATACCAATAAATTACAAATATTTATCACTTTTGATTTTAATAATTTTTATTGTGTAACAAAACATAATTTGTAATTTATTTCTGGTATATTAAAATTTTTATAAAATTTATTAAGGTATAAATTTATACTTTTGTAACAAACTACAGAATTCATTAATTTCCTGCACTTTGATACATAGTTCAATAATTAGTTTAATAGACATTAAATTGGGTAACAAATATCACCAATTTTGGCAAATATAGGGCTTAAAACTGTCAACATTAATCAAACCTTTAGTAATATTGTAGTATGTTATAGTTTTGAATATCAACTAGGTAGCCTGATCGCTTTTTTACGTGAGAAGGAAATGCTGTAGTTGAAAATTTTTAAATTTTTTACTTTTTGTTTAAATTATGTTGCTGTCTAAAACCAGTTGCCCTTTTTGTTGAAAGATTGGTTTTAAAATTACATGTTTCTAAGTCAACAGTTCATCTTTTTTAAGCACAGTACAGGAATATTTGTATATCAGAGAATGCTGTTTGTTGATTTTGTGCTTCCTTGTGTTTACTAGATTTACATACAAATAATAATGATAAATGATGATAAAATAAAAAATGCTCATGTTTCATTTGTAAATTGCTTATTTTTTCATTGCATTGAATTTGTGGATCCTATCAAACATTTTTCTACAGGATGCATGTACTATACTTTTTTTGCACAGTCTTTGGAACGTATCAACTGTGCAAAAAGATGGATAGATGTACTTGATGTTCACAGTAAGTAAAATGCTGTTTTATTATGTCGATATTCCACACCATAAGAAATGTGAGGGTCAGGGAATTTGGACAAAGTTGATCAGGGAATTCAAAACAAAAATTTGAGTAGGAATCCTGTTTATACCTGTTCAAAATAAAATATGTCGACTTAATAACAGTGGTATAATATCTATGAATTGTCTGTAGGTTTTCAAAATTAAGATGATTGTTTTGATAGTATAATAAAACTGGAAGGATTGAGATGGAGAATATTAGAAAGAAAGAAAAGTACACTGGAAATATACTAAAAAAACAATACATTCATTAAAATCATTTGAAGAAAGTTAAGAAATTGAATAAACTCATATTAAAATAATAATAATAATAATAACCTCAAAATTGATTGTAATGTAATGTTTCTACTAAGTATATGGTTTTCAGCTTTTTGCAGGAGATATGTAAATAACAGACATAAAAATAGATAATAGAAAGTTTTAAAATATTAAGTTTCTTTTAATGACTTTATCAATATTCATAGTTTTTCATAGTAACACACAGTTCTATAAAATGTTTAAAACTAAAATGTAACACATTTTATCATTTCCAACTGCAAATGTACATTCTACATTTGGAAACTTCATTTTTTAATTACATTTAAATGTATAGAATGCATGTTCAGTTGGTGTATTTGTTTTACTGTGTTTGTTAACCATTTTTTGCTAGACGATTAACATCTAAGATGCTCAAAAACACAGCACATAAAAATTAAAGCCAATTGCTTTAATTTTTGTGCACTAATTTTTTTGGAAAAATAAGGTTTTAAGTGATAATAATTGTCTAAACTGAAACTTCTTTAGGACAAGAAACACTAGACATGCTTTTCACACCTTTTCCAACACAAAAATGTAATAAAACAAGTATTTTATTAAATTTCTGTGCTGGAAAGGGTGTGAAAAGTGTCTAGTATTTCTTGTTTATTAAGTGATACATAATGTTTATCTAAAATTAAAGAATAAAAATTAATATCAAATTTAATGTAGTTCTGATATTAGACGACAGAGAGAACACAAAAATGGAAATTATTTTTGTTTAAAATACGTAAAACCAATTTAACATTAGTAAAGAAATTAATTCAAAATAAAAATTTTATTTAAACTTTTCAGGTAATGTTAGTCGTTCTCCTCATGCATCGGTGACACCATCAGAAAATGCAGCACAGAAATCGCAATCTCCATCTATGGTTTCAGGTCATCTATCTCATAATTCTCTCATACAAAATAGTCATAGTCACACTCCACCAACAAGTCATAATTCCAATTATCACTCACAGTATCAACAACATGCACTTCCTCCACCATCAGTAGATGGAAAAATAGATACTGAAAGAGGTCATGTTTCTCCAGCTTCAGATTATAGTAGTCGTTCATCTAGGTGAGCAAAGTATTATTTTAATAAATAAAATGTTTAGTTAATTTGTAAATTAAAAAATTATTTAAATCATTTTTAAAGATGGAGATAAATATATGTAATCTAATATATAATTTGCAAGATTACATTTGTAGTTGTAGTTACTAAGTTAGTTACTAGTAATTATTAGTTAATTCTTTATAATTTCTTCTGTTATTTTTAAGTTGATTAATAAATATGCTATCATAGAGTACTGATACTGAATTTATGCTAAAAATGCATTTATTGTTTTCATGTTAATATATTTTTAAAAAATTATTTCTATGAAAATATAATTTTATTTATTGTTTTGGAACATTTGTAGTTTTTAGATATTCTATAATCCATATCGTAATACAGTTCAAAAATATTTCTGTGCAAAAACATTTAAAATTTTTAATATATTTATATTTTAATGAAGAATCCAATTAGTCACATAAATTAATGTCATCAATATTTCTAACTTCATTACATGTTCTGTTATCATTGAGTAAAATTCAAAAGTAATATGAAGAGAGTTATTTGAAACAGAATTAACTACTTTCTTTGTTTCAGTTATTTTTAGATAAAAATGCTGATCTAATTATAAGTTAACATATTTGATGAAATTTTGGGAGATTATTTTTTAGACAAATTGTCTGTCTGAGATAATTTCAAGTTTTAATAAACTAACAAGGAGATAAGGCAGGAATTTATATATTTAACAACCTTTATATTTAAGTACATAGAGTGTTCTTACATAATATATGAAAATAATTAAATATTTTTTAAATATTCACTCCTGCTCATTTTGTATTTCTTACCAGTTGCATATTTTCATAGGGAATTCTATAGACCCCTGCCTTCTCTTTTCTCTTAATATTATCCTTATCATTTCTAGGCAGGGGTTTATGGAATTCCCTATGAAAATATCCAGCTGGGTAAGAAATACAATATGAACATGAAAAAAGAGCCATAAGGAATGTTCCCAATAGGATCACTAAATTTAATTACTCCTGCTGTAATCGTGACAAAATTATTCTAAAACACTGGCTGAAGAAAGGATCTATCTTTAAAAAAAAAAAATCATTACAGTTTGCAAAAACAGGAAAATAAAACCTATAATTCATAAAAGTGAAGATTAAAACTGTGTATATTTTGCTACAGTATTACTTAGATAGATGATCAAATATTATATTTTGAATTATTTAGCTTATTAATTAATTTTACTTATAGTTTTATGATAAAAGAAAAGCATTAAAATTTTTTAAGGCATGGTAGTCCAACATCAAGTATCAGCAGTTTACATAGTCTAAGTGGTGGTGGTCCAAGTTCCTTAGTGTCTGCTGTTTTAAAGCCTGTGGTACCGTCATTACCACCTTCACTGGCAAATTATTATTCTGAAAATTATATTTCCCATGTGACTGGATGGCAAGCTGATCATGCAGAAAGACAGGTTTGTGTAATTTTTAATAGTAACTATATGTTAATTAATACATTTTTTAAGGAAAATATAAAAACAAAATTCTAACCACAAATTAAATATATATCGGAAAAAACAACAAAACATATAAATGGTATTATTTCAGGTTCATTCAACTAGATATAGTGTATATTTGATGATGATGATGATAATAATAATAATAATAATAAAAGTAAAAAAATAACACAAAACATGAACATCACAACACACATATTTTAGAATACATATACATATATTGATATACTAAAACAAAAACATGCAGCCAAAGCACGTAGACTCAAACAATACAGAACATGTACACTGCGAAAACAACAAAATAAATTATTTACAAACAATGAAAAACTCTTTTACAGACAAATTGGTAACAAAAGAAACACTGATACACAGCACAGTGGCACCCAACAGAAGAAGAACTCACAACTTATTGGTCTTCTCTTTGGTCCAGTGCTGTCACACACAATGCTGATGCAGGCTGGATCAAGGAGGAGAACAAAACTTGCACAGCATACTAGCTATGCCCTGTGCTGAAATAAACATACACAATGTCTAATACACTATTAACAGAACACACCTGGAAGACACCTAGTGTAGACAACATTCACAATTTCTGGTACAAAAAGTTTACATCACTGCACCAGGAACTAGCTAAACACCTAACACACATCATCATCAATCCACAAGACATGCCAAATTTTCTTACTCAGGGCATCACCTACATGAAACCTAAAAACAACAATACCACAGACCCCACACAATACAGACCAATTACATGTCTTTCAACACACTACAAAGTATTGACATCCTGCATTGCAAACAAAATATACAAACATGTTGATGAACACAACATTCTTACGGAACAAAAATGTTGCCATAGAAATCACAGGGTGCAAAGAACTGTTACTCATAGATTCAGTCATTCTACGGCAAGCACACAAACAACACAGAAACATATACATGGCATATATAGACTACAGAAAAGCATTCGACAGTGTTCCACACAGTTGGCTGCTACATATCCTACACATGTACAAAATACATCCATCACTCATTGCATTCTTTCAAAACACTATGCAGCACTGGAGAACAACACTACATCTCAGGGTTAGTAACACTTCCATACAAACAAACCAAATTTTTATTTGGCGAGGAATTTTTCAAGGAGATTCCTTGAGTCCTCTCTGGTTCTGCCTAGCCTTGAACCCATATCCAACATGTTAAACAACACACAATATGGTTACAATATCAGACATGAAAAAACAACACAGTTTACACTGTCACATCTCATGTACATGGATGACATAAAACTCTATGCATCCACACAAAAACAACTTCATCAACTCCTACAAATCACACATTCATACACCAAGGACATACAAATGGAATTTGGCCTAGATAAATGCAAAACACTTCACATAGAAAAAGGAATCCTGAAGAAAGAAGATTTTGCACTTGGAAATGGAGACATTATTGAATCCATGGAAGAGGGTGAGTTCTACAAGTATTTAGACAACAGGCCAAACTAACAGAACATGCACAAATAAAGCAAAGATTAATTAAAGAATACCAAAGTAGGATAAATGCTATTCTCAGAACAGAGTTAAATGTAAAACACACAATTAAAGCAATAAGTCATCCCAGTACTCACATATTCTTTTGGAGTTATACATTGGAATCACACAGATCTTGAGCAACTCCAAAGGAAAACAAGAACAACACTTACTAAGCATAAACAACATCATTCTAAATCTGCCACAGAAAGAGTAACCCTTCCACATAAAGATGGTGGACGTGGCCTGATTGACATAGTTAACCTTCACTACAAACAAATACAGTCACTGCAAGGGTTTTTCTACAAAAAACAAGAAACATCACAGTTACATAAAGCAGTAACTCTAGCAGACTCAGAATAACACACCATTAAATTTACACTCACATCATATGGACACAACACAACATATAAAAAGCATAGACACCATTAAGCAATCGTGGGCTCGAAAGGCACTCCATGGCAGGCATCCTTATGATCTGGCCCAGGATTTTGTTGACAAAACTGCGTCAAACAGCTGGTTAGCTCAGGGATGCCTCTTTGGGGAGACTGAAGAATTCATGATTGCCATACAGGATCAGGTCATGAATACCAAAAACTACAGAAAACACATACTCAATGATACAACACTCACAAACAACACATCAGAAAATGTCACATTATGTCAGAAACTATACAACACTTCACTTCCAGTTGCAAGCTCTTGGCACAGACAGATTATTTACATAGACATAATCAAGTAGCAAATATAATACATGAAGAGCTTGCAAAGAAACGCAAATTAGTAGACATCCACGAAACTACTACAAATACATTCCACAGACAGTATTGGAAAACAACCTGCACAAAATGTACTACGACAGAGCCATAATCACAGATAAAACAATTTAACACAACAGACCAGACATCACACTCATTGACAAACATAATAAAATCACATACATTATAGACATATCTGTTCCAAACACTCACAATGTAGAAAACACATGCACTGAAAAAATTAGCAAGTACACAGAACTTGCCTAGGAAATAAGGCATCTGTGGAGGATGGATAGGGTGCTTATTGTACCTGTTGTTTGCTCCTGTATAGGTGTCATACCACACACGCTACACAAAAGCCTGGGAACATTACAATTGACTAGAAATACATACATCACACTACAGAAGGCCACAATATTGAATACATGCCATATTGTTAGGAAATTCCTGAATACAGACACAGACACTGACACATTTAATTTTAGTTCTGTTCTGGTTGCTATGCCTTGACTCTGGTCTAGCATAGTACACAGCCACCAGTGTCAACCGAGTATAACCCACTAAACCCAACATAATAATAAAATGCAAATATAATACACAAAGAGCTTGCACACAAACACAGATTATTAAACACCCAGGTACTATATTACAAATGTGTTCCACAGGCAATATTAGAAAATGACACACAAAATATACTATGACAGAGCCATAATCACAGATAAAGCAATTCATCACAATAGACCTGACATCATTCTCATTGACAAATGCAATAAGATTGCTTATATAATAAACATCAGCAGACAGCATTTAATGAGAAATTCCAGTTTCAAAGATATTCTGCACAATTTCACGATGGCTTTTCTATAGGACTAGTAGCCCGGGACACACCCTAGTGGGCGTTCTAGCAGCATTACAAATACCTATGAGGCACGTTTGATGCAGTTAATATATGAAAGTTTTATGCGCTTAATTTTTAAAAGTTTGATGCACTTAATATATATAAATGTATACAATTCCTCATCTTAAAAACTAAACTTTATATTGTTAGTTTAAATGTTTGAAATATGACGCATGATAGGGGTGCCTCTAGTGCCTGTTTTTGGCATAACGTTACACGGATGGATGGCCGACTGACACACATTCAATGGGTTATATATATAGATTTGGCTGGCATAGCCATATCAATACAACCACCACAATATTACTGGTATAAAAGACAAACAAAATTTGTAATTACCAATAAATCAGCAAAAATTCAATTAAATTATACATTAAACAAACATTTTCTTCTGTAAATGGGAGAAAACATAGTAGAAAATCACATACATATGATCTCCTACTGTTTTCTCTAGTATTAGGAACAATAAGGACCGATTGGACCAGAATTGTATTCTTGAAGTCTATACTATCCCTCTGAACGATCATAGGGTGGGCCGTCCATGTGAATATATTGGAGCTATTGCACTAAAAATGAGGATCAAGGAGCATATATTCAAACTGAAAAAAGCAACAAGTACATTCCACACACTGAAGAAGTAAGGAAATTGTGGAGGATGAATATTAGTGATGTAACGAATAGTATATTTGGCCTCAGCCGAATACTGAATATTCGGCCAGGAGTGTGGCTGAATGGCCGAATATTCGGCCAAACTATTTGGCTTGATTAACGCACGTACGAAAATTGGCGCGCAAATCGCATTATGGCAAGGATAGCGCACTCTGCTCTCTATTGGCCCGCTGTCACTACGATTTTTTCTTCCAGTAGGTCTAAATTATTTAAATTAATTAATTAAATTATAATTATTAAAGTTAATATGAGATGGAGCCTAACGTCTACCTCTAGTGCCAAATTGGTTTATAATTTATGTAATAGCCATAAATAGCCCGATATGATTCGGCAGTTGTTGGTATTTAGATGTAAGTTATAATTTATAAGTTATTTCATTTGCAATCGATCTTTTTAACTCTTTAATTAAGCACTAAAATTTTGTTTTTACTACGTATTTGTAGACTGAATAGTACCCTAAGGATATATTTTAATGGGGAGATTTATGGTCTAGTTTCTCCCCAGTTGTAGAACAGTTCAAATATATTATTGGGGGTTTTCTATTTGTGAAGTTTTGTGATATTTTGTTGCTATTGTTTTTGTCAATATTTTTAAAATTAACACGATTTCAAATGTTATCTTTTGCATATAATGAGAAATGCTCATTCTTTGCTTTATATATAAAATAAATTAGATATTAGTTACTCATCTTCTAGAAATAGATAAATAATTATTTCATTAAATACGATAAGTTTCAATAAAACATTTCGTAAATCATTTTAAAATATCGTAAAAAATATAAAATATACGCGAATACGAATATAATATAATTAACTAAACAATAATATTAATGCCTGATACATTCTAACCTACACGCCATCAATGCCATAAGATATCAGGCTATAGTATAAGATAAAGGCTATAATATTATTTAATTATGAAATAATTTAATACTAGAGTTAGATGCTATTTCTTATTAACTTTAATAATTATAGTTTAATTTTCAGCATTAATAAAAGTTATCAAAATGATTAATTTACTGTGTTTTTGTTATTTCTTACTCCTGTTTTTAGGTATTCGTATTCGGCCGAATAGTGACTAAATATTCGGTATTCGGCTGAATAGTGAAAAATAGGCCGAATAGGCCGAATACCAGGTAGTAACCGAATATTCGTTACATTACTAATGAATATCCATTGACCTTTCTTCTACTGGTGTCATACCACATAGGATACACAAGTCTAGAAACATTAAACCTTAATAAAAACATATACATGGCACTATAGAAAGCTGCAATATTGAACATACATCATATTGTTAGGAAGTTCATTAGACATGCACACCAATAACATGGAAGCTTAATGTAACGCTTGTTGGAATATCTGTCTTGACTTTAGTCTGTCATAGTACTTGACACCAGTATCAACTGAATGTAAAATTTGCAATAATTTTTCATTTCCATCAAATATGTGAATAAATTATAAATTCATTTTTGAATACTTTCAGCTTAAAATAAACTATTATAAAATAGTTAATTTCTGTTTTTAGGAATAAAGTTGAAATAAATATAATTGTAAAATATTAAAAACTGTTTTTTTAGGCTAGCCGATACAGTGACGAAGCACATACTCTTGGAAGTTTGAACTGTACACAAGTTTCTGCCGAGTTAAAAATGGCTCGTTCATTAGTGAGGCTTGCGGAAATTCAAGCTACATTACAAGAACAAAGGTATTTAAATTTAATAAAATATGAATTTATATAAATATAAAACTTTATTAATGATTATCAAAATGGATATGTAAGATTGTCATTGTTTCATAGTGAAAAACATTAATAACATTAAGTGAAATATTAAACATACAAATGTTATAAGATGAATTTAGATAAAATAACATATAATTGCAACAAATTTTTTTTTTACTCCTTTCAAATTTTCATTTAAATGAAGATAACCTACAAGTTAACCACTAAAAAATAATAGAAAAGAATTAACAATGTTATTTGTAGTTGTATTCACTTTTAGTGACTTTTAATAAACTATAATAATTTGCAGCAATGAATTTTAATTTAGGATTTTGTATAAGAGTTAAAATAAGTGATGATGTTTCATCGAATATCAGTACATATGACGGTTTAATTTCTGTGTTAAATTTTCATTTGAAGTGAGATGATGATACTTAAAAATGCTTGAAAACACATTTTAAGTGTGAATTTAACATTAAATCTCCACAATAAAGTGCCTTCCTTCCTTCAAATTATTTTAAAATTTAATTAATCAGTTATTTCATATATAGTAAAGTTTCTTGTTTGATTTATCCAAAGATAGTACATATTTTTAATAATAGTAATAATATCTTGTTAAATAATAGCACATTTCTCTATTGATATTTCAATAAAACCAATAGGAAATTTTAAGCTAAAATGCCATTTGAGAAATGAACAAAACTTGCATTCATATTTAAATAAGAATAAAAATTTAAACAGCCAGTAATTTGAGTCTTATTTTTATCTAAAATACTATTAAATAAATTTTAGAGAAACTCAAATAAATGAAAAGTATAATCTAATAAAAAAATTAGTAATAAAGATTTTTACAACTTATTGGATATATAATTTGTTGCAAAAAAAATTGACACAGTCTAAGGCCAGCATGCAACAGTAATCAAATTCTGCAAATGAATGATAATGAAAACATAAAAATTCATTACATCACATCACAAAGGATACGTTCGTTAAGTCGAACGAGTTAAACGCGTTAGTAACGAATTGTTCGAAAAGTAGTAGTTTCACTCAGTGTGCATGCTCCGCGGTGATGACGTATCGAACGAAACCCTAACGAAGCTCACGAAGGAAAGAGTTAGTTTACTTCGTTAAGAAAATGGCGCCCGACGATATTGATGTTTCTAGACTACTCGAGTGTTTAAATTGTGAATTAAAAAGTGAAATGATTGAAATAACTGTCCATCCGAAGCAACCTAATAAAAATATTTTGGATAAGGTTGCACTAGCAACATTCATATCTTCGATTTTAGAAACAGCCATTTAGTTATAACGAATTGTTCGAAAAGTCTAACGAAACAAGAATAACGATGACGTCATTCTCGTTTAACTCGTTTGACTTAACAAACGTACCTAAAGATACATCAGTTGAAATGTTATAAATCAGAAAATCATCATATTGAGTCTGGCAATTAATGCAAACTGACCAGTGTCGGAGATGGCATTACAACTTATAAATATACAACATTTGTTGTGAAATTCGTTTTACAATAAAGTCTCCGTGTGTTGTGATATAATGAACTTTTTTATTACCATTCCATATGCAGAATTGATTAATATTACATCCCCAGCTTTTTTATTTTTCTTTTTAATTTTTAATATTTTTTGCCTTAAAATTTTTTGCAATATAATACATCTAATAATTATTTTTTCAGGATAATGTTTTTAAGACAACAAATTAAAGAAATAGAAGATTGGAAAGCACGAAATACATTTATGCCTGATACTTAGCATTCTAGGGTAAGTTAAATAATGTGTTTTATTTAATCTAAGTAGCTGTTAATCATTGACTAAAATCAAAAACATTATCTAAACATATAAAAGTTAGTATTATAATTTGAGAATTACTTGAATTATTATGTGGAATTTTTGAAGTTGGCAATAAAAGTTTTAGTCTGCTTATTTTGACATTTGGTGTGAAATTGAATCATAAAGTACACTTCAGGAAAAACAGTAGAATGTCGCTCCTGTGTGATAGGAGTCCTGTGCATCGTACTCCTAGCAACATCATGACATCATGTGGTAAGTTCAGTTAGGAAAGCAGGAAGTGATTAGGAAATTAGGAAAGCAGTAGTTTTTATGCAATGCCATTCAATGTTTTAAATATTTAAAAAAAAAAAAAAAACAGTTTAAATGTTCGTTACCAATGAAGCTTCTTTGAACTGATGTGATCATTCAACAGTATAGGCCCAAATGTCTATTTTTGATGCAAAATTCATCATGCAGTCTGACTGCAAGTACTTCTGCTTATTGTTTTGTGACTGTGACTGTAAGATGCTGTCAATTCTTAGACTCATCTATATTTCAGATAAGCAAAAATAGGTAAAAAGTAATGATGACAACAAAACTCATTTTGACAAACTGTAATTTTAGCAAAAACCAAAAACTGATTTCTAGATAGGAAATGACATTGGTATCATTGTATTTACATGCCTTTTTTTACTCTTAGCAGTAAAATATTCTTGGATTTAAGATGATTTCATATAACTGATGTTACATTGAAATTTTGTGATAGTACATCACAGTTTATATGACATCAATTTATACCATCTTTAACTTTTTTAAAATAATGCCATTCCATTACTCATGTGTAAATCTTAAAATTAACATAAAAATTAGCATAAATTAATTTTAAACAATAGTTTTAAAATGCTATTTGTTAAATACTTCAGCATTTATCAACATTGAAGAAACGCTGACTCTTTTTGGCAGAAATAATACATAATACAGCCATATATGTGAATCTTTACTAATGTTTAGTGCAATACTTAATTAATATTTTATTATTAATGTTAATGAAATGTAACAGTAAAACATATTACTGAATTCAAAGCAGTTTTGAAACTTGTTTTGTTGAAAACCAGTTAACTTATTTTGAGAATTTCCAAAGTTTGCAGCACTAGTAAAAAGATGTCTTAGAATCAAAGGAATATAGTATATTTATAATATATAAATAAATTTTTCTAACTTGAATGCTAATTATTTCAAAAAAGTTTACTTTAAGTTTTTATTTTATTTTTTATTTCTGGTTTAAGTTACTAATTTTGTGTATAAGTTATAACCATTTTTTATACATAAAATAGATATTATATAATTTGTAATTTCAAAACATCTTTCCATTCAAATAAAGTACTCAAAAGTTAAAAGAAATATTACCTATTTTTTTTCTAAATTTGGATACTTTTTCTTTGCCAAACTAAAAATTTATTTGTTTCATTATAATTTCAGATTTTTAGTTTGAAAGGGAAATCCTGGGACATGATAGGGAAGTCTCCTTATGAAAGACTTCAATGAAATATATTGTGGGTGCTATTACTGAGGACTCAGTCACCATCTGCATGAATATTAGAATTTTCCTCAGTTGAAATACACTCTGAAACAGTGTCTGACAAATGCATATGCCAGTTTTTAGTGCGTTCATGAGTGTGTTTGTAAGGTGTGTTGAAGAAGAATTAGTGCAGCTACCTAGAAACAATGTTTAAAAAACAAGAAGACAAAAACAAAAGCTGCAGAACTTGATTGAAATAGCAGTGAGAAATTAGGAGAACTGAAGTGCTGCAAGTGATTTCCATCCTTAAAAAAAACTGACAGTTATCAGTCTCTGTTTCGTTTTTATTTGCCAAGCAGATTTTGATGTTTGTTATGGATGTCAGTGCCATCTACAGTCAATAGTAATATTCTAAAACTGAGACTTATTGGTAAAAAAACAAAAAATTGGAAGGAATAAAATTAATGCTCTTTCTGTAGATTGCAGAATAAATGAATTATTACAGTTATTGTTTTCAAGACCTCTCAAGCTTTAATATGAAATATAATTAATTGTACAGATACAGTAATTTTTTTTCACCCTCCCATAAAATTTATCAAAATTCCATTTAAAATTTTTTGACAAAATTAATTTGTTAAATAACTTCGTCTGATAATTATATATTTACTAATTTATGGACATAGGAATTTTTTAACAATCTTTTAAGCTATTTAAATTTTTTTTTTTTTTTTTTTTTTTTTTTGGAGGAACTTTTATTCTTTTCATGTGTCAAAACACATCTTGTTCTTTTAAATTTTTTGTTTATAAATAGTAAAATTGGAAAATATAATTTATGAAGTTTAAAATTTACATAAATTTTAAACTATATATGAATTTCCAGTAAATTACTATGTATAAATTCCATAAGAGGTTCAGTTTTTTATTCTGTTTTCATTAAATTAAAATATGCATGAAAATGTAAAATAAAACAAATTTGTATTTTCTTGTTAGAATTTAATCTTCTGTTCTAAACATGGACATCACATTAGTCTGTACATTGTTCTTTTTGTAAACAAATTCACTACCAATAAGCTGGTTTCTCAAAAAAAAAAAAGAAAGAAATGAAAGACTAGCAATGTTTGATGTCTTTAATTAACAATAATGATAATTCTCATTAACTTCCTGAAATTAATAGAGAATTGTACCTAGTTTACCTACTGTACTTGTCACTTTGTGCAATACAAGCATTTGTAAGCAGTGCTTGTGGCCATTATTTTCAATTGTCATATCCAAGATTGTGTACAGGGTTGACAGATGTTTTTATGAGAAGAGTGTGATGTGTGTGTGTATAGTAAAAACAAAAAAAAAAGTGACAACAGGATGAGGAAGAATGACTCAACTATAAAGGAAATGGTGTATTATAATAGTTGGTTGGGTGTAAGTATGCTTGCTTCTGTATAATTAATTTGATTCATCTAGCATTACTATTGTAATTTAACTGACTGACTATACCAGCCAGTTGTGTAATATGACCAAATCTGTGACAATGACCAAAATGGAACATTTATGTAGTGGGGGGATTTGAATGGAAAAATTAAAAACAGCAATCTTTAATTATGTTTGTCTGTAACAATTTGATTATTAGGAATCATCACAGTGAATGCAAAATTTTTAAAGCATGTTGTTAATTATTAAATTTATAATTTCTATTAGTCTTTATTTGGTTGTATAATCTAATGCAGCTATTTTTTAAAAAAGAAAGATTCTTTCCAATATATAGATTTGAAATTTTTAAATCCAAATGTAAATTAAAATTTATAATTTTTATTGAGCACTGAATATCAATATTGAGGAAAAGGTCTGTATTTAAAATAAATTCACTTTTTTAATGTTGAATTTAAAAAAATTAAGTTAAAATACTGTAAACTGAAGGAACAAGTGGATGAAACTGTTAATTTTTTTTTTTTTTGAAATATTTAGGTTTTCATAATAGTTGAAAATGTTATGTGATAATACACATTACTATTGTTTTAAATGGCATTAATTTAATATAATATCGAAATAAAAACTCAAAATTGTATATTTAATGTCATTTTATTGAATACTATACATTTTATAACATAACATAATCTGCTTGTCTCTTCAATTATTATTTTTATTTATTTTTTTTTTTTAATACAGTAATTTCAGTTTTTAAAAGTAAGTAAAATTTATGAAACTCTTAAATTAAAAAATCTTATAAATTGCATTTAATATTATTCTGATTCAACGAGACTTGATAGTTTAACACAGGATGTAAACAAAAATCTAGGTATATCTTGTTTCTGTGGCATATCAGCTAAATACAAGTGCATAGAGTATAGATAATCAATAGGGCTCTATTCGATGGTGTAGTCACCACAAACACTCAATTTCTTCTCATGGAGCTAAATCTTATCTTGATTTCTATGAAAGATAACAGCATAGTATAAATTACAAAATCATAATGTGTGTCAAAATTAATATAAAGCATTTGTTGTCTGGTTAAAATACTCAAAGGGAAGAGTGTCTGTACATTATCAAAAAAATCCAGCAATGAGTTGCTTAACTTTCCTGGCAACATTTAAAACTGCATATGTGTTGCCATTTGTTATATTTTATTGCTAAAAACTTTTTATATTTTTAATCATTATAAAATGACAAAAAGCTTAAATGTGGGTTTCATAAAAAATTTAAATAACAAGTAAAATTGTCATTAAGTCCAACCTCATTCAAGATGACATACTACCTCCCTTTATCTCGCCATCCTATCAACCTTTAACCACCAAAATTTAATAGCCGATCCTTTTAATACATAAACCTCCCTACAAAATTTCAGAAATTTTTGACAAAAAGCACTGGAGTTGTTAAGCTTTAAAGAGGGCAAAGAAAATTGTACCAAATGAACACATGCACACATCCATATAAACAAAAAAAAAATCCTCAGTTTTTTGCATTTCTCGATGTTTCATGGTCCCAAATCGAAAAATGTAAAAATCTTTTGAGGGTCACGTTTTGACCAATTGCCATACTTTCTCTGTTATATATAACAGCTAGGAAAATAAAAAAATAGATGGGAGAAACAGACTTTTCCACAATGCCTTGTGTGTGTGCGACCATGCAGAGAAGCTTCATACAGTTTCCTCCATCTATTTTTGACAGTAGCCAGGTTCTTCCCCTTTTTAAATATTTTAATCAGACAAAAAATATTTTGTAATAATTTTGAGATGCTCTACGACTTTGTAATTTAAACTGTGCCACTGTCTTTAATAGGAGCTGAGACAGGATTTAGCTACTTAAAAAGGAATCAGGACTTACCTGTCTGTCCTCTTGTGCACTTAAGTTGATCTGTAGCAGAAACAAAATAAAGTCAGGTGCAGTGCTTTATCTACACCTTCTATATTACAGTACCACATAAGTTTTAAAGGATCAATAACTTATTGCCTTTCTAAATTATTGTCAGCATTATACTTATTTCTTTAAACAATAAACAACAAAATGTTGTTGAAAAGTTTTCACTAATAATTTTTTTCAGGGATAAAAATTACTGGTTTAAATCTTTAGAATTTGATTTTTTAGTTCAATCTCAATAATACATCTTAGAAGTAAATAATAATTTATTTAGATTGTAAATACTTTTATCTTAATTCAAAAATTTTAAATGAATTATTTAATTAGACTTATAAAATAAAGTTTAAAAATGTTGTGTTTGAATTAATGCTAGTGCAAATTATTTAACAATTAAAATTATAAATTCTGAATCTTAAAAAATTGCTTATGATTAACCTGTCTTGTATAATTTTTTTAATATAAAAAGTATTTATAACATGTAGTCCTAATCTACTCAGAGATATTGATCCAAACCAATAATTAAATAAATTAACAGGAATAAGGATGAGAGTAACTGTATTTGATAATGCAGATAAGTTTTCTTAAGAAAGTTTAAAAGATATTGCTTGGTTGACATAAATTCTGTAGGATTAATAGAATTTTAAAAATTTATGTTAAATTATTTATAACTACATTCAATTTTTACATATAGAAATTAAAAATTTTTAAAATTATAGGTTACCATTAGTAAATGTGCCTGAACGTTTAGCTTGCTTGTAGTTGTTTGATGTTAGATTATAAAAAATATAAATGGATAAGCGAATATTTGTAAGGTTCGAAAATATTTAAAATTTTTCCCATTTATTGGGTGCTTTAGAAAAATTGGGATTAAATCTGTGAGTTGCCGTTATTTTATTAAACTTCGCCTCTATCTTCGCTGGCATGAAAATAATAGAATGTACAGAAATTATGTATTTTAGATAACAATGAAAATTATAGTTTAGCACGCACATTTAATTGTTATAAATTCTGGTATTGAATGGCGCCGCTAGGCAGAAAGACAAGCTGATTGTGAAAATGCATTATTGATATTTTAGTAAACGTTAAAGATACTGCATATATCTTTAACATTTGTTTCACCATGCTGCAGTTGTAGTAGATTCATTAATTTATGTTGAGCATTTTTGTTTTTCTTCCATCGAAAATAAAACATGGCGGTTGATGTGTGGCGCTACTATACGGGAAAAAATAGGAAATCGTAACTATAAAAGTTCTGTCTAAAACTAGGCTTGAAACACCAAACGCGGGTAGTTTTTCAAATTACTTTAACAATACCGAAGAATAAAAGCCCTCATTCGTGGTTATTGAGGAAATGTAATGAATTTGAAAAGTACACAACTGATGGAGAAATTGTTTTCAAAGTTGCCGCGAGAAGGAACTTATTTAAATAGACTTGGACTGATCTGTTTGTTTTGGTTAAATAAGTACTGTACGTAGTCATCAAAACTGAAAAATCAAGTTTCAATTTGATAATACCTGTTACATCTGTTAGCGTGACGTTCCAATTTTATGGCCTATTTTTCATCTAAATGTAACCAAACGAGAATTTTAATGTGAGAAGTATTCCACGTAACAATACACTAGTGTCTTAAATAATCGTGTGAATTTTTTTACAGGTTATAGCTGATCAACGATGCCAAATTAAGCATCATAAGTACGTTTGTAACATGTTAATTTGTGTGTGGTTTTTTTCTTTTGGTGAAAAGTTGTGCTTAAAATTAAGTACAGCTTTACATCAAAATAAAAAATAACATACAAGCGTATACAAACTCTTAACGAGGAAAAAAATTCTGGACACCTTTACTGCGTATGTGTCAAGCAGTTCCTGCAGCAGATATACTCTGGAACAAGATAAGATATCCTACGTATAAACAATTTTTAAAAAATACAGTAGAGCGTCGATAAGTGGAACCAATTGGGGACTGGGGTCCTTCCAGTTAATGATTTGTTCCAGTTTCCGACTTTGTACGAAAAAATACATTAACCTGTCCGATGTTCAAATTTTTCTCCGTTGCGTGTCGCTTCGTGTTGAATTTTCGTCGATTTTAAGCCTAACGAAAATTTTTATAATAATCATCGAGGCTATCGTATCGTTAAAAATTATTTCCGCATTTTGTACAAACAAATAATATATTAAAGACTATAAAAAACATGAAAATTATACTTTAGAAGTAAATTTAGTATCAAAAACATTCGATTCAGCACGACACAGTCCGACTGAAAATCGTTCCACTTTCCGGTCATTCCACTTACCGACGTTTCACTTATCGACGCTCTACTGTATATATACTGGTAAAATTATTCCGGTCGAGTCCACCCCACGAAAACTTATTTAAGATTCTTACGTATTCTGAAGAAGTAGAAAGGATATTGGTTATGGCTAAATGTGGGCGTCAGATGATAAGACTTATACTGTGGGAAGAAGCATGGCACATGGTTTAGTCGGAAGACTCCAGTAATAGGCCTGTAAATGCAGTAGCGTATCGAGGGGGGCATGTAGGTAATAGTAATCATTCGTAATATATTATAGATATTTTAAGATAAGTACTACATTCTATTATTATTTGTATTATATTCTTATTACGAGTAAATTCTATATATTATATTACTATATTGGCGCCTCCTCCCCCTCCAGAAGTGCATAAAGTGTTGTGCCCCGGGCGCCAGTTATGTTCGCTACGTCACTGTAAATGGCTATGTAATTGCATGAAAACAGTTGGAAAAGACTAACCGCCGCAACATAGCAAGATTGGTAAATGATTGTCTTAATATGTTGAATCAGAGAAGTCACAAGCTGCTAATGTTAGTAACTGATGGTGTGCCGTAAATATTGTATTTTCGTAGCTTTCAGTAAGTGTTCTATCCAAATGTGTTTCAAGCGATGTGTTTGACGCATCGAGTTGCTGAAGCGGTGAGAAATGCGTAGATAAACTGACTTTTTTACGACCAAAAAGTTTTTTTAAACCGTCTCGTATTCGTCTGTAACATAAAATGCATTCTGAGTTCCCATTTTTTTCCTCAACCAGTTGTTACTCACAGGGAGATCATTGTTAGAAACAAGTTTTTTTTCCCCCCCTATCAGTCGTATGCAGCCTTACTGAAGACAGATTGTGTCACATAAGCCAAAAAATTCTTTTAGCAGTCAATTAGAAGTGATTTGATATATTGCACATAAAAATTTTCTTTTCTTTTTTGCCTGCTACAATCTCCAAATTCGAAACCACAGGAGTAGAACTGGTTGATTCAATGAAGATTTTTGACGAAGTTTTTGCTCTTTTATCGGACACACACGGAGAAGTTGTTGCAGTTGTGCTAAAGAAATTAGAAACACAAAGTGAAGTATTTTGAATTCAAGAATTCAAAATACTTCAAAAGATATCTGTTGTTTTTCCAAGAAAACTGATCCTGAGCACTCCACTTCTTTTTTCAATGATAACAAATTTAAGATTTCTTCCAGTAATTTCAACGGAAGTTAAGAGAACTGTTCGACACTTGTTTCGTTTGTTGTAAAAGAATTTTAAAAAATTAATATTATCATTATTGCATTATTAATCTTTTTAGTATCATCCATAAGCGTCTGCAGAGGGACCTATTTGCCCCTCTCTGGGATGGAGAAAAAAATTCCACAAATTATAATCACAAAGTTGACATACATAATCTTACACTCTCGACCATGGATAGGCCGGATGGCCGAGCGGTTAAGGTAGCAGCTTACCGCTTGGGGGACCCGTGTTCCAATCCGAACAGATCGAAAACTCCCCAGGAATTTTTCGGGGCTGGTCTGTCTGGATATGTCGGACTCCGTCCCTTACCACCCGGCCGCCCCATTGTGAGCCTGGCCGAATCCATGATGGGCTTGCCCACAGGGCGGAAATAGTTTAAAAAAAAATTCTTGACCATGGGAATCTTTAATACAGTATTGTATTTTATAATTTTTGTGAAAATAACCCTTCAATGAATAAATAAAAATTTGTAAATGTCCCCTATGGAAGCCCATGTTATAAGTTTGTTGTAATTGTAATAAATTTTATAAAACGTGGGAGAAGGTATGTATATTATACATATATAAATTTTTCCTAATTTTTAGAAGAAGAAAAAAAAAAAACATTTCAAACTTTTCTAGAAAGTATAAATCCGGGACTTAGATAGTCATTAGAATCTTAACATTTTTATTTTTTCAATTAATAAGCCATGTTTAAATCAAGAAAAAAACTTTTATTTATGAATAATGATGATAATTTATTTCTTATAGAAATAAAGGAAATTTTTCGTTGAGACCCTAATGAAGAGATCTTGTTGATTTCTTGCAATAGATTCTGTATCTTGAGGTTGTGGTCAGAGTTTATTTATTTATTTTTTAATCTTTATCCGGAACAGAATACCAACAAAGTTTGAGGTTCCTGATCTGGCCGCGGACTCGAATCCCAGAAAGCAATCTGACTACCGGGTTGAGTCGATCTTTAGTTCAGAAATCGCCTTGAAGTGATGACCTAAATTGATATTTAGCATGAAATCTACAAATTCATGACAAACCTAAGCTTTTTCGATGAAACCTTATATAATATCAATTACACACTTTAACTCATCCATTTATAAATAAGGTTTGTTAGTTAGTTCTTTATAAATTTAGACACAGTTTTGGCAAATACAATGAAACTTTTCAGGGACCATTGGTCCGGAAGAAAATCAACTGTTACTGTGGAACTAACTTTAACCTCGTCCGCAAAGACTCTATCTAAGTAGCGGGATACATTCGATTAAGAAAGTTACTTAATACAAAGTTACCAGTGAACACGACATATTTCTATGGGTTTTCGAGGGTATCGAATTTAAATATTTGGCCCATTCTTTGCGAAATTTGATTGTTCTATTACCATTTCATTTTCGGCTGTGAATAGTGCGTTAGAGTTAATTGAAAACATCCAAAATTTTATTATTTTCTCGTACAATCGGAAGTCAACAAATATTTTCTGTTGAAAAACATCAATTCCCTGTCTATCTGACCAATGAAATTGTTCCATTCCATACTATCCGAGTGTCACATTCTTAGCAAGCACAAAACGTACTCGGGTCTTCCTGTAGAGCAGGGGTGTCCAACCTTTCAGATTCTCTGGGCCACATTGGACGAAATCATGGATTTATGGGCCGGAGTTAGCTAAAGAGCAAAAAAAAAGTAGCAAAATTTTCTAAAAAGTAGCCCAAAAATAGCCATCTCAACAGTATATATATAAAGTTTTACGGCTTTGTGAGACTTCTTTTTTGTGGTTGATGCCGTTGAAATAAATAAATAAATAAATAAAATAAACTTGTCAGTTTTGTTTACACGTTCATTGGGCCGCATTGCAACTTGCATTGGGCCGCATGCGGCCCGCGGGCCGCGGTTTGGACACCCCTGCTGTAGAGAGTGAATCTTTGGTCGATTTGGTTTATTCGTATACGGCAACGCAACACGTGGGCGATCTGCCGAGGGGGTTGCCTGAAAAATAGAGCATGCTGTATATTTTTTAGTTGTAATTAAAAAGTGGCCAGTACGAGCGCTTACTTTCAAATAAATGTATTCCATTTTCTTAACTAAAATCGATGTTGCGCTCTAGGCGTTACGGGTAAAGAAACAAATAGCTAAACTGTCCGGCATAGTGCAGTAATGTGATATTTTAAAAAATGTCAAAATAAATAACAATATGAGAAACAAGGATTGCAAATGTCTCTGAATACAAACAAGTAAAAGTAAAGATTAATACGTAATCATAATTAGGCCTATAGCGTTATTTGTTAAGTTACGTGGTTGGTACTGATGACATGTTGAGTTAGAATACAACTGACTGATATCTCTGAAAATTCCAAAATGCAACAATTTAGGTGTGTCACAAGGTTAGACAAAATTTGCCAATATTTCTTTTAATCAAAATCTGCGAAGCAGTTGCATTTCGTGCATCTAGGCAAAGGATTGCAACAAACTTACGTCTGCGGGTAACGTATGGTCAAATCAGAGTAAGGAGATTTCATAGAATTTTTATATGAAATAATACGTAGAATATACATAAAAATATACAGGCACTCCTCACTTTACGACCGAGTTCCGTTCTGACGACTACGTCGATAAGCGGGGAGCTTGCGCCGGGAATATAGGATCGTTGTAAAATTATACAAATTATGTAACAAACTTCAAATTTATTCATAAAAAGACTATTATAGAACGCTATTTGCGTATTATAGTACTATAAGACTATTATAGTACGCTTAGTGCGCGTGTCACCATCCGCCACTGACCGACACTCCGAGAAAGGGGATTCCCCGAATTGCAGGTCTAAACTCGATTGGTCGTTAAGCAGATAGGTCGTAAAGTGAGGAGTACCTGTATTACTTTCAACATGAGTTGAAAGTAAGAAGTGATTGCACAAATGTATGAGTCTTCAAGAAATTAGTTTACATTGTAAAAAATAAATTATTTGGCATATTTATGTTTTACTTAAATATATGATTGCATTTATCGTTTGAAGCTTTTTATCCTTATATAGACTGTATATAACCTACACAAATATTTTTGTTAGAATTTAAGTGCAGTAACGATTAAGGACATCACGTTCTCACGTGTATTATTATATGCTTAGACCAATCACAAGGACTGTTTAAAGATAAAGAAGTCGAAAGTCTTTGGATTCATATATTGTATATCCAACCTAGCCTTGATGAAACATTATAGATAAATGATAGTAAATTTATCATTATCTTTCAGTCGTTTATAAACATTTCAGAAGATTCATTTACAGGAAACACGTGTTTAACACATGTTCTTTAACCGTTGCATCCAAAAATTCATCGCATGTAAATTTATTTGTAACAAAGTCTAAAATATATTTTAAACTTTGCTATAAATAAGTTTATTTTTAATTCTATGGAACGATAAAACTAAATTGAAAGTATTCAAACGTGTAACTTTCTATTTACAATAATTTTATTATTATAATTGATTTCATTGTGATTTTTCCTGTAGAATTTTCTGTACATAAATTGAATTTTTGAAGTTTAACTGTATTTGATTATTGATAAGATGATGATAAGTGAAAATCTAAATCACAAAAATTAATATATATATATAATCTTTATATTTATAAGAAATTGACATGAATAATTATTGATTCGGTTGAAACTTGCTAGGTTAATAACATCAGATTTTATCACGTGCTGATTATCTCATATTAATGGAAAATGTGTTGGATTTAAATCCGTTGGGACTTCAATTTTTATAATCGTTATATGATACATTTTGACACAAATATGTGTACGATACATACAAAACGTATAGATAGATACTGTATAGTTGTAAAGTAATACATTTTCAGAAATTTGAAAATCAGTACAGATGTATGGACATCTTTTACTTATAAAATGACATAATTGTTTTTGAATTTAAGCTTTTTTTCATTGGCAAATATCAATGAAAAGCTGTAGAAATTAAATCAGAGACAGTTTCAAAAATGTTGCCGTTAAGTAAATAGTTAAGCAGTAGAAAAGCTTTTTGATGATAATTTTAGCAATTTTTTTTTTTTTAACTATTTTATAAATTATTTTTTGTTAAACACTGTGAAAATAGTGATCGCTCAGAGAATTTAATCTATTAAAGTATTGTCTTTAAAAATCAAAATTCAAAAAGAAACATTATTCAATTCTTCAATTTAGGCATAATTTGAGAATAGACCTTATGCTCCAGATCTCAATTGTAGTAAACTTCAAGAGATTATCGATGTTTAATTAATGAACGGAAGCGTTAATAGAAAACATTGCACAAATATTTAAACTTTAATAGCGTAAAAGTAATACAGTAAATTATGTAATACTGTTATATATACATATCGTTTTACACACCGTTTTGTAATACCCAGTTTAACGTTGTTAAACAATACCAGTACATAATTATTAAATGAATACTTTTTTACATTCAGTTCTTAAATTTAAAATGATTTTAAATAGTTTCGTAAGAAATCGCAATCGAAATTTAATCCGTAATTTTACAATTTTCATGGGTAGTCTGCTTTCTTCGCCCTTGTTGGCAAATACACGTTGGCTTGCCTGCAATACACAAAATTGAGATGAGATATAACCGTTCGCTGACGCTTCGCGAATATATTTGATCTCATTCGATATTATATAAAATGCAGCCACGCTAGTTATTCTTTTAACATTTTTAATATGAATGTAAGCATAATAATTAACTTCTCATTGGCAATTTTCTTTTCAGCAGTGTCCTTCAATTAGTGCATGTAAGAGTTCACAGCACCCTTTTTGAATTAGTGCTGAAGATCATGTTCCCTTCTCTTCTTCTCTCTCGCTATACCTCTAATGTAGAAGTATTGCTCGAAAATTCTTCTTTGACGGTAGAATATGACACACTTATGTGTTCGTCATTATTTAGAATTTCTGAAAACACAGTAGAATATATCAAATATTATGCTGTATTTTTGTGAAATATATTTTAAAAATTAATACAGTAATGCATTAATCTTTCAATAAGATAAAATATGATTTTATTTCCTTGAATAATAGCATTGTATATTATAGTCAAAAAGATAAGCGTTTAATGCATTTTTATCATCCTACTCAAACAAAATTAGTTCTGCGGTTTTCCTGTTTATAACAACCTTTGCCTTTCACATGATTCGTCTATATTTAGCGACACAAGCGATAAATCAGCCATATTCGAAGATTTAACTCTCGTATATTGTATTTATGCTCTTTGAATGCTTAATTAATTTAATAAAGATTAATCTACTTTTTTATGCTCTATGAATTTATATAATTGCCATTTAATATAACAAAAAGTGCGTTTCCTCATTTACATTTACTTTTTATAATAATAATAATAATAATTTAAATTAATTTTTACTTTGCATAAAAAATTCTGTTATTGATCTTTGTCAAAAAATATTATCACTTGAGACATTAAAAATAAGATTTTTGAACAATGAATCTGATTTGTTTCTTCATATCTGAAATAGTTAATATTTTTATTAGTAAATTTTGTATATAAATAAAATATACAAGATTTTTATAAGAAAACCTTATATTCATTTTAAATTAATTCATATTATTTCAGAAGAAATATATAAAACTGTAAAATAGATTAATTACAACCCACTGAAAATTTATTTTTTATATTCTTTTAGATAAATATTGCTTTTAAGTGTAATGGAAATGTTTCGATCACTGGACATCCCAGTAAGTCACTGAAGTTTCATTATCAATATGAAATTGTAAACCTGCATATACATTACTAGCCAAACAAAATGCAACAGTATGAAGAAAGTTTCCATTGTTTTCAATATCTATAGTCAATCATCGTGTTTTATTTTACTTGGCCAGCAGTGTATAATCAAAATTTCATATTAATAATTAATTTAGTACTGACTTAGGTAAATTAGCGTATTTTTAAAAGTATCGTATTTTGCAGCATGTAAAACGCAACTTTTGTTCAAAAAAGAGGGCTTAAAAATTGTCCTGTATCTTACAGGAGAAGTTCCAATTTTTTTTATAGGCTAATGAAGTCCTCAACGGTTTTCAGCAGGTTACAGGTAGTCTAAACAATAACATTTTTATTCAAGATTAATTAAATTATTATTTTTATTTTATTTTATTTTTTGCTGCAGCTAAACAACTTTTGCGTGTATCCACGTAGAATGCTATATTTTTAAAATATTATTTTCAAATTAACAGAAATATTTCTTCGGTTTTAGTTATAGTTAAGTTTTCTTTGAAATATGAAGGAACAACGGAATTAATTTCCATTTTGATTTTTAGTTTTATCATTATGAAATAAAATCGAACATGTACTATAGATAGAACAAGTGTACACTAAGAATAAGCAATAATTTTTTGTTTGTGCTTATTCTTTATCAATTGCACTTCGCTTTTTCACTGTCAGATGCTATATTTTATCGATAACAATTACAACATTTATAACTGATATTTTATGAACTTTCTAGAAAATTAATAAAAGTTTGTTTATATATCAGCATGAAGTCATTTTAATTTACGAAGTGTTCGTTAAAATATTTTTCTTTCTTGTCCAATAATTTTATTATATTTAATAGTACAATATTAATAAATTGTGCTTATTGACACGCAAAAATTATTTGATGGTCTTGAAAAATAGGTTTATATTAATAGTTCTAGAAATGGTTGAACGATTAATATAAGTGTTTTTCGTTCATTCATTGTAAATTTTACTCGTCTTTAGAATTCATTTATCTACCCACTTGGATGCTATCTATCCACAAGAGATGATATTAATTCAAGGATCTATTTTATCATATTAATGATTAGTACGGTAAAATAGATATTTTTGCTCTCTCTAATACTAATTGATCCAACAAGTCAGCAAAATCCTTCAAGTGTAACGCTACTCGAATTCAAATGGTGGAAGATTTCTTCGAAAAATAATTTCCATAGTAATCATTTTCGATTACGATAAGATGAATGGAAAAATAAATCTTTTAAAACGAAACGCAATTGATCGGATTGCTAGAAAACATACATTATAATTGAAGATGAAAAGTACAGTATATTCGATCAATCGCATAATTGAATAAAATTTCAATTATGCGATTGATCGAATTATAATGTACTGTATAGGGTTTCTCATTTCCCGGTCTTTTGCTTGTCCTGGGATTCCGGGATAAAAGTGAACTGTTTCTCGGGATTCCGGGAAATTCCGGTATAGAATTAATTATTTTTAAGATATACAAAATATCGTAAAATCAAATGATATAATTATTTTTCTTTTTTTAAATTAATTTAATACGTTCCGCAACCTCCAAAATCATATTAATAATGCAGTGTAAGATATATACAGTCAAACCTGTTTTTGTGCGGTCTTTTTCTGTGCGATTTTTATTTGTGCGATTTTTTTGTGCGGTATATGAAAATTTCAATCAAATTGGAACATAATTGACTCCTGTAAAATTTTTAAAAACTCTATTGGTTGTTTTCTATGACATCAGCAGGTTTTTTCATTTTTTATTCAGTAAAATTTTTTTCTCATACGTTTATTTCGGTCCCCTCTTATTTTAATAGCATAAAAACCATAAATATTATGTTATATTTGAACAGATGCGGTAAGTTAGCTCCCCTCCAGCTTTAGACTGGTATGAAATTTCACACCTTGTTAAATGAAAGAATAACACTTCCTGCAGCTATATTTATCAAATAAAATAATTTTTTAAGGATTATTTTTAACTTTTTAATGTTAGATTCGTATTTAAGTGGAAATAATTAATTAATATAAAAATTAAAATTCTTAGAAGATTTTTTCCCCATTAGGTGTTGCAGAAAAAGGCCCAAGGAGTTAAAAAAGCAATTCCTAGTTATTTCGTACGGTTTCGAGTTATTTTCTACGTGAGACTTTTTTTATGCGGTCCCTATTCACCGCATAAAAAATATTTTTTAAATTGTGTTGCGAAAACTATTTTTTATAGCCACTCGTGAAGTTTCGCGCGATTTTTTTTATGCGTTTTCTTTTATGCTGTCCCTATCCCCCGCATAAAAACAGGTTTGACTGTATTAAAAAATAAAAATTACCTTTGAATTACGTAGAAATTTTCACAAATAGAAAAAAAAATTATTAAAGTTTGTTGGAAAATGCTTACAAGAAACACGCCTTTGAATTGAGTTGAAAATTTAAAAAAAAAAACTTAGATCAAACTTCTAACAAAAGGTAATTTGCGTTTTTTAAATAAAACATATTATAAAAATTTGCAATAATATTTTGTATTAAGATTTTAAAAAGCAAAGATGGTCGGTCAATACTCCAATCACTCGATCTGGTTCTTATTTAACTAATGAAAACTCCTGCTACCGAGAATGCCCTTTCCGATTCAATTCATGTGAGTGGAATCGTCTTTAATGCATTTAAGGGAAAACAGATGTTATGTGTTTTTCACCCGTAGCCTGGAAGATTTCTAGTTCGTTTTCGAGATTGTAGTGCTTTTTTTGCTCTCTAGTATTCTTGATATGTCTGCCTCGGCTGCTTTATTAGCGGCATCGAGCTTATAGCCCGATAATTCGGCAACTCGTTTGTCTTTAATAATCAGGTTTATGAAGAAAAACTTCATACTTGCAGACTTCGTACTCGTTTCTATCCTTGCCCAATTTGCACAACTTGGCATTACGCAGTTATTGAAGCTACTGGGGATGGTTAAAAATTAAAACAGAGTAAGCACAATTATTCCAGATATTGCAGGTTCTGACAAGTAAAGAATTTTCGGAGTCTTGCCACAAATAAGCTATATATTGATTATTGACCATTTGTGACATGCCATAACGAGGAAAAATTTAAAAAAACTAATAAGTAGGTTTAAAATTAATAAATACAAATGTATTCTGACAGTTTATAAGTTAATTATACGTTCTATTTGCAAAATTTCCTCAACCTTAACACAAAATAAGAAAAAAGTGAACTTTTAAGAAATTTACGGGATTTCCCGGGTTAAAAAAACAACCGGGATCCCGTTTGAGAAACCCTAGTACTGTACTCATCTTCAATACAATTATAATGTTTGTTTTCTATCAACTCAATTAATTGCGTATTCTTTTAAAAAATTTATTTTCCTTTCATCTTATCATAATCGAATGACTTCAAAATAAGCTGTTGAACCACTTCAGGTCTAGATGTTGCTCCATGTGATTGGGAACCTGTGTATTTGCACAGGGTCCGAGCTTGCTTAATGCTCGATCCTAGGTATTTTGAAAACGCCCCGCAAAATATGGAGTCTGATCTGTTTACTTTAATATATTTTCTGAAGATGAGATCAACATTTGTTAATTGATTTCTACCTTATTTTAATCACGAGAATAACTTCGTAGATATATTTCTATACACTATGTACTGTACTTCGTAATTAAATTGGGTTAGAATAGTGTTTTCACGTGGTACAAACGCTCATGGATTAAAGTGAGGCCGACTCTGGATATAGCTATATGAGTCATTGGTGTTAAATGAGAAACGACACTTAGCCTAATTCAAACTATGTAAACCCTAAAGATCAATCGAGAGTTTATGAAGTAGCTACTGTAAAAATAATCTAGGGAAATGAACAAGTAACGGTAATGTTTCATAAATCAACCATCATAAAAACTTGGAAATTTTATTTTCGTCCTATGTAAATGTATTCCAATCGGTATCATGTCGAT